>NC_141685.1:1531300850-1532649491 GCF_964263255.1 Lissotriton vulgaris
GTGCTATTCCTGTGATTAGCATAGACCAAGACATCAAAGGTCCGTTTTCTTACAACTCGTTACAACTAGGATAGAACTGCAGTATAAGAAGAGACTGCTTTTATGAGTTTGTAGTGCACTCTGAACTTCTCTCTTTAATAAATCAGAATTTAATTTTATAAACATGAATTTATCATGTGCAGGTGGCCCTGACAATTTACCAGCTAAAACCTTATTGCTGAATTCAGAATGGAGGGCATCTATATGGGCCACATTAATCAAGTGAATCACCTTTTCAGGACCAACTCTGGGCTCATCGAAGGGAGTAATTATTAAGCCAATTTTCAAAATATCGGTGATTGAGGAGCCAGCAGATAACAATAGGTGTATATCTCTTGTAGGCCATATTGCTAAAGTCTTTTCTAAAATTGTGTGAAAAGACTTTAAGAAAGGTCCGCTGAAATGAGAATCATACTGTAGAAGTAGGCAGGTTTTCAGTCAAACCAGTCAACTATTGATCACTGCTTCGGCCTGGAAACAATCGCTCAGAAGTCCACTAAGGTAGCTCTACATTTATGCTGCTGCTCCATGGATGTCTAGGAGACCATTGCTAGGGTGAATCATTTAACTTTGTAGGGAAAATTAAGTAATTAGGTCACTGCTCTGTATTTTTTAAATCTTTCATTGTGACCCAATTTAAAATAACCCTTGAAGGACAGCTGTCTCACCATGTTTCTATCAATAACATTATAAAACAGGGTCATTTTCAGGCACCCTCTCTTTACCCTATATTTAGCAGATGTTCCGCAAGTTCTTAATGTAAAACAGTATTTTTCTCCTGAGATGGGCTCCAAAAAAATTGCATGCTTATTATTTGCTGAGAACCTCATAATAATGGACTAAACCCAGGTTGGTTTACAGAGGACAATAGTGAGGTTCCAGAACTTTTGTCAGCTACACATATTATCCATCAACACAGATATTAACCAAACAATGGTACTCTCTCCCAAGGCTATAACGTTCTGTCTGGCTTTGTGGTTCCAAATTGGAGCAAGTCTCTTATAATTATCTCAGAATTGGATTCTCCTCTCACATAATTTGTCAAAATAATCTATCACCCTTGAAAACAGCTTTGCAAGACACAATAAATGTTCTTATCTAATTTAATTTAAAGTTGTGTGAACTATTTTGGGAGCCCCTGCTGAAGGCAGTACTGATTAATGTCACTCCTCATGCACTGCATGGGGAAGAACTGTTCAGTATTGATCCTTAAGCTGATAGGACGCTATTAAAGTTGATCCTAACGCTCACACCAATTTCTTTGCTCCAAGCAAGAGTAGATCTTGGCCGATTTTTTTAGATTGACCATCAAAAGCTAGTTTTAAAAGATTTTTTTACTCTTTGCAGAGATCCCCCAAATGACAATTTCTTTTCATTGATTACAGGTTTTATTAGATGGAGCAGTAAATGTGTCTGTTGCTTCAAAAGATGATGTGCATAGCTCTGGTATCTTTTTCTGATAGGCCCAAAAGAGCTGCTGCTTATGAAGAACGTTTTGTGACCTTCAGCTGACTCACAATTATTGGCAATGGATAATCTTTATGTAAAGAGAAATATCCATCGATTAACATAACTCCTCAGTAATTAGGGAGCAAATCATCATATCCTTAAATTATAAAATTGGCAAATGAAATTTCAAGAATGCAGCTTGGCATCTATCCAATTTGATTTCTGCCAAATGCAGCTATTTGGGTAAAAGCTCAAGGGAATCTATGTGTTTGTTGATTGAATGTTAAGGCTGATTTTAATCATATTTCATTACACTTATTCTTTCATCTTCTGTTAGAATTGGCCATGTCCTTAATTTCTTAAACATAATATCCATAATTGATAAAGATACCAAGAAGTTTTTAGGTTATTTAGAAATTCATTAACTGTTTATTGCCATGGAACAATTTTTATGCAGCCCAGTCTTAATAAACTGGTTTGTTTTGAACACCTTGTGTATGGTGCATGTGGATCTGCAATACCCTCAAATCATGTTATGAAGAACTTGTGCTCAGGCAATTGTTTTATTTACAAGTGAATAATTAAGGAAACACCAAAATTAAGTATAGTTAAGTAAAGAGAAATAACAATATGATCAGTTTTGATGATTACATTATAACAAACTACACAGAAAATTAATGTCAGTAAAATTATTGGCCATAATAGTAGGAAATGTGATGTACAAATTGAAAATATGATTCCTTAAAATTTAAACGAGGCCTAGAAGCTGTTTGTCCAGAAAAGTCAGTTTGGACAAAACTTGATGACAAAAAAAATTTGACAATCCATACAATTCAGGTTAAGAAGAAAAAAATAGTATGGGGCAGATTTACAAGTCCCTTACGCCACATTTGAGCTGCCGTGCGTCACTTTTGTGACGCAGCGGCTGTGCAAAGCCAGAGCCATGCTTCAGAGTATTTACAACGTGACGCATCCCAGGAAGATGTGTCACGTTGTAAAGCCCTGCGCCACATGTGGGTGTTCCAGCATGGGGGGGCATTCCGGCGCAGGAACACCTCGTAAAAGTGGCTGAGTAAAATCTACAAGATTTCACTCAGTCACTTTTACGGCCATGCTGCTTCAAAACCCTGCGCCTGCTTGAAGCAGGCGCAAGGATTGATGCAGCGTGTTTGGCATAGGGGCACCCCGAGCCTTTCTGGAGCTGCGTCGGGCTTGCGACGCGACTCCAGCAATGCGCCACATTTCCGCTGTCAGATGCGACACGCATCTGCCCATTCGTGTGCCATGGTCCGCCGCAAGGGTGGGCAGATGCATCATAACTCTTCTGGCGCATCCCTGCTCATCACAAAAGATGCACCAGAAGTTGTAAATCTGCCCCTTAGTCATTAAGGAGAACGGACAATTAGCTTCTTCAAGTAGAGTAATATCCCAGTGTCCTTGAGTTTAGTGGTAGGTTCACATTACAGAGCAAGAAGACTTTCCCTGTGAGCCCCCACCATCAATTTTTTTTCTTCTTTTAAATTTAAATTTGTTTTATTGGTTTCAAGAGCAACAGTAGACAATACATTGTAAGGGAGGCTTAATAAGCATAAAAGGCAATCAAAGCAGAGAAATATGCAGTATCCAGTACACATATGTTTGGTCATTTGCACTTGGTAAAACAGTGACGTGGTGCTGGAAGTGCAGACACTCCTTGCAATGCAGCAATGAAATCGTAAGAAGAAAAGCCCCAACTGTAAGCCCTCCCTCGCTCCCCCAACCTCCCTCCCCGTTCCCACCCCACCCAGTGTGCCGAACATCTGGGGCAAACAGAGCCCCAATCGTGTAGTGGATGATCCAATCACTCAGATGAACGTATGGAGTCATTTGCATTCGCGGTGAGTCGTAGAATGCGCAGTTACTTGGGCACGTGATCTCATTGAACTCCTTGGACAAAAGGGAGAGCAGCGGAAGCCACACTTTCTGATAAGCAGCCGTGGATTGTGTAAGTGTGGTGTGAATGGTGGTGGAGCCCCATAGGGATAGGACATGTTGTGTTGCAGCCTGCATGGCAACCCCCATCTGGCGACCACTAAGAGATTTCAGGGGGAAGGTGAGTGCGTTGGGTAAGCCCAAAATGGTGTATGTCGGGAATCTGGGGATTTCTGTGTCAAATGTGGAGTCGATGTCGTCTAGGACAGCCTTCCAAGAGTCTAGGACTTCACGGCAGTCCCAGAGGAGGTGAGTCAGAGTGCCCCTTTCCCCGCAGTCCTCCAACATAGCGCGCTTCGTGTGGGGTTACCCTTATTGAGCCGGACCGGCGTGAGGTGCCAATATATGGCTAGCTTCGTCGCCGCCTCCCTGGAAGCTGTGTTGCGAGTGGTGTGAGCGGATCTGTAGTAGACAAAATTCCATTCCTTAGGTGATAAGGCCCCCCCCAGTTCTGCCTCCCATCGCCTTTGGCCTGCTGACTTGCCCGGTGGGGGAGTGGGTGTAAGCATTTTGTAAAGGTCCGTAATAAGATGCCTGTCCGAATCCTTCGTCACTAGCCATTTCTCGAAGGCTGTCATGGGCCTGCCAGCCAAGGGGGCGACGTCAGGGTGGGTAAGCCAATGTCGGAGCTGGAAGTATTGAAATAAATGAGGGGAAACAACATCATAGCTTTGGATTATATCTTTAAGGGGGAGGAAGCCCTGCAGGTTGAAGAGATGGCCAGTAGAGAAGCTACTAATGCCTCGCCATTGCGGGAAAGCCCTAGGAGCGTTGCCCCGTGGAAACTCTGGGTGGTCCAGAACAGGCATAAGGGGAGAGGGGAAGGTAGTGAGTCCCCTTTTGACCGCGACCGCATTCCAGACCTGCATGACAGTGCGAGTAATAGGAGACCGTAGGAGATAGCGTGGTCGGTGCTGTCTGGGAAGGAATGGGATCTTCCAGAGGGAGGTACCAGCCATTGCCCTGTCCTGGAATAACCAGCGTTTCTCGGATTCCGGCCTGAACCACTCTACTAAGTATCGGAGTTGCGCAGCCTGGAAATATTGCAAAAGATTGGGGACACCCAGACCCCCCTCGTCTGCATTCCGAAAGGCTAGGTGTTTATGTAGGCGCGCCCGTTTGCCCTCCCAAATGAAATGATGGATGGCGGCCTGGAGGGCCCGGATGGTGCCCGCGGGGGGAAGCACCGGGAGAGTCTGGAAAAAATACAGAATCTCAGGCAGGGTCGACATTTTGACCGCTGCGACACGACCCAGTAGGGAGAGTGGCTGTTTGGCCCATCGCGCAAGGTCGGACCGGATCCGGGAGGAGAGGGCCGTATAGTTGAGAGTCAGCGTGGAGTCCGTGGAAGCTGTGAGCGTGACACCCAGGTGGGGGAGGTGTGCTGCCGATGGGACTCCTCCTCCGTAAGCAGGTGGAGGGGTGTGCGTTTAGACGTTCGTGCCCAAGGGTAATATGAGGGATTTCCCTTTATTGATTTTGAAGCCGGAGATGGCTCCAAAGGATTCTAGCTCTGTCAGAAAGGCGGGGACGGAGCAGTCCGGACGATCCAGAGCGGCGATGATATCATCGGCATAAAGGCCTATCACATGGGGCTCCCGACCAAAGGTCATACCTCGGATGGTAGGGTTGTCACGGATCTTTTGCGCTAGAGGCTCTAAATAAAGGGCGAATAGAAGGGGCGAAAGGGGGCACCCTTGCCTCGTGCCCCGCTGAATCTCAAAAGGGTCAGAGCGCAGGCCTCCCATGCGGACACGAGCTTGGGGGCGGTGGTAGCAGCTCGCAATCCAGGCCTGAAACCGATCTCCCACCCGAAAGCGCAGCAGGACTTGCTGGAGGTAGTTCCAGTCAACCCGAACAAACGCTTTCTCCGCGTCAATAGCCAACAGCGCGGAATCCGAGTTCTGGAAGTGGGCCTTATCAATCAGGTGTAATATACGTTTAGTGTTGTCGCTGCATTGGCGATTTGGGATGAAGCCGGATTGATCAGGCTCCAGGATCCCGGGCAGACACGGGCCAAGGCGCGCAGCTAAGATACTTGTAAAGATCTTCAGGTCCAGATTAAGTAGGGATATGGGATGGAACGCGGAGAAGCATGAGGGTTGTTTGCCTGGTTAGGGTAGCAAAATAATCTCAGCCGCCAGCATGTCTGGAGGAATGGAACTCGGGCCCTCGAAGGAGTTGAAAAGCCGGGTGAGGACCGGAGCCAACAGCTGGCTAAAGGTTTTATAAAACCCGGCTGAAAATCCGTCAGGTCCTGGGGATTTAAGAGGGCGGAGACGAGAAATAGCAGCAAGGACTTCATCTAGGCAGATAGGGGCGTCCGAGGAGTCTACATTGTCCCGCGACAGCTCCGTTACATTCGCCGATTCTAAGTATTTATGAACATCCTCTGGCGAGACAGAGTCAGCCTTGTATAATGTAGCATAAAACGTCCTGAATGCCTCTGCGATCTGGGTCTCGCCAGAAATGTCCTGACCGGAGTCATCCGTCAGGCTAGTGATTTGGGAACGTTGGGCCTTCGCCCTCAGGGCGCTAGCAAGTAAGCGGCCTGTTTTGTTCTCCCCGACATAATAAGAATGACGGAGGCGTAGAGTGGCGAATTCCACTTGGTCCATGTCTAGGCTGGCCAGTTGGGCTCTGGCGGACTTCAGTTGTCTCCAAACCCTCGGAGCGCTGGTACGGCTACGGACCCTCTCGAGTTCAGAGACACGAGCTGTGAGGTCATCCCTCTTCGCTTTGCGGTCCTTGGCTTCCGCTGCTGCAATGGCAATGAGCTCGCCGCGGGCCACCGCTTTCAAGGCCCCCCATAAGGCAGTTGCAGAGGTCCCGGGAGTGTCATTAATAGCCAGGTAGTCGGTGAGGCAAGCATGTAGTTGTTTGGTGACTTCCGGCCGCTGTAGGAGGGTCTTGCGCAGCCGCTATGTCCCAGGGAGGCGGGTTGACCTGGGAACCTGTAGTGTCAGTTCCACAGCGTCGTGGTCAGATAGCGCCGCAGGGGTAATGTTTATGTCTTTGAGAATGGGAAGCAGTTCAGAAGAACCTAAGAAGTGGTCTAACCTGGCATATGTGTGGTGAACGTGAGAGTAGAACGTGAAGTGTGATGCGGTGGGATTAGCGGATCGCCATAGGTCCACTAGGCCTCGGTCACGTAGCCAGTCTTTACCAGCAGCAGTTATGGCTCCCGTGTCCCCATACCTACGACCCGATCTGTCCATATTTGAGTCCATTACTAAGTTGAGGTCCCCCCCAACAAGCAGAAGCGAGGCAGGGAATGAAGGGATTCGGAAGCAGCCTGTTTCAGAAAGGTTTCCTGACCTGAATTCGGGGCATATAGTGAGGCAATCGTAAAGCGTTGTCCCCCCAAGAGCAAGGTGTGTGCTAGCAATCTGCCTTTAATCTCCCCCACTTTGTCCCCCACTAAGCCGCGGAAGCGTTTAGAGACTAAAATAGCCACCCCTGCCTTCTTTGTTGGGTGCGAGGAAAAGAACTGCTGGGGGAAAGCGCGTGAGCGCATCCTATGCCAATCTTTGAGTAAGAGATGGGTTTCTTGCAGTAAGCATATGTCGGCTCCGGAATTTTCCAGGTATGAGATCACAGCCCTCCGCTTAATCGGATTGTTCAGGCCCTTAACATTAAGAGTTAGTACCTTCAAACTGGACTCCATCATAGGAAATCACATAGACCACGAGCTGTGAGAGTGCAATCTCCCTGAAGGAGCTGATGACGATTCGAAAAGCGAATTAGCCCCGTAGAACTCCCTGGCACACTGGGTCCCACCCACAACCCCACCCATGGTCCCTGTCCTAGCCGCCCCCCCACAAACATCCCAATACGGGAGACAAATGCAAAACATAGCAATTCTGTCCCTGGCAAGTCCCTTTTGGCACACTGGTTCCCACCCTCAAACCCACCCCAACCCCAACAAAACCCTGTCCCAAAAACCTGTCCTCCGCCTCCCTCCACCCGGATCCCAACTTCCCAACTTGTGGATACCATGTCATAGTCTCAGGCCTACCCAAAGTCAATTCAGGCCTGTAGAGTTTCAAAATGGAGGAGAACGTGGCAGTGGCGACCCCAGTGGCCTCCCCGCCCCTCCCCCCGCCCCTTCAAATGTCAAGCAATGAAAGCAAGTTCCCGAACCATATCACCTCAGGGTGGAGCCGCTGTATCCTTGACTACCTCTTGGACGGCCGCTGCATGCTCCATGGCGACAGTCGCTGGGTCCGGCCGCTGGCGCGACTTAGGCGGGCGTTGTCTCTTTATTTGCTGCCAGACATCATGGGAGTGCTGCGACGAATATTCTCGGGATGTGCTCGGGGAGGCATCACCCACACCCTACCCGTCCGGCAGGTCTAGACCCAGCAGAGCACAGGTGTCCTGGAGCGAGCGGAGCTGACGGAGAGTTCCCTCCCACTTGAAAATCAGCCGGAACGGGTGACCCCACGAGTAGGGCACTCTTTTGTCTCTCGGAAAAGTGGTGACCACCCGGAAAGCTCTGCGTTTCTGGAGCGTTATCGCTGAGAGGTCTTGGAACAATTCCACTGGGCAATCCCGGAAGCGGAAGGGTCGAGACCGGGGGCTTCCCTCAAGATCCTTTCCTTCAGGGGAAAATCAGGGAGAAAAGCCAGGATGTCCGGAGTTGGGGCAGGGGCGCGGCGCGCCGGACCACCTCTGTGCGCCCGGTCTATGCGGATGTTAAAGTCAGCAGGCTCACCAAGAGTTTTCCTGAATAGGTCCTGTAGATAAGTCGTAACGCTGTTCCCTTCCGCGTTCAATGGCACTCCTCGGACCCGTATGTTGTTCTGTCGGGAACGATTTTCGAGGTCCTCCGCATGCGCTTGGAGGTCCACCTGTTGCTCCCGAACGCAAAGGATCTCTTACTGGAGGTGGGTTAATTCTTCACAGCGGGCATGGCTCGACTCCTCCACCGCTGCTACTCTCTCCCCCAGGCCATTCACATCACGGCGAAGTTCTCGCTGTTCGCCGGCTAAGTCCTGTTTCAGGGTTTGAAAATCTTCGCGCAAGGTGTTGAAAAGGGTTTCAAGGAAGGCTTTCAAGATAGGGGCATCCCCGCCTTCTTGGACCGGGGTGCCAGCTGCCACAGATGGCGATGGAGGTGTCTGGGCCTTCTCACCCTTCACTGCCGCTTTGATTAGCATCTCTGTGATCGGTCGGCCCCCTCTGCGTTTTGAGTTAGCCATCTGGGCGCGTTCCGGCCAGCCGTAGGATGCAGGGTAGGGCAGAATTGTCGGTGGCTGGAGGATGTAACCAGACGGTAGGATGGTGTAGTTGTGATGCCCCCAGGTGTGCAGGATTGACAACAGCTGGAAAGATTACTCTCCGCAGGGCGTGTGTCTGGTATGTCCTTGTGGAGACCCGGGACGAAATTAGTCAGGAGAGTAGGTGAGGCGGGGCCAGGGGCCCCTGGTGTCACAGTGCTCCACGACCCTGAAGGACCACAAATACCTGCGTGGGTGGGTCAGTAGCCCCACTCGCGCCGACACAGGTCCCCAGTGATCGCTGCCCGCCCGAATTGTTCAAGTGTCTTGGTAAGTCCCGGCACGTCCCTGGGCACGGTCCCGGGTGAGTCAGGGTGAGGCTGGGGTCATCTTATGTGGTCTCAGAGTATGCGTTGGCACGGGCTTTTCCTCGACAGGCCCTGTCAGGCAGGAGCCTCCGCCGATTGCCGCTCCCGTATTCAGTGTAGGCCCGAAGCCAGGGCCTTTATTTCCGTGGCAGCCCGCCTTCGCCGCCCAGGGCCGTCCGCCCCACACCTTCAATGGGCACCCTGTCGGGGTCGCTGCTACTACTGCCTCTGCCAAGGCGGGTGGGCGCGGGCGGGGTCCCACCGACAGGTCTTCAAGTCCTCCGCAGCCACTGAGTCACAGATGTCCGCGCGGGCTAGCCGCCGGCCCACCTCACGACAATTTAGGCCCCCAGCGTCCGCCGCCGAGCATGCTTTGTGTAGGCGTCTTCACAGGCCCGGCCTGATTCTGTCTGCGGACTCTTATGTGTTCGGATGCGGCCGGAGCTGTAATGCGCAGTCCCCAGGTAGGGCGGTGATGTGGGCTCACCTCGTGGGCCCCGCGGCCGGCAGGGACTCACTCCGATCGCCGCTCCTGCACCATGTGTAGACCCGAAGCCGGGGCCTCAATTTCTGGAGCAGTCCGCCCGCGCTCCCCGGCCCCTCGCACACGGCCAAAGGGCGACCCACCGGGGTCAACGTAGCTGCTGCCTCAGCCGAGGTGGAGGGGTGCGGACGGCATCCTTCCGATCGGGCTACGAGCCCTCCGGAGCCCTCGCCGTGTCCACACCAGGCAAGGCAGGCCCGTGTCTGTTGCTCTTTTGGCTTTCAGGCCGCGCGGCTGCAGCAGGTCTATCTCGGTGCCCGCGGCCGCCGTGGCTACCAGGGATGGGTCGGTGGATGTCGCTAAGGAGCCCTGCTCAGCGGAGCTTAGTGCCAGTGGTTTGGGGTGACTTGTAGGCTAGGAACGGGGCAAAACGGGGTTCAGGGCCGGGGAGCCTGAGTCCTCTCAGTCCGCCATCTTGGCCACGCCCAATTTTTTTCTTCTTTTAAAACTATCCTCTTAAAAAGTTCGACTGCAGTCTGATTCTCTTTAGCAGAGGATTCCAAGAAAGCAGCATTCCATGATTCTGCCACAGCTTTTCTTTCCTCGTAGCTGATCACCAGCTCCATATGCAAGTCCTTTTTATTTCCAACCAACATAATGGGGACTTGTACTTTTCCAACCATATCCAAGAGCTTCTCGCGGAAAACGTTAATCACTTCAAAACTTTTGACTGATGTGATTGAACACACAAGGGTGTAACCATTGATGTCTGTAGAGTAAGTCTGGGGAAAAATGTTATATTCATGTTGTCCAGCAGTGTCTACCAGTTGAAGATGGTAATCTTGACCATTAACTGAGATCAATTTAATAAATGTGTTTTCAATTGTTAGATCATAGAGTCAACAAACTGGCCTTCAACAAACTTATTAGTCAACGAGGATTTACCCACAGAGCGGTATCCCAGACTCGCGACCTTTCGAGATTTGGGCTGCGGCATCTTAAATCCCACTGAGAACCGCCAGCTGCTGTCCCACTCTCAGATCTAGCCTTGGATGTTTAAGTGTGTTGCATCAATCCCGCTTCGTCTGTCGGTAACAGACTGGAGAATTCCTGTTCGTCGGGAAAAGAGTGACCGTACGGCTGAAGTACTTGTGCTTAGGCATGAGGTTGGGTTGCAGAAAAGTGGGCAAATAGATGCAGCTGGGCATAGAAGGCTCTACTGCTTTTTTGCGATTCATTCATATTCGCTTCCTATGGCCTCCCTTAATGGAGTTTAGGCAAGCATGGCCGTCATATAAGAGGCCACTCAAAGCAGTTTCACCTGTGTAACTACAAACAAGAGTCTCTGCTGCATATTGTTTATATCAGTCCAGCGCTGCACAGGCGACTCAGACTGTTCTTCCTTAAAAACAAAATGGGTGTCACCAGGCAATGGTTACAGTAAAATATGCACTGAGTGGAGAGGATCTCCAAATGACGGCTTGCTTGGTAAAATTCATGTAGAAAGCCCTGCCTGTTCTGATGGCTATAGAGACACTGTGGTCGACCTAATGAGCAGAATACTTTGGGTTCTGACATTCTTTTGGGCGTCCTCTAATAAACAATGCCAAGTGTTATAAAACTGAATATATCACAATTGGTGGAAAGGCCTTCAGGAATTCATCTTGCACATCTTCAAACCTGCAAGAGGAGTGACCGGTCTCAATAGTAGTATTTGTTGGGTTTGATTACTATTATTGTTTTTGTATTCTGGGATTTGGTCACCTGATGTTCTTTGCACTTTTCTTTGTTTGGTATTAGCCAGGCGTTTTACAGCATTATGTACTGGATTACTGATTTTTAGAGGATTGCATATTGTATCGTTTTAATTAATTCTACGATAAACTTCTGAACTACTCCTGCTTCCTTAGCAGTGACCTGTCTCATAAAGTTATGGCAACTGACAGGTTTTGATGGGTCTCTGGAATATGAGATGGTTGTCAGTTGATGTTACTCTTGCAGGCATCGATTCCAAATTCCAGACCGAGACTTTTCCAGGGAAGAAGTGGCCAAGAGTGAAGGTAACCCGAGGCACCGATCCTAAAATGATGTTCTCGCACTAGTTGACATGTGCAAATGTGCTAGCAAAATTGCCCAGCAATGACGCAATTCAAGAAGAAATGGCATGCTATGTGTAATTCAGTCAGCTTAGTGCTGGAACTGAAGTGCGGCTAAGATTTCCTGAGCCCAAGGCCTGAGGAGGCCACGCGCGGAATGCAGACACAGACAAACGTTCCTCGTCGAAAATTCTCGAACTCCACACAGTGAGCACGTTGCACGGACCAGGAAGAGAAGTCCTGTATTTACCTTGGAGCCGTCACGGCGCTTACATTGGCAGAGCGCCCGCTTCAGTGTTATCTTTGCAAACCTGTTTTCCTTTATGAGCCGGGTTTGTTGTCCAACTTAATTTGTTCGCTTTCACTAGCCGGGAGATTATTGTGCTTAATTTGTTTAATTATAATCGACGTGTGGAAGAAGTCTTTTTAGAAATGAATAGAAAAGAATTAAAAACGCAGGACTATTGGGTGCAGGTGGTTTGCTCCTGCCTGGGGGTTCACCTCCGCGCACGTGGCTTACCTCAGCTGGGTCTGGCTTCAAAATAACTAATTCCATGGGCACGCATAACAGTATATGTTTACTCGTGGACTGGCCTGCGTAGGATAAATATATGGTATAGTGGCTACTTCGGGATCGGAACATGTGAATCCGAATCCCGGCTTCTCTTTCATATCCTAGACTGTGTAATATTGAACACACCGCCTCACTCCCATGCGTCTTGGTTATCCGACCAAAACAGGAAGGCGATGGAGTTTACCAGGTGGGTGTCTGAAAATGTATTCATTGCTAACTTGGCAGAGGTCGGCCGTTGCTATTAGTTACAAGTGTACAGATTTCATTAAGATACCTATTGAGTAGTTTACTCGCAGCTACGAGAAAATCGACATTAACTCAACAAAATGCCAGAATGCGCGTCTGTTTGGACAGTAGTTTAGACAGTACTGGTCGCTTAGTTTAATTGCATTGTTTTTGTGTATTCACTATTACCGTTTTACACAGTAGTAGGTTACCAAACCTAACCCCAAAGCCCCGAGTTGTTATGACCCATAGAAGGGAGTGTTTTACGTTGAGAAAATGTATCCAAAGGCAATTTTGGTAGTGCCATGGAATGATTAGCAAATGTGATACTGTATGAACAGGTATTTAAGTACAAGTTCAAATTGTGTGGTATTGTGTCAGTTGGCTGTTTGTACACAACCACCTCTCAGAATGTGTTTAATTAACACAGAGCTCCATCTGCCAGGCAGTGCTCACAGAGAGAGGGGCGACTAAAGCACAGAACATAATGTATTCATTTATCCTGAGTGTGAAGGCACCCGGAAGGCGTAGGCTGCCCTGGCCGGTTGTGGGAGTACCTGCCGGGTGGTGACGTGGAGAGGGGGAGGGGCAGGGTGGGGTGTAGTAATGTACGGATTACGCACCTTAACAGGTAAGTAAACATTGAAATAAATAAAAAGAATTTCGTTGCGTGCACTGCATCGCACTTGGTGATGCATTGCACGCAACAAAATTTGTTTTATTTATTTATATGTTTACTTACCTGTTAAGGTCCGTAATCCATACATTGCTACCCCCCACCCTGCCCCTCCCCACGTCACCGCCCGGCATTTACTCCCACTACCGGTCGCGGCTGGGCGTAGGTTCCCGCCCAGACAGACTAGGGATCCCAGCGCGTTTACAGACTCTGCCGTGCTCCTCTGCACCAGCAGGGCACAGCTCGGAATCTGCTGCTTCTGCTAAGAATAGGTGAGGGGGAGGAGGTTGGGGCATGCGGGATTTGCCGGCAAATTTCTAGGTTATTGAAAGTGATGGTTCAAGACGTGAGGCAATGGAGACAAACTTTGTCTGTTTGTCTACACCAATCTATTTCTTTGTGATGGTCCACCATCCACCGGGCTCACTGTCATGTATGCATTCATCTCTCTTTGTTAGAGGTGCGTGAGCCAATACATTACCAGGTAGAGCCAGCTGTAGACCATCCAAGTGCATGAGCCGAGCTGTGAAAATGTTCGGCATGGTAATTCTATGGCAGGACAGGAGGCTCAGATTATGCTTTCTCTATTTCTTTACTACCAACAGCAGCCAATAGGAACAAAGTAAAGAAACAAAAAAAAAAACTACAACTCCCATGAGCCCTTAGGCAACCATAGAGTCTATACACTATATAAACCACCATAGAGGACAACACTTCCTCTTTCTTTGCTGCTTCGCAGCCAGTTAAGTCCATTTCTATTACTTGCTTACAATTTGCATGTCTGACTTTTGGCATTGTGTTGTGTAGTGCTTGATGCGTTTACTCACGCGCTGTTGTGCCGCTTTTCACCTGCTACTTGGGTGTTCGTTTTTCGCCGTGTGATTTATATCGGCTTTGGCGCTCGGTTTCTCGCCGTTGTCGCTTGTGTGTTGTGAGAGCGCGTGTCGCCTCTCTGGTGCTGCGGGCGCATTGTGCCCGTGTGTCCTCTGTTGTGTGGAGCGGGACGGGGCTCAGGAGCTCGCGCGCTCTTGTCGCGCGTCGCTTCTCTTCCGGACTTCCAGGCACGCCTTCGCGCATGCGCGTTGGCTTTGTTTACGTTCCGTGTGTGTCAAGGAGCCCGGACACGCTCAGAGGCAGCGTTGCTTTTACCGCCTCAGCCCACTGCCTGCCGGAGAGCCCCACAAGACGCCTTTTTCCCTCAAGATAGGGTTCTGGGCTGGATAACATTTAGAGGCGTTGCCTAGGGTGGCTACTGTGCAAGCCTGTCCCTCCACTTTCGATTTTTGCATTAATTTGGTCGAGTTATTGGCTCTACCTGTTAGGCTTGCTTGGGGTTGTCACCCCCCCCTGACTGGGTCGCTTGGTTCCCGCCTTGACCCCTGTTTTGCTTGTTGCTTTGTGGGCTTGTTGATACATATATATATATTTGTATATATTTTCCTCAGTGGTGTTTATTCTTTTCTGTCCTCCTTACACCATGGCCGAATATGAGGATGCTGAAGAATATTTTTATGATGAGGAGCCCGAGGAGTCTTTCGAGTACGACTTGGTCGATGCCCTTGACCAAGGGGTCAGACATTCAGTCAATACTGCGCTGGTCCACGCAATAGGTCCTCTGAAGCGCCATTTGACGCATTACGCTCAGCAACAGGGCTGGATCCCATCCTCTTCTGCCAAACACTCCTCTAAGTCACCTAAGAACCCTCATAAATCGGATTTTTTGAAATTGGCTCAATCCTTGTCTGCCCCTACTGTGTCTAAGAGGTCCCATGCTCCTCCCCCGGACACGGAGGACACTTCATCCTCTTCATCATCTGGTCCCTCTGGTCTTCCCCCTGCTAAAAGGTCACGCAAAGAACATTTTGTTGACGCCTCTTCCCATCCCCCGGTCCTGACCTTTGAGCCTACGGATATCATCCATCCGAATTCCAAAATTTGGTCCCCTGCGCCAGAGGTTGCTGATTACATACAAGCTCACATCCGGGATTCCTTTGATCAGGAGGTGTGCTCTAGGTTGCGTTCCGAGTGCCCTCGCCCGGAGTTGGAAGATAAATTAGCTGACACTCCAGAAGTCGATCCCACTATCTTGACATATCTCAAGAAGTTCACCAAAGACCCGAAAAAAGGGATTGATCGATCTTGGTGCCTGTGTCAGGATAAGCTTCTTGATCTTCTTGGCCCCCTAACCAAAATCTTGGATTTGGGTTATCAAGCACAAGGGTCGGCGTCTGGCATTGACCTGGATGAACTTATTGGTTGGGCCCAACGGGCTATCTGTTTCCTGGGAAACGCAAACTGTGCCCTGTCCACCGAACGGCGGCGGTCTATTCTATTGAAGATGGACCCCCGGTTGTCTGAATTGGCCACATCTGAGTCTGGCCCCTTGGCCCAAGGTCTCCTGTTTGGACAACCATTTTTGAAAGAATTAACAAAATTTGTTGCCACCTTTAGTGGCCTCGACAAGGCGCAGTCTTCCTTGCGCAGGGCATTCTGCCCGGTTTTTGCCAGGGCCGGACGTTCTGGGGGACGTTCGTTCGGCCGAGGTTCTGGCCAACAGCGTGGCCAGCAGTCCCACCAAGGAGGAGGCGGACAGCGTCATCAGCAGCAGTCATCCTACTCCGGATCTAAGACGACCTTCTACCCCTCCCGTAAAGGTCGTGGTCAGGGCAACAAGGGAGGCTACGGTGGAAACCAGGGAGGTCGCCAAGACTTCTCCTCAGCAGGTGAGCCTGATTCCATACGAGAGTGTTGTTCTGGGGGGCAGGGTGCAATTTTTTCTACAGAATTGGCGCACGATCTCCAACGATGCATGGATCTTGCAGACAGTTCAAGGGTACCAGATCGAATTTTACCACCCACCCCTTCAGGGTCCCGTCCCTTTACCCCTTGTTTTTTCCCAACGAGATCAGGAAGTGATCTCCGAGGAAATCGATTCTCTTCTTCTCAAAGGGGCCATTGTGCGCACGACCCTACATCCACAGGGGTTCGTCAGCAATGTGTTTCTGGTGGAGAAGAAGGGGGGAGGGTCTCGCCTTGTGCTCAATCTCAAGGAGTTCAACAACGGGGTGGTCTATCGCCACTTCAAGATGGAGGGCATCCATCTTCTCAGGGATCTTCTTCGCAAGGGCGACTGGATGGTTCGCCTGGATTTGAAGGACGCTTACTTGTCCGTTCCCATCTTTCCGCCTCATCGCCGCTTTTTGCAGTTCCAATGGTCGGGGGAGTGATTCGAGTACACGGTTCTCCCGTTCGGCCTCTCGTCCGCCCCGTGGTGCTTCACGAAGCTCCTGAGGCCAGTCATGGAATCGCTGCGTGCACGGGGAGTGCGACTAATCGTCTATCTGGACGACATTCTTTTGATGGCTCAGTGCCCACTACAACTTCATTCCCATTTATCATGGACCATCGATCTGCTTCAGTCTCTCGGATTTCTGGTGAATCCTCAGAAATCTCAGTTACATCCCACTCAGTCGATAGAGTTTCTGGGTTTCCTTGTGGACTCGGTCTCTTGCCAGCTTCTCTTGCCTGCCCAGAAGGTCAAATCTATCAAGAGGGAATCGAAGTCACTGTTGTCTGCACCGAACGTATCGTTACGGTCGATCGCTCGGATTGTCGGACTTTTGGCCTCTTCCATTCAGGCGATCTTTCCGGGTCCCTTACATTATCGGGCCCTGCAGCGTCTCAAGATCCGACACTTGCGGTATGGTCTTCGTTACTCCGACCTTGTTCCCCTGTCACAAGACGCGAAATCAGAGATGATGTGGTGGCTCCATCATATGGAAGCCTGGAACGGGAAAGCCCTGTTCGGTTCCACTCCGGACTTGGTGTTGGAGTCGGATGCGAGCCTATGGGGCTGGGGAGCCCGTTGCGGGGACTTGACGACGGGCGGCCGTTGGTCTTCGGACGAATTAGCCCTTCACATCAATTGCCTGGAACTTCTGGCGGGATCGTTTGCGATCCGCAGCCTTGCTCCTCAGGCCACCAGCTGTTGCATCTTGCTCCGCATGGACAACATCTCAGCGGTGAGGTATGTGAACAAACTGGGGGGGACACGATCGAGAATGTTGGCAGAGATTGCGAAGGATTTCTGCCTTCAGAGGAAGATCACTCTTATTGCAGAGTATCTCCCGGGTCGCCAGAATGAAGTGGCCGACTGGAACTCTCGCCATCTGCTGGACTTCAGCGACTGGCGTCTTCACCCACGGGTCTTTCGAAATCTGTCTCGCCTTTGGGGTCGACCTTGGATCGATCTTTTCGCCTCTCGCCTCAACGCTCAACTGCCCAAGTTTTACAGCTGGCGTCCGGATCCGGAGGCTCTTGCCACGGATGCCTTTCTCCAGACTTGGCCTCCTCAGCTTTGCTATGCTTTTCCCCCTTTCGCGATGATTCCGCGAGTCTTGGCCAGAACGACGCAGTTTCTGTCGGAGATCATTCTGATCACTCCTCTTTGGAGGGCTCAAGCGTGGTTTCTGGACCTTCTGGAAATGAGTTGCTCGACTCCATTCCTGCTTCCAACGAAGTGGAACTTGCTATTGGAGCCTCTGCTCCATCCACATCCTCTAATTCTGTCGGGACAGCTCCGTCTAGTGGCGTGGCGTCTTTCGGGGAACGCTGGAAAGTCCCTGGCTTATCGGGAGACGCTGAGCGATTTATCAATGAAGCTTGGGCCCCCAACACGCGCAAGCGTTATGCGTCAGCTTGGCGTCGGTGGTGTGATTGGTGTTCTGAACGGAATCTGGATCCCGCTTCAGCAGATGTCTCTTTAGTTGTTAATTTTCTTGCTTCCATCGCTTCTTCTGGTTCTGCTTACAGGACCGCCAATTCTTTTCACTCCGCTCTTTCTGCGGGCCATGACCTTGTCGGCGGGAAGCCTATTGGTGAACATCCTTTAATTTCTACTTTGCTTCGTGGAGTTCGGATGGCTAAGCCGCCATGTCCGAAATATGTAGCTCTTTGGGATGTCTCCGTTGTGTTACGTTTTCTGGAAGCATGGCCTCCCAACGCTTCTCTGTCTCGTAAGCAATTATCTGCGAAATTGACAATGCTTCTATGCTTGATATCTTGTAAACATGTCTCGGATGTCCGCGCATTGGACCTCGCGGGCCGTTCTTTTTCCCCGGAAGGCGTTACTTTTACGGTTTCCAGACGTACGAAGACTAATCTGTCCACTGTCACTTACCCGGCTTTTCCTCACAACCCACAGTTGTGTGTAGTTCGTTGCATAAAAGATTATGAGGTGAGTACTGCTCCTTTTCGTCAGGATTTATCTGGACAGTTGTTAATTGCTTTGCAGAAGCCTTTTAAACCTGTGGCACCAGCTACTCTGGCTCGTTGGGTACGCTGGCTTATGTCGGAGGCTGGAATTGATGTCTCCATTTTTGGAGCTCATTCTGCGAGAGGTGCCATGACCTCTAAGGCTTTTCATGTTGGTGTGAGTTTGCAGGACATTGTGAAGACGGCTGATTGGTCTTCTGATACTGTGTTTAAGACATATTATTTCAAACCTATTGTGGATATTGCCTCTGTTGTGGTGGATAAGCTTTAAACAAGCATAATCTGAGCCTCCTGTCCTGCCATAGAATTAAAAATTTGCAAACATTCGTGACAAGAATTTTCAATTCTATTAAGGACACGGAGGCGAGGATTATCCCACCTATTTTTATTCTACTGCATTGTTACTGTTGCATTTGCTTTACTGTACTCTGCAATGTTTCTTGCATCCATTTTTTCCCCGCCCTATGTGATGCTACCTCTACAGGGTTTTTGGGGTTGTATATTACGGCTCTGTTTTTCTTTCAGGTTCGGACCAGAAGTGATCCTTCGTCATGGTCTCTCCTGCGTTGTTTCCGATCCCTTGGATGCTGGATCTGCTGTGTTTCCTGCGACTTCTTCGCTTTTGGATAGTTACCTGTTTCCGGTTGATCTTTGATGGTTGCCTTCGGACTTTCCTCCAGGATGCTCGGCGGTACTCTCTTCAATGACTTTTGACTGTTTATGATTTCCTGGACAAAGAAAGAGGAAGTGTTGTCCTCTATGGTGGTTTATATAGTGTATAGACTCTATGGTTGCCTAAGGGCTCATGGGAGTTGTAGTTTTTTCTTTTTTCTTTACTATGTTCCTATTGGCTGCTGTTGGTAGTAAAGAAATAGAGAAAGCATAATCCTCGCCTCCGTGTCCTTAATAGAATTGAAAATTCTTGTCACGAATGTTTGCAAATTTTTAATTATACCATAAACATGATGTAAATGTGCGATAATGTCTCTTCAGAATTCAAAAAAGTGCATTTCTTTAGCGCATCACCTCAGTACACAATATTATAGCACTGAATTGAGAGGAAGTTAATAAAAGTGCTTATTTTAAGCATGAATTAAAACACTGCCGCTCCTACCACCCGACAACAATGCCATTTGTGAACTGCTGTCAGTGGCCATGCATACCCCGAATGTAGGCTAGAGTCTTAATATATTTAGAGTGACATTAAAATGTAGTCAATTAAATACGAGAAGTTTTTGTACAGCACGCATCTTGAACTCACATATGTCAAGGTGGCAATAATAAAGAAAAAGCATTTGCATGCAATAGGTCTCACATTTTCATAAATTTGACCTATTGGTATTGTAAATGACAATGCCTTTTATTATTGAAGGTTTTTTAAACACATAAATAAAAGTAATTGTCATTTACAATACCAATAGGTCAAATTTATGAAAATGTGAGACCTATTGCATGCAAATGCTTGTTATCCTTGGTTTCTTAAACCTTCCTTTTACTATATGTGCTTAATCTTCTCTTCTTACTTTCTTCTCCGTCCTTTTTTCTCTCCTCCCACTTGACTCCTTCCCCATTTCTGCATTGTCCCTTCCCCTCCATTCTATCTACACCCGCTTCAAGCCCCATTCTCTCAAAACCACCTCCCCTCTCTCTTCCTGTCCCCTCCGATAATTTCCTCTACCTTACTCACCCTATCCACTTGTTTCTTAACATTCCTCTTCAAAGTTATAATGGTTTAGAAGCAGTAACTTGTACAACCAAGCTATATGAGAGGGAGGAGGGCGGAGGGAAAAAGAACGGACACCGGGAGGAAGGTGTTAAACAGAACATGCCGCTGTAGGAGGGCGGATGGTGGTAAACAGAACCGACAGTGGGAGGAGGGTGGTAAACAGAATGGACAGTGGGAAGAGGGCGTAGGGTTGGCAAATCAGAATGGACAATGGGAGGAGAGTGGAGGGTTGGTAAAACAGAATGGACAATGGGAGGAGAGTGGAGTGTTGGCAAAACAGAACAGACAGTGGGCAGAGGGGGAAGGGTTGGCAAAATAGAACGGACAGCGGGAGGGTAAGAGAGAGAACCTGCAGACTCACGCATTTAATAAGTGTGCATAACAAAAGTATAACAAGGGGGTGGCAGGTACTCACCAGACAGACGCAACAAGCGGTGAAGGATAAATGAAAGTACCAGGTCTGTTCCTGGTGGAATCGAGTGGGACGCTGGCAACAAGGAGGGCTAATAAATTAAACTGGAGTTGGTGCACCTGCGAATTGGGGAAAGTAGCAAGTAACATATGGACCGTGCCAAATAATTAACAGTTACGTGTTCTCCGAGGTGGGGGGCTGAAGCGAGGAGAGGCTCCCCAAGGGGACGTGTGCTCCGAGGCAGGGGTCTGAAGTGAGGAGAGGCTCCCCAAGCGGCCATTACGAGCATGAAAGCCACCAAAAAAATGAAGGGTGAATCTGCAGCGTGCGAGGAAGCCCCCCCCCAGCTTTAGTACAAAAAAAAATGAAACAGAGCACGGTGTCCCTGAAGTGGACGTCACAAATATATAAATAAATAAAGTGAGCGCGCTGTCCCTAGTGGGCGCCACGCTCATTAAAGTAATAAAAAAATATATACAAATCATTATTAGACAAACGTAACACAATGCTAAATGCACAACCCACATGCCAGTAATGGTAAACAAAAAAGTGCTGAGCCAGTAATTACAAAACAGGCAGTCTCACGCCGCCAGTAAAAGATCCAGTCTGGGTGGGCGGGGCTAAAAGAGGACAGAGCTGTAACCAGGAGGGCCTAAAAAGCCTCAGTTACAATCAAAAGATACAGTTTACCATAACAAATGACATAAACCAATCAAAATAACAGGCGGAATCGAAACACCACTTCTGAAAGTGTATTGATTACAAGAAGCCCTCGCAGAGCGAGCAGCGCATGCGATGCAACGCTAGGCGAGATCTAAAAAAGGAGAAAAGTGAAATGAAATATTTACCTAGAAGCTCTCAAATTGTCCAAGCAGGGAAGCTGGGATTGTTCCCGGTTATCGATCTTTCACGCTGCGCTATTCAGCAACTAGTTGGTATCCCTTTCTCTCACTTACTCTACATCATCAACGATTTGTCTTTAATTCTTGGTGCATGAGGTTACAGGTGGATGGCAGGTGGAAGCCACGTGAAACTGCGGCTCGTTATGGGTTCGAATTTCAAAGTGGCCCTTGAGCTGAGCCAAGCACCTGTCTAGAGACTTCAGTGGCTCACCTGCCTGCATGGCTGGGTTTAAGATGAATGTTCTGAAACGCTGAGAACCACCACGTCCAGTACGAGATTATACCACGTAAATATAGATTGCCAATGCTATGACCAGCCTTGTTGCAACTTAAAATGGAGGAAGACTATTTTGTCTTGCGAATGAGACAGGTATCTTGAATAACTGGATCAAACCATAAGATGCCGTCGACACAAGCAACAGCCTATGTTTTTGTGCCCCATGCTGTCCTTGCCACATGTCTATGCTGATGTAGTTTCTACCAACGTTTATGGAGTTTGTAATCTCTGCACAGAGGTACACAGTCTAGCATACTAGGTTTAAAAAGAAAATTGTGTATTACACTTAAAAGCCATGTTGTGCATTCATATACATTTTACATGGTGGGCAGTGTCATAAAAATATTATTACTAAAAGATATTTCATGGCATTTGCCCTTCACCTCGTCTCACCCAGTTCAGCGTAATGAAAAACACCTGTTGGATCACATATAACCGACGTACTGTGTCAGGTTAAAGGGTTAAAAAGAAGGGTACGTGGAAAACAAATATGAACTACGTCATTGAACGTATGGGTAATGTCATGGCTCATGGTCCACCAAAGCACCATTGACAAGCAGGGGCTTTGAGAGAGGTGACACCGTGGGTCTCCCCCGAACTTCCCGGAAAGTAGCATCTACCTACCAACAAGGCAGTTTAGATGGGCTAGTGTGCGGGGTTTAGGCAAGAGTGTCCCCGGAGCAGGCCCGGCACCAGGATTTTTGTTTTGGGTGGGCCAAAGGCGCATTTGGGTGGGCCACTATGGGTCCAATTTGTGACTTCATCTGGTAGCCTACAAGCCCTAGATTATATCATATCTACTTGAAACAGTCACCATCATACAACGGATCGATTCTGTGTGTATACAGAGCATGTGGAGAGTTATTTGAAAGTAAGAGCAATGTCTGGACGTAAGTGCAAACCCTCAAATTCCAACAGGCCACGCTTCAAAATGAGAACTTCCATGCCAGATTATCCACTTTTCTACCATCCCTCTCCTGTGCACCTTATCTCACAGCTGACCTTGGGCCCCAGCCCCTTATCAGCCACCATCCAGCTTCACTTTCGTTATTCCCACAAAAAACATTAGTAAAATCACCTTCAAACTTAAAACATTGAATATAGCAGTAAATATAATTAGCGCACACTTTAATATGTTCCACAGTTGCCCTAATGACCTGACTGCTAATTAAACAAAAACAGAAAGGCCATAACATGGCCGGCTTTAGCACTAGTGCGAAAGTATTTTTGGGTGACCCACCAATTACCTCTTTCTCCACAGATATTATTACTACCACCCTCCAACAGTGCCTTTAATCTCTCCATAGTCAATCTCTCATATGCATTTCATTTGTTGTATAGCACTACTCGGTAACTAGACATAATATCAAAAAAATAATATTGAATGGACATAATATCGAAGTCAAAATATAGAATGGACAAAATATCGAATGGACATAATATAGTGGTTAAAAATATTGAAGTGAAGGTAAGTAATATTGATTGTCAAAATATTGAAGTATATAATATAGGCATTAATCGAATTTTTAATAATATCGATTTTTTTTAAAGTATTTTGTATATTAGTATATGTGTTAAAAGTGTATATTATTTTTGTAATGTATGTTTAATTATTTTTAAGTAATGATTTTTATGTTATTTTATTTTTTGTAATTTAATTCTGTAGAGGGTTGTGGGTTTATAGGGGAATAGGGTGGGAAGTAGTTTAATGTTAGGAAATTAAATATTAATTTTTAGGAATTATTAATTATTTTTAATTTAATTTAGAACTTTAGTTCTGTAGCGGGTTGTGGGTTCATAGGGGAATGGGGTGGGAAGTAATTTAGTTGTAATTAACTAAATATTTGTATTTAGTTATTGGGATTGTTTTTAAATTTATTGTTAATTAATTTTTAATTGGTAAGTCATTTTTATTAATTGGTAATTCATTTTTATTAATTCAATACTTGATAATTATGTTAATTGTATTAATTTTCTTTCCATAGTGGGTTGTGGGTTTATAGGAGAATAGGGTGGGAAGTAATATAATTGTAATAAATTACATATGAAAATTATTTTTGTGTATTGATAATTAATTTACTGTTAATTTATTATTAATCGGTAATTTTTTTATTATTAATTAATTTTTGTTATTGAAAATTACTTAGTTGTTAATTCATTATGAATAGGTAATTAATTTGCAATAACTCATATTTATTTGTATTTATAATTGATTATTTATTAAATAATATGTAATGGTAATTAATTTTAATAAATTTTTTATTGGTATTGATATTTAATCTATTTTTATTAATATATTACATTATTATTTTCCCTACTGTTGCAATCACTGGAGTGGGAATAGTAATTTTTACCCTCCTGCTATCCAACGCTTTCTCTACTGTTGTACTCTCTGGAGTGGGAATAGTAATTTTTACCCTCCCACTATCCAACGCTTTCCCTACTGTTGCACTCACTGGAGTGGGAATAGTATGTTTTACCCCTACACTATTCAACGCTTTCCCTACTGTTGCACTCAGTGGAGTGGGAATTGTAAATTTTTACCCCTACGCTATCCAGCGCTTTCCCTACTATTGTACTCACTGGAGTGGGAATTGTAAATTTTACCCTCCCGCTTTCCAACGCTTTCCCTCTGTTGCACTCTCTGGAGTGGGAATAGTAATTTTTACCCTTCCGCTATCCAACGCTTTCCCCACTGTTGCACTCACTGGAGTGGGAATAGGAATTTTTACCCCTAAGCTATCCAACACTTTCCCTACTGTTGCACTCTCTGGAGTGGGACTGGTAAATTTTACCCTCCTGCTATCCAACGCTTTCCCCACTGTTGCACTCACTGGAGTGGGAATAGTAATTTTTACCCCTACGCCATCCAACACTTTCCCTACTGTTGCACTCTCTAGAGTGGGAATAGTAATTTTTACCCCTACGCTATCCAACGCTTTCCCTACTGTTGCACTCACTGGAGTGGGAATAG
Source organism: Lissotriton vulgaris (assembly GCF_964263255.1). NCBI lineage: Eukaryota > Metazoa > Chordata > Amphibia > Caudata > Salamandridae > Lissotriton > Lissotriton vulgaris. The sequence goes on from NC_141685.1 coordinate 1,531,325,520, forward strand.
TCATTTTACCCTCCCACTATCCAACGCTTTCTCTACTGTTGCACTCACTGGAGTGATAATAGTAAATGTTACCCTTAAGCTATCCTACGGTAAAAATATTGAATATTTTTTATTGATATTACGTTTATATATATATATATATATATATATATATATATATATATATATATATATATATATATATATATATATATATATATTACCTACTGGCGGTCGCCAGTAGGTATATATAGTTAGGATTTTTTCTCTATGGGATTTTTGAAAATTCTATGTCTAATAACTTTGGCGTTTGTGGACGGAATTGGCTGAAATTTTCAGGAAAATGGAACATTTTGTTTCTGAGCAGCCCCTGACAATTTGGGGGGGTTTCATCAAGGGGGGGCCGAGAAAAAAGGGGGGTCCCAAATCGCGTTTTCCCATGTTAATTTCCATAGGGCGGTTGGCCTCACTTTTAGCTCGAACGGCTGAATGGATTTGCACGAAACTTGGCAAAATTGTAGGGACTGTTAGCCCGATGTGCCTTTGCTAGGTCTTAATATATGTGCTCCAGTGGATTTTGAGTAATTTAGGTTCAAAAAAAGATATATATCTGGGCGGAGCCTAACCACACATCTGATCTGATTGGCTGTCAGCACTTCATCCAAGAAGTGTTGGCAGCCATCTTGGGACCAATATACATGATAGCACCTCATTAAAAAGCATTGTAGTTAATAGAGGGTTTTAGGACTTTAGTTACATTATAAATCATTTGTTGATGGTACCATACTCGTTTTAGGAATTGTGGTGGGTTCTAAGGTGATTTTACCATGTGAAAAAACCTTCTGCTGTGATATCATGAATATTGTTTGAAAGAAAACTAATATCTCATGATTTTCCCACAGTGGTTTGGAAGGGGATCTATAAGCTAAACTGAAAGCATATTTTCTGTAAATTCACATTATCTTTCTCAGTCATGTGAAAATGAAGTCTGACATTCTCAGTAAAACATGTACATCCAACAAGGACAGAGACTGTCAGTTGATTCCTTTGTGTTCTACTGCAGCCTCCTAGAGTGTTCTAAAGAACAACTAGAGCGCTAACAGTCCTACTTATTACAAAGGTATGGCACACCTGAAGCCATCTTGATTGGAATAAAGTGGTAACTCTTAAAACATTTAATTTAAAAAGAAACAACATGAGGGGGTATATTTTGCCATAGAAAGTATGATTAGTGCTGCAGAATGAAAAATTAGGGCACATTTTGAGTGACTTCTCAAATCCTTTTCTATTTCATTAAAACATTCTGACATGCAGTCTCCCAAAATGGCCACCAGAGACAAAAGAGCCCAAATGTAGCCCAAATATCACCCAGATGTAGCCCAAGTATAGCCCAATGACAGAATGTCCCAGAGTGTTCTAAAGAACAACTAGAGCGCTAACAGTCCTACTTATTACAAAGGTATAGCACACCTGGAGCCATCGTGATGGGAATAAAGTGGTAACTCTTAAAACATTTAATTTAAAAAGGAACAAAATGAGGGGGTATATTATGCAATAGAAGGTATTATTAGTGCTGCAGAAAGAAAAATTAGGGCACATTTTGAGTGAATTTTCAAATCCTCTTCTATTTCATTAAAAAATTCTGACATGCAGTCTCCCAAAATGGCCACCAGAGACAAAAGAGCCCAAATGTAGCCCAAATATCACCCAGATGTAGCCCAAGTATAGCCCATTGACAGAATGTCCCAGAGTGTTCTAAAGAACAACTAGAGCGCTGACAGTCTTACTTATGACAAAAGTATGGCACACCAGAAGCCATCTTGATTGGAATGAAGTGGTAAGTCTGAAAACACTCAATTTAAAAAGGAACAACATGAGGGGGTTAATTTTGCCATAGAAAGTATGATTAGTGCTTCAGAAAGAAAAATTAGGGATCATTTTGAGTGACTTCTCAAATCCTCTTCTATTTCATTAAAAAAATTCTGACATGCAGACTGAAACATGCACTTTGAATACCAGCAGCAGACGTCCCTGGTGAGCAGTAGCTTTACTACAGTGATCTAATGTGCAACTAGAGTGCTAACATTCAGAATTTATGGCAAATGTGTGACACATCTGAATGCCTTCTTGATGGAACCAAAGTAAACAAGCATTAAAAATGCAATAGATCTCGCCCTCGTTTAAGTTAAAGCCATTCTGTTTGTAATGAGGTGGCTTTTTAGCTTTGCTTTTATTAGTGTTTTTTCAACTTTCATGTAAATAACATGCATCTGTATGCATATAAGTATATGTATGCATGCATTTATATTTGTATTTATATAGATATACAGATGATATATGTTTATATATGTATGTATATATATATATTCACTGAAAAAACCATAGGTTATAGACCATATATAGTTAGGAATTAGCATTTACAAAACCTTGAAAATTCACTGAAAAAACCATAGGTTATAGACCATATATAGTTAGGAATTAGCATTTACAAAACCTTGAAAATTCACTGAAAAAACCATAGGTTATAGACCATATATAGTTAGGAATTCGCATTTACAAAACCTTATTTTACTCACACAAAACCATTGCAATTCCATATATAGTTAGTTGCACTAACTATATATCGCGCACCCACAATCCACTGCTAATGATGTCACATATTACATCATTCATGACATGGTCAGTGACATCACTGATGACATCACTGATGACATCTCAAATGACATCACTGATGACATCACTGATGACAACATCCAGTGACTGTATGTTTCTGTAAAGTTAAAATATGTCTTACATATTGAAGAATGAGTGGATGTATAAGTGTCTGGATGAAGGATTTAGTAGGTGCATGACTGACTGTATGAGTGAGTGATTAAATGTGTCTCACTGAGTGCATGGGTTAGTGACTAAACTGTCTTAATTTGTGCATCATTATGTCTGTTGTTCTGTAAACTGTTGCATGTGTTGATAAGTAGCTATATGAGTAACTATATGGGTTATTGATTGGTTGCCCAAGTATTTGTATGGGAGACTGAGTGTGTGTGTGGGTGGCTGGGAGGTGTATGACTCTGTGCATAGATGTGTGAGCAGTTGATTCACTAGATGTATGGTTTCAAAAGTGCATGTAGAAACAGCTGTATGGGCGGTTGACTGTGTGCATGAGTGTATTGGTGAGTGAATGGATATCTCAGTGCTACATGTCAAAGTAAGTACATATGTAAAACACAGTACATGTGAGAGTTGACATATATAAATAACTGTGCATAAGAGCCAGTGAATGTGTGAGTGGCTGTATGGATCATTGTGAACTTGTATCAGGGATTGTATAAGAGAGTAAATATGTGTTAGTATATGTTTGAATAAGTAAAGTTTGTATAACTGTATAGTTGAGGAAATGGAGGTGTGATTGATTCTTTCCATGACTGACTAGGTGTGTGAGTAACTCCATGGATGAGTGACAGTCTGTGAGTGTCTGTTTACACTGATTGTATCTAAGGTTATATTAGAGTCTGAAGAGGTTCATCGTATTATCACATGAATGATATCATCAGTGATGTGATCAGTAATGTCAAATGAGATGTCATCAGTGATGTCATCAGTGATGTCATTTGAGATGTCATCAGTGATGTCATTTGAGATGTCATCAGTGATGTCATCAGTGATGTCACTGACCATGTCATGAATGATGTAATATGTGACATCATCAGCAGTGGATTGCGGGTGCGCGATATATAGTTAGTGCAACTAACTATATATGGAATTTCAATGGTTTTGTGTGAGTAAAATAAGGTTTTGTAAATGCGAATTCCTAACTATATATGGTCTATAACCTATGGTTTTTTCAGTGAATATATATATATATATATATAAAATAAAAAAGAATGTTTATTTTTTTAACACATTAATTATTTATTAATTTTAAGGTTAAGTATTTTTAAGTATGTTTTAGTTTATTATATGTATTATTTCATTATTTTAAATTACTTTTAAGACATTTTTAAAAATTCGATATTTTGATTAACTATATTTTTCACAACGATATTTTTGATTCAATATTTTTTTACTTACCTGTTTGTAGATAGGAATTCGATATTTTTGTACTTGATATTTTGTCCTCGATATTTTGTTAGGTTGATATTCTCCTCATCGATATTCTGTCAGTGATCCGCGCTACTCATATTAGCGTAGGGTGTCAAAGTACTTTACACAACGCACACATATTAAAGAGGCAATGAATCATACAAGTATGCAAATCAGTCTATAGGGAATGCCAAATAAGCTAATGAGGATTACAAGGTGTAGGAATCACATGTCATCCATGCTGGTGGGCAGTATATTTTAAGAGGGTTTGGGCTGGAGAAGCACAAACTCAGGAATTAAAGCATTCCCCCGTGGTTGGGGGTTGACTTTACTAATAAAAATGTAAATCGGCCCAAACTCTGTTTTAGCAACATTAAAATAATGAAAGACTGGGGAAGTTCTAACTATACAGTAACACAAAAAAGTGAAGTTCTAACTATACCGTTCATGTTTGTAGGCAGCTCTTTGTTGACACTTCATAGGTCACTCTCCTATGTTAGGATTGTAACTTCTGAACTGCAAGGAAAACAAGAATCTCTGTAACCCACTGAGCTATCCACATGAAATAAAGCTTACCTGCATTTCAAAACTACCAACAGGCAAGGTATTGCTCTCCAGCAGGATCAATAAACACCAGTTATCTGGACATTTTTTTATTGTTGTCTTGCACCCAAGGGAATGATAATGATAAAGCAATTTAAATGAAGCATACACAAAGTATGTGCCTTGCTGGGCCTGTGCAGATTTAAAAAATATAAACAAAAAGTAACACATTCTCTTACCTACTCTGTTAGTCAACCGTTGTGTCACAGCCGGATCTGATATGCAGCTGCAGGGATCAGGAAAGGTGAATAGGAATAAAGAAACGTATTTTCTCCAGCACTGAACAGAAAATGAAATATCCACACTGTAGGACGGTAGGCAAAAGTTGCTCGGCGCAAAATAAAGAATGTGTCCCCTTCGCTAAGCCCCTATTGTTCCTGCACGACACAGCCCACCTTTCTAAAAGGAGTTGAGAGATTATGGATGGCTGTGAGAAAGAGCCCAGGCCAAATCACTCAACTCCCAGAACAGGAAGAAGAACAACGTTAGGAGTAACATTTTAAATTAAAGATGTTATTTTTTATTGGCCTTTGCGCCGTCACTGTGAGACCCAAGTTTCATGTTTGGGTGGGCCCGGCACACCCGGCCCCCGCTAGAACTGGGCCTAGCGAGCATTTTTTCTGCGCACTGTAAGGCTTAAATTGCTCACTCACCCACCCTTTCTTCTAGACAACTTGGGGAAAGGAAGTGGAGTTTTATTTGAAGGTAAGGACATTTTGGGGTAAAAGGGATAAGGAATTAGCGTTCTCTGACCCGACAGGTCGCCGCAGTTAGTTGTTTTTCCACTGGAAGGACGTGTCTTCCAGTGTTAGGAGCATGGTAACTACAACTAAAAGCTGGATATGTGTAGGTGTGTGTGTGAGGGAGGGGGCGGTATTAGGCGGGTCAGTGTTTGATGTCAAGGTCCTAGGTATTTCTTCAGAGCCCATTGCAGCTGCTATTACCCACAGCACCTGCCACTGCTGCTGAATGCTAGCTTTACATCTCTAACCATCACTGTCATACAAGAGCGGCATATTGGTCTTTTCCAGGTCACCTAAAACTGTATGGAAGACCTAGAAGGGCTAGTTCTATCACACTTTTAAAGTATATTGATGTTTATGCAATAGCCTCTGTGGTAGACACTGCTAAAGTGTTTAGAAAAAAGTGGCAACACCGAGCACCAGTAAACACCCGCAAAAATTACGCACTGGGAATGGGTTGACCGAAAGTCCCGGTCTTGACTGGACTGTCCTGGTTTTGGGTGTGTGTAGGAAGCTGGTTCTGTATATATTATACCAAAGTAAGGTATAGGGTGCACAGATTCCAGTGGATCCCCAGAGGCTTACAGAGGCTTAAGTAGACAATACTAAAAGCTCTATTTGCTGTAGTGTAGTCAAGCAGTTAGGCTTATCAGAGGGCTGTGTTAAGGATTTATTGTACACTCAGGCAAGAAATGATTACACACACACAAAGACTGAATCCAGACCAAAGGTTTTGTATAAAAAGTTATTACTTTACTATTTTATTTCTAGAACCAAGAGGAAGTCAGTTACAGATGAGTAACAGTTTCAAAAGCAGTAATACCTTTCAAATGCGGTCAGAATTATTTTGCAAGGCAGTAACAAATGCTTGACAGCATTAGAAAAAGTTTTGTATAATCTGATTGAAGCAGTAGAACTTTTCAATAGAAGCAGATAGACTTTTGTATGCAATAGGTTTGTAAATGCAATCATATGGGAGGAAAACAGTACTATGTATTAGCAGGTCAGTACTCAACTTACAATCCCAGTCTTCAGGGTGTTGACCAACATTGGGCAGGGTTCAGTTTTAAGTAGGTTCTTCACCACCAGCGGTACTGGGGTAGCTGGGTGCAGAGGTCACTGGGCTCAATTTAAATCAATGGAGACTAAGGGTACCTCAAAGAGACACGGTTAGCAGGTAAGTACCAGGGGTTTCAGGGTAAAGGCCCAGGGGGTTAAAATAAGCACAGGGCGGCACAAAGCAGCACCAAAGCTACACCACCAGCGGCACAGGGGCGGCCAATGCAGGGTGCAAAATCAGTATCGGGCGCCCAATGCTTTTCAATGGAGGTTGTCAGTCACACAAAGAGGCTGTAGGCTCTACCAGGAGGCTGGTTGAAGGTGGCGACTCGCTGGGCAGGTTAGTTGGAGGGCTCGGGGAGGTCAAAGCACCGTCGGTTGAGCTCCCCATGGCTGAAGGGCTGAGGATGCAGGGGTACCTTATGGTGTCAGATCTTCTGTGTTGGAGCCGTTCAGGGTCAGCGGGGCCCTTTCGTGTTGAGGCTGCAGGTGACTTCATGGGGTCTAGGAGAGGTCAGCCACTTATGGAGATGAGGTCAGGATCACTGGGTAGAGTTCACAAGTTAGGTGAGCCCCTCCAGCTCGGGCCGTGGGCATTGGATGCAGAGTGGGCAGCGGTCGCGGATCCTTCTGGATTCAGAATCCTTGAAGATGGAAGGGAGGGAAGCTGTCCTTGGGAGATCTGGACTCTATTGAAGAGTGGCAGCCTTCCTGGGGTTCTTGGAGGTCGCTGGCCATGGGACAGGTGTCGTCTTCTTTGCAATCTCGAGATGAAAGAGACAGGTCTGTAGGGTTGGGGCTAATACAGTAGGTGTCTTCTTGCTTTCATGCACTGCGTCCTCTTTGTCTGTCTTATTCTTAGGTTGCAGGAATCTGAGGAATCGAGGTTAAGTGGTACCCCTAAATACTTAATTTAGGGACGTTACTGGGACTGGCAAGATGGTAGCTAATGGGGTACTTACCTTTAGTGTGGATGCAACCTCAGAAAGGCCCCTCCCTCTGGGGAGGGGCCATTCCCTAATCTGATAGAGTCAAATCCTTCCATTCAAGATTGATGATTTCCTAAGGAGGGGGTCACCTTGGTTCAGGGCACCTTGGGGTGGTCCTGGCAGAGAGGGGACACACTACTCATGGCTACTAATTTTCCAGCCAACCTTGCTGCCAAACAAGTGGGGCTTGGTCAAAGGGGAGGGCATTTCAACTTACTGGAGAGGACCTGACTAGCATATTAAAGGGCAGGAAGCCTTTGAGGCTCACTTCCCTGAATGCTGTTCCTGCTTGGGGGTAGATGTGAAGCACCTCCACCCCGAACGTCCTTTGTCCCTACCCACAAGAGCACAAGGGCTTCCCCCTCAGTGGATCAGAAACATGTCTGTGTGTAGCAGGCTGGTGCAGACCAGGCAGCTGGACACGAGGGAGTTAGACGTTTTCAGGGGGCATCTCTAAGATGCCCCCTGGGTGTATTTTGCAATGAATGGAACACTGGCATCAGTGTAGGTTTATTGTACTGAGGAGTTTGACATCAAACTTATTAGCATTCAGTAAAGCCATCATGGAGCTATGGAGTTCATAATGATAAATTCCCAACCCATGTATTCAATATGGCTCAACTGCACTTACAATGTCCGTGAATGGCTCCTGCTGCTGTGCCCTCACCTGTCATATAGTACACCCTGCCTTATGGGTATACGGCCTGCTAGAGGGGTAACTAACCTATGTCACAGACAGTAGTTGGTGGGCATGGCACACAGCGATGTGTGAAATGTCGACTTTAAGTTTTGTCTGCATCAAAACACACAGTCTCCAATGGCAGTTTGTATGTGTTTGGTGGGGGGTCTCTGAGGGTGGCACAATACATGCTACAGCCCTTAGAGACCTTCTCTGATCACAAGGCCCTCGGTATCAATGGTGCCTTTTACAAGGGACTTAAATGTGAGCCAGAGGTGTGCCAATTGTGCAAAAAAGGAACAGTTTTGGGAATGAACACAGGCCATGTGAACCTGATTGGCAGATGCCCAGGGCACATTCAGTCAAAGTGCATCAGAAATCTGGCAAAAGTGAGGGGGGGCTACTGCAACAGAAATCCACTTTCCTACTGGATATATTTCCTGGTGCCCAATATTTTTCTCAAAATGAATATATGTCCCTATTTTGATATAGGTTCATGTCAGCCAAGGCTCCGTCCCTGGAATGCTGCTCATTCATCTGATCCTCTTATGATAATTCTTGCAGCACTTTCAAAAAGAAGGCATCCCTTTTCTCAAAACAACAGCTCTATTCTTGCAACTTTATTCGGAGAGAAGGGTAGCAACTGTGCTACAGAGGCAATATGCCACACTTCATGCCTTCGTTTTGGGGCACATACCTTTCTAAAATAATTTCAAAAACTTTCTTTTGTGACCTTCAAATCAGGTGTGACCATAACATAAAAGACTGGAAGGTCCACAGGCCTATCTCTGTCATGATTTAATCAATGTTACAGCAAACAAATGATGGACGGAATGCTGAAAATGCAAACATTCTCCCCCAGTTAAAAGATCTGGGTTAACTCCATCATTCTTTTGCCCACTACGCCACCCCAGTTTGGACCCAGACATATGCAAATCAGTCTTGACCCTGTGCTTCATGGGAACAGTTCAGACCGAACTGTCAGGCCAGGTCCTCCCTGGTCTGGAAACAAGCATCCTGGGTCCGGTTTCATGGTATGTTACCCTTCTTCAACCAGGCTAGCTTGAATCCTGTGGCACAGTGAGCAAGGGACCCACGTCTGGGCATACCCATCCCACTTAGGGCAAAAAGTGTTACAGCAAACAAATGATGGACGGAATGCTGACAATGCAAAAATTCTCCCCTTGTCAATAGTTCTGGGTTAAATCCATCGTTCTTTTGCCCACTATGCCACCCCAGGTTGGACCCAGCCATATGCAAATCAGTCTTGACCCTGTGCCCCATGGGAACAGTCCAGGCTGAACTGCCAGGTCAGGTCCTCCCTGGAACAGAAACAAGCATCCTGGGACCGGTTTCAGGGTATGCCACCCTTCTTCAGCCAGGCTAGCTTGAATCCAGTGGCACAGTGAGCAAGGGACCCACGTCTGGGCATACCCATCCCACTTAGGGCGAAAAATGTTACTGCAAACAATTGATGGATGGAATGCTAACAATGCAAACATTCTTCCACAGTCAAAAGATCTGGGTTAAATTCATTGTTTTTTTTCCCACTACACCACCCCAGTTTGGACCCAGCCATATGAACTCAATCTTGACCCTATGCCCCATGGGAACAGTCCAGACCGAACTACCAGGCCAGGTCCTACCTCGACCAGAAACAAGCATCCTGGGACCAGTTTCAGGGTATGTCACCCTTCTTCAGCCAGGCTAGCTTGAATCCAATGACACAGTGAGCAAGGGACCCACGTCTGGGCATACCCATTCCACTTAGGGCGAAAAGTGTTACAGCAAATAAATGATGAACCGAATGCTGACAATGCAAACATTTTCCCCAGTCAAAAGATCTGGGTTAAATCCGTTGTTCTTTTGCCCACTACGCCACCCCAGTTTGGAACCAGCCATATGCAAATCAATCTTGACCCTGTGCCCCATGGGAACAGTCCAGAACGAACTGCCTGGGCAGGTCCTCCGTGGACCGGAAACAAGCATCCTGGGACCGGTTTTAGGATATGTCACCCTTCTTCAGCCAGGCTAGCTTGAATCCAGTGGCACAGCTCTCTGGTGATCAAATATGCTAACTTTACTATTTTAGGAGATTTTAACATCCACCTAGAGGTTAAGGACACTCCCAACACCAGATATTTTCTGGAAACAATCAGTACTTTTGGCTTAAAACAACTAGTAGAGGGTCCCTCACATGATGCAGGACATACCCTAGATGGGATTTGCACAAACATGACCAGCCTGGCCTCTGAATCTCTTATAACGCTCTCATGCTCTGACCATAGGGTCATTCCATTTAAATTGGATTATAAAAACAATCCAGCTGAAAAATCTCTGGGGCAGGCTGGTCCCCTGGGTAGACAAAAATGTAACAGTATGCTTAACAATACCAAACTTCTACCCATGGCAGAAGCAAGTATACCCATCCCTACAGGTAACCCCTCAGTAGATAACGATACATTCAATGAATGGATGACATTACTTGTGGATAATTTAGCGCCAACTGTATGCCCCAGGAAGAGTTCCACACACAAGGAGTCTGAACCTTGGTTTACTCCCTGTCTAAAGGATCAACAGAGCCTATGTAGGAAACTTGAGAGAATTTGGAGAAGGTTTTATGTTCTAGAAAACCTTATCCTCTTTAAAGCTGGTCTTAGACAATACCACCACCAAATAAAGGCGGAAGAAAAGGCCTACTATTCCAATCTAATTAATCAGGCAACAGCTAACCAGGAACTTATTTTTAATATTGTCAAATCTTACACGAATCCTAAAATATTAGATCTGGAGATCCAACCGTCACAAGATCTGTGCGATCAAATCTCAGAACTTTCTGAACAGAAAATTACAGACCTGATGAAAAAATTCAATGAACCTATCCCCACGACAAATAATTCCTCACTCCCTAGGACTACAGGAGTGTTTTCTTGTTTTCAAGAAATTAGTATGGAACAGTCTAGACAAGCCATCCTATCATGTAAATCTGGTTCTCCATTTGACCCTTGCCCTCCAAAAGTACTACATGCACTTGTTGGAATCATAAAGCCAACTGTAAACCATTTGATTAACTCTTCATTTGAATCTGCCTGTTTACCAGATAACTGGAAGATTTCTGCGGTAAAACCTCTGCAAAAAAAGAAAATTGCAGACCCCACTACTCTATCCAACCTTAGACCCATTTCACTGCTACCCTGGTTGAGTAAAATAGTGGAGAAGTTGGCTAATAACCAACCAAACGACTTCCTGCAAAAAATAAAATATTTTACATCCTAAACACTCTGGTTTTAGATCAGGCCATTCAACAGAATCTGTGCTGCTCCATGCCACGGAAACCTTAAAGTTTGCCTTAGATCATGGTAGGGATGCAGTACTGATTCTGTTGGATTTATCGGCAGCGTTCGATACGGTCTCTCACAACATTCTGAAAGACAAACTCAAGATGAGTGGCATCACTAACAAGGCACTTGCCTGTTTTTCGTCGTTTTTAGCTAATCAACACAACATTGTGACCCTTGGTTCCACAAATCACCGGAAAAACAGCTATCAGCCGGAGTACCACAGGGCTCCTCTTTGAGCCCAACGTTATTTAATCTTTATATTACTCCACTGCTTATTTTAATTGACTCCTTTAGTGTTGAAGCTATAACATACGCAGACGACACCCAGATTATTCTTACCCTAGACAAAAACTCCACTGATGCGGAAGAGAAATTCCATCACTGCCTAACAGCAGTCATGAACTGCATGAAATGTAACCATCTGAAGTGCAACAGCCAGAAAACAGAGATTTTGCTGTTTGGGAAGGCTAACACCTTCATGCCCAGCCAGTGTTGGCCGGCTAACACAGTTCCACCGCCCAATACAGCGGCTACAGCACGGAACTTAGGAATCAAGTTTGATTCAACCTTGTCTTTTCATAGCCAAGCACTTGCAGTGGCAGGTATGTGCTTTCACACAATTAAAACTCTGAGAAAGTTCTTGGACCTTATTCCAATCAACGCTAGAAAGTCAGTGGCTGTTGCACTGGTCCTGTCTCGTTTAGACTATTGCAACAGCCTCCATGCAGGAGCTAATAAATCAGTGCTGAAAAAACTGCAGGTGGTCCAGAACGCGGCAGCCAGGCTGGTAATTCAGCTCCCAAGGGGTTCCTCATCAGAAGCACCACTCAATCAGCTGCACTGGTTGCCTATTCACAAAAGGATTTTATTCAAAGTCCCAACAATCATGTACAAAGCATTCAAGGCAATGGGGCCTTCCTATCTCAGGTCGAGAATTCACCCATACTCTACTCAGCGACTGCTGCGATCATCCTCCGGTAACTACCTACCAACCCCCAGTTATCGCTTGAAGACAAAAGGGGGAAAAACCATTGCGGTATTAGGAACCAAAGCTTGGAATTCTCTTCCACTACAATTGAGATTGACACAATCAGAACTTCTCTTCAGGAAACTTTTAAAAACCCTGGCAATTTTCTACACCTGATAATTTGGTATTTGCTCTTATCTGAGCCTCTCTCTTCCTTTAGATCTGACCCTCCCACTGCACTTCTGCATTGACCTTCATACTCCTCCCTCTAGCGCCAAGATACTCCTTGGAGTGAACGTTACGCTTTACAAATACACCATTCATTCTTTCATTCATTCATTCACAGTGAGCAAGGGACCCAAGTCTGGGCATACCCATCCCACTTAGGGCGAAAAGTGTTACAGCACACACATGATGTACGGAATGCTGACAATGCAAACATTCTCCCTCAGGCAAAAGATCTGGGTTAAATCCATCATTCTTTTGCCCATTACACCACCCCAATTTGGACCCAGCCATATGCAAATCAGTCTCGACCCTGTGCCTCATGGGAAAACGGTCCTAGGATGCTTGTTTCCAGTCCAGGGAGGACCTGGCCTGGCAGTTCGGGCTGGACTGTTCCCATTGGGCACAGGGTCAAGACTGATTTGCATATGGCTGGGTTCAAACTGGAAAGGCATGGTGAGCAAAAAAAACGATGGACTTAGGCCAAGATCTCTGTACTGGGGTGAATGAATGGAATTGTTCTGCATTCTGTCCATCAATTATTGTTTTTACATTTGTCACCCCTAGTGGGACGGGTATGCCCAGACGGTCCCGTGCCCTCCATGCCACTGGAGTCAAGCTATCCTGGCTGAAGAGGGGTGAAACCCCGAAACTAGTCCTAGGATGCTTGTTTCCAGTCCAGGGAGGACCTGGCAGTTTGGGCTGGACTGTTCCCATTGGGCACAGGGTCAAGACTGATTTGCATATGGATTTTCAAACTGGAATGGCATGGTGAGCAAAAAACGATGGATTTAGGCCCAGCTCTCTGTACTGGAGTGAATGTATAACATTGTTCTGCATTCAGTCCATCAATTTTTATTTTTGCATTTGTCACCCCGAGTGGGATGGGTATGCCCAGACGTGAGTCCGTGCTCTCCATGCCACTGGGGTCAAGCTATCCTGGCTGAAGAGGGGTGAAACCCCGAAACCAGTCCTAGGATGTTTGTTTCCAGTCCAGGGAGGACCTGGCCATTTGGGCTGGACTGTTCCCATTGGGCACAGGTTCAAGACTGATTTGCATATGGCTGGGTTCAAACTATAATGGCATGGTGAGCACAAACACGATGGATTTAGGCCCAGATCTCTGTTCTGCATTCTGTCCATCAATTGTTGTTTTTGCATGATTTAATCAATGCCATGCTTTTATGGCATGAATGGACATTTAATATTAGTTCGAACATTTGCATTTAATGTCCTCACCGATTACCACAAAATGCCTGTCTAATATTATGAGATTCGGTATACTATTAATATAATCGGCATATGTATGTAACATTGTATGTAGCTTTTGTGTTATTGTAAACAAAGGCCCTGATTATAAGTTGCACAGTACTGGGGCAAGAATTGGTAATTGCGCACTAGTATCGTTCAATTACAAGTAAAACCCAAGGGGTATAATCACATACATTTAGCATGTGCTCTAAGCAAGTGGTAAAGCTATGTACTGGCATGGTTGTGGGTCAGAGGGTGAGCGAGGGGGTGGGGGATTATTGGAGAAAATGCTTCCACCTGTTTGATAAATATTCAGATTTAAACTTGGCTGTTGCCACCTCATAGCTACACCTTGCCTTGGGAGCTAGACTGGCAGCCACGAGTTCTGGTAGTCTGAGGCACCAAGCCATCAGAGTTGGTCCAGGAATGGTAAAGGAGACTCCACTGCTTCTGGGTGGTGGTACCTGAAGGCCTGCATCTTAAAAGGAGACTGCACATTTGCTGCATTGTTTAATACACCAGACACATGTTTGGATTTAAAATTGGCATTGAGCCTCAAACATAACAATATGATTTCTTTCAACAATCTCAAGATCATCTTACATTTTGCTGTTTGCTGGTTAATGCACTCCACTTCTGTCATGTTGTCTGACCAGAAAATAACAGACTGATTGTTAAACTGATCTGGCAAGATTGTGGGGACCCCAAGGTTTGGGAAGAATGTAAATGTAAATGTAAATGTATGTGTCTTGTAAAGCGCGCTGCTGCCCTGAGGCGTCATGGCACTGTAGACCGCTGGCTATCCCTGTGAGATGGTCCCTACTGGGTATCTCCAAGGTGAAACCAGGCATCCCCGGCGAATGTGGGGGGCCGTTGTAGAGATGAGGCAAGCTAATGCCGAGAGTTGCCGAGTGTGATCCCTGGTTAGAGTAAGCAAATTCAAATTCAAAAAAAGTGCTTTATTCGAGTATTACTCATAAAAGCAGACATACAAACACATAATAAAATACAATTAAATTACAAGATCGAATATGACATAAGCACATTGAACATAAAAGAGAAATACAATTACATTTCAGCATACTTCATACAATCCCAGGTGCAAAGTTCATTTGATAAAAATCAGGTTAAAAAACAATCCAATATCACTATTAAAAGTCAGTAAAATTTTTAAAATTATTCGTCCGATAAGACACCTCACGTGGGAACGGAACAGAGAATAGATAATCTAGCAGTCTCTGTTCAACTAAGCAGAGAGTAGTTACCCTACTAGCAATCTCTGCCTAATTACCCACGCCCACCCCAAATACTTTGCAGTCGCTATTATAATCCAGGTTAGGGAGGTAGATTTTACAATACGCAAGGCTACCATACTACTTTTAGTACCCAGATTTCTACACATAGGAGCCAACCAAACACGTCTGGGAGCGGAATATACATAACAGGAGAACAAGAAATGACCTAACGTTTCCTTTCCTTCCCCACATACTGGGCAAGTAGCTGGACCTCCATCTCTCCACTTTGATGTTAAGTTGCGTAGAGGTAGAGAACCAGCCCTCATTTGGAAAAACAGTTTCCTATCCATGGGTTTCGTTATAAAATCCCAGTACATTTCATACGTAGGAAACAGCTTAACTTCAAGGAAAGCAGTAGTCATAGACCCATTGTTAGTACTAAGCAAACTCCTGTTTTCAACCCGTTCCCAGAAAAGATTTTTTATAAATAACTTAGATGGAAAGGATGACCCGGCTGGATCGGACCACAGTTCATTTAGTCCTAGTTCACATAATGCTAATTTTAGTGATTTAAACCATCTAATTTTGTTAAATAGGTCCGCTTTGATAACATCAGCAAACCCTTCTGCATAATGTGACAACTCAGGGGTGGTCCAGATTCTACACCAATATAATATCGGACGAAGTTTACACATTGCCGAGATTTCTTTCCTGCCAAGGTCATATGTAAGAGGCAAAAGGGGACTGCTCTGTGGGGTGCCTGTAAGTTTCTGAAGGAAGTTATTCTCCGATGTCTGTAACTCCTGGAGGTTTTCTTGCCCCCACAACTCTGCCCCATACATTGCTGATCCTATTGCCTTAGCCTCGTATATGATCAAGGGAGCTTTAATCGGTTTGGTCAATGATTTACTGTGCTCCTTAATGATGGTACCAGCCAATTGCTTATGTCTTAATACTGCAATGTTTAAATGTTGGTTCCATCTATTATCATTAGAAATGTGAATCCCCAGGTAAGTAAAAGAATTTACTACTTCAAGGTAACGCCCACTCATGGATATTTTAGATTTAAAATTTCTATAAGGATTAAAAACCATGAGTTTTGTTTTAGCTGCGTTTACCTCCAAGCCGTGGTCACTAACAAACTTGTCAAAAATTACCAGTGCCTTTTGCAGACCGCTGGGGGATTTCGATAAAATTAAGGTGTCGTCGGCAAACATTAAAATAGGAACTTTTACACCTGCGAGAGAGGGAGCATCCACAGCCTGAGATTGCATGCGGGAAACAATGCCGTTAATAAAAAGGGTAAACAATGTTGGTGCCATTGAACAACCCTGTCGAACCCCACGCTCAACAGGAAAGTCGACAGTGTCATTTCCATAGCCACCCCATTGGATTTTAGCGTAAGTACCCTCATGGAGTCTCATGATCAAGGTCAACAGGGTCATTGGGACCCCCAGAGCTGCCAGCACCTCCCACAATTTTGCCCTAGGCACCAGGTCGAATGCAGCCCGTAGATCAACGAATGCTGCGTAAAGACTGCCTCCACCCAGTACCACAGTCCTCCACTGGATCAATTGAAAACGGAAGACCTGGTCCACAGTGCTGGTTGCTCTGCGAAACCCAGCCTGAAAAGGAGATAGAACATTCTGCTCCTCTGCCCAATCAAGCAAATTGTTAATAATTACACGCCCTACAACCTTTTGAACAGTGTCAATTAAGCTGATAGGGCGGTAATTACAAGGTTGGGCACGATCTCCCTTTTTATATACCGGAATAATGACAGCCCCCCGCCAGGATACCGGAATTTCAGCACCCCTAGCAATGTGATTTAGTAATAAGCAGATGTATTTGCTCCACCTATCGGTGTCATTTAAGAAAACATCCGCAGGGACTCCGTCAATGCCCGGTGCTCGGCCACTGTGAACAGATTTCAGGGCAAACAGTACTTCACTCTGAGCAAAGATGTCATCATCTGCGAACAGGTAAGTAGGGCAAGAACTGTTACCGAATTGGTCCCTGGAAGAGTACTGTTCACTAAAAAATTTGACCCATGCATCATGAGAAACATTGTTATTGGGAGCTTCTGGGGACCTTTCGTGACCCCATTTGACAATGTGCCAAAATAGTCTAGAGTGTTTACGATCGCTTGCACATTTCAACTTCTGCCAGTGGGCTTCGTCCCATTCTCTTTTTGCCCTAGCAATACAATTTTTATAGTGCTTCCTAGCAGATCGGATCTCACCCAGGTTGTTACTCTTAATGGCAACTCCTAGGTTGGATCTTGCCGCCCTACAATCATGATTATACCACTTTGCAGCTTTATATGGGCAGACCCTCTTGTTATGTACAGGTTTTAGGAAGTAACTTTTAACTTCATTAAAGAGAGTCGTGTGTGCTTTAGTTATGTCTTCATATCCCTGTGAGGTCCCAGCTACGCTCTCCAGGGCCGCAATGGCCTTGTCTGTCGCTGCTCCTATTTTTTCGAGGACCTGCTGGTCTGTCCTGACACCTGACCACCTTAACCTGCGCATATCGTTAGTTGGAACAATCGTCGGGAGCAAAAGTTGGTCACAAGGGGTTGGTGCTATTACTTTAAACGACCACCAATTGTGAGAGACACATAAAGGGTCATGGTCGCTTTCTGGCCTTGCTGTTACCACCATGTCACTAACAGATGACCATATAGATATGCTGCAAATGACATAATCAATGCGACCCTCACAGTCCGGATTCCGAGCCAAACACAGCACCGAGACCGCCCTCATCGCCGCCACCGATGACATCCGAGCCCTGATGGACAATGGAGAAACAGCGGCCCTCATCCTCCTAGACCTCTCCGCGGCATTCGACACGGTCTGCCACCGCACTCTAGTACGGCGCCTCAGCAACATCGGAATCCAGGACAAGGCGCTGGAATGGATCATCTCCTTCCTCGACGGAAGAACACAGAGAGTCCGCCTACCACCGTACAAGTCAGAGGCCTCCGAAGTCATCTGCGGCGTCCCCCAAGGATCATCCCTGAGCCCCACCCTCTTCAACGTCTACATGAGCCCCCTCGCGGCCATCGTACGCAAACACCACCTCAGCATAATCTCCTACGCCGACGACACCCAGCTGATCCTCTCCCTGACCAACGACCCCGCCGCCGCCAGAGCCAACCTGCACGAAGGGATGAAAGAGGTAGCCGAGTGGATGACGACCAGCCGCCTGAAACTGAACTCGGACAAGACGGAGGTCCTCATCCTGGGCTCCTCACCCTCCGCCTGGGACGACTCCTGGTGGCCTCCCGCCCTGGGCACCGCACCCAAACCGACAGACCATGCACGAAACCTTGGCTTCATCCTGGACTCCTCCCTCGCTATGACCAGGCAAGTCAACAGCGTCTCCTCGGCGTGCTTCAACATCCTACGCATGCTACGGAAGATCTTCTGGTGGATCCCCACAGAGACCAGGAAGACCGTCACCCAGGCCCTCGTCACCAGCCGACTGGACTACGGCAACGCCCTCTACGCCGGGACCACCGTCAAGCTCCAGAAGAGACTCCAGCGGATCCAAAATGCCTCAGCCAGACTCATCCTCGACATCCCACGATCCAGCCACATCTCCGGACATCTGAGAGACCTTCACTGGCTCCCCGTCAACAAGAGAATCACCTTCCGCCTCCTCACCCACGCACACAAAGCCCTACACGACCAAGGCCCGAGCTACCTCAACAGCCGAGTCAACTTCTACGCTCCCAAACGCCACCTCCGATCAGCCAACCACGCCCTCGCCGCCGTCCCCCGCATCCGAAGAGCGACTACAGGAGGAAGGTCCTTCTCCTACCTGGCCGCCAAGACCTGGAACTCCCTCCCGTCCGACCTGCGCCTGACCCAAGACCACCTCTCCTTCAGGAAGAACCTGAAGACCTGGCTGTTCGAGCAGTAGCGGCACCTCCCCCCCCCCCAGCGCCTTGAGACCCTACGGGTATGTAGCGCGCTTTATAAATGTCACTGATTGATTGATTGATTGACTTTTGTTTCGCCCGTTATTAAAAGTCATGGCAGGGACACGATCTGACTTAGTTCGACCATTCAGGGCTCGTAGCCCATACTCCAGGCACATTGCATTTAAGCCTAGTATGTCAGCCGTCCAGCGAGTTATCGGAGGAGTGTCTAATGTGGGGATATCCCATAGCTTATCTTCCTCTACCCCGAGAGGGGAGTCACCAGTGATGAGAGGTTCAAAAGTGCGATTTAAATTGCCTGCAATTAGTATGTTTTTCCCTGCAGAGTGTATCTCAAGGAGATTAAAGAGGCTCAAGAGAACCTCAGATTTACCTTTGTTTCCACCTCTAGCATAGATGTTATAAATATCTATGGAGATGGGTAGATCACTAGTGAGTCTGATGAGCTGGATATCTTGTTGGTCAAGCTCCACACATTTTACAACAGTTTTTAAAGACTGCCTGATCCATATAGTAAGACCCCCCATCGGACGCCCTTTAGGGCCCTTAGAAGCAGGAACATGAAAATGTATGTACCCCAAAGCAAAGAGAGGGTCACACGCCCAAGTCTCTTGGAAGATGCAAAGATCGTACTTATTAATAAATCCGAACCAGTCAGCACAATCCAACTTGGAACATAGTCCAGCCACATTCCAAGACAAAAGATTCCCCGTGTTAGTTATCATGACAGAACTAGGGCTTGTAATAGTCTCATGCATCATCTTTCCACCAATATCATTAGAATTAATATTTTCATTGGATGGGCCTGCTAGATCCTCAAAGGGGTACCCCTTAGTACGATCTTTTGTTAAGTAGCTGGCCTCGCCAATAATGCTTTCATCACAGACAATCAGTGGCATAGAGTTACAAATAGGTGGTTGTCAGTCACAAGCATTCAAGTTTGATAATGCAGAGAAACGATTTTCCAACCCCAAGCCCCAGTCCACCGAGGCAACATCCTTCCTCCCCCTCTTGGTCACAATGTTCCATTTGGTTCTCAGAATACTTGAATTCGGACCACTTCCCTTCCTTGGGTAGAAGAAGTCCAAAGTCAGTGGAACAATTGAGGTTGATCTCCGCTGTGGTGGTAAAATGTTGGGCAAGATATTAGGCAAGACCCCTGGGTCAGAAAAGTGTAGGGCAACACACTCCCCCTTAAACTTTTTGACCCTGTCCCCAATCCACTGAACCCTTCTCGCATTTACGAGCTCTTCCGAGAGTTGCTGCTTTCCCCATGGAGAAATTACCATGTTGTTGGTCAGCCATGATAAAGATTTATTTATTAAGGAAGATGTTGTTTCGTGTTCACCTTGGGCCAAGGGAGGGACGTTAGCAAGGACAAGTACCAATGGGGAAGCTTCAACTACAAGCTCAAAAGTCCCTTTCTCAGTGATTGGGTCAGCAACAACGGGAACTGAAATCGAAACATTAGGAGCATCACCAGGGAAGATAATCTTGGGTGCCATTAGAGGATTTGATGCAGGGGTAGGGATAAATCCACTATTAACTACAGTGGCTGGTTTGCTCAGAGTAGACTCGATCCTAGAAAAAACAATTTCCGGGAGTTTACCTACTTCGCCCAGGGTTTTTTCTAATAAACCTTCTAATCGGTTAACCTCGGAGGTTAACTTATCTATTTTACTGACCAGAGGTTTAACTACACCTTTGATTTTTGTTTCCATCAATGACAGTAGTTTGTTAAATTGGGCATTTGAAAGTGTAACATAAGCCTCACTAGTCAGATCAGCCTCCTCTTCCTCTGAAAATTTCCTCGGAAGGTTTGCTACTTTGTTCTTGGCTGACCTTAAACCCTCCCGTTTTGGCATAACCTTTTGGTTTTCCCCATTAATCCTCGGGACTAAAATGGGTGCTGCAGGGGAGATTGGGGACTCATTACTAGTGGATATCTCTATCAAAGCTTCATTAACACTAATGTCTTCAATACCAGCGACAATACCACTAGGCTGGATGATGATAGTATCAGGAAGAGAATCAAGTATTTCACCATTTGAGCTACTATTTATCTGAAGCGCAAAAGGATCATCTGACTCAATATCAATGAGGGGAGATTGGGTAGGTGAATCTATTCCCAAGGAAGATCTCCTATCACTATTGATTCTTTCTACAACATGTACAAGATAGTTGTCAATAGTGTTATTAGGAGTAGCTTGCTTTTTCGGAGGCATATTTCTCTAAGCACAACAGTTACAATTGGAAGCACAAAATAATGATGTCCGAAGTGAGCAACAAACTGCAACTAAGTATATATCACATCAAACCAAGAAACCGGGCCCAACCCAACCTTGGCCAACCTCGGACGGCCTCAGACGGCCCGCCCTTTGTCCGGGCTTCGTCCGGGCGTCCCGCTCGCGTCCCGCTTTGCGGGCGAGCCCCTCCTTTGTGGCGCCTCCAGGCGCAAGATTATGACGCGTTCCTGGAGCGCCGGTGCAGAGGCCCCTGGGAAAGCGAGTTTCTCCTCGCAGCGACCGCAGATGGTATCAGTGCGGCGGCGGGAGAACTCGTCAGGCGAGAAAAGGCGAGCAACTGGTCTCCTTGACAAAGCGGTAAGTTCCTCAGCCAATGTGCAGTCTTGCAAAATGCCCCTCAGTCGGATTGCAACAGCCACTATTGGCCGGGCGAGCCCCTCCTTTGTAGCGCCTCCAGGCGCAAGATTATGACGCGTTCCTGGAGCGCCGGTGCAGAGGCCCCTGGGAAAGCGAGTTTCTCCTCGCAGCGACCGCAGATGGTATCAGTGCGGCGGCGGGAGAACTCGTCAGGCGAGAAAAGGCGAGCAACTGGTCTCCTTGACAAAGCGGTAAGTTCCTCAGCCAACGTGCAGTCTTGCAAAATGCCCCTCAGTCGGATTGCAACAGCCCGAGTAAGCACCAAGGCGAGAATTATCGAGTCCGCTGACCCTGGTCCACGACGCTGCCGCGTCGGGAATTGAACCCTGGTCCCGGGCCGTTCTCTGCTTCCGGGTCTGCCGCCTCTAACCAGTGAGCCACACCACTCCACTGGAAGAGCTCCAAGAAACCTATATTTTCCACCCGTCCCACTTCCACCCAGTCTGTTGGCCAACGTTGGTGTTGGAAATTGGGGTTCTGGTTGGCAAAGGTATGCACCCTGTCCAAACAGGAACCACAATCCTAGTTAGGGTAAGTCAGATACGCACCATAAATTAAAGTGTACTCACCCTCTGGCAGCTCCGCACACAGCAGGTAGGCTTAACTTAAGAGGCAATGTGCAAAGTATTGGTGCAACATTTCAAACAGTAACCCAGTCAAAACACCACAAAAAGACTCAACACCAGTTTAGAAAAGTACATAATCGGGGGGCATGGCTAGCACCCAAGGAAGATGGCAGAGCTCGAGTGACTTTCCTCAGGACGGTGCGAATGCCGGGAGCTGTATGGCGATATTCCCTTCAGCGGACCGCCAAGGACGAAGGGCAAAGACGTGGTGATTGTGGAGAAACTCCAAATGACCCCCAAGTCTCAAAACTTATGAGTAAGGAGGGCATTGATCCAATGTCTGATACAAATAGCTTTTGATGATACCCCCCTCCTCTCCAATCATTTAATTGCTGCCTTCGTTATACTTGCGGCTTCTTCACAATTACGGCCGCCATTTTACACTGTCAGAGCTCCCACTGGGAAACCTTTAGTATTATAGTGGTTCCTGCACTCATAATTTTAGAGCCAAAATTGTTTTTGCTAGTTAAATACTTTTTTATTATAAAGACCACATTCAATCTACTTCTCTTGGAACTCTTCATATTTTTGCTGCGTAATGCAGCTCTGTCACAATATCGGCGGCCATTTTGAGTTCTGCATTTTGAGTTCTTGGATTTCCAGAGCTCCTGGACTTGAAGATCATATTTCTGTCTTTTGGTCTATACAACTCCTTTATAAGATAGAGCACTCTAGGAGGCAGACCTTCCTGATCCTTCCATCCACCTCTTATGGGCAGATTGAAGAAGGCAAAATCTTTATTAGCATCCTATGCTCATAAATTCATCACTCATTCAAATGTTTTCTTGCATCTAGCCACAATTGAGTGCTCTGTTGTCTCCCCACAAAGAGGAGCCTCTACAAGAGGCTCTAATGGCGCGTCTGGGCAGATATCTACCAAACATGTGAAAAAAAGAACTGCCTTCTCCTCCAGAACCGATTTGGTTGTATCAATGGACCTTCTCTTAGAGGAAATCCACGCTCTATGTCCCTTCATGGAAGAGGCCAATGCCAATTTACAACATCTCACAGATAGATGGTCATGCATGGAGGAGGTGCTCAATGTAGCTGAACAAAACATATAATCGCTGGAATCAAATACCCTTGGGGTTAGTGTTCTCCAATCTCAGGTCTCATCTCTCCAGAGGCAGGTCGAAAACCTTGAGAACAGAAATGGAGAAATAACCTCTGCATTTATGGCCTACCGGAGGGCTCGGAGGGTTCTGATCTTATTTTCTTCTTTAAGTTGTCTCTTCCAAAAATACTGAACCTTTCAGATGGCGCTCCTCTTAATAATCAATGAGCCCATAGATTAGGCAATCTGCCTGCTTCTTCTGCCATGATGAGAACGCAGCGAGGAGTAATATTATATTTTTTAGAATGCACTGATCTCCCCAAAGTTCTATCAGCAGCCAGATCCATGAAGTGTATCTCTTGGTCAGATAACTCTCTGTTCTTTTCTCAAGATTATGCAAAAAGCACAGTGGACATACATCAAGAGTTTCTTGCACTAAGACCAGATATTCTTTCTCTTGGTGCTCGATTTGGCCTTTTTCACCCTTGCTGTTTAAAGTCACCTGCAAAACAAGACAGTCACCTATGAGGAGCCTATTCAACTGATGTGGGACATTATGGATACCTCTACAACAACTACTACTTGACTTGTTTGATTCATGTTCCTTGCTTTGATACATGTAGTTTGGACGTTTTCATGTACTTTTCTCTTGTAGGATTGTTAATGGTGATAGGTTTAATGATTGAATATTTGCTTTAATCTAACAATTTTTTTTCTTCCTACAGGTCCTGTCCCTTCGTGTTGTGGCTCCCTTACCTTTTGTGTGGCGTATGCTCCGGTTTCTCCCACCTTCCCTAATGGAGTTTGGACGTGCCATCTGTTCCATGTGGCCTCATTCTCCCCCTGTCGATATTTTTGGATTATATGTAGGTATGATTCACTCCCTTCTTCTCACTCCATCATTGCTTTGGGCTTCTCAGTCTCTACTACTTTTCTATTTTGATCATCTTATTCACTATCTTCTCTATTCTACTCTCTTCATTTTTTTTCTCTTACACTTTTCTTTTCTTCCAGTTTATCATTTATTAATGACATCCTCTTTATATTGACTATATTTTGGTCTTAATTGATTAATCTTTTTGCACTTTGGCTGGTTTGCTTCGTTGTAATTTTTATATGAATGTTTTATGTCCCCGAAAATAATTTCCTGAAATGTCAGAGACTTGAATTCTCATATTAAGAAGCAGCTTGAATTGTCGTACTTATACATATTGGATGTTAGTATAGCCTTATTACAAGAGTCACACCTTACAGAATCTGAATCATGAAAATTAAAGAGAAGCTGAGTTGGTGAGGTTTTCTTTTCACCAAGGGATGGCAAAATAAATGGTGTTCAAACCTTATGTCATAAATAACTCTGCACTAAGCTTATCTCCCAGGAAATGGATGAGTATGGTAGATGGTTGTTTACCAAATTATTGATTGGAAATATACCTCTTTCCTTGTTTAATATATATGCCCCTACGAATGGTGATGCTCACTTTCGGTCTGGAATAACTCAACAACGCATGAATTACCCCAGGAGATAATTGTATTTTTGCTGGTGACTGTAATCAGGTTGTAGATCCCTTTCTCGATCACAATTCCACAATATAGTACACTCCTAACAAAGCATATAAATGATTTATGCACACTATAGCACAGAGAAATTTAACTGATGCTTGGAGGCTCTGCAATCCTTCCTCATGAGAAAACACGTATTTTTCACCTCCGCATCAGACTCAATCTAGAATAGATCATATCTTCATATCACACAACGTCTCACAATACTTACGCTCAGCTGATATAGGTCCTATACTCATATCTGATCACGCCCCTGTTTCGATTCAACTGGACATAATCTCCCAACCCAGATTCCCTAACAGATGGCGTTTTAATAATTCACTCCTTTAGACACTACTTTCACTTCCTCTTATGTATCTTTCTTTCATGAATACCTTCATTTTAGGACAACTGATGATGTGCCCTTCTATATAATCTGGCATGCGTTTAAAGCAGCTTCTCTTGATTTCATTATTAGATATTAGAACAAATGGAAAAAATATTGTGTCTCTATGGATATGCTCTTAACTAAAATAAAGAGTTTGGAACACTCCTTTTATACTTCTAATTCAAAACATTGCTTATCAGAACTTATTAGCGCCAAAATCCAGTTCAATAAGGAATCTCCTGAAAACGCCTCATTATATTTATTCGAGTCCAGTGTGAAATTGTGTGGTGGCCAAAATAAGTCGGATAAATTATTAGCTAATAACCTTAAAATTAAACAGAATAGGCTCCGTATTGAATCCATTATAGATGCTTATCAAGTACCTAAATATAAAGACTCCGAAATTATAGAAGAATTTGTACAGTTCTATAAATCACTTTATACTCCAGAAACGGAAACCGCGATTTCTGATATCTCTTATTATCTCTCTTCTATTCAACAGTCTTTTGGCCCCCTGATGAATTTTCACTCATTAGAATTAGATATATCCCAGGCGGAACTATTTTCTGCTTTGCAAGCTCCTAAAAAAGACAAAGCCCCGGGTCCAGATGGATTCACGGTTGAATTCTTTTTACACTTCACTCTTTTGCTCATTCCATGTTTGCTTAACCTTTTAACTTCTTTTCTGCACTCACATGTATCTACTTGTTCCTCCTCAGAAGCTCTGATTTGACTTACTCCTAAGGGTGGAAAAGATCTGCATGTTTGTAAAACACAACCGGCCTATTTCCTTGGTCAATGTTGATTACAAGATCTTTTCTAAGGCCCCAGCTATGCGTCTGGAATCGTTTCTTCCCCAATTACTTGAAAAAGAACAATCAGGTTTTGTCAAGGGATGCTATATCATGGATAATACATGCTTATTTTTAAAATTTTATCCAAATCGTCGTATTACCCTGATTCCCTTGCGGCAATTGCTTTGGATGCTGAAAAGGCATTTGACCGATTATATTGGTCTTTTATATTCCACACGCTTAAATGGTTTGGCTTTAGATCCAACATTATTTCCCTTATCTCACTATTGTATAAGGATCCTAAGGCTGCCATTTTTGAGAATGGCCTCACATCTTCATATTTTATGCTACATAGTGGTGTCTGTCAGGGTTGCCCCTTATCCCCTTTTCTTTTCAATTTGGCCTTAGAACCATTTTTATCCAGACTAAGGCAAAATCAACATATTCATGGTTTTATATCTAACACCCAGCAAATTAAATTGGCAGCATATGCTGATGACATTCTATTGTTTCTCCCTCAACCCCAATCTGCTCTTCCAGTATTTCTACAGGAATTTGACTCTTACTCAGTAATGTAATGTAATTCTTTATTGTTTGATTATTTAAAATCTTAAAATATTGCAAATACATAAAATATACTATAATAATTAAAACCAATAAAAAGCCATTACACCGTAAAATTCATTACATTTCATTAAACCATATCATTTTAAAACGTAATCTCCTAATTTTGTTTTTGCTATTAGTAGGAACCTTACAAAGGTAGCGTTCATACCTATATCATTCGATTGGAGACAACATTTCAGAGCATGCCTACATGTCCTTATTCCTCGTACATTGAAAGGTAATTTAAGTAAAATTCTTCTTTCATTTTGGAGTCCAGGACAAATACATAAAAGGTGGACAACGTTCTCCTCTCCCTTTTTACAGAGTCTGCATAATGTGCAACTTTCAGTGTTTTTCCACGGTGGGAGGTGACAAAGTCCCGGGAGTATTCCAAATCTCGCTTTGAGAAGAATTTGTTTATTTTTTTCCGACCAAGGTGTTTCCAAGTATTCTTGCACCTTCTTTTTTTGGTATCCATTTATTATTGTCCAAGCGTGTTTTCTTTTTGTCAGTCTATCTTTGTCATTTACAAGGGATAGTTGGTTTGTAGTTCTATTGATTATTTTTTTGAACGATGCGTTACTTATTGTGTTATTCCAGATTGTAATAACCGCAAACTCTTCTATCGTTTCCTTAAGATAATTCCATCCAGTTGAGTTTACATTATTATTTATTTATTTCCATAATAACTGTGATATCTGATTATCATGATCATTTTTTATCCGATTCCAGGTTTTAACAAAATGACCCTTTCTCTCATAGTATTGGTTTTTTAAACCGAACTCCAGTCTAATTTGTGCAGGCGAGGCATTAGTTGGGAGGTGGAATAATGATTTGTATGTTTTAGATAGAGCATTATTTATTATTTCAGTATCCTTTCCCATTCATGATTCACTGCCATATGTAATGGTTGGTAGCAGTCTTGCCCCTATAATCTTCAAAAGCGGCCGATATGTGAGGTTGCCAAGTGATTTCTGTAAGATTCTGAATGCTGCAGTCAAGGGGTTTGTCTTCCTTTGAATGTCCCTTTTTTGTGGCTGATAGTTGCCTTTCTCATCGAAAAGTACACCCATATACTTCAACTTGTTCCAGTTGGGTGTTCTCCATGTACCATTTACTTTTATGTCTTAGTTTTATATTCTTGGTGACCACCATGATCTTGGTTTTAGTTTCATTTATTACCGTCCGTTTTCCTTTGCGTACATGGATGTTCGATTGATTAAAGCTTCATCTGCATACAGCAAATTAGGAATATGTTTACCAGCTAATTTCAGAGGGTGTGCGCTTAATTGATCCAGGTTCCCTGTTAAATCTGCCAAGAACAAATTGAAAAGGAGTGGGGCCAGTTCACAACCTTGTTTTAGGCCTTCGGTTGCTGGGATTTCTTTTGATAGCGTTTGGCCATCCCCCATCCTCACCCTAACCCAGGTTTTACTATACAAAAGTTGAATCAGTTTCAAAAGGACCATTGGAATATTTTTTTCCTGGAGCTTTTTCCATAATAAGTTTCTTTGGACACAATCAAAGGCAGATTTAAAATCTACAACACATAGATACAGGGCTGTTTGACTCTGGTTGACTTGTCCATTAGAAGAGATAAAGCCAGGATGTTTGTTGTTGTCCCCAGCCCTTTAATAAAGCCAGTTTGATTCAGTGGCAGTATCTTATTTTCTATTGCCCATTCATTTAAATTAGTAAGCAAAATCCTAGCAAACAGCTTGGCATCTGTGTCTTGTAGGGTAATGAGCCTATAATTTAATGGAAGTGCCCAGTTTCCTTTTTTAAAGAATGGTGTGATTAAAGACCCTCGCCATTACTCAGGGATAACACCTTTCTGTATAATTTCTTTGAATAGCTTTTCTAAATATACTGCCCATGGATCTGAATTTTCTTTATAGAGAGCAAACGGGATACCATTCGGTCCTGGTGCCCCATCTTTCTGTTTTTTAATTAATTTTATTAGTTGATCTTTTGTTATTACAATTGGTACTTCCGTATCACAGTCATAACTGTCTGTAGGTTGTGTTTCAATTTTTTTATTATTGTACCATTCTGGTTTAGATGTTTTCTAAGAAATGTGACCCATTATTGCTCATTTAGAACAGATGAAACCACCAATATATTTGGTCGAACCAGTCCATATATGATTTTCCAGAACTCTCTTGCATTTGTTTGTTTGCTTGCATGGAATACTTTTGCCCAGAATACATGTTTTGCTTGATTTTTTTCATTCCATATTAATTTCTTCAAGGTTTGATTTAAAGATTTCAATTTACCAAATATTTACTCGTTAGCAACGGATTTTTTGATTTGCCTTCTCATCATATTTCGAGCTCTTTTTCATTTCGTAATTGTATATGGAAGGTTTATATATGTTTTCTTTTCCTTTCGTTCCTCATTTTGGTTCCTTTTGGTCAATCGCATTTGAGGTTGAGATTGGGGTTTAACCAGCTTCTTGGTAAAATCTACCCACTGTTCTATCGATGTTTCCAATGTTCTATCATTGAAGCAGATCTCTATTAGTCTCTCAACTTGTTCATTCATCACATCCTTATTCTAGACAGTCCAGAACAGTTTTTTATAGTTTACAGTTCCAATGTACCCCTGGACAGTTTGGTAAGGTTGGTTTGTATTACTCCTCATACTGATGGTTATTATCTGCTGACAATGATCACTAACCGTAATTTTCTCTAGCTGATATGAGATAATGTTCTGAAAAATATTAAATGATGTCATTGTGTAATCAATCCTCGACCTTGCATTGTGCGTGATGTATGTATATGCTGGTGGAATATCTGCTTTTAATCGACCATTAAGAATTCACAGACCCATCGCTTCCATGTCTTTAACAAATTGTATACCGATTTTATTACGGAGGGAGTTAATCTCTTTTCCTAGCTCCTGATGGGGGATTGGCCATTGATGATCTTGTGATTGAGAAATATCATCCCTTATAAAAGGTGACAGTAAATTTAGGTTAAAGTCCCCAGTCATCATATAGTCTGCTAGAGGTTCCAATAGAAAATTATTAAGTGTTGCACAAGTTGATTCCCTGCTAGTGCGTGATGGCTGTATATGTACATTAATCAAATATAAAGACTTTGGTTTCTGATTAGTTGTTTTATATTTCAGTTTGATTATTAGAATGTTCGTACTATTTGAGTCCAGTCGCTCATGCTCAACCTGTAGGTCACTCGAAATAAATGTTGCTAGCCCCCCGCTCGGACGACCACATTTATGGATTTTATTTGCATATTCAAAGTGACCTATATATCCATGTAACATAAATGGTTTGGTTTCCCACATTTCCTGTAAAAAAAAAAAATCTGACATGGGAGCGATATAGAATCTATGTGTGTATTGTGAATCTTTGTTCCCAATCCATTTATGTTCCATGAGCACTTTCTCATTTGTCCCATCTCTTTTACTTTAACTGAAGGGAACTTAGTTCTATTCGCTCATTGTTCCTTATTACTATGTAATGCCAGGGTGATCCATTTTTCATTTATTTCTGAGTTTTTTCTAATTTCCTTTGCAGTAATGTTACTCCTGCTTTCTGTGGGGATCTGCCCGGTGCATTTTTTAGTACGGGAAGTATTTGGCTCTCTGTTTTTACCTGCTGTACCTGATTTTCATCACTAATAAGCGGTGTCGGATAAACCTTTGGGACTTGCTTAGTAATTAATATGCCCCAGGCTTAAAATGTCTTTTGTTCGGTTAGAATCTTTTCTGCTATTGCCGGTGAATTTAATGTAATTAATGTGGGAGCCTGGAGACTATGTGTTCCTGTCATAAATTCAATAGAGTCAATATCCTCACTCACAATTTTAAATTGGAATGGAATTGATTTAAATAATCTGAGTATATTCCCTCGATGTAGTGTATCTTGCCTACCTCTAGATTCAAATTCTGGTGTAAAAATACGTTTTATTTTTTCATTTGGTAGTTGGTTATTATGAGCATCTGTTTCCTTGGGTTGCTTTGTTTTGTAAGTAATTCTTTTTACCCCTTCCCTGTTTTCAATAAACAAATGATCCCAATCTGGCAATTTTGTAATAATTTTATCTTCCTCACTCACATTAGATTTAAAATATATTTCTGCTTTTTCATCAGCATATTGATCTTGATGATAAGTTGTTTTTAGCGTAACTTTTATAGGGGTGCTATCCTTCCTTCTTTGAGAACTGTAGGTGATCGGGCAAGTACCTCTTCTTCATCTCCTTTTAGTTGCTCGTCCTCAGCTTAAGGTGGGCTAACTAAGGTCCTTAAGTCCGCCTGCTCTTCTAATCTTCTACTTTCCTCCATCGGTGGTTCTTGATCTATATTCAGACATTCACCCTTAAACTTTAATTTCCTCTTATTAGTATTTTCCTCCCGATTGTTTTGTTCCATCCCAGTTTGATTTTTTTTAGCGCATTTTACTGGTATATTTTCCCTTGATGGTTTTTGTTCAAATATAGCAAAATATTTGTTATTCCCATTTCTAATAGGTGATTTATTTATTTTTATTTATCTAGAATTTATATTGCGTAACAGCTACCCAAAAGGGTTTCCCGGCGCATACCATGAAGCCATAACGCAAGAGGTACTGGAAGGTTATTTATCAAACAGCCAAGTTTTCAATTGCTTGCGGAAACTGGAATAACTTATTTCTTTCCTAAGTGGAATGGGAAGGCAATTCCAGTCTTTGGGCCCTAGGTATCTAAAGGATTTTCCTCCCATGCGGGCTAGCTTGTATTTTGGAACCGCAAAGCATCCTTGGGAGGCTGACCTTAGA
Organism: Lissotriton vulgaris; assembly: GCF_964263255.1. Taxonomy (NCBI): domain Eukaryota; kingdom Metazoa; phylum Chordata; class Amphibia; order Caudata; family Salamandridae; genus Lissotriton; species Lissotriton vulgaris. The sequence goes on from NC_141685.1 coordinate 1,531,357,067, forward strand.
TCTCTCGATGGAATGTAGGGTGAGACCAGGGAGCAGAGGTATTTCGGGGCTGTCCCAGCTTTGATTCTATGCATGTAAGTAAGTGCCTTGAACTTTACCCTATTTTCAATGGTTCGCCAGTGTAGTTTCTGCCAAAACACAGAGACGGATTCTTTTTTTGGCATGTTACATAGAAGTCTGACTGCTGCATTTTGGGCCATCTGTAATCTATGAGTTACTTGTTTGTTGGAACCCACATAAAGGATGTTTCCGTAGTCTAACCGGGAGGTAATTAAGGCATTGACTATCGTTTTGTTGGTAGTTTCTGGTAACATCCAGCAGATTTTTTTTAACCATCTGATGATAGAGAAACAGGTGGCCGCAACTTTTACAGACTGGGCTTGCATGCTCAAGGTATCATCCACGATTACGCCTAGATTACGTACGTGGGGTACAGGGGTGGGTAGAGCTCCAATTTTGTCTGCCCAATGTTGGGTACTCCAGAGGTTTTTTTGTTTACCCAATATGAGCACCTCTGTCTTCTCCCCGTTTAATTTGAGAAAGTTGGATTGCATCCAGGCTGCAATGTTGGTGAGTCCTGTCTTGAGTGTAGAGGTGTCATTTGGGTTTTGTGCCGATAGTGAGAACATGATTTGGGAATCGTCTGCATATGAGAAGATTACCAAAACAGATTTCTCTGCTAGCTCTGCCATGGGTTTCACGTATAGGTTGAAGAGTAACAGACTCATTATGGAGCCCTGTGGAACTCCGTGTGCGAAGGAATAGGTTTTGGAACATGTTTTTGGGAAAAGACCTGAAAGGTTCTATTTGAAAGGAAAGCTTGAATCCATTTTAGAGCTCCTTCGCCAATACCAATGTCATACAGTGTGTTTAGGAGTACCGTGTGTGAGATGGTATCAAAAGCGGCGCTCAGATCAAGCAGAATGAGCGCCACTGTTTCTCCTTTGTCTAAATTCTGGCGGATGGTTTCTGTGACCCCTAATAGGGTGGTTTCTGTTGAGAAACCCGCCCTGAAACCAGACTGTGAGGGGTGAAGTAAATGGTGTGAGGCTACATACTGTGTCAAGTGAATGTGCATATGTTTTTCCATGATGAGATCTTTTTATCCTCTCTTGGTAAATCTTTTCCTATATCATGTCCATTCACGTTTATGGTTGTTATCTGGTCTTCGCCCGATTGCATTGCAGCACAATGTTTGGTTTTTAAGTTTTTCCTTGCTTTACGTAGTTTTTTCCTTTGCCATTTTGACAACATGGTGAAGCCATCGGTGTCCTGATCTTTACATTCCTGTTCTACCCTTATTTCAATACTTGTAGTTTCATCCCTTATTTGGTCCAATAATTGTACATCTAGTGATGGTATTTTTTCGCCTTGTAGATTAGGTTTTATCTGCGATTTTCTTATTGATGTTACTTCTAGGACCTCAAAGCTTTCTGTGCAGCTGATATATTCATTATCAATCTTATCAATCGTTCTAGCATATTTAGTATTGTCTTTCGTTTTTTCATACATGTTTCCATTTTTCTTTTGAATGTCCCTTTTAGTATCTTCTATTATACTATGAAAAACCTCTGGTATTGTTGCTAGTTTGTCTATAATGGGTGAATAGATACATTCCGTGGTCATTTTTTCATTATCTTTTTGAGATCTAACTATCAGACCATTAGGCTGAGCAAGTTTATTGTCAATCCCCGCAACTGCGTTTGCCATCATTTTCAGAAGATCAATTTGAATATCCATTTTATTGAATTGATATTGTATTGCTTCTAATGTGAGAGTCGAAGTTTGATAGAACATATCCCAACTTATCCCCATATCTTGTTGTTTTATTCCCATTTGGTTATTTTGTGTTGTCTTTCCATTTTGATATTTATTATCCGAGGAGGTCGCATATTCTGCCATGAAGATGTCATTTGTTTTTAAGTCAGAATCGTTTTTTACTTTATTCCCTGACTCTTCCCCCCCGCCCCCCATTTGGATTGTCTTGTCTTATTCCGTGATGGTCATTGTCTTCTTGGATGTCACTCCCGGTTTTACCACTTTGGTTGCTCGATTGTTTAGGCAATATTTCTTCAGGAGCTATATGCAACCTTTTCTTGATTTCTACATTTACTTCTATAGGAATCATTAACTGCTTTTGTTCCATCCTACCTCCCTGATATGCTAGATTGACTTCAGGAAAATTGAATTCAGAATTGTTTATAAAGCAATTTGTGTCCTTAATCGCTACCTCTGGTACATTTGTTGTATCTGATATATCCATTTCTTTTGATTTTTCTTGATGAATTGTCCCTGGAGATATAGTTACACTTAATATATCTTGGTCTGTGATTTGAAATTCGTTGTCCTTTTGTTCATTTATCTTGCTTTGAGAGTTACACTTTCCATTTTGTAGGCTATTTTGTGTAACTTGCATATTGGTTTTTTCACTACTTGTAGGTTTGATGGGAGTCTGTAATTTATTATTTTCTGCATCTGTTTGCATTGTCACCAAACTCCAGTTGGATCCTTCATGAATTGAAATCTGTCTGGTATTTTACCTGATTTCTGAAACATCCTTGCTATTGGAGAAGTTAGTGTCTGATTCAGTCCAACAGTATTTGATTTAACCTTTTTTAACACCCTAGATTGTTGTATTTTCTTTGTACGTTTTGCAGTTGGTCCTGACGTCCTCTCCTTACCAGAGAGCATAATTCCCCTTTATGGTCGCCTGTCCCTTTTTTGTGTATCGTAGCGTTATCTCAAACTATCTGCTCACGAAGTCCAGGGCTCAGTAACCAGTTATCTCAAGAATTCTAGGGATTTCGACGGCTTAGGAGGCTAAAGGATTGAAAGTATTAGTATTTTCCCCCCGTATCACACTCAGCCACCGTTACCAGCCGTTTTTATCCAATACACCAGTACACCAAATTATTCTGTTATAGAAAGAGGGGGATTCGGTTACCGTACACCGTACATGCACTCAGTCAGCCCGCTGGCGGCTAAACCATAGACCATGGACCATAAGACCATAAATGACCGCTAACTCCAAACTCCGGTGCGGTCTCTCAGTTACGCATGCAAGTCTTTTGCCATCTCCACATCTCAAAGTAAGAAAACATTGCTCCAGTTTTATGCTCTTTGAGGCACAGATGTTTCGAAAGTCTTACACTGTTTGTCCCACAACAGCCAAGTGCATCTAAAACAAAAAAGAAAAAAGCAGCAAATTCCGTACTTCAAGGGATTCCACTTCAATTCACTCCGGCTTACCTCTGATTCAGCTTGAAGTGCACGGGAGGAGATAGAGAAATCCGAAGGGTGCCGGTGGACCGCTTACTACGTTTACTCCAACACACCCGTCATAGTCTGTGACAGACCCATAACAGATCGTCTCCACCTCCCCAGCCTGTCTGCTCGCTTTCCCTGCAGACCCAGTCACAAAAATATATAGCCGCCAACGCCTACTCCAACACCAATATGCCAAAAACGCTGAGCCGTCCAACACCAAACACAAAGGCAGCACGGCACGGCGCGATGTAATGGCGGCGTAATATTGAGCCCTGGCGGCAATGTCATGCAACCGGGCAACCGCAGGTACCGGGAACACCAGCCGTTGGGGTCTAGCAGTGGGGGCCGGCAGGGGTCAGGCGGGTGAGTGGAAGGGCAGTCCCAGTCCGGTAATCCAAAATCAGCAGAACTGCTCCGCTCTGCTCCTGCTCGACAAAGAACGTGACTCCTCCTCCTCCTCCCCCGAAGGGTAGAGAGGTACTCTTACTCAGTAGTCTCTGTATACAAACTAAATAATGAAACATTTGAAATATTACCTCTTACTAAATACACTTTTAAGGAAGACTTTTTAATATCAAATTTCAAATGGTCCCCTCAACATATTCATTATCTTGGAATTTGGTACACCCAATCTATTAAACCTCAATTACTCTAGACCAGGACAAATGCCTCATTAAAATAGCCTCACTCATTACGAGATGGCATACATTATATTTATCTTGGTGGTGTCAACATGATACCATTAAAATGATGCTAGTTCCTATCATACTTTATATAATTTCTAATATTCCATTACCCATACCACTCAAATCCCTTCATACAATTAAGTCGTCACTTACGTTCTTTTTATGGAACAATAAAAAATCCTGATTGTCATTGTCAAAACTGTCACGCCCAAAAACAGTGGGAGGTGTAAACTTCCTTGACTTTTCCAAATTTCATAAGGCATTTTTGTTACGCCAACTTGCTCTCTGGCTCTCGGACTCCTCATTGGACTCTCCACTGTGGCTTGACATCGAAAAATCATTTCTCTCCCCCTTTCACTTTTCAAGAATGTTTGTCTTTTACCCGCAAACCACAAAAGACATCTTCATCGATTCTTAAGTATTCTTGTCAGATTCTTGATTCGGTTCTTCACTCTACTCATACTGACCTTGATACTTTTCTTACTTCCACTATTTGGCATAATAAGTTTATACTAATAAATAATAAACCCATATATTGGAAATCGTGGAGAAACAAGGGATTACTTTGGGTACACTAACTCTTTGAACAGGACACACTTCTTCCATTCTCACGAGCAAGTCAGCTTTATTCAATCACTATTTATTTTCAGAGTAAATTTCAGACTTTACAAACTGTAGTATGTACTGCATATCCTCATTTTTAATCTTCTTCTTCCCCCTTTTCCTCTTTAGATTTTGAATTGAATAAGTTCCTACACACTAGCCCTAAAGCATCTAACATCTATTCTCATTTGACATCCCTCCCTATAAATAGAGCCAAAACTAAGGTAGAATTATCCTGGGAACAGGACTTAGATAAGGTTTGGCCTATTTCCCTATGGAACAAGATTTGGGCAAAAATGTTGAAGTCTTTCAGAGCAGCAAATACCACACAAACTCTTTTATTCATATATAACAGACTTCTATTATCTCCTACATTCCTACATAGAATGCACTCTGACCATCAAGACACTTGTTGGTCGTGTCCCTATGAACATACTGACTTAAAACATTTGCTTTTTACGTGCCCATTTGTGTTAACATTTTGGAAGCAAATTTGGACTCAAATTAATACAAGTGTTTGCACTGTAACTCCCTTTCATTCGCTAATATTTTTGGGGGGAGTTTGTCTGATGATTGGAACATATGTTTGTCTCAGTTAGATATTCTGGATTTATTGTTAGCAGTTGCATTCCAACAAATTACGAGCAACTGGAAGGGCTCATCCAAATTATCCTTCCAGAGATGGCGGTATGCTGTTTGCCACAATCATAGACTGAATACCGCTTTTGCTTATGTCATCTCCCTAGCTATGAAACGATTACATTTATGGTCTCCTATAACACGGTTCCTAGACATTACTGTGAAATGTTCTTTTGCTCTCACCCCCTCTCAACACAAAGTCCTTATGCCTCCTTGACTTTCTCTCATTGGTATTAATGCTATTTTGATATGTTTATTTTTATTACCCAACCAATTGTATATTTATATTAAGCTAGATCTCTCAGTACACAGCCAACTTTCAGATGTTTATTATTCCTCCTCATATGAAGAACTTCTGTAAATTTAAACTGGTTCACAGCCATTTCTTCTCTTTTATTGTATTATGTATTGATTTTTGGAGATTTCTCCAATAAACTCACTTTTGAACTGGAGAAAACTATATTATGATTTTATAAGTAAACAAGACCAAAATGACAAAAATCCAACAAGTAGAAGTCGAGATATGACCTTAAAAAAATTAAAGAGTAAATAGAGCTTAGAAACAATAAGCACCTATTGACAGGTTTTCTGGTTGTGCAGGACTAAGGCAAAGTCAAGAGTTCAGGTTGACTATGATGGAGTGTGGGATGGACACAAAGTACCTTGATCCTGGTCGCAACAGTGAGATGTGAGGTGCAGCTGAGCGATGTGTCGGTGTCAATCCCGTAGTCGAGATGATGTGTCAATTTTCTCCACGCAATGATGCCGATGGACCAGTTCTGAAGATGAAGCACCGAAGCTGAGATGCATTGTTTCTGAAGCTGACGTGTTGGGTTTCTCCACTCAGTCGAGGGGATGAGTTGATTGTCTCTCACTGCAGCTGCGGTGATATGGTGGTTCCGATGAGTTGGTTCAGGAAGCAATGCACTGGTTCCAAGTGCGACGCGCCGGTTCTGTACCCGCAATAGCGCGGATGCGTCTATGCGGCTTCATGCAGCAGAGCATGCATCTGTTCCATTGGAGCAAGCACCTGGATCCACTTCGAATGGACCAGCACAGGAGCAGGCAGTGAGGCTTTGATATCCCTGAGCCTCCAAACTGGATAGAAGCTAGCATGACCTTGGAATCCAATCTGGGTTCAAGCAAGAGTCCAGTTCTTCCTCAGCAGGGGCAGAGGGTTGCAGGCAGCTGTGCAGCACAACAGCAAAGCAAGTCTTCCAGAGTAGCGGTCCAAGAGTGGCAGACCTTGTAGCAGCACAGCAGTCCCTTTTCCTGCCGGAGTTCCTTTACTGTTTCAGAAGTGTCTGATGTGGTGGGGTCGCAGGCCCTGTACTTATACCCAGTTGTGCCTTTAAAGTGGAGGTGACTTCAAAGTGGAGCTTTGAAGTGCAGAGCGGTCCTTCCTTCCCAGCCCTGGCTCCAGACACACTACAGGTTGGTATGCAACCCTTTGTTTGGTGACAGGACACTGCCCATTCGGGTGCAAGTGGCAGCTCCTCCCTCCCATCCTACCCAGGATGATCCATCAGGATACATATGGCCGCTCAGTGACACCTAACCTTCCTTTGTGTGTGGCTGTCTAGAGGGAATTGACAAAGTCCAGCTTTGACCCACCCCAGACTTGTATTGGAGACAGGAAGCAGGCACACAGAGCTTTAAGAGCAAAGAAATGTTATCTTGTTAAAAGTTGCATTTCTTAAACAGTGATGTTAAATCCAACTTTGCCACCAAGGAGAATGTAACATTACTATTACAATTATATTAAATACGACAGAGCTACTCCTTCTTAATCAGGAATTACAGCTAAAGAGTATAAGAAGACATTCCCAATGTTAACCTATGAGAGGGGTAGGCTTCACAGTAGTAAAAAATGAATTTAGGTGTTTTTCATTACCAGGACATGTAAAATGTAAAAGTACATGTCCAGCCTTTTACTTACACAGCACCCGGCCCTATAGGCTACCTAGGGCCTACATTAGGGGTGACATATATGTAATAAAAAGGGAGTTTATGGCTTCGCAAGGGGGTTTTGAATGCCAAGTGACAAGACAGTGTAAACTGCACACACAGGCTTTGCAGTGGCAGGCCTGAGGCATGTTTAAAGGGATCCGTGTGCGGGTGGCACAATCAGTGCTGCTGGCCCACTAGTAGCATTTAATTTTCATGCCCTGGGCACAGGTAGTGTACTCTGCTAGGGACTTACAGATAAATTAAACATCCCAATTGTGGATACGTCAATGAAACCATGTTTAGGGGAGAAGCACATGCACTTAGCACTGGTAATCACTGGTAAAGTGCTCTGAGTGCTAAGGCCAACAAGAAGAACACAGCAAAAATTGGAGTTAAGCAGGTAAACGGTTCGGGGAAGTTCACCCTAGTGCTATCAGGTGTGATAGTTAGGCACACCAAGAGGTGCCCAAACTGGCGTAAAAACCTACGCTGCCTGCAGAGTCCTTAAACAGACCTAACTCTACGTTGTTCTTGGCAGAGATTGGCTATATGACCTAACCGTTAAAATCACTCAAAAATGGCTCCCAAATTCTCATGTCTTGTTGCACATCTCTTGACTGCCCGGTGTGATAGTGTTTCAATTTCAGACAGGACATGGCCTGGACAATAGACCATGTTCCCATGAGGCGCAGGGTCAGACTGATTTGCATATGGCCATGTCTGAACTGGGGTGGCAGAGTGGGCTAAAGAACGGTGATGGATTAAACCCAGGTCAGTTGACTGGGGGTGAGTGCTTGTATTGTCAACGCTCTGTCCATCACCCCCTTTGGTTTTTCTTTGTTCGCCCTAAGTAGGCAGGGTATGCTCAGACGCGAGTCCCTTGCTCACTTTGCCACTGGATTCAAGCAAGCCCGGCTGAAGACGGCTGGAATGCCAGAAACTGGTCCAGGGAAGCTTGATTCCGGTCCAGGGAAGGCATGGCTTGGCAGTTCGGGCTGGACTGTTCCCATGAGGCGCAGGGTCAGACTGATTTGCATATGGCCATGTCTGAACTGAGGTGGCAGAGTGGGCTAAAGAACGGTGATGGATTAAACCCAGATCAGTTGACTGGGGGTGAGTGCTTGTATTGTCAACGCTCCGTCCATCATTTCCTTTGGTTTTTCCTTACACTAACCATGCACATGCACGCTCTGCAACCAAAGTGTTCCAAAGTGCCTAAAATGACTTCAAAAGCCCTTTGTGATGCAATTAGAATATTTACCAAGCCACGCGACCCTCAAAACTGCCTCTCTGCATCCTTCAGTACCTGCCGCTGGAGCCCCTCGGCTCCCTCTGCAGCAACCACTGCATGTTTAGGCACAAATCTCCTGGGTCGGGAGAGAAGCAAGCACTCTGCCTGTGTAACTACTGGAGGGCAGAAGGAGGGGCTGTTTGCAGCTCTACAACTCTCTTTGTGGGTTTGGGTATCCTTGAGTTCCCATGGCTATGCGAGTTGTGCTGCAGTGCCGAGTGGGAACAAAGAGAGTTGCTCATCATTGCACTGCCCCTTCAAGTGTCTGGCCCCCACCCCACCGACCTCTCACCCCTGATGGACTGAACCCTTCTAGGGTGACACAGGAGTGCACCCCCCGCCAACCTCACTCTCCCGGAAATAACTGCACCTGCCTACTGCCTGTTCACCCTGTCTGAAGGATCGGCTCTCCCGAGTTGGGAGATCCTCTTCGATACTTTTAATTAGAGAGTGCCAGTACTTCTCTGAAATAGGTACTCTGGTATGGGGTACCTGCACTTTTATTTTCCATTTTAATCACTGGAGGTGACAGAGATACCAGCAGAGATGCTAGCCATGATGACTGTGACATCATCAGGTATGCCATATGTCTTTACTTAATGTTTTAAATTTGGAAGTTCAATTTTATCTCTTATTCAACGTGGAAAATGGGTTTTGGGGGGCAGCCAACCATAGGAATGTGTGCTCCCAGGGAAGATTGGGGAAATGGACCAGCCCAGGCCACTTATAGGCTATATTTGGGCTATAGCCTTTGGTTTGAAGCCCAATATAAATGCTACCATTATTCGTAATTCTTCACCGATTTTGGAAGGTGGCATGGTGGTGTAACCGCTAGCGCAGTAAAATCTTCTGATTTACCTTCAATATTGTTGGTGCGTCTAATTAGGCTCATGGAAGATGCACATGTTCAGGAGGTGGTATGACAGCCTGAAGCTCCAGGTCGCATGGATCTCTTAACACTGGGCGCACATGTTGTGGTGTGTCCTGCACATCAGGAGGCAAGCAGAGTCAAAGCAGTGCTCCTGGCTTGTTCATCACTATGCAGGCTTCCAAAGGAGATGATGCAGGCTAAGGTAGGAACCAGGGGCCACTGGAGAGGCAACAGAGCAGCCCCTGGGGATGTGCATGTGGTGGACGGAGTGTGGCAGCCCGCACTGCAACTTATGGAAGGCAAAGGGGGTGTGGCCCAGGAGATGCAGGCTGTGCCAGCCAAGACCCCCCAGCGGTAGGCAGCAAGGACCATGTGGAAGGATGAAACAGGGTTGAGGAAGCGCACCGCAGTGGTGCAAGCTGGGGGGGGGGAGGGCCTAATGATGACTGGTATGGGGGCGGGCCTTTAGGCCTAGGCCCTTAAAACGGCATCCGACATGCCAGGGGGGTTGGGGAAGGAGGCGGGGGCCTTTTGAAGCTCTGCTCCACCAGTGGAATATTGGAAGGTAAAAAGAGTGTCCAGCAGGTTGAAGGCCTTATCTGTCAACAGTGGGCATGGGAGATGGGGACAACCAGGGGCAAGTGCAGAGCTGGCAAGATGAAGGTAGTGAAGGCAAGGGCAAGGGTGGGCACTAGTGACCCCCGGTGTCATTGTCACTGAGAGAGTGGTTGAACAGGGCCCCCACAGAGCTGCAGTAGTGTTGGTCATAAGAGAGCGGTGGGGGCATGGAGGCACACCTAGCTTGGAGGTTCGATAGCAAGCCACCCCAAAAGGTGTATTTGCTCAAGGGCAGGGAACAGCGTGCAGCGCTGACACTGTGGGGGGGGCATCTGCAAAGAGAAAAGGCAGGAGCAGCATAGCAGTGGTGAGCTTACATGGGGTGACTGATGGGGTAGTAAGGGGCACTAGCTTTGGGTGTCGCAACAGGAGAAGAACAGGTAACGCCAGACGCCCCCTTTTTCATTGCAGGCTCATCAACACAGAAATCAGGTGGACTTGTGAGAGTTTGTTGTAGCTCAATGGCCCGAAGTAAAAAGAAGGCAGGGTCTTGTGCAGCCAGCTGGATGCCAATGTGGGATGGCTCCGCCACTGCAAAACAAAGGTCTGGTGTGGCCTCAGCAGTGCCTCAACATGGATGGGTCAGTATAGCCCCAGGGCAGATGGATACAGCTTAGAGCAGTAGAAGGTGGATGTGGGGTTGCGGCCAGGAGGGTGTATTAAGGCCCTCTGGCATTCCTCAGAAAAAACTGGTGTGATCATGCAAAATGCATATAGGTGCACGGAGACACAGGTTGTCTTCCTTGAAGGGCTGTTTGATTTCGAGTAGTAGGCTACACAGTTGCATTACGATGAGTTGAGTTTAGAAGAAGGCCAACTAATGGATGTTGATGATGCCCATGTGGAGGAGGACTACAGGTGGTAGCAAAGCAGTGCATGTGGGGCAAAAGGGGGTGCAGAAAACGTGGTTGTCCCTAGTGTTTTACAGTACTGACATAACAATCAGACTACACGAGGCAAAGAAGTTGTGGCTGGAAACCCTTCCCAACTGGTTAGGTGTCTGGATCCAAAGTGGAAGCCAACCTTGATGACAGGTAGGGGCACTACGAGTGATGGGGAAAAGCGGGGGGGCACTGAAAAGGTGTCAAATGGGAGATTGGTGAGACAATTTGGGCAGCCAGGACATGCAATTAAGGAAAGGTTTGAATGTGAAGGATGCTTGGGTGATAACAGAGGAACAGGTTTCTGAAGGGAAAAGCAGGGTCAACCAGGTAGGGTCAGAAGACCCAAAGACGGGGACATCTAAAGGGGGGGCCAAGGGCAAGCAGGTCATACCACAGGACAAATGAGAAAAGAAGGGGGGCAAGAAAAGAGGGGTGTGCAGGACAAGGGGGAGTCAGGAGAGTAAAGAACTCAAGATCAGAAGTTACCTTATATGGGGGTGACAAACCCCCTTGGCGCCACCTAATGTTGGCAACAAAAGAAGACATATGGAAGGGGGAGTGTGTCAAGATATTGAAGTTGCTCCACTGGGAACTTAGGGCGAAAGAGAGTTACAAGGAGGAGGAATGTAAGTTGTTAAAATAGCCTAAAGTGGCATTGATAACTGAAAAATGGACCGCAGCATTTTTAAATTTCGTAAGTATTTAATGTGAAAAATATCCAGAGAGGTGTGTGCCATTATTTAAATATATGGACGTGCTCAGAAGAGCTCAGATAACACATGGGGGTTACGTCTGGGTGCAATACAATGATTAGTTCTGTGCGCAGTTAGCATGGGACCCTGAGGCAAGATGGAGGAGATTGATAATGAAAACTGGCAGCAGAAAATGCAGTAAAACCATATTTACGATGAGTAGCCATCCATTGGTATACCGGCCTTTTTAACCCCAATCCAACCTGAGGAAGGGTGGGAGTGGCGGCTAGGACTCAAGGGGAAGTGCTCGGAACATGCTGGGATTTTAACAAAGGCCTATGTATGAGAGAGCTCTACAAATACTGGTAAAAGTGCTTGAAGTGTGCAGGTAGATTCCCCCTCATGCAGTGCAATGGGGCGGTGACCAGTGGACAAGGACAGCAGACAGGGCAGTCGATGCAACACCTAGGGAATGTCAGTTTACAGCAAGGTATTCAGGCCACAAGATTTTGGAGAGAGTAGGGGACACACAGAAACATGTGCAAGGGCTCATATGCCAAGTGATGTGGAGCGCTTGGACTTTTTGGTTTGCCTAGTATCACAACAGGGAAGATGCTTTGAGGGAGATTTTCAAACCTTGTGCGCTGGTTTAGCAACACAAAAGTGATGCTAACCAGCGCAATTTTTTTGTTTGTTGCTATTTTCTTTCTAGCGCGCTGGAAAGCACCCTCTAAATAGCACAAAACAGAGCAAAGCACTGCTTTGATTTCTTTGCGCCAAGGGGGCGTTAAAAGGGTGGAACATGGGCATTCCCATCCAGCTACCCATGCCTTTTGATGCAATGCCATATTTACAAAGATTTGCAAACATGGTTTTCCGCGAAAAGTTAACGCCCCTTCAAAAGAGGAGCTAACAGGATAAATGTCTTAATTTCTCCGTGCTTTTCCGACTTTGCATGCGTGCTGCACTGTGCAGCATGTACACAAAGTGGGAAAAGCTTTGCATCATGCCTAGCATAGTATTTTGTACAGGTTGTCTGCCAACTGTCTACAGCTTAATGCTGGTAAGTCTGAGATCCTGCTGGTTGGGAGGAACCCAGAGCTGTGGAGTGAGCACTGGGGACCTACCACATTTTGCTGTGCACCCACCCCCAAACAGGTGGTAAAAAATCTGGGCGTCTGGGTAGATTCGGCCCTCAGCTTCGAAGTTCAAACTAAGAAGTTGGCAGGGACCAGCTTTGGAATACTGCGAGGGCTCAAACCACTGCTAAGGTTTTCCAATCCGCCCACTCGGCAGGTTATCATCCAGGCCTCCATTCTATCTATATTGGACTACGCAAGTTCACTCTATTTGAGGTTAAATAAGACTGAGATTCTGAGACTTCAGAGGGTTCAGAATGCGGCGGCCATAACTCTGCTAGTCCTACCTAGAACTTGCTGCGCCTCATGTGCTATCAGACGACTACATTGGCTGCCGGTGGCCAGCCGTGTGGAGTATAAGTCCCTCTGTATCGCTTTTAAATTTTTTAAATCTTCCTCCCCTGGTATTCTGGCCAACCTGCTCCTACCCTATACACCCCCGCCAACTTCGGTATATGGGTCTACATCTGGCGATTGGTCCTATGCTGAGGAGTGTGCGTGCCGGTGGGTGTTCCTTCCGTACACTGGCAGCCAAACTATGGAATTCTCTCCCACTGCGCATCCGAAGTCTGACCAAGTATTTCGTTTTTTCGTAAGGCACTTAAAACCTATCTATTCCCCCCGCCTTAGGCCCATTGGTTCTCGTCTGTGTCTCCCTATCTGCTGCTGCTAGCGCTGGGACGCCCCTTTGCTGGGGCAGCTGTGTGCTCTATAAAACTTCTTAACCTAACCTAACCTACACTGATGCACACACCCTAGTGCTACAGAGCAAAGGTGTGTGCATGGCGCACGGCAGCTGTAATCAGCGCCGGCTCCCTCCCTGTCGTGCAACACAGCGCAGCGTGGCGGGGGCTGCGCTGCTTGGCATTTTTTTTTTATCTCCCCCTAAGTTGTTGAGAAAAGGTTTCAGGAGGGTTTCTGGCTGGGGTATGAGCTTCTGAGTACATGTAGGTGGGTTGAGAATTTGAAGTCAGCACAGGCACACAAACCGGTGGTTCAGGTGAAGCTCCGCTATGGAAGTTCAAGAGGGTCGAATGGCAGCCATTTTGTGACTGGCCACTGCCAGAACTGATCATATTACTCATTGGTGTGGTTCGAAAGAAAGAGGAGGATCGATTTAGGCACATGCAACACTTGTTATGGACGGAAGGTAATTCAGATAATGATTTCATATCGGAGGAGGTCATGTTGGTCTCGTATTCTTTGTGGACGTGTCTATGGCATTTGTTGTACAGGTGGGGAGTGGGGCGCAGGTGGCAAAGTGCAACGTTAAGTTGACTTTTAGGCTATTGCCGGTACATTCAGAGGACTTCCAGTTGTTGGGTATTCAGTCAGATGGGCACTGGTACATGAATAATGCATTGCCCATGGAATGTTCCATTGTGTGTACTTTATTTGAGCATTTCAGCTCCTCTCTACAGTGGTTGTTCATGTGGCGCACAGGTCAAAGGAATGTGATCCATTACCTTGATTACTTTTTCTTAGTAGATCAGCCCAGTTCTGCTGACTGCCAACAATTGTTGGAAAGTTTTCAAGAGCTCATGGGTGACCTTGGGGTGCTGCTGGCTCCAGAAAAGACAATAGGACCAAGGACTGTACTTTCAGTTTTAGGTATTGAATTGTATTCAGTATCCATGGATGCGTGCCTACCTATAGAGGTGAAATTGCATAGCAACTGCTCTTAGACACTATGCCAGAAAGGCTTAACTGTGACTGTCAGGGAGGTGAAGGTCCTGCTAGGTCTTTTGACTTTTGCATGTTTAGTAGTGAGGGGTGGGAGGACGTTCTTTAGGCAGTTACACATGTCCCTAGCTGGGCTGGGCAGCCTCATCACCACATGCGGTTGTCAGCAAGTACAAACGAGGACTTATGTATGTGGTGCCGGTTTTTGGAGGATTTCTTTGGCATTCCAATGGTTGCCCCTGGGAATGGGATGTGCAGATATTTTCTAATGTAGCTGGGGGCTTTGGATTCGGTTTCTACTTGCAGGGCAGGTGGTGTGCAGAGGAGTGGCCCATGGCCAGGAAGCATGGGAGCAGGAGCATCACCTTTCTCTAATTTTTCCTCTTGGTTGCAGCAGTGACACTATGGGGTTGGAAAGTGGCACACAAGAAAGTATTGCTTAGAACTGACAACAGGACAGTAGTACACATTGTTAATAAACAGTCAGCAAGAGATGCGCAGGTCCTCAAGATTTTGCGGGTGTTCATTTTGGATTATTTGAGACATGATGTTTCATTCAGGGCTAGACACATGCTGGGGGTGGACAAGAATATTGCGGATGCTCTGTCTTGTTCACAGTGGGATACGTTCCATGGTCTGGCCATGGAGGCAGACATGGTCAAGACACCTATGCCAACGGGCATGTGTACCATAGGTGACAAAGGATGCTCCAGTTGGTGATAATATCATTGGGGAAGTCTACCAAGAGGTCTTAAGCAGAGACTTGGGAGGATTTCATACTCAGTGGTGCCCAGGCAGAGGTCTGAGGTTTGGAGCAGAGAAGAGGATATAGTTCAGTCCATGTTGGCAATGATTTAGAAGGGTCTATCTAGGGTCACAAATGTGGGGAAGCTTGCAGGGATTGCTTTTATGAGCAAGCTTTTTCTGGACTATGCACCATCAGCCCGAGAGCTGTGAAGGAGGATGCTAAAGGGATAGGAAAAGGGTTGTCGACCCCAGGTGAGTAAGCCGTTGACAAAGACCCCTTTTCAGCAAAGAATTGGGGAACTTTCAATAATTTGCAATGGGGTGGAGGAGACAATTTTGTTTTCAACCTCAATGTCTTGGATGTTTTTCTGGGCTTTCCGTGTCGGAACTGCTGAGGAAAAAGGGGGATAGTGTGTTGGACTAGGCGGATGTTGTGGATCTGGGTGGCAGTGTAGAACTGGACCTGCGTCAATCCAAGGCAGATCAAAGAGCCATGGGGAAGACAGTGATATTGCAGGAATTCCCTGTGCACGTCTGTGCCCAGTGAGTTGGGGCAAAAAATCGAAGCTGATCAGCAGGGATGCCCAGGGAGCAATTGTTCAACATGCTAAAGGGGTGTTGGTGACTTCTTCCCAGCTGCTTTGCATTCTGCATAAAGTATTGGTGAGCATGAGAAAAGCCCCGGATGAATATGGAATGCATTCATTTTTGATTGGTGTGGCCACAGAGGAAGCGAAACGGGGTTAGGGCAGGGATAGGGTCATGCTGCTAGGTAGGTGGTTTTCTGAGTTTTTATGATGGTTCGTACGGTTGGGAGGGGAAATTGTTGATGGTCAGAGATATTCTGTTGTGTCTCACATATGTTGTTTTTTCAGATGTGGTTGCTGGCCGGGAGGCAGTCGAGTTGTCCATTTGAATCATAGGACATTCCTTTAATATGTGGTCAGAAAGGCACAAACTTCAAAAATGTCAAGGTGCTACCCTCGGGTTTGACAAATGTTTGTTTATTGTTACCTGGCATGGAAAAGGGGGAATAAGATGTCAAGAGCTCTTGCGATGTTTACATAATCTAATGAGAAGGTATAGATATACTGACATTTTACAGATTCACTTAGGACGAAAAAGACATGGTGGTATGCAAGGGCCTGGCATTGTTAAAGGAGATGAAGAAGGATATAATGGAAATCAAGCGGCAATACTTAGGATGCTTCTTTTTGTGGATGGAATTCGTTCCAAGATACAAGTGGATGAGGTGCGATAAAACCCTCAGCCATTTATAAGGGCAGATGAAAATTAACAGGGACATGTTTTTTTTGCAAGGAGAAGGAAGGTTTCTGTCAGGTGGAACACTCTGATTTGAAATATGATGCAGCAGAATTTTTTTAGTCGGGACAGGTTTCATTTTTCTCACAACAGGATGGAGCTGTACTTGTGGCAGTTGAAGGAAGATCTGGCTAGGACGTTGAATATTCACAGATGAGACAGCAGGTCCTGAGGGGGTGACAAAAGTCAGCAGGCCTTTTCTGAGAGATGGTTGACAGATAAATTGTCATGGTTCTAGATTAAGAGTATTGTTGTGAACATAGGTAAATTAAGTTCAAGTTCAAGTTCGGGCATTTGTATAGCGCACTGCTCACCCAGAGGGTCTCAAGGCGCTTGGGGAAGGGGTTCATTATTTGTCGAATAGCCAGGTTTTAAGTTCTTTTCTGAATGAGATGTGGTTTTGAGTAAGTCGGAGGTGAATGGGGAGTGAGTTCCAGGTCTTGGCAGCAAGGAAGGAGAAGGATCTGCCACCCATGGTGGATTTTCGGATGCGCGGGACAGCGGCAAGGGCTTGATTGGACGATCTTAGTTGGCGGGTGGTTTTGTAGAAGGACAGTCGAGTGTTGAGGCATTCGGGTCCTAGATTGTAGAGGGCCTTGTGTGCGTGGGTGAGAAGGCGGAATGTAATTCTTTTGTTGACGGGAAGCCAGTGGAGGTCTTTTAGGTGCCCGGTGATGTGATCTTGGCGAGGGATGTCTAATATGAGTCTCGCTGATGCGTTTTGGATGCGTTGTAGTTTTTTCTGTAATTTTGCTGTGATTCCGGCGTATAGTGTGTTACAATAATCCAGTTGACTCGTGACCAGTGCGTGGGTGACCGTTTTTCTTGTCTCGAGGGGGATCCAACGGAAGATCTTTTTGAGAATGCGAAGTACGTTGAAGCAGGAGGATGAGACTGCGTTGACTTGTCTGGACATCGAGAGAGAGGAGTCTAGGATAAAGCCAAGGTTGCGTGCATGGTCTGTGGGTGTGGGTGCTGTGCCCAGAGCGGAAGGCCACCAAGAGTCGTCCCAGGCAGAGGGGGAAGATCCTAGGATGAGCACCTCCATTTTGTCTGAGTTGAGTTTTAGGCGGTTATGTTTCCTCCATTCGGCTACTTCTTTCATACCTTCGTGAAAATTGTTTTTGGCGGTGTTAGGGTCTTTGGTGAGGGAAAGGATTAACTGGGTGTCGTCGGCGTAAGAGATGATGTTAAGGTTGTGATGGCGCGCGATGGAGGCGAGTGGACTCATGTAAACGTTGAAGAGGGTGGGACTGAGTGAAGATCCTTGTGGTATGCCACAGATGACTTCCGTGGCCTCAGAGTTTAATGGGGGAAGTCGGACTCTTTGAGTTCTCCCAGCGAGGAATGAGGTGATCCAGTCCAAGGCTTTTCCTTGTATGCCGATGTTGCTGAGGCGTTGTATAAGGGTGCTGCGGCAGACTGTGTCGAAAGCGGCGGAGAGGTCGAGTAGAATGAGGGCCACTGTTTCATCGTTGTCCAGTAGTGTTCGGATGTCGTCAGTCGCTGCAATGAGGGCGGTTTTGGTGCTGTGTTTGGCTCGAAACCCGGATTGGGATGGATCGAGGGAGTTGTTGGATTCAAGGAAGGCGGCGAGCTGGTTGTTGACGGCTTTCTCGATGACTTTGGCCGGGGATGGGAGGAGGGAAATTGGGGGTGGCAATGAAGTTACACCTGGATGGTGCAAGAATTTAAAAGTTAAGATTTAGGATTTTTTTATAGTTAGATGTTAACAGATTTAGGTTAAGAGGTAAGGGAGTTAAAGGCCACCAATTCAATGCCCGGGTTGTAGTTAAACTAATAGCGTGGCAGAACCGAATATACCCTTGGAGGCTTGGGCGATTCAAATAGTGTCAGATCAAATGTGCCAACAAGGGATTTTATTTAAGGGATATGATTTCTATTTAGTTGTATTGAAATAATTAGATCGTTCAGTCTGGATAGTAGGACTGACGCCCGTGAGCGAGCCGTTTGCAAGGAAATAGTGATTGTCCAGATAATTGAGTCTTGAGGCAAACTCGAACGGCCTTTCAATTGACATCATTGTTCTGTACTGATGTCAATCATCGGATCAGAGTGATAATTCTGACATTGAAGTTGTGGAGTAAAATTGAGTAAAATTTGCTCTCTCAAAAAGGGTCTTTAATAGATGCAATATCTATTGTCCTGAAGATGGTCTGAGGGATTTACGCCACGGAAGACCGAAACGTCGACTGTATCATCCACTTCCTTAATATTTAATGTTTTTAAGTGATTGTTTTGTATACCAGGAGATATGTCACTTCTTTGATTATTTGGGAATGGATGTTTTTACTCATGAATTGTAGGACTAGTGGCAATATACCTCTTTCATGTTTTTCATTGAATTAATTTTCGTTCTAATTGTACACTTTTTAAAGTGATCTTTATATGAACATACATTGATATATTTACAATAAGATATCCCTATTTTTTTCTACTTTTCTCTGCGCACTTATTGCATAAATAATTTGCTAAATTATTGGTTCAGGGTTGTAGTTAGACATTTGCAAGATAAATATGTAAAGGGGGTGGGAATCTTAGGGGTGGGGGGTAAGTGGCCCTAGGTTACTTGTTGTTTAGTGAGGTTTAGTTTTGTGAGGTAATGGCTGAAAGTTTATTGTGTGATGTGCACCTGTCTTCAATAAGGCGGCCTTTTTCACACAATAAAGTGAGTAATGTGGTCCGGCGCTCCCCTTTTACCCAATAATTACGACTGTGTAATTTTCTCCACATATGGTTTCTTTTTTATCTTTTGAGAAGGTGCCATCGCTCCACCTTCTCCCAAAGTCCAGGTTTCACACACACTTGCAGTCCACCCACAGGGCACACCCACACCTTATCTCTGGCCATCGGTGCGCAAAACCTTGCAGCCTCGATTGCCAGTGAGGCTTTCGCGGTAAACCGATTTGCTGCTAATGTTTCACGCAAGTGCCATTTTTATGGTCTTAGCCTCCAAATCTTGTAATATCAACTTCCAAACTTGCCACACAAATATTGACTTGGGCAAAACATGTCAGATTGGGATGTTTCGTAGAGTGAGGTGTTTTTTTGTCTAAAATGTTGGTAATTGCAACAGATCTTCCTTACTGCTCAGACCTCCGGTCACTGATGTGCAGGGCGCGAGATCTCTGCGCCATTTGCTTCTGTGCTGCAGGGACAGCGTGGGCTGCGTAATGCACATAGGCAGTACAAAGCATTGGCAAAGACAGACGGCGAGCGCTGGAAACACACAACAAAAAGCCTCCGACACACCGTCTAAAGCATTTTTTTTAAATGAAAGCTCACGTTTAATGTACGTGTCTTATGTATGTTTGAGAAGCATGTACTATGTTTTAAATTGTTTATAACGTACCAATTTAAACTATAACCCGGAAAATTGGGTACTCGTCTTGCGTTGATGAGGACATTGACTATTTTCCATAGTGGGTTCCATTTCCCAGAGAAACACCAGCACGTAGAGCATGCACTAGTGCAGTGATGACGTAATGGCGTATTTTCCCATTTGGGGTCCATCTGTCGGAAACAAATGCCCAGGCACATTGAATAAATGGTCGGGAAGTGACGACGTCACATTTTGTTTTCCTCCTATATGTCTTTAATCCTATCTCAGGATGTCAGGCGTACAGCCACCCCTGTGGTGGTGACGTCCTACACTGCATTCACCACTGAGTTGAATTTGCCTTCGGTCAACAGCTCAGTACATTCTGTTCCCATAGGATTAAAACTGACTAAAGTATATATTGCAATCCACTTTGCCACGTTTTAAACCTCACCTCATTGTGGGAATTACGCGTGGGCAAAGGGCGATATATAAGCACCATTAAAAAAAATCCAGTCCTAATGTATGTGAGCAAATGAGAAGGGAAAACAGGCCTGGGAGATGGAAGTCAGTGTGAATAGACGGGAACGGAGTTTCATTGCTTTTATTTTCACAATTACATTTTCGACTACTTTTTACAACTATTACATCGCTTCAGGTACTGCCCTTTTACACTAAAGCAGGCCTATATTTATTTTAAGTTCTTCTCTAGCCTTTCTATGCACGTAATTGCTCAGCTTGCCGTGGGGTAACGCACCCCTCCCAAAGTTACATTTCCACTAATTGTCATTGAGATAGATTTACAAAAAGTTCATATTAACCGCAAAGATGTAAATCAATTAGTATAATTGATAAAATAGGAAAAGGGTTGTCGACCCCAGGTGAGTAAGCCGTTGACAAAGACCCCTTTTCAGCAAAGAATTGGGGAACTTTCAATAATTTGCAATGGGGTGGAGGAGACAATTTTGTTTTCAACCTCAATGTCTTGGATGTTTTTCTGGGTTTTCCGTGTCGGAACTGCTGAGGAAAAAGGGGGATAGTGTGTTGGACTAGGCGGATGTTGTGGATCTGGGTGGCAGTGTAGAACTGGACCTGCGTCAATCCAAGGCAGATCAAAGAGCCATGGGGAAGACAGTGATATTGCAGGAATTCCCTGTGCACGTCTGTGCCCAGTGAGTTGGGGCAAAAAATCGAAGCTGATCAGCAGGGATGCCCAGGGAGCAATTGTTCAACATGCTAAAGGGGTGTTGGTGACTTCTTCCCAGCTGCTTTGCATTCTGCATAAAGTATTGGTGAGCATGAGAAAAGCCCCGGATGAATATGGAATGCATTCATTTTTGATTGGTGTGGCCACAGAGGAAGCGAAACGGGGTTAGGGCAGGGATAGGGTCATGCTGCTAGGTAGGTGGTTTTCTGAGTTTTTATGATGGTTCGTACGGTTGGGAGGGGAAATTGTTGATGGTCAGAGATATTCTGTTGTGTCTCACATATGTTGTTTTTTCAGATGTGGTTGCTGGCCGGGAGGCAGTCGAGTTGTCCATTTGAATCATAGGACATTCCTTTAATATGTGGTCAGAAAGGCACAAACTTCAAAAATGTCAAGGTGCTACCCTCGGGTTTGACAAATGTTTGTTTATTGTTACCTGGCATGGAAAAGGGGGAATAAGATGTCAAGAGCTCTTGCGATGTTTACATAATCTAATGAGAAGGTATAGATATACTGACATTTTACAGATTCACTTAGGACGAAAAAGACGTGGTGGTATGCAAGGGCCTGGCATTGTTAAAGGAGATGAAGAAGGATATAATGGAAATCAAGCGGCAATACTTAGGATGCTTCTTTTTGTGGATGGAATTCGTTCCAAGATACAAGTGGATGAGGTGCGATAAAACCCTCAGCCATTTATAAGGGCAGATGAAAATTAACAGGGACATGTTTTTTTTGCAAGGAGAAGGAAGGTTTCTGTCAGGTGGAACACTCTGATTTGAAATATGATGCAGCAGAATTTTTTTAGTCGGGACAGGTTTCATTTTTCTCACAACAGGATGGAGCTGTACTTGGGCAGTTGAAGGAAGTTCTGGCTAGGACGTTGAATATTCACAGATGAGACAGCAGGTCCTGAGGGGGTGACAAAAGTCAGCAGGCCTTTTCTGAGAGATGGTTGACAGATAAATTGTCATGGTTCTAGATTAAGAGTATTGTTGTGAACATAGGTAAATTAAGTTCAAGTTCAAGTTCGGGCATTTGTATAGCGCACTGCTCACCCAGAGGGTCTCAAGGCGCTTGGGGAAGGGGTTCATTATTTGTCGAATAGCCAGGTTTTAAGTTCTTTTCTGAATGAGATGTGGTTTTGAGTAAGTCGGAGGTGAATGGGGAGTGAGTTCCAGGTCTTGGCAGCAAGGAAGGAGAAGGATCTGCCACCCATGGTGGATTTTCGGATGCGCGGGACAGCGGCAAGGGCTTGATTGGACGATCTTAGTTGGCGGGTGGTTTTGTAGAAGGACAGTCGAGTGTTGAGGCATTCGGGTCCTAGATTGTAAAGGGCCTTGTGTGCGTGGGTGAGAAGGCGGAATGTAATTCTTTTGTTGACGGGAAGCCAGTGGAGGTCTTTTAGGTGCCCGGTGATGTGATCTTGGCGAGGGATGTCTAATATGAGTCTCGCTGATGCGTTTTGGATGCGTTGTAGTTTTTTCTGTAATTTTGCTGTGATTCCGGCGTATAGTGTGTTACCATAATCCAGTTGACTCGTGACCAGTGCGTGGGTGACCGTTTTTCTTGTCTCGAGGGGGATCCAACGGAAGATCTTTTTGAGAATGCGAAGTACGTTGAAGCAGGAGGATGAGACTGCGTTGACTTGTCTGGACATCGAGAGAGAGGAGTCTAGGATAAAGCCAAGGTTGCGTGCATGGTCTGTGGGTGTGGGTGCTGTGCCCAGAGCGGAAGGCCACCAAGAGTCGTCCCAGGCAGAGGGGGAAGATCCTAGGATGAGCACCTCCATTTTGTCTGAGTTGAGTTTTAGGCGGTTATGTTTCCTCCATTCAGCTACTTCTTTCATACCTTCGTGAAAATTGTTTTTGGCGGTGTTAGGGTCTTTGGTGAGGGAAAGGATTAACTGGGTGTCGTCGGCGTAAGAGATGATGTTAAGGTTGTGATGGCGCGCGATGGAGGCGAGTGGACTCATGTAAACGTTGAAGAGGGTGGGACTGAGTGAAGATCCTTGTGGTATGCCACAGATGACTTCCGTGGCCTCAGAGTTTAATGGGGGAAGTCGGACTCTTTGAGTTCTCCCAGCGAGGAATGAGGTGATCCAGTCCAAGGCTTTTCCTTGTATGCCGATGTTGCTGAGGCGTTGTATAAGGGTGCTGCGGCAGACTGTGTCGAAAGCGGCGGAGAGGTCGAGTAGAATGAGGGCCACTGTTTCATCGTTGTCCAGTAGTGTTCGGATGTCGTCAGTCGCTGCAATGAGGGCGGTTTTGGTGCTGTGTTTGGCTCGAAACCCGGATTGGGATGGATCGAGGGAGTTGTTGGATTCAAGGAAGGCGGCGAGCTGGTTGTTGACGGCTTTCTCGATGACTTTGGCCGGGGATGGGAGGAGGGAAATTGGGGGTGGCAATGAAGTTACACCTGGATGGTGCAAGAATTTAAAAGTTAAGATTTAGGATTTTTTTATAGTTAGATGTTAACAGATTTAGGTTAAGAGGTAAGGGAGTTAAAGGCCACCAATTCAATGCCCGGGTTGTAGTTAAACTAATAGCGTGGCAGAACCGAATATACCCTTGGAGGCTTGGGCGATTCAAATAGTGTCAGATCAAATGTGCCAACAAGGGATTTTATTTAAGGGATATGATTTCTATTTAGTTGTATTGAAATAATTAGATCGTTCAGTCTGGATAGTAGGACTGACGCCCGTGAGCGAGCCGTTTGCAAGGAAATAGTGATTGTCCAGATAATTGAGTCTTGAGGCAAACTCGAACGGCCTTTCAGTTGACATCATTGTTCTGTACTGATGTCAATCATCGGATCAGAGTGATAATTCTGACATTGAAGTTGTGGAGTAAAATTGAGTAAAATTTGCTCTCTCAAAAAGGGTCTTTAATAGATGCAATATCTATTGTCCTGAAGATGGTCTGAGGGATTTACGCCACGGAAGACCGAAACGTCGACTGTATCATCCACTTCCTTAATATTTAATGTTTTTAAGTGATTGTTTTGTATACCAGGAGATATGTCACTTCTTTGATTATTTGGGAATGGATGTTTTTACTCATGAATTGTAGGACTAGTGGCAATATACCTCTTTCATGTTTTTCATTGAATTAATTTTCGTTCTAATTGTACACTTTTTAAAGTGATCTTTATATGAACATACATTGATATATTTACAATAAGATATCCCTATTTTTTTCTACTTTTCTCTGCGCACTTATTGCATAAATAATTTGCTAAATTATTGGTTCAGGGTTGTAGTTAGACATTTGCAAGATAAATATGTAAAGGGGGTGGGAATCTTAGGGGTGGGGGGTAAGTGGCCCTAGGTTACTTGTTGTTTAGTGAGGTTTAGTTTTGTGAGGTAATGGCTGAAAGTTTATTGTGTGATGTGCACCTGTCTTCAATAAGGCGGCCTTTTTCACACAATAAAGTGAGTAATGTGGTCCGGCGCTCCCCTTTTACCCAATAATTACGACTGTGTAATTTTCTCCACATATGGTTTCTTTTTTATCTTTTGAGAAGGTGCCATCGCTCCACCTTCTCCCAAAGTCCAGGTTTCACACACACTTGCAGTCCACCCACAGGGCACACCCACACCTTATCTCTGGCCATCGGTGCGCAAAACCTTGCAGCCTCGATTGCCAGTGAGGCTTTCGCGGTAAACCGATTTGCTGCTAATGTTTCACGCAAGTGCCATTTTTATGGTCTTAGCCTCCAAATCTTGTAATATCAACTTCCAAACTTGCCACACAAATATTGACTTGGGCAAAACATGTCAGATTGGGATGTTTCGTAGAGTGAGGTGTTTTTTTGTCTAAAATGTTGGTAATTGCAACAGATCTTCCTTACTGCTCAGACCTCCGGTCACTGATGTGCAGGGCGCGAGATCTCTGCGCCATTTGCTTCTGTGCTGCAGGGACAGCGTGGGCTGCGTAATGCACATAGGCAGTACAAAGCATTGGCAAAGACAGACGGCGAGCGCTGGAAACACACAACAAAAAGCCTCCGACACACCGTCTAAAGCATTTTTTTTAAATGAAAGCTCACGTTTAATGTACGTGTCTTATGTTTGTTTGAGAAGCATGTACTATGTTTTAAATTGTTTATAACGTACCAATTTAAACTATAACCCGGAACATTGGGTACTCGTCTTGCGTTGATGAGGACATTGACTATTTTCCATAGTGGGTTCCATTTCCCAGAGAAACACCAGCACGTAGAGCATGCACTAGTGCAGTGATGACGTAATGGCGTATTTTCCCATTTGGGGTCCATCTGTCGGAAACAAATGCCCAGGCACATTGAATAAATGGTCGGGAAGTGACGACGTCACATTTTGTTTTCCTCCTATATGTCTTTAATCCTATCTCAGGATGTCAGGCGTACAGCCACCCCTGTGGTGGTGACGTCCTACACTGCATTCACCACTGAGTTGAATTTGCCTTCGGTCAACAGCTCAGTACATTCTGTTCCCATAGGATTAAAACTGACTAAAGTATATATTGCAATCCACTTTGCCACGTTTTAAACCTCACCTCATTGTGGGAATTACGCGTGGGCAAAGGGCGATATATAAGCACCATTAAAAAAAATCCAGTCTTAATGTATGTGAGCAAATGAGAAGGGAAAACAGGCCTGGGAGATGGAAGTCAGTGTGAATAGACGGGAACGGAGTTTCATTGCTTTTATTTTCACAATTACATTTTCGACTACTTTTTACAACTATTACATCGCTTCAGGTACTGCCCTTTTACACTAAAGCGGGCCTATATTTATTTTAAGTTCTTCTCTAGCCTTTCTATGCACGTAATTGCTCAGCTTGCCGTGGGGTAACGCACCCCTCCCAAAGTTACATTTCCACTAATTGTCATTGAGATAGATTTACAAAAAGTTCATATTAACCGCAAAGATGTAAATCAATTAGTATAATTGATAAAATAAACACAAAAAAACGACAGGACAATATCGCAATGGGTCCTTGATCTAAATGCCGAGATTGGCCGACAGCATCAAACATGGCATGTAAGAGCTAAGCACAAAACATGTTAAAAGTAGCACGTAGCGTAGGTAAAGAGTGTGCTTTCTTAAGCACGAGGGCGAGGCAAGGCGTGGGACGAGTTACCATCTTTCAAAAACAGTAATCTGGATGTACGGGGTAAATGTCGTGGATATTTTGAAGCACAAATCCCAAATCCCATTGTTTGAAGTAAACAGGCTCAGAAGAAGAAGGCATGGCAGACAAAAGTTCCAGATTTTTTTCAAAAAGTTGAGACTGTAAAAAAACCGAGCTAGAGGCAAAACTAAAGGAAGAAAGGAACCAAAAATGCTGCAAAAACAACACAACTAAAAATATTTGAGAAGCAAATGCGCTTCAGTGTCATTTTGCTGTCCCAGGTGGGGAATGCCCATGAAGCGATTAATCGATTTGTTCGGAAAAGGGTATCAAAAAGACAGGAGGAGGAGGTAGGGGAATATTGTAATTATTAGCAAACCACGTGCCCAGGAATATAATCAGGCATTCAAAAATGAAATAGCAACGCGACATATTTTCGGTCCACTAACACAATCTGCTTCATGCATCCCATTTGTCTTAAATGGGACAACTATTTGCGAACCACATCCTCACTGCAGAATTGAGATTGAAATAAATGAAGGACAACTACGGCGAATAATTCATCTTCCGCATCATTGCGTCAACACATGGATTGAATGCATGTACCCGTATTATAAAATATGGGGCAGATTTATGAAGGCCTTGCGCCGCCGGTGCGTCATTTTTAACATGGGAAATAGTGACGCACCGGCGGCGCAAGTCCTTCATAAATCTGCCCCTATATATTTTATGGAAACATTTTATTTTACAGTCTGATGTTCTTTGCATCGTTAGTTTATTGTTGGTCTGGGTAGTACCTAATATAGTACTTAAATACCTGTTTTAAAAACAACAAAAAACAATTACGGAAATGTGTATGATTCGTGCAGTCCTGGATGAGCGGATGATGACACTTTTTTGTGAACATTTTCAGGAAGTACTGTATTTTGTTTTGTGCTTGCTTACTAAAGAATGCATTGGTTTTTCTGCCAGCGGACGTGGTCATTTAGTCGCTTCTATGTACCCGGGTGGGTTTGAAAGCGAGGGAATCGTCTCGTGTATATAGCTCAACATCACACATTTTGGTCAGGCGGAGAAGCCGGGATTCAAAACGAGGTCTTAAGGCCGTGAACTTGGAGCGCTCTAATCGCCCTCATCTGATCTGGCAGTTACGTGCGCGGGGCACGCTAAATGTGGCTTCCTTTTTAAGGGCTCCGCGAACCTGTCTTGTTTTACCACAGAGGTGTGCGCCGCTGCTCTTTCCACTTCAAGCACAACTCCGAGTCGAAGGACGAAATCTTATCTTCAGGGCGGGAGGACGAGATCGTGCTGTTCTGAAACCGACACTGGAACCTTGCACGAAAAAATACCACTGCTGCTAATCACAATTTTCTGCCAACTTTGATTACATTCGTCAATTTCCCGTTCTAATATTTTCTTAATGATGTCTACCAGGCGCGCAACACCCATTGGACTTACCGGGCTTCAGCGACCCCCTCATCCCCCCCCCCAGTCGTGTGTGGCAGCCCGGGATGAGACAGATCCCGGGCACACACAGAGCCGCACCCGAACGTTTCACGGGTCTTTTAAAGACCATTTCAATGTTAATTAGGCCTTGCAGTTGTTTCAACCCTTCTAAGAGCCCCTGCAGCTCCACTCTGCCTACTGATTAAAGGTTCAGCCCCCGACCCCGAAATTTTTTCTTAAACCCCCCGCCCCCGCCCCCAAATTTGGCTCTAGTTGCGGATGTCTACAGTGTGAAAACTATTTCCCCCATGACAAGTGGTCCGATAATGCCGAACCGCAGACAGAGGGACGGGCACGTGTATGTACGTGATGTGACATTACAAGGCTTGCACGACCCCCCCAATAATTTCGGCAGAAATCCCCTGGCGGAGATTCTGCAGGAAAACAAAGGATTCCGAGGTTTACAACTCGAGTCTCGAGTACACGTGCTGTATTGCTGTGTTATTACCAAGTCCAACTCGCAGAAATCGGAATATGGAGGTAAAAAAAGCAAAGGAGTAAAACCTCGTGGAATTTGTGCGCGGAAAACCCCAGCCTCGGTAAGAAACTTGCACCCACCCGTGTAATACAATTTTAACGCCGTTTTGACAAACGCATCACCAGTTCCTGTCCCTTCTCACTGGAATTCTCACTGGAATAAAAAAAATATGTCGTATTTGATGAGTATATCAACTAAAGGACATGACAACATAAATTTAAAACAATAATTACTAACACCACTAGTTCTCGCCTGTGATAGTGTGCAGAGTGCAGACCCATTGGTTTTGCCAAAGCTTTCTTTCTCGGACGATCCCCCAGCGTGTGCCCAACGGTGGCCATCTTAAAATGCTGATTCATAACCACTTAGCTGTTGAGCCATTCGCCCTCTGGTGTTTGTCGCTTTTCGGATGTTTGGGGTAGTTTGTGATTAAACCGTCATAGCCTTTTCTCCACAAAAGGTATCCATGACAAGTTTGAATTGTTTTTTCCAATAGCCTGAAGATTTTAAAGTCACCCATGGTTTATAGAGTTTCCATAAGAAAACGGAGAAAATAGCCAGAATTTAGCCACATTTGTCTATTTTGGAAAAAAGTGCTGTGCACGTAACCTTTTTTTTGTTTAAAAAAATGACAAAAACAAAAGGGTTGCTATTCTGAGAACACCAGCTTTCAGGAACAGGGAGCACTGTGCACATTTTTTTTCTTTACCGCAGTTTTCGCGTTTTTCTTAGTTGTTCAATTTTTCCTGTTTGTAGGAGTTTTATCCTACTTAAAATTTTTGAGGTGTGAAATCAATGGGTGATCGTGGAAAGCTGTATATTTCTGAAAAGTAGACTACATTCTGAATTCAGGGAGGGGTCCTTGGTTTCCCTAAGAAATTATTAGTTGAAATACACAAAAATGAAACTGAATAGGAAAAAACTGCCATTTGTGACAGCAAATTTATCTATAATGTTTTGCCACAATGGCAGAATTACAAAAGCAATACACTGTTACATGGTATAGGTCCTTCTTGTTGCAGTGGGTATATAGGTTCTCCAAAATTACAGGATATCCAGTACAAATGGCTGGTTTGGAGTTTAAAAGGATTTTTCGGTGTATATCAACTATGCAGCAATTTATAAATTGTAAAAAGAAATTGATACTTGTATAGCGCACTACTCACCCGCAAGGGTCTCAAGGCGCTTGTACGAATACCGCTGTGGAACCCATCCTGGCTTTCCCTGTGAGGCGTCCACTCCTGGGCACCCCCAAGGTGGAGGCCAGGCATCCTTAGCGTTGTGTGGGCCGTTGTGGAGATTAAGCAAGCTATTGCCCAGAGTTGCAGAGTGGGACTCCATGATTGGAATAGGCACTGAGGCGAGAATTATCAGGTCAGTGGAATTTTGAGCCCAAGACCCCCGTGGCGGGGAATTGAACCCTGGTCCCGGGCTAGACCTCTGCATCAGGGTCTGCCGCTCTAACCATTGAGCCACACTTCTCCACTATTGAGCCACACTTCTCCACTCTCCAGGGAAGTATGAATAAAAAACGGGTATGAAGGAAACGTATTTCTTAAATGTTCACAAGATACTGAATTTCGGAACAGAGGTTGTTTGTACGCACTGAATTAGGGGTTGTTCATCCTATCATGTAATTCAGAGGGCATTTTGCTCTTGCACATTGACCTACCCCAAAAATGGGGTACTGTTTTTATCAGGGGACTTGTGGGAGCCTTCAGTGGCAGTGGCTGCTCCTCGAGGGAGTGCTGCAGAGCGGTGAGGTTGGGCGTGGGAGGGGCAGGGTGGGGGTAGTAAACTCTTGTATACGGCCGAATGAAGTTAAGTAAATAAATAAATAAATAAAACAAATTACATTGCGCCTGCCGCATCGCCAAAGGCGACGCAGCCTGCGCAATGTAATTTGTCTTATTTATTTATGTACTTAACTCCATTCGGTAGTATGCTGGAGTTTACTACCCTCCACCCTGCCCCTCCCCAGCCACACCGCTCCGCAGCACTCCCTCGAGGAGCCGCCACTGTTCAGTGGAAGGAATTTTGTGGCCCCCTGCAGTTTTCATAACTTTTTCTGACAAACATGTGAAAAAAATGTGTCTTTTTAGCCAAAGTTAGAGATTTTCAAGGCATTATGGATAAATAAATGGGATGCAGTGCGCGCAACAAAATTCGTTTTATTTATTTATATGTTTACTTACCTGTAAATCTCCGTAATCCATAGATTACAATCCACCACCCCGCCCCTCCCCCTCCCCACTTCAGCGCCCTGCAGGTACACCCACTACCGACCGTGGCTGCAGGAAAGTAGGGGGATTCCAGCTCTGGTA
This sequence comes from Lissotriton vulgaris, assembly GCF_964263255.1. NCBI lineage: Eukaryota > Metazoa > Chordata > Amphibia > Caudata > Salamandridae > Lissotriton > Lissotriton vulgaris. The sequence goes on from NC_141685.1 coordinate 1,531,387,431, forward strand.
GGTATTTCTGGGCCAAATCTGGGATCCAGCTGGCTCAGTTAAACATGCTGAATTTGTCCTGTTAGTCATCATATTCAGACACTGGTACTCAATACAGCAGCAACTGCACGTTGTCTGCATTTTGTTCGGAGCAGCAATGTGTATATGGCAAGGAGGCTTTATGATTTTAAATTCCAGACTAGCCCAAAACAAAGCCCTAATATAAAGGGCTACCAGTCCCAGCCGTTGCCCGTGGAGGGAGTTGTGGTGGAGCAGTGGGGCGGGCGGGTTGAGGGGCAGGTAGGGGGGTGCTAAAAACTGGAATATGGATAATTGGAGGTAAGTAAACAATTTAATGAACAAAATTAATTTCATAGCGTGCCTGCATCGCAAAATGCTATGCAGCGCGTGCTACGAAATTAGTTTTATTAATTAATTTGTTTACTTACCTCCAATTATCCATATGCCTGTTTTTTAGCACCCCCGCCCCACCTCTCTGCCCCACCGCATCTCCCTCCACGGGCCGTGGCTGACCAGTCCTCCATTTTTCCCAGCAAAACTTTTATTGGGTTTAAAAAAATCAAACCCCCCAAACGGGGTCCGATAGTCTGCAATAGCATAATAAATAATACAGTGTAAGTGGACCTCCCCCCTTGTCCCTAATCCTTCCATCCCTCCCCCATTCCCTCCTGCCAACCGCCTTGTGGTCAAGTCCCATGTTAAGCCCTTTTTCTACATTCAAAGCCAGGGTGCCCCTGTGGAGATAATGAGTTTCACTTCAGAGGTGATTAGGCTCCAGGATCTGTACCCATTGCAAGGGTAGTGAGTTTGAGCAATCAACTCCATATGCATAGTTCTTATCAAATAGTCCACCAAGGGTTATCACATTTCATCATATTTATTGTCCATTTTTTTAAGACCGAAGTAAGATTTTCCATTGCTATTAACAGCCATAAGGTCTCCATCCATTCTTGCATAGCAAGAATATTCGGGGACTTTCATTTGAACGCAATTAACAGTTTTGCTGCCAGGGTCATGTTGGTTATTAATCTCCAGTCCACCTTGCACAAGTTCTTGATCTCCAGTGGTTTGATGTTAAGTATGATGGTTACTAGATCATCTGCTCTCCTTTTGTTCGGGCATCATCCTGGTTGTGGCCCATTTGGACAAAGAAAAGTGCACTTCCAACTTCAACATAATTGGAGACTTGAATTTGCATATCGATCTAATCAATGACAAAGAAATCCAGGACTTCACTAATGACCTGGCTATCTTGCAGCTGGTATACAGACAGAATATCAAGTTGGAAATGTCGACTTACACGAATATCGAATTGGAAATATCGTGACACAGAAATATCGACAGCAAGAATATCGTGGGGAAAAATATTGAATTTAAGGTAATAAATATTGTTTTAGAAAATATAGAAGTGATTAATATCGTTTGCAAAAATAGAGTTGTTAAAATTATCGATTTTTTAATTAGTGCTATTTATTTTAGTTTATATTTTAAATGTAAGTGATGTATGTTTTCTGAATAAGTATTGTTTATGTTTTTTAACATATGTGGTAAATTTTGAGTAGTTATCAATTTTATTTTAATAACATTTTGTGTTTTTTAGTTCTGTAGCAGGTTGTGGGTTTATAGGGGAATAGGCTGAGAAGTAATTTAATTATAATAAATTAATGATTATTATTATTATTATTTTTTTTCAAATATATGTTTATTGAAAATATTTTAAAGTACATCGTAGAGTATTACCATCATTTCACACAGCGCAGAAGGTATTACACTTGTCAACAGGACGGAAATGGTACATAGTTACACAATGTTGAACAGAGATCCAGCCCCGGTCTAATGGGACTACTTAAATGGAGGGTACAGTTTCTTATTGTTGTGGGCCTTGGGGGTAGACCTTTATAGTCCTCGTGTGAAGTCAAACTATTTTAGTGGGTGTCCCATCATCCTTTTGCGATTGTAATATCTCAATGCCTTCCAACCGGAAGGTGCCATTTGAAGCGCATGAAAAAACATACAAAAAACAACTCCCAACCAGGGAATAATAAAGAAAAAATCCCCTTTGCCCCCCCCCATGGTGGCAGTAATACTACTGCTAATCAAGAAGGGGGGGAGGGGGGATCACTTGTCCTGTGTAACCTGGGTACAGCTCTTACTAGAATGACCCTTGGTAAAAGACCCTCATACACGTGTAGTCATGATGGTATGGGCGGTATATCTTGGTTCTCCGCCTTCGTTTACACGTCTGTGCAGAATCACGGGGTCAGTTGGTATGCACCCTCCACCAGGAGGAGAACACCCTAGGTTAAAACAGTAGTGATCAGTGATTATAGGTGAGGTGTGAGTGAATATATTTAAAACAATCCAATCATGCCGGGAAGAATATGATTTTATTGTCCGGGATTGAATTGGTGGCTGAGGATATGGCAGAATACGTTAAGGAAATGGTTAGGTTTCGCACATATTCAATCCTCCAGTGTTCAAACAATGGTCAGTTTCTTATTGTTGTGGGCCTTGGGGGTAGACCTTTATAGTCCTCGTGTGAAGTCAAACTATTTTAGTGGGTGTCCCATCATCCTTTTGCGATTGTAATATCTCAATGCCTTCCAACCGGAAGGTGCCATTTGAAGCGCATGAAAAAACATACAAAAAAAAACTCCCAACCAGGGAATAATAAAGAAAAAATCCCCTTTGCCCCCCCCCCCCCATGGTGGCAGTAATACTACACCAGCTTAGTCAATCTGTGGTAATAGAAGGGAACTCAGAATTGAAAGAGGTGAAGGGCTCTGACGGAAGAAGCTTAAAAAATAAGAGAGTCTCCCAGAAACCAGAAAGGACCGGGTATCAACAGTATAAACAAAAATAATTCATTTCTGTGTTGTTATGCTTCTATTTGGTGACCGAAAGGCCTACACATAAATCATGATTTACTTTAAATTCAAATTGCGACACAGATAATTATTACTACACAACACTAGATTTACTTTTTGTCTCTCAGATTTTATTTACCTTTAAAAACATATTACTCTTTAGTTAAAAACATAAACTGATTAAGCATTCATTTATATATTGTGATCAAGGTCATGTGCTCTGGTACATAATATCATAATCTAACTAACAATTCCAATTTACGGTTACTACCTCAGAGTCACTGTTCCTAGTATTAATCGAAATGTAACTTGAATCACAAATCAAAAAATAAACATCATACATAAAATCAATTTCTTAAACGTGATACATAAATGTAAAAAGAAGTCCTTTGTTAACGCGTTTCGGTGCTTTTGTAGTGTTGTAACACCTTCCTCAGGACGGACGAATTAAAAACAAGTATAGTCTTCTTTTTAAGTTAGTCAACTATTGGTCCTTCTCATCAATGTTGAGGCCAATGTATATCATATTCGTTATAGTTGTGGAGCCAAATACAATATAGCTCACAAATTTTAAAAAGGGGAAAACTCGTATCTACGGTGTTGTGTTTATTATAGCTGCGTCTTTCAATCTGCGCAGAACATCTAGTAGATTCTGGTGCACCCAATGCCAATAAACTTAAGGCACATCACTTGGTCCAGCTTATTATTTTGACGGTGTCCTTTAATTTTGAGACGATGATCGGGGTGTAATCAATTTTACCCGTCTTGGAGTGATGGCCCACTTCTTCGTATCTTGGCGTTCAGATATCGTCTGGCATCTTCCTGCTCCCCGTGTTCGAAATTTTGAACACGGGGAGCAGGGGAGTCTGTATACCAGCAAGACGGGTAAAATTGATTACACCCCGATCATCGTCTCAAAAGTCCCCCCTACCTAAATTCAGCTCTGATCCCTGACTTTTGGGCAAGCTCCACTGGCTTCCTATAGAAAAATGCAGTTCAAGGCCGTATGCATCTCCCACAAATTCCTATTTAAGCAAGGAGCACCCAACCTAACTACCTTGATGCAATTCTACAGGGCCTGCAGAGCACTTTCCCCTGCTGATCTAAACCTGGCTCACATCTCCGTTACATTATAGCCAGAATGGGAGGCTGCTCATTTTGTGTCTTTGCCCCTTTATGCCACTAAACCTTAGGAAATTCAAAACCACTTACAGTTCAGGAAACAGTTGATGACTTGGCTGTTCTCCAGCTACAATGATGATCTCACTGCCCTGCTACTGCTTTGTCTCTTCTGTGACTAGAGGCAGGAGGACCATTCTGTGGCAGCCGGGCACTTTAGAAACCTTTTTGACATAACATAACTTCCCCTAGGCAAGCCCAATACTTAGGGGCAGATTTATGAGTTCTGGCGCATCTCTGCAAATCAGCAGGGATGCGCCAGAACTGATGCGTCACGCAATTCCCTCCTTGCGGCACCACAGATGCGCCGCATTTACAATGCTGCGCACCATGGTGCAAGGAAGGGCAGATGCGGGACGCATATTGTGGTGTACGGGCGGCGCATTGCTGGAGTAGTATCGCAAGTGCGACGCAACTCCTGCAATGTACAGAGGACACCCATACATAACGTGGTGCGTCACTCCTTACGCCTGCTTCAAGCAGGCATAAGGATTTGACACAGCAGCGTCCTAAAACTAACTCAGTGAAATCTTGTAGATTTCACTGCGTCAGTTTTACGGGGCTTTCCTACGAGGGAACGCCCACCCTGCGACAGAACGCCCACATGAAACCTGACGCAGGTTCCATGTGGCGCAGGGCTTTACAACATGACGCATCTGTCTAGATGCGTCACGTTGTAAATAGGTCGCAGGGATGCGCCACGTTTCCGCGCCGTTGCGTCACGCAACGGTGGCGTAAACGTGGCGCAAGTCCAACATAAATCTGCCCCTAAGTTCATAAACCGCTTGTAAACCGTGCAACAACAAAAAACCCAAAGAAAAAATACAATGCTAAACATTCATATCATTTATGTATTAAATTCCAAACAATTAAGAGACAAATACTCAGACCACAATAAAAAACAAAACATTAAAACAGGGAAGATTTAATAAAATGCATAAAACCGCACATATATGTGTATATGACTCTTTCTTATAACAGATCTTGTGGTATTGAAATCCTTCTGTTTATAAATGCCAAATGTCAAATACAAGAAATGAGTCCTCAATATTCATCAACACGTTTCGGTGGATTCACATATGATTTGGGCCTCTTCTCCAGGACATAAACATATAATTATCAATTTCTTTATAACATTCAAACAAGAGTAAAATCTAAAATCAATGTATCAAATATGTCCAGAAATAAACATAGATAAACATTGCAAAACAAATAATTAACAATATCAAACATTTAACAAAAATTTAACAAATTATTGCCAATTTATTATGGATATCTGAAATATTTTTTCAGCAACAAATAACAATTAACAGCAAAAGTATTTTGAACAGAGAACAGCATAGAACAGCCTAGAACATACAACCGCAAAAGATAACCTCTGAACCTAACTCAAAAATGCAATTTAAATCAAATGACATGGTGATTAATTTATAAATCTAAGGGTAATACAGCCTAGCGATATAAAATTATAAAAGGTTATGTCCTAGTCAGACTATTGGTCTACACCTTGTGCCATACCCTTCACACAGGATTACAAACCCCAGGGTCATTAATAACACCCACAAATTATAATAACTAAAATTAAAAAACATACAAAGTCACATGCTTATCAGTGCTTTAAAATATGATGACCTGTGACTGATATTTCATATTTCACTTTTTGTCCTTATCTATAACTGTACCTTTAAAATTCAACAAAAAGCCTTCCAACCCAAGGGAGTGACCCGCAGAGGAAACTCTCCAGGATGTATTTCCTAGACATTATATAGGCCTATTCATTATCTGCACTCATAATAAGAAGTAATGGGAACAACATCACCCTCTACACTATATAAAAGGCTCACATTCTTTTCAATAATACTTAAGGGATTTATATGTATTAAATCCAGGGAAATCCTTATTTGCCAGCGAGAATTTGTAGTGCCAGAATACTCAAGAGCCATCTGTAGCGTAACATCTATACTCCATAAAATGGAAGGAAACAAAGGCGTACAGCTTGTTACCATTTCACGAGTACTTAAGGGAGAATAATGGAGGAAGGTTTTTAACTTTGTTTAACCTATGTAAGAAAGGTGATTGCATTGTAAGAATGTAAGATTTTTCAGCCTGTATGAGTAATTACACAAATATTGATCTAAAGGGGACCTACTATTTTTGTATTAATTCTTTGCTAAGACTACTCATCCAAGTGTAGGGTATCACAGCACTTCACATCACACACAGAGGTAAAATAAATTATACAGGTGTGTGAATCAATGTGCAGGAAATGTTACATAAGAGAATGTGGGTTATAAGAAGTATGAATCACATATCATCCTTACCTGTAGACATTATATGTTGAGAGTGAATGGTCGGAGAAACACAAAGGGGCATATTACCAAGCAATAGCGATAATTATCGCTATTGCTTGGTTAGAGACAGAAATTTACCGCTGAGCTGCGGCGATTTTTATCGCAGATAAACCTTGGTATTACCAAGGTTTATCGCAAATGCGATAAAAATCGGCCGCAATGCATGAATATGGCTGAGAAGTCAGCGATATTCATGCATTACCGAGCTAATGCTCTTAGTCACGTTATCCACCTCCCATTGGATAACATGGCTAAGAACTGCTCAGGGCAGGTGTTAGCTTTTGGAGATATTCGCGCTTAGCGCGAATATCTCCATAAGTTGGTAATAGGAGATAGCGATGTTAGCGACTGTTTCCAGTCGCTAGCATCTTGGCACACCCACTTTGCATGTCATTAGTGATAAATATCACTGACATGCAAAGTGGGGCCCAAGATGGTCATTATCTCCTACTAGCTGTCGCTAACTGGTGTTAGCGACAGCTAGGTAATAGGGAGATCATTTTATCTCCGCCTTCTTGGCTTTTAAAGCCAAAAAAGCGGAGATAAACCCCCTTGATAATATGCCCTAAAATCAGGATATAAAACGTAACACAGTGATTGTGGTTGTGTTTAATAAGAGCACTTTATTACTTCCCAAAGGAAACCTTCTTTGCAATCTTAAAACGTCAATAGATGGAGTAAAAACAACAAGGATCCAAACCCATGCAGCTCCTTGAAGCTAATAAGTAGATCACTGTGCATTATGGGAAGATTTGAAATATAAGAATTGGAAGTAACACAATAATTTCAGTGTCCAAAGCAGTAACCCACCTACTTCTCTAAATAAAATAGCAATATTTGGTTTGCATGTTATAAAACGTACAGGGACATTAACCCCATGCTACTTTATGAGTCAAAACTATGACTGAACCAAACAAATAACTCTCCCAGAAGTGTGTTAACCACCGGAGCTAACCTAACCTCATCAGAATTGCTGGGCACACAAAGATCTCTGCAATAGATGTCCTAACTCTATAAAATATTTTAAAATTCAGCATCTTTGTGACCAACCAATTAAGTAATCTAGGACAGATTTACTAAAACATCTGCTGCCAATTTCTTTAAAGCAGATAAAAAAACATGTATAAGTCAACTGTTAGATTCTGTCAGACTCTGCTTTTCAAGCTCCACACCTCATGACTCCACCACCTTCCTCTGCCACATATTGACCTGCAATTTATGGGTTTCCAAAGTATTTTTTTCAATTCTAGCACTGGTGGCAGCTGACCCAGAGCCCGAATAGTTCAGCCATTCAGCATGCCAAGTTGGGCAAAATTGGGATTTTACCATATTGTGCTGACTTATATGTAAAACTATGCCCAGAAGATGCAACATTTCCTCTCGCTTGCCACAGGGATGGGGATGTTTTAGTCCCCAGGGGAGCAGAAAGTCTCCTGAGGCGTTATGGGTGAAGGTGGGGCCAAATGTTAGGATGGGTCAGACCTCACCCCATTTTATCATAAAAAATAGTCCTGTCACGCAATGGGTTTTCTGCTCCCCTGCTGTGTCAGGCAAATTTTGGCAAATTTACTCTCTGCCACCCATGGTGGCAGAAATACTGTGCTGCCCCTGTTGGGGTGGGTTTATGGCCCAATGCCCAGGTGGGGCACCCCGCCCCTTTGTATTGGCCCACAGTAATGTCCTTGGTGTCTAGTGAGCTTTCTACCTTCCTGGGTGTGGATTAGGGGCAAACCTTATATCTGCCTCCTGGTGGGGGGAGGGCCAGAAAGACTATTTTGGGGATATGATCCAGTGTCAGGGTTGGCTGCCCCCATACTTTTGTTTGTTTTGAAAACATTTTGAAATTACTGATGTTTACTAGGCTTTTTTCCCCTAGGGTTGGGGGTAAATTGAGGCAAACGTCCCCTCTACCCCAGGAGATAGAAAGACGGTGTTGGGGTGGGGCTACGTCCCAATGCCAGAGTGGGGCACCTTACCCCTTTTTTTGCTCCATGTAAACTCTCTAGTGTTGAGTGGGCCTTCTTCCTCTCGAGGGGACATACTATGAGCAAACCCCCAGTTGGGGTAAACCTGAAATCTGCTTTCCTGAGAGACAGTGAGATTGTATTGCTCCTTCAGGGGTGTGGGAGTATGACCTGTTTCAAGGTGGGCCATCCCACCCTTCCCCTTCTTTTGAGATAATTGTAAAATCCCTGGGTCTTCGGGGATTTCCTACCCCCTTGGGGACAGATTGGGGGAGTCTGCTTTCCGGGGGGAGGAGGGGGCAGAAAGATTGCACCTCCCCCTTTTGGAGTGCGAGCATGACCAAGGCAAGGGGGCAAGGAACCCAACCCTTCTTTTTATTTAATTTAAATATCCTGGTTGCTAGTGGGCATTTGGTTTCCCCCCCCCCAGGAATGGTAGGACTGGGGGTTAAACACCCTCATCCACTTGAGGAGGGGCAAACAGATCAATTGTGCTTGTGAGGATAGCAAAGGCCCATGCCCAAGATTGAGGGGAGGGGGGCTTTCCCCAAAAATAAATCCCTGATATCTAGTGGAATAATTTGGTGATCACATCCCACTGTGATAACCTGGTGCTTTGCAGGCCAGGAGAAGTATCAATTCATGCATGAGTTTCTCAGCTTTGCAGCAATACCTTCCTTTAGGTACAGTTCTCAGCAAGCACAGAGAACGAGGTTGTTTTCAGCCCCCTATGTGTTTGCTGGGAAAGCTTGAAGTCAACTTTAGGGTGCCAGTCTTGCAACTGGTGTGATTGTGTCAGTGACGCGATTGTGTCAGTTGCAAATCTGTCACACCCTCCTGATCCAGAGTGGGAGAGTCTCTTACTCTGACTCAAAGAGTGGGTGACAGGGGGCAACAGAACAGCACACAACAGCTGCTGCACTCTTGCCAGATGCATTCACATGACCTTACTTATACCGTGCCAGGCTGTGAGAGCTCTTGACGGGAAGATCACATTAATAGTATTCGAGAGCTTAAGCTTTATGAATACGCATTTCAAGATGGCCACCATGAACGTGCTTGCTGAACAGACATTTTCAATGTGCTTTGGTCACAAGAAAAGGCCTTCTAAATTCTCCATCAACCTACTATAGTTGACAGTATACACATGAATTAAATGGGTTTGCTTATCTTGAGCCGCACATCACAAAGTAAAGCCACTTATGTGAGAATCATCAATTTACATCAAAAAGCAACTGAGGCTAGGGTGCTTTTAAGGTATATGACACCTACCCACCAAAGTGTCAATAAGTACCTGGATTCAAATGAACCCAGGTCATACATAAATACACAGTACACCTGAGCACACCAGTATAATTATTTCCAAAATCAGTTAAATAACTAGTTTGCAAAGCAATCAATAATGTCTCAGCATCCTACAAGTTTTTTTTGGTCCAGAGGTTTTTCAAAAAGAAAAAATGTTATAAATAGTCCCATAAAAATCCAATAACGTGTTTTTCAAATTTTTCTCTATTTACTCGCGCTTGGAACTTTATTTTTTCAGGTTCCCTAATTTTAACTGTACATAAATTTATATGGTTTTTTTTCCACCAACATAGATAGATGATCTCTGGGAGACTTGTTCCACAAGGGTGTTTTGCAGACTTTTTAAAAAAAACTTTTTCAAAAAACTTTTAAAGAAAACCTTACTCTGTTTTGAATATGCATATAAATTGGGCTGACTAATCTGAGTCACTAGGGTTTTTTGCATGCTCACTTGAAGTACTTAAATGTTTCAACTAAATTGGAACAAACCAGTATCTGATGGATATGTATAAACATCTTCCTTGCAGCCTTGAGAAAGCCCTGCGGGCGAAACGCGCATCGGCTGCTGTTTTCTTCTTGTGAAATTTTGGAAATTAAATACAGACCAACAACCCAAGAAGATGTGTCTGGACTATTTACTTTCTCTTTTTGAAAAACCTCTGGACCAAAAAAAACCTGTAGGACGCTGAGACATTATTGATTGCTTTGCAAACTAGTTATTTAACTGATTTTGGAAATAATGATACTGGTGTGCTCAGGTGTACTGTGTATTTATAGTTGACAGTATGCTATTGTATAATTATACCATAAAAAAATGCTATTAAAAAGATCAAGTAGTGCTACAAATTCTATTAACATAGACATTCCTCCTAGTTCTAACATGGTAGACTAATGACATAATTTAATTGACTGAGAGTTGTCCTCACCAGGAAGTTGGAGTGGTCTGTTTCTTGTCCGAAGAAGCCTGGACCACCATATTCTCTAGCTTAGAACGTGTAGTCATATAGGCAGGATTTATTAAATCAGCCCTTTACCTACGAAATGCCTAACACAGCACTGCCAGCATCCACTCTGATTTCAATCTGTCTTGCAAAACCTCACTGAAAACCAGAAAAGCACATGATGATTATTTCTCAGCCAAAACGTTAACTAAACAAGGAAGATTTAACCTGTCCAGTCTGATGTGGAAAGGGAAATTTTCCTAAATTCAGAATGTTGGTCATGTGAAAACTGGCCTAGATGCACTAGTTACCCACCAACGTATTACACGTCCTCATTTACTTCACTCTACAAGAGGCATCTCTATTGTCAATTATCATGTACAATTTATTTGAATTTGCAGACATCACTTAATGATCAAATTCCACTCAAATACAAAGGTTTCTTATTCCCAAGAGGTTTTGTTTTTCAGAAAATCCTTATCCAATCGTTGTTGGCCTCTTTCAAATCGTTTTCTTTCTTTTGATGTCATTAACCATCAAATTCCACCAGTTTCCACTTTCAAAATTCATCAGTCAACGCGTTTCGCAGTGAACCCCTTTTATCAAGGCTTACAATCTTTAAATTTCTTCTTATACAGATTTCCAAATTTTTTTAAAAAACCCCCAGTTTGTTTCCCACCATGCATACTAGAAAAGTGCTTGTTTCCTCTACAAAAAAATATGTATGTAGATCCTGTCATACCCCTCTTGGAAGCAGTAGTAACTCTGGCTTTCTTTGGCTCACATTCACAATTATGCAATATTTGGTAGACTTCCATTTTTCAAAGTTAGGATTAAGAATAAGACACAATTCATCATGTTAGTATACAGGCATAAATCAGAGACATCCTTGAAGCATGCTAACAGAGTGATACGAACAGCCGCATGTTTTTGTTTTTCAAAGTTAGGCCATGGGGCATGTCAGAATGTGCATATAACATATAAATCTCATCATTCAACTGCAAAACATGAGTTTTGTTAGCTAATGAGATTGAGGAAACAAGGAAAATAAAGAAACAGCGTAATTAATAAAACAAAAATTAAAACGTTTACCTGGTTATGCAACTTCTCTTACAAAGGGGGTGGGAGGGTGATGAAGAATCTGCATGAAGATATTGTTAGGGATCGAACCTAGTCCTCTTTTCATGACCATGTCTGTGTGATCACGTGACCTACCTGTGGGAGTTAATAGCTGGATTCTCCCTTCCCACATCGCTTGGTATCTACTCGTTTGGTTCCTGGTCCTGGGCTCTGGTTGTTACTTGATTTGCTGTGCTGTGCTTACGGGCTCGTAGGCACGGATTATTCGAACCTCTTGCCCTTCCCTTTCCTTTCCTTTCTTGTCCCCGTCTTCCCTGTTGTTGTTTCCCTTGGTTTTGCCCCTTTCCGTGGTGTTTCTTTGGACTTTTAGCCCGGACGGGTTAATGGCGGCTGGGGCTCCAGCGCCCTCTTTACTGGATGAACAGCAGCAGTCCGGCGGGATTGTTGTATGTAGTGTATTTTGACGAGACAAACTTTGACAATAACTCGAGACGCACCTTCGCGTCCTGTGCTACCATCCGCTTCGTTGTGTTGGGCGAAGCGAAATACAGACGCCTACGGATTGAGCCGGAACAGCAGCGGAAGCCGTCTTCGTCGGATGTTTGTGCCGGATACTTCCCCAAAACTTTTACTCGGTGCTTAGGGGATAATTAAGGTTTTTTTTTCTGTCGTAGAACGACTTTTTGCCCCTTGATTAAAGGCTCCAAGATAGAGGAGAGCCTTCGAACTTTTGTTGTTTCCCCCATTGGATTGCCCTTTGCTGAAATACAGGGCCGGATTCCTCTACAAGACTCCTGTGGCATCATCTACGGGTAAGGAGGTTTTTGTGTATTTCCGGGCATGGTCATGGATGGGGAGGCTATGGGGGTTGTCAAAGGCAGTGTAATGGTGTGTAATGCATGACCTGTTTTGTAGGTGCAGTTACGTGGAGGCAGAAATCCCCTGTTCTTACCAGACTTGAAAGAAGCAGTCCCGGTGCCCCTTATTTGTCTGTTCCCCTTTCCCTCCCCCTGTCTATTGCCCCTCTGCTGACTCATTGTATGACGTCCAGTGAGTCTCTTATGGGCAAGGGTAGTGGATTGGGCCATTTTTCGTTTCTGCGGTGTTCGGGCTTTGGAGGAGGAACACAACAGAATACCAAGCCCACGTATATAATAGCACTGCCTGGACGAGAATGGACGATCAAACAGGAGCTAGTGCTTCGACTATGCAGGATGTCATGGGCGCTATAGCTTCCTTACAGAACCAAGTACAGGACTTAAGACAAGAAAATGCAGGGTTAAAGCAGGAACTTGGGGCCATGACGAATAGAGAACAGGGTCAGCCTAGGGTCCAAGGTCCTGTTTTGCAGCCCGCAACCTTTCACTATGCATGGGGGACGGGTCAGAGTTGTGGTAGCGGGGCGCCACTGGCCGTTACCGTTACTACGCCTGTTCCTGTGCCCTTGGCTTCTCCAGAGAGATTCACAGGGGATAGTGAAAAAGTTGGCACTTTCATGAATCAGTGCCAACTACATTTTATGTGTAGGCCTAATGCTTTCCCCAACGACATGGCAAAGGTAACTTTCACGATTTCGTATTTGGCTGGTACTACTGCCCAATGGTCTATTCCCCTGATAGACAGTGACGATCGGGTATTGTGTAATTATTCCGAATTTAAGGAATTAATGCGTGGATTGTTCGCGAAACATGCATTTATGCAGGCTAGCGATGCGGAATTACTTAAGCTGCGACAGGGCAGGCAGGATTTGCTTACGTATATTTCTACATTCAATCGCCTGGTGTCTGAAACCCATTGGCCAATGGAGAAGAGAACTTCTCTGTTTTATCAAGGTCTTTCTGAGGATCTTAAGGATGTGGTGTCACAGGTGGTGGATCCCCCGGTGGACTGTGCGGCATTCATTGACCTGGTGGTCAAATTGAACCATAGACTGTCTGAGAGACGTGGGGAGAAGAATCGTTTCCAGGTGTCCCGTGGGGGTTTTGTTAAATCTGAGGTGAAGACCACTGTGGAAACTAAGAACGTGTCTGAACCAATGGAAATCGGTGAAGTCAGAGGCCAGTTGTCTTTTGATGAAAAGAAACGACGTAGGGAACATAATTTGTGTTTATATTGTGGTCAGGGTGGCCATTTTGCTAGGGAATGTCCAGTGAAGCCTTCTGGTGCCTCCTACAGTAAGAAATTGCCTGTATTTACCATGATGAAGGTCCTGTACGGACGCATGAGGTACTAGGAGCTGTAGACAGGGTGCCCAGGCATTTTATCATCACAGCCCATCTATTGCTTTCTGGTAATAATAGAGTGCCGGTGTCAGTTTTATTGGATTCCGGTGCCACTGGGAATTTCCTTGACATCTCGTTAGCAGAGAAATTGATGATACCCTGCTGTGCGAAGGATCAGCCTGAGCCTGTAAGGGCGATTGACGGCACGGAATTAACATCTGGTTCCATCACTCAGCGGACTGTACCTTTATGCATTGTGTGTGAGAACGGACACTCTGAGATGGTGTGTTTTGATTTAATAGACGTCCAGTCTTTTGGCTTAGTATTGGGGGTACCATGGCTTCAGGAGCACAATCCTACGATCGATTGGGTTCAGCGATTAGTGACCCTGGACTCTCCCCATTGCTTAAAGCATTGTTATAAGGAGGCGAGTGAGTGAGTGTCCCCGTTGTCATGTGCAGTGACTGAGGTGGGTCCTGTTCCTCTACAGTACATAGCATTTAAGGATGTGTTTGATGAGGGCCGAGCTCAGGTTCTTCCTCCCCATAGGCCTTTCGACTGCAAGATTGATTTGGAACCTGGTGCTCCTTTACCGTGTAGTCGTGTGTATGCCCTCTCGGAACCTGAGGAATTGCATCTCAAGGAGTACCTTGATGAGATGTTGAGGTTAGGGTTCATTCGTCCCTCCTGTTCGCCAGTTTCATCGGCGATCTTTTTCATTCCGAAAAAGGAGGGCACCCTAAGAGCATGTGTAGACTATAGAACATTGAATAAGGCAAAGGTGAAGAACAAATACCCGCTTCAATCAATCAATCAATCAAAGACATTTATAAAGCGCACTACTTACCCGGAGGGTCTCAAGGCGCTTGGGGGGGGGGGGGTGCTGCTACTGCTCGAACAGCCAGGTCTTGAGCTTCTTCCTGAAGGAGAGGTGGTCTTGGGTCAGGCGCAGGCCGGGAGGGAGGGAGGGAGTTCCAGGTCTTGGCGGCCAGGTAGGAGAAGGACCTTCCTCCTGTTGTCGTTCTTCGGATGCGGGGGACGGCGGCGAGGGCGTGACTGGTTGATCGGAGATGGCGTTTGGGAGCGTAGAAGTTGAGGCGGTTGTTGAGGTAGCTCGGGCCTTGATCGTGTAGGGCTTTGTGTGCGTGGGTGAGGAGACGGAAGGTGATTCTCTTGTTGACGGGGAGCCAATGCAGGTCTCTCAGATGTCCGGAGATGTGGCTGTGTCGTGGGATGTCGAGGATGAGTCTGGCTGAGTTGTTCTGGATCCACTGGAGCCTCTTCTGGAGCTTGGCGGTGGTTCCGGCGTAGAGGGCGTTGCCGTAGTCCAGTCGACTGGTGACGAGGGCCTGGGTGACCGTCTTCCTGGTCTCGGTGGGGATCCACCGGAAGATCTTCCGTAGCATGCGCAGGATGTTGAAGCACGATGAGGAGACGGCGTTGACTTGTCTGGTCATGGAGAGGGAGGAGTCCAGGATGAAGCCCAGGTTGCGTGCGTGGTCTGTCGGTTTGGGTGCGGTGCCCAGGGCGGGGGGCCACCTGGAGTCGTCCCAGGTGGAGGGCGAGGAGCCCAGGATGAGGACTTCCGTCTTGTCTGAGTTCAGTTTCAGGCGGCTGGTCGTCATCCACTCGGCTACGTCTTTCATCCCTTCGTGAAGGTTGGCTCTGGCGGCGGCGGGGTCGTTGGTCAGGGAGAGGATCAGCTGGGTGTCGTCAGCGTAGGAGATGATGTTGAGGTTGTGTTGGCGTGCGATGGCCGCGAGGGGGCTCATGTAGACGTTGAAGAGGGTGGGGCTCAGCGAGGATCCTTGAGGGACGCCGCAGATGACTTCGGTGGCCTCTGACTTGTACGGTGGTAGGCGGACTCTCTGTGTTCTTCCGTCGAGGAAGGAGATGATCCATTTCAGTGCCTTCTCCTGGATTCCGACGTTGCTGAGGCGCTGCACTAGGGTGCGGTGGCAGACAGTGTCGAATGCCGTGGAGAGGTCTAGGAGGATGAGGGCCGCTGTTTCTCCGTTGTCCATCAGGGCTCGGATGTCATCGGTGGCAGCGATGAGGTCGGTCTCGGTGCTGTGGTTGGCTCGGAAGCCAGACTGTGAGGGGTCGAGGGATCCATTCGTCTCGAGGAAGGCGGCCAGCTGTTTGTTGACGGTCTTCTCGATGACTTTGGCTGGAAACGGGAGGAGCGAGATGGGGCGGTAATTCTTGAGCTCGGTGGGGTCCGCTGTTGGTTTCTTTAGTAGAGCGCTGAGTTCGGCGTGCTTCCAGCTCTCAGGGAAGGTGGCGGTGTTGAAGGAGGTGTTGATGATGTCCCGCAGGTGGGGTGCGATGACAGCGTCGGCCTTGTTGAAGACGTGGTGAGGGCAGGGGTTGGTCGGAGATCCGGAGTGGATGGAGTTCATCGTGCGGACGGTGTCTTCGGTGCTGAGGGTGGTGGTGGGGGGCGGTGGTTCGGTCGTGACCTGTTGCTGGTGGTGGTGGATTGTGGTTCTTCTGAAGGTGAAGTGGACGCAGCTGTGGTCCGTCCAGTGGAGTCCAGTGGCGTGGCTGTAGGCGATGTCTTTGCTGGATGAGAAGACGGCGTCGAGTGTGTGTCCGGCGAGGTGGGTGGACACCAGCTGCTTGAGTCCGAGGTTGGCGAGGTTGTCGAGCAGGGTAGTGGTGTTGTGGTCGTTGTTGTTCTCCAGGTGGAAGTTGATGTCCCCCAGGAGGATGTAGTCAGCGAAGGGGGGGCATGACGAAGTCGGCGATGTCCTCGCTGAATTGTGTGCGTGGTCCCGGGGGGTCGGTAGATCAGGGTGCCTCTGAGGGTGGTCTTCGGGTCGGTGTGGATCTGGAAGTGTAGGTGTTCGGCGGTAGTCAGGGTGTCGTCGGTGTTGGTCGTGATGTGGATGGTATCCCTGTGGATGATGGCGATGCCTCCTCCAGTCTGGATGTCGCGATCTCTCTGGGTGATCTTGTATCCCTCTGGGATGGTGATGGTGATGTCGGGCGCTGAGGAGTCGTTCATCCAGGTTTCCGTGAGGAAGGCAACGTCAGGAGCTGTGGTGTCGAGGAGGTTCCAGAGTTCGATGGCGTGTCTGTGGACGGAGCGGGTGTTGAGCAGGATGCACTTGAGGTGGTTGCTGATGGTGTTCAGCTTGGCGGGTGCTGGTGCGGGGCAGGTCCGGATGCAGGTGAACTTGCAGGCGTGGCAGCTGAAGGGTCTGTGGGTGCGTCTCGGGGTGGCTCGGTAGCATCCCGGGACTCGCCGGTGTTGAGTGCGTTGAGGGTGGCGGCGTTGTACGTCCGGCGGGTGGGCTGGGGTCCTCGGGGGCCAGGGGTTCAGGCACCTGGCGCGGTCCAGGCGCGGACGGGCGCAGACGGGCTAACCTTTAGCGCACCTTCGGCGCGCTTAGGGCGCGCCCGCTGCGCGTACACGCTGCGCGTTGGCCACTCTGCCATATGAGGAGAGTGGGGGGCGGAGCGAGGGAGGGGCCGCTGGGAGGGGGAGCGGGGTGGCGAATGGGGATGGCGAGCGAGGGAAGGGGGCGGGGCCGCAGGGGGGCAGCGGTGGGGAGGTGGCGGGAAACGCGGCCGGGGCTGGGCGGGGAGGGGGGATCACTGGGGGCTAGGGCAAAACGGCGGCGGAGGCAGGAGGCACTGGAGATCCGTGGAGCAAGCGGATCTGGCAGATATGCACAGGGCACAGCTCAGGGCAGTGGCGGCACCAGGGGACGGGCTCACTCACGGGGAGTGTGCTCGGGGGGTGACCTGCCCGGAGGGACAGAGGTCACTGCACCTCACTGGCCACAGAGGACTAAAAATAGTCTCGTGGGAGGGAGGGGCCGCTGGGAGGGGGAGCGGGGTGGCGAATGGGGATGGCGAGCGAGGGAAGGGGGCGGGGCCGCAGGGGGGCAGCGGCGGGGAGGTGGTGGGAAACGCGGCCGGGGCTGGGCGAGGAGGGGGGATCACTGGGGTCTAGGGCAAAATGGCGGCGGAGGCAGGAGGCACTGGAGATCCGTGGAGCAAGCGGATCTGGCAGATATGCACAGGGCACAGCTCAGGGCAGTGGCGGCACCAGGGGACGGGCTCACTCACGGGGAGTATGCTCGGGGGGTGACCTGCCCGGAGGGACAGAGGTCACTGCACCTCACTGGCCACAGAGGACTAAAAATAGTCTCGTGGGAGGGAGGGGCCGCTGGGAGGGGGAGCGGGGTGGCGAATGGGGATGGCGAGCGAGGGAAGGGGGCGGGGCCGCAGGGGGGCAGCGGTGGGGAGGTGGCGGGAAACGCGGCCGGGGCTGGGCGGGGAGGGGGATCACTGGGGGCTAGGGCAAAACGGCGGCAGAGGCAGGAGGCACTGGAGATCCGTGGAGCAAGCGGATCTGGCAGATATGCACAGGGCACTGCTCAGGGCAGTGGCGGCACCAGGGGACGGGCTCACTCACGGGGAGTGTGCTCGGGGGGTGACCTGCCCGGAGGGACAGAGGTCACTGCACCTCACTGGCCACAGAGGACTAAAAATAGTCTCGTGGGAGGGAGGGGCCGCTGGGAGGGGGAGCGGGGTGGCGAATGGGGATGGCGAGCGAGGGAAGGGGGCGGGGCGCAGGTGGGCAGCGGCGGGGAGGTGGCGGGAAACGCGGCCGGGGCTGGGCGAGGAGGGGGGATCACTGGGGGCTAGGGCAAAACGGCGGCGGAGGCAGGAGGCACTGGAGATCCGTGGAGGAAGCGGATCTGGCAGATATGCACAGGGCACAGCTCAGGGCAGTGGCGGCACCAGGGGACGGGCTCACTCGCGGGGAGTGTGCTCGGGGGGTGACCTGCCCGAGCTTCCACTCACCCCCGTGTTGTTGGACCAACTCCGCAAGGCAACGATGTTTACCAAATTGGACTTGCGGGGTGCTTACCATCTTGTACGTGTTCGCCCCGGAGATGAGTGGAAAACGGCGTTTAAAACTAAATATGGCCTGTTCGAGTACTGTGTGATGCCGTTCGGGCTATGCAACGCGCCGGCGGCCTTTCAGTTCTTCATTAATGAGGTTCTCCGGGAACATCTAGATAGAAGTGTCATCGTCTATCTGGATGATATTTTAATCTTCTCGGAGACCGGTGCTGAACACCAAGAGCATGTGACACAAGTGCTACAGAAGTTACAAGACCATCATCTGTATGCTAAGTTGGAGAAATGTCAGTTCAGTACCCCTAAAGTGGCGTTCTTGGGGTTTATTATTTCAGCTGGAGGTGTTCAGATGGACCCTAGAAAGATCGCGGCTATTGTTACCTGGCCTATACCGACATCAGTTAAACACATACAGGTCCCTCTGGGGTTCGCCAATTTCTATCAGCGGTTTATTTCCCATTTTTCAGATATTGTGGCACCTATGACCCGGTTACTGAAGAAAGGGGTTCCCTTTGTTTGGTCCGCTGAGACCCAGGACGCTTTTTAACGGTTTTGGGGAAATTTACCTCTGCGCCTGTATTGGTACATCCTGATCCTGCTCTGCCGTTTTTTGTAGAGACAGACACCTCCTTGTGTGCTGTGGGTGGGGTGTTGTCCCAAAGGGACGTAGAGACCGGTTGTATGCACCCCATAGCCTTTTTTCTAAGACCTTGTTGCCGGCAGAGGGTAATTACATCGTGGCTGAAAGAGAGTTGCTGGCAGTTAAGCTGTCTTTTGAAGAATGGCTGCATTATCTATGGGGAGCTCGGCACACTATCACGAAATACACTGACCACAAAAACCTGGAGTTTTTCCATTCAGCCCGTGCTTTGACACCCCGCCAGATGCGTTGGGTTCTTTTTTTTAACTAATTTGATTTTGTCATCACTTATAGACCTGCAGCACAGCAGATTAAATCCGATGCACTCTCCCGGATTCATGTAGATCCTAGGGATTTGGGACTTGGGAAGGAAGACAGACCCATGATTGAGAGTAACAGAATCATTGGGGTGGTAACTATGGAGGAGTTTCCTTCCTTGGTGAAAGAACAGTTACGTCAGTTGGATTTGGCCCCATGGTTGTCATTGCCCCAGGTTTTGGTTCAGGATGGGTTACTGTATCGTGAGGGTCGGTTGTTTGTTCCCCCCACCTTGAGAGAAATGGTTTTGAAATGGTGTCATTCTTCGGCATTAGCGGCATATCCTGGGATGCAGAAAACAAAAGAGATGTGTTTGCGGTGGTTTTGGTGGGAAACATTGGCGCGGGACATTCAGGGTTATGTGGCAGCTTGCCCGGTTTGTGCCACCAGTAAGCCAACTCACTGTAAACTGTCTGGTCTGTTGGAGCCCCTGGAGGTCCCTCCTGCTCCTTGGCATACCATCAGTATGGACTTTGTGACCGAGCTTCCATCTGTTTCCGGTTTCACTGCAACTTTTGTGGTAGTTGATTTGTTTACTAAAATGGCGCATTTCATCCTGCTATCCAAGATCCCTACTGCCAGAGAAATGGCCTTGGTCTTTATGTCCTCCATTGTGCGGATTCATGGGTTGCCTTCTGCTGTAGTGACCGACCGAGGGGCACAGTTTGTATCCCATTTTTGGACGGAGTTGTGCTCAGTGCTTAAGGTGGAGATCAAGTTGTCATCTGCTTATCATCCACAATATGATGGGCAGACTGAGCGCACCAACCAAACCATGGAGCAGTATCTTAGGTGTCTAGTGTCCTCCCTGGCGTGTGATTGGGTAACAGCTCTGCCCATTGCGGAGTTTGCGTACAACAATAGCTTGCATTCCGCTGTGGGTATGACTCCCTTCTTTTGCTCGCTGGGTTACCATCCTAGGGCATTGGCTATCCAACCTATGGGGCGAGTACCAGCCATAGACGATGTGTGTAAGCGGTTGAGTGATATCTGGGGTGTTGCCCTGGTGCAGTTGCTAGCGGCTAAGGCTAGTATGAAAGTGCAGGCTGATAAACACAGGCCACCTGCTCCCTCTTATCATGTTGGTGAGCGGGTATGGTTGGCCACTAGGAACCTCAGACTAGGTGGGTCTCGTAAATTGCAGCCTAGATATGTGGGTCCTTTCCCGATTGTGCAGGTCATCAATCCTGTGGCTATGAAACTTGACCTGCCCAATGAATATTGGGTTCACCCTGTGTTTCACACGTCTTTATTGAAGCCCTATGTGCCCTCTACCCAGGTTTTGCCTCCCCCGCCCCTTTGTTAGTAGATGGTCGGGAGGAATTTGAGGTTCAGGCTATACTGGACTCTAGACGTAGGAGAGGTCGCCTGTTTTATCTGGTTGACTGGAAGGGCTATACCCCGGAGGACCAAACCTGGGAGCCTGCTGGGGGGGGTACATGCTACCCGATTGGTTCGGCTGTTTCATGGCCAACATCCCACTAAGCCCCGCCCGGTGGGGAGGATTGTTGGGGGGGGGTACTGTTAGGGATCGAACCTAGTCCTCTTTTCATGACCATGTCTGTGTGATCACGTGACCTACCTGTGGGAGTTAATAGCTGGATTTTCCTTTCCCACATCACTTGGTATCTACTCGTTTGGTTCCTGGTCCTGGGCTCTGGTTGTTACTTGATTTGCTGTGCTGTGCTTACGGGCTCGTAGGCACGGATTAATCGAACCTCTTGCCCTTCCCTTTCCTTTCCTTCCTTGTCCCCGTCTTCCTTGTTGTTGTTTCCCTTGGTTTTGCCCCTTTCCGTGGTGTTTCTTTGGACTTTTAGCCCGGACGGGTTAATGGTGGCTGGGGCTCCAGCGCCCTCTTTACTGGACGAACAGCAGCAGTCCGGCGGGATTGTTGTATGTAGTGTATTTTGACAAGACGAACTTTGACAATAACTTGAGATGCCCTTCGCGTCCTGTGCTACCATCCGCTTCGTTGTGTTGGGCGGAGCGAAATACAGACGCCTACGGATTGAGCCGGAAAAGCAGCGGAAGTCGTCTTCGTCGGATGTTTGTGCCGGATACTTCCCCAAAACATTTACTCGGTGCTTAGGGGATAATGAAGGTTTTTTTTTCTGTCGTAGAACGACTTTTTCCCCCTTGATTAAAGGCTCCAAGATAGAGGAGAGCCTTCGAACTTTTGTTGTTTCCCCCATTGGATTGCCCTTTGCTGAAATACAGCGCCGGATTCCTCCACAAGACTCCTGTGGCATCATCTACGGGTAAGGAGGTTTTTGTGTATTGCCGTGTATGGTCATGGATGGGGAGGCTATGGGGGTTGTCAAAGGCAGTGAAATGGTGTGTAATGCATGACCTGTTTTGTAGGTGCAGTTACGTTGAGGCAGAAATCCCCTTTTCTTACCAGACTTGAAAGAAGCAGTCCCGGTGCCCCTTATTTGTCTGTTCCCCTTTCCTGCCCCCTGTCTATTGCCCCTCTGCTGACTCATTGTATGACGTCCAGTGAGTCTCTTATGGGCAAGGGTAGTGGGTCGGGCCATTCTTCGTTCCTGCGGTGTTCGGGCTTTGGAGGAGGAACACAACAGATATAGGGCCTAATTTATGAGAAATTCACGCAACGCAGCACAGCAAGTCACCTTGCTGCGCTGCACTGCGTGACAGGGGAAGGACCGGAATGCGCTGCATTTAAGGCAATACGGCGCATTCCTGTACTTTCACTTGGTGCGCTTATGGCAGTCTAGTGCCAACACAGACACTCTTACATCATAGTGCAAGGGTGCCTGTGTTACATGCAGGATTGTTTTTGTGCAGGAAGGGGCACCTTCCTGTACAAAAACAATCCTGGGAGGCATATGCCTCCTTCCATGTGTGCTGTAAAATGGAAGAGGAACAAACAAGGAGAAATTGAGATATTTCTTCTGGTTAGGTCTCCCCAGAGAATGTGTAAGATTTTGGGGCATCCCCATGTTTTCAAGTTCTTGTAAATCTGGGGATGCGTGTAAATTCATGGAATTTGGTGGGAACACCCAAACAACACCCATAGAACGCCTTCTCGCAGCAGAGTATCACAACATGCTGGTTTGTCCTGGGTTGCGTTACTCCAGATTTGTGAAGGCATTCAGAGGCATGCAAAGTAGCTTTGCATGGCTTCAAAAATCTGATTTAGAGGTTTGAGTCACGCATGTACCACGTTGCGTGGTGCAAACATGACACAACCCTCTCATAAATATGCCCCGTAGTATTAATCCAGCACAAAACCAATAATATGATCAGGGGTCAATACTCAATAACATCAATATAGAATGGCCCATACACATTCACTTAGGATCCCTGATGCCCTGGGGTCAATTTATATATGTGCTCAATTATTTTCTTTCATAGATTCATGTGTGACATCTTTAGATACATTTCTAACTTATACATCAACTTTCCTTCCATTTGGTCGATGGATCAATTAGTTGAATAGTTGAAAATAATGATAGTACTAACTAAAAATTCAGTCAGCTAAATAATCACAGACTCTCGGTAAAGTTAATAATATTTTATCTCATATATCATTAATGCTCAACTGCATATGGTCACGAAATGCAAACAATGAATTTCACAAAAGGAGAGAAAACATATGCAACTTCAAATTAATACAAACTTATCATACAAGCAATGACTTTGTGCAATAAAGGAGTGAATAGATTAAGAGACAAACATTTCAGGAAAATTAAATGCGAAACAAAATACATCTAACGGAGAGGATAGATGAAGAGATAATAGTTTCATCTATAATAATACGTATCAATATACCTATAACGGAGTGGAGCGGTGGAGAGTCAAAAGTTTCAGAGACAAAATACATTTGCAAGTAATTTTCAAGAATGAGTCAGAATAAATACCAACCTAATGGTCAATGGAAAACCACCTCCTTAGCCTAGGTGATGGTGGGGGTTCCCTGAAATAGGACCCGGAAACAAAGATTAAAGGGACAGGAACAGGACAGGTCAGGAACAGTTAGGCCTCTCTGAAAACCGACAGACAACAATGCATTCCCCCTTACTCTCTCCTGCCAGCCTAAGCGGTAACCACACCCCTAAAGGCACCCCTGTTATACCCTAAAACCTACAGGTCTGTCCCACATTTGTTGCAACATTTCATGTAATTCGTCAGGGGATTGGTGGGTTTGGGAGGTGGTGGTGTCACACCACAGTGAATTCATTAAAACTTTGGGCATATTCATTGTTCTACACCGATTCCCACGAATTTTCTGTTCACATGCGTTATTACATGTTTCAATTACACAAATTTATAAACAGTGTCCGAGTAAAAAGTCTTCTTGTCCCACGGTCATAGACATCTCTTGGCAAACGATCATCACATTGGCTTTCAACATGTGCTCGTTCTTTGCAGCATTCAGCACTTCTGACTGCTCCGTCATGACATTTTCACTCCTATTTCTGACCCCTCCTTTATTTGGCTCATTTAAGGAAGATTGCATTTCATCCAGCTCGATATAGCAAAACGGAATACAAATGTTTATTAATTATATGATAATGCATTTTTCACTGTTTACCACCCACCTTTGCACTATTCCCGGTTATCATATTTTCTAGGATAGCTTTAAGCCTAAGCCACATCATTTATTATTCCAAAGAAAAATGCAACATGCAAACTACTGATACACATGCGGCCTAGTCATGCAATAGTTCTTGTTTCTTTCAAACCACAATGTTATTACTGTTTTAACTCTGTCATTTATTCTTTCGTGTTAGTTTATTATTTATTTATTAGAAAGTTTTCTTTTTTTTTTAAATTCTTTTTATTGACAATTTTTACATAATAAATGCATTCCCCCCCTCCCCGCCCCCCTTTTCCCTGACCAAGAGCATGTCAAAAAGAAAAATATAGATAAATAAATAAATAAGTAAGCCACTAGTTATAAACATACAATAGAAATTAATCCAAAATGTGCTATAGGGATCCAAAGAAGTTTACATGTACTTAATACCAAATACTTATTATATACATACACCATCAGTTAATCTTAGCTACGTTATAGGGGTACAAAGTAATATACATGTAAATAATACTATAATCCAAGATGTGCTATAGAGAAAAAAAGAAGTACACGTGTATATAATACTATATGCTTATTATATACATACAACATCAGTTAATTTTCACTGTGCTATAGGGGTACAAAGAAATATACATGTAAATAATAGTATATACACTAAATGCAATCATGTTTGTCTCTGGATCCACAATAGCATTGGTGACCAAATCCGCATGCCCGTTAATCTTTTTTTAAGCCTTTGTTTTTAGGTCGAGCAGACGTACGCTCAATGCGTGAGCATTGAGAGTGTCTGCTACAGACCTAATGTTGCCCGTATTCAGGAGAGTGGACACGACTCAGACGCGCGCTTTTGCAGTCGCAGTTTTGACCGCGGGAGCGCGCGTCTGAGCCGCGCTTGCGCAGATCAACTCACAGCCCCTGCTCGCACACAGCCAGCCCCCACCCCTCTGCATGCACGCACACACACACAGGCGCGCGTGCGCGCACACACACACACACGCACACGCTGCCCCTCCCCCCTTCCCTCCCCCCTGCATACACACAGACACGCAAGCACGGAGCACCACTCACCCGGACTTCTACTCGTCCCGCTCCGGGGCTGCTCACTCCGACGTAATACGGGCACAGGGACACCGGCACTCCGCTCCTTGGCTTCCCGGGCGGACACCGGCTGCACGCAGGGCTCTCCTCTCTGCACCGGGGCCATGCGCCAGCCACTGCAG
Organism: Lissotriton vulgaris; assembly: GCF_964263255.1. Classification (NCBI taxonomy): domain Eukaryota; kingdom Metazoa; phylum Chordata; class Amphibia; order Caudata; family Salamandridae; genus Lissotriton; species Lissotriton vulgaris. Next base: position 1,531,412,960 of record NC_141685.1, read on the forward strand.
CCTGCCTCCTGGGAAGCTCCGGTCGCGTGTCCGGCCCCGCCCCCGTCCCAACAAAGGTTGCCTGGCTTCCTGTTGAAGCCGGGCTGCGGCGGTGAGTTTGCTTGTTTGCTTTCTCCCAGAGACTGCAAGTAGGTAAAAAACGCAAAAACAGGTTCATTTACGTGTTTTCAATACACTTAGACCGCTGCGTTGACTTGAGCACATAATTCCGCAATTCTGACATAATTTGATCGAGTTCTCTGATGCGGTGTGCAAATACTGAACAATAAACTTCACGTCAGAAAAGTGTTTATTAAATGCTATTGCGCTAACTCCCGAAGCGGTCTTAAATCCTTTGTTGCACTGCCTAACTATAGTACACATTCTATTGTTGGCATGGAGAATGGCAGACTGAATAATGTCATGGTTAGAAACGCCCTTATTAGTGTTTAATTTGTGAACAAATTAAGTGCAGTGAATCATGCTTTTCTGGTTTCGGTGTGAAAGTGCTATTTCGGTTTCATTTCTGTTCTCCTAATGAATGCGGTGTTAACATCTAGAACATATAACTTTATGTGAGAAAAACGCTACCCCATCCCCCGATGAGGTCTGAAAATGCTTTGTTGCACTTCGTAAGTACAGTAAACATGCTCCTAGTGCACTGGGTAAGTACAGTAAACATGCTCCTTCCTATTGGTCTTAAGAATTCGGTTTTGAACTTTCCATTTTGGGTGCTTGCTTATTTTATATGCTAAATGCTTCAGTGCTAACCCTCGTGAATGCTTTTTCCAAACTTCACGTGTGAAAAGCGATTACCCCCGATGCAGTCTGAAAATGGGAGCTTGCTTTTTTTTCAAATGCTTCTGCGTTAATTCTCGATCCCTGGCCTTAATGCGTAGTGAAAATGCTTTTTAAAAAAAAAAAAAACAATTAGACTTGGTTCCAGTGCTCCCGATGCAGTGTGCAAATACTGCACAATAAACTTCACCTCAGACTACTATTGGCATGGAGAAGGGCAAACTGAATAATGTCATGGTTAGAAACGCCCTATTAGTGTTTAATTTGTAAACAAATTAAATGCAGCAAATCATATTATTTTGCAGTTTAAAGGTGCAATTTTATTTCCATCTTCTAACAAACAGCATGAAATCTGTGTAAACAAGAAGCGGGTGTGGCTTTGAAAAGAAAATGCTAACATCCTATCTTGGAACCCACATTGCTGTGTCTTATTTTGCTTATATTTCCCCATCTACATTTGTACGTGCGCACAAAGCACACTTAATCACCAATTGCAGTTTTTAAACATTTTGGCACGTTTTCATTTTAAAATTACAAACGGGACCCCAGCTCTCCCCTCCCCTCTTCCCTCTCTCCTTACTCTCCCCTCTCGCCTCACTATCCCCTCCCCCCTCTATCTTCACTCCCCCTCTCCCCTCCTCTCTCCACTCCCTCTATACTCACTCTCCCCTCTCTCCTCGCTCTTCCCTCCATCTCTCCTCTCCTCCATCTCCCCTCTTTTCACTCTCCCCTCCCCTCTCTCCAATCCCTCTCTCCCCTCCCTCTCTTTCACCTCTCTCCTCACTCTCCTCTCTACCCTCCATCTCCCCTCTCCCCACTCTACCCTCTCCTCACTCTCCCCTCTCCTCACTCAACCCTCTCCTCACTCTCCCCTCTACTCACTCTCCTCTCTCCCCTCCCTTATTCTCTCACCTCTCTTCTCCTACCTCTAACCTCTTACCTCTCTCCTCTCGTCCCTCTCCCCTCTCTCTCCTCAACCTCCCCTCTCACCACTCTCCCCTCTCACCACTCTCCTCTCACCACTATCACCACTCACCCCTCTCTCCTCCTCTCTCCCCTCTCTCCCATCTCTCCTCCTCTCTCCCCTCTCACCACTCTCCGCTCTGTCCCCTCCCCCTCCCACCACTCTCCCCTCTCACCACTCTCCTCTCACCACTATCCTCTCGCCTCCTCTCTCCCCTCCCTCTCCCCTCTCTTCTCCTCTCTACCTCTTCTCAATCTCCCCTCTCCTCACTATCCCCCTCTCCTCACTATCCTCACTCGCCCCACTCTCTCCTCTCTCACCACTCTCTCCTCTCTCACCACTCTCTCCTCTCTCACCACTCCCCCCTCTCACCACTCTACCCTATCCTCACTCTCCCCTCTCCTCACTCTCCCCTCTCCTCACTCTTCCCACTCTCTCTCTCCCCTGTCCCCTCTCTCCTCTCTCCCCTCTTATCTCTCCCCCTCTCCTCACTCTTCCCACTCTCCCCTCTCCCATCTCTCACCACTCTCCCTCCCTCTCTCACCTCCCTCTAATCTCAATTTCCCCTCTCCTCACTATCCTCACTCTCCCCACTTTCTCCTCTCACACCACTCTCCACTCCCTCTCTCACCACTCTCTCCTCACTCTCCCCTCTCACCACTCTCCCCTCTCACCACTCTCCCCTCTCACCACTCTCCCCTCCCTCCACTCTCCCCTCCCTCCACTCTCCCCTCCCTCCACTCTCCCCTCCCTCCACTCTCCCCTCCCTCTCTCCCCTCCCTCTCACCTCCCTCTCTCCCTTCTCCCTCTCACCTCCCTCTCTCCCCTCTCCTCACTCTCCTCTCCTTTCCTCACTCTCCTCTCTCCTCCCTTTCCCCTCTCTTCTCTACCTCTCCCCTCTCATCACTATCCTCACTCCCCCACTCTCTCCTCTCTCCTCTCTCAACACTCTATCCTCTCTCATCACTCTCCCCGTCACCAATCTCCCCTTTCACCACTCTCCTCTCTCTCCTCACTCTTCTCCTCTCTACCTCCCCCCTCTCTCCTCACTCTCCCCTCTCCTCTCACCTCTCTCCTCTCTCTCCTCTACCCTCCCTATCTCCCCTCTCCCGCTCTCCCCTCTCTCCTTACTCTCCCCTCTCTCCTCACTCTCCTCTCCCCCTCTCTCCTCACTCTCCTCTCCCCTCTCTCCTCACTCACCCTCTCTCCACTCCCTCTCTCCTCACTCTTCCCTCTCCCCTTTTCACTCTCCCCTCTCCTCACTCTCCAAACCCTCTCACCCCTCCCTCTCTTCCCCCCTCTCTCCTCCATCTTCCCTCTCCCCACTCTATCTATCCATCGCCCTCACTTGATCTATCTATCTATCTTTCTATCGCCCTCACTCTATCTATCTATAGCCCTCACTCACTCTATCTATCTATCATCACTCTATCGCCCTCACTCTATCTATCTATCGCCCTCACTCTATCAATCTATCGCCCTCACTCTATCTATCTACCGCCCTCACTCTATCTATCTACCGCCCTCACTCTATCTATCTACCGCCCTCACTCTATCTATGGCCCTCACTCTATCGCGCTCAATCTATCTATTGCATCACCACAGTATCACTCAGCACCACCACAGCATCACTCAGGGGCACCACAGCAACACTTGTCGCCACCACAACATCACTCAGCATCATCACAGCATCAATCTGTGCAACCATTCAACAACAACTGGTTCAAATATGTTCTCTCAATGTTTCAAGCTTTATTACAAATGTCACAAAAAGATGTTAATATTTCACTTCTGTTCTTGGATTTTCGTCACAATAAAATACACTGAACATAATCTTCATAAGTTATTTACAAAAGTTTAAGCTATTGCCATTATAAATTACAATAACTTTTATTTAAGTATTAATTAATAAAAAAATTAAAAGCCATTGTTATTTGTAATATCAATACATATAAGTCACGTAAATACAACACATATTGCATTACAAATGCTATAGGTGTCACATTTGCAAAAATTATAACTATTGGCATTGTAAATGACAAAGCTATTAATTTCGCTACTTTTAAAACCAACACATGAATAAAACATGTGCCATTTTCAATACCAATAGCTCAAACTTTCCTAATGCGAGACCTATTGCATTGCAAATGCTTGTTATAAATTGCAACCTCCAGACTACAGGTGGCTAATAACCTAGCCCTCCATTGTTGAAATGCAGGTGGCTCTGGATCTAACCAAGCTGATGCAATTGTAAGTCAAAGTATTGCCATGGCCACAAATATTAGCCCCTGAGTGTTTGTCTGCACTTCCTGATTTGCAACCCCAAGCATTATTTCCTCCGTTGAGATTTCTATTCTTGTTTGACAGACCTCTGATAGGAATTCCGAGATATCATTAATCAGCTTAGTAAGAGTGTTACATGTAGCAAATATATGGATAATATCAGCCCCATATAATGCACAACGAGGACATGTTGTTCCCTTCCCTGTTCCCCATTTAGCAATTTTCTTAGGGGTGTAATATAGGCAGAAGAAGGTTTTTATAAAATTGTGCCTGTAGCTTTATTGACATCAATGAATTCAAAGCTAAGTCATATGCTATGCGGGGGATATTTGACTGAACTTCCAGTTGTTTCTGCCAAATTGCGCATTGTTTCTCCATATCATCCAGGGCCATTAAATTAAAAAATTCATAGATTTCCCCGATCCTGGGAGTTTCTTTTTTTCCACATAAATTATCAATCAATTGAGTATTCAAGAATTTCTCCCGCCCACCAGTTTTCTTTGTAAGAAAGTCTCTAACTTGCAAGTACTTAAAAAAATCCCTATGGCTAATATTATATTCCTCATGCAGATCATCAAACATCTTGTGGCAGCCTTGTTTATAAAAGCAGCCCAGTTGCACCATCCCCGCCGATACCCATCTGTTTATACAGGTATCATGAAATATTAGTGGTAGATCATTATTACTATTCATAGGTGTGTAAAATGAAAATCGACCAAACCCCAACATCTTGCGAATGCTACTCCATGCTTTATACGCCCCTCTAATAGTCTTAAATTTGACTTTCTTAAAGTAGTTATCATTTGTATGTCGCCAAAAGCAACCGGCACAATCTTCTCCTAATAGAAGTTCTTGAGGAGACGGGATCTCTTGACTATTACTACCATTCGAAATCAAGTAGGCACAGTATTTTAAAACAGTGGCCCAGTAATACAATTTGAAGTTCGGTAGGGATAGACCTCCCTTTTCCTTCGGTAGTGCCAATCTTTTAAGAGCTCGACGGGGTTTCTTGTATCCCCAAAAAAAGCTTGAAAGCATGGAATCGATAGTCCTAAAGATTTTGGGAGGGAATTCGAGGCAGATGGTCCTAAAGAAATATAAACATCGAGGCAAAAAAAGCATCTTAATCAAATTACAACGGCCCCCTATAGTTAAATGTAAATTATCCAATCGGACCATTTCCTTCTTGGTTCGAGAAATCAGAGGGTTTAAGTTAATATCGACAATGTTTTGAATTTTTGCACTTATTGTTACCCCTAGGTATACGGCCTCCTCAGTCAATCTTGGATCCCCCATCACAATCTTGTTGTTTAACACAATCTGAGTTTTATTAGAATTCAGTTTATATCTAGACACCAATCCAAATAGGTATGCCTCCTCTTCTATCACCGGCATAGCTATACTGGGGTCTCTGGTGACAAGCGCGATATCATCGGCATATGCCAAGGTTTTAGTATTATGCCTACGTATTGTGAGAGGTGATATACATACACAGTTATCCAACCATCGAATAAATGGATCGATATATATTGCAAATAAAAGCGGTGAGCAGGGGCATCCCTGCCTGGTTCCTCTTGTGATTGCAAAGTTTTCAGATAGGAGCCCATTGACTAATACTCTAGCACTCGGTTTATTATAAAGTCCTCGAGCAGCCGTAATAAATTTGTCGTTGACTCCACTATAGGACATTGCCATCCATAAAAATCTCCAGGAGACCCTATCGAAGGCTTTCTCTGCGCCAAGAAGTATAAGCGCCATAGTGTCTCCTGAAGATTCCGCATAGTCGAACAACGAGATCACCCTTTGAACATGGTCAGTTGTTGACCTTCCTGGTATGAATCCATGTTGGTGTTTAGATACTATTTTATTTATTATCGGTGCCAATCTGGCCGCCAAGAGTTTCGAATAGATTTTTGAGTCCCCATTAATTAGAGTGATTGGACGATATGAGCCTAAATCGAGTGGATTTTTTTTTTTTCAAGAACACCACAATTTTGGCCTCTGACCAGGAGGGAGGAGGAGTACCTCCCAGAAATATGTGTGCAAACAAAGTCATCATTATTATTTGCAATTGATCAGCAAATTTCAGATAGAACTCAGATGGTATCCCATCCAGTCCTGCTGCTTTTCCACTTTTTAATGCTTTTAAGGATAGCAGGATCTCATCCCAATTCGGTAATCCATCCAACATTTCCTGGTCATTCTTCTCAAATCTAGGTCCTCGATTTCCATCTAAATACTGATCTGGATCCCCCAATCCATTTATAGGTTCGGTATATAGCTCTTGATAAAATCTCTGAAATGCAGCCCTTACCTCATCTGGTTCTGATTTTAAACCTAGTCTTGGGTCATGAATTTCTCTGATGGTGCTTGCTGATGTCTCTTCTCTAATACGTACTGCTAACTGATGCCCAACCAGTTCACTCAACTCATATATCTTTTCCTTGTTTACTGCTGCCTTAATGATAGCTTTTTCAACTATTATTTCTGTAATACATTTTTTTGCAATGGCTACCTGTGCTAATGCATTTTCTAGCCCCTGACCTTGTTGAGCAGCAGCGAGTAGATTTTCTTCGGCTTTACCTAGGTTATAATGTAATGCAGCCAGATGGGATTTCCCTTCCTTGTTAACTCGCAGAGAGAATTGTAATGTCTCTCCTCTTATACCCGCTTTAAGTGCGTCCCATACTATTTCTATAGATGTGCTTTCGAGATTATCTGCAATAAAGCCAGGGATCCGCGCCTTCATATGTTCACAATACTTTTCATTCATTAACAGGGCCCTTTCAAACGTCCAGCTCTTAATTGAGTAGTTATTCGGAGTGCATGATAGCTTTAAAATTAGGGGGTTATGGTCTGATAATAGGCGTGGTAATTTATCTATCATACATACACTTTTTAGCGAATTTGATATAAGCATGTAGTCGAGTCTTGCATGTCGCGAATGTGGATATGAATAGATTGTGAAACCAGGATCTCCCCAGTGATTATGTTGCCACGCATCTATTAAGCTATGTACCACACATAAGTCTTTTAGTGCCCGAAAAACTCTTGGTTTTCTACCATTGTATTTAAAATCCGGTCTGGTGGTCCAGTCCCCGGGGAGATGTAGGTTAAGATCCCCACATACTGTAAGGGGTAGTGGCCAATGAGCAAGCTCGTTGGAAACCTTTATTAGTATCTCTGGTTCATGAAAGACACTCCCATATATAGTGCAGATTGTTATTTTATTTTGACCCTTATTATACTTGCATTCGGCGATTGCCCATCTCCCAAGTTTATCGGAAAGTACTCTATCAAATTGGAGCCCCCCACCTTTTGCTAGGATTGCCACCCCCTTTGATCGGACTCCCTGTGTAGTAGCAGTAATGAGGTTATATCCTAATGACTTTAGTAAATAGTGCTGAGAGCCTTCGATATGAGTTTCTTGGATGCACGCGATATTAGCCTCCATAAGTTGTAATCCTATTGTCACCTTCTGTCTTTTTTTGATATCATTGAGTCCGCAGATATTTAAAGAAACAATTTTTATCTTAGCCATATTAAAATTAGAATTATTGCCATTATTCTCATATCATATCCAAGTCTCTGTTTCCTAATTATTAGGCGATTGTCTGTGACTACAATAATTCAATATTTTTTACCCTTCATGTGATTGACATTCCTTGAACCTAAGCTCCCACCCCCTTCTCCCCCGTCCCCCCCTGAGTTCACCCCACCCTCCCCTTCCCTTACCATCCCATGAGGCATCCTAGGTCCCGGGTCCTAGGTGTGGGCGCCCGTATGGTCAGATCGCCAGAGCGCACACCGTTGCCCGGACAGATTTATTCTATAAAGAAAATATAATTAACCACAACCTCTATACCAGTACAGTTTTTCATTCACCATATTCATTTAAACTTAAACTCCCAGTATGGACCGTCCTGCTTGTCCATTCTAGTACTCCCCCATGCATTCCCAAAGTGTTCATTTTTCATGTGCTCCTTCTTTACATGTTATTATTTTCCCGCATTTCGGGTCTCCATCTCTGAAATTTCCTTTAAGTATTCTTCGGCTTGTATTTCACTTGTAAAGCTTCTGGCTGAACCTTTAAATATGATTTTCAACCGTGCCGGATTCTGTAAGAAAACCTTAGCACCAATTTTTTCAAATGGTGCAAATAATTGACGCATTTTCCACCTGCGCTCTACGGTAGCATGCGCAAAATCAGGCCTAGCAAAGAATTTGAACACTTTATATTCCCTTTGGCTTGTGGGTCTTGCAAGATCGTAGATTGCTTCCCTGAGAAGAAAGTTTCCAAAGTAGATCAGCATAGCCCTGGGATATTGGCGTGTTTTGTGAGAATGTTTCGGTTGAATCAAAGGGAAGCGGTCAACACGCTGAACCTCTCTATCCAGGTCCCAGGCCTCCAATTCCGGGAATGCGGATTTAATTAGTGTAATCATAGACCCTCTGGCATCATTTCCTTCAAAATATTCTGGGATACCAAGGAATCTTAGATTGTTCCGTCTGATCTATTCTCGTGATCCTCGACTTTTGCCATAAGATCTTTGATTATTCCCTCATGTTCTTTTTCTGTCTTTTGCAGTTTGATGACATCTGTTTCCAGGTTTTCGGTTCGAGTTTCTACTGTGGCCATTCTCTCTGAGATCTCCGTGCAAATATTTTCGACTTTTTTTTACTGTACATTGCAGGTTGTCAATGGCTACCCGATTCCTTTGGCTATCTTTTTTGACGTCCTTATGAAAGCTCTTTATTGAGCTCAGAACATAGCTTAGTGAAGGTTCACTCATCAATCCAGACCCGCAGCCATTTACTATAGTTTTTTGACCTCCTTCTTCTATCTCGACCGGGCTACAATTCTGACGAGATGGTTCTCCCAATGATTTTATGATCGGGCTTTTTCGAGGAAGATTTGTTCTGGTTCTGCCATGATCAGTGTTAGTGCCTGGGTCTGTAGTCTCTTCATTAATGATGTTGCATTCTTGTTTGCTTCTTATCCTCTTTTTTTTCCCTAGTTTTTTCCTTGGATTTGTTTCACATATTTTTCTCGAGTCATGGGATCCAGAAATCTCTGAAGATAAAGACTCCGCTTGTTGTCCTATACTGGCTTTGCTTGAGTCACTTTGTTCATTTTGTTCACTTGATTCGCTAGAAATAGACATCCCTGTTTGATACATATCTGAATCTGAATCTTCATCAGAGTATGTTTTATTTTCTAGATGTATACCTTGCCCTTGTAGAAGCATCTTGCTTAGATCAGATTGCTCCCTTTGATTAGTCATTATTGTTTTTATTTTAATGGGTGCCCTAGGTCCTTCAATGGTCCCGCTTGGAGCTGCGAGCTGATTGGCGATATTCGCAACTTGGGTGACGTTTTCCTCTCTTTCGATGTTCTCTAGGGACATACCAGGGCTAGCTACACCGGCTCCACCTGTATTGCACGGATGTTTGATCTGTGATTTTTTGCTCTTTAGGGCATTAGTCGCAGCATCCTTATGAAGAGGACTGAAAATATTAGAGATTCTAGGCTGAGACGTTGTCGGAGAGCCTGGATTATTAGCCTTAAAGTTTTTTATTGTGTGTAGTCTCTGAGCTTTCTTAGCCATTAGCTCCATTTTGGCATCTTCCTCGATATCACTCCCCCTCTCTCTCTCTTTCTCTTTCTCTTTTATTTTTCGCCTTGTTTTCTCTTTCTCTTTCTCTTTCTCCTTCTCCAATTTTTTGCTTTTAATTTTCCCACTATCATAAGGTTAATTTTTTCCCAAGTCCTTTTCCCTTGCTTTGGACCCTCTTGTTTCAGGGCCTCTCTGTCTCTCGTTAGTTACTTGTAGCACATGAGCCGTTTCCTTTGTCTTTTCCACATTGTGTGGATGTGGGTCATCTGCCGGCTTCTCAATGTGTTCTATATTTTCTATATTTTCCGATGTTTCTTGGGGTATTTCTTGAGGTTGTCCCATTGCCTCATAAGTTTCTTGCTGGGCAATGCCTCCCCCTTCCCCTTCCATCTTTCCTCTGTCGGGTTCCAAGTTGGTTGGCACGGATGTTCGCCTTCCTGCTCCTGCTCCGATATCACCAGGGTCCTCGGCAGCGACAGCATCTCTTTTATCTCCTCTCTCCATGTCCTGTGTTACGGCTGGAGATCCGATTTCCTCCTTTATTAAGTTTTTGGGGATCTGTCTCTGTACCTGTGTCTCTGCATGTAGTTGCCACCAGAATTGCCACCAGAATTGAAACTGAGATTGCTTTTTTTTGTTTTCCCTGTTTTTCCTTTCGGTTCGCCGGTTGATATGCCTCCCTGGTGTTATCTGAGATGCTTTAATTGTCCTATTGGTGAACCAAGCACCTCTCTGGTTGATAATCCCAGCACCTCTCTTGCACGCTCTGTGTTGCTGATCTATTTTGGAGGCATATATTATCCCGATATCGATATCGATATCAATCGCAGCTATAGCAAGCGTCGGTTCAGTTTCACAGTCTCTTCTTCTGGCCTCTCTAATTTCCCTGTGGCCCTCCTTACGATCTGATCGGCCCCAGCGCCGTGAACACAGTGAGTTGATAGATCTCAGCGGCATTCGCAATTGCGCTCTTTCTTTCTTCCTCCTTCACCTTTTTATAGACTTTTCTAGGCTTGTACTGCCCCCTTCTGGCTTCTGTCCGTGCAAAGACCTACGCAGTGCTCACAGTGTTCGATCCTCGTTACCTCGTCACCATGGCAGCGAGGGACGCAAGCTACGCCCTATTCTGCACCCGCTCTGTCTGTCTGCAGATGACGCTCAACGCAGCCGGTGCCGGGCAAAGTGCTCCCGACAACCGCGCCGAAAATCGCACTAATGAGTGAGACACCGACACCGACACAAGCGGCAACGCACAGTCTTCCCCAATGCGCAGCGATGCCAGTGAAGCCAGTGAAAGCCAGTGAAAGCCAGGAAAGTTTTCTATAGCGCGAACAAGACCCTTAGGTATCAGAGCGCTTAACATGACAGGTCAAGACAATGAAAATAGAAATAAAAATACATATCTTTCAAACGTGTTCAATACGTATAGTACAATAATCTGAGGTAGGATAGGGGTTATGCGATCTTAATTAGCGGCTTTACAGTTGTCTTCTGAGTAATTCCAGTCCAGAGTCAGTAATGTGACAACTTCTGATATTGTCAAAAAGTGGAATGAGAACCTACAAACTTCCCATAGTTATAACATTTTTGTACCCTTTAAGCCCGGTTGATGTGTTGTCTTGTCTATGAGAGGAATTTACTCATAAGAAAGATCTTAGATTCTCTCTTGAATCTTGCCGTATTTGTAATTTTCCTAATGTTTGGAGGGAGAGAGTTCCAGATTCTGGGGGCCGCTCCAGAAAACACTCTATCGTAAGTTCTTTTCTTTTTGAAAATTGGTGGTCTCAGCATCAGATCATTAGCACTCCTTGCAGGTCTGTTTCCTACCGATAATTCAATTTTCTGGGCGAGGTATGTAGGTGTGTTGTGATGAATAGCTTTGTGGGTGATACATGCCATTTTTAGTTGTATTCTAGCTTCGTACGGTAGCCAATTTAACGCCTTCAGATGTGGGGAGCTACGGTCAAATTTCCTTGATCCAGTGATAAGTCTTGCTGCTGCATTAAGGCATGCTTTCAATGGAGCTGTTGAAATTTTCGGTAGACCTGTTAACGTTATGCATCCGTATTCGATTCTCGAAATGACCAGTGATTGTACTGCTAGTTTTAGATCTGACTCAGTTAAAAACGATTTCATTTTTCTTAAGTACTTTAGGTTAAAACTAGCGTTTTTTGTCATTGCCTTGATGTTGGCTTTCATGTCTAGGTTCTCGTCCAGTGTGATTCCGAGTGATTTTGACGAATTCACTAGTGTTGGGGTGCAGTTTAAGGCAGTGATTATTTTAGACCATTTCTTCACTTCTGTTTGGTTCTTTAGAGGCGAAATAAGTAAGAATTCAGTTTTATGTGCATTTAGCAAATTTCCCTTGTGTTTATATAAGGTGTACGTTATTTTCTATTACAACTTACTGTTTGTACGTATTATGGGGTTATTCATTCGAGCAGGTTTAGGTGAAATCCTGCTCTAGCAGTATCCATAAGAAAAAGCACTACTGCACTACTGCATGTAAGTAATTCTTTCTCTAATAGATACTGCTTTCAACAAATCTCTCATCTTTGAAGGATTTCCAAAGCAATGTTTGCAATCGGGAATGTCTGAGGAAAGAGCACAAATAAAATAAAAACAGTTCTGAGCCCGGCATAACAAAATGATGTCTTTCTGATATCTGAATGAGTTCAGCAGTTTGTAAATGTGTTTGTAAGAAAGACCATAGTTGCCTGACAACTGTTGACTAAAGCTTCAGTAAAACGATTGAAGGCTAAAACTATTGAACGTTTCCCTGCTTCCCTTTTTGTTGATCAATTTCACAATGGTAGTTTTGTGAGGCGCAAAAACAATTTCATTTTCTTCACTCACGAAACCCCTCTTGGTCCACCAGCTTATATAATTCCCTTAAAGTCACCTCCTTCTCCTCTATCCCTCATGGGAAGCAACTAAAGATTTCCCCCTTCTGCGTATTTCAATGGCTCCCTCACCATCTCAATCTATAACAACGGTACTGTTGTGATCCGGCTGGAATGCCAGAAACTGGTGCTCGGAAGCTTGTTTCCGGTCCAGGGAAGACATAGCTTGGCAGTTCGGGTTGGACTGTTCCCATGAGGCACAGGATCGAACTGATTTGCATATAGCCATATCTGAACTGGGGTGGCAGAGTGGGCTAAAGAACGGTGATGGATTAAACCCAGATCTTTTGACTGGGTGTGAGTGTTTGATTGATTCAGATGCTCCGTCCATCACCACCCTCTTTTGTACCGCTTTTGGCCGCCATAAGTGTGGCAGGGTATGTTCAGACGTGAGTCCCTTGCTCACTTTGCCACTGGATTCAAGCAAGCCGGGTTGAAGACGGCTGGAATGCCAGAAACCGGTCCTCGGAAGCTTGTTTCCAGTCCAGGGAAGACATGGCTTGGCAGTTCGGGCTGGAATGTTCCCATGAGGCACAGGGTCAGACTGATTTGCATTTAGCCATGTCAGAAATGGGGTGGCAGAGTCGGCTAAAGAACGGTGATGGATTAAACCCAGATCTTTTGACTTGGTGTGAGTGTTTGATTGATTCAGATGCTCCGTCCATCACCACCCCCTTTTGTACCGCTTTTGGCCGCCATAAGTGTGGCAGGGTATGCTCAGACGTGAGTCCCTTGCTCACTTTGCCACTGGATTCAAGTAAGCCGGGCTGAAGACGGCTGGAATGCCAGAAACCGGTCCTCGGAAGCTTGTTTCCGGTCAAGGGAAGACATGGCTTGGTAGTTCGGGCTGGACTGTTCCCATGAGGCACAGGGTCAGACTGATTGATTCAGATGCTCCGTCCCTCACCACCCCCTTTTGTACCGCTTTTGGCCGCCATAAGTGTGGCAGGGTATGCTCAGACGTGAGTCCCTTGCTCACTTTGCCACTGGATTCAAGCAAGCCGGGCTGAAGTCGGCTGGAATGCCAGAAACCGGTCCTCAGAAGCTTGTTCCCAGTCCAGGGAAGACATGGCTTGGCAGTTCGGGCTGGAATGTTCCCATGAGGCACAGGGTCAGACTGATTTGCATATAGCCATGTCGGAAATGGGGTGGCAGAGTGGGCAAAAGAATGGTGATGGATTAAACCTAGATCTTTTGACTGGGTGTGAGTGTTTGATTGATTCAGATGCTCCGTCCATCACCACCCCCTTTTGTACCGCTTTTGGCCGCCATAAGTGTGGCAGGGTATGCTCAGACGTGAGTCCCTTGCTCACTTTGCCACTGGATTCAAGCAAGCCGGGCTGAAGACGGCTGGAATGCCTGGAACCGGTCCTCGGAAGCTTGTTTTCGGTCCAGTGAAGACATGGCATGGCAGTTCGGGCTGGACTGTTCCCATGAGGCACAGGGTCAGACTGATTTGCATATAGCCATGTCTGAACTGGGGTGGCAGAGTGGGCTAAAGAATGGTGATGGATTAAACCTAGATCTTTTGACTGGGTGTGAGTGTTTGATTGATTCAGATGCTCCGTCCATCACCACCCCCTTTTGTACCGCTTTTGGCCGCCATAAGTGTGGCAGGGTATGCTCAGACGTGAGTCCCTTGCTCACTTTGCCACTGGATTCAAGCAAGCCGGGCTGAAGACGGCTGGAATGCCAGAAACCGGTCCTCGGAAGCTTGTTTTCGGTCCAGGGAAGACATGGCTTGGCAGTTCGGGTTGGACTGTTCCCATGAGGCACAGGGTCAGACTGATTGATTCAGATGCTCCGTCCATCACCACCCCCTTTTGCACCGCTTTTGGCCGCCATAAGTGTGGCAGGGTATGCTCAGACGTGAGTCCCTTGCTCACTTTGCCACTGGATTCAAGCAAGCCGGGCTGAAGACGGCTGGAATGCCTGAAACCGGTCCTCGGAAGCTTGTTTCCGGTCCAGGGAAGACATGGCATGGCAGTTCGGGCTGGACTGTTCCCATGAGGCACAGGGTCAGACTAATTTGCATATAGCCATGTCTGAACTGGGGTGGCTAGGTGGGCTAAAGAATGGTGATGGATTAAACCTAGATCTTTTGACTGGGTGTGAGTGTTTGATTGATTCAGATGCTCCGTCCATCACCACCCCCTTTTGTACCGCTTTTGGCCGCCATAAGTGTGGCAGGGTATGCTCAGACGTGAGTCCCTTGCTCACTTTGCCACTGGATTCAAGCAAGCCAGGCTGAAGACGGCTGGAATGCCAGAAACCGGTCCACGGAAGCTTGTTTCCGGTCCAGGGAAGACATGGCTTGGCAGTTCGGGCTGGACTGTTCCCATGAGGCGCAGGGTCGGACTGATTTGCATATAGCCATGTCTGAACTGGGGTGGCAGAGTTGGCTAAAGAACGGTGATGGATTAAACCCAGATCTTTTGACTGGGTGTGAGTGTTTGATTGATTCAGATGCTCCGTCCATCACCACCTCCTTTTGTACAGCTTTTGGCCGCCATAAGTGTGGCAGGGTATGCTCAGACGTGAGTCCCTTGCTCACTTTGCCACTGGATTCAAGCAAGCTGGGCTGAAGACGGCTGGAATGCCTGAAACCGGTCCTCGGAAGCTTGTTTCCGGTCCAGGGAAGACATGGCTTGACAGTTCGGGCTGGACTGTTCCCATGAGCCACAGGGTCAGACTGAGTTGCATATGGCCATGTCTGAACTGGGGTGGAGAGTGGGCTAAAGAACGGTGATGGATTAAACCCAGATCTTTTGACTGGTTGTGAGTGTTTGATTGATTCAGATGCTCCGTCCATCACCACCCCCTTTTGTACCGTACATGACTGATGCAGACACCGTTCAGTGCTCTGCTGTGACTGTCTTGTTGAAGTTTCCTATGAATTTCCCTTATTTTTATGTTGAGAATTTTGGGCGAAATACATTAAAAACACCAACCAAATTTTTTTTAAAAAGTTGGTGGTTTAGAATTGGACTCTGACCGTTTGTCTCTCCATTGCATCAATAGGATTTGTGATATTGAACGCCCTGGGGACAAGGTTTTTGTGATATTGTCAGTTTATGAGTGGGGGGCAACCTTGATTCCCCTTTTTCCCTCTTGGCTCCTCTTTGGAATAGATTTAAAAAACTAATGCCTGGGGGACACTTGTGCTCTTGGGCAAGCTTCTTCTGGGTAGACCTATGTGTCTCTGATGAAAAAATTGTCAGCTTACACAAGAAGCAAAATAATGCTTTATTAAAAAAGCAGGGGTATTGTTCTCTTTTGCACTTAAAACCTGCACAGGCACAGTATGTCTTGGAGCTAATGATGTTGAAGCATCTGAGAGTTATCTAGCTTCCCAGCACTAGCCAATGCTGCCCATACAAGCCTTTGTGGATGCATGGACCTAAGGTGTCTCCTCATCCCTGTGGTACTCATGCTATGTTGTTTATTTCTGCACCCCAAGCTGAACTCTGTGATGCAAAGTTCACAGGTAACGTATTTTGCAGAAACTTTCTTGGCACCTGGACTCATTTCAAAGAATTGCCACCGCAAGGATTCCTTGGGTGCTGGCGCACAAGTTACTACTTGTGTAACGATATATCTGTAAGAGACATTAGTTAGTGATAGATTCCTTACCTTAGAATATCCCCAGGCGTCAGACTGGATCCGGAAATTTTTGCGTAGCAATACCCCTGCGCGCTGTTAGGCGTCGTCTGCGGCTCCGCGTCCGTCGTCGGCGTCGTGAGCGCCGGGATGACGTCATCGGAGTATATAGACGGCGCCCATGCGCGCTGACGTCAGTTCTGATAACACAGCTTTTCCGCGCCAGATACGCAGAGCCATGATAGAACTAACACTGGTGCCATGAAACTAGGGCCCTGAAAGGGGATGACCTTAACCCTAAATATCGGTTCGCAGAACGGGGAGGATGGGAGGGCGGTAAGGAATCTATCACTAACTAATGTCTCTTACAGATATATCGTTACACAAGTAGTAACTTGTGCATCTGAAAGAGACACGTTAGTGATAGATTCCTTACCTTAGAATAGATACCCCAGCAATACCAACCCCGCGGTGGTGGGTCTGCGAACCAATATCACACCAGAAAGTCCTGGAGGACGGAACGGCCAAAGAAGCCATCCCTCCGGACTTGACTGTCCAGGCAGTAGTGTCTTGCGAACGTGTGCAGCGAGGCCCACGTGGCTGCCTGACAGATGTCCTGCAGGGGGACACCGCGGCCCAGGGCAGTTGTCGTTGCCGTGGCCCGAGTGGAGTGAGCCCGCAATCCAGCCGGGGGCTCCTTCCTCGCCATGGAGTAGCATGCTTGGATGCACAAGATGATCCACCTGGAGATGGTCCTCTTGTGTACAGCCTTTCCCTTCTTCGCGCCCACGTAACCAACGAAGAGTTGGTCATCCACCCGGAATTGGCGAGTGCGGTCCAAGTAGTAGGAGAGCGCACGTTTTGGATCCAGACGGTGGAGCCTCTCCTCCTCTTTCGAGGGATGCGGAGGCGGAAAGAAGGTGGGCAAGGTGATGGACTGCCCGATGTGGAAGGCCGTGACAACCTTGGGCAGAAAGGAAGGTCGTGTACGCAACACCACCTTATCAGGGTGAACAGACAGGAAAGGCGGAGAAGAAGAAAGAGCCTGGAGCTCACTCACTCTCCTGGCAGAGGTGATGGCAACCAGGAAGGCCGTCTTCAGCGTAAGGAGGCGAAGAGGACAGTTATGAAGTGGCTCAAAGGGAGCACACATCAGATAGGTGAGAACAAGGTTCAAGTCCCACTGGGGCATCACGAAGGGAACAGGAGGGAACATGTGTGTGATGCCCTTCAGAAATCTACTCACTATAGGGGACTTGAACAAAGAAGGCTGATCAGGTAGCCTCAAGAAGGCTGAAAGAGCAGAGAGATACCCTTTAAGAGTGCCCAGAGCAGAGCCCTGCTGGGCAAGGGAAAGAAGAAAGAGCAGCACTTCCGAAAGGGGTGCAGAGAGGGGATCCACAGCCTTTGCTGCGCACCATGCCACAAATCTATTCCACCGGCAGGCGTATACCGACTTAGTGGAGGGACGCCTGGCTGCCAGAATGATGTCACAGACTTCGGGAGGCAAGTCAAATGGCCTCAACTGTCGCCGCTCAATCTCCAAGCTTGTAGGTGGAGACTGGACAGGTTCGGGTGCAGGACCGTCCCCTGCTGCTGCGACAGAAGGTCCTCCCGAAGAGGCAGACGAATCGGGGGATCGACTGACATGCTGAGTAGCTCGGGATACCAGTATCTTCGAGCCCAGTCCGGAGCCACAAGGATAACCTGGGCCCGGTCGCGCTTGATCTTCTTCAGCACTCTGGGCAGAAGTGGTATAGGCGGAAAGGCGTACAACAGGCCGCAGCTCCACTCGCGACGAAAAGCGTCTCCGAGCGAGTGCCGCCTTGGAAACTCCAACGCGCAGAACTGCTGACATTGCGCGTTCTCTTCTGTGGCGAATAGATCTAACCAAGGCTCTCCCCACTGTCGAAAGAGACCTTGCGCCACGTCCGAGTTCAGACGCCATTCGTGATCCATCATGCACCGGCGGCTGAGTTCGTCCGCCCTGGCATTCAGAGAACCTGCCAGGTGTTGAACCACCAGAGTCACGCCCTGATGTTCCAGCCACTGCCAGAGGCGCAGAGCCTCCTGGCAAAGGGTCCACGACCCCACACCGCCCTGTTTGTTGCAGTACCACATGGCGGTGGTGTTGTCGGTGAACACTTGCACCACGCTCCCCCTGACAGAGGGGAGGAATGCCTTCAGTGCAAGACGAATCGCCCGCAGCTCCAGAAGGTTGATGTGGAGCCGGGACTCCGCCGGAGACCAGAGGCCTCTGATCTCCGCCTCTCCCATGTGGCCTCCCCAGCCCTGGAGGGACGCGTCCGTCACAACTACGTGCTCCGGCTGGGGTAGAGAGAGGGGTCTGCCACTGACCCAGTCGCGGTCCGTGAGCCACCACTGCAGTTGTCTCGCAGTGCCCTCCGAGATCAGGACATGATCGGACAGGTTGCCCTGATGCTGGGCCCACTGAAACTTCAGGTCCCACTGCAGAGCCCGCATCCGCCACCTGGCGTGACGCACCAGAAGGATGCAGGAGGCCATCAGTCCCAGAAGCCGCAGCGTCAACCTGACCGAGACCCGGGATAACGGCCCGAAGACAGGAATCAGAGCCTGAATATCCCGAACCCGCTGCTCGGGTGGGTAAACCCGAAACTGCGCCGAGTCGAGAACCGCTCCGATGAAAGGGAGCTTCTGAGAGGGACACAGGTGTGACTTCGGCACATTGATGGAGAACCCCAGCAAGTGCAGGAGGTCGGCCGTAGTCTGGAGGTGGCTGACGACTGTCTGGGGCGAGCCCGCCTTCAACAACCAGTCGTCGAGGTAGGGGAAGACTGACACCCCTTGCCTGCGCAGATGGGCTGCGACCACCGCCATCACCTTCGTGAACACCCGTGGGGCGCTGGTAAGGCCGAAGGGGAGCACGGTAAACTGAAAGTGCTCGTGGCCTACCGTGAACCGCAGGTAACGCCGGTGGGCCGGCAGGACGGGGATGTGGAAATAGGCGTCCTGCAAGTCCAACGCTACCATCCAGTCTCCTGGGTCCAGGGCAGCCAGGACCTGAGCCAAAGTGAGCATCTTGAACTTCTCCGTACGGAGGAAGCCGTTCACGTTCCGCAGATCCAAGATAGGGCGTAGGCCCCCTTTGCCCTTCTTGGGTACCAGAAAGTAGTGGGAGTAACAGCCACGTCCTACTTCTGGCCCAGGAACGCGCTCGATGGCCCTCTTGGCCAAGAGGGCCGAAACTTCCCCTTGCAGAAGTCGCAAGTGATCCCCCGACACACGGTGGCATTGAGGTGGCATGGATGGAGGGGAAGACTCGAAGGGGAGGGAGAAACCCCTTCGGACAATTTGCAGCACCCACCTGTCCGAAGTGACTGTATGCCAGTGGGAGAGGTGATGGCGAACCCTGCCTCCCACAGGCGTCACATGGGCCTGAAAACTCGGACTAGGAAGGTTTTGAGGCGGGGGCTGCTGAGGGAGGTGTGGACTGGCCTCGCCGCTGGCCCCGACCACCGCCACGGCGGTTCCCACGGCCGCCACCGCGTTGCTGAACATTCTGCGGCGCGTGGCTGACGGTCCGTGGTGGGGCGCCCCTTCCGTGGCCACGAAAGGAGCGAAAGGCACCCGATTGCTGGCGTGGGGCCGCAAGGCCCAAGGACTTGGCCGTGGCCCTGGAGTCCTTAAAACGTTCCAGCGCATGGTCTGCCTTGTCGCCGAAGAGGCGACGGCCATCAAACGGCATGTCCAGGAGAGTGGCCTGGACATCGGCCGAGAAATTGGCGGACCTCAACCAGGCGTGGCGTCGAACCGCCACCGTCGTTGCCATCGCCCTGCCCAGTGAGTCCGTGGTATCCAGCCCACACCGGATGGAAAATCGTGCCGCATCTCGGCCGTCCGCAAGGGTTTGGCTGAGTTTAGCCCTGACCTCCTCAGAGCATTGTGGCAGCACCTCCGCAACCGCGTCCCACAGAGTGTGGGTGTAGCGGCCCAAGAGACAGTTGGTGTTGACTGACCGGAGCCCTAGGCTCACAGACGAGAAGACCTTCTTCCCGAACTGCTCATATCTCTTGGATTCCCGATCGGGCGGGGCCGTCGGGAATGCGGTCTGGGAAGTGGAGGCCTGGATGACCAGGCTCTCGGGGGTGGGGTGGGTGGACAAAAAGCAAGGGTCGCCCGGTGCCGGGCGGTAGCGTCTGGCCACGTTCCTATCCACAGGGGGACCTGTGGCGGGCTTGGACCAAGTGCCCAGCAGAACGTCACACAAGGCCTCATTGAACGGCAGAAGGGGCTCCGCGGAGCCGGACTGCTGTTTGAGCACCTCAGTGAGGAGATTAGTCCTCACGGCCGCGACGGGGAGCTCAAGGTTTAGGGCCTTAGCTGCCTTCGTCAACACTACGCTGTAAGCAGAACCCGCCTCCGAAGCCACAGTCGGGGGCGATGTAAATCCAGTGTCTGGCGAGGTGTCAATACCACTGGCCTCCCCAAGCTCATATGTCCAGTCCTGATGTGACTGGCAATCACGTGCCAGAGGGTCCTCGGACCCCTCCCATTGCTCCTCGTCACCCAGCTCCTGGAGACCAGGATGAACAGCCAGGGCCTCCTCGTGGAGATAGAATTCTCCGACGGCCGACGGAATCGGCGCCCAGCGGCGCCCCTCCGACGCCTGAGGCGGACCGTAGGAAGCATTGGGGTCGGCAACCACTACGGCTGCCGGGGACGACACCTGAAGGGACGGCGCCGGTGAGGTCGTAAGGTCGACCGGCGAGGTCCCGGATCCGGAGCCGGATCCAGCGAGGTCGCGCGGCGCCGGGACCGAAGTCGCCAGCGGCGCCGGGCCCGAAGCACCCGACGTCGTCGGGGCCGAAGCGCCCGACCCGGAAGGACCTCCAGACGGAGCCGATCGGCCCGAAGGCGCCACGGGAACCGACTGAGGAGGGAGGGCCCTCATGGCCATGAGGTACCTCTCGACCTCCTCCTGCGACGCGCCGTGCCCAGGGACCCGAAGGTGTGGGGCAGGCGGCGACGCTTGCGACTCCCGCGGAGCCGCGTGGGCGGTGTCGCCCGAACCCCCGGCCGCATCGAGCGAGCGTCGGGGCGGGTCGGAGGACCGATGGTGGCGCTCCGACCTCTCATGCCTCTTACCTGAGGACTTGGATCCAGACGATCGGTGACCACTCCCGGAGCGTCGATGACTCCGACCTCGCGACCTGTCCCTCGACCTCCCGTGGGACCGGGACCGGGACCTGGAGCGGCGCGGGGCCGACTGCCTCAGCTCGAGACGCTTGCGGGACCGCTCCCGCCTAGCCTTCGACGTCAGGGCCCGGCAGTCGTCACAGGTTCGATCGTCGTGGTCGAGGCCTAAGCACTTCAGGCACCGGCGATGGGGGTCCGTGACCGACATGAGTCGGCCGCACTTCGAGCAAGGCTTGAACCCGGGCATCCCTGGCACCGATAGTCGAGAATCGACTAAGTAGAGGATCAAAAAGATCAAAAAGTTTTCAGTCAAAAAGTGACTGGGGGTAGAGCTTCTTCCGGATCTGCGCTAGCTGGCGCGGAAAAAAGAAGAACTGACGTCAGCGCGCATGGGCGCCGTCTATATACTCCGATGACGTCATCCCGGCGCTCACGACGCCGACGACGGACGCGGAGCCGCAGACGACGCCTAACAGCGCGCAGGGGTATTGCTACGCAAAAATTTCCGGATCCAGTCTGACGCCTGGGGATATTCTAAGGTAAGGAATCTATCACTAACGTGTCTCTTTCAGATATGGCTGATATGGTACAGAAGCCCTTGGCTGTTCAACCTAATCTGATAAAGATCTTTCTGATGAAAGGCAAACAGGATAGGAGAGAAAGCCATATCCAGTAGTGAAGTGAAACAAAAAGGAAGGAATCACCTTATTCTAAATAAAGGCATCCATATGAACCAATGAGAATCCTTCTTTGGGGTGTGCTTCCTCTCCTAGACCTCTTGCAAGTTCCTTTTGTTGGTGTATTGTGAGACAATAAAACATACTTCCTTTATCTCTTCTATTGAACAGCATACAATTAATTTTTCTTCCTTAAACAAAATGTTTAATGCTCTATTTTGTTCAAAATGACAGCAAAACACTGTAATAAACTTAGTTCTAAATGAACGATGGTCTGAGTGCTTTGCAAGAGCCAAACAGGAAGTACAGACCCTCTTTGTCCACGCAGGAGATTGTGTATTCAGGTCCAGGGTGCGTCTAGCGACAGCCGGTCTGCTACTGATGACAGTAGCAGCCCGGCTCGGAATACAGGTTGGAAAAAAGTGACTCCTGTAATTTTTTTGTTACCAAGGAGAGGTAGCAAGCAGGGGCAAGACACCGCTGAGGGAGCAGAGGGAGCCGAGTTGCTGGGAAATCCTGCCAAGGTGAGCGAGGTAGAAGGTGGGGCCACAGAACACAGTTTGACCGAGACAATGATAGCGTGTAGGGGGGACTCCTCCGGGGGACACTGATGTTACAGTAATAGGGAAGAGTATAAATCTGGACGCAAGGAGGGAGACTCCAGTAGTAATGGGGATCTCAGTAACACCATTAAATCTGGAAACAGAAGCGGCGCATCACTTGGTGGTAGGCTATCCCCGGAAAAGAAAGGTGGTTCTAAGGATGGATCAGACAGTGAGGTGGTTAATATGCTGGTGATAGACACAGAGGGGCCTTTTTACTCACTGTCAGATCACTCCAGCTCACCTTGAATCCTTGCAGATATCTGAGGATCCTCTCAACTTAACAAGTGGACGCTGGAGTGAGACCATTAGTGTATGCCAAGAGGAGGAGAACCAGGGGAGAAATGACAGAGTATCTAGTACTGGGACAATATGCAAGAAACCTGCTATACATGCATCAGAGCGGGTCGATAGACAAACAGTTCCAGGCCAACATTCAAAGGGAAGGGCTGGAAGTGGTCATAACAATGGGTTCTCTGTGGGCAGACAAGATCAACAGAACACAACATAACATTCAGAAGATATCACACTAACATTCATATACAAGACAATGATGACTCACAGAGAAGAAAGTCAGGCAGAAAGCCTAAAAACTCGGGCTGGGACGGCTTTCAGGGCGCACACACACACACACACAGCTGCACCGAACACTTCACAGTTCTTTAACCCCTTCGAAGCTCATGACGAGCTGAGCTCGTCATGAGGCACGGTTGAGCTGTGCTTATGATGAGCTGAGCTCGTCATGTATAATGGGAAAGCTCACAAAGAAGCACAGGAGGGGAAAACACATAGCAGCCAAGGTGTTAAAAGACCATTTGTATGTTAATGATGCTTTGTTGTATTTCACCTCTTCACCCTTGGAGCGCCATTTTGACTATCACTGGTCGCCCGGCCCCCACAGAGAAGCAGAGTCTCTTAGACTCGCGCTGCTGCAACCTGCAGTGTTTGAAGACATTATTATTTGGGTTTTTATTAAAACACGGTCCGATGTCTGAAAGGTCCGCGGGCCGCCGAGGAAGGCTTGTCGGTCCGTACTATGACTACCCATAGTCTAGTTGATATATGGCCCAGGTTAAAACATCCCGAATCTGGGTATACGCACTATTCGTGTCCCCATCAAAAACTGACCAGATTAGATTACTTTTTTGTGACTAAAACTTTCCTACAAAATGTTCAAATATGGATCTCTCCCGTATAACATCGGATCATAATCCAGTTGTGTTGAGATTTGCAATGCATTGTTTAATGCGACCTAGAAAAACATTCTCCTTTGATAGGAATTTATTAGTAAATGATGAGTTTGTTAGTCATATCGTAAATGGATGATAGAAATTTTAGCCATAAATCGCGACGTACCAAGATTGGTATAGACTGGGACACAATGAAAGTAGGACTCACAGGGGAGATACTGAGCTTCGGACTACACACGCAGAAGCAGCTAAGACAACACCAGATGCAGTTACATGAGGATTTTCGCCGCTCTGAATGTAATTTGATAGAGGCAGTTCGGGGTAAGGCAGATATCATACAGGCACAAACAGAGGTGGCTTGGGGCAAGGTCAGGATTAACGAGGAATGGGCCAAAGATATTGCCAAAAAATACCATCTTTTCAAGAAAGAGTGTTACGAGTTTGGGGAGACAACAGGTAGATGCCTTGCAAAAAAGATCAGATGCACGGAGGTTAAGAACTCTATAGCAGAAATTGAGGATTCGGCAGGGAACATAATGGAAACACCGGAGGGTATTTTAGAAGGGTTCAGGACATTTTATCAGAAACTGTATTCCAAGGATAGTGATACTCCTAATGGGCGGGAAGAGTTATATAGAGATCCCCACAGGATAATTATGGATGAAGAAGATAAGAGGGTATTAGAGGATCCTATTTCATTGAGGAGCTGACAGACCCGTAGGTTCATTGGCTATGGGGAAAGCTGCAGGCCCCGATAGGCTGCCATTAGAAATATATAAACTGTTGCTACCAGAGATTCAGGCAGATACGCTTGAAGTTTGTCGGGAGGCACAAAAAGGGGCGACCCCGGCATCCTGGGATGAAGCTAGCATCATTGTGTTTTAAAAAAAAGATAAACCTCCCACACTGCCAGGGTCATTTAGACCGATATCCCTCATAAATTGCGATGGCAACATTTACGCGAAAATACTAGCGGCAAGGCTATCTCGGGTTATTACGGCCTTAGTCTTGCTTCAACAGCACAGGCTTATACCAGGTAGAGGCACGGTCAACCATATACGCAGAGTAACAACACTACTAGATATTGCCAACACACGCAACATGCCAGCTGGGGTGATATTATTAGACGCTGAAAAGGCTTTTGACCGTGTCTCCTGGGAATTTTTATAGGCTACTTTGAGGTGGCATGGCGTTGGGGCTGGGTTTATTCAGGCAATCAAGATGATGTATAGATCACCAAAGTCGCGAATATGTGCACTAGGGCTAGAATCAAACCCTGTATTTAGATCAAGAGGTACCTAACAAGGATGCCCCAGTTCCCCTCTGCTATTTGCATTATATATCAAGCTGTTTCTAAACCTTTTAGAACAAAGACTGAATGAACAACTATTAGGTCCTAGGCTGGAAGGAGTTGATATGTTTGCATATGCAGATGATATTGCAATAGTTTCACAGGACCCTGCTATCACATTTGTACACACTGAACAATTGGCAGCAATATTTTGGAGGAGCACAGGGCACAAATTAAACATAGCAAAAACACAAGTAATCTGCACTGATCAAACTCAATTCAGTGCCCCGAGAGTTATGAAAGAGGCACCATATTTTGGAATACGCCTGAATGCGTGTCTGGATTCATTGGTTAAGTCTAATTGGGAATCTCTCCTAGCAATATTAAAAAAAACTTGGACAGGATGGAAAGTCTCCATTTATCAATGCTGGGAAGATGTAATGTTCTCAAAATGAATGTTCTCCCAAAGGTTCTCTATTTTTTTAGGACAGTTCCACTTGAGATTACAAGGAAACAAATGCAGAGACTACAATCTATCTGCAATGGTTTTCTATGGGCACAGGGGAAGCCCCGGCGAGAATTGAAATATCTGACCCTCCCGCGTGATAGAGGGGTACGGCCAGTTCCTAATTTCCAGTTTTATTATTGGGCATGTTTTTTACAGCATAGTGGAATTTTATTTGTTGGAACTAATGATGAAATCGTAGGGGATGTGCCTCATATATTCCAGCTATTACTTGGCACAAGGGCAGAGAGAACGTTCTTTAAAATTCTTGAGCCCATCTACTACAAAAAGTCCCACTTCAAGGTGCTTCAGGCTGCCCACAAGGCCTGGCTTCAAATAAAGAGACAACTAAATATAGGCAGGATTAACCAATATACCCTAGCGGATGCCGCAGCCCTGCTTCCAGCTATCTTTCTAGTTGGTATTATGAACAGATGGCGAAGTAAAGAAATTACATACCTGGGTCAGTTGGTAGATAGTAATGGTGTTAAGACATACACCTCATTAATGGCTAACGATGATCTTCCCAAATCAGATTTTTTTAAATACCTGCAGTTTCTGGACTTTTTGTGTAAAAGGAGGGATATCTCATGCTCAGCTGAGAAAAGCAAGCTT
Source organism: Lissotriton vulgaris (assembly GCF_964263255.1). Lineage (NCBI taxonomy): Eukaryota > Metazoa > Chordata > Amphibia > Caudata > Salamandridae > Lissotriton > Lissotriton vulgaris. The sequence goes on from NC_141685.1 coordinate 1,531,439,163, forward strand.
TTAGAAACTGTGAAGGACCTGGAAAAAATTGGGAGTATATATCAGACATTCATTGATCTGCAAAAGGATGATGTTGAGGCACAAAATGCTAAATGGAATACTAGATTGCTGGTAGAGGGTAATATTTTACAAGAATCTATTTTCTTAGCCGATAAACTTTTAATATCCTCAAATTTGAAAACACAACAATACAAAACTATTCTCAATTTATAATGAGGATAAATGTACTCGATGTGGTGGTAAACAGGCGGATATAGTGGCGTAGCTAGAGCTTCTGGCGCCCGGGGCTATCCCTCAGACTGCCGCCCTTAGCCGGGGAAAAAGGACGGCGAGCAGCAGGGGTGGACTGGCAGGGTTGAAGTTACAACGCCACTCTCTACTTCACTGTAGCTCTCCCCGCAGCCCATCTACTCTTGTGCCTCACACTCAGAGGGTTAATATCTTTGCTATGAAATATGTATTTTCAGCATCAAGAGAAAGCAGTATGGAAACTGAAAGCCAGGTGCAGGGGAACATTTCACACACAAAGCACTGTTCGCATTCCTGGCTGAAGGTCACCAACAAGAAAACAATGGGGGGGGGGTGGAGGGGGTGATAGCCTCATCCATTACAGGTAATGCAAATGGCAGAAACTCTCAGTTAAATCTGGGAGGCAAGGGTGTCAATATAATGCATTCCGGATATTTGCAGTTGAAAAAATACAATATTCCTATCTACCTAATGTATTGGGCCTAGTTCGCACCTATATAATACTCTAAAAGAAAAAAAAGTCCAGCAGAGGACTGTTACCTCAGGGTTAGATAGAGTTTAGTTGTAGGAGGGCCCTGTGCGGTTAGAGTAGTGGTAGGATAGAGAGAGAGTCAAGTCAAGTCAAGTAAAGAAATTTATATAGCGCGCTACATACCCAGAGGGTCTCAAGGCGCTTGAGGAGGGGTGTTGTATTACTTCTCGAATATCCAGGTTTTAAGTTGCTTTCTGAATGCTAGGTGGTTTTGAGTGAGGCGAAGGTGCAAGGGAAGTGAGTTCCAGGTTTTGGCCGCTAGGTAGGAGAATGATCTTCCTCCCATGGTGGTTTTGTTGACGCGGGGAACAGCGGCGAGGGCTTGGTTGGAAGAGCGCAGCTGGTGGGAGGGGGTGTAGAAGGAAAGACGTGTATTGAGGCAATCGGGTCCAAGTTCGTAGAGAGCTTTGTGTGCGTGGGTGAGGAGGCGGAAAGTTATCCTCTTATTGACGGGGAGCCAGTAGAGGTCTTTCAGGTGAGCAGAAATGTGTTCTTTGCGCGGGATGTCTAGTATGAGTCTGGCTGATGCGTTCTGGATGCGTTGGAGTTTTTTCTGAAGTTTTGCGGTGGTACCGGCATAAAGGGTGTTTCCGTAGTCCAGGCGGCTTGTGACCAGTGCGTGGGTGACCGTTTTTCTAGTTTCGGTGGGATCCAGCGAAATGTTTTTTTCAGCATGCCAAGAATGTTGAAGCAAGATGAAGAGACGGCGTTGACTTGTCTGGTCATCGAGAGTGAGGAATCCAGGATGACGCCTAGGTTCCGTGCGTGATCCGTCGGGATGGGTGCTTTTCCAAGGGCTTCTGGCCACTAAGAGTCGTCCCAGGCGGAGGGGGAGGTGCCTAAGATAAGGACTTCTGTTTTACAGTCAGCAGAACAAAAACATTTATGGCAGTGTTATTTTTTTTTTGCCGGGCTAGAGTTTTTAGGTGAAAGCCAGGATTGTCTTTGCATTATACCCAATATCTGAAATACAATCATTTTAGGAAGTGGCTTACATAAAACTGCTTCCAACATATTTTTCCAACAAATTATGAACTTTATATTGGTGTTCATACTGGTGTGTTTTATTTCGCACTATGGATTTCATATTTATTCTGCTTATTATCAATCATAATATTCTTGGAAAAGGAGCAAGCAACTAATGATTTATTATTTTAGGAAGAAGGGTAAAGATGTGTCCATGTATTATGAGAAATAAACTACCCTCCGCCATAAGAATGCTGCAGTTCACATCAGAGTTGTATGACTTCATAGCGCAATTCAGCTCTCAACCTTCTCCTTCTATACGTACTTGGGAACTCCTTGGTGCCTTGCAGACATATGTATGTCATCTTCAAACCTCTTTTTAAAACTGAAAGAGACAACTAATAGGCCTCACCAACCTGCCAAAGAGATTTGTGCGTAACGTGCAGGCCAGAATTCTAGGAAGAAGATGAAAACCCGAAAGTTCATGGTTGGAATTTCAGTAAGACAACTCGGAGGGTTAATGCACCTTCAGCAGAGATCTCGTCACCTACAGGTTAGAAGTCTAGTAAGACAACATCATGAGTTATTGCACCTGCTGTAAAGATTTGCATGTAACCAGCAAGTAACAGCATCCAATCCAATAATACAAACATGAGCGCCATGACTTTGGCCCAAGGGAGCACACATTGAGTGGCGAGAGATCATTTGCTTTGCGGCTTGCGCACTACTTTGGGGGCAGTGGGCACATGTGCGGCGGTTGTCTGTGAGCAGCCAGTCCGTCACTACATAATCTTCTCACAACGATAGAATGCGTAAAAATCAATTTGTGCATCTCGAGTCTAAAGAAGTGATCTTTAATTGTCAAACTCGGGAAAACGCCCGAGTTTGACAATTAAAGATCTCATTTTTACGCATGCTATGGCTGTGAGCAGATTATGCAGTGACGGACTGCCTGCTCACAGACAACCGCCGCACATGTGCCCACCGCCCCCAAAGTAGTGCCGCCTGGGCCGGACCGCCGCCCCCCCCCCCCACCCCCCCCTTAGCTACGCCAGTGGGCGGATATGGTCCACATGTTTGCTACATGCCCAGATTTGAAATTGTTGATAAATAGGATGCAGATCTTCTTAACTGAAGTCACCGGGGCACATATTGAGATAACTCCAATATTTATGTTGCTGGGGGTTGTAGTGGATGAAGCTTCTACACAAGGAATGTATACATGTAGATACTGAATATATATTGCTGCCGCAGTTGCAAGATAATGTATAGCCTTACTGTGGCGCCAGAAAGAACCCCCTACGTTTGAGATGTGGAGAGGACGGCTAGGGGGCTTGGTGTCCCAGATGGGACCCCATAAATATATATATATGTGTATAACAGTGTATACAAAAGCTATTGTTGTGGATATCCTGTGTAGTCTTCTGTAATTGTCTACTGGCTTATTTGAATAAAAAAAATAAAAAATCATTATCCCAAGATCATATGTACCACTTGTATGGACATTATATGAACACTTGATTCATATCTTATTTGTTAGAATGGCATATTTTGCATTTTATGTATATAGCGCTTCGCCTTATTGTTGCAAATACGTGTTTTTATTTTCATTGTGCAATTTGTATTGTGTACACCATGGTGCCAAAACAGTATCCAGCGAACCAAGGTAACGCCTTAACACGAGCAATTTGTAGCCTTAATTCTATTATTGTGCTTTTGCGCCGTCATTCATAAATGGATATTTCACAAAGGCACGTGGGGTTATATCAATTTATTATTGGTGAGGGCAGGCACCTCTAGCCTTTGCGCTGTGCACCATGGCTCTCCTGGGCATATTGCACGTTTCTTCATTAGTGCAAACACTTTGTACATGCAAGTATTAGATTGACTAAGTTGATGATACTAGTATATTCATGAGCCTTTTGAGCAGAGGGTACCAATTTATGAATGTGATGTAACCTGCATTGAATTGATGCTACACAGTTAATATGTGGTAACTGGACCCCTTTAAACATGGTGTTCTTGTTTTCCCTATAATGTTATACACAAGTGAAGGTTGACCCCTTGTTTATGTTATTCATTGTATTTTCCTACGGGTGTTGTTGCATTCCATTGACCCGTGTTCAAGGCTACAGCCGAAATGTGTGGGGAGAAGCCTGACTTGCAATAAATTGGATTTTACAGTACACAGGATTAGTCTGAGTGTGCCCTTTATATTGGGGTTTGTGTGTTTGGATATTATGGGCTGCTATAGCCCTGTTCAGATCCCCGCGCTTATGGCCATTACACTCTGGATTCAGTGTGGTTTCATACAAATATATATACATGCATTTGCATATATACAACATTAATTAGGAATTAAATATGCTTTAGTACTCCAGAAAAAACAATTGTAATGTTTAAATAATTGTATTTATATGCAGATGAGTCTTTATATGTACATAGATCTACATATTAAGTTTTCTTTCAACTTCATTTGAAGGTGGGAAGTAGGGCATGCTTGGTTCAGACTGAAGGCAAATTTGTAATGTTAGGGAGGACTGAGAGTGGAGGTGATGTCCAGTCAGTGCAGGGTTGTAGGATTTTGAGAGAAATCTGTTCCAGAAATCTATGTTGAGTGGAGGGTCACCTAGGATGTCAGCAACAGGCAGTATGGGAAGCAGGTATACATAGGCTTTCCTTTATTTCCCCTTTTATTCTTACTGTTGCATCATCAATGTTAGACCTGACCCTTTTTGCAGGTTTATCCCCAAACCCTTTGGCCTTTGCCTCCTTTTTTTCTGACCCGGTTTTCATTGCTATAGGATTTTTGACACTTTCCCACTGCTGATCAGTGCTAAAGTGCATATGATCTCTTTGTAAATTGTGAATATGATTGGTTGTCCATGATTGGCATATTTGATTTACTGGTAATTCCCTAGTAAAGTGCACTGTGAATAGACCAGTTCTTTATTTAGAGTGGTGGGAGGTATTTGCTTGCACCTGAATAGGCTGTGTCTCCTTTGCACAATACTGTCTCCACCCCCTGTAGTCATGCTGCACCAGTGAGGACAGGCCAGGTTTGGATTGAGTTTAGAGACTCTTGCCACAAAGAGAATGACCAAATGGGGTATAAGTAAGAGACCTGAAACCCCAGGTTTTTATATTACTTCAAGTAACAAGAGGACCCTGCCAAGAAGAGTGGAAGGACTGTGTGAGGAGCGCTGCCTTTTCTGAGTGAGGGATGGTTGGCCTGCAGTTGCTGCTTCTGTCTGTGGTGGAGAAAAAGGTCAGACTCTTTTTGCCCTGCTATGGTATCCTGCTTGGAAAGAATCTCCAAGGGCTTGTGTGTGCTGGCCTCCTGTTGGAAGTCTCAGGCATATAAAAGACTTCAGGAAAGATCTTTGCTGGATCTTAAAGTAACCAGTCTGAAGGAGGGCTGGAAGCATTGTGAGGAGCACTGCCTCTGATTTGTGTGGGGTGCGACGACCTGCAGTTGCTGCTCCTGTCTGGGGAAGGAATAGACTTCTTCAACTTTTCAAGCAAAGCTATGAGTTGCACTTTATGGCTCTGCTCCCTGGCTCCTTGATCAGTGCTTTCATTGTGCGGCACCAGTGTACGCTTTTAGCAAGTGCGTGGGGAGCACTGTGTGTTGTCTGAAGGGTGCTTCCTCCTTCTTTGATTCTTGCCATAAAAAAGTGAAAGCATGTGAGGAGCACTTTTGTTTTCCCTGCAGCGCTCCACTTCCCTCATATGTTCTGAGCAACGGGAGGGGTGAGCTGAGGTGAAAGAAGCGCTCTCCCTCTGCTCTCCCTCTCCATGGCGGCCTGTACCTATTCCCAAAGTTATCCACAGCCGGGGCTTTGCTATGTGGCCCCGGGCTGTAGGGGATCGCAGTGTCCAAGCAGTCAGGAATCCTGGCCTGGGGTTGCCCAGCTTTCCCGGGCATTGCCAATATCATGAAGGACATGGACTGCCATCCTCACCACGAAACTGACCGAGACACCGGAGTCATCTTGACGCTGGTAGGAAAGTGAGTCTAGGAGCCCCGAGGATGTGGAGGAGCTCCGCTGATACACCACTGGGGGAAGGGGAGAAGGCCCGCCAGCAGCAAGGTGAGGCCGGGAGATCAACATACCTTTGGGAATTAAGCCCTGGCAATCAATCATGGCTGTGCCACATGACAGCGGGCACCTGCTATATTACCTCCCTGGAGGGCACCTGAAAGTTGGATGGTGTGGAGAGTGAAACCTCAATGGAAACGCCTGGTGGGAAGTTGGCCATGGGCTGGGGAAGCCCCATCGAGCTCACAGTATACCGCCGTATCCCTGAAATTACTGTATAGATTGGGTTATGTGTGCAGGTGCTTTTGTCGCCTACAATTGGGGCTCACATTACTGCCTACAATATAATGGAAGGGCAGGGGTACTGTACCTAGGCAGCTATGGCAGTATGTTTGTAACCCAGGTGGTATTGATAATGTACCATGACCATAGTAGTGATATATGGGATCTACATCAGCATCTAATTACTGCAGTTTGATGCACTAATGTTACATCTGGCAATGATAAGGTGATGAGTACCCTTCGCAGGAACTGCATAATATGTACAGGGAGGGGTAAGGTGTGTTATGCCTAATGTCTTCATGGTGTTTTCTAATCTGTGCAACTTTTAATTATTGTTTAAGTGCACTACATGTATTATGACAATTGCCTAGAGGCAAAGTAATTTATGTGATTGTGGTCTATGTGTTTTATATGCAAAATCGAAGATATTTTATATAACCTTGTGTGGAGTCTCTTTTGTGGTGTGCTTAGTGTTTTACTGGTGTGTATGTTGCACAAACCATTTACACATTGCCTCTGGGATAAGCCTGACTGCTCTGCTAAGCTGCCAAGGGGGTGAGCAGAGGTTATCATGTGTGTGTAGCTCTCTTACCCCTACTAGAGTGGTGGGTTTTGCCTGGCTTAGGTGCATACCCTAGCCACCCAGAAACCCCAGTTCTAACAATCAACTTCACTCTTGCACCTCTTACATTTCCCCTCTCCATTGCCTTCTTCCTTTAATCATTATTTTCCTCATCCTCCTAGCCTTTTCCCCATTTTTAAAACTGTTCAATGTTTATGTATTTGATTTTTAAGATATAGAAGTAAACCTTTTCAAATACTTGTTTTGGCTAGCTATTAATTCAGGTTCGTTAGGCACTTTTTTCACTTCATAAAAACACTGTGAGAGCAAGACCAGTGACTCATTGTCAGTGAAATTGCTTTCCCTCGCTCGTAGCTCCACCATTAAGTGAGGCCTTTTCCCGAGCCCCTGCACTCTTAAGTGTTGGTGTTTGAGGCCCTCCTCCACCTGCAGGTTTTTACCTGCGCCTTATACCTGGTGGTCTAGTGGAACTCTGTCTCCTTTCTCTTGCTCCGCTTTTTCGCTCCTTTTTCACTCATTTTTTCCTTCATTACTATCTCCCCCTCCCAATCCCTTTCTGTTTCTTTCCTCCTTTTCACTCATTTTTTCCCTCATTTTAAGCTCCCCCTTTACTCTCCTTCAGTCTTTCCTCCGTTTTTCACTAGTTTTTAACCCTCATCTCAATCTCCCCTTTCACTCTCCTCTGTGTCCTCTGTGTCTTTCCTCCACTCTGCTTGCACTTTTGCTGCCTTATTTGCACTTTCCCCTCTCTTTTTTGACTTTTTCATTTGCCTTTTTCTGCCTGTTTTTCCCCACCGCTGGTGCCCCAGTGGCCCATCCCCCCAGCACGACCAGCATGACCAGCCCAATCCAGCTCCTCTCCACACTCCCGCATCCCAGCTGTCCAACCATCCCGACCCCAACTTAGTGGTGGCCGCGTGCAATGGGCGTGCCAAAGGCAAGCCCGTCTGCGCCTGCGACCCGACCGTGACCAGCGCCAGGAAACCTGGATCTCTGCACCGCCAACGCTACAACCCAGTGGCACTCCAAGCACTCCACTCAGGATGCAACAACAACTGCAAGCTAGCATCACCAGCCGACACCCACGGACCCTTCAGCTGTCACCGCTGTTGGCACACCTGCAGCACCGCCAAAATCGCAGACCCAGCGCAACCCGCCCGCAAGAACACAACTGAACCAAAGACCCTGCAATGCATCCTCCTCAACGTCCTATCCCTCCACAAACATGCCACCGAAATCTGGGACCTCCGTGACAACACCACCCCGGAACTAGCATCCTTCACCAAAACCTGGACCAACAGCACCTCGGGACCAGACATCGCCATCGCCTTTCCCCAAGGATACAAGATCTCCAAGAAGGACCGTCCCACCTGCCCAGGAGGAGGAATTGCCATTGTCCACAAATCCACCTTCCGCCTGAGCACACTACCCGACGAGCACACAGACTTGATGGAACACCTTCACTTTAAGATACTGGCCAGCTCTACCTCCAGCCTCTGAGGAACCCTCATCTACCGACCCCCAGGACTCCGTGGACTTTTCGCCAACTCCATCATGGACATCATCTTCCCGCATGCCATCGCGTCCACCAACTACACCCTACTGGGAGACCTCAACTTTCACCTCGACAACCAACTGGACCCCAGCACCACATCCCTCCTGGACAACCTCCACAACATTGGACTCTGACAAATCGTGACCGAACCCACACACTCAGCAGGACACATCCTCGACCCCCTCTTCACAACAAGAAACTCCATCACCTTCAGCCACACCACCGAACTCTCATGGACTGACCATCGATGCGTCCACTTCACCTCCAGAACACCCACCATCCACAGACACCCGCACCTGCTCCCATGAAGAAACCGGACCAGAATCCCTGACGACAAGCTAACCTCATCACTCAGCAACTCAACCCAAACCATCGTGGAAAATAACTACCCCAACACCGCAGCCCGAACCTAGCACAGATGGATCTCCGACAACGCCAATACCATAGCCCCCCTCAAGAAAAACAACACCCACGTCAAGAAAGCTAGATGGTTTACCACTGATCTTCAAGAGTCCAGAGCAATTGCCGCCACCTCGAAAAGGCCTGGCGGAACACCAAATCCACAGAAGCCAACAACAACTTCAGAGCTGCCACCAACTCATCAGAAACACGAGTAGAAAAGCGATTAAAGACAGAATATCCACTCATGCACACAACAGCAAAGAACTCTACTCCATCATCAAGGAGTTTGCCAAACCCAACAGCGAGTCCACTGACATTCCTCCCACACAAGACCTATGCGACAAACTCAGCACCTGTTTCCACCACAAAATAAAGAGCATCTACGACAACTTTGACAAAGGCAACCAACACACTGAACCCTCAACAACCACCCGACACCCTGAAGCCGGCGATCTACAACTGGGCAGCCCTCACCACCAAAGACACACTGAAGACGATGAAGCCAATCCACTCTGGGGCCCCCACAGACCCCTGCCTCACCACATTTTCAACAGAGCCATTGAAACCATCGCACCCATGCTCTGCCACACCATCAACCGCTCCCTGGCAACCGCCTCATTCCCCGATGACTGGTACCACGCCGAGATCAACCCCCTCCTGAATAAACTCTCAGTGGATCCCACCGACCTCAAAAACTACAGACCCATCTCCCTGCTCCCATTCCAGGCGACAGCCATCGAGAATGCTATCAACAGCCAACTCACCACATTCATCGAAGAGCACAACATCCTCAACTCCTCCCAATCCGGATTCAGAAAAAAAGACAGTATGGAAACTGCCCTCACCGCAAGAGACGACATCCGCACCCTACTGGACAAAGGAGAAACAGAAGCCCTCATCCTCCTCAACCTCTCAGCAGTGTTTGACACAGTTTCTCACCGTACCCTAATACGCAGACTCCAAGGCGCAGGGATCCAAGATAAGGCCCTCAACTGGATCAGCTCCTTCCACTCCGGCAGAATGCAGTGGGCCAGACTCCCCCCTTTCCCCTTGGACCCCACACCAACCACCTTCAGAGTCCCCCAAGGATCCTCCTTCAGCTCTACGCTCTTCAATGTCTACAAGGTTCCACCAGTCCCCATTGTCAGAACCTATGGTCTCAACATTGTATCATACACAGACGACACCCAACTCATCCTCTCCCTATCCAACAAACCCACCACCAGACAAAACTTTTAAGAAGGAATAAAAGCCGTCGCCAAATGAATGAAAAACAGCTGCCTACAACTAAACACCAACAAAAAAGTACTCATCATGGGTCCAAACCCCGACGCTTGAAATGATACATGGTGGCCCCCCGCCCTCAGAAGCCCGCCCACCCCCACGTACCACGCACACAATCTGGAAATCATCCTGGACTCAGAGCTCAAAATGGACCGCCAGATCAACTCCGTCTTGTCCTCCTGCTTCCACACCCTCCGCCTCCTACGTAAGACCTTCGAATAGATCCCCCTCGAACACAGAAAGACCGTCACTCACGCCCTGGTCACCAGCGGACTTGACTACGGCAACGCACTCTATGCCAGAATAAACAAAAACCTCACCTGCAAGCTACAGAACATCCAAAATGCCGCCGTAAGACTGGTCCTCAACCTGCCAAGACACTGCCACATCTCCCAGCACCTGCACACACGCCACTGGCTTCCCATCACCTTCAAGATGCTCACTGTCGCTCACAAGGTCCTCCACGATACCGGACCAGCATACCTGAACAGCTGACTAAAATTCCACGCACCCCAAAAGACCCTATGATCAGCCCAGCTCTCCTACACCGTAGTCCCCTCACCAGAAAGACCAGATCGGGAGGCCGCTCCTTCTCCTTACTCGTGGCCAGAGCCTGGAACAAATTTCTGCTCCACCTCAGACAGACAACATTGCTACCCATCTTCGTAAGAAACCTCAAAACCTAGCTCTTCGACCAACCCACTCCTTGATGGACTAGAACCTGCGAACCCCCCTAGCACCTTGAGACCCTTACGGGTGAGTAGTCGCGCTTAACAAACACCTTGATTGATTGATTGACTGACAGTGGTTGGTAATGAAATTACTAAAAAGATGCCTTGTTTTTTAGAACATGCAGATACTGACATATTTATGAAGAAGATTGTGAGGAGGAGCAAATGGCTGATGGGATGGGTGTTAAGTTTGGGTCCCACTCCCTTCTCAAAAACAACTGCTGCATTTGGTGCGTTTTCATACTATACCTAGCACTTCCCAATTCGTTCAACTCCTAAAACTTGTCCCAAATAAATTGAGATTTCTTCCTCATATGCTATCTCTTACAATGGCTTGTCAACCAACCTGTCAATAGCCCAATCTAAACCTAGCCCAAGCCCTTTCCTAAAATGTCAACCTTCCCTATCACTCTCTAACCAAGGAATGATATTTCTTGTACAGGTAATGGTAGTGGCACTTGGGTAAGACTCTGCATTACAGAAATAGTAGGGCCACTGGAATTATTGTTATATGCCATTAGTTGTCCCCACATCATGCTGCCTCACCAGGTTAGCTTTAATAATGTTGCATGCTATAACATAGAAATAAGTTGTGCAGCATAAATTTAAAGCACCAATGTTTTTGATGGCAATGTATATAACTTTGTATATAACTTAAATATAAATCAATAAAGAGCACTTTTAAACCCACTTATAGATACTACTTTAAGCTATTGAATTATATTTTCACCATAGGTTCCACTTGAGTTAGACACATCACTTATATTAGGTCCTCTACTACCTTAATTTAAGAACGTTCCGCCTGAGCCTAGATAGAGCATTAGGGGTATCACAAACCGGATCCCTTCCGGTTGGATAATCTAGGGTTCCTCAGGGGTGGGGGGGAAATCAACACGAGGGAAGGGGTTAGGGGAATAAAAAATAAAATGTTTCTCATTTCTAAAATGGCGGTCGAAAATTACATAAATAAAAAATGGGCTAGCTTTTCTTATCTTAGCAATATTAAGGGAAATGTATCGGCAGGACTTTCAATAAATATCAGTAGACATGCCAAGTATGAGCACCATTAAGATTCTCTCCTGGAACGTTAATGGCCTGCGCACCAAACCTAGAGCCAACACAATAGTACAATATATTCGGGATTTTGGTGCCCAGGTCATTATCCTCCAGGAGACACATTTGGTTGAAGATGAAATTTTAGACTTGGTAAAAAAGAATAGATGGATAGATTTAACAGTCTCTACTTCTCAGATAGTTAACACAAAAGGGGTTGTCATTCTTTTTAAAAAAAACATCACTACAAAACTCTTGAAACAAAAGGTCGATCCACATGGCAGATGGGCAATCGCGACAGTAATGATTGGGGGGTCAAGCATTACATTAGTAGGCTATTATGGGCCTAATCGAGATGACCCATCTATTCTGGCCACGTTGTTTTCCGAGCTGTTACATTTTCCAGAACCAATGATAATAGCGGGTGACTTTAACATTGTCCTTGATCCGAAGTTGGATAAGTCCACTTCTACCAGACAACAGCTACATTCCAAATCAAGTATAAAAATATGCACCAATACGGACTTATTGATATTTGGAGGGTAAGATCGGGCTCGAAATCTGGCTTCTCTTTTCGAAATTATAAGTATCGACACAGATCAAGGATCGATTTCATATTGGTTAACAAGTGCTTGGAAAAGTCAGTAAGGGATATAACTTATTTACCATCACACCTGTCCGACCATTCGGCAGTATGTTTAGACCTTGAACTACAGTCTCACACCGTGACAAGGTCTTGGACAATTGACAGATCGTTCCTTACATCCCCTGAGGATCTGGACTATGTTAAGGTCGAGACGCAAGAATTTTTTAAAACCAACATTGGCTCGGCGTCACACAGTTTAGTATGGGATGCATTCAAATGTTCTTTGAGAGGGATTGTCAAGAACAAAACTTCATACCGTAAGAAGCAATATACTCAAGAGGTTTCACAGTTAGAGGCCAATATACTAAAAGCTGAATCATATTTAGAAAATACAAACAACAGCTCAGACTATGCTATACAGACCAAACAGGAGGAGCTCACGAAACTTAAAGGACAAATGGCTTCTGTACTAAATCAGCGAATCCTGCAGAGGTGGGAAGCTAGTAAATTAGCTAATTTCGAATTTGGCGAAGGGGCAGGCAAACTGTTAGCCTGGAAGTCCAGAACAGATCAAAAACGTAATAATATCATTTCTATAATAACGAATTCTGGTACAGCGACTTCAGACCCAGAAATAAGATTAGCTTTTAAAGACTTTTTTCAAGCTATCTATAGGGAGGACAATAATATCACCCCAATTCAGATAGAAAACTGGCTTAACAAAATCACCCTACCGACTCTCCCTAAAGAGCAGGCGAACCTATTAGACCACCCAATTATGTTAGAGGAGGTAACATCAGCCATATTAAACAGTAAAAATGGGAAGGCGGCAGGCCCGGATGGTCTTCCGGTAGAGATTTATAAGCATATTGTAGCCGATATCGCCCCTTTTCTTACCAATTTATTTAATCTGATACTGGTTGAGGGAGACTTCCCCCCTCCATCATGGAACAAAGCTTCCATTACGCTTATCTTGAAACCAGGCAAAGTAGCTACAGCCTGTGGCTCATATCGCCCAATTTCAGTCCTCAACGCTGACTATAAGATTTTCGCGTCTATACTAGCTAAACGAATGGGACAGGTAGCCCCCTTAATTTTACACTCTAACCAGAAGGGTTTTGTTAAGGGTCGCCAACTCTACGAATTAATTTACGACCTTATAGGTGCAATTGACATGGCAACTACTTCATCACTGCCCTTGGCCATTCTTGCTTTAGACGCTGCCAAGGCCTTCGACAGGGTCAATTGGAAATACCTGTCGGGGGCCTTGGAAAAATTTGGGGTGGGCCGAGCTTTTCGTAGAACGGTGGAACTATTATACCATGAACCTTCAGCCTCGGTCTTGGTCAATGGTGGGCTGTCGGAACCCTTTACCATTACAAGAGGCACCCGGCAGGGTTGCCCGCTCTCGCCCTTACTTTTTGACATCTATATGGAGCCTTTCGCCCAATTGATTCGTGAAGAAATTAACATCGCTCCATTTAGTCACAGAAATTGGGAAAAAAAAGTGTCTCTATACGCGGATGATCTTATGATCTTAACATCTGATATCAACACAGCATTCCCATTAGTAATTAATCTGGCACAAAAATTCGGCAAAATTTCCGGCTATGAAATCAACGCCACAAAAACCGATGTAATGGTATGGAACATTACTAATACGACATTACCAGTACAACCCTGTGACAATATGAGATATTTAGGTATTAAAATTTTAAATGATATCAACCAGATTGCCCACATAAATTTTACCCAGGTAGCCAAAGACTGCAGGAACTTAATGAATTCTTGGAGACATCTCCCATTGACGCTCTTAGGCCGCTCGAATCTGGTCAAGATGTCCATCCTGCCTAAATTGACCTTTATTTTCAACAGTTTACCACTTTACTTTGAGAAGAAAATGATAGCAAAGATGCAAAGTGACATTACTTCATTTATATGGAGGAATAAGTCTGTAAGAATCTCTTGGAATAAACTAAGGCGCCGTAGGGAGAAGGGGGGTCTGGCTGGCCCCGATATCCAAATCTATGCCTGGGCATTTCAGTTGGCACATGCTCGAATCCTATTTAAAACTCCAAAAGATCAGGGCATAGGCCTTATGTTTTCTACACTACTAAAATGTGAAGGTTTAAATCAAACAGGATTTTTATTTAAGTTTGGAGATCCAAAATTTTTTAAGAAAATTAAGTTGAAGATACTACAGGGCCTAGCAAGAACCTGGTACAACCTTAGAACTACTACCAAAATAGGCTACTATTCCAACGGTTCTCCTATATGGGATCTTCCAGCTCCACCTGAATGGACTAAAGATGCATTGATAAGCCCGCTAAAAGAAGCTGGGATTTTGACTTGGGGAGATCTCTTTTTTGAAGGGGAAATGTATTCCTGGGAACATCTAGTGAGTAGGGTAGGCTCAAACTTATCAAGACTGAAATTTCTCCAGATCTCCAGTTGGGCGGCAGCACAAAAATCTGACTCCACTCGCCAACTAATCCCTTCATTGGGTGATATCAGCCAACTAGAATCCTCCCTACTTGACAATGCCCTAAAAACCAAAGAGGTTTCCCATTTCTATAATTTAATCTTAGAGGAAATAGACGGAATATTCCACCTTCCAGATCATCTTTGGGGTCGTCTATTGCCGATAACTAATCTGCATGAACTTTGGGAAATATCCTTTACCGTGTTATGTGATATTGTAAAACCAGCGTGGCTGCGAAGAAACCACCTCTTTACCCTCCATAGGGCTTATTATTCGCCTCAGAGGTTGTCCAAATTCTCACCTGGTACACCAGTGGCCTGCCCTCGGTGTGGACAAGTCGAAGCCTCAGATGCACATATGTTTCACGATTGCCCACATTTAACATTTTACTGGCAATCAATAAGCAACAGACTAACATCTTCTATAGGTACCATGGTGAATATAGATTTAGGCCTTGTAATCTTTGGAGTAAAAGACAAAAAGCGTAGTGCAAATAATAACCTTTTGTTCTACTCAATTTTGGTGGCTCGACGAGAGATTTGTAAGCGTTGGAAAGAGGCCTCCCCACCGACACTACAAGATTGGAGTTCCTCCATGCTTTCTATATCGAAACTAGATTTATCTAGAGGAGGTAAACCAGAAAAAAGAGCTTTTTGGTTGAAACTCGATTGGTCTCAATGAGTAGAAACTGGGTTTTTTTTTTTTTCCCAGTTCCTATGATTACGAAGCCATGTCGAACACCTTTTTGCTTATTCACATCTGTCCTTCATACCTAAGGTCAATTGTGGCATAGGCGGTGGTGTAATTTGGCTAATGGCAAGTTCCATCTTATATTGTTAAAGGGGTTGTGACTTAGCGTTAAGCTAATCTAGCTGTAGGGTCTTGGCGCTCCCTCTTAAACGACCGACCCCTACCAGTCATGTACTGAGACAGCATTTTAGTCTTCCAAGTCACACTCTTTCGAGCCCACGGCTCTGACGGTTCAGCCATGGTTGAGATGAGGAACAAAAAAAAAAAAAAAAAAAAAAAGAACTTTATATATAACTTTGCAGTCCAGTCATTTTACAAACGTGTCAGGTGAAACATGTTACATAAGTGTCAGGTGAAAGTATTAACCAATGAAAATATTTAAATGATTTTTTTCTTCACTTTGAGCCCAAACTAAAATATATTTTCTGATTATGTAGGTGCTTGTGAGGGATTAATTAATGCAAAGTACTGCAAATATTAATTATGTAGCAAATGTGTAAGTCACAGGGACACATAATCAAATTAAAAAATCCAATGGTCATAGAGAACCAGCACCAAGGGGTGCATGATTGGCTATACAAATGAGCTTGCAATGGGTGCTACAACTCATATTCTTTTGAGCCTGGGAATCCAGGGTTAGGCATGGAAGGCAGGCATTTTGTTTTTCATGGTTTTGCTTGTCTGTAGGTATATATTGCTTACTTGAATATCATTGATTGCTCACTGTAAAGACTAGATTCTTTCCATTTAAG
The DNA here is from genome assembly GCF_964263255.1 of Lissotriton vulgaris. NCBI lineage: Eukaryota > Metazoa > Chordata > Amphibia > Caudata > Salamandridae > Lissotriton > Lissotriton vulgaris. The sequence goes on from NC_141685.1 coordinate 1,531,455,413, forward strand.
TTAATTTACATTAGCCGCACCCCAAATAAAAAAATAAAACCTTTTTCCTGTTTATATTTTTTTCACAGCAGACATTTCTGTTCCTCTATTTATGATTTATTTGAAAGTAAAGTTCATCCACAAATTCAGGGAGGTAGTCTGGAGGTCAAAAAAACTTCCCTCATCCACAGTGTGTCTTCAGAAGCCTTATAGTTTATAGGTATGAAGTGTTTATTCATTTTAATCATTGTTGGTCTCCGACTATGACAATTGTTCAAGCTGCTCTTAACACGAAATCTGAAGATACACTGGCTACAAGACATGCCAGTTACTTTTCTGCCAGCCTGCAGAGTTCTGATCACGGTTCCTTCTTCTCTTACCAATGTATCAATGGGTCTTGATCCACGGAGACTTCAGATAGGTCATTGAGAAATAGTACTATATGATCTTCTCAAGTGTCGTTGTTGTCATGACCATGTGCAAACACAAGTGTTAAGATACTTCAACGTACCGGTGATGAATGATGAATGAAGGAGAAACAAGCAGTTCTTAGGTATGTTTCATTATTAGGACTACATCACCCATAGAACCCATTGGGAAGTGGCCTGCCTACATGACCAATCAAGGGTACAGTTTTTTAAAACTCCGCGCGTGAATTGTACGGTGCTTGACAATTCGAGTCGGAGAAGGGTGTTTGTTCCTTATCAGCTTGTAAATAAATCAAGTAAGTTACCACTGTTTTCCATGATATCGCTGTAATCATCAATTGAATTGGATGTATAATTTCCAAGGGATTATATATTTGAGTTTTCCTCTTGATTGTGAAATGCTTTCACTTATAGTAGCCCATGTATCAATTAGGGGATTCTTCAGAACAGCAAGATTATTTTATACTTCTACGGATGAGAACATTAAAGTGCGGGTCATTACACATGTATTGATCCCACAAAATTCAAGTTGAAGTAGATTGCGAGTCAGGGAATTTTCATTCCAATAGTCATGGAATAACAGTATCACAGCTATTTGGGGGTTCTTCTCTGTACATGCCAAGCAAAACATTTCAACCTATGATACACTCAAAGTTTGATCCAGTCTATACATCTGGCCATTAGCTAACAATGGCTTATATCTGTAGGCACTTATGGTACTATCTGAATCATCGGCTATTGGTGGCTAATTTGTGGCAAACTAAGGATGTTGTTTGATATCATCTAATTAGTAATTCATATAATGTGCAAAAAAGTATTGGAGCCCTTGCTTATGCTTTGATTTGTTTACAGATAAAAGTGTGACAGAAAATGTGACTGCATGGACAAAAAGCCCCCAAAGAAGGACTGGAGCAGAGCTGTATTGGGCATGCACAAATATCATGAGGAATATGTCACTATTTCCAATGAAGTATAATATCTTTGGAGAAATATGAAACTGTATATATTATAAGAAGTATGAATCAAGAGGGAGAAGCAGAAAAATGACAGGCTTGCAAAGTCTCAGATTGTAATTAACATAAATCGAAGGAGGGGAGTGAACCACATCTGTCTGTGTGCCAGAGTCTCGAAGAAAATTGTCTCGGAGACCATCAACCACGTTGTCGCTACCAACACTGTATATTATAGCTGCTGGAGTGATATTGTGGGTAGTGTCATCATTGGGTCTCCCACTTGAGTGTTTGGTTCTCTGAGTGAGGCATACCTCTACCAGGAAGGAGACTGTCTGGTTGAAGACAGTGGCGGGATCTGTGTGATAAGGTAAAATTATCTCCTATCCAAAGTACATGATATATATATATATATATATATATATATATATATATATATATATATATATATATATATATATATATATTTAAAGAATAGGATAGGGATAAGACTAAAAACAGAGAAATGTTGTACGGACGAGTTATTTATCCCCAACATTTAATGGTCAGGTTGGCATGTTTCGGCCATGTGTTGCCCCTATGGGTCTGTGGCATTTGTCAGAACCATGTGAAGTGGATCCCTAATGTTTAGGATCATTATTAGGCTGTATGAGTATGTATATTAATTTACAGCTCTTCATCAAGGGTCTACTTACTGCCTGAGACGGGTATTCGTTAAAGGTGCAGTCTGTAGTCTATAACTGGCAGGAAAACAGAGGTTAGAGTCTGGGAAAATGGTGTCTATGTATTGCCATTTCTTGATCAATTGTTTTTCTTAGCACTAAGTGCGATATTGTATGGAGTGTGTTTGAACCTTCTGCACATAGGGTTCTTTTTGAGCACTTACATTACTGTGTTTCATATTCTAATTTGAATGTGATTCATTGGCTCATTGTTGTCAAGGGTGTGTCTAATATCTGGCAGTGGATTGATCATCAAATTGGGAAAGTGCTGTGAAACGTGAAGTGCTGCTTAAAAACTTAAAGAACCTGACAAAACTACTAACGACAACATACCCACATGCGTCACACCCTAAAAAAGCATTGATAAACATTGGAGCATCAGACACCTTAAAATGGCTCAAACCTAGATTCCCTCACAAAAGAATTCAAAACATCTGAGATGAACAAGTTACTTACAGATATATTGTTACCGAAGGTAAGTAACTTGTTCATCTGAAAGAGAATATTAGTTATACCTTAGAACAGATACCCCAGCAATATCTAACCATGGAGGTGGGTCTGAGAACTAAGTTCACACCAGAAAGTCCTGGAGAACTGAACAGCCAAAGAGGCCGTCTCTCTGGACTTGACTATCCAGGCAGTAATGTTTAGTGGACGTGTGCAGTGATGCCCATGTGGCTGCCTAGCAGATGTCACTGAGGGGGACTCCACGTCCAAAAGCAGTAGTGGCTGCCTTCGCCCTGGTGCAATGGGCGCGCAGTCCAACCAAAGGCTCCTTTTTTGCCAAGGAATAACAGATCTTGATGTAAAGGATGTCCCATAGAGAGATGGTCCGTTTTTGCACGACCCAACCTTTCTTGGCACCCAAAAAGCCAACAAAGAGTTGATCGTCCACCCGGAATCGTGTTGTGCAATCCAGATAAAATGTTAACGCATGTTTTGGATCCAGACGGTGGAATCTTTCCTCCTCCTTGGAAGGATACGGGGGCTAGAAGAAGGTGGGAAAAGTGATGGTCTGTCCTATGTGGAAAGAGGTAGCCACTTTGGGTAGAAAAGAAGGCCTAGTTCGAAGAACAACCTTGTCCGGATGGACAGCAAGGAAAGGAAGTTTTGAAGATGGAGCCTGAAGCTCACTCACCCTGCGAACAGAGATGATGACAACCAGAAAAGCTGCTTTTAAAGTCATGAGTCTTAAAGGATAATTATGTAGTGGCTCGAAAGGAGCGCACATAAGGTAATTTAAGACCAGATTTTAGTCCCACTCACTGGGGCATTACGAATGGAATGGGAGGAAAGAGGTGAGTAATGCCCTTAAGAAACCTGTTTACAATAGGGGACTGGAAAAGAGAAGGCTGATCAGGAAGGCGAAGAAAGTCCGAAATGGCCGAAAGATAGCCGCTAAAGGTGCCCAGCGCAGAGCCCTGCTGGGCCAAAGAAATTATGAATAGCAGAACCTCAGAAAGAGGGGCAGAAAGGGGATACACAGCCTTTGCTGCGCACTATGCCATACACTTTTTGCATCTACAGGCGTATACTGTTTTAGTAGAGGGACGACTGGCTGACAAGATGACATTACAGACTTCGGGAGGAAGGTCCAAGGCTGTCAACTGTCACCGCTCAAGCACCATGCAAGGAGGTGGAGGCAGAACAGGTTTGGGTGGAGGATTGTCCCCTGCTGCTGCGACATAAGATCCTCCAAAAGAGGCAGTCTGATCAAAGGATCAACGGCCATGTTCAAGAGCTCAGGATTCCAGACTCGTCGTGCGCAGTCCTGAGCCACAAAAAGGACTTGGGCCCTGTTGTTCTTGATCTTCTTCAGCACTCTGAGCAGAAGTGGTATAGATAGAAAGACATATAGAAGAGCGCAATTCCACTCGTGACGAAAAGCGTTGCTGAGCGAGTGCCGCCTTGGAAATTCAAACGTGTAGAACAGCTGACATTGTGCATTCTCTTCAGTGGTTAACTTATCTATCCAATGTTCTCCCCACTGCTGAAAGAGACTTTGCCCCACCTCCGAGTGAAAACACCATTCGTGATCCATCATGCACCAGCGGCTGAGTTTGTCCGCCTTGGCATACACCTGTCAGGTGTCGAACGACCAGGGACATCCCCTGATGTTCCAGCCCTGTCCAAAGGTGAAAAGCCTCTAGACATAGGTTCCACAACACCACCCCGGCCTGTTTATTGCAGTACCACATGGCAGTGGTGTTGTCCGTGAAAACCTGCACTACCCTTCCTATGACAGAAGGAAAGTATGCCTTCAGTACAAGATGAATCGCCCGGAGCTCCAGGACTCCGTCAGAGACCAGAGGCCTATGATCTCCGCCTCTCCCATGTGGCCGTCCCATCCCAGGAGGGATGCATCTGTCACCACTGTGAACTCTGGTTGGGGAAGGGAGAGGGATCTGCCTTTGTTCCAATCCTGGTTCATTAGCCACCACTGCAATTGTGCCCTCCAAGATCTGGATGCAATCAGAAAGATTCCCCTGATGCTGTGCCCACTGGAACCTCAGGCCCCACTACTGAGCCTGCATATGCCACCTGGCATGATCCACCAGCAGGATGCAGGAGGCTATGAGGTCCAGCAGCCTCAGAGTCATTCTCACCGAAATCCGGAATAGAGGCTGCAATATCAGATCCATAGCCCAAATATCCCGGGCTCGCTGCTCAGGAGGATAAGCCCGAAACTGTGCTGTATCAAGAACTGCTCTGACAAAAAGGAGATTCTGAGAGGGAATCTTTTGTGACTTGGCACGTTGATAGTGAGCTCCAGTGAGTGCAGGTGGTCCGCCGTAGTCTGGAGGTGGGAGATGACAGCCTGGGGCGAGCTTGCCTTCAACAGTCAGTCGTCAAGATAGGGGAAGACTGGAACCCATGATCTGCGCAGTTGAGATGCGACCACCGCCATCACTTTTTCATGTACCCGAGTGGCACTGGTAAGGCCAAAGGGGAGCACAGTAAACTGAAAATGCTCATTGCCTATCGTGAACTGTAGGTAACGACTGTGGGCTGGCAGGACGGGGATCCGGGAATAGGCATCATGCAGGTCCAACGCTTCCATCCAGTTTCCAGGATCGAGGGCAGACAGGACCAGAGCTTATGTCAACATGTTGTACTTCTCCTTCAGGAGGAAGCGGTTGACGTCCCTGAGATCCAAGATAGGATGCAGACCTTTGTCCTTCTTGGATACCAGGAAGTAGTAGGGAGAACAACCAAGACCTACATAAGGCACAGGGACTCACTCGATAGCTCCCTTGGCCAAATGAGCCACAACTTCCTGACTGAGAAGGGCCAAGTGATCCTCTGACATGCGATGGAGTGTTGGTGGCATGAAAGGAGGGATAGTCTTGAAGGGGAGGGAGTAGCCCCTTCGGACCATCTGCAAAACCCACCTGTCTGAAGTGATGTTGTGCCAGTGGGGGAGGCGATGGCAGATGCTGCGGCACACTGGCAACCGGTGGCCCGGAAAAGTCAGACTAGTAAGACTTGGAGACAGCTGCAGGGGGGCATTGGTGGACTGACCCCCTCTGGCCCCCGGACCCACGAAGCTGGGTCCCATGTCCCCGGCCATGCAGGGGCTGGATGGCTTGTGTGGCCCTGTGGCTCTCGGTGGAATGTGGTGGAGCACCGGGGGAAAGGCAGACTGTATGGGGCGATAAGTTGCTGCAAGACCCAAAGACCTGGCCGTAGCCCTTGAGTCCTTGAAACGCTCAAGTGCGTTCTCAGCCTTTTCACCAAACAGGCGACGGCCATCGAGGGGCATCTTCAAAAGGGTAGATTGGACATCCCCAGAGTGTCAGAGGTTCTCAACCAGGTGTAGCACCTCAGGGCTACCACGTTGAAATCGTCCTACCCAGCGAATCAGCTGTATCCAGCCCACACCGGATGGTGAACTTTGCTGCATCACGACCCTCAGCAACAGCGCGGGCAAGCATGGCCCGGGCCTCTTCTAGGCATTGTGGCATCACTTGCGCAACACTGATTGTGTGTAATGGCCCGAGACACTGACCGCAGTCCTAAGCTAGCGGAAGAAAACGTCTTCCAAAGATGGTCCAGCTTCTTGGATTCAAGTCAAGTCAAGTCAGGGACATTTGTATTGTGCACATATCACTCCAGGAGTCTCATGGCGCATGCAGATGGCTCTGAAAGAAGACTGATCTTTGCCTCGAACTGCTCTGAGTCAAATACCCCCGACTCATAACCAACTGCCTTTGGATTCAGAATTATCTCTTGTTAGCTGGAACATAGCAGGTTTAAAATCCAAATTGAAAATCACAGAATGGCTTAATTGGGTTGATAATAACTGCGATATATTGATGCTACAAGAAACTTGGAGTACAACGTCACCAACAATGGAGGGTTTCTGTTGTTATAATCTTAAGGCTTCCCCTTCTCACATGGGACGACCCAGTGGGGGTCTATCTATCTGGTCCAAAATAAAATCCGGGGTGCAAACTAAATTGATCCCTACACCGGGTAATTGTTGTTTTATGGCTATGAAGTACATTAACAGATTGAAATTATGTATTATTAATTTTTATAACAACGACTTTGTTAGCCGTCCTAATGGTAATTTTATGTTATTGTTTAATTTTATAGATGAAATTATGGGAGGGCAAAAGTATGGGCCCTTTGATGGCATCTGCATTGGAGGGGACTTTAACGCTAATATGTATCGCAACAGCCCACTATGCAAAAACGGTGAGGAACTGAAAAACCACATAGCTTCCCGTGACCTAGTAAATGTAATGGAAATTGCAGGTACTAGTGCAAATAATATAACAACCCCCACTTTCATAGGTCAGGGCTGTGCCTCTACGATAGATTACATATTTACATGCCCAACATTAAGCGATATAATTTTAAAAGCAGAAGTCATCTGTTCCGCTTACAGCGACCACTACCCGCTTAGAATATATTTACACAATCCACAGACCTCAAAGGTTGCAGCAAAGTTAGAGGCTGGGCCTCAAAATCTGGCTTTATCAACAGATAGATTGAGACTAGTATGGAAAGGAGTCGACAACAAAGAGATTCTATCCAGAGTAATTAAAAAACATCCTGAGACAGTAGAGATTTGCCTGTCATACACAAGTCCTAGTAATGAGGTGGTTGGCGCCTTTGGTGATTTATGTGGGGCCATTAAAACAGAATCTTCCAAACCCGCTAGGCAGAATATATCCCATGGTCCCATGGTCCCCGCTGGTTCGATTCCTCTTGCTCTAAGGCCAATAGGGACTTGAGGGCAGCCTTAAATACCAACCCAAGGGATGCTCCACTCGTGAGAGAATTAAGATCAAAATATAAAATTGCCTTACGAACTAGATCCGAGGCTCTAGTGATTAATCACTGGGAATCTCTCACGCGTACTGCCACACTAAAGGACATAACAGGTTTCTGGAGAGAAGTCAAGTCCTTAAGATCTTTTGGTTCTAACATCAATCCAATTAACAGTAATATAACGGGTGAGGCGTGGGTAGAGCATTTCTCCCAAATTTACGCCATATCAGCCACTCCCCTAGATACTGTCTCTCTATCTAACAGCGCTGAACCTCTGACCTTTTCATTATCAGAGGTCGAGGATGCTATTATTGATAGCGCTAGCAATAAAGCCCCTGGCCCGGACGGCCTTTCAATTGATCAGATTAAATCAGAAATTAATTTTTGGGCCCCTCTATTATGCAACTTATTTAATAACCTGAATGATAGCTCAATTCCCGAATCCTGGTCGAACAGTGTCATCGTACCAATATTTAAAAAAGGTGACAGGTCGGATGCCGCCTGTTACCGCCCGATCTCACTGATCGATAATACGTTAAAAGTCCTTGGAAGGGTAATTTTTAAACGGATAAGGGATTGGGCTGAGGACAACAATGTTCTTCATTGTAGTCAACTGGGCTTCAGAAGCCAAGTAGGCACCATTGAACAATGTTTAAATTTAAATCTGATCATGGCCAAATATATCATTGTTAAAAAATCCCCTCTTTATTTAGGTTTCATGGATCTGAGTTCTGCGTTTGATTTTGTTAATCGTTCTAGGTTGTGGTCACTTTTGCTTGATTATGGTTTGGATGACTCACTGGTGTATTTTCTTTCTTATTTACATAGGGACCTAAAAGCGAGAGTACGAATTAATAATGATGGTGATTTATCCAATGACGTCCCTATTAGCAGAGGAGTCAGACAGGGCTGCGTACTCGCCCCACTGCTTTTTATTTTATATATCAATGGGTTGAGTAGCACTCTGAGTGAGATCACTAAGGACGTTCCAATTATAAATGGTTCCCCCATTACTACCCTACTTTATGCGGATGACGCAGTATTAATGGGGCGTACACCGAATGCTTTACGCATTTTAATCTCTGGGTTTGTTGCTTTTATGTCCGATCTTGGTCTAAATACCAATTTTAAAAAATCTTTTATCATGAATTGCGGACCAAAAAAGTATAATATTACATCAATTAAATCTGGTAACAACACCTTAAAATGCACCAGCACTTTCCCTTACCTAGGGTTGTTATTCTCTAACTCAGGCTCATGGCAGCCACACGCTGCCCATGCGAGAAATAAAATTGGCAAGTCAATTAACTCAATTTTATCCCTCCGTCAACCAAAACTGGCTGATGTTGTTACACCCCTCCTCAACATCTATCGCACCAAATGCCGGCCAACTGGGACTTATGGAGCTGAAGTGTGGGGTTATTGTAACAGCATGGCCCTCCAGTTGGAGGAAAATAGATTCTGCAGGAGGGTGCTGGGGGGAGTTCCTTGTGCCCCTACATTTATTTGTCACAATGAACTAAGGCTGCCATATATTGTCGATTTTATTAAGTCAAGGCCTGCGCTTTTTTGGATTAAAATATGGCTAAATCCAGCAGCATCCTTAACGCGCAGTATAATATCAGACTGTTTGTTAAGTGATAGATCCCATCACATACCCTGGTTAAATGCAGTCAAAAACAGTCTGCAGAGCGTGGATCAAGGATCTTTATTTAGCTCCCCTGATTCTATTGTACCCGCTCATAAGAATAGTATTAAACGGGCATTGCTGGACTTATATAATGAGGATCGGATGAGATCAGAATCCATTAAACCAGTTGTCACTAGATATTTGCGCATTATTGACCCAGGTATTGATAATTTGAACAATCCTTTAAGATATTTGTCAATCCCTATAGGAAGATGGAATCGGAGCCTTTTATTCAGGTTTCGGGATGGAAGCATAGTTAATTTGCTCAGCTTCCCCATTGGCTATAACAAAAAATTAGAAGAGTTGGACTGCCCTTGTTCTCAAGGCGGTAAACAAAGTTTATTGCACTATCTCTTCTTTTGTGGCCACTACAAATTGTAGACCTGTCAATATTTAAGGCCGATTCTTCGTAAATATAACCTTCGAGATTCCATTCATGCATTAAAATTCTTGCAAATGTTGCACATAGATGAAGTCATATATACTGTAAGCTGCTTCATAAAAGCTTGCGTGAGATCGAGGGCAAGTATGGAACATGGCTAATCGATAATAGTACTATGCCATCTTATGTATTTTGTGCACTTTATTATTCTACTATAAACTGACTACAGATTTAATTGTATACGTGCTTTGATTTAAATAATCCCTGTGGGAGAATATAAATTGAATTCTGAGATTACGTACACTAATAGATTAATGCTCTTCCTCTACTATGTATTTTGCACTTTATATATTATGTACATTGCACTTTACGTTACATATGCTGCTTAAACCCAACTGGATAATCTGTTTTTAACTTTTTATATATGCGTTTTTAATCTGTTTTTAAAATGTATTTTCATTCTGTATGTACTTTTATGGATGCACTAAAATCCGAATAAAGATCATTTATTATTATTATTATAGAAGACTGATGGCTTAGTTATCAAATAGCCATGTTTTTAGCTTCTTGCAGAAGCAACTATGGTCAGAGTTGTAGCAGAGGTATAAGAGCATTTTATTCCAGGTTGCCGGGGCGAGAAAGGAAAAAGCTTTGCCCCCTTTTCTAGCCATTTGAATTCTAAGGGGAATAAGCAAAGCCTCATTTCTGGATCTAAGTACCCTATGTGGCTGGTACCAACGTAACTTCCCTGACCAATATCTAGGGCCAACTCCATACATGTTTTTATGAGTCAGACAGAGAATTTAAAAAAGAATCCGTTTTCTCACAGGAAGCCAATGCAGGGTTTTTAGACATGGAGCAGAAGAAGATCTATAGGAAAGTCTAAAACAAGCCTAGCAGCTGTGTTCTGCAGGATTTGAAGCCTGTTTAGGAGGTTTTCATTTATTGAGAGCAGTAAGGCATTGCCGTAGTCCATCCTATTTATGATCATTTGAAACTACGCGTAACACCAAAACAGGTGCCAATGACGTGGTTTATTTGGCTTTTCATGGACAGTTGGTTGTCCATGTAAAAACCGAGGTTGCGGACCGTTTCCTTGATGTTTGGGCAGGGGCCTAAATTAAGTGTCCACCAGTTATGTGCTCCATGTTCTGCGGCATTGCCATAGAGCATAATCTCAGACTTACCACCGTTTAGCTGAAGGTGGTTAGATCTTATCCACCGATCCACATGGGACAGACAATTTTGGAAACATTGCTTAGTTTCAATAAGGTCCGGGCCTAAGGTGACCAGAATCTGCGTATTGTCTGCATACAATATGACATCAAATCCGTAGGCTCTGATCACCTTAGCCAGGGGGGTCATGCAAAAATTAAAAAGTGTTGGGCTCAAAATAGAGCCCTGTGGCACTCTCATCTTCACAGGTCTATCCCTATCTTAAGGAGCTGTAGGGAAAGTGCTTCCCTCTGAGGATGAGGCTTGGACCCCCAAGCTCTCGGGGTAGGGTGTTGGGAGAGGAAACTGGGTCACCCAGGGCCGGGCAGTGGCGTCAGGCAATCATCCTGTCCACAGCAGCCCCTATGCTGGGCTTGGACCAGGAGCTTAGAAGGATGTCAGTAAGGTCCTCATTGAAAGGCAGGAAGGGGTCTGAAGAGGCTGCTGCCGGCTGAAGCACCTCAGTCAGGAGGTTAGTCCTGACTGTCACCATAGGAAGCTCAATGCCCAAGGCCTTAACCACCCTACGCAACACCACAGCGTAGGAAGCTCCCTCCTCCGTAGCCATGGTAGGGGGAGAAAGCATATCAAGGTCTGAAGAAGTATCCAGACCACCGGCATCGCCCAGCTCCTCTCTCCAGTCCAGCTCTTCAAACTGGTCTGCCACAGGGTCAACAGACCCCTCCCAGTCCTTCTCACTCTGCTCTGGCTGCCACTCAAGGTGATAAGGAACACCAGGGAAAAACAGCAGTACAAAAGTCACCTCTGTCACCGGTACCGGCGTTGGTCGATGCCGGTCCGGCTCCGTTTCCAAGTCGAGAGGGAGGCTGGGGTCGACGCCGGCCGGGGGCGCAACCGGTGTGAGAGGTGGCAGAGGCATCGTCAAAGGAATTGGCGCCAGGGAAGGTACTGTGTATTCGACCAGCGCTGAGCTGGATCCAGGCCTGGATCCTTGGGGGCCCTGCGGGACCGAGGCCAGAGCCTTCGACTTACCCGATGACGAAGACTTTGATGACGAATAGTGGTGGTGGCTCTATAACCTTCCCCCTCGACCAGTACCTCGAACGGCGCGGAGCCAACTGCCAGGCCTCCAAAAGCTTTCAGGACTGCTCCCCCAAAGGCTTAGGATTCAGGGCAGAGACGTCAGAGCACAATTTTGGGTGATGGTCACGCTCCAGGCACCAAAGGCACACCACTGCGGATCGATGACCGACATCAGCTTGTGACAGGAGTCACAAGGCTTGAAACTGGGTCGAGGACTTGACATCCCTTGTGCACCAGGAGTTGTAAGACTCAAAAAAAGATGTAAACAAAAAGGACTAAGGGTACCGCTCTCTCTACGGATCTGTGCTGGCTGGCGCGAAAAAAAGAAAGAACTGACGTCAGCGCGCATGGGCGGCATCTAAGTAGATACCGCAATGTCATTCCGGTGATCACAGCGCTGACGACGAATGCAGAGTCGACTGACTCCACCTACCGACATGCAGGGGTACTGCTGAGAAAAAATTCTCCGGATCCAGTCTGACGCCTGGGGGTAGTTCTAAGGTAAGGAATCTATAGCTAATAGTCTTTCAGATTATCTACTTCATACTCGTCTACCAAAAGTGCAAAAAACACAAACAGAGTACTATCCACCTGGGGTCTCTAACACAATAGTGGGTCATTACTGTTGCGGTTCATGTGCTGTGTGCCACCTAACCAAGGCAACTCATATTCTGGAACTCAATGAAAACCCTTAAGAAGGCACACAAACTATAACACAACCCACATGATCTATAGGATCATATGCCCCTGCCAACTCTGGTATATTGGAAAGGCATGCAGAAAAATCAAAACACGCATCTGGGAACACCGTAGCAATAGCAGCTGTAAAAAGATCACGACACAACAGAGTAATCACTACCTGTCAACAAAATACAGAGAAAATGAACTTGAGTGGGTGCTTCTTGAGACACAAGACAATACGAGTAATGATGCGGAACGAATTTTATTTCATAAAGAAGAACAGTGGGACTACCGTCTAAGAATTTTTGACAAAGGCCTGAATGCTAACATCCCTAACATGCATTCAGCAAGTAGGACCCAGAAGGCAGAAATGAAGTAGGTTTTGCCCCATGGTTACTTCACTGAACATACCAAAACTGGACAACGAAGTTCATGACCACAAGGCCTACATTAAGAACCTAAATGTACCTGAAAGACTTTGTAAATTCTATAAGGGAGACCCAGACACCCAAGATAGGATGTGAATGCATGTCCAATGGAACCAGATGGACCCTCTGATATGTAACTTAAGTTTTAATATTTTCTGCATTTTTTACTTTTAAAAAATAACAAAAAATCATGACCAGGTTAAAATCAAGACATCTAGATTTGACCGCAAAAACCGTAATGACAACACTAATCAAGACCATTTTCAATCCTAATTAACCTAGACCCAGTAGGCATTTTGAAACAATATTGTTGTGCCTAAATGACATTCAGCCATTTTTCTTCAGCACTTTTAGCCATCTCTATGTGCAACCACAACACTTGCACTCTACGTGGGGATAATTACAACACAATTAAGGCCATATTCCTTAGTATACATATCCTGCTTTCCCTGTCAGTAACTAACATCCGGGACGGGGGAGACACTGAGGAGTAACACGCTGGATGTTTAGATATCAATAAAGTGGGAAGCTCAAGGGGGGCACACCAGTCACTTACACCAAGCATATTAAGTAAATGCTCTCAAAACTAACTTGCAAGCCTACAATTTATTATTGTTTTTGACAGTAAGTGGGTCGAAAATTACATTTCAATCCTTAACAAATCTACCACCCCACTTTACCAGTAGATGAAGACAGACTGATCCAGGTCTATCTGCATTCCATGGGGCATATTTAAGTCCTCTAAGAGGGAACTAGCATATAGCTTACTGTTCCATTTCCTTACCTATATATACACAAATATTTTGTGTCACATCTCAGACATACATTGTCCTACTCATTTTTGATTGACCATGAGCAAGGGCTCCACACACTAGCATCATCAATTTTTTTCTTAAAAAACTAAACAAAATAGCATGCTACCTTTACCAAAGGACGACTAGTCACATCATCCAGATAGTGTGAAGAGTGGACGCATATCTTACAATATTAGTACACAACGAGCCAACATTAGCATGTAATAAGTTCAGCATTGAGGAAATAAATTCACCAGTGACATGCTAGAAGACTCACAGATGCCCACATGGCCTTAATAATTACAAGAGGGCATACATAGGGCGTGGACCATATTCCACTACAAAGAATCACCAGATTCTTCATGTTTTTAAGCATCACTTCAAGTTTCACCACACTTTCCATATTTTGGTTAGCAATTCACTGGCAGCTATTAGACACATCATTGGGAACAACGAGCCAATGAATAACATTCAAACGAGAAAGTGAAGCACTGTATCATGTGTTAAAAATCCAAAGTGCATAAGGCTCTTGTGAGAAGGGTCAAACGCACTCCAAACAGTATCTTACTAAGCCCTAAGTAAAACAATTCCCTGAGAAATTACCATACATAGACACCATTTTCTCAGACTTGATCTAACCTCTCGATTTTCATCCCCGTTACAGGCTACAGGCTGCGCCTATAATGACGAACCATCTCAGGCAATAAGTAGACCCTTCAGAAAGAGCGTAAGTTAATATACTTACTAGCACAGCCCAAGGAAGAACTTAAAAATGAGGGGTCCAGTTCACAAGGTCCTGATGAAGGCCACAGACCCGTAGGGGCAACACACGGTCAAAGCATGTTGACCTGACCATTCCATGTTGAGGACGAATAACTCGTCCATACAACACCTCTCTGTTTTTTTTTCTCATCCCTATCCTATTCCATTAAAAAAAAAAATCACTTACACAGGATAGAATATAATTTCACTTTATATCACACAGATCCTGCCACTGCCTTCATCCAGACAGTGTCCCTCCTGGTGGAGGTGTCACTCACTTAGGGAACCGAACACTTAACTGAGCGAGCCAATGATGACACTACCCACTCCCTCACTCCAACTGAGATTATTATACATTGTTGGATGCGACAATGTGTTTAAGCGTCTCCAAGACAATTTTCTTCGATACTCTGGTAATAGACAGATGTGGTTCATTACCCCCCTTAGATTTACATTATGTTATAATACCACCTCAGAATAACATTTGTCATTTTAAAAGGACTCTTCCAAGAGTTCTAAAATAGAAGGACTGAATGACAGTTTAAGCCTGTTCATTGGATTCAGCAATTCCTTGTTGTAAAAAAGCAGTGCCTTGAGGGACTCACCTACTTTCGTATAGGAAGTTTATGAATGGTGTCATCTGCAGATAGAAACTCCTTCTTTGATCAAGCTGGCTGCCACTCTCCATGACACTAATCACCTGCCAGTGCATTGCAGTGGAGATCCAGGCTCGGTTACGAACATTCAGAAGAGTTATCAAGGTCTTCAGGAATCTTGACTATATTAAAGATTTATCTCCATGCAGCGAACTGTACTCTCCTACCAAGACATATTTCTATGACTGTCCGTGCTTCACTGAAACTCAACGTGGAGCTTAACATCTTGTAGCTATTAAGGTGGAACCAACACATTGATCGACTCGCCGTGATCATTATACCCAATAGGATTCACAACTTCGATACTTTGTACTTGCACCCCTCTGATTCTTAAGATCTTCCCTACGGCGAGACCTGTCAAGACTAAGATTGCCTTGAAAAAGCCCAGGAGTGGGCGAAACACGTGTCGGCAGTGCAAAGCTGGAAAACTTTTAATGTGTTTGATAATAAAGAACTTGAAGCACAATAACTGTTTTTGGATCCATACTTTGAAGCTTCATAACCTCTAATGAACTTATGATGGATGTTGGTGTATAAACCTTGAAATAACCATTACGCTACGGAAATTTCCTTGACATCTGACTTCTTATGAGGGTGCTTGTGTAACTTGGTTTCCTCCTGATCCTTGATACTTGCATTAAGTTGCTTTGTTCAAACACCCCTGGTGGTGGGTGTTTTATCAGGTTATCAGTGCACCTCTTTATATACTTCGCGTCTAACGTACAAAGTGAAAATAGTCATTAACAAAAGGTGCGGACGTTTTCTCTCATAAAGAGAAACACTACCACCAATATTGCTGTGTAACCTACCAGCTTCTGTTTGCATGTGACCTTGCATCCTGTTACTTTATTGCAGGATGTAAGATTCTAATAGTATGCCGCAGATCCACCCTTTTTGGAATTATTTTACATTGGCAGCAGTAGGCTTAGAAAGCTATGCCTGTCTTAAGTTTCCAAGCATAATACTGACAATCAAACGCTTAAAAAATGATGGAATAAATGATTGCAAATAGTCTAACCAGTGGCAATTGCTCGGGATAGCATTCCAACCCATTGTTTTTACCCCCTGCGCTACTTTGGATTGAAGCTTGCCTACTGCAAATTAGTAGTCTCATGTAAACAGTCCATCCTGAACCTTGATTGTCTTACCCTCTTTATCCTGCAGCCCACTGCCTTTTTTCAATGGGAAATTTAAGATTCACCCCAACCGTATCTCACTGAATAAGCTACACTCCTGCTTAGGATTTATAAATGACTATACTGTATGTCTAAATTCAGATTGTTTCTGTTCCAGTACCACTAGCCCCACACAAATGTACACTGGAAGTTATCTCTGCCTGATGGTTAGCTCAAATATGTGATGCATAACAAAATCATTTGTATAAAAATGTTCATATATTCTGCACCAATTTATTAGTTTGAAATAGCAGGATAGCAAACAGAAATGTGTCAGCGATATGTTTGTAACAAAACAATACTAATTAATTTAATAACTTCTCTGGATATGTATATTAAGATCTTATCAGACCATAAAACCATAGAGCAGCGGGTTAATACTACCAGCCACATAGACAACAAAAAACCAAAATAAAATAATTTCTTGACGACATCTGAAATTCTATTTCAAGGTTTTTGTCCTCTTCTTTCCGCCTCCCCATCCTCCACTGAGTTGCACAGGATTGTCTCGAAAGGATATTCTCTCCTTTCGCACAGGCCCTCCATTTGTTTTCAATGTAACAGGAGAATCACCACCTATATAAAGAAAATAATTGTTAATTTCTGCAGTAGAAAAAAAGTAAAAAAGGGAATCAGCCATTAATTGACCAATTACACCTGTTATATGTAAACTATTGCTGGAGACATATATTTAAATTATTCAGAATGAGGCACAGATTGCTTTGCACAAAGAAGCAGGTTTATCGTCTTAATATCTATTTTATTCATTTGTGATAACCAAGGGTGCGTCTGCAAAGATGGTTAAGCATAGAGGTGTATGAAATCTTTAAGATGCACAATATGATTGGCAACCTAATTTTGGCTCTTGGCAGTAATGTATTCTGCTATAGAATCAAACTTTGTCTCCACAATAATGTTATTCATTAGTATAAAGAAAAGAAAGCATACATCAGCAACAAAGGCTATAGAATGATTGTTTGAACACTTTTTGATTCAGAGTTCATCAGGAGTACTCCTATGTCCTACTCCTGCAAATCCACAATTGAAACTTTTTCTTCAATGCTTAGTTTCATTTCATATCTGCATCTATTTTCTATTTTTTGGGGCTATGGCGATGCGATTTGTGCTGCTGAAGCTGAGGGAAAGCAGATAGCCATTAAAAAGCCCCCCCCCCCCCCCCCCCCACCTGGGAACAGATTCCACCATGAGCAGGAGGATTGCAAGACACTGGGATGGGAATCTAGCACAGCAGGACTGGATACTGAGGAGTAGGGGGCTGAAAGAGTGTCTCCTGCATGTGGTACCAGTGGACGTTCCCAGATGAAGTAGGGGTAGGGTCTATCTTTCAATGCGTCAACTGCTGCTAAGAAGTATGTGGTGATGTAAAAAAAAACTAAAAGTATGTTGTGACGTGGCGGAGGAATGACAGAAGACAGAAGCAGAGTATATTTTTTCCACAAGAAGTCAGCATGCACTGTCTCTCTGTGAGTGCTCCAGGCTCAACCAACAGCAACTATCAGTTAAGTCTACGCAATGAACTCTGCTCGGCTCACCGAGTCTGCGGTGATTCCCGCACTCCATGTTACGCGGAGCTTGCAGAGTTCCGAAAAAGTTTTTTTCCTCACTCGCGTTCTTCAACGGCAGGTTGGTGAGCGCAAGAGAGGAAAATCATCCTCCCGGCAAAATATTTCCTTTATCGCAATCATCAACATTAAGTTGGCGAACGTGAGTGTGGAATACCAACCTCCCAGCGAGATTTCTCAACGCAGGGTATGCTCGCAACTGCTCGCGTTAGGAAACTGTCCGTTGGCATTGAGAAAGATGCAGCTCGAGCACAGTGCATACAAGCCCCTGGCATTAAAAATCACCATGAAGAGCATTTATCCAACGCCCTCCGCGTAGTGCGGCGGAGTGTTTTTTGCAATTCGCAGAGTTCCAGGTAGCAGAACTCCACTATCAGTTTGGAATACTCGCAGAGCTACACCAGTGACAGTATAGAGCGCACAATAACATTCCAACTATCAAAGAGACTTACCTAATAAGCCCATAACACATCCCCCCCTTAACAAAAATCAACACAATAATATACATTGGATGCTGCAATCAAAATGAAAACAAAGCAACAATCTAAGAATAAAAAATATTATCAAGTCACAATAAAGTCATTAAGGTACATTGATCGCCTATATTCCTCCTAAATTTTTTAACTTAGGTGACATAATTCACAACACCACTACCACTCTCATGTGGTTGCTGCAACCCCAAATCAGGGTAACCACAACACCTCAAACTTGATTCCCAAACACCACCATTCAATCATTTTCCCCTACCAAGACAAGAATAATCACTTGCAGCCAAAGAAACACTACCCCTCCCTGCTCCCCACCCCCCAAACCCACAGTAGTAGTTCCACTCCCCAAAGTATCAAGAGAGTCAAAATGGTCGGTAACACTCAAAACTTTCACTAACATGCACTCTGGCCATATTTCTCCTAGTCCACCATATCCCATTCTCCAGCTTGACTGAATCCTTGGAGACTTGAACAACCGTTGTCTCGGGATAAAATCTAGAAAATAATTGTTTAGATTCTTTTGACCTCCTCGCCCTGACCGTCTCTCCCACACAAAATTCAACCTATATCACTTTTTTCAATTCATCGTATCTGGCATACTCCTACCTTAAGATTCAACTACCCTTGCTATAATTTGATGACCACTAGGTGTGCTACTATCCACCTTGGTTTCACTAAACATCCATTTCAGAGACAATTCATTAGACGAATAACTCCCCCTTAGGAACACATAAGGGGCAACCCCAATGTTTAAGTATGGTGTATTGCGATAACTCCAAATTCTATCAGGGACTGCTTTTTGCATACTCAACCCCACAGAAATCGCCAACTGAATAGTTTTTTTGAACATCATGTTCACCCTCTCAACCATGTAAATCCCCTATGGACTATACAGCACAGTAGTAAGATACTTGACCCCTAGAATCTTCAACAACTCATCCATCACATCAGAGACAAATTGGACCCCATTATTTGTGACCAAACAACTCCTTCAAAAATGCAATTATATTGGACGTGTTTGGATCTGTCATAAATCTATATGCTATCCATTTAGAATGATAATGTATAACTATCAAAACAAATCTTTTGCCATCACTTGATCCACCTATTGGGCCAATAAAGTTCATCCTCAAGTTCACCCAGGGACACACAGGGTACTCCACAGGACAAGGAGGAGCATTGTGAATGCAAATGGATTTGTCTGCATGCAAATAAATCTGCACACCTATTCACCTTAACATCAGTATCCATACCAGCCCACCAGCAATACAAAAGTAACCTCTTGTTTGTACCTGTAGCTTCCACATACCCCCAATGAGCCAATTTCACCAACCTTTGTCTCAACGCACTTGGCGGAATCAAAGATGTATCTTTGAACATCAAATCATCTTCAATATTCAAATCACCTTTAACTTTAAAATAAGGTCTCAAATCATTAGCAATTAACCCTTCACTAGGCTAACCCTGACCTAAGTACTTCTTTTTTTTCTGACAATTATCTCTATGCACTCATTCAATCCAATCCTGATGTCTAATGACATCTTTCCACACCGTCAGACCATTCACCACATCAATGATAACTTCCTCCTCCTTCTCAGAACACATTACCATTCTGAGAACAAGTTGAGGGACATCTAGAAAGAAAATCAGCCCTGCATTTTCCCCTGAAAATTGCTTCACCTTGAAATTGAACTTGTACATCTGGGGGAGTAAACAAACCAGTCTTGGACTGGAACTGCCGGGTGTAAACAAACCAGTCTTGGACTGGAACTGCCTAACCCTTTATCATTCCAAAGAAATATCATAGTCGTGTGATCTTGTGATCTGTGTCTAACACAACATTTTTACCCCACAAATGTGTGACAAAATGATGTGCACCCCAAACACAAGGCAAGGCTTCCCTCTCAATAGTGCTGTAATTCTTTTCAGCTGCAGAAAGCTGTCTGGATGCAAAAGCAATAGTTTTTTCCTTCCCCTCAACCATCTGGCTAAGTACCGCTCCAATACACAACCCATTGGCATTCGCAGTCACAATTGAAGGACCATCATCCCGGAAAGGTTGCAAAGCAGGTGCTGCAATGATAAGGGGTTTCAGCATATCAAATGCATTCATTTGTTCTTGTTCCCAAACAAATGTTGCACCATTTCTTAATAATTTCCTCAGGGGTTCAGTTTGTAATGCAAAATTCTGCCCAAAACATGAATAATTTTCACACAGACCAAAAAAGGATCTCAAGTGGTCTGGTAGGAAAGGGACATTTGTCCATAGCTAGAATGAGATTCTCATTGGGCATTATACTTTGTTCCGAATTATGTCTCAAATATTCCCCTGCTTCCATCATAAATGTACTATTTTTTACTGTGATACCATGTTCTTCCAGAATATCCAATACCTCATCACATTTTGATAAATGTGGGTGTGTAGAATCAGAACAAATCAGGATATCATCCTGATACGCCAACACTCCATTTCTGCCCTCAGCATTTGATACATCTGAAACCCAAAAACCGCTGTGTCTACTCAAAAGGCATTCACAAAAACAGAAAGCACCAAAAGGTGTATTAAAGGCTGTTAGGCAACGCAACTTGCTCCTAATGATTGAGGGAACATTGCAAACGTTGCACGTATTGTAACAACGTATTGTAACCTCTTTTGGCTACATACACTTTAGTATTTATCACTCCACCCTTGTACCTAATGTTTTCATGAAAATAACCTATCATTATCAATCAATCTCTTGCCCACCAAATGCCACCATGCAAATGTCAGGAGGCAGCAACTTGACGTAAGCACATTATTTAGCATACAATTTGTCAGCAACTATAGTGATAGGAAAGCTTGAATCCACTGTGACAACCATCTCAAACTCCTCAATTTTTACCTCACAAACAGAATTTTCTTTTTTTCCCTTCCTTATGTCAAGATGAAAATATATCAACAGATGCCAAGAGTATCACCTTACGACTTGAAACATTTTCAACTGAATCAAATGCCATTATAAATATCGCAAGTGTAAAGTTTAACAGTCTGGACTAAACAAAAAATGCTCAATTACCAATTGGTTTCTGAGATAAGAGTTTGATTACCTTGAAATCTGTTTTTCAGTCTCAGGTAAATCAGACTGATGAACCATTTTCAGTTCTATCATATTGATTTAGTACATCTTCTCTCTGAAAGATCGTCTGCCTGTGTGTACAAATCACCCATGTGAGTTCCCCCAGCCTTCCAGTGATGCATCAGTGTCAACTGACAGCGATGTTAGAGGTTTCAGGAATTGAACTCCTTGGGGCACGTTTACTTTCTTGCCCCATCAAACAAGAAATTGATAGCAGAATCGGTCAATCTTATTTGGTCTTCCCAGTCTCATGATGTTTGACACCACTGTCCTTCCACACATTTCTTTAGTTGACACATTTGTAGGATGGCATTGCTAATCAGAAAGGTGCACAATGTCCTGCTTGTCAGGATGAATGAGACTTGTCTGACTGATACGGCTGCTGTTGCCTTCAGAGAAAGAGTCTTCAATTGTATGGAGGATCTTTCCACCGACTGAGACACTGTTGATTTGAGTGTATCTATTGTGGCACCCAAGTATTGAATCCTTTACACTTGATGTAGGATTGATTTTGTTGAGTAGATCTACAGGCCAAAATGAGAAAACACAGGTTTTATGTCGGAGGTTTGATTCAGAATAGTTTTTTAGCATTTGTCCAGATGTTATCGGTCAAAAATAGCCAGTCAAAAACGGATAAACATCTGATGTATTCAGGATTGGTATCGGAAACTAGGTATCCTGTAGATCTTCTTGTATCATCCAATCCCCCAGGTGGAGATGAGGGAACATCTGATGTACAAACAACAAGCAGAATTTTTCTCTTCTGGCTTTTATGTTATGTTCAGAAACTCCAAACTCTGACACTTTTCTGTACCAAAAAATAACAGGAGTATGCATCCTTATTCTGTTGTATCTGTGGAACTTGAGCAGAAGGTGTTTTATTTGACGAGTCAAACATTTAAGGTGCAGCAGTTTCGAGACCTCGGAAAAATGGATGGCAAAGAAGTACAGGATTTGCTTTTGTAACCAGACTTCACAATGTACAGCACTCAAATGCTTCATGTGATCATCCGTCAATTGGGAAAATGGTTGAAAATGTTTCCCTCCCACTTAGGTGCTGTTCAATGAAGGCAGAGATGGTTAGTTGCCGCTTCAGTCTTTCCTGCAGCCACAGAAGCTGGTGAGAACTTCTGCTTTTCTGAGGCATTTTGCATCTAAAGACATTTTTGCTGATGTGGTTATTGCTCTTGATGTTACTGTTGTTGCCTTTTTCAAGCATGCATCAGCAAAGCCAATATTTTTTACCTATGCAAGACCTATTGAAGTTGTCAATGTTTTAAAAAAATATGGGGCACAGCAGCGCGGGCTGCTGTGCAACATAGCTCAAAGTAAACTTTAAAAAACACAACACGCTAAGGCGCGGCCAGTGTTGACCGTTGAAATAGCACTTTTTAATTTACTTTAAGCTATGCTGCACAACAGTTCGAATTGATGTGCAACATGTTTAAAAAAATACATTGAGAATGCCAAATGTAAAGACATTTGAAAGGTACAAAGCCTTAGTGACATTTCTGCTAGCAACCCTACCTAATTCACTGGGGTGATCACTGCTTATAATTTTGCATAGTGTGGCCACTAACGTAACTTTGTCTGATATGCTAGTATTATTTTATGATTTCAGAAGCTACTTATACTGTGTGAGAAAAGGTGCACTTCATTATCATCAGTTTTAACAACTAGACAGAGCAGTCAGGGCTGAAAGGGACACAAGTTGCATTGGACCACATTTTGTTGTTTTTTTAGTAACCTTTAAAAAGTTTGAGCTCAAAACAAAGTAAGCAGACTTCATGGATTAGGCGGCAAATCTATAATTATAAGTAAAATCCTGCAACTGCAGATTGCATAATTCCAGTGGCTCTGTCTATATTCAGGTTGACTTGTATGGCAGTAACTGTATACTCAAAGTTAAGAGCAGGCCACAGAGATGTGTGTGCAATCCTCAGGCCAGATGGTCTAATCTGATTGACTGACTTCATCTCTGTTAATCCTTTCAAGCCTGAGATTGATTTATTGAGGACCTTCTATACATCTCTGAACTTTTTAACTGGATAGATAATATGCTATTATGGACCGAAATATTTACTAAAGTATAGTTCAATGCTCTGAACGCTATCTGCTGACAAATGTGGTGTTCTGAGGGCAATGGGTCACTTGAGCACAAATGAATGTTTAAAATTCACATATGATATCTAGAACTCCTAAAAACAGAAAACGTGCAGTAGTTAGCGCAATGTGAAGGAACATATTATTAGCAGCGGAGGCTCCTCCTACTGTGTAGCAGTGAAAGGAAAAATAAAATGGTAATAACTTGAAATTTTCATTTAGTTTTTACCAGCATGGGGGCAGGGCTGCTCTGCTCAGAGGGCAGGGCTGGGGAGGAGTGGTGGTCTCACTGAAGTGCGCATGACGCTTTGGTCGGTCGTCTCGGGCTGGCCAAACAGTCTTGCGCATGTTCTTCACCCAAGCTGCCTGGGTGTTAAACATGCCTAGGCCCCCAGTCCCCGTCTGAGTGCTGAACTACAGCTCTTAGACCAATCACAACACTGGCGCAGAGATGCTCCTTGGAGCGATTGTTAGCGCGGTATAAATGGGCCATTACATTTACATTTACATTTACAACACTGCACTGCAGCTTTGTGATTGGCTTAGGGGAGAGACGACGTGGGAGAGATGCGGAGACGAGGTGTCTTTTTGCTTTTTTACACCACCTTAACCCCTCGCCCGCCACACCAAATCTGTGCCAGCCGCCACTTGTTATTAGTGTATTTGCTGTTTTCACAATATTAAAAATAAAATGACCTAAGAATATACAGCCATTTTTAAAAAATGTGGCAACTGGTGTTTCGCTGCCAGGGCCCAATATACACGTTTGTCTCATCAATTTCTCTTCCTCCCTCCCACACAACACAACACTTCACTCCATTTCTCATTTGCTCTCTATTGCCATCTGACTCTTGTAATTCTCTAAAAGACCTCTCTAGGTATGGCCCTCATCACCTGAGAACAGTTGATCTGGTTTATGTAATGCCTTTCACGCCTTTACCTGGTACCATGAAGCCTTGCTAGGGTAAAATAATCCAAAAAATATCGCACTCACTTAACATCACTCTTGATTGTTGGTCACCCAGTGGACATGGATGCCATGTCCCTGCCACAAGGCTCTAGCTGGATGCCTGCACTGTCCGTGTTTACCACTAAGGCCATGTTACTGTACAAGCCGGCAACTCGTATTCCATGGTCACACATGCTGTGCACGTTATTTACATTACTAGTGTTACTGCTTCTAAATAAATAAATGCATTGAAAAATTAAAGTCTGCAAAGGTTTCAATTATTAAGCATGAATGTGTGCATTATATCAATTGGTGCTGGTATATTATGACAAACGCCATTTAAGGGGTATATCAAACTTGTGGTTTTATTATGCATCAGCACCAGTAAGATTGTAAAGAGGAGTAGCCACTAATTTCTACGGATGTGTGCCCATAAAGCACCTTGGAAGCCACCGCCACACAGACCCTGCTTAAGGTACTCCTGGGTGGAAGGAAAACTCACAGAGCACCTTTAACTTTGAGAAGAGAAAGAAAGCATCCTGCACCATCCAGGAGGGGGATGATTAAAAAAATAACACCAGGGAGCAGAGAGGTAAAAGTAATGGAGGGCCGCAGTGGGGAGTAGAAGGATGGAGGGAGGGAGTTTTTAAAAAAAACAGCAGAGTGCAGGGGGATTTTAAAAAACTGAGGTCGAGAGGAGAAAGGGGGCTTTTAAAAACAACTAAGAGGGGGTGGCTTTTAAAAAAAACAGTGGAGAGTGGCAGGAGGTCGGGGTGAAGGAGAGGGACAGCAGACGCATACACTCTGTGTGCATGCGTGAAAGTAAAAAAATAGTAATTTCGCCTTCACGGCATGGCTGAAGCTCAGAAGTAAGCCGGAGGTGAGGAGAAGCCACTGACCAATAGTAAGTAAGAAAACGAGAGTGAGGTGGGAGTCAGTCAGTTAAAATACTTTATTCGGTTCATAACAAAAACCACAAACGTATATAGAGGTCCAAAGAAGGGTAAAGACATTTTAAATTGCAATATGGCTAACTAACAACAACACAGCCAAAAAAAGAGAATATATGGCAAAAATTAAAAACAGTGAGAATTAGGTATCAAATTCATATGTAGACTTAAAAACATGCACAATTCATCTAGGTTAAAATAAAAATTCATTCATTAGCAGGCTCTAAGAATAGATCACGGAGGACAATTATCTCGGACTGGCTAGTTATTTCCTCAGTCTCATAGCTTTATTTAAAAAAGTGGCGACATTAAAAATTTCCCACGTGTTGGACAGCAGTTGAAGGTATATTAGGGCAGGTTTTACTTGTTTGACCCCTTTATCCTTTAGTAGGGGTACAATAAATGTTTTCCGTATATCAATAAAATAACCACAAAAGAACATGAAGTGGGTGGTGTCCATTATAGAACAACCATCACAGGTACATAATTACAAATCTGATACCTTAGTCCAACATGGGCGCCCAGAGAGGAGTAGATGAAATTTATTTAACCTAAACTTGGTTAGTAAATATCTGTGGTTAGCATTATTAACAACCTTCGGATATAATTCTAGATCATTGTCTGTTGTTACGACTAACTGATGGGCTCTCACGGTGGGAGTCAATCAATGTTACGTAAATGTAAGTAACAGGTGGGCTAAAAGCTTTTTTTAAGATGTTTTATTTTTTATTTAACAGAGATTTCACAAGTACAGAGCAAGTGATATCAAGGCAAAACCTAAAAAGGGATATGTACTCTATGATATCCTCAACTATATCTTTTGATTTGCATTTTAAGAAATCTATTTTTCCAATCTGATTGACTTCAAGGTTCTGCCTCTGTCTCCAACTGTTCGATTTGCTCATCTGCTGTGGGCTGGAAATGATCCAGAGAAAAGCATATGAAGGATCATTTGTTAAGCTTTGGTTTCAAGGAAGTCAGCTTTACCCATGATGAGTGCATCATGAAGCGACAATGAAAAAAGTCTTATGCAACCAAATCTGCTAATCCTTGGTTGCACGGATAATCGGATCCGATGTAACCCACACATCATTCAGAATTTCATTGAATTCTTCCTTATCGTCCTTGTGAAGTAAATCAGTATAAACTTTCAGGGAATTTCAAAGTTCACTGATGCAGTGGCCCATAAAGTCGTGGATTTTGCTGCTGTAATAGCTGTAGCAGATGTTTTTCAACCCTCTTCATCCACTAAGCACCAGTGTGCTCTAATTTTAGTCAGTAGAGCAGAAGGGGCATCACCACAGATATTGGTCTAGCCTGTGGTTTTGGTAGTAAACGTTTGAAGATGTCGGAGGTTTTGTAAAAGGGTGTCAATGCCTCAGTTTTCTGTTTCCTTGCCATCCTATTGATGACATCATGGAAGAAGACACCATCATCCACTGGTGAAACTTTATGATGTGGAGATTCTGGAGACCTGGCAGGCAAAGCTTTCATCCCCAATGAGGAGAAGGTAGCTCCTCTACTAAGTGTAATGGCCTGAATATTTGTGACCTAGAGGATTTTCTTCACTGGAGCAATAAGTAAGTTGGTAACTTCTTTGCCTCCCTGCTACATCTTCTGCAAGATGAAGATGACCATGAGTTTTCTGTCTCTCATCCTTGACAAGTCACTGGGGCAATCTGTGAGAAGCTAGAACAGTATGAGGCAACAAAAGATTGTTGGAGGTGATGTCGTGGAAGGATCAAATCCTCTTGACCTGAGTCAGAGATTTTTTAGTATAGTGCTATGGCTCTGGAGAAGGTGAAACATGTATGATGCTTTCCCATGATCTGACTTTCTGGCTAGATATATGCCAATGTAGTAAACTTGATACTGCAGTTGCAACATGGACATCAAAACTTTGTTTTAAGACAAAAAATATATAAAAATCCAAATGTCTTGTCATAAAAACCCTTTATCAAGTATTTTACGGCAAGGCTAAAGTTGAATTTCGATGAGTTTTAGGTAGCTGCTTCCTTAAACAACTGGCTAAGTTTACTTCATAGTTCCTTCATTGAGGTGAGTTACAGTAGCAGCACTGCACGGATTGAAGCAAAAAGCAATTGTTCCAGTAAATATGATACTGGTTCTAAACAGTAGACTAAAAGTGTTTCCGAATTTAGGATGAAAAGAATTGTGCTACACTATTATTCAGAAAATAGGTCTGTAAGGAGCAAAGCCCTGAGAAGACCATAGTTCACCCATACTGGATACATTTGAGAGAATGTATGGACACATTTGAAAGAATATTTAGGTATCTAGTCTTAAAACCTCCTCCAGTCCAGAGAGCCCAGTCCAGTTATTCTAGCATTAAACTTGCTGGCTGGCATATTCTCTTTGTCTGTTTCATCCACACCCCCTTTTCCTGGGCCACAGGTTTATTTCACTGTCCTGCAGTCACTATATAGCAGGTAAGTTAACCTAGAAAGGGCAAAGATAGGACTGGCCTCGCTATCCAGCATTCAAATCTAAAAGGGTTGTGACAGAAAAACACAAGACAATGATGATCATTAATAGAACTTTTATGTTTTATATTTATCATGAGTTTACTAGCTACCTTGATAATTACCTACAATAGGGGAGTACGCAAGAGAATGAAACCATACATAGATGAGGTGTTTAGAAGTTGACAATTTAAATCCATATTATATAAATGTGGTATGTGGGGGAGGGGGGGGGGTTAAAAAAGAGAAATGGGGCACATAAAAAAGAGAAACACTTACCTTCCTGGTTCTTCTCCGTCCTCTTCGCGCACGATGCAGGAACAGGAAGCACCCAAGCTCCCCAAAGCCAATCACAACACTGCAATGCAGCATTGTGATTGGTCTGAGCACCGTGGTTCGGTGCTCAGACGGGGACTGGGAGCCTGTTTCACCAATAGGATTTGTAATGCAGCCTGGTGAGGAACAGGCAAAGTGAGCATGACTGTGTGGTCATCATGCACACTTTAGAGTGTGCTATGCATTCCTCCCCCTACTCTGCAGCCGGCACAACCCCGCCGTCACCTTTACAGTGCCAGACAACAGTGAAAAATAAAATGATAATAACAATATCATTTTATTTTTCTTGGTGGGTGACGCTCCTCCACCTTCGCGGAGGAGCCGCCACTGTAATAAATTTAAAGTTTGATCTTTGTTCTACTGCATCGATGTACAGTTTAGATCTTGCTGGTAAAATGTTATTATATACAGTAAGGTTGTTATTTCCATGAAACGTTCAGAACTCCGACATCATCAACTATAAAGTGCTAGACCACAATATGCTGCCTTGTGGCACATGCATAATATTTTAATAATGCTATAAATATACAGTAGTACTTTATAAAATGTACAAAACATTGCTTGAAAAGTCGCAGCACAGAAGCAAATTTCACATTTAATTTAGTCCAATTACTACCTAATGCTTTCAAATGTAATCCGCTTCAAACAGAATGACGGGTGAGTCTGCAGTTGTGAAAATATTGTTTTTGAATTACTTGAAAAGGTAAACCGAATAGGGTGTTAGAAAATTGCGTGGGGTTAATGTATCCACCCCAAAACGTATTATCCTGTTGGTAATTCACGAAAAATTCTTTAATCTTAACATGTTTGTACTGCTTCAGGAAATTCATGCAATTATTTTGCAGATAGTTTTCTGTATGCGCAACAAACGTTAAAGAAGTTTGTATATAGCGTGTTCTTCTCAGGGATCTCAAATCCTTTTGGGCGCTGTGCACAGCTAATATATCAATCATTATATGATGAAAGCAGGGTGTTACATCCTGGGTGAGATGTTACTATTTTAATGCAGTTATTTCACGCACGTTCATTTTTTTACTTTTCACAACAGATTAGCTCTGGGCTTTTTAAATAAAATACTTAGCATTTTAAAAAACGGTTTGGCTTACCTTGTCTTTTTTCAGTTAAGTAATGCAATATGCACAATGCTTTTAAATCCACCTCTGACAGTCTCTACATAACATTTGGCTAACCAGATTATGATCCAGAATTCTCAGGAGGCGCTCCATCCTATACGTCACTGGGCTTTCAAAGATACACAGAAAAAGTTGGGTCTCGAAGAATCATTTCCTTCAAAGTTCTCCCATATTGTATTACTTATCAACAGCTACAGCAGAAGTCAAGCATGAAGAAAAATGTCGGTGTTTTAATAAAAGTGAGTGGAACAAACGTCTACCAGCAGAGAAGGTACAGTTGTTTAAATTTTGTGAACGAGTTAAATTCTGCAAATTTGAGTGGTGAGGCAATCTGTAGTAACTGTTGCCTTTAATGTTGTGTTCTCAATATCCATGCTCCCTAAATCAATTGATGTGCTCTCTATTGACCTCACTAATAATCAATTTTACCACATAAAGGCTCGATTTGTTGCGATTTATTGTCAGTGGTGTACTGAAACAACAAAATTCCTGGTATTGAAAGTTTCGAAATGCATACATTCTCAAGATAGCATTACAGATACTGTAGTTCCTTCAACTAAATATGTGTACGAATTTTGGAAAAATAATTCTAAGCTATAAGGTTTTCACTCAGATGTGACAAATATACCCGATTCCTTTAGCAAAAGGATATACATTACAGCTTCTATTTCTTTGTTTTGTAGGATTAGTCGATCAAATAGAAAATTGACCTTTTCAAGACCTGATAGAGCTCTCTCCGAAATGTTGCTTACAAATGTCATACCCATCACGGTCAAAATATTTGGATGTTGGCCAATATTTGAATGTCTTCAAATATAACTAACATTTTTCAATACATCCCCACGGGCAAAAAAAAACCTCATAAAAAAAGTGTCACATTTTTTCAGGAAGAAAGACAAAACAAATATATGGCTTGTTAAAAACCAGGGAGTTCTTGTAGCTTATCTCAACTTGTAGCTTATGTCAACTGCCCATGCCACACAAAGTGGCGTTTACAAAGTATTAGTGTGCTGACTAATTTAGCCAATCGTGTTCCAATGTGTGATAAAATAGGCTGTCTTATACTTACCAAGACGCAGGACGAAATATACCCCCATAGAAACATTTTTGGGGTCGAAATAATACTCATGTGAAGGAAAATGGGGTACAAACAAGGCAGAACAAAAATAGTCCATACACAGATCTTGCTGTGATTTTAATTATTCATTTATGATGGACAGTTTTCTGGTTTCTATAGCAAAGTAAACAGTTGCAGTACCTCATTTACAAGCTATACGTTTATGAAGTTTTACAGGTAAACCTTTAACAGCTACCTAAAAGGCTTAAATGAATGCGAATGTTCAGAAGGATGAATACCTTTTTCGACTACCTAATACAATGGAGGATTTACCTTTAAAGATCTTGTTTCGCATGTTCTGCCTTGATCCGTTTTTTGTAATCTAATTTTGGGGTGCAGAGGGTGTCATTTTCCCTATACACGTCCTGGTCACATGAGATCCTTGGTTACATGAGATCCTCTTCTGAGGAGCTTGAGAAGGGAGTGATAGCTGTTCAAATAACTTTTTAGCGATGTTTCCTGATAGAATGGAGTCTTTTTGTCTGCTGTCTGACTCAACTCTAGATGTTCCTACCCACCCGGCTATTCATTCAATATTAAGACAGGAACTTATACACAATGAATATTAAACACGTACACGCACGAAGTCGAAAATCTGGCACCACTTACAGTAGCCTAGATCAAACTCGCGGGAGTTAAACAACAATGGGTTGACCCGGTGTCCCTCAGAACCAGGGTATGGATATATAAACAAAAACAATGGTTCTGCCAGGCGAACAAACTATTTTTTTGTAAGCAATTATTTCTTCTACGTTATTTTCTACAATCTTCAAACAATGATATCCAAGATGCTTAGAGACAAGGAACACATAGCAAAAAACACTGACGCAAATTGGTGAGTATATTAGGGTTTTATATAAATTAAAGCATTTATATATACTCACACATTTGTAAACAAGACTGTCAACGCAAGGTGAAGCTTACGGTGATGCGTGCTAAAGTGAAATCAGTGCTCCGTGATAGAACCTGGTGCATATATTATATACAAGGTGATTAAAATATGTACAAGTGAAAAGAAGGCCAGAATATTATGACAATCACAATGACTCTGTTGCTTTATACAAATTAATCAATCATTTGCACCCAGAGCCTTGGCAAATCTGGACCATAGGGGATCGTCGACGTTTCAACCCAATCTATGCTCAATTAAGAAGTCAAGGCAGGTCTTCATGAGGACAAATATGGGGGAGTAGGGGGTGACAGCCTATGAATGAAGAAAGCATAAATCCTGATGTTTCCATGTGAGAACCAATTATGGTCCACACATTTAGAGATTAAGATTGGGGTGACAGCACTCACCCTCAATGAAACAGAATTAATCCTGATCAGTTGGTCATCATTAAGAACGAAAAATCCAAGTGGATCGATCTAAGGAGGGGAACATATGGGTATTTTAATCAGTTGTTCCGTCTGATCCTGCCTCTGTTTGCTGGACAACATAAGTTACAAAGTTAGAGCACGCAAGTAAGCTGGTAACAACTCACCATGCGTGATCTTGCCGCCGGCGTGGGAAATCTAAAAGTAAAGCGGGATGGGGGATTTAGAATACACCCGCTCTGTCATATTCAGGCATGATTATCTATTTATGGCATCTTCGGGACCCCACTTAGGGGGCTTACCTGAAGTAATTCTTTGAAAAAGAGTTGGGAATTTCCAATAGTTTGTAAGCCCGACAGAACCATTGTTTTTGATTATAGAACAAACTTGCGCCAACTTTCAGAACTACATTCAAATTAATATCAATAAAGTGTTTACTTTTAAATATATGAAAGGTTTCCAGCAAAAAACTGAGAACGATGCAACACTTCTAGTGACTTTAGAAATGATATTTTTGAAAAGTTACTTTCCAGGCTGAGCGCATTTCATACCTCTAACATTATATTTTGATTCCCCCTCATGTTGAAGGAGGCTTTGACATTGATGGCGTGTTAAAGACAGCTCATGTGTTTTGGTAGATTACAATTATTCCTCAAAGGAAACAAGGATTGGCAAAACCAATAGTTTGAGGGTTGGCTGGTAGACTTTTCTGCCACTGTCAATGCTTATTTTATTTTGACGTAGTGCTTGTAAAGCTTTATTTTCAAAGATTTTTGTGGTCTAAAAAAACCCAACACATTCCTATAAAAGTCCCCGACACCAAAGAGAACTACTTTCAATGTAGATATGCTCCTCATGAAAGAGTAGAATGATGCTACTCACAGTGAAGCTAGGCAATGGCTGACGTGGGCTGACCCACAGCTCCAGTCTGAATGTTAAAACAATAAGTAAGAATCCAAAGGTCATGGCTAACGTCTTACCTAAAAACAGTAATATAAAATAGTACACACAAACATACGACCCAACTCAAAATGCAGCCAAATTCATGGTTGACTTCTCAAATGGCGAAACAGAAATCCGCACGCTGTATTAAAAATATGTGACAATAAAGACAGGAGAGTGTTTGCCAACAGTTAAAGTACAAATCTATCTGGATCTTTGTAACTATAAATAGAACAAATCAAAGACACCCCACTGTCCAAGGATCAAAGACACGTTACTGCCGAAGGTGCTGCTAAAATTAAACATGGGTAAGTAAGGCATCTTTACATCAAGCTGCTGAGATCAATAATTATTTTTTAGTCTGTAATACACACAGGGGCATCTGCAATGACATGTCAAAAGGTTGACTCGGACTCAATCATATGCCCTTTCCCTTGCCTGGATTTTCCACCAACCCTAGTTTTGTCTATTTTCTCCCACCACTGTCCTCTTGTGTATATCCCTGGCAGTTTTAAAGCCAGGTAACACTTGTACCTCCACCATTATTTTTAGTGGCACACAATTCAATGCACCTATTGCATTTTCAGGGACAAAATATACTTTTGTTGTACCTGCGCCTCCTTCCTGTTTTCAATCAGGAAACCTTCTAGGGATCTATGGTCAGGTTTTCACCAAAAAATACTTACTCCGTACTGTACTGGATTTTCCACTTTTGGAACTTTACAGCCAAGCCTTCACAGGGGCATGGCTGTGCATGGTGCAACAGGTGCAATGGCATAACGATGTGAGGGGCCCAATGCAACCACTTATGGTTGGTGTTACTGCCCAACATAGGTCTCAATTGCTTGCTTGCTTGCTTGCTTGCAATAGTGTGGATGACACACCTTCTAAGCTACTGTCCCTTCATCTGTTTGCTAGATATTGACAACAACTCGAGTTTCAAACCTTTTCTCATCGAATAAGTGCATTTTATACAGGGCCGGCTTTAGGGCAGTGTGACTGGTGCAGCTGCACTCGACAATAACCAGTGGCGGGGGCACTGAGCTCGGGGAGGGGGGGGGAGGCGGCTGTGTTTAGCAATAACTTATGATTGGAGAGATGATGGGCACTTCTGCCCAGTCGTAATGAGAAAATCGGAAGATGGGGTATGGGGCGCCAAAAAATGACTGTCGCATCAGGCGCCACCAATGTTAATGCCGGCCCTGCTTTAATATTTCTGCATTATTGCATTAGTCTTTGATAAAAGGTGGGTATCCCTATCTACTAATAAGTACAGATGCTCTTGTTAAATGGTAATAGAAATGCTACGAGGGA
Source organism: Lissotriton vulgaris (assembly GCF_964263255.1). NCBI lineage: Eukaryota > Metazoa > Chordata > Amphibia > Caudata > Salamandridae > Lissotriton > Lissotriton vulgaris. The sequence goes on from NC_141685.1 coordinate 1,531,489,430, forward strand.
GTTTCCCTGTTTTTCTGGGTTAGTCTAGTGCGGCAATAACTGTTGATATTTTTTGCTGCTACAATTGATTAATTTGTTATACTGTATAACATGAATATAATATTTGGTGCCATGAGGGAGATAGATTGAGGGAGATAGATTATATAGAAAAGTTTCATTAGTAGTCATTTTAAGAGGCATTTTGGAGGATTATTTGTAATTTATTGGATCAGCTTTTAACTAATAAAACGTTTTTTTCCAGTTCTCGAAGTTGCTATGAGAATTCTTTTGTTTAAATATTTGAAATAATTTAGAAAAAAGTTTTTTCTTAACACTGTGAAAGATTCTTGAATTGTTTTTAGGAACTTTCACCATTTATTGGGGTTGTCTGACTGTGCACCGAACACCGAGGATTTTCCCAGACTGACATTTTCCATTCTGCAAACCAATTGTCAAGCATTGGTTGAGGCCCTGGTTGGCAAGGGACTCTGTCAATGATATTTACACATTCAGTACGAAAATAAGTGTACACTTCTTATAGTGCATCAATTATACAAACCTAACACGTTCATTATATATGGAACGTTTTCCAGGTCATTTACATGATAGCTCAAACAAGTAGCAACAAAGTGAGTAGCTGATGACTGCGCTCTACCCCGCCTTTTCAGACATTGTGTTGAAAAACAATGTCACAAAAATGTCTGATAAATATGATTGGGGTCGCAGATTCCCCATATGCAGGGTGAATCAAAAAATCATGGGTGCATAGACCTTTCTTAAAACGAAATAGGGAAACTTGAGAGAATGCTTAGGGTAGATAGACTAACCTAAGAACTTTCTATTCATCCACCAGAATTTCTACAGTGGCAAACGTTTTAAGCAAATCTGGATGTTCTCTGTTGGCAGAACCTCTGGCGACTGATAAAGGGTCACTTATGTTAATACAAATGGAAAAAAAATTACCAAACCTTTTATAGGTAAGATTGTAGTTGAATACTCATAAAGACTGCTTAATTCAGAAAAGTGCTTATTTAAAACAGATCATCTGATAGAGACATGTAGCTGCAGGTTCATTACCTTTGAGATTCCCCAGTAGTCAGACTGGATCCAGAAGATTTTTTGTGAGCAGTATCCCTGCGTGCCGCTAGGTGGTGTCGGTCAGCTCTGCGTGATGTCACCCGTGTCACTTAAATAGGTGCCACCTTGGAGCGCTGACGTCAGTTCTTCTCTTTGAGCACCAGTCAGCGCTGATCCGAGAGAAGAGCTGCCCCCACTGTCAGTTTTTTAGTGGATTTTATGATGTTTTGTCATTCTTATTGGAGGTTTCCTCCTGGTTTTCCGAGGATGTCATCGAGGACCATGTCGATGATGGACCTGCACCTCATGTGTTTGTGGTGTTTGAAGAGTGACCACAACTCCAAGTTGTGCTCCGACTGCAGGGTTATGGCACTGAAGGCTTTCAGGAAGCATTCCCTGAAGCTGCTAACAGCCCGGCGCATGACTCCACGGAAGTCACGGTCCTGCTCGAGAGAAAGGTCTCAGGACCGTTCCATGAGTCCGAAGTCCTCTTCATCCTACTCTAAATTGTTGGGGCATTCTGGTAAGAGGCACAAAAAATACTTTCCGCTGGCTGACACGACGAAGGAACATTGGCATTCAAGGCCTGGTTCCTCTGAACTTGTGCCTGGGCCGACTCCACGCCTCCCCAATTTTCTGGGAACCGGAGAGACCCTTGCTCAAATTAAAGAATTTTATGAGGCAATTTGCCTCATTTTTGAGCGGCCTGACCTCCCCAAAGCGCCTTCGGGCCCCGCGAGGTTGGAGGGGGCTCCATCTAGTTCTGCCCCTTGGCTCTGGCCCCAGTTCCAATGGAACCCATGGATCTGGACCGGCACCGGCAATGTCATTGCGACCTTCCCTGGCTCTGGCCCAATGCCAAAGCTCCTGATGCCGCCAGAGGTGCCAGCCCCATTTTAATCCCTGACAACATGGAGCTAGAGTCATGTTGACCGATTCTCACTGTTGTGGGAAACAGTTGCACAAGTGCAACCACAGGTCATGGAGGAGGCCCAGGTCATTCTCTCTAAAGCAGTTTCAGATGGGAAGGACGCAGATAAGTTCACTATATGGTGTGGCTTGAACACAACCAAGTCACTGGTTAGAGCGGTTTCATCGACGGTGGCCCTCAGATGCCATGCCTTGCTGACAGCATCTGGCTTTTCAGGGGATGTTCAGGCTTCCCTCATGGACATGCCTTTCGAGGGTGCAAGTCTCTTTGGAGACAAGGGAGACACTGACCTGGAGCACTTTAAGGTCCTTGGGCCTCTCGGCTGCCTCACGTCATCCTCAGTCTGCCTTTCTCTCCTTTTGTGGCCACAACAGGGGTTTTCGATCGCCCCAACCTTATCCTAGCTGCTGTGAAAGCTACCCAGCCTCTGCTATGATGAGGGCATGGTTTCTAAGGCATCATGGGTCAGTTAACCAGAGGTCTGGTCGAGTCACCAACCCCAGCAGATGCAGCCTCCAAACCTTTCTAATCTCACCCTTTTAGATCATGGGCATCAGGTTGATGGCAGGAGCCGCTATCACCTCCACCACTGGCAGTCCTTAACATCAGACAGGTGGGTTCTGCAGATTGTCCGGAGGCGTTACTCCCTCCCCTTCAAGACTAAACCTCACTCCATGCCTCCATCTTACGACCGGCTGACGGAGGATCACCTGTCCCTGCTCTGGGTGGAAGTCATTGCTCTCTTGGCCAAGAGAGCCATAGAGAGGGGTCCGAAGCCAAGAGTAGGCTGTGGTTGCTATTCCTGCTACTTTCTGGTACCAAAAAAGGACAAGGGCCTTCATCCTATTGCAGATCTCTGACCCCTCAACTCATTCCTCAAAAAAGAGAAATTCAAGATGCTCACATGGGCTCAGGTCTTGACTGCCCTAGATCCAGGAGACTGGATGGTAGTGTTGGGCTTGCAGAATGCCTATTTTCCCATCCTGCCTGCCCAGCAGCATTACCTGCAGTTTACTGTAGGTTACAAGCATTTTCAGTTCACTGTGCTCCCTTTTTGCCTTAGCAGGGCCCTTGGGTGTTCACCAAGAGAATGGCGGTGGTCACAGCTCATCTGCGCACATCAGGGGTGCCATTTCTCCCTTATTTCGATGACTGGCTGCTGAAAACAGGCTCACCCAAGGCTGTCATCTCCCACCTCCCTGCTACGGCGGACCACCTGCATTCACTTGTGTTCATTATCAACATGCCAAAGTCACACCTGACTACCTCTCAGATGCTCCCTTCCATCAGAGCTGTTCTGGACACAGTGCAGTTTTGGGCTTATCCTCCCGAGTGGCGAGTCCGGGATATTCAGGCTGATACTGATGTTTCAGCCTCGATCCTGGATTCTGGTGAGACTGACTCCGACGCTCCTGGGCCTCATGCATCCTGCTGGTGACAAATGCCAGATTGCATATGCAGACTCTGCAGTGGTACCTGAAGATCCAGTGGGCACAGCATCAAGGAAATATCTACGACATGGCCAAGATCTCGGAGGGAACTGCAAAGGACCTATAGTGGTGCCTAAAGGACCACGATTGGGTCAGAGGCAGACAACTCTTCTTTTACCCAAAACAATGGGGACAGTGGACCACTTATATACCCTTAATGCACCAACCCATATATCACCAATGTCTATATAAGGATTTCTTTCAAATAGCGTGCAGTTTCAAATACTCCCTGTCCCAGGAGTACATCCCAGATAAACCCTGGGAAAAAGTACATTTTCAATCAAATTTTGAAATGCACCGCCCAGGTAATTGGATCTCCACTAAGCTCGGTTGGTAAAGTTTGTAATCAAATAATAGTTCCAGATGAAAAACGCTGAATCCGTGATTGCAAAAGAGTTCTTTTAATATTCCAAAAGAAACCAGCCAACGCGTTTCGTTCCGTCAGGCGGAACTTCTTCAGGGCGCAATAGTAATCAAGGAGGCAAGGATATATTCCAAATCAGGATATCAGTTTGTAAAAGGAGTCAAATCCCTCTATATGGGTGACGATAAATAGGGTAGAATTTCGGCAGTATTTCAAATTATAGTCTTCACCTTGTAAATTCAAGGAATATGGTTCTCGAAAGGGCGCTCACATTTCTTCATACAGATTTCTGATGTATTGCATATTCCACTGTGCCATATTAGCCTTCAAATGATATGACGTGCACTTTTTGCACCGTCACGTGTTCAATTCCAGCGGTCCTCGATTGACTCCAGGTTTGCAGTCACTTTAAGGTAATTACCTGTCAGGGTCGTATCCGTTACCCCCAGTCGGCGTCTCTGCAGTCCGCGCGCCAAATCTTTTCCGGCAAAGATTTGCGCGCGGACTGCAGAGACGCCGACTGGGGGTAACGGATACGACCCTGACAGGTAATTACCTTAAAGTGACTGCAAACCTGGAGCCAATCGAGGACCGCTGGAATTGAACACGTGACGGTGCAAAAAGTGCACGTCATATCATTTGAAGGCTAATATGGCACAGTGGAATATGCAATACATCAGAAATCTGTATGAAGAAATGTGAGCACCCTTTCGAGAACCATATTCCTTGAATTTACAAGGTGAAGACTATAATTTGAAATACTGCCGGAATTCTACCCTATTTATCGTCACCCATATAGAGGGATTTGACTCCTTTTACAAACTGATATCCTGATTTGGAATATATCCTTGCCTCCTTGATTACTATTGCGCCCTGAAGAAGTTCCGCCTGACGGAACGAAACGCGTTGGCTGGTTTCTTTTGGAATATTAAAAGAACTCTTTTGCAATCACGGATTCAGCGTTTTTCATCTGGAACTATTATTTGATTACAAACTTTACCAACTGAGCTTAGTGGAGATCCAATTACCTGGGCGGTGCATTTCAAAACTCTTCTTTTACCAACCAGATGTCACAGTAGTGACAGATGCGCTACTCCCGGGATGAGGCGGCTACCTGGGAGAGGTGAAGATCAGATGACTCTGGTCCCCAGTGGAATCCAGACGTCACATCAACCTGTTGGAGCTCCCAGCAATCTGTCAGACATTAAAAGCCATTCTACCCTCCATCAAGGGTATGTTAGCGCAAGTGTTCATGGACAACACCACTGCCCTGTGGTCCTGCAACAAAGATGGAGGGTGGAGTCATGGACCATTTGTCAAGAGGCCCTGCATCTCTGGACATGGCTGGAACACCTGTCAGGTTCCCTGAAAGCTAGTGTGGATGAACTCAGCCGTCGATGCCTAGCGGATCACGAATGGTGTCCCCATGCGGAGTTGGCAAAAGTTCTCTATCAACAGTGCAGACTGTCCTGGTTAGATCTGTTCACTCCTGCTGAGAATGAGAAGTGTCAGCAGTTTTACATGCTGGAGTTTCCATGGCGGCTCTTTCTCAGAGACGCTTTTTGTCCCAAGTTAAGCACAGACCTTCTGTATGCCTTTCTTCCATACCACTCCTGCCCAGAGTTCTCTAGAAAATCAGGAACGACAGGACCCAAGTCATCCTTGTGGCTCTGGACTGGGCTTAGAGAGTCTGGTATCCTGAGCTTCTTCACATGAGCACTGATCTTTCGATTAGAGTGCCCCTTTGGGGAGATCTTCTGTCGCAGCAGTGGAGGGCCTTCCACCAGAACCGGTCAACTCTTTGCCCTCTTGCATGGAGATTGAGGGGCGGCAGCTGATAGCTTTTGGCCTTTCTCACAAAGTCTGTGAGAAGTTATTGTGGCAGCCAGGGACCACTCCACCAAGACGCTATATGCCTGCTGATGGAAAATATTTTATCATATTGTACAGAAAAGTCTACTGACCCTCTTTCTGCATTCCTATCTGATATTCTATTTTTCATTTTGATTTTGCTCTGGGCACTCTAAAAGGGTATCTTTCTGCCTTGTCTGCCTTCTTGCGGCTGCCTGACCAACCCTCCTTATTTAAATCTTCGATTGTAAATAGATTTCGCTAAGGTCTTGTGCATATGTTCCCACCTTCCCCTTTCATTATGCCTCAGTGAGACCTTAACTTGGTTCTAACATTTCTTAAGTGTGCACCCTTTGAGCCTTTGCACAATTCCACTCCCCCCCCCCCGAGTCTGCTCACCATCAAAACAGCCTTTCTTGTGGCCATTACATCAGCTAAGAGGGTGAGTGAACTGCAGGCTTTAAAGCAACCCTTCCTATCAGTTTTTCCTGACAAACTGGTGCTTTGCCCTAGGGCCTCATTCCTGCCGCAAGTGGTAACACATTTTCATGCGGGCCAATCTTATCTTCCCCACCTTCCACACTGCTCCACATCCCTCTAAATAAGAGAAGCAACACCATTGTATGGACCCAAAAAGAACATTGTTGTTCTACCATGACCACACAGGTGAATTCCGATGTGAACGACCAACTCTTTGTGGGGTATGTTAGCGCAAAGAAATGTCTGGCGGTGCAGAAACTAACCATCTCTCGATGGCTCATTCTCTGCCTCAAGTTCTGCTAGGCACTGGCAAAGAAGCTACCTCCTGAAGGCTTAAGAGGTCATTCCACCAGAGCTAAGCCTGCGACCACTGCGTTAGCCCATGAAGTTCCAGTCCTGGACATCTGTCAGGCAAGTTTACAAAGCATTACTGCCTGGACTATCAGGTCTGCAGGGATGGACACTTAGCCCATTCCGTCCTGCAGGACTTTTCAGTCTAAATTTGTCTGCAGACCCTTGTCAAGCGATGGTATTACTTAGGTATCTATTCAAAGGTAAGGCATCTGTGCCCAGATGTCTTTATCAGATGAACAAGTTGCTTAACTTCAGTAACGCCTTATCTAGTATAGACTATATCTAGCCTTTCCTTCAGGGTTAGGGCTTCTCCCTTTCAGGGCCGTAGTATGGACACACCAATGTCAGTGCAGTTCATTGCTCTGCGCTTCTGGCGTGAAAAGTCGTGAAAAGTAAATGACGTCAGCTTGCTGAAGTGGCACCTATATAGGTGACAAGTACGTCAATTTCAGTGCAGATGATGGGTGGTTCTTCAAGATGACCGAGAGGTGAGGAGCTCCGCCTGGGTGCTCCCGTCCAGGGTAGCCTTTTTGGCTCAAATCCCGAGAATTCACCCCCTCCTTGGATCCTTTCTGCTCACCTGCACTGTGTGGTCTGCAGCCCTAGTCTTCTTCAACTCCCGCAACTTTATCTCCAATTCTCATGGATGAACAGTGATCCTTTGTCCTAACTGCGGAGATCCTGATCAATATGGCCGATGCCCGGTTGAGCTACTCGTTTGCCTATTGAGGAGACTGGCTCAGGTTCTTTCCCTCTGAAGGCTCCTACACAGCTGGACATGGGACACTGTTGCCGTCATCTCCCCGCTGTTATTTCCGTGCCCCGCACCAATGATTTTCGGTCGATGGAGCTAGACTGAGCGCGGTGCCCCTGAGCTGGCTTTTACCTTCCGAGCCCTGAGAGGTGTGCCCGCCTGGTCTCTGCTGCTGCCTTCATTGCCTCTTCGGCCTCACTTTCCTTCAGGACTGGACTCTTTTTCTCTTGGTCCGTCCACCTTGATCTTCAATCCCTACATCGTCCTAATAACCTCCGGGGGTTTGCTGATGGCGGATCCTCGATTTTCTCTGCCGATGCCCGGCTGGGCTGCCTTGGATGCTTCAGAAGCGACAATTGGGTAGCAGCACATCCTCTGGACTTGAGCCCCGACCTCCTGGCATCACCCTTCTCCATCTTATAGACCGCTGCTGGGATGCACGGTACCCGTTTCCTTTCTCATTCCGATTTTGCCCGCCCTCCTGATCCGGCTGCTGCCTTCCCCTCTCAAGGCCACTACCAGGGGGCCCGCTCCGATTGCCTCCTTTCTGCTTTAACGCGGTTATGGTCGGCATCCCGCAGCTTTTCCTCGCAAGCTCTGATGACTGCTCTTCCCCTGACAACCTTGCTCTAGGGGTTGGTTCCCTTGTTAGTTTTTTTAACTGACTGATTTCCTCCTAGTCCTCCTGCCATTTTGTCACTAAGTCTGGGGTCCTGACCAGATCCGCCATCTTATCGTCTCTACAGACTCTCAGGCTGAGTCCGGCCACTGATCCATGCCTTGTACCTTCCTAGACTCGTCATCGCCCTTATGGATCTCCTCTTGGACCTCTTCACCCCCCTTCCTTGCTTTTTCACTGGTATGCTTCCATTTGCACCCTCCTCCTGTCCAGTTTCCTTCCTAACCCTCCCTGAGGCCTGGCCTTGGAGTTGGATGATCTACTGGACCCTACTGGTTGTTGACTTGCTTTCTCTATTTTTGTGTTCCCTCTTTATACTAATCTCCTTGGTCGCTCTTTCCAGTCCTGACTATTTTCTCTACCAGATAAGGCAATACTGAATGTAAGTAACTTGTTCAACTTCACAATTAAGATATTGTTAATAGCTTGTCCCAAGACCTCTTTGCTTTACTGGATTTCACCATAAAACAGAGTTATTGCTTCCCTGCATAACATTATTAATCCTGCAGATTCAGTCCAATGCAACCACAATTTAATTCAACTCTGCTAAAGACCCTGAATTACCTTTTGTAAAACCATCCTGATATCCATTTACTGTTCATTTATTGTTAAATGTAAGTCCAGAGTGACAAATTAGAAGATCTGTAATTCCAACCTTGACTGTCAACAGCAATATGCGCTTGAATCATCTCCACATCCACCCCTTTGATCAGAATTTGTGTTGGGACTAGATTGGAGTAAGGTACATTGGCCAGATAGCCTAGTAAATACAGCAAAGGCTTCATCTTGGAAGAGTGCTTTGATTAAACCTGAGCGGAGTATGCGTAGTGCTGCAACACATTGTTCCAAGGAGTAAAAAAAAACTCAGTGGGAGTACGCGGAGCTCTGCTCCGCCCCGGGACCACAAAGCCCTGCTCTACGCCGCGGTGTCTCCCTTCTTCCCGCGTCATCCCGCTCGCGTCCGTGTAGGAATGATGTCTTCTGTGAACTGCGTGAACAGCTTATGCACAGTGATCACACAGTTCACGCATGACGTAATACCTACTGGGACGCGAGGCATACAACGCGGGAAGAAGGGACACACCGCGGCGAGGCAGAGGGAAGACAAGGTAAGTGGTGTTTTTGAAAAAAAATGTATGGGGCTTGCCTCGTACTCCGCTCCGCCACGGAGGCAGAGTTTTTCCCAACTTTGTGTTCCCAGCAGAGCGTAGAGTTGGTAAAACTCTGCAAACTCCGTGGCGGAGCGGAGTACGATGTCCGGGGTTAGCTTTGATAAGCCAATTAGCCAGTTAAGTACAAACCTTTAACTTGTCTTATTGCAAATGGGTTGTGACCACTACGCCACAGGGCACCAAACTTATTTGATGAACCCTCAAGATCAGCTCCTAAGTCAGCATCTTAAAAATGTCTTCTTATGCCATTAATTCAGTTCAATTAGGCCTACAGTGGGTCATGAGTTTACACTTGTCAAGAGCCACAAATGTTGCATGCAAATTTGTTGAACACTTGCAAAACGTTTGTGATCAACAATTTCCAATAGGTGTCTTTGTCATTTTTTGTGAGAAGAGGAGTGGTACTTCCTGCTGAAAAAGACCTTACCCTTTTCATGTAACCTTTAAGATCAACATATAATGCAAATAACAAGGACCCCCTGATGCACAAGTTACTACTTGTGTAACGATATATCTGTAAGAGACATTAGTTAGTGATAGATTCCTTACCTTAGAATATCCCCAGGCGTCAGACTGGATCCGGAAATTTTTGCGTAGCAATACCCCTGCGCGCTGGTAGGCGTCGTCTGCGGCTCCGCGTCCGTCGTCGGCGTCGTGAGCGCCGGGATGACGTCATCGGAGTATATAGACGGCGCCCATGCGCGCTGACGTCAGTTCTGATAACACAGCTTTTCCGCGCCAGATACGCAGAGCCATGATAGAACTAACACTGGTGCCATTGAAACTAGGGCCCTGAAAGGGGATGACCTTAACCCTAAATATCGGTTCGCAGAACGGGGAGGATGGGAGGGCGGTAAGGAATCTATCACTAACTAATGTCTCTTACAGATATATCGTTACACAAGTAGTAACTTGTGCATCTGAAAGAGACACGTTAGTGATAGATTCCTTACCTTAGAATAGATACCCCAGCAATACCAACCCCGGTGGTGGGTCTGCGAACCAATATCACACCAGAAAGTCCTGGAGGACGGAACGGCCAAAGAAGCCATCCCTCCGGACTTGACTGTCCAGGCAGTAGTGTCTTGCGAACGTGTGCAGCGAGGCCCACGTGGCTGCCTGACAGATGTCCTGCAGGGGGACACCGCGGCCCAGGGCAGTTGTCGTTGCCGTGGCCCGAGTGGAGTGAGCCCGCAATCCAGCCGGGGGCTCCTTCCTCGCCATGGAGTAGCATGCTTGGATGCACAAGATGATCCACCTGGAGATGGTCCTCTTGTGTACAGCCTTTCCCTTCTTCGCGCCCACGTAACCAACGAAGAGTTGGTCATCCACCCGGAATTGGCGAGTGCGGTCCAGGTAGTAGGAGAGCGCACGTTTTGGATCCAGACGGTGGAGCCTCTCCTCCTCTTTCGAGGGATGCGGAGGCGGAAAGAAGGTGGGCAAGGTGATGGACTGCCCGATGTGGAAGGCCGTGACAACCTTGGGCAGAAAGGAAGGTCGTGTACGCAACACCACCTTATCAGGATGAACAGACAGGAAAGGCGGAGAAGAAGAAAGAGCCTGGAGCTCACTCACCCTCCTGGCAGAGGTGATGGCAACCAGGAAGGCCGTCTTCAGCGTAAGGAGACGAAGAGGACAGTTATGAAGTGGCTCAAAGGGAGCACACATCAGATAGGTGAGAACAAGATTCAAGTCCCACTGGGGCATCACGAAGGGAACAGGAGGGAACATGTGCGTGATGCCCTTCAGAAATCTACTCACTATAGGGGACTTGAACAAAGAAGGCTGATCTGGTAGCCTCAAGAAGGCTGAAAGAGCAGAAAGGTACCCTTTAAGAGTGCCCAGAGCAGAGCCCTGCTGGGCAAGGGAAAGAAGAAAGAGCAGCACTTCCGAAAGGGGTGCAGAGAGGGGATCCACAGCCTTTGCTGCGCACCATGCCACAAATCTATTCCACCGGCAGGCGTATACCGACTTTGTGGAGGGACGCCTGGCTGCCAGAATGATGTCACAGACTTTGGGAGGCAAGTCAAATGGCCTCAACTGCCGCCGCTCAATCTCCAAGCTTGTAGGTGGAGACTGGACAGGTTCGGGTGCAGGACCGTCCCCTGCTGCTGCGACAGAAGGTCCTCCCGAAGAGGCAGACGAATCGGGGGATCGACTGACATGCTGAGTAGCTCGGGATACCAGTATCTTCGAGCCCAGTCCGGAGCCACAAGGATAACTTGGGCCCGGTCGCGCCTGATCTTCTTCAGCACTCTGGGCAGAAGTGGTATAGGCGGAAAGGCGTACAACAGGCCGCAGCTCCACTCGCGACGAAAAGCGTCTCCGAGCGAGTGCCGCCTTGGAAACTCCAACGCGCAGAACTGCTGACATTGCGCGTTCTCTTCTGTGGCGAATAGATCTAACCAAGGCTCTCCCCACTGTCGAAAGAGACCTTGCGCCACGTCCGAGTTCAGACGCCATTCGTGATCCATCATGCACCGGCGGCTGAGTTCGTCCGCCCTGGCATTCAGAGAACCTGCCAGGTGTTGAACCACCAGAGTCACGCCCTGATGTTCCAGCCACTGCCAGAGGCGCAGAGCCTCCTGGCAAAGGGTCCACGACCCCACACCGCCCTGTTTGTTGCAGTACCACATGGCGGTGGTGTTGTCGGTGAACACTTGCACCACGCTCCCCCTGACAGAGGGGAGGAATGCCTTCAGTGCAAGACGAATCGCCCGCAGCTCCAGAAGGTTGATGTGGAGCCGGGACTCCGCCGGAGACCAGAGGCCTCTGATCTCCGCCTCTCCCATGTGGCCTCCCCAGCCCTGGAGGGACGCGTCCGTCACAACTACGTGCTCCGGCTGGGGTAGAGAGAGGGGTCTGCCACTGACCCAGTCGCGGTCCGTGAGCCACCACTGCAGTTGCTTCGCAGTGCCCTCCGAGATCAGGACATGATCGGACAGGTTGCCCTGATGCTGGGCCCACTGAAACTTCAGGTCCCACTGCAGAGCCCGCATCCGCCACCTGGCGTGACGCACCAGAAGGATGCAGGAGGCCATCAGTCCCAGAAGCCGCAGCGTCAACCTGACCGAGACCCGGGATAACGGCCCGAAGATAGGAATCAGAGCCTGAATATCCCGAACCCGCTGCTCGGGTGGGTAAACCCGAAACTGCGCCGAGTCGAGAACCGCTCCGATGAAGAGGAGCTTCTGAGAGGGACACAGGTGTGACTTCGGCACATTGATGGAGAACCCCAGCAAGTGCAGGAGGTCGGCCGTAGTCTGGAGGTGGCTGACGACTGTCTGGGGCGAGCCCGCCTTCAACAACCAGTCGTCGAGGTAGGGGAAGACTGATACCCCTTGCCTGCGCAGATGGGCTGCGACCACCGCCATCACCTTCGTGAACACCCGTGGGGCGCTGGTAAGGCCGAAGGGGAGCACGGTAAACTGAAAGTGCTCTTGGCCTACCGTGAACCGCAGGTAACGCCGGTGGGCCGGCAGGACGGGGATGTGGAAATAGGCGTCCTGCAAGTCCAACGCTACCATCCAGTCTCCTGGGTCCAGGGCAGCCAGGACCTGAGCCAAAGTGAGCATCTTGAACTTCTCCGTCCGGAGGAAGCCGTTGACGTTCCGTAGATCCAAGATAGGGCGTAGGCCCCCTTTGCCCTTCTTGGGTACCAGAAAGTAGTGGGAATAACAGCCACGTCCTACTTCTGGCCCAGGAACGCGCTCGATGGCCCTCTTGGCCAAGAGGGCCGAAACCTCCTCTTGCAGAAGTTGCAAGTGATCCCCCGACACACGGTGGTATTGAGGTGGCATGGATGGAGGGGAAGACTCGAAGGGGAGGGAGAAACCCCTTCGGACAATTTGCAGCACCCACCTGTCCGAAGTGACTGTATGCCAGTGGGAGAGGTGATGGCGAACCCTGCCTCCCACAGGCGTCACATGGGCCTGAAAGCTCGGACTAGGAAGGTTTTGAGGCGGGGGCTGCTGAGGGAGGTGTGGACTGGCCTCGCCGCTGGCCCCGACCACCGCCACGGCGGTTCCCACGGCCGCCACCGCGTTGCTGAACATTCTGCGGCGTGTGGCTGACGGTCCGTGGTGGGGCGCCCCTTCCGTGGCCACGAAAGGAGCGAAAGGCACCCGATTGCTGGCGTGGGGCCGCAAGGCCCAAGGACTTGGCCGTGGCCCTGGAGTCCTTAAAACGTTCCAGCGCATGGTCTGCCTTGTCGCCGAAGAGGCGACGGCCATCAAACGGCATGTCCAGGAGAGTGGCCTGGACATCGGCCGAGAAGTTGGCGGACCTCAACCAGGCGTGGCGTCGAACCGCCACCGTCGTTGCCATCGCCCTGCCCAGTGAGTCCGTGGTATCCAGCCCACACCGGATGGAAAAGCGTGCCGCATCTCGGCCGTCCGCAAGGGTTTGGCTGAGTTTAGCCCTGACCTCCTCAGGGCATTGTGGCAGCACCTCCGCAACCGTGTCCCACAGAGTGTGGGTGTAGCGGCCCAAGAGACAGTTGGTGTTCACTGACCGGAGCCCTAGGCTCACAGACGAGAAGACCTTCTTCCCGAACTGCTCATATCTCTTGGATTCCCTGTCGGGCGGGGCCGACGGGAATGCGGTCTGGGAGGTGGAGGCCTGGATGACCAGGCTCTCGGGGGTGGGGTGGGTGGACAAAAAGCAAGGGTCGCCCGGTGCCGGGCGGTAGCGTCTGGCCACGTTCCTATCCACAGGGGGACCTGTGGCGGGCTTGGACCAAGTGCCCAGCAGAACGTCACACAAGGCCTCATTAAACGGCAGAAGGGGCTCCGCGGAGCCGGACTGCTGTTTGAGTACCTCAGTGAGGAGATTAGTCCTCACGGCCGCGACGGGGAGCTCAAGGTGTAGGGCCTTAGCTGCCTTCGTCAACACTACACTGTAAGCAGAACCCGCCTCCGAAGCCACAGTCGGGGGCGACGTAAATCCAGTGTCTGGCGAGGTGTCAATACCACTGGCCTCCCCAAGCTCATATGTCCAGTCCTGATGAGACTGCCAATCACGTGCCAGAGGGTCCTCGGACCCCTCCCATTGCTCCTCGTCACCCGGCTCCTGGAGACCAGGATTAACAGCCAGGGCCTCCTCATGGAGATAGAACTCTCCGACGGCCGACGGAATCGGCGCCCAGCGGCGCCCCTCCGACACCTGAGCAGGACCGTAGGAAGCATTGGGGTCGGCAACCACGTCGGCTGCCGGGGACGACACCTGAAGGGACGTCGCCGGCGAGGTCGTAAGGTCGACCGGCGAGGTCCCGGATCCGGAGCCGGATCCAGTGAGGTCGCGCGGCGCCGGGACCGAAGTCGCCAGCGGCGCCGGGGCCGAAGCACCCGACGTCGTCGGGGCCGAAGCGCCCGACCCGGAAGGACCTCCAGACGGAGCCGATCGGCCCGAAGGCGCCACGGGAACCGACTGAGGAGGGAGGGCCCTCATGGCCATGAGGTACCTCTCGACCTCCTCCTGCGACGCGCCGTGCCCAGGGACCCGAAGGTGTGGGGCAGGCGGCAACGCTAGCGACTCCCGCGGAGCCGCGTGGGCGGTGTCGCCCGAATCCCCGGTCGCATCGAGCGAGCGACGGGGCGGGTCGGAGGACCGATGGTGTCGCTCCGACCTCTCATGCCTCTTACCTGAGGACTTGGAACCAGACGATCGGTGTCCACTCCCGGAACGTCGATGACTCCGACCTCACGACCTGTCCCTCGACCTCCCGTGGGACCGGGACCGGGACCTGGAGCGGCGCGGGGCCGACTGCCTCAGCTCGAGACGCTTGCGGGACCGCTCCCGCCTAGCCTTCGACGTCAGGGCCCGGCAGTCGGAGCAGGTTCGATCGTCGTGGTCGAGGCCTAAGCACTTCAGGCACCGGCGATGGGGGTCCGTGACCGACATGAGTCGGCCGCACTTCGAGCAAGGCTTGAACCCGGGCATCCCTGGCACCGATAGTCGAGAATCGACTAACTAGAGGATCAAAAGAGATCAAAAAAAAAGTTTTCAGTCAAAAAGTGACTGGGGGTAGAGCTTCTTCCGGATCTGCGCTAGCTGGCGCGGAAAAAAGAAGAACTGACGTCAGCGCGCATGGGCGCCGTCTATATACTCCGATGACGTCATCCCGGCGCTCACGACGCCGACGACGGACGCGGAGCCGCAGACGACGCCTACCAGCGCGCAGGGGTATTGCTACGCAAAAATTTCCGGATCCAGTCTGACGCCTGGGGATATTCTAAGGTAAGGAATCTATCACTAACGTGTCTCTTTCAGATTAAGTTTGATAGTTCGTGTTTCAGGGACAAAACAAATGTGTACATAGAATTATAAAACAATAATGAGGGTAGTTGCAAGAAGGAATTCTAACAAGTTATTTAAAAAAATATATCACTTTTAATAGCTTTTCAAGTTAAAAAACAGATATTACAGTACATTAATGTTAAATGAAAAGAACATCATATAACCTATAAACATATATCAACATTACATAAGAAATTAATACATAAAAAACATAATCATTAATATTTTACACAATCATTAAAAAGTTGACGAAAAAAAGTGGCAAGTTAATACTCTCGACCTTTAAGATCAACTGCAGCCAGTCTATACTATTTGAAGAAGCAAATCACAACCTTGCCGTGAATAGCTCCAAACAAGGCTACGAGCATAAAGTTCTCAACCATAAACAGCATGTTTCTGAAAAAAGGTTCAGGCTGTACAGCTTTCTTTGCAGCTAGCTAACCCTGACAAACATTGTATACTACAGTTTCTGAAGAAACTCTTGAAACACAAACCAATTGAGCAGTTGCAGATTAGTAGTTATAATTCGGCATTGTGATGCTGTAAAAATGTTTTAGTTTGCTGAAACACAAAAAAAATGCCATGTGCTTTTAACTTTTAAACTCTTCTGATGTATATCTATCTTGTCTCCAAACAGCTTTACATCTTCAAAAGGTTACATATGCAAGGATGCTGTATGAAAACCCCATGGTCCTTATTCACAGAGGTAACTTTTGAATATGTTTACTGCTTTTCAGTATTCACAAACTGCACTTTTTTTCCGCAACTAACACTTTTGTAGTAACTTTAACTTTTACAGTAGGACCAGCACTACACATGGCCAAACACTAGTATTGCAACACCTTTCCACAGAAAATAATGGATGCAGGGACTTAAAATAAAACCCCAATAGGTAAATTAAATAAAAATTATTAAAAATATAAATATAAATTAATGTTAAAAAATATGTATAATAGTGCATATTTATTATTTGATTATAATGCATTTAGTAACCTAATCTCAAACAATCTAACAATAAATGTTAAGAAATTGTATTGTTGTTTTTAAATAAATGTGATTATTACATTGTTTTCTATATTCAGAATAGTTTAAGAATTAATTTTTATTAAAATAAAAATGTTATTTTTAAAAAATAATAATTAAGATTTATTTATATTTTTAACTATTTTAAATAATTAAATGTAACATTATTTCCTATAGGGTTAAGTCCCTTGAAGTGCAAACATCAATAGCTCACAATGCAATAGCAATTGTCACAGAAATGATTGGAAGGGTACATCTCTGTATATCGGAGTTGCACCGGATTCTTCCCCACAATCTAAATGCACAATAAATCATCATTAAAGAGACTGTGGACGAAAGAGTAAAGACAGAAACCCCTAATTAAAAATGTCATGTGGAATGTGTGAACCTGCATACCCAACTAAATGTAGTTGAACGTGTGGCAAACTAGGGGCGGGAGGGAAAGGAAGGGACTGGTGTTACCCTGGGGAACTGGAGAGGAGCTATTGGTCAAAAATCCTGGGGAAAATGGGTAAGTCATTGGATTTTCTGACAAGGCTTACACAAAACGGGGGTTTGACTATGTGGGGAGAGAGACCAGGGGCATTTGAGTGTTCTTAAGTGGCCGCAGAAAAAGGAGAGAAGGAACTCAGGAGATCTCTACTTGTGATGTGCAGCCACATTGGATAGAGTAGCTGGTCTCAAGTTCCAACTGGTCCTTCCAAGTGAGAGTGGGGGGGGGGGGGGTAGGGGGATCAGCCAAGAAAAGGAACTCATGAGGAGGAGTTGCTATAGTCATGCAAATCCATTGGACAGTAGTTGGTCCAATACCAGAGCTATCAGGCGAAAACCTCTAGCATATTCTCCATGCAGAACGGTAGCCTTGGCCTGAGCCCAAAGACTCACCATGCGTTGCCGAGCCGCACTACTGGGAGGCAATGGGTTTTTCCATTTCAGTGAAGTTGCTAATTTTGCGAGGATGATGGCCATGTCCAGGAATTGACTGGACATCTTGTGCCTCTTAGGTCTTTTATAAATGACCAGTGCCACAGTTTCCAACAAGTCCACTCTTTGCAATCCTGTGGTTGCCAATATTTTCTGGAACACCTCTGACCAGTATGACTGCAGGCAAAGGCAATCCCATTGCATGTTTTCGGTCCGCAGCTAGAGATGTGCCTCAGGCACGAGTCTGAGGTATCAGAAAACATTCTGGGAAACCTTTCAGACGAGAGATAAGTCCTATGTAGAAGATAGAATTGTATTAGTTTTAGGCATGCATTACGAGGAACCTATAAGCAGTATTCTATGGCTCTTGCCCGTTACTTGTGTAGAACCCTGCCAAACTTTGCCTTCCATGTATCCCACAGGTGTTGTAATGAGATATGAGTGCGAGTAACTAGCATCTAGATAATTAGCTAACAAGACATCTTCTATTTCCCAAAATAAGTAGGGAATTTATGAGATAGTGAGTGGCAGGTTCAGAATCTTCCACTTGTCATACGTCCTGGATGATATGGTGTTAAAGGCCATAGCCTAGGAACTAGCCTCCATGAAGATAAAATTGCTCTAGGAGAGCTTTAAAAGACAAGAACTGTCCATTCTGCAAAGGGTTTCCAAAGGTAGAGAGTCCAGCTTGATCTTACGGCTGTATTTTGCCTCTAGTGAGACAGCCTGACCCTTTAGGGAGGCCTAAGAGAGCCAAGCAATCCAGTCTCACCCGTTGTAGGTGAGGTTGGCCCCTCTCAATATGGGCCCTACAAGGCCATTAGCGCCAGGACAATACTCAAGTCAAGAGGGGATCACGGACACTTGTGTCTTTATGGAAATGTTCGGACAGCCAGCGGAACAGTCATTGCAGCTGGGCTTCCAAAAAACATAATTTAAAGTGGGGAGCACCGAGTCCCCCTTTAGCTGGAGGTAAATGCAATTTAGATAACGCTGCCCAGCAACCACAATTGTGACAGATAAGCTCACCAAGCAATTGATCAAGTTTGCTATATTATCTCCAACAGAGTGTTATCAAGAGACTGGCAAAATGGTATAGGAGTTGCAGAAGCATCACCATCTTGAAGACTGCTATGGTGCCCATAAAAGATAACGGGAGGGATCTCCAGAAAGCAACTTTCACCTAGAGAGATGTCACCGCTGCAATGAGGTTGAAATCAAGGTGGTCCTGTTCAGCATGAAATATCTTAATTCCCTTGTATTGGAATGACATATCTTCCCATCTCATTGGGTCCTCTCCCAGATCTGATTGAAACAAAGCAGTGGTAGGCGTGAGGGGGAACAAGCAGGACTTATTCCAGCTCACTCGCAAACCCAATATTACTCCAAACCGAGTTCGGAGAGAGACAATACCAGAGCAGTCAGCACTCAGATATTTAAGGTAAAATTACTCGTCATCTGCATATAAGGAGACTGCATAAGTCCTGTCTGGTAAGGGGATACCCCTTCCAAAGAGATGTGCTATAAGAGGTTCCATCGCTAACGTCAAGAGAAGGAGCGAGCAAAGTCTTGCCTCTCCACACTGATAAAGGTGCTGAAATCAAGGCCTGGGAGGAGACTCAGACAGTGGGATCTGTGACCAGCAGGAGGATCAACTTGATAGTGCAAGTTCCGAAGCCAGAGCAATTCAAGAAGATAAACATGTATAATGTTAGCCTAGTAATTTAAATGACTTTTCTATATCGAAAAATAGGGCGGCCACCCAGGGCCAGCATATCTGTGCAGCCTTCATAACTCTATAGTCACTGGATGTTTAGGGAAGTTTTTCAGATACTGATAAATCCATTTTGATGAGCATGTCCCAGGCGGACAGTACTAGCTATATGCAGTTGGCTTAGTCCATGTTCTCCTGACAAAGAGAAAGTGGATTCTCTGCCTGTAATTGATAAATTAATTATGCATAACTTTTGGCTACCTTAATTACCATATTGTAGGAGCAAAGTCCACCTCTGTGGGCTTCTTTTTCATTGCCATTAGTCACCCTATGCAACCTTAAGTATAGTTGGATTAACTTAACATCAATACCCAATGTGGCAGAATTTACATGGAAAATACTGGGCCTGATTCACAAATGGACTTACGTGTAGTAAAGTTATGAGAGTGGAGTCTCCATACTCAGAGCGGAATCTCCGCACGGCACACTGCAGAGAGTGTGCTGTATGGAGATTCCTCCATGAGTGCGGAAATGCTGCACCCATAAATTTAGGACATGCAAGCCCCTATGTGAATCGGGCCCTCGGTTATCATAGTTATGGAACCAGTTGTTTTGCCATGCACGATAAATATGTAATAGTTCTCTGCATCTTTATAAAACCAATTACCGCTATACGTTATTAACAATTTGACTAATCCACTGGTGCCAGGCGGTACTCAATGACTGACATTCAGCTGAAATACTATATACTATATGTTTTTCAAGGTAAAATAGCAAGTAAGGTGAGTTGTTATCAGTTATAATGAAGTACTGCCTGAATGGTAATTTTGTGGTAAATGTGCATATTGGCACAAAGCACATTCCTTGTCTGTTTTATTGGTACAGACTCCCACTAACCTTAAAAACTCATACTTTCCATGACAATGTGGGCTTAAATACATCTGCGAGCATGATTAATCATGGTGCCTTAAAATATTTACTTTAACACAACTGCTTAACCACTCTACTTTCAAAATATAAACTTCGAAGTCTCTTTTTATTTTGTGTGGGCAACAAACTGTGAAATGTGCTCCTTTGGCTTTCTGTTCTGCAAGGGGTCTGCACATTTCAATCATTTGTTTTTCAATTGACGTTGTCATGCTTTATGGAGAGTTCAAGAAAAACATATTGTAATAATTTCCTTTTAAAGTATTCAGAATGATTGAAATGTGGATTTAAAACGCAATGAGTGAAGGAATAGATGGAAAATCATTAGCAACAGGTCTGTTCTGTTTAGGAATTCTGGTGTGGTTTGAGGTCAGAAGAGCCCCTTGATGGAAAGAGAGCTCTGGTGCTGATGTTTATTCTCACCAGGCGGTTTATGGGAAACGAAGAATAGCTATAATAATAATTTTTGCCAGATTTTGCTTAGCTCTTTTTTTTTTAAATAGAATTCTTGTATTTTTTAATCAAACGACTTTTACTGCTGAAATATTATCGGGATCCGGTCTGATGCCTGGGGAGAATTCACAAGTTAAGGAATCAGCAGCTAGACTGTGTCGCAATCAGATATTATGTTACCGAAGGTAAGAAACTTGTACATCTGATAGAGACATCTAGCCGCGGATTCCTTAACTTGTGAAATAAATAGTTACCCCCTTGGAGGAGGGTCTTCAAATTAAACCTACAAAAGTTCTCAAAGAAAACCAGTCAGTAATACCTAACAACCGACCACAAACACACAGGAATAGCAGAACAAGAGCTTGTCTCCTAATAGAATCCATGATCACTGTCACAGAAAACATAAATAATAAACAACCGTACAAGCTTGAATGAATCAGGCCTTGAGGAAAAAAGGGGGTAAACTCCAAAACAAACATCTGATAGGTATGAGACATTATCATCTATCCCCCAAGTGGAAAGAGAACTTGTTGAGCAAAAGGGCTAAGTGGACGACAAAAGCCATGCAATCCGCATTCTTCAGGACAATAGAGAAATATCAGAAAAAGAACTCCTGATAATACCCAAAAAGATGGACTCTCAGAATTCATTCCTATTATACCAAATATGAAAATTTCCACTCTAAGATTACATAATGCGCTGTAAAGAAGCTAAAATGAGACAAAACAGAATTGAATTTCCTTTAAATATTCATAAATTATGCCAGTTGTATGAAATGTTGCCATAAAGATGTATATGTTTCTGGCCAATGTCGACTGCGGGACCGCAAGGATCTACAAAGCTTGCCCAGGCATGGCTAAGGTGCCATGATCTAACAGTCTGAACATGACTTCAAGCTATTGACATGCTCGAGGCACCAAGACAAACGAGAAAAAAGAAGCAACCACATCTCACATTAAAAACTGTTCTCTCTTTTTTTTATATCGAAGACCAAATATGTGTAACACATATGCACACATCCATGTATACTCTGTATACCTAATAGCTAAATAGAACTGAAAAACCAGTCCAAAAGCGCTTTACAATATTATTGAAAAGGGAATTGCACCTATTAGTGCAGCAAAACAATAAAAATAAACCATAAATAAAATGAATCCTTGAAAGCAACAAGCACATACGACCAAACTTTTGATACAAAACAAAATGTTATCATAAGTCCGACAAGCACGTATATAAATAAATAAATAAATAAATAAATAAATATATATATATATATGCAGCAACAGCGGTAATTCCAAGGCTCCGCATACATCGACCCCAGAGAGAAACCACACAAATCCAAGTGTAAATGAAGGCACAGGATTTATTAAAAGACCAAGTCCAACAGAATCTGACGCGTTTCGGGCATCCGCCCTTGCTCACAGACAGTCAGTTAATGTGGCATACACAGTTAAATACCCAATGCTTCACAGTTTTTTTTGTTTCAATCAACATTTTTTTCTTTTTACAAACACTACACCATGTGATCATGGAAAAAGAGGACATACTCCATTTTGAGCACTGAAACAGTCTGTTTTCCAAACAAATAGTATTATCAATTGCAATTTACTGCAACAACATTCATAGGGTTAAAATCCACAAGAAAAATTGCTAAGGTCCATGTTAAAAATAAAGTGCATCTTGATGGCCAATAAATGCGACAAATATAATGACGCATGTAGTAAATTTGTCTAAAATACAAACAAAATCATGCAAAAAGGCGCATTATGTTACAATTCATTTAAAAAGACAATACAATCTTTTTAGATAAAACCCATACATTGTGCAAATTACGCAATCATTTGCAAACTTTATAGTAAATATCCTAATAAAGTGCAAATGCAATGTGCAAATCACGTTGTTTATATAAACCTCATAAAGTGACGAAGTGCAGTATTGTGCAAAATAATGCAGAAATGTAAACAATCGGATAAAATCCAATATTTATGGGTTTTATATATCCTATCATGTAACAAGGCAACAAAGATATTGAATGCCAGAAATAAAAAAGGCCAACAATAATTTTGAACCAAAACATGGACCAATAGTGAAAAAATCACTAACAATGTAAATGCAATTTAGGTAAGGAAAACAGAGATAGACAAATAGTCCCATGTGGCTATGTCCAAATGAAAATAAAAAAGTGTACCTCAAAAAAATAAAGAGGGAAAAAGCTATATGGTTGCAACCATGAAGCAATATGTGATAAGGAAAAATAAAAGAAAATATATATACTACAGTGTATGTGTGAAATTCTGTATACAAAGGAAATCCCAAAAACCACAGGACAGTACTAGCGAATATTATTTACAGTAATCAGAAAAAAATGAGCAACATAGACTTACAGGAAAACGTACAAATCTTCTGTGTTGTTGAGCCCGTTTGGAAATCTACTATCTAGTTCCAAAATGAACTGGGACTCAAGTCTCCTAAGCATCCTATCTCTGTCCCCACCCCTCACAGGTTTGTCTATAGAGGCGATGACAAAGTAAGATAGGCATTGTAAATCATTGTTATGATTGCTCTTAAAATGCCTGGCCACCGGATATGCTCGATCATTATTCACGATGGCCCGCAGATGCTGGAGGATACTGACATGCACAGGTTGTCGTGTACTGCCAACATACCTGAGTCCACATGTGCATGTCAGGACATATATGGCAAACTCAGTTTTGCAAGTAAACTGACCCCTGATGTTAATTGGGTCAGAACTAAAAGGTGTGTAATACTGAGTAGTTGATTTACCAAATTTGCACGCCCTGCACGAGGTACAGCGTTTGAAACCATAACAAGATTTCATCCACTCTCCCTTCTTCCTAAGTTCAGGAAAATCATGGCATATATGCGATCTCAGGGAGGGGCCCCTCCGAAAGGTCACAATGGGACCATCAGGCAATCTGGGCTTCAAACCTGATCAGTTAATAGAACTGGCCACCTTTGTGACATAATAGATCTTACTTGTCTCGCTTGCCTACTGTAGGCCGTTATGAGTCTGGGTGCTTCAGTGTTATCATGTGGGACTCTATCAAGACTGATATTAGGCGTCTGATCTAGCAAGGATTCCCGAGTTCTGCTGTTGGCTTTCTGCAATGCAACCCTAAGAGTAGACTCACGGTAGCCCCTTTGTCTGAATCTCTCCAAGGCTTCCTTAGTGCAGATTTCAAGATCAATTTCTGTACTGCATATTCGTTTGATCCTGAGTAACTCGCCTAGTGGGATGTTATCCACTACATGTCTAGGATGAGCACTGCTGGCGTGCAAAATGCTGTTGCCAGCAGTGCTTTTTCTATGCAGTTTCGTTGCTAGGTGTCCATTGTGTATAAAGATTTTTACATCCAAAAACTCAGCCTCACAGTCACTGATGGCTTTAGTGAATCTTAGATTTTCTGAGTTGGTGTTTAGACTAGTTACAAAGTTGTCAGCACTGGCAAGATCTCCCCGCCATAAAACAAAAACATCATCTATATAACGTATCCACAATAAAACATGTTCATCAAAAGTAATCGCATGTTGCTGCCTGAGGACCTGTTCCTCCCACCAGCCTACGTGTAAACACGCATAGCTGGGGGAAAAACATATATATATATACGCTCAAATTCTCCAGTTTTCAAACAAAGAATTCTCCGCACTCCCGGGGTATCTTTTTCAAAGGTTGCTTTATTCAGACAAGTCAGACGCCCTCGCGTTTCGGCATTCTGCCTTTCTCGATGTCAATGACCCAAAGACATCGCCATGTTTTTAAACACACCTTGTGGTAAAGGAAGGACTACTGGCTAGCTGACAATAACCAGCGCCATCTTTGAGTGGTGAGTATTTACAACGATGGAATCAACTTGTATGCACATTGTCTGCTTTTAACATGCATTAATACCACCCTTTGCGCAAGTATTATCGAAAAGTGATTGTACATACATTATAACCACATCACCTGTACATTTTTAGTACTTAATATCGAATTTACTTGATTTGCAAATAACAAAAAATTGATTATATATATATATATATATAAACAACTATTAATATTTAATTTGCACTTCTTCAAGCAGCAACAACCATGATTTCTCAAGGAGAAAATTAGATACATACCTCAAGAAGATGCGTAATATCTAACCTTTAGGCAGAAATAACATATGCAAAAAACATTGTTGGATAATAACAAGAAGAGCTTTCTATAAAGTCTAAAAACCTCCTATCATGAAATGCATGACCGAAAACAGCCTTATCTGCTTCAAACACTGCCTATCAGACGGCTTAAGACACAGAGTTCACACCACCATGTTCCAAAATTAAACAAAGAAATTACATATACCCTCCCACAAAGAGGAGGCCACTAACTCATGTATTCCAAAAAATAAGCAATAGACTCTGAATTTACCAGCACAACTCTTCAAAAATTGAAGCATTTATAATAAATATGCAGTCTGCTCAAGAAGAGAACAAGAACTGCACTGATTAACCTGGCTAAGAAAAACCAGGGGTGCGTGTATATGTAACAGAACCCCAAAAAGGGCTTCCCAAGAGGAAAGGAATGTCTATTAGCTCACTGCCATAGGCCTTAAAAGAGCATATAAAAAAGTCCAAGAAGGACTAAGCTGTATAGCCGAGTGATGCCCACAAACAAAAGGATGCTCAGTGAAAACTATTTAATTAAAAACAAATAGAATATGAACGTAGTACACCTAAAGAGCTATACAATAGCAAACCAATACTCCAAATAGAGTAAGACGCATACCAAAAAAAGGGTATGAACTCTTCAGACTAAGCTCCTCATCAGAGTAAAATAAAAGAACAAACCAACTACACAGCTGCAAGGACAATCCCGGAGATAAAAATTGTCAAATCCGGAGTCAAACACTCTTGCCTTAAGAAAGAAGTAGTGCTTAATACTTCAACACCACAAAGTGGAAAAACAGTAAAGGCAGGATTTAAATCTTTAAATCTATAGATCCGCGACTGTGGCTATATAAAAGACTAGCTGCCCGTCCCGACCTTGTCCGGGAGCAATCAGGAATCAGGGCCGCCGCCCGACCCGACATTGTCCGTGGGTCCCCCGGAGTAGCAGCCCGTCCCGACCTTGGCTTCAGGGCCCCCGCCCGCCCCGACATTGTCCGTGGGTCCCCCGGAGCCTTACCTCATCCGCCGCACCTCCCCGTACTCCTGAGTTCACCGGTCCGCCGCTCCTCGCCGCTCCTCCCCTCTCCTCCCCGCCTGTCAGCCGCTCCTCTCCGCTCCTCCCAGCCTGTCTGCCGCTCCTCACCGCTCCTCCCTGCCTGTCCGCCACTCCTCCCCACGCTCAAGTCCGCCGCTCCTCCTCGCGCTCCTGGACGTCGCTCCTCCCCGCGCTCCTGATGTCAGCACGCACGTCGCGGCCGGCGCTATTTTTATGGGACTACTTTTTTTTTCTCGTAAATTTTTTAAATAACGTATATTTTTAACATTTATATAGCCTATGTCCATCTGCACACCCTGACAATTTCAACGATGTATCAGATGTGTGGATTGGTGCTGTGGTTCCTGAGTTTACCCGCCTCAAAGGTTCAAAGTTCTTCCAATAGAATCGGTGGTGTCCATTGCCGACTTAATTTTAACTTTGTCATCTTTTACAAGCTGAAAGAGAGTGTTCAGCTCTGACCCCTTCAGAAAGGAAAGGAAGCAGATGGGTGACAGAGTCCCATAAAGCATATAAAGCCCTGCCTAAGACACAAGACATGTTTAACGATCTCAAGGATGAACTAGTCAAACCAAAGATATTCCGGCCACACAGATCCAACCACCTAGATTCTCTACCTGTTGGAAGTAATGGAGAAACATCTAGATTCTGCAAAGTCATAGCAGCTTGTGGAACGAATCCCTTAGCAGTAGGATGCCAAGAAAGACAGACAGGGTCGTCCAGAGTAAGATGATGGTGATGGGAAACGGCACGATCAACAGCGACTCCGGTCACTGGCCTTGCCCAAGTTCCCAGGAGAATATCATACAGAGACTCTCCATAACGCAGTAAGGGTTCTACACCTGTCACACCTTGGTGAAGCAGATCCAAAAAGGGATAAGATGACAAAGTCACCAAAGGAAGCTGAAATTTCAAGATTTTCTTTATAACTTCAGCAAAAGCTGCACTAGCCTCCATCACATTCGAGGTGGAGAAAGCAGATCAGATCTATAAAGGAATGTAGACTACTATGCCCACCCAATGCAGTCCAAGAACCTCCCACAAGAGGCTGTAAAAGACCAACCAAGCAGTCAATGTCACCGGCGTCCACTGAGGCACCTTGCAATGCTGCAGAAACAGCAACCAAGCAAGCTATGTCCTCGAAACGCAAAGGAGAAGACACAGGAACCGCAGTGGCTGTGAGCAGCATCTCCAGCACAGATCGACGTCAGGACAGTGTTGTATCATCATGCACCATGAGTGGCGCCTCCGGCCTCGAGCGGCCTTGTATCCGCTTCCAGTATAAACTCATCCGGCGCTGCCAGCATCACAATTGGAAGCCACACTTGGCTGTGCACCCACGCTGTGATGACACGAAGCACGGAGTCGAGGTCTTCGACCGTTGCCGAGGTTGTACCCGCCAGTGTGTTTCCAGTCAGAGTACCCCCTACCTCCTTGGAGCCCGAAGGCGCTCCAGGGGGAGGCATGGACCCAAAAAAAGGCATGGATGGCATGATAGTATGACTGCATCTGAATCATAGTCACCCCAGCTCCAGGATAAGGAGGGAGGCCCGGGGTCGACTCTTGTGTGACGTCCTCCAATAAGGAAAGGGAGAAACCAGCTTTCACATCTTGATTTGAGCAGGTCAAAGGCTGCTGCGACCATGATCCCTTACAATGGGATTTTCGCGACTTGGGTGAACGGCGCTCGCTGAAACTGCTTCTTGAATGGTCCCGGGCAGGAACCTCTGGAAGGAGACTGACATTGCATGGACTCCGATCAGAAGAGCAGTGTCATCAACAGCTTCGTCCACCTTTCCCACAAGGCCTTAGGCTTCAGCCGTTTAGAGGTTTCACACTCTTTGGAGTTGTGGTGCTCTCATAGGCACCCCATGCAGATGGGATGGGGATCCATAGTGGGCATCTGTCAAGCACAGGTCTAGTTCGGCTTAAAACACGAAGGCATAGGCACACTGTTCCCTGACGCAAAAAGGCATCGAAGTAGGCCAAAAATACAAATGTCCTGAGGAACCGCTTCTTCGGATCTGGTATGATGCCTGAAGAGAATTCACAAGTTAAGGAATCTGCGGCTAGATCTCTCTATAAGATACCATTATTTGCTCTTGCGCACCTGCCAACCACCCGCTGAAATACCACAGGCTTTACATCAAGCTGTTAAGTGCTTAGTGTTCCGAAAACAAACAACTGTCACCAGGCGTAAACCTCTGAGCAGGCTGTAAAGGCCCATTGGCAACTACACATACCTGTCTGCCTACCAGGATCTCCAAACACCAGGGCAGTCAGCTGACAGCCTCCGGCGGGTCTATAGCAGGCCTCTAGTGGGCCTACAGTGGGCCTTTCAGCTGGTGAGTGCAAGCCACAGCAGGCCTCCAGTGGATCCTGGGCTGGCCTTTAGGCGGGTACGTGTAGGCTACCTCAGACCTCAGCCTCAGTACAAGCGGGGAGATGCGGGCCTCGGCAAACACGGAGTGAGCACTACGCCAAGTCCCTTCCCAACATGTACCCCCGGCAGTAAAAGTTCCTAACAAACACCAGTGAAAGTGTAGGCCTGGGCCTAAATAGGCGATACCCATAAAGCGGATCTGGCCGCTTGCTGGGTACCTGCTAATCACTGTTACTGGCCACTGTCATTTCCTCGCACGCTGTGTACCATGGTGTACAACTATGTACCACTAACAGGATATAACACAATATAAGAACATTCCCTGCCAGATTGTCAGTTAGCAGTAATGCTAGCCACCTAATACTAATCAAACTTAATAAGCAGACAACATACAACAGCAACATACAAAACTGTAGTCAGGCTAAACAGGTACAGAACATAGAGCGGGCTACAGAACACAGCCGGTGATAGAAGACGGAGATAAAGCAAACTAGAGAGCACAGGCAAGCAAATTCCCAGGCACAGGAAGACTATACAGCACAGACACTACCTCTCTTACTCTGCCTGCTATGCTCTCTCACCCTATCAATCACCTTCTTCGAAATTGTCCCCCCTCAAGCTTACCCTTCCTTTTCCCTATCCAACCCATGGGATATCCCATTCCGACAAGTCTAGAACTTCTAACTCACTAGTTCACCACATCAATCGATCTATTCATACCTCCTCCCTCTGTGTCAAATGACTCCAACCTTGACCGATCTCATCACAACAACTTCTATGACTACAAATACTCTCAATATCTTATCACTTAATATTAAAGGCCTCAACCATACGGTCAAAAGGAGTAAAATAGTAGAATATTGCCACAAACTAAGAGGAGACATCTTCCGGCTTCAAGAGACTGGAATAGACAAAAACGTAGCCTGAAACCTCTTAAACAACTGGCATTCTGAACTGGCCTGCTCGCCTGACTCGGAAAAAAATATGGTGTCATTACCGTCTATTCCAGATCCGCAGGGATTAAAGTAAGGAATTAGTTACTTACCTGTACACTATAGTTCTCCAGTATTATCTTTCATAGATTCACATGCTTGTATCTTCCCCGTCGTCATGGTGGGAGTCTCACGGTAACAGAATGACCAAGCAGTATCATAGAGAAGAAAAACTGCATAGAAAATCCCCATAGGGACTGTAATATTTGGAAACCAGACCATTTCCTTGTTTGGTCCAAAAGTCAGCCAATCAGCATTGCTGCCCTGCCCTCACACTCCCCAGCAGAAGCTTCCTGCCTCAGATTTCCGTCCCCGAGTGAGAGACATGGATAATACCGAGAAACAGGATCTGTCTGAGAAACGGGGAGGCGGGCGGGCGCATGTGAATCTATGAAAGATAATACTGGAGAACTATAGTGTGCAGGTAAGTAACTAATTCCTTCTCCAGTATTACATCTTTCATAGATTCACATGCTTGTATCAGAGTAGTAAGCAGTGCTCACAACATTTGCAGCGTTTCCAGGACAGAACCCAGAAGGAAGCTCTGCAGCAAAGCAATGATATAACGACATATATTAAAATAATACGATAAATGCAGAGATATATATGTATGCTCAAACATAAATCAAAGTACTGCATAGAAGAATAATCAGACAATTAAAACATACCTTACTGAAATAGGCGTTTCAGAACAGCTTGTCCCACTGCCGTGTCCTCTTTCCACGCAGTGTCTAGACAGTAGTGTCTTGTAAATGAATGCACGCTCTTCCACGTCGCTGCTCTGCAGATGTCGGGCAGCGACACTCCTGCGAACAAGGCCATTGAAGTCGCCATCTTCCTTGTGGAATGTGCATTCACTTTAGAACAGAGCGGCTTTCCCGCTTTCTCATGACATTTCAGGATAGCTGATGATATCCATCTGGCAATACTCAGTCTGGACAGAGGAAGGCCTTTCCTTTGACCTTCGAAAGCAATAAACAATTGTTTGGATTTGCGAATGTCCTTGTCCGTTCAATGTAGAACTTCAAGCATCTAGAGATGTCCAGAGAGTGCAATGCCTTTTCTGCTTCCGATGAGGGATTGCTGAAAAAGGTAGGCAAAATGATAGGCTCATTGAGGTGAAAAGACGTAGGAACTTTGGGAATAAAAGTAGATTTGTCCTTAATATAACTCTGTCCTTGCGAAATTGTAAGAAGGGCTCTTCTACTGAAAATGCCTGAATTTCGCTAACCCTCCTTGCTGATGTCAGTGCAAGCAGTAGGGCTGTCTTCCAAGATAGGAATTGTAAGTCTGTTTTGTGTATAGGCTCGAAAGGTGGCCTCATAAGTTGAGATAGGACTGTATTGAGGTGCCACGGCACTGGTGGACGCGAATGGGTGGATAAACTCTAAAAAGCCCTTTGATAAATTCTTTTATTATCCTGGAAGACCAGAGGGATGGCTCGTTTGGCTTCCTCCTGAAACGTGATATTGCTGCCAAGTGCACCTTAACCGAGGCATGCGACAGACCTGCCTTTGATAGTGACAGCAGGTAAGGTAGGATACCTTCGGGGTGAACTTCAAACGGGTGTAAGTTTTGACTGTCGCACCAGTGGCAGAAACGGGTCCATTTCGCTGCATATGTTTTGTTTGTTGACACAGCTCTGGCTTGCGAGAGAATATGCCTGCATTCCTGCGGAATGTCTAGGTTTTGAAATTCCCGCTCATGAGGTTCCATGCTGACAATTTTAGTGATTGCAGATCCGGATGCAGGATCTGACCGTCTCTCATGGAAATGAGGTCCTGGAATGTCGGAAGCTGGATCTTGTTGCCCTTCGACATCTGAAGTAGGTCTGAAAACCACGCCTGTCTTGGCCAGGCTGGTGCTATCAGTATGACATGGCACGGTTCCGATCTCATCTTGCGAAGAACTCGCGGTATCAAAGGAAATGGAGGGAACGCGTAGGCAAACCTCCCCGTCCAGTCCATGTGGAATGCATTTCCCTTGGATCCTTGCTGATGGTACCTGGACGCAAACTGAACGCACTTTGAGTTGTTTTTTGTTGCGAACAAGTCTAATGTGGGAGTGCCCCACCTTAGAAACAGGTTGTGAAGCTGAGTGTCGTGCAGTTCCCACTCGCGCGTCACCTTGGAAGTGCGACTCAGGGCATCTGCCCGTATGTTGAGGACTCCCTGTATATGTTGAACTTGAATTGAAATGCCGTTGGTTATCAGCCATTTCCAGATTCTTTGCGCCAATGTCGACAGCTGTTTGGATCTTGTTCCACCCTGTTTCAGCAAGTAAAACATAGTCGTGGTGCTGTCCGTTTGGATAAGTACTGACGATTGGCGTATCCTTGGAAGGAATGCTTGGAGCCCCAGAAACACCGCTTTGAGCTCCAACATGTTTATGTGAAGCTGTGCTTCCCAGTCTGACCACAGGCCCTGAATCTCCAGCTCCTGAAGATGCGCACCCCATCCTTTCAGCGAAGCGTCCGTTGTCATCACGAAGTCGTGATCTCGAGGCACAAAGTTCAAGCCCTGGTCCAAGTTCTTTTGAACCTTCCACCATGACATGGCCACCTTCATACGGGTCGTGATGGTAATTCGATCCTCGAAGGTTCCTTTGGACTGAACCCACTGCTCGTCCAGTTGTTCCTGTAAAGGCCTCATACGAAGGCGACAGTTTGGCACCAGTGGGATGCAGGATGATATCATCCCCAACATGGACTTGTACACTTTCACAGAAGTGGACCTTTTTGTTTGAAGTGACGCCGTTAGACCCATGATCTTTCTCATTCGGTCCTCGGAAGGATAGGCCTTTCCCGCTCTGGTGCATATCCATGCCCCTAAGAATTGGATGCCCTGGGCCGGAGTCAGCGACGATTTCTCCATGTTGGTCCGTAGTCCCAAGCGCTGAAACAGTCGGATGCAGCACTGGAGCGATCTCGTTGCCTGTCTGAAAGATGGACCTGTCACCAGCAAGTCGTCCAGATATGGGTAAATATAATGCCCTTGCAATCTTAAGTGGGCCGCCACCGGGGCCATGCATTTGGTGAACACCCTCGGGGCCGATTTGAGTCCGAATGGCAGGACTTTGAATTGAAAGTGGCGACTCTCCACGACAAATCGTAAATACTTCCTGTGCTTCCGATGAATGGGAATATGGAAGTACGCATCCAAGAGATCCAAAGACGCCATGTAGTCTCTTTCCTTTATCATTAGTAGGATCTCTTGCAAAGATAGCATTCTGAAGGGTATCTTCTTTATGTATTGATTCAGATCCCTCAAATCCAATACCTGTCTCCATTTCAGGGTTTGTTTCTTTTTGATGAGAAAGAAGTGCGAATAGAAGCCTTTCCCTCTGAGATGTTGTGGCACTTCCTCTATGGCTCCCTTTTGCAGAAGTGAGTGCACTTCCTTCTGCATTTCCTGACGATGTTTGTTGAGCCTGAGCACTGGGGGATGATTTGGTGGTATTTCTAGAAATTCCAGAGTATGACCCCTGCTTATGACATCCAGAACCCATTTGTCCGAAGTTATGGACATCCAGTTGTTGAAGTATTGAGACAGATAGTGGTCGTTTTCCGGGATCTGTTGTGTGGGGAGCGCCTGCCTGAAATCATTGACGTCTGTTAGACTGTTGATTCTTCCCTCTGGTGTTTGTTTTGCCCCTAGACTGCTGCTGATAAGAGGAGTTGGAGGACCTGTACTGGTTGTTGGCATTGTATTGACGATATCCCTGTTGGTTATACGGTTGATATCGATTGGTCTGAAAAGAGGGTCTTTGATTAAATTGACCTCGTGCACCCCTTTTTCGAAAGGACTGAAACCTTCCCTGTTGAAGGGATCCCAGCGCTCTAGCTGTATCCGTGTCAGATTTTATGCCTTGCAAAGCCTCGTCTATATGCTTCCCAAATAAATTTTCGCCATCAAAAGGCATATCGACAATCTTCGCCTGTACTTCCGGGCGAAACGAAGTCGCTTTTAGCCAGCCTTGCCTGCGAAGCGAAACCGCCCCAGCCATCTGTCTGAAGGCTATAGACGAGACATCCATGGCGATGTCGATAGATTCGGCAGCAGATTTAGCTCCGTCTTTAAGGATGGCTGCCGCCTCCTCCTTTCTATCTTCCGGTAGTGCAGATAGTATGGGCGCAAGATCGGACCACATTTGCCTGTTGAAACGGCTAATAAGGGCCATCGCATTTGCCGCTTTAATAGTAGAGGCTGCCATGACCGCAAACCTCTTACCGGCACCATCCATTCTCCGTCCTTCCTTGTCTGGTGGCACTAAGGAAGTAGCCACCGGGTTTTTTGAATTTGTCTGCGCCGCCTGCGTCACGACTGATTCCGGTCTGGGGTGCCCTATGAGACAGGCTGCTGCAGACTCTGGCGCTCTGTACTTTTTTTCAATTCGAGGAACAGAAACCGCTATGGAAGCCGGTGTTTTCAAAATCTTTAGGCCCTCTTCCCAGATATGAGGGATAATAGGAATTGAGCGAAGCGATCTTTTGGCATCGTCCTTGAAATCATACAAGAAACAATCCGTCTCTTGAACTTCTACATCCAAATTGAACCTCTTAGCCGCTTTTTCCATGATATCGTGGAAACCTCCGATGTCTTGAGGAGGGGAGGTAGACGGTAGTGGGACAGGTGACGGAGCCGATGGCAAAATGTATTCATTCCATTCCTGCCCCGAAGCGTCATGAATAAGTTCTCCTTCATCAGGCTGTTCATCCTCGTCGGATTCCATTAGATCATCCCTTATAGTAACAACTGGCGGTGATCTCACCCTCTGCTCTTGTGAGGCAGTGTTTGTTTTAGGCGTCTGTGAAGAAGGCACCTGCGTAGATGGTTGAGAGGTGTTCGCCTCTGGGAAACGACGGTAGTAGTCGTTTATCATTAACCTAAGGTCAGACACAAGAGACACAGGTATGGAAACCGACTCTTGGCGCTCTTCCTCACGTGAGTCCTCCTGTTGCTCCTCCTCCTCATCATAATCATCAGATTCCTGAAAAGACTCGTATCTGGAAGATTGGGGTCTGTCCTTGAAGGAATATACTTCCTCTTCGTCCGTGTCTTGGCTCTTTATCTGAAGCTGAGAGGGACTGTAGGCGGCACCTGAGGACTCCTCTCCATCTGAGTCGTGCTCTAACAATGAGGATGGTGGCAAAGGTGAAATCTGCGTCCATGAGGTGAACTCCGCAGATTTACTGATAGTAGCCGAACCCCTGGTCGACTGAAAAGACCGGATAGAGATCATAGTCTTCGACCGCGGCGATTTGAATGCTTTCGCAGTTGTTAAAATGATTATCGTCGACGGTGTCGTCGACGGGGCCGTCGACGGGACCATCGTCGACGGGCCCATCGTCGACGGAACCATCGTCGACGGAGCCTTCGTCCACGGAGCCTTCGTCGACGAGACCATCTTCGACGGGGCTCTCGTCGACATCCTCGACGTCGAACCTGTCGTCGACGGAGTCGTCGTCGTCGACGTCGTCGACGGTGTCTTCGTCGACGCCGAAATCTTACTCATCGACGTTGTTGTCGTCGACGTTGTCGCCGTCGACGCAGCCTTAGATCCCATCGTCGACGAAGCCGTCGTCGTCGTCGACGAAGTCGTCGACGACGGTGAAGTCGTCGTCGACGGAGCTGAAGTCTTTACCACAGATTTTGGAGCAGAAGTTAGGGAACTGGTCGATGGAGCAGACCCAGGCCCTTTCAGACTTGACAGCTTTTTTAGAGGAGTAATAGGAAGAGATGAAGTAGATTTCTCCTTTGATTTACTCTTTTTAGGCTCCACTTTCTCCTCAGAAACAGAGGCCTTTCTTTTCTTGGGTGTCAAATGAGAAGATTCCTCCTCAGAATCAGAGCCTGCTGTGGCCTTCTTCTTCTGAAGCCATAACAGCAATCGAGCCTCTCTGTCTCTTTTAGTTTTGTCAGAAAAGGTTCTACAGAGTTTACAATCCTTAGCCACATGTTTAGGATGAAGACAGTAAAGGCAGTCCTTATGTGGGTCCTCAGAGAAGAGCCTGGCCTTTCCACAGGATCTGCAAGGCCTGAACAGCCTCTTTTTAGAGCTTTCAGCCATAATGAAAAAAATAGGTACACTCAATACCTTAATCCAGAAGACAGTAAGGAATATGCTACTTACCAGTATGCATCTGTTCTTGGCATAGAGGGCTGCAGAGTGGTACATTATGAATAGATCGCCATCTGGTGTTGGGCTCGGATGATTGCACTTTGTTTTTCTCTTGGAGAGTCTTTTGTCTCTTGGTGACTCCTCCCTTGGTTGGTAGTGCGCATGGGCATCGGCTCCATCCTTAGATTGTTTTTCCATAGTAGGGTTAGATGGAGTAGTATAGTAGAATACAGATAAGAGTGCCCATGTAAGTGTATCTAAATAAGATAATGTTGGAACAGACACAGGTTTCCGGGGAGGCTGGGAGGGCATGTACCACTCTGCAGCCCTCTATGCCAAGAACAGATGCATACTGGTAAGTAGCATATTCCGTTCGAGGCATATGGGCTGCAGATGGTACATTATGAATAGACTATATAGCAGTTCTCTCCCTAGCGGTGGTCGCCCGTGTCTGTTGCAACTGTCTTAAACAATGTTTTTAATACTGCCTGTCCCACTCTAGCTTGTTGTGTTGTGTGCACATCTACACAATAGTGTTTTGTGAAGGTGTGCGGTGTAACCCAGGTAGCCGCTTTGCATATGTCATCTAGTGGAATGTTCCCTAGAAATGCCATAGATGCTCCTAGTTTACGTGTAGAGTGAGCTCTAGGAGGAACAGTTAATGTTCTCTTTGCCTTTAGGTAGCATATCTGAATGCATTTTACAATCCATCTGGCAATGCCCGCTTTGGAGATGGGATTGCCTTTATGTGTGGGAGAAAACGCAACAAATAGCTGTTTTGTCTTTCTGAAAGTTTGTGTTCTTTCTATATAATACAATATGGCCCTTCTAACATCCAGTGTATGTAGGGCTCTCTCAGCTACTGTTTGTGGTTTTGGAAAGAAAACCGGTAATTCCACTGACTGATTGATGTGGAATGCTGAAATAACCTTCGGTAAGAATTTTGGGTTTGTTCTAAGAACCACTTTATTTTGGTGTAGCTGCATAAATGGTTCTTGAATCGTAAAAGCCTGCAGTTCACTTACTCTTCTAAGTGACGTGATAGCTATGAGGAAGGCTACCTTCCATGTGAGGAATTGTATTTCACACCTATGCATAGGTTCAAATGGTGGCCCCATTAGTCTGGTAAGCACTATGTTGAGATTCCAGACTGGGGAAGGTGTCCTTCTTGGTGGAATGACTCTTTTGAGTCCTTCCATGAAAGCTTTAATCGCTGGTACTTTGAACAGTGACAGATGTTGTCTGTTTTGTAGGTATGCCGCTATGGCTGCTAGATGCACTCTGATAGAGGTATATGCTAGGTTACATTGCTGTAAGTGTAACAAATAGCAAATGATTTGTTTAGTGGATGCGTCCAGAGGGTTGATGTGTTTACTGTTACAGTGTATAGCAAACCTCTTCCATTTTGCTGCATAGCATGCTCTGGTGGTAGGACGTCTTGCTTGTTTAATGATTTCCATGCATTCTGGTGGTAAATCTAAATACCCAAATTCTATGACCTCAGGAGCCAGATCGCTAGGTTCAGTTGTTTGGGATCTGGGTGCATTATTTCTCCATGGTTCTGTGTAAGATGCATGGGTAATAACCTTAGCTTTTGATGTGGTACTTGTGAGAGTTGTAGCAGCGTGGTGAACCACGGCTGTCTTGCCCACGTGGGTGCCACTAGTATCATTGTCATTGAATGTTGCTGCAGTTTCCGAACCAGTAATGGAATTAGTGGTAGAGGAGGGAACGCGTAAGCAAATCTGTTGGACCAATTTATCCACAGTGCATTGCCTTGGGACCTTTGGTGTGGGTACCTGGATGCGAATTCTTTGCATTTTGCGTTCTGATGATTTGCAAACAGATCTATCTCTGGTTGCCCCCATTTTTGGAAGAATGGCTGTAGTATTTGGTCGTGCAGCTCCCATTCGTGTACTTGTTCCGACTGTCTGCTTAGGATGTCTGCTATTTGGTTGTGAATTCCTGGTAGGTGTTCCGCTAACAGGTAGATCTTTTGAGGAATGGCCCATCTCCATATGTCCTGTGCTAGTCTGGACAGTTGGAGAGAGTGTGTCCCCCCCTGTTTTTGAATATAATACATTGCAGTCATGTTGTCTGTTCTGATCAGGACTGCTTTGGCTGTTATTTGCGTTTGGAAAGCTTTTAGTGCTAGAAATATTGCTAATAGCTCTAGGTAGTTGATGTGCAGTTTCTTTTGCTGCACACTCCACTTCCCCTGTACTGTGTATTTGTCCATATGCGCTCCCCATCCGGAGAGCGATGCGTCCGCTGTTATTATTACTTGTGGAATTGGCTCTAGGAAAGACCGTCCCTTGGAAATGTTTTCTGTGTTCCACCACTTCAGAGAGCGATACGTCCGGTCGTCTACCAACACCAGATCTGTAATCTGCCCTTGAGCCTGATTCCACTGTGTCGCTAGACACTCTTGTAGTGGGCGCATCTGTAGTCTGGCATGTGGTATTAGCAGTATGCAGGAGGACATCATGCCTAATAGTTGCATAAACACTCGTGCTGGTAGTGAGTGTTGTGGTTGAAATCTTTGTATTAACCCGATCATTGTCTGTACTCGGACTGGGTTGGGGTATGCTGTTGCCTTTTCTGTGTCTACTGTAGCCCCCAAGTATTGTTGAATCTGGTTTGGTTGCAGGTGTGATTTTTTGTAGTTCACCGTGAACCCTAGGTGGTGCAGCAATTGAATTGTCTTCTGTGTGTTGTGAAGACATTCTTCCTTTGATTTGGCCTTTATTAGCCAATCGTCCAAGTATGGGAAGACATGTATTTGTTGTCTTCTTAGGTGTGCTGCCACCACAGCTAGGCATTTTGTGAAAACTCTCGGTGCTGTTGTGACACCGAATGGAAGGACTTTGAACTGATAGTGTTGTCCTTCTAACACAAACCTTAGGTATTTTCTGTGGGCTTTGTGAATTGGGATATGAAAGTAAGCGTCTTTTAGATCCAGTGTAGAAAGAAAGTCCCCTTTCTTCAGTAAAGGGAGTACTTGTTGGAGCGTGACCATGTGGAAGTGCTCCGAATTTATGTAAGCATTGAGAGGTCTGAGGTCTAATATTGGTCGTAGGGACCCGTCCTTTTTGGGGATCAGGAAGTATAGAGAGTATACTCCTGTGCCCTGTTGATCTTTTGGGACCTTCTCTATTGCATGCTTTTGTAGAAGTGCTAGCACTTCTTCTCTTAACAATGTCAGATGATCCTGACTCATTGGACGCTGTTTGGGGGGGATGTTTGGTGGGGTATTTGTGAGTTCTAGGCAATAACCATGTTGGATAATTTGTCTCACCCACTTGTCTGACGTGATGTTTTCCCAGACAGGTAGGAACTGTGATAGACGTCCCCCGACCGGTGTTATGTGGTCTGGGGGGAGTTCTATGAAGTCACTGTTTTGGTGTTGAGGCGTTGCGGTTATTGTTATTTCCGCGGCCTCTTCCCTTATTGTTGTTACCTCTGTAATTGCCTCTTGAATTACCTCTGGGTGATGTTGGAGTGAAAGATGTGGATTGCTGATTCGTTCCTGTGTTCTTTGAGCCCCCTCTATAGGTGGACCTACGAAAGGAACCTCTATGTGTTGGCTGTTGCAATGCTCCCATTGATTTAGCCGTTTCAGTATCTTTCTTCATTTTCTCTAATGTCTCGTCTGTGCTTGAACCAAACAATGTCTTTTGATCAAATGGTTTGTTCAGTAGGGCTGTTTGTACCTCTTGTATGAATCCTGAGATTCTAAGCCATGCGTGCCTTCTTAGCATGACGCTAGTGTTAATCGATCTTGCTGCGGTGTCTGCCGCGTCTAATGCACATTTAATGGAAGTATTTGTTATTATTTTACCTTCCTGTATTAATTGATCTGCCCTTTTCTGATGTTCTTTTGGGAGATGTATGAGAAGTTTTTCTAACTCATCGTAATGTGCCCTGTCGTAACGTGCGAGTAGTGCTTGTGTATTGGCTATACGCCAGCTATTCGCTGCCTGTGATGCTACTCTTTTGCCTGATGCATCTATTAACTTCGACTCTTTATCTGGTGGAGGAGCCTCTCCTGTAGATAATGAGTTTGCTCTTTTACGAGCGTTTGAGACCACTAGCGAGTCTAGCGGTACATGCCCTCTAATAAATATTGGGTCCTTTGGAGCCGCTTTGTATTTTTTATCAATTCTTGGGTTTAACACCCTGGCTCTCACTGGGTTTTCGAATATCTCATCTGTGTGAGTAAGAAGACCCTTTAACATAGGAAGAGTACCTGATGTTCTTTGTGCATTAGGTAGCGTCTCTAACAAGAAATCCTCTATTTGAGGTTCTGTATGTACATCTACCTTATGGTATTTATCTGCCCTATTAATGAGTTGCACAAAACCTGTGTTATCATCAGGTGGTGAAGGCTTTGAGGGATATAGCTCTGGGTCGTTGTCCTCATCTGACCCTACATCATAATTTTCCCATGGATCCTCCTCATCTGGGATAGTTTCTTCATCCCCCTGAGGTTCTCCCTCCCCCATGTCACTGTCTACATCTGACTGAGGTGTAGCTGGTCTTGGTGTGCGTGGCCTATTGTGAGGAATAGGAGAAGAGGGTGTGGCTTTAGGACGAGGAGAAGCAGGAGG
Source organism: Lissotriton vulgaris (assembly GCF_964263255.1). NCBI lineage: Eukaryota > Metazoa > Chordata > Amphibia > Caudata > Salamandridae > Lissotriton > Lissotriton vulgaris. The sequence goes on from NC_141685.1 coordinate 1,531,529,213, forward strand.
GGTTATATTCGTCCCCATTGTTCTCTTTTTTGAAGGAAGAGTTTTATCTTCTGGTTGTTCACTCTTTCTCTTCTTCGTGACCACCTTCCCCGTTTGTGGATCAATAAACAAGATCTTTTGTTTGGGATCTGTCTGTTGCTCCTGAATCGGTACCGAGGGTCCTGGTTCCGAGAGGTGCTTTTGTTTTCGATCGTCAGATCTTGTCGTTTTCGACACCGAATGTTTGCTCGATTCCGACTTTCTTGGTATCGAGTGTCTCTTGGGCGATGAGTCATATTTATGCTTCGACATGGAATGTTTCGATACCGAGCTCTCCTTTGTATGTAGCCTCGGTGCCGAAGTCGATGTCGCCCTTTTCTCGGATCCGACATGGTGGGAGTCCGAGTGTTTCGGTTTCAGTTTCGTTGCCGGGCCTGAAGGCGGGGCGTCGGAAACTCTTTTCAGCGGTTTGACCGGGCCCGAGGGCGGGGTCGTTACCGCACGGGTCGGTTTTTTGGTAAGGGGACGTCGTCACTCACGGTTTCGATGAGTTCTTCCATCTCCGACTGGTCCCCTTCCGACCCCGACTGGTCCTCTTCTTCCTCGATTTGTTCGTCTCCAAACAGCTCCGGGATCTCCTCCGCCTGCATTCTGTAAACCTCGTGTCTTCGAGCTCGACGATTTCTAATCGTTAGCTTGGAGGAGAATGCTGCGCAGGCTTCGCAGTCCCTGGATTCGTGTTCAGGCGATAGACAGAGGTTGCACACCTCGTGTAGGTCCTTGTGTGGGAACTTAGCACCACACGTTGGACATTTTTTGAATGGAGTCCTTTCCATGGACCCCGGGCTTGACTGCGTCGAGAAAGGCCTCCTGTTCTTCGACGTAGATTCAAGTTTTTCTCTTTTATTTTGAATTTGTAACGCGCCGGAATGGAAATGAACGCGTTCGAATAACAATACCGTCGAATTGGAAAGGGAATACGCGCCGAAAATCACTTTCTTGTGAAGTTGATCTGGAGCGTCTCGATCTTCATCCGAACCCGATGGCGGAAAAAAACAATCTAAGGATGGAGCCGATGCCCATGCGCACTACCAACCAAGGGAGGAGTCACCAAGAGACAAAAGACTCTCCAAGAGAAAAACAAAGTGCAATCATCCGAGCCCAACACCAGATGGCGATCTATTCATAATGTACCATCTGCAGCCCATATGCCTCGAACAGTAAGATTCCAAAAGGTCAAAAGTTCACTCAGGAACAGAAAACTGAGCAGAGCTCAGGGAGACTCCTTTCTCACACGAAGGCGGTTGGAAATCTGAGGCAGGAAGCTTCTGCTGGGGAGTGTGAGGGCAGGGCAGCAATGCGGATTGGCTGACTTTTGGACCAAACAAGGAAATGGTCTGGTTACCAAATATTACAGTCCCTATGGGGATTTTCTATGCAGTTTTTCTTCTCTATGATACTGCTTGGTCATTCTGTTACCGTGAGACTCCCACCATGACGACGGGGAAGATACAAGCATGTGAATCTATGAAAGATGTAATACTGGAGAATCAAAAATACAAACAACTCTGAAGGTAGTTGGGTCTGCTCACAAATCATGAAAGACAACCAGAAACTCTTTATCATCAAGCCCACTGCAGACTGCCCCACTTTGTGGGTCAACCTGAATAAAAAGCTACATGAAATCCTGAAGGGTTCCAGAATCCTAGTAGGAGGGTACTTTAACCTCCCAATGGACCTAGCACTAGATAGACTATCGCCCTGCAAACCCAGACATGGAAAATCACACACTCAAATGAAAACACACACTCCCAATTCAAATACGAAAGGAGCAAAGCCTTCTCAGGTTTCGAAAGGAGATAAAGACCTGGTTGTTCGACCAGTAACCTGATCGACTTCTGCTGTATACACCATCTACCATGCTGTGTTCTAGGCGCCGGGAAACCCTTTTTGGGTAGCTGTTTTGCACCATATAAGTTTATAAAATAAAATAAAATAAATAAATAAAACACTAGCCTCCGCACATAAACTAAGGGTTATCTGGAGGCATTTCAATCCAACAGGAAGTGAGTTTACCTTTTACTCAAACACGCGTAACTCTTATTTGAGAATAGATTACCTACTCAGTAATCACAAAGTAACTCCCTTCTGCTCGAACCCAATGATTGAACCAATCATAATCTCTGATCATGCATTTCAGTGAATATCACTATTACTAATTCCAAAAATCCGGACAGACTATGGCATCTTAATGACACGCTCCTAAAGATCCCTCCTGCAGGGAAGAAATATGTTCCACAGTTATAAACTATTTCAAAGAAAATGCATTGCCGGACATATCCCAGGAAACCGTATGGGAGTTGATAAAAACCACCCTCAGGAGCAACATGATAAGTACCATGACTAATAAAAAAAAACTGTCAACAAATCTCGGGAGGAACTAGAAGTTAAGGTCAAAAAGCTTGAGTGCCTCCTAATTTAAATACACTCTGTAGAAACATTAAGAAACTCAAAAGTCTAAAATACCAGTACAATAAACTAATATGCAAGAGAGCACACACCTAGGTGAAAAGCCACAAAGCAAAAAAACTGTGTGAATTTAACAAAGGTGGGAACGTTCTTGCTAACTACCTAAAAGTGAAAAACCAGAGCACCTTGGTTAAAGCAATCAAGAACAAAATAGGCTAAATTGAAACTGAACCCAGAATAGTTGCTAGCTGCTTTGCCTAGTACTCTAACAAACTATATACCCTGGAGAGACATTGAAACGTTGATGGTTAAGAAGACTACCTCAGAAATATAAACCTTCACTCACTTACCAAAGCAGATCAAATCTCACTTGAAGAATTAGAAACAGAAGAAATAGAGAATGTAATCAAAGCAATAAAGCAAAAAAAGTCCCAGGCCAGATGGCTTTACAAAACATTTTTACAAAATCTTTAAACCTCTACTCAACCCTCATCTAAAATTCCTCTTTGACTTCTACATCCTCAAAGACACGACAGGATCAAACTTCACCGAAGTTATAATCTCAGTGATCCACAAAAAAAATAAAGACCCGCTAGACACCAAAAACTACAGACCAATCTCTCTACTCAATGTAGATTGCAAAATATATGCAAAAATCCTCGCCACAAGCTTGGAAAAACTTCTCCAATCTCTGATTCATGCCTCTCAAACAGGCTTTGTCAAAGGGACATTGGTCTGTGACAATATAGGATTATTTGCATGTGTGCTAGAAAGATCTTCCATCCTCAGCTAACCCACGATGGCCATGGCATTAGACGGCAAAAAGGCCTTTGGTAAGGTATCCTGGCCCTTTTTAAGATCTGTGATCTAGAAGTTTAACCTTGGACCCTCCTTTGAACAAATGGTGTTTGTACTATATGATGAGCTTTCTGCAAAAGTCAGGATTAATGGGTCCCTCTCTGAGAAATTCAATCTGCCACAAGGGACTGAGCAAGGATGTCACCTTTCCCCAATGCTTTTCATCCAAGCCACAGAACCTCTCCTCTGAAACATTCGTCACAACAGCGTCATCACAGGCATCCCCTTTGGCTCCACAACCCACAAACTAGCAGCCTATGAGGACGACGTCCTTACTTTCTCTGAGAAAGCAGAAACAACAATCCCCGAAATCCTCAGCCTACTCCGATGCCTATGGCTACTCACTAAACAAGGAGAAAACAGAGGTTTTCCAACTCAAAATCCTCTGCCCGCCCATAATTATCAATAACACATCTTAAATGGCAAAACCTCCAAATCTAATACTTAGGCCTACATTTTGACAAAACCCTCTCTGAGTCCCGCCCACGTACCGAAAACATCTTATTGAAAAAGATTTAGGACCTAACTGAAACTTGGTCCCCATAACACATAACAAGCTGGGGCAGACTAGAATACAACAAAATGTTAATTGCTCCACAAGTAAACTTTGTCATTAGTACGTTCCCCTCCAATTATCCAACTCTTTTTTTTTCAAAACAATAAACAATAAATAGACACCCCATTCAATTCTTCTTTCGTAGTAAAAAACCTAGAATTGCTACCAAAGTCCTATTACTTAGTAAAGAGAAAGGAGGAGTGGGTCTACCCAACTTCAGCAAGATGCAAACAGCTTTCTACTAAAGCAATCTATACACGGGTTCACCCCAATCCCCCTAATCCCACCTCCTCTGTGAACAGAAATTGAGAAAGACCTCTTCTGACCATTTACACCACTTGCATCTAACTCTATGGATCACTTCAAACTGCAACATTCCTTAAACATTTTAGAGATACAATGCTTGATGTTTAATACTTAGATAGGATCTGCCCAATCTGAATCAAACATTCTTCATACACATCTATCTGGCACAACCCACTAATAAAAATTGTCGGTAAATCCCTCAATTTGTACTCATGGTCATACCGCAATATTCAAAGATGTGATCAATAGAGATACCCCATTCCATTCTCTCTACTTCAAGCCTCTTCTGGCATTCCCAAGAGAAAGTTCTATAATGTCTTTAATCTCAAAGTAGTAATCAATCGCAACCAATTCTTACAAAACCCTCAACCTCCAAGGCTCCTTACAAAACGTGCCTCAATCGCCATCCAAACTCATTAAGACTTGAAAATCAACAAAATGCTCCAAGAATCAAGCTCAACCCCCATTCATTAATATCAAAACAAGTGGCCAGACTCCTGCGTTAGGGAAGGCTATTACCACCTAAGTTGCATTTCAATGCAAATACTGGTTAATATACAGAACATTTTAGACCATAGCTAAGCTTTGAAAATTAGGCCTTCTTAACTTAAACAAATGCTGGAACGGCTCCTCAGAAATAAGCTACCTTGACCACATGATCTTTTATTGTGCCCTACTCAAATCTTACAGGGAGGATATTTTCAAAACTATCAATGACATCTTTCCTGGCAGGGTATCACAAAATCCAGCGCTAATCCCCTTAGGTCGTTAGGCCCTTCCCAACCCCCCTCCACTCAACATAACTGAACTACTACTATTTGACTTGTTACTTACAGTGGGTGTTAAAATGATTCTTTGTGATAGGAAAGATTTCACATCAATTTCTTACCACACTTGGTAGGCATGGGTATGCTTACTTATGAGCACAGACAACATAACCCTTAACCAATATTCTGTCCATGAGAAATCAAGGCTACTATGGTCTCCTCTAGAAGCTCACATTCAAGCAAACCCTAGCTAACTGACCACCCTACCTGAACTTTGGGATATCCTTTATTCCTCCCCCCTTCCTTTCCCCTACCAGACTTGTCACCCCCCAGACCAACCCCCCCACCTCTGCCTTCTTGCCCCTCTCCTCTGTACTCTTTTCTGTAGCCTTTATTTCTCTCTATCATCGAGATTTAAACTCCCCACAGAAATATCGTTGTTAGAATTGAAATGTATTATTGCCATATTACTTGTATTTTACCAGATCTTAGGTTAGCATTTATATCGCAAATTCATTATATATTCTTTCTGTATGCATACGCAACTAGTAAGTGCAGATGTTGCGGTAGTTAGGTTGACATCTGTGCCACCATTTTACCTCTTGAAGACGCCATTTTGTATTACTATCGAAACGGTTACTGATCATTTAAGAGAAATGGTCCTTGGTAAGTTTTGTTTCTTCAAAGCTGAATCTTGCTCATTAACGCATGCCTTTTCTGTTACATGGAGGCCTTCTTCCACCTGTCTAGTGGGGAGGATAAGCCAGACGACCTTGGGCAGTAGATAACTTGTGCCAGGCTGCGGAATCAAAACGTATGTTCTGTACCCCCATTGTATTATGACAGATACCAGTATTTTACATAGTAGGCTGGTCTTTGTGGGCTTCACAACAGACATAATGTAACTTTATGCTTGTAAGTGGCAGTCCCTCTTCAGCAATCATAGGAGGCTGGTGAGATTGGACTCTACTGCAGTGTACTATGTGAATGAAACTAGTTTGCTTGTCTTGTCTACTGCGTCATCGACACTTCATTTCTTGGAAGGCTAGAGGAGGTTGAGAGTGACCTGGGTGACCCTAATCGGGTCACTTCCTTCCATCATGAATATGTCAATCAACCAATAACTCCTCCCACGGACATTCACCGCATGATGGCTCTTAGCACTTGGATGGTGGGAATACTTCTTCTACTTAATGGTCTGTACAGAGATATTTTGAACGTACTGTAATGCCCTTTACTTCTCTCCTGTTCTATTAATTTGTTATTGTATGTTTTGTTTTAATGAAATGCTTCATAAAATGTAAAAAAAAAATAGAGTAAGGGCCTGATTTAGATCTTGGAGGAGGCGACTACTCCCTCAAAAATTTTACAGATATCCCATTATATCCACTGGAATTCGTAATACGGTGGACGGGATATACGCTTGTTTGTGACTGAGTATTCCATCCACCCACCGAGATCTGAATAAGGCCCTAAAAAAGAGAGAAAATTCGAAAATGTAATTTATAGTGCAAACTGACAATGGCTTTACACGTTTGATTGTTTTCTGAGTAACTTGATTTTCAATAGAATAGGAGTCCTATGTATTTTGGGGAAGATGTCATCAGGCTAGGCTGGTGGGTGGGAGCTCCTACCGCTCTTTAGGAGATGGAGAATATAAACCACACCTAACGAAAACCTCACGCTATGGCTTCCAGAAGGTGAGGGGGTGTGGCAGTGCACATTTAGTAAACATCCCCAAATCTATTTTTTCTTTCTCAGCTTTTCCCACACTTTTTCATTTTTAGACTTACCGGCTTTGATGTCACCAGCTGTGAGGAGGAGAAGCTGAGAGGCCATGAAGTGAGAAATGCAGAGTCAGTCTGAGGTAGACTGTGAAGCAAAGGAGACTAGATATGGGACGCAGCCATGGTGGTGCTCCAAAAAGCTTATGTCAGAGGAAAGAAGAATCAAGGGAGCTACAAGGAAGAAGGTGAGAGGGATCAAGTGAAGCCAAAACAGAGGGGGGAAAGGAAGCTGGAAAGACAAACTTGATAAAGATTGGTAAAACGTTTTCAACACGTTTTCATTCCATGAAGTCTTTCTGTGTTTAAGAGTAGCAAGAGATGTTAGCCATATCCTTATTTATGGTGTGGTTTTATTCCACGGTCTTCATCTCAACAATGAACTTTACTATTACAGTGCCTACACAACATATTACTATGTTTAGAGTAAGTGTCCTTTTCCCACCCCTCACAGCATGGTTTAAGGGCAAGTTCTAAAGGTTTATTTTCTTTTTGCGACTTCTAAATATGACACTTATTCTTAATGATAATAAGAGTCTATCGATCCACAGGGTACTCCATTCCTCAATAATCTTTATAGGTGGTAGTCATTTTCAACAAATCACTTATGTAAATGTCAATATTTAGAGGAGAAATTGCAAAACTTGAGGCACATTTTCAGGGAATTTTCCATAGGTGTACAAAAGTCATGACCAACAGTGCACTCACTTCCTCATTTTATATAACTTGGTAACATCCCCAAAAATGTCTTCAGATGTATCTTAAAATGGACAGAGACCCGGAAACCTGCAGCTGTGTTACAAACTGTGAAAGAGGTGTAGAGTGTGTAATACTCTCCAAGACAAGCCAGCCATCTTAAGCAAGAGTTGTGATAGAATAAAGGCACTATCATGTTTCTGACACTTTGTTCTATTTGCTGTACTCTTCAACAATGGACTCACCATGAGTGAACAGGGCAGATAATCCTTTCCCAATAGAACAAGTATACAGTGATCATAATACCTAAAAGATAGGACAGATGTACTCAGTAATGCAAATAATTGACTTTTTGTTTTCATTTGACTTAATCTATATTAAGTCAACTTCCATCAACATTTATACTCCCTCTGGGGAGGAAACACTTCCTCAGGGATGTGTTTGTAGATTTTGTTTTAGATTTATGAGCAATTGGACAGTTTATTATGTGGAGATGATATTCCTTATCTTGGAGCTGAGATCCAATTAACGTTTTCTGGTTTATTTATAGCCCCCCTTTAAACCTAAGTCAGGGCTTCAGAGAGAAAATTTAGTATTCGTGCATGGTTCAAAATATCATATAAAAGTATTACCATAGAGTCAGAAACAACAATGTGATTTATTCATCGCTAAGAAATGTTTCTTCCTCTTTTCTTCTCACTAGAGGATATATATCTGACAACCTTATATCAGTATTCCAAAGTTCAAAATTATTTTCTGGACTCTCTAGATAAGTACAACATGACAAAGGGATTCACTAATAGACTTGGCTGCATTTAAAGTGTGGCGATACTTGGGTTAGTATAACCATTCCATGTTACTGTCCAATCTAAATCCAGCTATTACAAGTGTAGGTCTCAAGATGGGAAATAACTCAGATTTTGCGGTATTCCTAGGACTCTTTTGTTCAGATTTAGCAGGTGTCAGAGCAGTTAGTAAATGTGAATGATGTGGCCACAGCTGATGGCTGTTTAGGTGGGGGTGGGAGTGAGGTCTGGCATTAGGGCAGGTTTGAGGCTGTTGGGGCAAGTGATGCTTGCAACCAGGTGCTTTTGGAGCTGGTCGAGTGGCCTAGTTGAGCCAACTCTAGCCCCAGGTCTCTGCTGACTCGTAGCTTTACAGGATGAATTCCAGTTTACTGTGAGGTCAGCCCCAATACTATCACATCTGTTCATTTTGGGTGTGGGACACAAGCCTATCATAATCGGGTGGTCGAAAACTAGGGAAACTGTTCTGACCCACTTATATTTAGGGCTTAAGTGTGATGCTATTTTCCAGTTGTCTGGATTTCAGCACAGTTATTTTAGGAACATTTGTACTTTTAATTCTTAACCACAAGTATTTTATCTGAATTAATGAGATGTACAATATATTCGCACATGTGTGAGGTCCCAGAACACCTATTTTCACAAATCCCATATGTTCCTAGTAAAATAAAAGAATTGGAAAACATGCCCTCTACTTGTTATGAATATCATAGAGAATACCATGGTAAAGAATGTTGCTTTGCTTGTTTAATCTATTACTTGAGAACATTAAGTTACATAAGCTCTGGTATGGATTCCAAGAGAAGAAGTTCTAAACTATATACAAGTTAACCTTATCTTTAATTACAATGAAGGACTCGGTGTGTAGGGTTATGGATTGTGAAATCACTTCTGTAAAATGCCTGTTATGGTTGTTCATCAATAAGTCAACTGCTGTATTTCTTTACTAGTGGTACGCAATGCCCTTATGAATACCTGCTCCTAGCGCATGCTGCATGTTGGACAGATGCCACACACCAAAAAACTGCTGCTCAGCATTTCCTTAAAATGTATGAAACCCAGGCTTTAATATTTTTTCAAAATGTTTTTCATTTTTAGAGGGAGCTCAGCCCCCTGAGTGGGAATACCGTTAGATGAAACTGCTTCAATACCAAAGGTAGTACAGTGATTAGCTAAACATGATTCATCCATTTGGACTAGAAGAGAGGCAGGAATTTGAGTCCTCAAAAATTCAGAGAGTGGTTATTTAAGAACTAACAAAAGAAAAACTATTGCTTTGTGTAGTAATGTGGGTTCAGTCTGTGCACACTCTTGTATTTGCCTTATTGACACGCGCTGTGCATGAGCTGTTCCTCGAGCCAACCAGTGTCATTATGATGCTGTTTAGAATTTTTGTCTCTGGCAGTTGGTCATCAGTTGTTTGTCATTAGATGCGACTCTGCTGCTGGGGGCAGTCGATTGAATAAACTTGCCTTACAAGTTGTTCTGCCTGTCCTTCTTACTTCATTTTTTGGTGACGATTCCAGTCCTAGTCCGATTTAGTGTGCCCTGTGGAATGGAGGAAGAATACACATTTTTAAAAACAATAAGAAATTACCAGAAGTGGAAATCGATTGGATCGCTGGTCCTTGTTTTGGCTGCTACCCTTGCTTGGGCTGTCACTGCTTATTATATGGGTCGCGTGTGGATCAATTAGGACCTTCGTGCTTATTTGAGGTATTTTTGACTGATGTTGGCCCTCTCTTTGCACAGCCTCATTATGTCACGATTCCAGCGAAGAGCTTGAGATGCCTGCTATTGCTGCCAACCACCCGGCACTACCTGCTCTGTGTGCCGCCACTTGGACTACAACTGGGGTTTCAGAGCCGATTTTCCAACCACAATGAGTTTCTGTCAGCTGTGTGAGAGGGTGACATCATAAGAGATTTTCTTTTATTTATTCTACCCCTAAGCAAGAGGTAAGCAGCCATTCTGTTGTTTTTGGTGCTGTTGGGCCATAGATTGCTCCTACAATTTTCTTTAAAGACCAGTGGTATTTTGATGTTTTTATCCTTGCATATTTCACCTATTGGGGAAGTATGCAGCAGTATTGCAATCCACCACCAGCATTATTACAAAGTCCGGGTGATCAGCCTATGAAGTAGACAATATGGTTGTAGTTATTTAACAACGTTACGATCATCATAGATACCAATACATTCCAGGCAGCCAGAAAGAAAGGTCTTTTGTTGAATGCCAAAGATGCAGAGGCTCAGGAATACTTTGAGCATTTACTGGTAATCCGGATTCCTACAGGTGCTGAAGATTATGATGACTTTATGAAGCTATTGGCCAACTTAAACTACATTCTTGCATATAAACGAATGCCGTCAAGGAAAGTTACTTGCTTTTTCTTGTCATCAGTGTTCTAGTCAGGCAATCAAAAGTTAGGTCACAGCTTTATGCATATTGGCCTCTACCTGTGATTTTGGAACCAAGGTGGATCAATAAATCAGAGATCAAATTATAATGTACTGCGCCAATATGATGATCCGGGAACAACTTTTGTGGCAGAAGAATCCCAAGCTAGGGAAAGCTGTTGAAATAGCCATGGGTATAGAGGGATCTACCAAGCCCTGTAGAGTTTTTAATGAGGGGAATCATTCGGATATTGATTGTTGCACAGTTTTAACTAAGGTAGAGGTGCAAAATTAACCCGAACAGATTTCGTAGTAGACCTAGATGTTCCAGATCTGGATCTAATGTGCATGTTAATTAGTTGTTGTGTACAGCATTGGCCAAGGCCTGTTTCAAATGTGGAAGATCTGGGCACTTCGCCGTGGTGTGCAAATCCTTACACAGTATCAGTCTGGTATCTGAAGATGATCTTCGAAACTCAAAGAAACCAGTGGAGAAGTATTATAATCTTGGTGGTTGATGGTGTGTGTGAGGAAAATAAATCATCAGATGATGTGTTGCTCACGGCAGTGGATACAGACTTATGTTAGACTCTAGAGAAGTTATTTTCGATGGTGTCAGAAGACAGATGTTGGTTGATTCAGGATCACCTTTTTCATTGGTGCCAGAGGTGTTTTCCAAAGAACAATTGAAAGACAGAGTCTTTGAAGAGAATGACATCAAAGCTTATATTTATGGCAAATCCGTAAACAACATTTGTGGTTATTTTGTGTCTTTCATTTCTGTGCTATCCCATACTATTCTAGGAAAGATCTATGTGGTCAAGAATGGCCAGCATGTTTTGGGGTGGGGACACCAGGGAAATTTTGGTCTGGTACTTGATCCTTCAGCTGACATTCCCATTTATTGCATGACGATCCAAGAACAAGGTATTTGAAATGTGATCTCGTGCTATAAAGATATTTTTTGGAAAGAACTGGGTAAAGTCAAGGGTTTTACTCATGAAATCAAATTGCATGAGGGAGCAGAACCAGTCAGACATAAGCGTAGAAATCTACCCTTGAGTGTTAGGAAGGACCTCACTAGGGAACTGCAACAGTTACAAGCTGATGGTGTCATTAAACCAGTAGACTCTTTCTCCAATCACTTTAGTTTTGTTTAAACTTGTTCTTTGAGGTTGTGTGCAGACTTGAGATCCCTTAACAAACAGATTATAGTAGCTGTTCTCCCTCTACCAAAATTCGAGAGTTGCTAGCTCAGTTAGAGGGTGCAAAATATTTCACATCTTTAGATCGTATGTCTGCATAGCACCAAATTGTTTTGGAGGAGAGGTGTAGGCAGTTCACCACTTTCATCGCTCCTGATGGTACGTTCAGATATGTTCGCATCCCTTTGGGCTAGCTTAGGCTGCATCTGTTTTTTAGAAACACGTGCTCACACTGTTCAAGGGCATGCAAGGGGTTAAGGCTTTCAAGGACAATATCCTGGTATCTGCTGATTCTGTAGAATTGTACAATTAACGTTTAGCAGAGGTATTATCCATTTTACAGGATAGGGAAATGACTCTCCGGATGGAGAAATGTTAATTTCTTACTCAAGAGGTGGAGTATCTAGGGCGTGTAATCTCTGGGAAGGGTATTTCTCTTAAACCTAGCCATATTCAATCTATTGATAATTTGGCTATTGCAAGTGAGAAGGTCAACTACATTCAGTATTGGGATTATGTGAATTCTATTCCAGATTTGTTGACAAGTTTTCACATATTGTCTTGCTTTTAAGAGAACTTCTTAAACAAGCATTTGCAATGCAATAGGTCTTGCAGCATTAAAGTTTGAGTTATTGGCATTGTAAATGACAATGCTTTGCATTAATTTTTTTTAAATTTGCAATTGGTATATAAACATTGTTTGTGAATGGCAGCGGGAGGCAGAGACAACTGCACACGAGAGAGGCTGAGAGGGTCAACACGAGGGAGGGGGCAGATTGGTGCACACAGAGTTACGGAGACAGGGGGGTGTAGAGGAGCACACAGGAGGGCACAGGAGGGCATAGGGAGGCACAGAGGTCACACGGCGGAGGGAGAGAGGATGCTTTAAGGGGCCCAGAGCCAACTAAATAAAATAATAACGGTTTGTACTCACCCTCTAGTTATGCAGGCAGTGAACTGTCCCAGGCAGTATCCTGCTAGTTGTCCCGCTTGGTTAAAAATACTGTTATAAGTCCACAGGGTCAGGGTCCATGACAGGTGAAAAAGCCCTGGATGGTGGGCCCCTCAAAAAAAAAAGGTTGTAACCCCAGATCCCTATGAGGTCCTGGGGCATGGTGTGGTCCTAGGTCCCAAAGTAGCATGTCCAATGTTGGTGCTCTGGGGTCTATGCAAGGCTTTGGGGGGCTTGAGGCCCCAGTATTTTTTAAAATAAATACATAAATAAAGATGGCCGGGGTGTTGGGGCTTGAGGTCCCGTTTTTATTAAAATAAAGTGCACCCAGAGACCGCTTCCCTGCGTGGTGCTCTGGGGGGATCGTTGCTGCAGTTGCGTGGGGCACGATTATTAAAAAAATAAAGGTCCCAGAACCCTCGGGCCAAGTGAAGGGCTCCGGGACTTGTGCTGCGGTATGGTCGGTGTGGCTTGAGGTCCTTTTTAATAAAAATAAATGCCCCCAGAGACCGTTTCCATGCGTGGTACTCTGGGGGCTTGTGAGGCCGTGCTGGGGTTCGAGGCCCCGATTTTTAAAAATGAAGCGCCCACGGAGACCGCTGCGCTTCATGCGGAGCTCCGGGGTTTTTGTGCGGCTGTGGTGGCTCCCAGAGTCCGCTATGTCCTGTGCGCGGCTCTGGGGGCTCCTGTGGGGTCGGGTGTGGGGCTCGAGGATCCGTTTTTTAAAAATAAAGCCCTGGAGCACTCTGCAGTGGTGCGGAGCTCCGGGGGCTGGTGCAGGATCCGGGGCATTACGGGACGGCTTTGGGTGGCTCTGGGCTCCAGGCAATGTTTTAAAAGTGAAGCCCCCAGGTCCTGGGGCATGGTGTGGTCCTAGGTCCCAAAGTAGCATGTCCAATGTTGGTGCTCTGGGCTCTATGCAAGGCTTTGGGGGGCTTGAGGCCCCAGTATTTTTTAAAATAAATACATAAATAAAGATGGCCGGGATGTTGGGGCTTGAGGCCTCGTTTTTATTAAAATAAAGTGCACCCAGAGACCGCTTCCCTGCGTGGTGCTCTGGGGGGATCGTTGCTGCAGTTGCGTGGGGCACGATTATTAAAAAAAATAAAGGTCCCAGAACCCTTCGGGCCAAGTGAAGGGCTCCGGGCCTTGTGCTGCGGTATGGTCGGTGTGGCTCGAGGTCCTTTTTAATAAAAATAAATTCCCCCAGAGACCGTTTCCATTCGTGGTACTCTGGGGGCTTGTGAGGCCGTGCTGGGGTTGAGGCCCCGATTTTTAAAAATGAAGCGCCCACGGAGACCGATGCGCTTCTTGCGGACCTCGGGGTTTTTGTGCGGCTGTGGTGGCTCCCAGAGTCCGCTATGTCCTGTGCGCGGCTCTGGAGGCTCCTGTGGGGTCGGGTGTGGGGCTCGAGGATCCGTTTTTTAAAAATAAAGCCCTGGAGCACACTGCAGTGGTGCGGTGCTCCGGGGGCTGGTGCAGGATCCGGGGCATTACGGGATGGCTTTGGGCGGCCCTGGGCTCAAGGCAATGTTTTAAAAGTGAAGCCCCCAGAGCCCGCTTATCGATGGCGCTGCTCTGGGGGCTGATTGCGGCATATACATGGATCCCACGTGGATCCCGATGGCGGCGGCTGCAGGGGACCGGGCAGCTCCCCCCTTGTGACTGCAAGGGCAGGGCCCGCCCCTTCCGTGATGTCACCGTGGACACCCCTGACATCTCGGAAGGGGTGGGCCCCGCCCTCACAGACACGAGGAGGACGCTCCATGCAGGGGGCTCCCATCTGCCTGCTGTGGCTTTTGAGGTACTTGCAGACCTAAAGGGTGGGGGGGGGGGCTGTCAATAAATAAATGTAAAAAAAAAAGCAATGGCAGGGCAACAGGGAGCTTCCTAGCAGGCCATGCCAGAGCATGCCCCGCAACCCTCCGTGATGTCAGGGGTGTCCCCGGTGACATTACGGTGAGGCGGGGTCTGCCCGAGCACACGCCACGAGGAAGCTCCTGGCCGAGCTTTCTACATGCTGGCTGTGCCCAAAAGGGGCATTCAATAAATAAAAAATAAAAACAAGAGGTAGCAAAAGGTACATTACAGGAGGAATAGACTGGGACCTCGGCGAGAGGGAGGGTTTGGGGAGCAAAAGAGACAGAAACGCCCACGGATCGCATCAAGCCGGGGAAAAGAGTAATTGACACACATCTCTTCCAATGGCTAGCCTCCATTTACGAAGCTAGCCAATGGAAGAGAGAGGCAGGTTAAAGCCCCACACTGTTGAAGTCATGAAATCTTCGGCTCCGCGCCCCACTGCTTCGCAGTGCGACGGTAGCCTCGACCTAAAAAGGACTGACATTTTTGTGGAATAGTGAATATCAAGAAGGTTTGTATCGAATTGAAGCACTGAATTGAAAATGCATTATCGTTGTTTGAAATTATCAAAAAATTAGGAGCTCTTTGTATGTGGATGCCCGTGTGATGGGTTTGGGTGCCATGCTCAGTCAGAAACATCAAGGTTCTGAGAGAACTTTTGCCTCTGGCCTTTGTCAAATCTTGAGAGCAGGTATTCCCCTATCGGACGTGAGGCACTTGCTTGTGCATGTGCAGTGGAACATTTTAAGATCTATTTGTGGGGGAAGGAATTTACTTTAAAACTGACCACAATACCTTGTTGTCGTTGTTTAACAGCAATGGTATTGGAAGGGCATATGCCTGCCTTGTCAGGATACTATCCAAGATGTATGAATACAATTTTCATGCAGATCATATAAGGGGTGTGGTAAATGTTGTTGGGGTCAGCTTGTCAAGGTTACCTTATGAAAGTATTATGTATTTGGATGTGAATTATCCGGGGAGGCTTGGGTAATAGGTAATCAGGAGGATGATGGCCTGTTAAAAATCAAGGATTGTATTATTAGAGGTTGCCCACATGAAAAGGCACTATTGCCCAGATGCATCAACCTTTTTAGGAAGTGCAAACGGTGCGATTCGCATAAATCGGCCTTTTGCACTTCCTAAATTGGTTACTGGGATGCATCAAGCATTTTTTGGAAATCGCTTTTTTTGCGAGTTCCAAAAAATGCGATTGCTGTTAAGGAATCGCACATTTGCGATTCCTTAACAGCAATGCATCATCCCCAAAACATTTGCGATTTCCAAAATTGCAAATGCAAATTACCACGAAGTTGAACTTCGTGGTAATTTGCAAAAATGTTTAAAAACGCATGAAAATGCATTTTTTAAACGTGTACGTTACAGGCACACATGTCCTTAGGACATGTGTGTATGTAACTCACATGTAAATGTCCATTTCATGAGTGCAGGGGGGGGTCCTTTGGACCCCCCTCTCCACCCTTGAAAGGCTTTGATGCATTCCGAATTGAAATTGCGAATTCGCAATTCCCATTCATTCCTATGGGCATTTCAGCCCATAGGAATGAATGGGAATATCGGATTCGCTATTTGGAACTCGCAATTTTATTGGAATTCGGTAAAAATTGCGATTTTTACCGAATTCCAATAAAATTGCGAATTTAATGATGCATTGCCATTTGCGAATCCTTAATTGCGATTCCTTATTTTTCGCAATTAAGGAATCGCAAATGACAACGTTGATGCATCTAGGGGTTAGTCTCACCTTACAAACAGTGTGGATGGTTAAAGACGCCATTTCCATGGAAGGCGATGTAGTGTTCAAAGAAAACTTTGTCATTTCTCTGAAGGGGGTTTGTCTCATCATTATCAGGTTGGCTTTTACAGGCCATCTGGATGAGACTCTCAGCAAGAAAAGGATTAGAGAAGTTTTTGGTGGCCTTACATGGATTCAGAGATTTTCTACTTTGGTAAAAACGAGCTGTGCCACTTGTTTTAAGTCTAACAAAACTTTGGCTACTGCAAAAACTACTCCACATTTTTCAGAGTTTTCCAATAGGCTGTAGAGTAAACTTGGTTTAGATATTTTGGGCCCCATGAAACTTTTTTAAAAGGGAATGAGAAAAGCATTTGTTTTCAGATTATTTTTACAGGTGGGCAGAACTCAAATGGATATCTCATCCTACTACAGAGAATACCATTCAGTTTCAGCAAGATTCCTTTTACAAAGAGGGTTTGCCATGCAGCATTCATTGTCTCTGATAATGGCAAACCCCAGGATCTTGCCCTCGCCGAAACCCTGTGCATCCGCAGAGCCAGAACAGGTGGAAGAGCCTTCTCCTACATTGCAGCAAAGATGTGGAACGAGCTCCCTATCAACATCAGATTCACCCCCACTCTGCCCAACTTCAGGAAGAGCTTCAAGACCGGGCTTTTTGGCTGACACGGAGCACCCCTACCCCCTCACCGCATTGAGATTCACACAGATGAGTAGCGAGCTTCACAATTCCCTGATTGAAACAGTTTGTGTCTGTTAGACCTGTCTGGCTTTTTGCCTAGTCCCTCCAATGTATTCTTTATTTTGTCCCCTTTTTGCCCCTCATACCCTTAATAATTTTTGTCCACTAACTTTTTCTAGGTGTTGGTCAAGGGGATAGGTGTTCTTTTCCCCCTCATAATTTTTCACCTCAGGCCTAGAGGCCTGTTCTGACAGGAAAATAGTTGGAACCACAAAATGGTGGCTACCAACTGCCCTAACTGCCAAACCCAGAACCTGTCCCATAGAGTAGTATAGGGCGTTCCAGAACCTTCTGGTCCCTTCTGGACCTCTGAGGGTCAGCCTATAAAAGGCGGAATGCTGGGCAGCCATTTTGTCTACCTGAGAGAGTCAGCTGGAGGACAGGCTGTAGATTAAGGTGGGGGTAGGATAGTCAGAGGTTTGGGCCTATTGATTCACCACCCTTCCTCCCTTGGGTTATTCGTCCTATCCCTGCTGCGTTTGATGGCTGGAGACCCTGGGCGCCTGACCAACCCCTAGCTTAGGAATAGCGGGGTGTCAAAAGGAGAAGGAGACTGCAGTGCTGCGGTGCGCAGTCCTCTGCCCAGTAGATAGGCTTCTTTTTGAGCAGTGTTCAGTAGAGGCAGGGTTAATCCTTGTGGCCCCCTCGTGCAGTGGACATCTGTATCCTGCAACTGGCTGCCGTGACTTTCCTTAGTGGCAGAACTCCCCCCCCCCCCCCCCCCCCCCCTTCCAGAGTTCATTACTTACTGGCTGGGGCAGAATCTAGCTCTGGAGAGGAGCCATCCTTAGGAGGGGCGGAAGCAGAGTGAGGCTGTGCAAATGGACCCCCAAGCCAGCGCCTGTGGAGCAGCGCCGGATTAGTGCTGAGGTCGCTGGTAACGTGAGGAGTGAAGAGAGGAAGCGAGGCCGTCGCTGGACGCAGGAGCCGTCCTGTGGTGGTTTCCCCGGTCCCAGAGGGTGAGGAGAGAGAGGGGAGGCGCCGACGCGAGTGCGCGATCTCCAGTGTGGAGACACTGCTTTTTCGCGCATGCCCCGTGGAACCGCCGGGCTCTGGGAGGCGGCGCCGGCTGAAAGAGAGGAGTGGAAGCGGCGATCAACTACGCCGGCCAGCCTCGGCGGTGCCGGTCAGTAACTGTGAGGCCTGTAGCTGGGGAGCCGGCAGCGGGTTCGGTTGGTGTCAGAAGGGGGAATTGTGTTCCCCGTTTTTCCCCGCACCAGCATCAAGTGAGCAGCTGGCTGGGCGGGAGGGAGCAGATTTGGCAATCGAGACCTCGGAGGAGCCTCAGGATAACAGAGACGCGTGGTGACTGGGAAAAGCCGTCTCCACAGTACAGTAAGGAGAGGGGTCCTTGAGGGCTCTGACAAAGAAGGGGGAAGAGTGGAACCGGCCAAGCAGTAACTTATATATTGCTCATTTCCCTTCAGCTGTGTAAAGGAGGTGGGGAGTAGCTGGAGGACACAAGCTGTGAAATTAGTGCTGAAGGGGCCTGCTTTCCAAATAGGGATATCAGTTCCTCATTAAAAGTGTGGGTGCCTATGTAAAATCTTGAGTTTCTAAATCCCCTCAAGGGCTGTCTACCTGTTGTTGGGGAAGATAGATGCGGTGGGAGAAAAGTTTGGAGCACTACATAGTAACTACGCCTAATTAATGCTGGAGTCTGAGTAAATGCACTAGTGATGTAAAATTGATGATTTAAGTTAGCATTTCTGCAGGGACTGTATTAATTTCCTGACTAAATTGTATTGAGCTATCATCTCTAAAAGGAAATCTGCTTAAGATGTTGATTTAGTAACTGTGAAAGACTAAGAATATTTACAGGTTGAATGTATTGAGTTGTAATTTTCTTTCCACAGACAGAAAAGCGTTATTATTTCTCCTGATCTATGTGTAAATCTTCAATTGTGAATACTAAGAGCTAAAACAAAGAGAATCTTATTTTTATAAAACAGCTCATATTTTTCCATACTTTGGTGTAGTGTTATTTTTGTGTGTTATTGCGTGAATTTACTGCTGGGTGGTTTGCAACCTTCACACTTGTGCCTCTAGTATTGTGTCTTACCCTAGGCCAGGCTACCCTAGGTGACCTGACATCCCAGGTTCCAACAGATTGGTGCCTGGCGGTGGGATCCTGACTTGGTTGCAGCTACTCAATAGTAATTCAACATAATACACTAAGCCTACACCAGGAGTTTTCTCCTTGCGGCCCTCCTAATTTGTCTTTTTATTTTTCCAAATTTGTTCCTGGTGGTGGGTGGAGGTAGCTTTAGGTTGCCCTTGCAACTCTAAAATTTCTGGTGTGTGTAATCTAGGTTTGCCTATCTCAAAATGGAGTTTGCCTTAGAAAACCTAGAGGTCTATTCTGTGGCTCAGCTGAAAGAGTTCTGCCAGCAAATGGGGGTATTTTTCAAGCATGGTGCCAGGAAGGGGGAGCTCCAGACCAGTCTCAGGGCTTGAGTGGAGGCACACCGAGAAAGGAAGGAGGAGGATGAAGGGGTAGACCGGGACACGGTGGTGGAGATAGATGGGTTATTCCACTCTGAGGGGGAAAACTTACTCCCAGGACCAGTGTCCTACTCCAGAAGGGGCAGTAGCGCCTCGGGGGGAAGCTTAACTGAAGCCGAGCTCACTGATAGGAGGGAGAAAAGGCAGTTGAGATGGGAGTTGGCTAAGTTGGAGCAGGAGAAGGAGGAGAGGAGGATGGCCCATGAGTTCAGGCTGAAGGAATTAGAACTCAGAAGCCTGCGACGGGGGTCCTCTCCTGAAATGAATGGTGGCAGCGAGACAAAAGAGACAGCCAGGGAGTCCAGACCCTATTTACCGAAAGACCTTACAGCTAGCTTCAGTCAGGGGGACGACATAGCTAAGTGGCTAGCTGCTTATGAGATCTCTCTAAGAGCCCATGGGGTGCAGGAAAAGCACTGGGGGTGGTGGTTTGTATAAATACATGCCTCCTGCTGGTCGGGACACCTTGCTGGCCCTGGAACCAGAGGAACAAACCAAGTACCCCACCATGAAGCTGGCGTTGTTAAGGAAGTTTGGGCTTACCCCAGAAAGGTACCGTCAGAAGTTCAGGGGGAGCCACAAATTAAGCACCCAGAACTGGGTGGACTTCCTTGACTACGCCAGAAAGGCCTTAGAGGGTTGGGTCAAGGGCAGTGAGGTGAAGGATTATGAGGGGCTGTATGATCTATTTTTGAAAGAGCACCTCCTCGAGAAATGTTTTCCCGAGCTGCGCCAACACCTGGTGGACAGCAAGCTGACCAATCCCCGGAAGCTTGCAGAGGAGGCGGACATCTGGGCAAGTACCCGGGTGTCCTCAAAGGGGACTGGAGGGGATTCTCAAAAAGCCGGACAGGGCGCCCCCCAGAAGAAGGAGGGGGGAGATAAAAAGAAGGAGTTCTCTAAAGGTCCCCAAAATAATTTCCAAGGAAAGGGAGCAGGTTTCACCCCTAAGGCAAACCCGCCCAGAAACCCTAATCCTGGCCAAAGCCAGCAGCCAAGGGTTCTCCACTGTTTTGAGTGTGGTGGTGTTGGACATTATAAGGGAGATGTAAGATGCCCAAAGAGACCACCCCCTCCCACCGGAGGAAATTCACCGGGAGTAGCTAGTGTAGCGCTCGGGGAGGAGTTGCCCTTAGATAAGGGGGGTGAGTGGGCGGGTGTCACCTTAGTGTCCCTGGGAGAGCGGGAGATGGTTCCAAAGATCCAGGTGCCCCCAAATACTACAAATTATGGGCAGTGGGTCACCATCAATGGCCAGAGAGGGGAAGCTCTGAGAGATACAGGAGCCAGTATGACTATGGTGAGAAGTCAACTGGTGTCTCCAGAGCAGGTGGTTCCCAATGTACTCCACCCCGCCGCGATGGCCGACGGCAGAACGGGCCACTATCCAGTGGCTGAGGTTCCCTTTGAGTGGGAGGGGGTTGCAGGTTCACTTCGAGTTGCCGTAAGCCCTGCCGTGCCAGTCGATTGCCTGTTGGGGAATGACATGGAGCACAACACTTGGAGAAAGGTGGAATACCGGACGCATTCTGCGATGCTGGGTACACCTGACTGGGCCTGTGCAAGCACACGGTCTGCGACTGCCCGGAGAGGGAGTTCGCCTGGGTTGGAGCCTGGAACAATGGCCCAACCCGCTGCTAAAAAGGGACAGACCCGGAGACAGGGAGAGCCTGCTCCGGCTTCCATACCCCATGTGACAGATCGGCCACCTGCGGTGGTTGACCAGGAGTCCGTGGAGGGGGAAGTAGACTCTCTGGAGGATTTACCCATCCCTGCTGAGTGGCATGTGGAGGGAGGTCCTACCAGAGAGGAATTCTGTAAGGGGCAGAGGGAGTGCCCCACCCTTGAGGGACTGAGGCGACAGGCTGAAGCCCAAGCAGCAGGTGATGTTACGGGACACTACCACATTTACTGGGAGGATGGACTCCTCTACAGTGAACCCAAGGTACCCTTACCTGGTTCATCAAGGGCCTTGGTAGTCCCGCAGCAATACTGAGCCTTTCTGCTAGAATTGGCTCATGCTATACCTCTGGCAGGACACTTAGGCCAGGACAAGACCTTTGCTCGGCTTGTCCTCCACTTTTACTGGCCTCAGATGAAAGTGGCGTCCAACACTTACTGTCGGACATGTGTAACCTGCCAGGCCAGTGGGAAAACAGGGGTGAAGCTAAAGGTTTCCCTGGAACCACTTCCAGTCGTTAGCACACCCTTTGAGAGGGTGGGCATCGACATTGTAGGGCCTTTAGATCCACCAACAACAGCTGGTCACAGGTTTATCCTGGTTCTGGTGGATCATGCCACACGGTACCCAGAGGCAATTCCTCTGAGGACAGTCAAGGCACCTGTAGTGGCTAGAGCCCTAATGGGGATCTTTACCCGAGTGGGATTCCCCAAGGAGGTTGTGTCCGACAGGGGAACCAACTTCATGTCAGCTTATATGCGGGCAATGTGGAAGGAGTGTGGAGTGACCTACCGGTTCACCACTCCTTATCACCCCCAGTCGAATGGACTGGTTGAGAGGTTCAATAAAACCTTGAAGGGCATGATCAGAAGTCTGCCCGAAAGCCTGCGGAGGAAATGGGACGTCCTCCTACCCTGTTTGCTCATTTCCTACAGGGAAGTGCCACAGAAGGGAGTGGGCTTCAGCCCCTTTGAACTACTGTATGGGCACCCTGTACGCGGTCCTCTCAGCCTGGTGAAGGAAGGTTGGGAGAAGTCTCCCAGGAAACCCCCCCAGGATGTGGTGAGCTATATGCTGGCCTTCAGGAGCCAAATGGCGAAGTTGTGGAAGCAGGCTTCTGACAACTTGGAGGCCAGCCAGGCAGTCATGAAAGAGTGGTATGACCACAATGCTCACCAGGTGGAATTGGAGCCTGGCCAGAAAGTGTGGGTGATGGAGCCTGGAGAGCTTAGTGCCCTTCAGGATCGCTGGACAGGCCCATTTGAAGTGTTGGAGAAGAAGGGTAAGGCCACATACCTGGTGGACCTTAAGACCCCTCGACAGCCCCTACGGGTGCGGCATGCCAACCGACTCGAACCCCACCATGAGAGGCCCGAGGTCATGTTGATGATGGTGACTGACGAGGAAGAGGAAGCGGAAAGCGAACCTCTCCCAGATCTATTCTCGTCTCAAGAGAAGGATGGGTCAGTGGAGGGAGTGATTCTCTCTCCCACTCTAACTCCTGAGCAACGGGAGGACTGTCGCCAGATACTGGAGCAGTACTCTACGTTGTTCTCCCTTGTCCCGGGAAGGACTCACCTGTGTACCCATGATGTGGACACAGGGGACAGCCCACCAGTGAAGTCAAAGACCTACCGGCTGTCCGACAAGGTGAAGGCTAGCATCCATGGAGAGGTTGCCAAGATGCTAGAGCTGGGAGTTATTGAACCTTCTAACAGCCCTTGGTCCAGTCCGGTGGTGCTCGTGCCAAAAGCCGCGCCACCAGGCACCACACCTGAACTGAGGTTCTGTGTGGATTACCGAGAACTGAACTCAGTGACAAAGACTGATGCTCATCCGATCCCTAGGGCGGATGAATTAATTGACCGGCTAGGAGCTGCCCAATATCGGAGTACCTTTGACCTCACTTTGGGTGCCCTGGCAGATCTCCTTGACAGATGGAGCAAAGGAAAGGTCAGCCTTCTCCACGCCTGAGGCACACTTCCAGTTTTGTGTGATGCCCTTTGGGCTCAAAAATGCCCCTGCCACATTTCAGCGGTTGGTGAACCAGGTCCTCTCTGGAATGGAGAGTTTCTCTGCTGCTTACCTGGATGACATTGCTGTCTTCAGTAGCAGTTGGGAGGACCATTTGCAGCATTTGCAAGCAGTTCTCCAGGCCCTGAAACAAGCTGGATTGACAATCAAGGCCAGCAAATGCCAGATTGGGCAGGGGTCGGTTGTGTACCTTGGACACTTGGTGGGTAGGGGGACTGTGCAGCCCCTGCAGGCGAAGATTGAGGCAATCATGGCCTGGGAACCCCCCAAGACACAGACTGAGGTCCGAGCTTTCCTGGGCCTCACAGGCTACTACCGTCGCTTTGTGAAGGGGTATGGCACTATTGTAGCGCCCCTCACAGAGCTCACCTCTAAGAAACAACCTCGACGGGTAGTTTGGACGGGAGCTTGTCAGCAAGCTTTTGAGAAATTAAAGCAGGCAATGTGTGCAGCACCGGTCCTGAGGGCCCCAGACTTCTCCAAGGAGTTCATTGTCCAGACAGATGCATCAGAACATGGCATTGGGGCAGTGTTATCGCAACTAAATGAAGAAGGCCTGGATCAGCCTGTAGTCTTCTTATCCAGGAGACTGCTTCCCCGGGAACAGAAGTGGAGTGCAATTGAGAGGGAAGCTTTTGCGGTGGTGTGGGCTCTGAAGAAGCTGCGGCCATACCTCTTTGGCTCGCACTTCCTGGTTCAGACTGACCACCGACCCCTTCGTTGGCTGATGCAAATGAAGGGGGAAAATCCCAAGCTGTTGAGGTGGTCCATCTCCCTACAGGGAATGGACTTCCGGGTGGAACATCGGCCTGGAGTGGACCATGCCAATGCAGACGGTCTCTCCAGGTATTTCCGCCTTAGTGATGAGGACTCCTAAGGGGTTGGGTAGTTCTCCCCACTTTCAGCTGGGGGGGACGCGTGTTAGACCTGTCTGGCTTTTTGCGTAGTCCCTCCAATTTATTATTTATTTTGTCCCCTTTTTGCCCCTCATACCCTTAATAATTTTTGTCCACTAACTTTTTCTAGGTGTTGGTCAAGGGGATAGGTGTTCTTTTCCCCCTCATAATTTTTCACCTCAGGCCTAGAGGCCTGTTCTGACAGGAAAATAGTTGGAACCACAAAATGGTGGCTACCAACTGCCCTAACTGCCAAACCCAGAACCTGTCCCATAGAGTAGTATAGGGCGTTCCAGAACCTTCTGGTCCCTTCTGGACCTCTGAGGGTCATCCTATAAAAGGCGGAATGCTGGGCAGCCATTTTGTCTACCTGAGAGAGTCAGCTGGAGGACAGGCTGTAGCTTAAGGTGGGGGTAGGATAGTCAGAGGTTTGGGCCTATTGATTCACCACCCTTCCTCCCTTGGGTTATTCGTCCTATCCCTGCTGCGTTTGATTGCTGGAGACCCTGGGCGCCTGACCAACCCCTAGCTTAGGAATAGCGGGGTGTCAAAAGGAGAAGGAGACTGCAGTGCTGCGGTGCGCAGTCCTCTGCCCAGTAGATAGGCTTCTTTTTGAGCAGTGTTCAGTAGAGGCAGGGTTAATCCATGTGGCCCCCTCGTGCAGTGGACATCTGTATCCTGCCTCTGGCTGCCGTGACTTTCCTTAGTGGCAGAACTCCCCCCCCCCCCCCCCCCCCCTTTCCAGAGTTCATCACTTACTGGCCGGGGCGGAATCTAGCTGTGGAGAGGGGCCATCCTTAGGAGGGGCGGAAGCAGAGTGAGGCTGTGCAAATTGACCCCCAAGCCAGCGCCTGTGGAGCAGCGCCGGATTAGCGCTGAGGTCGCTGGTAACGTGAGGAGTGAAGAGAGGAAGCGAGGCCATCGCTGGACGCAGGAGCCGTCCTGTGGTGGTTTCCCCGGTCCCAGAGGGCGAGGAGAGAGAGGGGAGGCGCCGACGCGAGTGTGCGATCTCCAGTGTGGAGACACTGCTTTTTCGCGCATGCCCCGTGGAACCGCCGGGCTCTGGGAGGCGGCGCCGGCTGAAAGAGAGGAGTGGAAGCGGCGATCAACTACGCCGGCCAGCCTCGGCGGTGCCGGTCGGTAACTGTGAGGCCTGTAGCTGGGGAGCCGGCAGCGGGTTCGGTTGGTGTCAGAAGGGGGAATTGTGTTCCCCGTTTTTCCCCGCACCAGCATCAAGTGAGCAGCTGGCTGGGCGGGAGGAAGCAGATTTGGGAATCGAGACCTCGGAGGAGCCTCAGGATAACAGAGACGCATGGTACTGGGAAAAGCCGTCTCCACAGTACAGTAAGGAGAGGGGTCCTTGAGGGCTCTGACAAAGAAGGGGGAAGAGTGGAACCGGCCAAGCAGTAACTTATATATTGCTCATTTCCCTTCAGCTGTGTAAAGGAGGTGGGGAGTAGCTGGAGGACACAAGCTGTGAAATTAGTGCTGAAGGGGCCTGCTTTCCAAATAGGGATATCAGTTCCTCATTAAAAGTGTGGGTGCCTATGTAAAATCTTGAGTTTCTAAATCCCCTCAAGGGCTGTCTACCTGTTGTTGGGGAAGATAGATGCGGTGGGAGAAAAGTTTGGAGCACTACATAGTAACTACGCCTAATTAATGCTGGAGTCTGAGTAAATGCACTAGTGATGTAAAATTGATGATTTAAGTTAGCATTTCTGCAGGGACTGTATTAATTTCCTGACTAAATTGTATTGAGCTATCATCTCTAAAAGGAAATCTGCTTAAGATGTTGATTTAGTAACTGTGAAAGACTAAGAATATTTACAGGTTGAATGTATTGAGTTGTAATTTTCTTTCCACAGACAGAAAAGCGTTATTATTTCTCCTGATCTATGTGTAAATCTTCAATTGTGAATACTAAGAGCTAAAACAAAGAGAATCTTATTTTTATAAAACAGCTCATATTTTTCCATACTTTGGTGTAGTGTTATTTTTGTGTGTTATTGCGTGAATTTACTGCTGGGTGGTTTGCAACCTTCACACTTGTGCCTCTAGTATTGTGTCTTACCCTAGGCCAGGCTAACCTAGGTGACCTGACATCCCAGGTTCCAACAGTGTCTCAAACATTTCAGGACTTTCTCAAGGATACGTGTATTAAACATCAGAAAACTTCTGTGAATTCCCCAAACATGAATGGGCTTGTTGAGAGGTTCAATAGGGTGGTGGTTGAGAATGTACAAACTGCTCTGGCAAATAGACTTGATGTTAAGAAGCTAGTCATTGAGAAAATGTGGGCTTATCATTCCACGGCCAATCTCACCATTGGTTTTTCTCCTTTTCCCATTCTTAATTGTACTCCTAGAACATCTTTGGTTCCTGTATGGATATAAAGGGAATTACCCATTTTAGATCTGTCTCACATATAAGAGTCTGCCAAGGTAAACGTTCAGATGAAAAGAAGCGAAGATTTAACTAGTAGTGAAGATAAAAGGATGTCAAGTAGAAACATGGGTATTCAGAGTGGTGACTGTAAAAATGAAACTTCCCTTCCACATCAAGAAGACAATTCTAAATTTTCAAAAGTATTAAAGTTGTCAGAAGTTGCAAATCTTTAGCAAAGCTTAATGATGGTTCATGGTGGAGTTTAAACAAGTTAGCAAAGGTTTGTGATAAATTGTGGTTTTGTGATAATAGTCTTCATAATAAAGAGCATGTTGTGTGTGTCTAATGGTAATGGCATGTTAAATGATAATGTGGTAAAGGACTCAGGTTCAGAATTTGTTTCCTTTCCATATTCTTACAATACTCCTCCTTGTGAAAACATGGCTGAAGAATCATGTGAGTTACCTCTTTTGTCATATGGTCAAGAAAGGATGGAGGGAGATAATTCTAGTGCCCACATCTCCAGGTAGGAGTGATTTCGAAAATGTGTTCCACACCTACTGTGAGTGACGATTCTTGTCCAACAGTGGCAGAGGTAATTGACTCAAAATTTCAGTGCAATGATGAAGATGGTTAAATGTCCACTATGACAGGAAATCATGCTTCTATTTCCAGACAAGAATAGGAGTGTGAATCATTAGCTAGTGAGGAACAGGATACAGATTTGTTAAGCATACCTAAAAGGAGGGTTACTGAGCCTTAGAAACTTGATGATTTTCTTTTAAGTTAGATCTTTTTTTTTCTAGTGCTGTGCGGGTACATTCTATCTTTTGTTACCCTGCTGCCATTTTTCCATTCATTCTCATGATTTTCTGTTTCCTATTCTAGTTTCTTTCCAGTTTTAAAGTAAAGTACTATAATACAATTTAAACCAAAGTACTTTTTGTGTATTTCTAAGGTTCTGTTTCCTCTTGTCTTTTCTTTTTACAGTTTTTACATTTGCAAGGGAGGAAGATGTGAATTAATGCATGTTCATTCTGTGCATACTCGTGTATTTGCTTTATATACGCGCTGTGCACAAGCTGTTCCGTGAGCCTGCTAGTGTCATTATGATGCTGTTTAGAATGTTTGTCTCTGGCAGTTGGTCACCGGTCGTCTGTCATAGGAAGCCACTCTACTGCTGGGCACTGTTAATTGAATATACTTACCCTGCATGCTGTTCTGCCTGTCCTCGTTACTTCACTTTGTTTTATTTGTTGTAGTCACTTTAAACCCTGTTTTTCAAGTAGCCAAGAGATCAGCTATAGATCAAATTGAAAATGTTGAGGTATACACAATATGTTAATCTGACAGCATATTTTTTTTTCTAGCATGTGAAAAAGATTAATGAACGTTTGATTTCACTGTTCTTTTGGATTTCTGTTTACCGGTGTTTACATTACAGTTAATCAAAGGGTCTTAACACCTTATTAGGATTTGGATAAACAATTCTCATTTGTTTTATTTTACTTAATTTATATATCACACATATTAAACTAAATAGCCTCCATGAGCAAGGGCCCTTAAAGAGATTAGAACACTAGAATGCTGAGAGCTCCACTGAAGGCAATGGAATGACTCAGGTCAATAAGGGCTGGTATAGGCATTGTGCTCTAACAATGCAATGTCTGCCTTCGTGCATTTCCATTTTTTATTTATATTAGAACATTGGAATGTTGGGAGCTCCATTGAAGACAATGGAGTGCTCCGTGCCTCTATTGGCTGGTAAAGGCCTGCAGAGCAACATTCCAAAGTTTTACAAAGTCTTCTCAGATGCCTATAACTCTGGTTCAAGCCCTTTAAAAACTGTTATAGCCCTCAAGAGCAGGCTTTAATCATTGCCACTGAATTATGCAATTATGTGCCGGCAGCATTTTCTCCATACTTATTGATTTGCAGTATTTGCCACATAATTCATCATCTGTTAATTATTTTCAGATTTTAACAAAAATAATTATTAATAGGTAATAAAACTCTACCACACATGTTTCTGTGCAACGGAGACTTTTGTCACGCATAGACAGGTCACTTTTCAGTTGCTGATTGCTATATGTAGGTGTTCAACTGATAATAATAAGGTGAAACCTTTGCTTTTCAGATTTAAAGCAGTCCAATCTTCTACTAATATACGTTCCAGACAGAGGTTGTTCTACAACCTGGGGCCCTGACCTGCAAATCCTTGGTCCAGCTCTGGCCCATTTTAATAAGTATCATTTAACTAAATAAATTTGGAACATTAAAGTGGGGTAATCAAGATTTCACAATAGCCATTGAATGTTGAAACAAATAATGCAGTTCAGAGAAGGCCACTCTGAAGTCTGAAGAAGTGTTCCTAATCTACAAATGTATGAGACATTAATAAGTATTACATCAAGCAACAACTGAACCTATACGTACTCAGTGTAAAAGGTAAGCATGCAGTACTGGTGAAAAATGGTAGCGCAAAAAATAAAGAACAGCAACAGCCTATGCACAAAATCTTTACAGAAGAAGACTGTATTAATGAAGTCCATAGTATTCAATCTTTTATGCTGTGCATTAGATTGAATTCTTCAAACACCTATGTATAGATGACATTTCAAGCCTCAATCGATTTACAAGGTAATTATCAGAGAAAAAGGAAGTCAATGTGTACAAACAGAAGTCTATGTCACTATAAAGTAAGCAAAGGATAATCAAAACAATAAAAAAAATTATCCACGGTAGACTAGCACATGGTCAAAACAGGCCTCTAATTCTTTTCTAACCGCATTCTACCTAGAGAGCCCGTGCCTGATCCTTGGCAGGACGGGCTTGTCTCCAGTCTCCCCACCGACCACGCCTGTCAAAATGGACCATTCTGGATCTCGCCTCAGGCCTTCCATCTGATTTGCCTCCCATCAGCTCTGCTTCTGTGCACAGCAGCTTATTACATGAGTGATGATTTCCTAAATCCCTATTCTTTACTGTTGGGGAACAATAAATGTTTACACATTTCGTTACTCTGAAATGGATTTTGGGTATCACATTCTGATGCATAACGCATTACCTATACAAGTACTTCTTCACTGGATGTGTGCACTTGCCATACCGGGCTCCAACCTTTTGCAAATTTGCAGGCAACTATGCTTACTTCTATGTTGCCATTATTTATAAAGTTTTACATGTACACGTGTACTTATCACTACATTTGTTGAGTTTCAAGTGCTTTTTGTATTGCCATTTTGCAGTACTCTAAATTATTTTCAACTCGATGTCCAGTCCTTCGAGCTGCTACCCTATCTCCAACTAAGGGCCTCATTTAAATCTTGGTGGACGTGTTACTCCGTCAAAACAGTGATGGATATTCCATCCCGAGATATATATTCCATAGGTTATAATGGGATTTTTTTTTTGCCGGACGGGATATTCATCACTGTTGTAATGGAGCACCCCATCCGCCAAAATCTAAATGAAGCCTTAAGTGTTCTTTTTCTATAATTATGTGGATCCATTTAACTTTTCACTTTTTTAAATGTTAATTCTGAATTCTTCATGGTTCTAGGAACTAGGCAGTTTTTTCAGACCGCAACCCTTTTTCAGAGGTTACAAATGTTCCTTCCCTGTAAGTTATCACAAATTTCTCACTTATGTTCCTACTTCTGCACGAGTTTCCACCTTATCTTCTTTATTCATTCCTTGACTTCCTTGAGCTTCTTTTCCAAGTATTTAGTAATCCTTATGAAGTCTACAGTCATTTTGCCCATTTTGATCATGTGCTAGTCTCTCTTGAATATTTTTGTATTTATTATCTCACTTGCCTTTGCTTACTTTTTATGAAAAATACTTCAATTTATGCTCAGCCTCTTCACATGTCCTGATGGCAACCCCATAAATCATATGAGGCTTGAAACATAGTCAACACATGGTTCTAAAAGGATCTCAATAACTACATGTAACACAGAGCATAAAAGAATGAATACAATGGACTATAATAATATAGTGATGCTCTGTAAATGCTTTGTACATGGTCTATCTCCGCTCTGTGTTTGATCGCTGTTTTCAGGCTACCATTTTATCACCAGCATCATGTGTTCACATTTCATACTGAGCATATAAAGATCAGATTCTTGATTGAGTTAATGTTAACCTAAGACTCATATCGCGGCAGATTATAAACAATTTTTCAGACTAAATTTTTATCACATTGGCTTCTATGAACTGCCTTACCTGTTTCAACATTCAATGTCATTTGTAAAATACAGATTTTCTCACTTTAATGTTCCGAATATTTATGGAATAACTGATGCCAGTGCTGGTGCCAGGTACTGGCCTAGAAGAGAATACTGGTTGAAATAATGCTGTACTTTTTTTGTGAAAAGAAATAGAGTGGAAGAGAGCCACTCCATAATGGCCATCAGTATCATCTTTTGTCACCCTTGTCCAGGCTTGGAGTAGGTGTCTTGGGGATCCAAAACTCATCAAAATCCTTTGCGCCCATTTCTGATAAAGTCTCTCTCAGTGGATATTTTTTAACTTTAGGGAGGCTGTAGATGGCATGTTGACAATCATTTTATTGCATTTTATAGGGATAACTGAACAGAACTGCAATGTTTGAATTGTTAAATATGTTTTAGGCTGTCAACTGTATTGATGAATTGTTGAACACCTCCACAGGGCCTACTGGACCCCGTCCAGGCTCCACAAGATCGGCATCGCAGAATCAGGCAACTGCTGGAACTGCCAAAAGGAGGAAGGAACCCTCGAGCAACTCATCTTCAAATGCGTGAAAGTCAAGAAGTTCTGGGCGCAGATCAACGCATTCCTAAACGACATGCTCAAAGCAGACCTAACAATCAGCTATGCAAGCCTTGCACCAGAACACCTGACCGCAAACCTTAACAGCAGAGAAGAGAGAGACCTACTGGACCTGCTGCTCACAGCAGCCCTAAAAATAATCCTGACGATGCAGTCTCTCTTCCTCCTTAGAAGGGTGAGGGGGAGGATAAAAGGAAGGTAGGGTAATGGACTGACCCAAATGGAAGGGAGTCACCACCTTAGGCAGAAAAGCAGCCCTGGTCCTGAGAACCATTCGATCAGCATGAATGGTCAGGAATGGGGGCTTAGAACTAAGAGCTTGAAGCTCACTTACCCTCCTTGCCGAGGTTATTGCAACGAGGAAGACTGTTTTAAAAGTAAGAAGCCTCATGGGACATTTGTGAAGAGGCTCAAAGGGAGCACCCATCAAAAAGGACACAACAAGATTTAAGTCCCACTGAGGCACAATAAAAGGTGAAGGAGGGAACTTATTTGTGAGGCCCTTCAAAAATCTTAAAACTACAGGAGATTTAAAAAGAGACGGCTGGTCAGGCAAGCAGAGAAATGCCGACAGCGCCGAAAGGTAGCCCTTCACAGTAGCAACAGCAAGCCCCTGTTGGGCCAGAGAAAGGGCAAACTGGAGAACATCAGACAAATGGGCTCTCACAGGGTCAATAGACTTCTCCCTACACCACTCGACAAATTTTGACCATCTATAAGAATAGATGGACTTAGTGGAGTCACGCCTGGCGGATAAGATGACATCCACAACGTCAGGCGGGAGGGAAAAGGAATTCAGGTTGCCCCGCTCAATCTCCAGGCATGAAGGTGTAATGTCTGGAGGTGGGGGTGTAGAACCTGCCCCTCCATCTGAGAGAGGAGGTCTGCCCTGAGAGGGAGACGGAGCGGCCGGTGAGAGGAGAGGTGGAGAAGATCTGCGTACCACACCCTTCTTGGCCAATCCGGGGCGACCAATATAACTTGGGCCCGGTCTTGGCGAATCTTCCTCAGAACCCGAGGCATCAAAGGTATGGGAGGAAACGTGTAAAGGAGTTGATTTCCCCAACTCAACTGAAACGCGTCCCCCAAGGCTCCTTGCATTGGATACTGGAGACTGCAGAATGACGAACAGTGAGCATTCTCGCAAGTGGCAAACAGGTCCACCCGAGGAGTCCCCCACATCTGAAAGATGTTGTGAACCACCTCCGGGTGAAGCCTCCACTCGTGATCGGCAGAGAACTGCCGACTGAGACTGTCTGCACGTACGTTCAGAACTCCGGCCAGATGATTTGCCATCAGACAAATCTGATGGTCCTGAACCCAGGACCAGAGGCGCAGAGCCTCTCTGCAGAGACACTGCGATCCCACTCCTCCCTGCTTGTTGATGTACCACATTGCGGTCGTGTTGTCCGTCAGGACTTGAACCGACTGACCGCGAAGGGAAGAGAGGAAGGCCTTGAGCGCTAAACAAATCGCCCGCAATTCTAGAAGGTTGATGTGAAACAACCTTTCCTCTGGAGACCAAAGACCCTTGACCTCCAGATCCCCCAGATGAGCACCCCACCCTAGAGTGGATGCATCCGTTATCACCGTGGCCACCGATGGAGGCAGCTGAAAAGGCTTTCCTTGAGACAGGTTGCCTTCCACGCCCCACCAAGACGGATCCGCTGCAGTTTCTCTGGAGATCTTCACTGACTCCCTGAGATCTCCGTTGTGCTGATACCACTGCCTGCGGAGGCACCACTGGAGTGCCCTCATGTGCCAGCGTGCATGGTTGACCAGGAGAATGCAAGAAGCCATCAGACCGAGCAGGCGAAGGACCTTCAGAACTGGAACAACCGCTCCATCGTAAAATAAAGGGATCATTTCCTGTATGTCGCGAATCCTTTGAGGCGGAGGGAATACACGACATACAGTTGTGTCCAGAACAGCACCAATGAACAGGTTGCGCTGGGAGGGCACCAGGTGAGATTTGGGTACATTTATCGAAAAACCCAATCTGTACAACAACTGGGTTGTCTCCTGCAGATAATGAAGCACAATCTCCGACGACTCCGCCAGTCGTCCAGATAAGGGAATACAGGAATCCCCGATCTTCTGAGATGCACCGCCACCACTGCCATCACCTTGGTGAAGACTCGAGGTGCAGTAGTAAGTCCAAACGGAAGGACCGCAAACTGATAGTGCTGCGATCCCACCGTAAAACGGAGATACTTCTTGTGCGACTTGAGGATTGGGATATGAAAATACGCATCCTGCAAGTCGAGCGACACCATCCAGTCTTCTTCCAGCAGAGCCTGAAGAACCTGAGCAAGGGTGAGCATCTTGAATTTCTCTTGCTTCAGATAAAAATTCAAGATCCTGAGATCCAGGATTGGACGAAGTCTGCCATCCTTCTTGGGAATCAGGAAATACCGGGAGTAGCATCCCTGACCCCTTTCCCGCTCTGGGACCACCTCTATCGCACCTTTCCTCAATAGAGTTTGGACTTCCTCCTGAAGGAGTAACAGATGTTCTTCTGAGCAATACCCTTGGCAAGGAGGGTAATTGGGAG
Organism: Lissotriton vulgaris; assembly: GCF_964263255.1. Taxonomy (NCBI): domain Eukaryota; kingdom Metazoa; phylum Chordata; class Amphibia; order Caudata; family Salamandridae; genus Lissotriton; species Lissotriton vulgaris. The sequence goes on from NC_141685.1 coordinate 1,531,563,242, forward strand.
GGAATTCCCGAAAGGGAAGGGCATACCCATTTTCTACGAGATTGAGAACCCAAAGATCTGATGTACCCAATTCCCAATCTCGTAGAAAGTGGGTAAGCGGACCCCCCACTGGGCCTACATGATCCTGAATGGCGGATCTAGGGCTGCTTTTCTGTGGCTGGGGGGTTGGAGGAGGTGGAGGAGGAATTGGCTTGACGCCCTCGAGGACGTGCTCTCTGCTTTCCCCTGTATGACCTATACAAGGTATTCTGCTGCTGCTGCTGTTGTTGCTGCTGCTGACCTTGTCTATATGAACGAAAGGAAGAGCGGCCAAACCCTCTAAATTTCCTGGTCGTAGAACTTCTGATCTGAAGGGCAAGAGATCTAGCAGGTGCCCTGCTGTCCTTGAATCTCTCCAAGGCTGCATCTGCTTTCCTTCCAAAGAGCCCCTCACCATCGAAAGGCAAATCCAATAAAGCAGACTGCACATCAGCTGAAAAATCAGATGACTTCAACCAGGCTGAACGCCTCGTGGCAACCGCTGTGCCCATGATCCTTGCCACAGAATCCGTAGTATCAAGCCCGCTTTGGATGACTTGGCGGGCAGCCGCTTGAGAGTCAGACAAGGCTTCCTCAAAGTCTTTTCTGATATCCTCAGGAACCTTAGGGATTAATGAACGCATAGAGTCCATAAGAGCATGAATATATCTTCCCATAAGGCAAGTGGCATTAGAAGATTTCAATGCCATACTAGCCGAAGAAAAAGTCTTTTTCGAAATTTGATCCTGTTTCTTGGCCTCTTTGTCGCCAGGCACCTGCGGAAAAGCCCCAACTGATTTTTTAGAACATGCGGCCTGAATCACCAAACTCTCAGGAGAAGGGTGTGATGACAAGAACGCAGGGTCCTCAGGAGCCACCCTATATCTCCTAGCCACACTTTTCGAAACTGCAGGAGCAGAAAAAGGCTTCTTCCATACCTCCATAATGGGATCCTTTAAGGCATCATTAAATGGTAGTAAAAATACTTCAATTTATGCTCAGCCTCTTCACATGTCCTGATGGCAACCCCATAAATCATATGAGGCTTGAAACATAGTCAACACATGGTTCTAAAAGGATCTCAATAACTACATGTAACACAGAGCATAAAAGAATGAATACAATGGACTATAATAATATAGTGATGCTCTGTAAATGCTTTGTACATAGTCTATCTCCGCTCTGTGTTTGATCGCTGTGTTCAGGCTACCATTTTATCACCAGCATCATGTGTTCATACTGAGCATATAAAGATCAGATTCTTGATTGAGTTAATGTTAACCTAAGACTCATATCGCGGCAGATTATAAACAATTTTTCAGACTAAATTTTTATCACATTGGCTTCTATGAACTGCCTTACCTGTTTCAACATTCAATGTCATTTGTAAAATACAGATTTTCTCACTTTAATGTTCCGAATATTTATGGAATAACTGATGCCAGTGCTGGTGCCAGGTACTGGCCTAGAAGAGAATACTGGTTGAAATAATGCTGTACTTTTTTTGTGAAAAGAAATAGAGTGGAAGAGAGCCACTCCATAATGGCCATCAGTATCATCTTTTGTCACCCTTGTCCAGGCTTGGAGTAGGTGTCTTGGGGATCCAAAACTCATCAAAATCCTTTGCGCCCATTTCTGATAAAGTCTCTCTCAGTGGATATTTTTTAACTTTAGGGAGGCTGTAGATGGCATGTTGACAATCATTTTATTGCATTTTATAGGGATAACTGAACAGAACTGCAATGTTTGAATTGTTAAATATGTTTTAGGCTGTCAACTGTATTGATGAATTGTTGAACACCTCCACAGGGCCTACTGGACCCCGTCCAGGCTCCACAAGATCGGCCTCGCAGAATCAGGCAACTGCTGGAACTGCCAAAAGGAGGAAGGAACCCTCGAGCACCTCATCTTCAAATGCGTGAAAGTCAAGAAGTTCTGGGCGCAGATCAACGCATTCCTAAACGACATGCTCAAAGCAGACCTAACAATCAGCTATGCAAGCCTTGCACCAGAACACCTGACCGCAAACCTAAACAGCAGAGAAGAGAGAGACCTACTGGACCTGCTGCTCACAGCAGCCCTAAAAATAATCCTGACGAACTGGAAGAACACTGCCAAAGCAAACTTCAAAACATGGATTAACTGGGTCACCTTCCTGAGAGGAGCAGACAACATCACAGGCAACTTCTCTAAGGAGCACAACCCCAAAGTGCATATGTGGGGCCCAAATGTATATTCCACTTATATTTTTTATCAATAAAATTTATTAAATAAAAAAAAAAGCTGTAAATTGATTATATATATATATACATTTTTTTACACACAGGGCTAGAGGCACAGCATTAGAAGCTTTAAGGGGGCAGAGATAAGCCGCAAAGATGATGGCTGCTCTTCAGAGCAGCTCCGGCGCCTCCTCCCTGTGAGTCTCCCATACGACACAATCCTTTTCCGCTTTGAGCACTCCATGGTGGATTTCCCCAAGATACTCTCCTGCCAGGCCTGAATTCTTCATAGTGCTGCACGGTAGTCACAGAATCCTCAGCGCAGCCTACAGCTTTCTGAGCCCAGATGCACAGGGCCGGGCAAGGCCCACTTAGGAGCAGCATAGAAACCAGGAAAGTGCTGATGCTGCTATGCACATCACAACCAGAATCCCACCTCTCAGGACCTTTTACTGGTGCCACCGCTCAGCCACTCTCTCACCACACCCCCAGCTTTTCAGACTGCTCTGCTTCTGGTTCCTTGATAGAAGTATTGGACGCTATGGGCATAAAGCAGTCCAGCGCAGAACGGCACGGTACCCTCAGCCTTTCACACCAGCTTCCTGACAGGGTCCACGGCTCAACATGCCCCTGAAGTCTTGAGTGAGGGGCGATCCGCAACAGGGCGTCCCTAGTGCCTGCATGTTTCCCTGCTGGCAAATTCATCCCCCAAGCCTTCTCTGCTTGGTGGCCCTACTGTAATGCATCACAGTGCCTGTCAGTCCACCTGCCAGAAACCTCTTATGGCTCCTTCACGGTGTGGAATCTCCTCTGGGCACATAATCAGCAGTTAGTGTTCTTTGTTGGCTTGGGAGGTACTGGTGCTACCCTATTGTTGATTTAAGTCAAGCTGCCTTTTAGGTCACTTGGGGTACACCTTAGCTCTATCGGCCCAAACCTCTTGTTTACCCTCACATTATCTGCCAACTCCATTCCGGCCTGGCTAAACTGAGACTTTGCTTCTGGCTTGGTGCTCTACTGGATACATCATTATTGTTTTCGATCGCTGGACCGAAGGGGAGAATCATGGTCTTGTAACACTTTAGTCCCCTGTTCTCCTACCACAGATGTTTCCCTATTACTAGACTAAAGCAGAGGAGGGCACAGTTCATCGCACCCTTCTGCTCCGTCAAGTATTTTCTCCTTGTCTGGGTGGCGCAAATGTCTGGCAAAAAATTGCAACATCAACTTACCTATCCGGAAGTCACTAGACAGGATCAGCAACCTGCTGATCCTGTGATCTATACAATGGCTGCTGGTGTGACACTTGAATCCATTAGGGCGGTGCTCAAACTTATTCAATCTACATTCTTCAAGGATGAACAATCCACGTCAGAAACAAATCAGGAGCTTAAGACAATTAAGAGTGAGATGTTGCATCTACGCCACTGACTGGATATGACCGATAAATGTCTAGACGAGCTAGATCTCAGAGTGACAGAGGCCACGACGTGGAGAACAGAACTCTGAAATACTATAAAAAAACGTATAGACTTGGAAGACAGGAGCTGCAGGGATAACATTCTGATTTTTTGCATAGAAACAGAGTAAACTAGAGATGTCTTGGTTTTCCTCCAAACATTTCTCCCAAACCATACTGGTCTAACGAACAAGTTACTTACCTTCGGTAACGCTTTTTCTGGTAGATACAATATCTGCCTGTGGATTCCTCACCTTGTGAATATCCCCCTTGCGTCAGCAACATTCGGAAATTCTTTTGTAGCCTCGCGCCGACGTGGACTCGGACGTCATAGAGACACGACATCGCTTGCGACTCCGCTGACGTCACCGACGCCTACAATAGGCCCACGCCGGCGTGATAACATCAGTTCCGCCCTTTTTTCCGTGCCATCGAGGCCCACGGACAGACCAATGACAGTAGATATATACAAAGTATACACAGTACACAATAGTCAAGGCAAAACACACAGTGCCAAGCAAATGCAGGAAAGCAATTGAAACATTTCCTTGACATCAAAATAATTATACATTACAGTACAATAACTCTGGCATAGAAGAGTGGACAATGGGGAGGCGGGTGGGTCAGTGAGGAATCCACAGGCAGATATTGTATCTACCAGAAAAAGCGTTACCGAAGGTAAGTAACTTGTTCTTCTGATAGATACATCTGCCGTGTGGATTCCTCACCTTGTGAATAGAGTCCCACAGCAGTCCCCACTCCCGGAGGAGGGAGTCCACTCTTCTAAACCAGAAAATCCTGAAGGACAGAGCGTGCAAAGTGACCGTCCCTCCTCACTTCGGAATCCAAGCAGTAATGCTTCGCGAAAGTGTGGAGGGAAGACCAAGTTGCCGCTCTACAAATATCCTCAACAGGTACACCTCTAGCCAACGCTGAGGTCGAAGACTTAGCTCTTGTAGAATGAGCCCTTATACCCTCTGGTGGTTCCTTACCGGCAAAAGAGTAGCAGATCTTTATGCAGAGAACGATCCATCTCGACAGGGTTCTTTTATGGACCGCCTTTCCTTTCTTGCAACCAGCAAACCCAACGAAGAGCTGGTCCTCCAAACGAAAATCCTTGGATCTGTCCAAGTAAAAGGAAACCGCCCTCTTAGGGTCCAGACGGTGCAGTCTCTCTTCCTCCTTAGAAGGGTGAGGGGGAGGATAAAAGGAAGGTAGGGTAATGGACTGACCCAAATGGAAGGGAGTCACCACCTTAGGCAGAAAAGCAGCCCTGGTCCTGAGAACCATTCGATCAGCATGAATGGTCAGGAATGGGGGCTTAGAACTAAGAGCTTGAAGCTCACTTACCCTCCTTGCCGAGGTTATTGCAACGAGGAAGACTGTTTTAAAAGTAAGAAGCCTCATGGGACATTTGTGAAGAGGCTCAAAGGGAGCACCCATCAAAAAGGACAAAACAAGATTTAAGTCCCACTGAGGCACAATAAAAGGTGAAGGAGGGAACTTATTTGTGAGGCCCTTCAAAAATCTTAAAACTACAGGAGATTTAAAAAGAGACGGCTGGTCAGGCAAGCAGAGAAATGCCGACATCGCCGAAAGGTAGCCCTTCACAGTAGCAACAGCAAGCCCCTGTTGCGCCAGAGAAAGGGCAAACTGGAGAACATCAGACAAATGGGCTCTCACAGGGTCAATAGACTTCTCCCTACACCACTCGACAAATTTTGACCATCTATAAGAATAGATGGACTTAGTGGAGTCACGCCTGGCGGATAAGATGACATCCACAACGTCAGGCGGGAGGGAAAAGGAATTCAGGTTGCCCCGCTCAATCTCCAGGCATGAAGGTGTAATGTCTGGAGGTGGGGGTGTAGAACCTGCCCCTCCATCTGAGAGAGGAGGTCTGCCCTGAGAGGGAGACGGAGCGGCCGGTGAGAGGAGAGGTGGAGAAGATCTGCGTACCACACCCTTCTTGGCCAATCCGGGGCGACCAATATAACTTGGGCCCGGTCTTGGCGAATCTTCCTCAGAACCCGAGGAATCAAAGGTATGGGAGGAAACGCGTAAAGGAGTTGATTTCCCCAACTCAACTGAAACGCGTCCCCCAAGGCTCCTTGCATTGGATACTGGAGACTGCAGAATGACGGGCAGTGAGCATTCTCGCAAGTGGCAAACAGGTCCACCCGAGGAGTCCCCCACATCTGAAAGATGTTGTGAACCACCTCCGGGTGAAGCCTCCACTCGTGATAGGCAGAGAACTGCCGACTGAGACTGTCTGCACGTACGTTCAGAACTCCGGCCAGATGATTTGCCATCAGACAAATCTGATGGTCCTGAACCCAGGACCAGAGGCACAGAGCCTCTCTGCAGAGACACTGCGATCCCACTCCTCCCTGCTTTTTGATGTACCACATCGCGGTCGTGTTGTCCGTCAGGACTTGAACCGACTGACCGCGAAGGGAAGAGAGGAAGGCCTTGAGCGCTAAACAAATCGCCCGCAATTCTAGAAGGTTGATGTGAAGCAACCTTTCCTCTGGAGACCAAAGACCCTTGACCTCCAGATCCCCCAGATGAGCACCCCACCCTAGAGTGGATGCATCCGTTATCACCGTGGCCACCGATGGAGGCAGCTGAAAAGGCTTTCCTTGAGACAGGTTGCCTTCCACGCCCCACCAAGACAGATCCGCTGCAGTTTCTCTGGAGATCTTCACTGACTCCCTGAGATCTCCGTTGTGCTGATACCACTGCCTGCGGAGGCACCACTGGAGTGCCCTCATGTGCCAGCGTGCATGGTTGACCAGGAGAATGCAAGAAGCCATCAGACCGAGCAGGCGAAGGACCTTCAGAACTGGAACAACCGCTCCATCGTAAAATAAAGGGATCATTTCCTGTATGTCGCGAATCCTTTGAGGTGGAGGGAATACACGACATACAGTTGTGTCCAGAACAGCACCAATGAACAGGTTGCGCTGGGAGGGCACCAGGTGAGATTTGGGTACATTTATCGAAAAACCCAATCTGTACAACAACTGGGTTGTCTCCTGCAGATAATGAAGCACAATCTCCGACGACTCCGCCAGTCGTCCAGATAAGGGAATACAGGAATCCCCGATCTTCTGAGATGCGCCGCCACCACTGCCATCACCTTGGTGAAGACTCGAGGCGCAGTAGTAAGTCCAAACGGAAGGACCGCAAACTGATAGTGCTGCGATCCCACCGTAAAACGGAGATACTTCTTGTGCGACTTCAGGATTGGGATATGAAAATACGCATCCTGCAAGTCGAGCGACACCATCCAGTCTTCTTCCAGCAGAGCCTGAAGAACCTGAGCAAGGGTGAGCATCTTGAATTTCTCTTGCTTCAGATAAAAATTCAAGATCCTGAGATCCAGGATTGGACGAAGTCTGCCATCCTTCTTGGGAATCAGGAAATACCGGGAGTAGCATCCCTGACCCCTTTCCCGCTCTGGGACCACCTCTATCGCACCTTTCCTCAATAGAGTTTGGACTTCCTCCTGAAGGAGTAACAGATGTTCTTCTGAGCAATACCCTTGGCAAGGAGGGTAATTGGGAGGGAATTCCCGAAAGGGAAGGGCATACCCATTTTCTACGAGATTGAGAACCCTAAGATCTGATGTAACCGATTCCCAATCTCGTAGAAAGTGGGTAAGCCGACCCCCCACTGGGCCTACATGATCCTGAATGGCGGATCTAGGGCTGCTTTTCTGTGGCTGGGGGGTTGGAGGAGGTGGAGGAGGAATTGGCTTGACGCCCTCGAGGACGTGCTCTCTGCTTTCCCCTGTATGACCTATACAAGGTATTCTGCTGCTGCTGCTGTTGTTGCTGCTGCTGACCTTGTCTATATGAACGAAAGGAAGAGCGGCCAAACCCTCTAAATTTCCTGGTCGTAGAACCTCTGATCTGAAGGGCAAGAGATCTAGCAGGTGCCCTGCTGTCCTTGAATCTCTCCAAGGCTGCATCTGCTTTCCTTCCAAAGAGCCCCTCACCATCGAAAGGCAAATCCAATAAAGCAGACTGCACATCAGCTGAAAAATCAGATGACTTCAACCAGGCTGAACGCCTCGTGGCAACCGCTGTGCCCATGATCCTTGCCACAGAATCCGTAGTATCAAGCCCGCTTTGGATGACTTGGCGGGCAGCCGCTTGAGAGTCAGACAAGGCTTCCTCAAAGTCTTTTCTGATATCCTCAGGAACCTTAGGGATTAATGAACGCATAGAGTCCATAAGAGCATGAATATATCTTCCCATAAGGCAAGTGGCATTAGAAGATTTCAATGCCATACTAGCCGAAGAAAAAGTCTTTTTCGAAATTTGATCCTGTTTCTTGGCCTCTTTGTCGCCAGGCACCTGCGGAAAAGCCCCAACTGATTTTTAGAGCATGCGGCCTGAATCACCAAACTCTCAGGAGAAGGGTGTGATGACAAGAACGCAGGGTCCTCAGGAGCCACCCTATATCTCCTAGCCACACTTTTCGAAACTGCAGGAGCAGAAAAAGGCTTCTTCCATACCTCCATAATGGGATCCTTTAAGGCATCATTAAATGGTAGTAAAGGTTCCACTGCTGAATTTGGAGAATGAAGAACCTCAGTCAGTAAATTTGACTTAAATTCGACAGTAGGCAAAGTCAAACCCAAAAGTCCTGCTGCCTTCTTCATGACAACATGATATGGTTGAACATCCCTGGAGGGTGCATCAGATCCTGAAGGCAAAGCCCATTCCGGGGAAAATTCGAGACCACTTAACCTCTGCCAGGTCATCAAAACAACCCCCATCCAGCTCACCTTCCTCCATGTCAGAAGAAGACTCATCAATCCTCTGTTCATCAAGCAGACGTTGAGCCTCTCTTCGAGACCTGAATTTAACTCGAAGAGCAGCCGAATCCAACGCCGAATCCGACGGCGCTGGAGCCGACTTCGGAATCGAATCCGAGGGCTTGGAAGGAGGTTCCATAGACTTGCTTGGAGCCGGTGACGTCGGAGCCGGAGTCGTCGACTTCGGCTGGGCCGGCATCGATACCGGCGTCGACCCTGGTGGAGCTTGGTACTGCCATAGCGGAGTCGGGGTTGGCATATACGGCATGAAAGGTGCCGGAGCATATGAGTGAGAAACACCCAAATTAAAGGCAATAGGACCCATGGGACCCGAAGGCACACCAGAGGGGTACCATGATCTCGAGAAAACACCACACATCGCGTTTAAAAACGCAGAAGGGTCCTGACCTGGAGTCGGGAATGGTGGATACTCAGGATGACCTCGAGGCAGGTTTGAATCTGTTTCCACAACAGGATTCGAAGACTCTCCCTCAACAGGAACTCCATCGGCGTCAACCGGAGCCGGAGATGGAGCCGGAGACGGAGTCGGATCCGGAACCGGAGTCGGAGAATGGACCACTGACTCCGAAGGCGAAGCCTCACCTTCTTGATCCGACACTTGTGGAGGAATCACTTTCGACTTCATCCTCCTGGGAGATTTTGATCTTGATCCAGACTTATCACCTGAATGATGACGGGATTCATGCCTCCTTTTCTTATGCTTCTTTCGAGAACCGGAAGCGTGTTCAGATGAAGACTTCGAGGCCGACGCCTCACGAGACCTCGACCTGGATCTCGACTTCGATCTCCTCGAGTGCTTCGAAGATTTTCTAACCTTACTCGCCTTAAGCTTAGCCACAAGAAGCTTTGATTCTCTTTCCCGAAGAGCCTTCGGATTCATCTTCTGGCACGATGAACACCCATCAACGTCGTGATCCGAACTCAAACACCATATGCAGTCTTGGTGAGGGTCCGTAACGGACATCATCTTCCCACATTCTCTACAAGGTTTAAACCCTGTTTTCTTTGTCGACATGACAACCGAGCAAAAAGGTCAGAGAATGGAGAATCGAGGAAACAAAGTATTAAAGATACTAGAAGCTACAGAGTCACCCGAAACCGTTAGCGTCGACGACGCGGAAAAAAGGGAACTGATGTCATCACGCCGGCGTGGGCCTATTGTAGGCGTCGGTGACGTCAGCGGAGTCGCGAGCGATGTCGTGTCTCTATGACGTCCGAGTCCACGTCGGCGCGAGGCTACAAAAGAATTTCCGAATGTTGCTGACGCAAGGGGGATATTCACAAGGTGAGGAATCCACACGGCAGATGTATCTATCAGAATTTCAAGCTACCCTCAGAGCTTCAACATGCACAACGGATGACGTGCCCTACCATGTCTACATGCACTGCTCTGAGGCAGATTATTGACAATCTTCTACAATTTCAGCACGCACAGGCCATTTGATCCGTTATTCGAAAACAATGACACAGCTCCAATATCTGTGAGAACCACCGAATCATGATCTCTGCTGACTTCTCCTATGAAACTCATATTACCCTGAAGAAGTTTTTTGCCTTACATCTCACTCTCAGGCAGCTCGATGTCGCTTTCAACTATTGGATCCAGAGCTCATGATTGTCACTGGGAAAGGCGTTGCCAAGGAATTTCACAACCCTGCAAAGTTGAAACTTTGGCTGGAACAAAAGGGATCCCAACTAGTAAACATGAATACATCCCAACACTCTTATGAGGATCCTCTGAGCCTCCCTTGATCACATCCCTTGGTGATAAAAAGCCTGGCCAGAGATAAATACTGGCTAATACTTAGAGAGATAAATCCCGCTCTGCCCTGAAACTCTTATGTCTATGGTCTTCTGTTGATTTTTCCACACAGAGACTGCCTTCCCTCACACCCCTCCCATGGCTGTAGATCAGTCCTCTGCATCCTAGATGGGACGGGCCAGACATGCTGGTAGCCTCTACTACACTGTTTTCGGATTGTTGGTTGGGGGCCTTGTTGTTAGGCCCTGTATTTGACACCTAACTGTTTCTCGATTGCAGATCTCTACATACCCTTTCCCTCTGCTGTCCATTGACATGGCCCACCATCATCTAACAAATCTGCACATAAGGTCTCTCAATCTCAATAGTATGACCCACTTTATGAATCGGAAAAAGACACTAACATCTCTTGACTCATAACACCCAGACATACTCCTGATACAGGAGATGTATCTGTCTCCTTGGAATTAGCCAAACTGAAGTGAGATCACGTGGGTAAGGTGATCTCTGCCTCTGGGTCGGATGAATCCCCTAGAGTGGCTGCTGACCCTGCGTGCACTCCTAGGAAAAACGGAGTGGCCATAATTATTCATAACAAGTTACAAGTGAGAGTACTAAAGATTTGGATTGACACACACGATCAGATTGCCTTCGCCAGGATACATGTACCAGACTATGATTGCGTAGTGGCCTCTGTTTATGCCCCAATAGGCACCAAACAGCACTGGCTCGCAAAACTGACTGTATTTGTTTCTTTCCCTGGTATCATTTGTGCAAACTGGAACATGATGCTCACCTTCTTTGAACAAGTCGGGCAACTCTGATCCTCGACATTCATTGGATAGAGTCATTCTTTGTAACATGCACCCTAAGGACAGAGATTATACCTAAATATATCCAGTAAATTGGTTCAAAATCATCCAGGTTGGTCTTCTTCCTAACAATGGCGTCCATGCTGCCAAAAATCTGGATTTGGGATATCAAATTGGAGAGTGTCTCTGATCACTCTCCGATTGCTCTCTCCCTTGATCTTTGCTTGGTGTCACCCAAATCCCATATATAGTGTCTGGACGTCTCTACCTTCTTCAAGATGCCAGATGACAAACATAAACTCTTTTCTTGTCTTATGGAATACCTGGACCTTAAGGGCCCAACTACTCCCTCGTAGCAGATCTTATGGGCAGCAAACAATTCTTACCTCAGAGGAGTACTTATGAGGGAATCCAATTTTGCACCAAAGACTGAAGAAAGCAAATGAATGACTCTGGAAAAGGGAGTCAAATCCCTAGAGGCAGCTTATAGAGAGCACCCCACTGAGGGATCTCAAACTGTTGCAATACGCGAACAATATGCTCTTGATGTTAAGTAATCCTGCGTCCTCTCTTACAGCCGCGATAACACTTATTGAAGATTTCCCTGCCTTCTCAGGTACAGGATCGATAAAGCCAAAACATAGGCAATGTGCATGATGCTCACAGGCTTCATTTCAACAATTGCCAGCGAAGGGGATCTTCAAGGGGCTGATATATCTAGGGATATAGATTAGCGCTGACTTTCATGGGAAGAGATAATATCCTCCCACTTCTGGAGAAGACGAAAACAGACTTTAACACCTGGAGATCCCTCCAGCTATCACTGTGGGCAGGGTGCAAATGATCAAGATGGCGGTGGTCCCTAGGCTCAATTATGTTTTTGTCATGCTTCCATTTAATATACTGGCAAGTCACTTGAAACAAAGTGATGCGACCATTCAACGGTTTGTTTGGGATGCTAACCCACCTTGGCTGCCAGCGGCCAAACTATATGTGGCCATGACCTCTGGATGCCTCTGCCTTCTGCACCTTCAGTCCTAAACAAGGGCTCACCACATTTCCAAATGGATTATCACCTGAATCCTCATATGGAACTTCCGCTCTGGGTTAGAATGGGACGCAGATTCTACAAGGGGGTGGAAAACCAGCAGCACCTGTATGCTGACCCCAAATTTTTATCAGAACCCCACAATCCTTTTCTCTTGGAAATACATAAGACCTGGAAGACAACACACGCGCTCCTCCAAGAAGACAGGGTTACCAATCCTAAAGCCCTTTGTTGGAACAACGTGACTGTGACCATGGACTCTGAACTCTTTCTATGGCAGGACTGGCATCTTACGGGAATGTTTAAGTAGATCACGTCTTTATGGACAGAGTTATGAAACCCTTTGAGGAGCTCTCTGATATGTACAGCCTACCCAGATCCCATTTCTGGAGATACCTGCAGCTGCAGCACTGTTTCCAATCAATGCCGAATACACTTAAATGGCTCTACATATCGTAATCTCTATATACCTACTTGGTTCGACAGGGCCACTACAAGAAATTGATCACAGCATATTAATTCCCAGAAAATTCTTTGCTCAGCTAGAACACCTTCTCTTACTCCGGTGGAAACACTGGCTTACCATATTGTACTCCCCGACACAATGGGCACATCTTATGGCTGACCATGACAGAGAACATTGAGAAGCATGTGCAAAATGTAGCTACTTCATAATCCTTCAGGATTGGCACTGGTCTTCAGTACAGCTCTTTTGGGCAAAATTAGTACCATCCTCCAACTGCTGGTGGTGTGCCTCCCCTCACAGTGATATTCTACATATTCTTTGGTCCAGCCTAATGCTTCAGCACTATTTGGCCTACGTTTGGCAAGTCCTCATGGATACCTGTGCCCTGAGCTGCTCAAACTCAGCAGCACTCATACTGTTACATGACTCTAGTAATGTTCCCTCAGTACCTAGACATGGGAAGCGCTGGCTTACTACAGCCTTGGTGACTGCAAAAATGTGAGTTCTTTGGAACTGGTACAAGCCACAGCCCCCACTCTTGACTACTGGATGGATAGCATGGTGCACACAACAGGATATGTTGCTACAAGTGGGGTTATGTCCTACACTGTGGCCGGGTTGGACAACATATAATATTTTCAAAAGGAAGACCCGGTCACTGTTTTTGTTCTGCAACTTTATTTTTTAGGGCAGAATCTCACCCTAAGGTATTTAATCCTTGGGCGCTTTACATATTCTTTATGGAATAGTGGAAGAATTTTTTACAATCTTTAGAAAAAAGTCAGAGGTTTACTCGCTGTCCTGCACAGTGGCATATATTTACAAGTGCTGAAAACAATTATTGCAATACAAAACAAACATTAAATACTTTTAACAATTTTATCAAACATTTATCAAAAAATCATTGTTGTCACTTCTCATGATAGTACCCTACCAACTACTTCAACCAGGCCACTATAATACAATTTTTGCTGAAAGTTTGGCCTAGTGACGCAAAGGCATACAATTCATTTTTATTCCCTTCATTCCATGTGAATTTTTTTGAAAAGCTTTATGCGGAAAAGAAACCATTCGGAATTAAGACGAATGTGTGGGAAGCCGACGCGGTTCCGAGCCTGTATTTTACTTGTCAGGCTCTTCTTCAGGGCTTTAGGTTGGGTACCTTATTGTGGGGTTTATGCGGGTTTGATCCGTTTCTTAAGACTCTTGACTGAAATATTTCACTGTATTGTAATTATCAGGCGGTACATGTCTTCCAGTCTGTGATTCTTATTATGTATGTTGGAAAATCATCGGTATTTAATGTTGGTTACAATGGCGTGAAGCTTCGGGCTTTTCATAAACTAGGGCACCACCTCTTTTACTCTGTTTCAAGATCGCCGTTTGTGTTTATTTGGGTCACAAACATGCCGAGCGCCGAGCTTTCGGTGGGTGGGGCGCCGCCTTTTTCAATCTGTTCCAAAAGTGCCGCTTTTGCTGCAGTATTCGATTTTGGTGCTTCCGTCTGCCACAGATTCACTCGTGAGTCTTAAGAAACGGATCAAACCCGCATAAACCCCACAATAAGGTACCCAACCTAAAGCCCTGAAGAAGAGCCTGACAAGTAAAATACAGGCTCGGAAACGCGTCGGCTTCCCGCACATTTGCCTTAATTCCGAATGGTTTCTTTTCCGCATAAGGCTTTTCAAAAAAATTCACATGGAATGAAGGGAATAAAAATGAGTTGTATGCCTTTGCGCCACTAGGCCAGACTTTCAGCAAAAATTGTATTATAGTGGCCTGGTTGAAGTAGTTGGTAGGGTACTATCATGAGAAGTGACAACAATGATTTTTTGATAAATGTTTGATAAAATTGTTAAAAGTATTTAATGTTTGTTTTGTATTGCAATAATTGTTTTCAGCACTTGTAAATATATGCCACTGTGCAGGACAGCGAGTAAACCTCTGACTTTTTTTTAAAGATTGTAAAAAATTCTTCCACTATTCCCTAAAGAATATGTAAAGCGCCCAAGGATTAAATACCTTTGGGTGAGATTCTGCCCTAAAAAATAAAGTTGCAGAACAAAAACAGTGACCGGGTCTTCCTTTTGAAAACACAACAGGATATGAGCACTTGATCTACAGGATGAATGATTAATCACAACTTTTCCGAGATATTTGGAGAGGTTTTCAGGTACTCCATCACTGATATCATCTGACCTACTTGATACCTTAGGGAATCTTTTTGTTGTTGTTTATCCTTAGATAATCGGGCATGTGTTATACCTCTTTGTACGCTGCACTTTAACTAGGGGGTGCTTATTTCCTCTCTCATAAGCCCAAACTTTGTATCTTCATACTTTGTATAATGCTGACTTTATATGTTGATATTGTAGGGACCAGGTGCCCCTATTAGGTTGTGTGATATTCTCAAAGAGGCACTGAAATGGATGATATATAAATTCACAAAACAAAGTTTAAAAGAGATGATAATGACTACCTAGGGGGTAGGGTATTCACTTTTGCCAGGAAAATTGATCACCTAGTTAGTAACAAAACAGAAAGCATAGAGCCACCATCGGATGTAATCAGCAATGGTTCATCCATTGTAACCTCTAGTGAAAATGAAAGTAATCAGGACCCATGTGAAGGCACATCTGAACAAGGGAGAAATCGTTTTTTAGAAGAAATAAGACCGATCAGGACTGGCAACATGAGGACAAACACGTACAGGCCGTGAAGAAAGACTAAAAGAGGGAAATGATCAAAGGGACCAATCAGGAGACAGAACAGGAATGCGAACAAGGTCTTGGACCAGGAAGAAACAATAAATGTTGTGGATGAAAAAATGGATGTGATAATTGTGAACCTAACTGACAAAGTCTTAACTGATGACATGAATAAAGTGCTTAAAAGAGATTTGAGTTTTTTTCCATCCACACATTTGGATATTGATCTAGTAAAGATCAACATTTACAAATTTGTTTGTAGACTAAAACTAAAGAAAAAACTTTTTTTCCACAAGAAAATTCAAACTGCCCTAGTGGGACAACCACAATACAGAGTAACTATTCCATACAGGATGCGATTGTCACCACACAGTTACTCTCACTGACAACAGAAGATGATGAGGAAACTAGCGTTAGGGAACTACTAACACACTTAAATATAGATATAGAACACACTAATCGTAGTGGACTTAAACCCAGGATGAAATGGACACCCAATCTACCCCAGACAATTGCTGTATACTGTTCTTTAAGAATGTATGTATCCCACATACTGCAATGATGAAGAAATGGACAGTTACCAACAACCTCCCATTAGGGGAGAGAACGGCACTCAAACAACTACAAAAGGATGATACATTGATTATAAGGGAGCCTGACAAAGGGAGTTGTGTTGTAGTCATGAATAGAACTGACTACAACAAAGTGATTTATTCACAACTAACCAATAGAAACTGCTACTTCCCTCTTGACATTAATCCATTGCAAAATATATCAAATGACATAAATCAATGTTAAAACTGGGTATGAGTAGGGGTGGATCCCATTTGAAGAGTATATGTTCCTGAGAGTAGACAACTCAAGATATCCGTGCCTGTACACAATGCCCAAAATACACAAAAGGCCGCATTCCCACCAGGTAAACATTTTGTGTAGGGTATTGGTGGCCCTACTGAAAGATTTTCCCAATTTGTAGATGTCTTTCTACAACCACTAGTCCAGAATCTACCTTCCCATATCAAAGACACCAAACATGTCCTGAATCTGATGAGTGATGTCACATGGGAGGAGGGGATGATTATGGTTTTATTGGATGTGGTATCGCTATATACAAATATACTGACAGAATTTGGGATGTTGGTGATCACACATTTTCTGAACAAGAGACCGGTACAACTATTGTCACACACGGAGATGTAACTTCAGATGACACAACTGATACTGGATGACAACACCTTCCTCTTTGAAGGGAAGTGGTATCATCAGGTCAGCGGAACGGCGATGGGCTCCAGATTCCCTCTTCATAGGGTGGTTTGAGGAGGAGGGGGTGTGGGGCTGCGCTGGTTCCAAGTGGACTGCACACATACACTATTGGGGAAGATTTATAGATGACATATTTATGATATGTAAAACAACTACAAGACTTTGAGGGACACCTGAGTAACAACCCCTATAACATGTACTTTACTATGAACTTTGACCACTGCATGATTCAATTCCTTGACATCGAACTTTATATTCATGAGTCCAAAATACTGAGCAGGGTGTTCAGAAAGGATACATCCTGTAATGCAACACTACATGCCAGCAGCGCCCACCCTAGACACCAACTACAAGCCTTACCGTATGGTGCAATGGTTAGGGTCAGGAGAAATTGTAGTACAGACAATTAATTTACTAAAGACTTGGTGGATATCAAACAGAGATTCCTTGTCGGAGGTTATGGCAGAAAAACAATTAAGGGGGCCAGCAGCAGAGCTGTCAAGCTTGGAAGGACCATGATACATGCTCACAAAAAACCTGAGATAAGGACTAACACAGAGATGATTAGACCAATACTCCCATATGGCAATTACATTGGCAGTATTAGTGTAATACTAAACAGACACTGGCACCTCTTGAGGGAGGACAAGATTCTTGCACAATACACAAACAGAAATGCTAACATCACATTCCGGAGAGGAAAGATGCTTAACGGGGCTAATCAGTCCAAGCTATCTGGGTACTACTATGAAACACAAATGGCTGACACAGCAGAGCAAAGGTTCCTATAAATGTGGTCAATGCTCATTATGTAGACCTGCCAAAGAAACCTCATGCTTCAAATACAACAATAGTCATACATACAATATCACCTAGAATATCAACTGCAATACTCGTATTGTTGTATACATTTTAATATGCAAATGTGGAAAGATATATGTGGGCAGTACCATTAGAATGATAATGGAACACACAAGAGTTGCAAAACAGATCCAAAGTACCCCTTTGGTCTTCACACACTCACATGTGAAAAACAAACTCAATATAAGACATTTCAAAGTCATGGTCTAGAAATTGTCCAAAGTAATGAAAGGGGTGAAACCCGTCTGCGCCCGTCCGCGGCAGTCCGGGGCACGGGGCACGTCACTCTGCTCCCCGCCTCATCTATTCCCGTTCTGCCATTATTTCACTTCACAAACCTGTACTCCCTCCCCCCGAGGCCTCTGTCAAGCATGCCGTATGTGGCTTGCCCGCACCCAGGAAATCCTTTCCTGAGATCATTCTTCCACCCCCCATTCACAGGCCCCCGGTCCTGGCAGGCAAATCTCGTTCTTCTACCTCGGGACTTGCCCCTAATTCCCCCTTATCTGTGATGTACCTGAACACTCGGTCTCTGGTCAGCCATAAAACTGACATCTTCTATCTCTTAGGATCAGAACAGCCTGACATCTTGTTCCTGTCCGAGACCTGGCTCACAGATGATTCCTCCCCTGATATCCTGGCGGCCATCCCCCCAGGATATTACATACTGCAAGCCAATCGCCCCTCTGGCAAAGCGGGCGGCGGGGTCGCAGCCATCATTAGTCACTCAATTAGGTTTTCCCCTGTGTCCACCCCCAGCATCCCTATGACCGACTGTCTCGCTCTCAGGCTGGAGCAACCTGGGTCCTCTCTTGTATGTGTCCTAGTTTACCGTCCCCCCCAACCTATGCCAAACTTTCCAGTTCAGTTTGGGGAGCTTATCTCCCAGCTAACTATCAACAACACCAATGTTTTGGTTCTCGGTGACTTCAATTATTGGCCATCGGACCCTCACGAAACCCCTGATTCTTTCGCCTTTTCCGACCTCATGCTGGGTCTCAATTGTATCCAACACATACACACACCCACGCACGTTAAAGGTCATATTTTGGACCAGGTATGGTCTTCTTCTTTAGACATCTCCACTCCCCTTGTCCTTCCCTGCCCCTGGTCAGATCATCTACTTATCACTTTCTCCCTTGCTAAGCCTCCCCCGGCCAATATCACCCGAGAATCTAACTTTCTGGCACGTAATTGGAACAAGGCCGACCTCAACAAATTCACCTCCCTCCTGAGCTCATCAGCCCCCTCTATCACGGGACCCACCACTTCCATTGACTCTCAGTCTGATAACCTTACCCAATGGCTTGTCTCTGCCGCTGACTCGGTGGCACCTCTAAAACCTGTTAAGACGCGGCGCAGTCACGACGCCCATAGGTGGTTCACCGAGGAACTCAAAGCACTGAAACTTAGTCTCCGTCAGGCCGAAAGACGCTGGCGTCGAGGATATACCCCCGAGACAAAAGCTGTCTTCTCTTCTCAGCTGAGGGAATACAAGTCTGCTATAGCCCGGGCTAAATCCAGCTACTTTTCCAATAACATTTTTAACTCTACTAATAAGTCCAAAGATATTTTCTCTATTGTTGAGGAATTATCGAACCCGGCGAGAGTCACCATTGCCCCGCTCCCCTCCCAGCCTCTGTGTGATTCCCTGAATCAGTTCTTTGTGGACAAAATTGTTAAAATCAAAACCAGCATTTCTGCTCACGCCTCATCTGCTTCTCCCCCCCCAGCACTCCCTCTCACCACTTCACCCACACCCTATCCCAGCTTCCCCTCATTTCAAAAGAGAATTTTCTCCCCCTTCTGCTCAAAGTCTCTTCTGGCTCCCCCAGCGACTGTTGCCCCCCCTCTGCCCTGCGAGAAGCTTTCACTTCCTGCCCGGACCCCCCTTTAGCCCTTTTAAACAACTCTTTAACTACGGGGGTGGTTCCGGGTTCCTTCAAACGGGCAGAGGTGGTCGCCATTTTGAAAAAACCTACGGCTGATCCGTCCCCCATGAGCAACTATCGCCCTATTTCCCTCCTCCCCTTCCTCAGCAAAGTCCTGGAGTCCCATGTCACTCAAACCCTTACTTCTTTTATAGAGGACTCTTGTGTTTTGGACCCCCAGCAGGCTGGGTTCAGACCTGCGCATTCCACAGAAGCAGTCATCCTCTCTGTGATGGACGAACTACGCAGGGGCGCCGACTCTAACACCTGTCAGGCCCTGGTTCTTCTAGATCTGTCGGCCGCTTTTGACACGGTCGACCATGATATTTTGGTCGACCGTGTCAGAGAGGCTGGCATCCAGGGCACTGCTCTGGACTGGGTGTGCTCTTTCCTGACCCATCGCCATCAAGCTGTCAGGCTGTCCCAGTTTTCTGCCTCTCAAGTCGAGCTGACCTGTGGTGTCCCGCAAGGCTCCTCCTTATCCCCTCTCCTTTTTAATTTATACCTGGCCCCGCTAATCCGTTCCCTCCGTCGATTCAATGTCTCCGCGTTCAACTACACGGATGACATTCAACTGGTTTTCACTATTGACTCCAGTGACGAATCTATCTCCACTTTCCAAAACACCCTCTGTTTCATCAGTGATTGGATGGGCACAAACCATCTGAAACTTAACCCCGACAAGACTGAGCTGGTGCTTGTCGGGGGGCCCTCCAATCCCTGGCACTCTTCCTTTTGGCCTGCCAGTCTTGGCAGCCCCCCTGTCCCGTCAACTCAGCAAAAAGTCTGGGAGTTGTCATAAGTAACGACCTATCTATGACACCCCAGATCAGCGCTGTGTTTCCTCCAGCCATTTCCAGCTCAGGAAAATACGCAAAATCTCCCGCCTACTTACCACCGATGCCCTTACTTTGGCCCTGCTTGCGCTAGTCATGTCTAGGCTTGACTACGCAAATGCACTATACGTAGGCATTCCTGCATACCAACTCAGGAGACTCCAGCTGATCCAAAATCAAGCTGCCCGCTTGATTTACCATCAACCCAGAGATCAGCACGTTCAACCTCTCCTAAAAAGTCTCCACTGGCTTCCGGTTTCTGCCCGCTGTAAATTTAAGCTTGGTTGCATCATTTTCAAATCCCTCACTGGTCATGGCCCCTCCTTCATTTCTTCCTTGCTTCATCCTTATGTTCCCTCCCGCACCCTTCGGTCATCTCAATTGGCTTTACTTTCTGTCCCCAGATTCAAGCGGAAGAAACACGGTGGCCTTAGGTTTTCTTTCTTAGCCCCGTCTTTTCGGAACTCCTTACCTCTTTCTCTTAGGTTGTCCTCCCCCTACTCCACATTCAGATCTTCCCTCAAAACGCACCTTTTTACTGCAGCTTACTACTAGCTGTCATCCTCTGTTATGTTATTTTCTGTCTCTCTTCCCTGCTCCCTCTGTACAGCGCCAAGAAACCTAATGGTGTTAGCGCGCTCAATAAATTAATTTAACATAACATAACATAACATAACAAACCGAGAACTACAATTGAGATGACAAGAAGCTATATGGATATTGCATCTCAAAGTTGTAGACCTGGGGTTGAATATTGACTGGGAACTGCACTACTTCCTAGGTAACTAACAACATCCCTGCCCAGAAGAAAGCAATAGGAAGGGCAACTATCACCTGTTATTTACGTAAGGTACTAGACAGCAGTAAGCTTATGGAGATAATGATGGTAAAGGATGACCAAGTGGGAATGCCTTTAAATGATTGATTGGTCTCTATAATAGACAGTGGATGTATAGTTGCCGGAATGTACAATTAAGTTTGTGTCGAAGTATAGGCTATGATTGTTTTAACTATGCTATCTTAATGTGATGAAACTGATTGTGTCAAGCATAGGACTATATATAGTTGAAATTTGGTGACCATATAGGAACTACAAACTAATTTTCTGGAGATCACTGGCTCTCTCACACACCTTCTCACGTTCCCCAATCAAACCCTTTATGAGAAATAGGAGATGGGACGGAATCACCCCACTACTCACTCAATTGATAACATAGTACCATGGTTTCACTAAGCCATTACTCACTCAACTAATAACATGAAACTATGACATCGCTACCCTGGACACTCAAACTCCTTTTACCATCCAATAGGCTCTCCTAATCACATTCTGTGATTATAGGATGCAGAAATTAACACAGCGCATACTTTTTCAGTAAATTGCAATGGTCACTGTTAGACTTGGCCCTTTTTGCAGGGTCATCCCTGAACTTTTTGCTTTCCTCCTAACCTTTTTTCTGACAGGGTGTTGGTGGTTCTAGGACTCTGGGCACTTTAGCACTGCTGTCTAGTGTAAAGTGTGTGTGCTCTCTTTGGTAAATGTGGTAAAGATTGGTCTACACCTGTTTGCCATATTTAATTTACCTGTAAGTCCCTTGTGATATCTCAGATACCCGGGCCTGGCTTAGGTGCCTGCCCTAGCCAACCATAAATCCCATTTCTAACAGTCACACTTATAAAGAACAATCCTGTCAATATACATTGCAGAATGGATGCTTAGTCACACCCAGAGTCTCTGTAGGAGTGTGGCTGACATACTTCTCATTAGAACATATACCTATGGGCGCCGCCGATCCATACAGAAGAGTGAGATACTCAGCCATTGCTAATGGACGTCGTCTAAATCTAGACAGCTGGAGCTGCTAGGAAAAACAGTGTTAATCTTATAATATCTAGTATAAATTTACCGAATATAAACCGCAGTTATACACATTCGGAAGATGATCGTGAATTCATAATAGGAACTCACGTAGAGTTTCAAACCTTTTGATTTTAATTAACCCGATCTGTACTTGACAGACCCAATCAACCGTAAATATTGGTTGCTAGATCATGATTTAGCCTCCAAACATGACTAATGCACTTTTAATGTGGCTGATACCCTTTACGTTGGAATATATTCCAATATTGCCTACGCGGATTCACATCTAAGAGTGGGATACACAACGACTATGGAGGGCGTCGTCTGTTTTCTGCAGTACATAAAAGCAAAGTAAGATGGCACACAACCACCACACCGGTACGTACTCAGCGGACCCGACACGAATAGAGAACGCTACAGACAAGATTTTGATAAGTGTATCCCTTACGTTTTTGAATTTCCAGTTTGCTTTGTGGACTGAGACTAGGTGGTGCGTCCGCTACCACAAAACAAATACTCAACTCCTCTATAACCACTCACATAACTTATTGCTGATGAAAACAAGTTACTTACCTGTAACTTTGGTTCCCCAGTATTGGTAACATTCATAGATTCCCATGCTTTTGCATCATTCCCCGTCGTCGGAATGGGAGTCTCGGTAACAAAAATACCATAGCTGTAGGTACATAAGAGAAAGAAAAAGGCCTAGGCCTCATTCCCTTTTGTAGCATATCACCCTCTTTTTGTAAAAGAGACCAAACTTAGGCATCAGCCAATCAGAAGTGCCTCACCCCTTAGAACCCTCCTGAAGGAACGTCAGAGCCTCAGATTTTCGTAGCCGTTGTGTACCAGACACCATATCTGTTGTAGGCTGAGCTTTTCTCGGGGAGGTGGGTGGGCGCATGGGAATCTATGAAAGTTACCAATACTGGGGAACCAAAGTTACAGGTAAGTAACTTGTTTTCTTGCCCCAGTATTGGAACTTTCATAGATTCCGATGCTTTTGTATCAGAATAGCAAGCAGTTAGCAATAAAACCACATTTTGTGTCATAAAAGTATTACAATAGCCAACATGACATAGAGATACAAAATGTGTAACACGGAAGGTGGGATAGAAAGGAAAGCTCACCAATTATTGGAAGAGGTTCCTCAGGACAGCCTGTCCCACTGCCGCATCATCTTGTTGTAAGGACTCCAAGCAGTAATGCTTAGTAAAGGTGTGAACGCTGCTCCAGGTAGCAGCTCTGCAAATGTCTTTAATCTGTACCCCTGCAGTGTGGCAACGCAGAATGGCACTTGTGATCCATCTTGAAATACCCTGTTTGGATAGCGGAAGACCCTTGCTTGGACCCCCAAAGGCAACAAACAACTGAGGGGATTTCCGAAATCCCTTAGTACGTTCCAAATAGAATTTCAAGCATTGTTGTACATCCAACAAATGCAGTATTTTTTCTGCAGGTGTAGCCGGTTGAGGAAAGAACGCCTTCAGAATAACCGGCTCATTCAAGTGGAAGTCCGAGGGTACCTTAGGCATAAACCTAGGGTTAGTTCTCCAGTTTACAGTTTTCCTTTTAAATTGTAGGAAAGGCTCCTGGATAGTCAAGGCCTGCAACTCTCCAACATGTCTAGCCGATGTGAGAGCGAGGAGGAGAGCCGATGAATGGGTTTGAATGTACCTTTCATAAGCTGAGAAAGGACTAGATTTAAATGCCAAGTAGGAGGTGGAGGCCTCACTGGTGGATAGACTCTGAACAAGCCCTTAAGAAACTGCTAGACAATCCTGGAAGACCACAAGGAAGGCCCAGACCCAAACCTTCTGTATCTCGAAATGGCGGCCAAATGGACCTTAATCGATGAATGGGCTAGTCCCGACTTAGCCAGGGACAGCAGATAAGGTAGGAGCTAATGAGGCTTGGAAGTAAAGGGGTCAATCTTTTCTCTCCTACATCAGCAACAAAATCTTTTCCATTTAAGACGGTAAGTCCTGTTCGTTGAAGAAACCCTTGCCTGGGAAAGGACCTCGGTAATTTCGCTTCAGATGGGGAGATTCATAAACTCTCGCTGCTCAGGAGCCATGCGTCATGTGTAATGACTGTGGATCTGGGTGCCTTCGGACATTGTGAGGAGATCTGCTATAACTCTCAAAGGAAGAGGAGGAGCTAGCGACAACAGATGGAGTTCCGTGTACCAGAACTGTCTCGGCCAAGCAAGGGCTATCAAGATCATCCTGCACGGCTCCACCTTGATCACCCTGATGAGCCGCGGGATCAGAGGGATGGGGGGTAAGGCGTAGATAAATGTCCTTGACCAGACTATCAAAAGCGCATTCCCCAGTGATCCTCAATGGTGAAATCTGCTTGCGTAAGATTGGCATTTCTTGTTGGTCGGTGTGGCAAAGAGATCCACCTCCGGTCTGCCCCACTGGCTGAAGACCTCTTCCACAACTCCCTGGTTCAATTCCCACTCGTGGCTGACTGAGGATGACCTGCTCAGTCTGTCTGCGTTCTCGTTTAGAACTCCTGGCAAGTGTTCTGCCTTTAGCGATATTCCCTGAAGGATCACCCATTCCCAGATCTGTTGAGCTTCTTGTGACAATGGACGAGATCTGGTTCCTCCTTCCTTATTCATGTAGTGCATGGCCGTGGTGTTGTCCATCCTGATAAGCACTTGCAAACCTCCCAAGCGAAGAAGAAAGGCTTGCAGAGCCAGTCTTATGGCCCTTAGCTCCAAAAGGTTGATGTGGAGTCGTTGTTCCTAAGGCGACCAATGACCGCTGACATGTAGGTCTTGCATCACTCCTCCCCAACCCTCGAATGATGCGTCCGTTGTTACTACTTGAGGAGACGGGTTGTTTACGAAGGCGAGACCTTGAGACAAGTTGTCTTGATCTGCCCACCATAAGGCCGCTTACCTCATCATCGGAGTGACGGTCACCTTGTCCTCGAATAATCTGTGAACCTGCTTCCATTAGTTGTCTAGTTGCTCATGTAGAGGACGCATTCTTAGTCTGCAATGAGGAATTAGGGGAATACATGATGAAATTACCCCCAGCAGAGATTTGTAGTGGCGTACTGAAAGGCACCTTCTTTCTTGTAAGTCCTGAGCCAAGGTCTGTAGTTTCTTCCTCCTTTCCAGAGTAGGGAAGGCTTTCGAGAGCTTTGAATCCAAGATGGCTCCCAGGAAATGAGCCTTTCTGGACAGGACCAGGGATGACTTTTCTTTATTTAGAGTGAGTCCCAGATTCGGAAACATATTTGTACAAGCTTGAACAGCGTCCAGCGCTGCTTCCCTGGACGGGGCCTTCAGCAACCAGTCGTCCAGGTAGGAGAAGACCTGGAAATGGTTTCTTCTCAGAAATGCTGCTACTGGCGCCAGCACCTTTGTAAAAATCCTCGGGGCTGAGCGGAGTCCAAAGGGTAAAACCCTGAACTGATAGTGGCTCTTGGCTACTGTGAATCGTAGAAACCTTCCCTGTGCTGGGTGAATCGGAACATGGAAGTACGCATCCTCGAGATCGAGCGTGGCCATGAATTCCTCCGGGCTGATGAGCCTCAAGATGTCTTGGAGAGAGACCATCCGGAAGGACAGGGAG
Source organism: Lissotriton vulgaris (assembly GCF_964263255.1). NCBI lineage: Eukaryota > Metazoa > Chordata > Amphibia > Caudata > Salamandridae > Lissotriton > Lissotriton vulgaris. The sequence goes on from NC_141685.1 coordinate 1,531,588,931, forward strand.
ATGAGATAGGTGTTGAGCTCCCTGAGATCTAAAATGGGGTGCCATTTCTCTAGCGTCTTCCTTACCAGGAAGAACCTGGAATAGAATCCTTGTCCCTTTTGATTGGAGGGGACCGGCTCTATTGCTCCCTTCCGGCGCATCTGTTGGACTTCGAGCCGCAGGAGACGCTGGTGTTTCATTGGAATGGCTGCCGGGGGCTTGGGTGGAGGGGCTTGCGTAAATTCCAAGGTATGCCCTTTCCGAATGATGTTGAGCACCCAACGGTCCAATGTTATCCTGGACCAGTTCTGACGGTATTTGTTTACCCTGCCTCCAACTGATGATTTCTTGGAAGAGGGTCCAGTAGGAAGAGCCAGGAGGCCGCTATTGGCGCTTGGACGAATCTCGTGCACATCCAGTCTGTTTCCCCTTATTGTAAGGCCTGGAGTAGTTTGAAGATTGGCTTTGTCTCTGCTGATAAGGCTGACGGTATTGCTGGGAACCTGAGCCCATGGATGAAAAGCGCTGCTGTTGATAGGATCCCCTGTAGGTACTACCTCTGCCTCTGGAACCCTTAAAAGGAGATTTGCGGTTTTGAAGGGTACCCAAGGATCTGGCAGTGTCCGTATCCTTTATCATTTCCTGAAGAGTGTCATCAATCAGTTTTCCGAATAATGCCTCCCCATCAAAGGGAAGATCCAGGACTTTGTTTTGGATCTCAGGCCGAAACCAAGTAGCCTTCAGCCACCCCTGGCGACGGAGGACTGCCGCCCCAGCCAAGGAACGAAACGCTTTTGTTGCAATGTCCATGGCACAGTCAATGATCTCCATTGACGTCAATTCTCCCTCCTGCAAGATCTTTTTCGCCTCTAATGTTGACTCTGGAGGTAGCTGGTCTAGAAACGGGGCAACATCACACCAAAGTTGGCGGTCGTATCTAACCAAGATCGCTAGGGCATTTGCAGCTCACACTAGAAGACTCGCCATAGACGAGAATCTTTTCCCCGCAGTATCCAATCTCCGCCCTTCCTTGTCCGGAGGAGTTGTTAAGGGGGCAGAGGGGTTACGAGATTTTCTCTGCGCTGCCTGTGAAATAACTGAGTCTGGTTTGGAATGGCCCGTCAAGGCCGCCGGTCCATCGTCAGGTGCCCTGTATTTCTTATCCAGACGCAGTAGCACAGGGACCACCGTCGCTGGGTTCTTCATAGCCTTCAGGCCCTCCTTCCACAGATGATCTACAATAGGAATGGACCTTGTTGTCTTTCTATAGGGTTCCTTGATGTCATATAAGAAACAATCCGTAGCCATACCAGGAATGGCCAATTTGAACCCGCAAGCTGCTCTTTCCATCAGCTGATGGAAACCTCCAATGTCCGCTGGCGGGGAATCAACTGGATCCGGAACTGGCGATGAGGGATCCGGAATGATATATTCATCCCATTCAGTTGTATGAACAGAGTCATGATCCGAATGTTGATCCTCATCCGAGGAATCATCATGGGCATCTGCCAGCCCGGAAGGATCCTGTGGGAAAGATGTTTGAGGCTGAGGGGATACCTGAGCAGGTAATCCAGGCATCACCGTTGAGGCAGAAATCAATGCAGGCGTAGCAGGCGCTGCCGGAATCTGAATTTGCCTAATCGCCTTAGATTTGTAGTCCTGCAGCATCTTATGCAGGTCCTGAAGAAAAGAAGATGGCACTGTAACCATATCCTGCCCAGAATTATGTTGTGACTAGACTGCCTCATGATGTCCACCATCCTCCTGGTCATATTCTCCTTCAGAGTCCGTCTCTTGACATTTGACTAGAAGTTGAGAGGGACTATTGGCATAGCTATACGAGTCCTGGTCATCCTCATCCGACTCCCCTTCCTCAAAGAGCAAAGCTGGTGGCAAGGGGGTCACTCTCCTAGGAGATGCCATCTCCAGCGTAATTCTTGTAACAGAAATTGTAATTCTCTTTTCAGAGGACAATACTGTCGACGGTTCCGTCGTCGACGGTTGTACACACGTCGACGAGATTGGTGTCGTCGATGTCGTCGACGATGAAACTGTCGACGATCCAGCTGTCGTCATTGTTAGAGTCGTCATTGTCGATGCCCTCGTCCACGAGACCGTCGTCGTCGTCGTCTTCATTATCGTCGGCGACGCTGTAACCCTCGTAGTCGATGCTGTGGTACTCGTCGACGCCTTCGTCGTCAACGCCGTCAGAGGCAAACCTCCCGTCGACGCTGATGAACCTGCCGTCGACGCTTCCTTCTTCGACAACGATCCCTTCGTCGACGAATCCCCAGTCGACGAGCTCGTCGACGAAACCAATTTTAATTTTGACTTCAATTTCTTCGTCGACGGAAATTCCGCCGTCGACGCCTTCATCGTCGAGGACTTAGAACTCCTCTCAGAAGACTGGAAAGAGGGTTTCTTGAAGGCTGAGTCAGTCTTCTCACCCTTGGAAGGGGTAGCTGGTCCTACCCTCTCCTTTTCACCTCGGTGAGGAGATTTGCTGGGACCCTGGGTCTCAGACTCACTGGGGGTCTTTCTAAGCACAACTTGATGTAGAAAATCTGAGGCTCTGAGGTTCCATCAGGAGGGTTCTAAGGGCTGAGGCACTTCTGATTGGCTGATGCCTAAGTTTGGTCTCTTTTAGAAAAAGAGGGTGATATGCTGCAAAAGGGAATGAGGCCTAGGCCTTTTTCATTCTCTTTTGTACCTACAGCTATAGTATTTTTGTTACCGAGACTCCCATTCCGACGACGGAGAATGATACAAAAGCATGGGAATCTATGAAAGTTCCAATACTGGGGCAACAAGCGGTTAAGCATCTTTACTTGCTTTTTTGACTGTTGTATCAATGGCCATAGAAACAATTCAGCCTACACCGGTTATTACAATAGTGGGTGATTATTGAGCTTCTTAAGAAATTACATGTTAAGTGGTAACACCATAAGCCAATCTGTTTATACTCGCCAGTATATATACCCTTTTTAGGTTGCGCTTCGATCGACCTGTTATTATCTCTTCTTTGGGGGTTGGCACACCCACCCATTGCCATTGGTTCTTTCTCGTGGCATTCAGAAATGCCGGTTTTCTATTGGTCTACTGCACTCAATTGTCCCTCCTTTGGGTGCTTGTTTCACCGGAGGCGATTTCACTCAGTAATTGTTTTTGTTGGCCATCGCAGGTTCCTCCTCGCACAGCACGGGCTGGCCCCATCTCCCAGCTGGGCATGCAACCTATACTTTCCTTAGCCATCAGACCGCAAAGCATGGTTCCTCATGATACAGTGTGCGATCCTCTACTGTTCATAAAGAGCTTTTGTTTATCCGATCATTTATTGACTTAATTGTGGAAAGTTGTTTAATTTTAACTATTATTTAACTGTTACAATCAGGGAGAGTTGACTGAAATGATCGAACCCAAATCCCCAACCTCAAAGTCAGAAGCTCTGTATGATGCGCCACATTCAGCTCCCGTCTGCTGTGTGTGATGTTCCTGTGGTGTTCCATATAAGCCTCGCCTCCCCGCTGGCTGCTGCTTCTCCTACATCGTGAACGGCGCAGCTCCCACTTTAAGGGCGCCATAATTTATTTCTAAAATGTTCCTGCAGTGTCCTGCCTAAACCCCGCCTCTCCACTGGCTGCTGCTGCTCCTACATCATGAACTGCGCCGCTCTCACTTTAAGAGTGCCTTTATTTATTCATAAAATGTTCCTGTAGTATCCCGCCTAAGCCCTGCCTCGCCGCTGGCTGCTCCTACATCGTAAATGGTGCGGCTTTCACTTTAAGCGTGCCATTATTTATTTATGTGTTCCTGTAGTGTCCCGCCTAAGCTCCGCCTCCCCGCTCCTCCTGCTGGCAGCTGCTCCTTTGTTTCCTTATTGCGATAAGCAATTTAGAACCCTGTTTAGGAGCCCCAAACTCAATTGACAGTAATTTCCACCATGCCTTTTTAAATGACTTCTCCTTTGGTATTTATGCAGCACTCTTATAGGTGACACCTCCATTTTGTTCGGCAGAAATTGGCACTTGTCCCCACCCTGGTTGGAACAGGGTATACCTAAAAAGCGATTCTATTGCACTTTATACTCCATGAAATATAATGTATGATTTTTGATCCGTTTAATATTTTTGTGTCTTTGGTTTCTTTGTCCTGTTGCATAGTTTATCCTGCTAGTTGCCCGATATTGAGATAGCCCTACCCGCGCAGCTTCTGCTATGTTGATGCACTTTGACCTCTTGCTAAAAAGTTGCTAGGGGAAGCGATGCTTGGCTTCACTGAGTGCAAGAAACACTGGGCCAAGCCTCAAAGGCTGCTTGTGCATAATTATTTGTTTTCTTTTCACCTGCTCTTCCTGTCTGTGTAACTACGAGTGACTGCGTCATAACTTGAGAGCCCACACAGTAATATAGAGGTTATTGTTAAATCCAATGTTCCATATTATAGGATTTCCAGAGTGCGCCTGTCAAACCTAGCCATTGCCTTCATTGGTTTTTTGGACATTTTAGTATGTGCCCACAACTTTCAAACCAAGGAGGCTATTCCACGCAAAGCACATGTTGCACATCCACTTCAGTTTCATAGCACTCTCCCCAATTTAACCAAGACATGGCAACAATTACATTGCAAAAACCGAGGGACGTCCGTCCGGTAATGGTCTACCTTAGAAACGCCAGACTCCCCTACTCCTGGGGCCATCCATTCCGCCTAATCTTTCACCTAGAGGGTAGAGACTATCAACTCAGATCTGAGTGGGCCTTTGTCCTTTGGCGGGCGGGCTTGGGATGGCGGGCGCGAGGCCTGCTTGAAACTTGTTGATGGATGCTGCTGCTATTGCCACCCTCTTACTGCTGTTTCCATGCTTGACGGACTGCTTACGATTGTTTTTCAAATGTTCTCTATATTTAGGGATTTTAGATCTTTTGGGGTGCTTCCCTCCCCTTTCTGTGCGCGTTAATTATTAAGCTACCTGGAGTATGTCCCCAGGCCTTTTCTAGAGGTATGCTTATTGCTCCCCACTGTCCTGCTTGCCCTAGTGAAAGAACCTACTATTGCGACTCTTTCCTATCCATTTTCCATGGAGCTTAAATTGCTTAGCGTCAATGTCCGTAGCTTAAACAATCCCACTGAACATTCAGCGATCCTCTCACTACTCAAACACATGGGAGGAGACATTTGCCTCCTTCAAGAGACCCACTTAGTGTATAAAGATCTCCATAGGATGCAGTCCTGATGGTTCCCGTATCAATACTGGTCCTCAAACTCCACTAATAAAGGTGGAATGGCCATTCTCTTTTCTAAACGCTTTTCTGGGGTGGTGACAGACATGATAGTAGAGATCAGGGGTTGTCTCCTTGCACTTTGGCTAAGGGTGGGTACGTACCATTTCACTCTAGCAAATGCTTAAGCGCCTAGAGTCATAATCCCAGGTCCTTCAGTCTCCAGACGTGTATGTTGTGTTTGGGGGTGATCTGAACTTGGTGATGGACTCCGATTTGTATCGTTCTGGTCAGATATCTTCCCAGACCGGAGATTTTTCACCTGAAGGCCTTCACTGGCTCACAGATTGTGGATTGCATGATCTATTACGTCGCTCCCATCCCAAGGATAGGGATTACACATTCTTCTCTGCTGCACATAGGAGGTATACTCGACACTACTATCGAGCCCCACTCTCTCTCAGACCAGGCACCCATAACTTTGAAGCTGTGGTTGACCACCCCTCCTTCCCAGAACCCAAGTTGGCGACTTTGCAATGCTATGTTACAGTCCCCTATTACAGTGAGTGCATTTTGACTAGTGATTAAAGACTACATGGCCCTCAATGAAAAGGGGGTTCACCTTTGAAACTGGTTGCCCGGGGGAGCTAATCGCTATTGCAGCAGCTGAGAACCGTAAGCGTTGTGACAAAGGGGGAGATCTCGATAAGAGGGTCTCTGAACTAGATACTATACACAAGAGATCGGGTGCACCCAGGGTTTGGAGGGAGCTAGAGAAGACCCGCTTGCAACTCAAGTGACTAGACCTAGCCCGGGATAAATAGGCCATGTTGCACCTCAAACATAGATTCTATCTAAGTAATAATCGGTGTGGACGTATGTTAGCGCACCATCTTCGTAGCAAGCAAAATGCTGGCTCGATAAAAGCTATTACTACAGACTCCAATAGGGAAACAGAGATCTTGAGGGCATTGCGACAGCCTTCCAGACTTTTTACGCCTCACTATAGTCCACCTTGGAGGGGCCAACTGCCGGCCCTTTGGAATATCTTAATAGTACCTCTCTCCCACCCCTACCTCCTGCAGAGGCTAACGCATTGGATCGGCCAATCCGAGTGGAAGAGGTGATCTCAGCTGTTGTTCGCCTGAAGCCTCTAAAATCTCCAGGCCTGGACGGGTTTAGCTCTTTGTTCTAAAAAACCTTCTGGCCCCTTTGCTCATGTGACTGTTTAATTCTTTCTCCGTCTCGGACACCCTGTCGGACTCTATGCTGGAAGCTTCCATTTCTGTAATCCCCAAACCAGGAAAAGACCCGACCCTCTGTGGGTCTTACAGGCCCATTTCTCTACAGAACATCGATGCTAAACTCTTTGCCAGTGTTTTTGCTCAGCTTCTCAATTTCCTCATGCTGGGTTGACCCAGATCATTTGGGTCTCATCCACTCTTGTCAATGTGTGGACAATACTAAACGCATATGCCACCTCATAAAGTACACCAGTCGCGTAAAGAAGCTTTACTGCTCTCAATTGACGCTTAGAAAGCATTTAACCGTCTATATTTGCCATACCTTTTTGAAACACAGAAGAGATTTGCCATCGATGAAAGATTTGGGAGGTGGATTTTGGTGTATATGTAGCGCTCCCCATGTGGTGGTGAATGTAAATGAGCTCTGATCCTGATACTTTTTCCATCTGTCAGGGCACTCAACAGGGTTGCCCACTATCACCGCTTCTCTTTGTGCCATATATGGAGCCACTGGCACAGAAACTGCGGGAAAACTTCGCTGTCTGATGTAATCTTCTTGATCGCAGAGCCCTTAACCTCACTTCCCACCATTGTTGCGGAACTTCGAGCATTCAGTTCAGTCACTGGATATAGGGTAAATATGCAGATTTTAAATCTCACAGTTGGCCCGACGACTGAACAGGTCCTGAGATTGCAATTCACTTTTGAGTGGGTGACGGAGGGCCTTCCATATCTGGTACTCTCTCTGCGCACGGATGTTGCCCCATAAGGTAGTGGCAAATTACGCATCCTATCTACTCAGATTCGCAAGACTTATCGATGTTGAACCGTTTATTCATGTCCTCGATGGGACAGGTCGCTGTAGTCAAGATGTCCATCCTTCCCTGCATCTTTTATATCTTTCAAACTTTACCACAGGCCCCCACGCCCAGTGCAGTCCACTCTCTACAGCTGGATATTAATAACGTCATATGGGGTGGTAAGAAGCCACGTTTGCATAAACATCTGGTCTATCGAACAAAATCAGAGGGTGGGATGGCGGTACCTTTGTTATCTCGATATTACCAAGTCACTCAAATATGATACCTATTTGAATGGAATCGATCCTTTTCTGAAAGGCATTGAACCATGGATAAGGCTGGCACTCAAATATCGAAGGAGATGTGGCTTTCTGGGCTGTTTATTTCACCTAAATTGTCTCCTTCCTTTTGACCAACTCCAGCACGACTATTCCTTGATGGAGACAGATTAGGTCTCATTTCTACAACTTCGCCACTGGGTGATGGGTGCTGACACTCGATGAGGGACAGGTCTGCCGATTACTTTGTTTGACAAGTGGTTGTTTCTCAAACCAGATGCTAAGCGATTAGTCTCTGAGATATATGCTCCATGTGGGAGATGTGTGCCATGGCTTACATCCCCTAGTTAGAGGAGATGGAAAGCTGAGAATGGCAGGCCTCTTTCAGATAAGGAACGGGAAGATATACACTATAGCGTTCACCACACAGCAAATGCGATGGCTGGCACTGAAACAGCCTACAAAATCACTTCATACTCGTACTATACCCCAACGCCGATCCAATAATGGAAGGCGGGCCCATCCGGGGATTGCTGGAGAGGTTGTGGTAATGCTGAGACCCTACTTCACCTGATGTGGCCCTAAACTTGTGAGATACTGGGAACAGGTGCTAGATGATATCGACTTGGCCTTTGATACCGGCATCCCCTGGGGAATGATACTTCACAGTTTCCAGGCGAGCCCACCTCTGGGACACTGTGGTTCCCTACCTGATAGAGCACGAACATACTCTGTCCACACTCTCTTGAGTAGGGAACTCAACTTTTCTCCCAATGGGAGCAGTTAAAAGAATGCTGCTCCTGCCAGGCCGGGAGTGAAGAGAAAGTGCTGGCTCCCGCCAGCATCAAGTATAGTGCTGGATGGGGAGCTGACTTGGACCGTGGGCCCTCTGAGCTCCCTGGTCACCTCCTAACAACCTCAGATTTAGGGGAAATTGGTTGGGCACTGGGGAACCCAACAATTTTTTGTTTAAATGGGCAACTTCCACAAAGGGAGACAGCTGTGGCTGCAGGGACCCTGGGGCTTCCTCCGCGAACCTCAACTAAAAATAAGCATGTGGCACTCCGACAAAAATATTAATAAAAAACAAAGAATAGTGAATAATCAATGAGTAGCAGGAGCTACTCATGTATTATTCACTGCTCCTTGAATCAGCACCCGAGAATGCCCTTCAAGGGCTGTTTACCCGTATTTTTTTCAACTTAGTTATGTCCCTTGAAGGGGCAGGGGCACCACCAAGCATTTTTTTAATGTTGTGGGAGGCTGGATGGAGTGTCGATGGCGTTGTAAGGTGCTCTGTGCTTAAACTTGGTAACTACTCCGACTTCCTTGCTTCCTTTTTTGAATAATTTCAGGCAGCACTCTAAGCCTGAAATGTTTATATATATATATATATATATATATATATATATATATATATATATATATATATATATATATATATATATATATATATATATATATATATATATATATATATATATATATATATATATATATATATATTACCTACTGGTGGTCGCCAGTAGGTAGTTATAGTTAGGATTATTTTCAATACAAAACCTCAACATTCTATTGTGTATAACTTTGGCGCCGGTTGAGGAATCTGCCTGAAAATGTCCTCAAATTTGCCTCGCGGCGCCCCGGTCCTTCCCTGAAAGTTTGAGGGGGATTTGTCAAGCGGGGGCCGAGATAAAAGGGGGGTCCCAAAACGTGTTTTCCCCATGTTAATTCCATAGGGCGGTCAACCTCACTTTTAGCCCGAACGGCTGAATGGATTTCCACCAAACTTGGCAAAATTGTAGGAACTGGTAGCCCGATGTGCCTTTGCTATGTCTCAAGATATGTACTCCAGTGGATTTTGAATAATTTAGGTTCAAAAAAATATATACATCTTTGGCCGCGCTCCGGTACGCGCACTGGGGCGCTAACCAGCGCGCTACGCGAGTTCGCGCGCGGAAAGTTGATTGGCTTTCGGGTGTCTGTCAACATTCCAAACAGTCCGGAGTGGCCGCCATCTTGTGTCTCGGTAGGATCGAGACACAAGAGGTGGCAAAACCAAAGGGGGAAATGACCATAAGGGGGCAGAGTAGACTCCCCCTGACCCCCTAGGTTTGATGTGGGGGCTATAAAAGGGCCCCGCTGGGCAAAAAAAAAATATTTTTTTTTATTTGCGCGGGGGAGCGCCCGGTACGCGCACCGCCGAGCGTACCGGGAAGCGTTCCATGGGAAAAAAGAATGATAGAGTTTTTAAAAAATGTTGCCTTTTTTTAAAAATTGGAGGTAGTTCTAAAAAGAACTGTTTTTGTCTTCTTTTTGTTGTTTTATATTTTTTTTAATGTTTTTTGAACATTTTGTACTTTTTTTGGCTTTTATGAACTATTTTATATATTTTTTGTTATTTTTATGGGGAAAAACAAAAAACAGGGAATTGAAAATGGCTCAACTGGAGCAAAAAAAATCAGGAAAAAATTAGGGTTTTTTGGGGCAATTGTGGTTGTCACCAGCAAGGAAGATGAGCTTTATGCTCTGTTCACCATAGGAGATGGTCTTACCACAAAAAATACATGTAATTCTGAATTCCCCACACCGTGGTTGTATGCAAGGGATCGTCTCCCTTGTCTCTGGTCCCGATGAAGTGGGTTGCTTTCTTTTGGGGGTGGTGGTTGAAGATTGGGGAGGGGTACTGGCCAGTTCTCTCACCTCTGCGGCAGCATAGTTGTTTGGATGCTTGTGCGGCATGTGTCTAATCATGGTATTATTACCAAAAGAATATTTTTTGTTAGGGGTCCCCCTTGAAAGTTCCATGCCATAGATTAGGCAAGTCACCTTGGGCGCATTGACTTTCTTCTTGCCCTCTGGGATAGAAAAAAACTCCCATACAATGTGCTGCCTTGGCTTGTATGGGGTATTGTCTTCTGGCAGCCACCTTCTCCCCTCCTCCTCCTCCTCCTCCTTCTCCTCTTCTTGACCACCAATGTAATGTTGTGGTGGTCCTCTTGGTGGTGGTGGTGGTGGTGGTGCAGATGCTCCAGCTGCTGCTGCTACTGTGGCCATTTTAAAGTACAAAATATTTCTGATAGATTTCCAAACAGGTCTTCCTCAGTCAAAGGACAAAGTCAGAATAAGGAAGAAAGGTGGGGTTTTTCATCATTTGGAAAAAAAAACTGTCCTGAACCAATGAAAAGTGTTATTTTCAGGTCACATGACCAGGGCTTTCATCATTTAGAAACCAAAACTGTTCTGCACCAATAAAAAGTGTTATTTTTAGGTCACATGACCCGACACGCTTACGCGACACGGGGGCGCACCACGGGGCGCGCCATGGGGCACGTCGCGTAAGCGCGTCAGATGATTACGTTGCGCGATCGTATTCGCTCGAGTATTTCTGGGTGCGCTTACGCCATGCGCATCATGCGGACGCGGCTACGCGATACGTCATGATGTTTTCGTTCGCGGCAATAGCGCTAACGGGACGCTCACCGGTGCGCGACCCGGGGCGCTTCAAAAAAATGCGCTTTCCAGTGCGCACACCGGGGCGCGCACCGGGAGCGCACCAGGGCAAAAAAAAAAAAAAGTATTATATAAATATACAATATAGGATTCATTATAAAAAATATTACATTTCATAGATTTGAGGCCCTATATATAGTTAGGAATTAGCATTTAAAAAACCTATGAAATTCACTGAAAAAACCATAGGTTTCACACCAGTTATAGTTAGGAATTAGCATTTAAAAAACCTCAAATTCACTGAAAAAACCATAGGTTTCACACCAGGTACAGTGAGCTGGAAATTTTACTGACATAAAAGCATAGAAATTCCAACGTTATAATTAGTTGGACTCACTATAACAAGCGCGCCTGCAATGCACTGCTGATGACGTCACATATTACATCACCCATGACATCGTCAGTGACATCACTCATGACATCACTTATGACACCATCCTTGTGACAGAGTGACAGACCTCCTTTTAGTGTAATGTAACCCTTGAAATAGATATTCAAAAATAGAAACTAACATTTTCAAAAAATGGAGATACCCATACCAGTTACAACAACCAAATCAGTAATTCCACCATCTATATACACATCCACTCATTTACAAACAGTTCTATATAGTAACCCTGGGCGGAGTTCGCGGAGTGGGGCTTCGCGGAGCTACGCGAAGTGGGCGAGAAACTACGCCCACCTCCGCACTCCGCGTAGCCCCACTCCGCAAAAACACTGGCCGCCAGCCCCCCCACCCGCCTCCCTCCCGCCCTCCCTAAATACTTTAAAATAAAGGAACGCAATAATTTTAAAAGCACTTACCTTGCCGCCGCTGGCCGCCGCGTTACCCGGGGCTCGTTATCTTCCGTCTTCCGTATTTTGCAGTAATGCGCATGCGCGGGCGGCCGCGCATGCGCATTTTCTCGTGAAAATGCGCATGCGCGGCAGTCCGCGCATGCGCATTACTGCAAAATACGGAAGACGGAAGATAACGAGCCCCGGGGAACGCGGAGGCCAGCGGCGGCAAGGTAAGTGCTTTTAAAATGATTGCGTTCCTTTATTTTAAAGTATTTAGGGAGGGCGGGAGGGAGGCGGGTGGCGGCCAGCTACGCTCCGTCTGCGGAGCGTGCGTAGTGCCGCCTGGCTCCGCCAGCTCCGCAAAATGCGGAGTGGGCGGCACTACGCACACTCCGCAGACGGAGCGTAGCTGGCCGCCCACCGTTACTATATAGTCACTCATACATATACTCACTCATCATATGTAGTGATACATCTATACATCCTGTTATACACCGAGAGTCATCCAAAAGTTACTCACACATGCAAATAAATTATTGAACATCCATTTATTTGCATATAAAACTATACACACACACACTACCTCTTTACTTCTAAGGATCTTACACACACTTACTCTCTTAAACAATCACTTATATAAACATATACTTATTTAAACAGGAACTCTTAAAATCTCTTACTCTGACATATACTCACTTATATACATCAAAACTCACATATACTAGATTAAAATATATGCCGTTACTAAAAAACACAATAGTGAGACAGTCATTCACTCACTAACACACACATATACACACTCATCCACCCATACAGCCCTGCACATATGCTGTCTTAAAAACACATACAAACAGTGAGTCAGTCACCAACCCATGCAGCTACTTATACACAAAGTGAAACACTGATACATATATTTCAATATTTAAAAGTTACTCGCTAATATATGTATTCAATAAAATACACTTAATAAGGCAGTTAACCAATCATTTTTTTTTTAAAACATCCATTTACACACTTATTTAACCATTTATTCTTCCATCAACCTTTACAAATACAAATATTAACACATTAATTTTAAAGAAAGACACACATTCACTGGCTGGTGTCATCAGTGATGTCATGAGTGATGTCACTGACGATGTCATGAGTGATGTAATATGTGACGTCATCAGCAGTGCATTGCAGGCGCGCTTGTTATAGTGAGTCCAACTAACTATAACGTTGAAATTTCTATGGTTTAATGTCAGTAAAATTTCCAGCTAACTATAACTGGTGTGAAACCTATGTTTTTTTCAGTGAATATATATATACACATAATAATTTGGACATATATATTTTCATTACAAATGTTTTTTTTGTAAAGTTAGATTAAAATTAACATTCACTAATGATAAAAATAATAAAACAAAGTTCCCCTGAACTGATGAGGTTGCACATTATATCCCCAGTATTGATAAGTGAGTGAATTTCTTTTCTCTCTCGGTGTCTTTAGTGACAGCACCTCTGGAGAAGCCAAAGGCTGATGAAAAACGACATCCGGTTCCAGGGTCAGAGGAACATGGGACCACCAGGAGAGGCGTCCATGTTAGGATCTGGGATATTGTTGTGATCTATGTACATGCAAGGAACGGCTCAAGCGGTTTCATATCTAGAACTATAAGTAGCTGTTCTCACTGATGACACTCATGAGGTCTTTAGCTTTTTATTTACCCTACAGATTTCAAGGTTTGTGTTTAAAAGCAGAAGTCTGCAGCTGTGATATAAGTACAGCACAGTGGCGCTCTGTTCTGGAACATGCCTAAAATCTAATGCAGGTGCTGAGGAACAATAACAATGCCAAGGTAATCTTTGCGTGTGGGACGTGCTGCTTTCAGCACGCAGCAGATTATTATTATAGAGTCTTTTGTAACGCGCTCTGCTACTAAATAGTATAGTATCCTGGCGCGGAGAAAAAAGAAGGGGACAGATCACAGTAAATGCAAAAGAGGGACAGCCATTAGGCATTGGTGTTAAAGAGGTAGGTTTTTAGGCCTTTCCTGAATGCCATGATGGAAGGGGCTGTTCTCAGTTGCAGAGGCAGGGTATTCCAAGCTCTCGCTGCTCTAACAGAAATGGATTGTCCACCAAGCCTGCTATATTTGAACTTTGGTACAGTCATTTGATGAAGATTGCTTGATCTGAGAGGGCGGTTGGGGGCATAAAGAGAAAATCTTTTTCTCAAATAGGTTGGGCCTGTTAGGTGGAGTGCTCGGTATGCTAACACAAGGATCTTGAATAAGATCCTTTGAGCCACTGGAAGCCAGTGAAGGTCTCGGAGTGGTTGGCGGACGCTAGATCTTCTGGGGATGTTAAACATCAGCCGGACCGCAGCATTTTGGATGACTTGGAGGCGGTGGATCAGATAGGCTGGGAGTCCGCAGTAGAGAGCATTCGCATAATCCAATCTGGATAATATCAGAGCGCGAATGACCGTCTCCTTAGCTGATCGCGGAAGCAAAGGAAGGAATCTGCGTAGAGTTTTGAGAGTGGAGAAGCAGATTCCGGTGAGTTTTTTCAGGTGATCTTCAAATCTGAGATTATTGCTAAACCAGATTCCTAGGTTTTTTGCAGGTCCACCTGTGGATTTGGGGCTGGGAAAATCGGTGGGCCAGAGAGAATCATAGAAATTATCTGGGAAGGAGCCGTACAGCAGAATTTCAGATTTGCTCTCATTACACTTAAGTTGAGCCAAGGCCAGCCAGCGGAAGACCGATGATAAGCAGAATTGGACTCTCGTCGTGTCCAGGTTGTTTTTGGGCCATGTAAACAAGAGCTGGGTATCATCGGCGTAGGCCATAATTTTGGCCCCTAGCTGTTCCGCAAGATAGATAAGGGGGGTCATATAGACATTAAAAAGCAGGGGGCTTAAGGTGGAGCCCTGTGGTACGCCAGTTGAAAGTTTTTTGGGAGAGGAAGAGAAAGGCGGCATCCACACTTGCTGGGACCTGTCATCTAAGAAAGATCTTAACCATCCGAGAGCAGGGCCAGTTATGTCTATGTCTGCTAGTCTGGTAAGTATGAGGGAGTGAGGGACCGTATCGAAGGCGGCAGAGAGGTCCAATAAAATCAGCGCCGCTCTGCCACCTCCGTCTAAGCACTCACGGATAGCCTCAGAGACCTCAACTAGGGCCGTCTCTGTACTGAAAGCAGCTCTAAAGCCTGATTGCGCAGGGTGGAGAGCTTGAGAGTTTTCTACGAATCGGTCCAGCTGTGAAAATGCAACAGATCCCTGCAAGACCAATGTACCTACGCTGATGTTGAATGTGTCTGGAGAAAGATTCTTTCCCAATGAGGACTCAAACTTAAAAGAGTCAAAATAGGATCAGTCAAAATAACTGCCTCACCAATTACCATATGGCCGTCATGGTGGACCCGAAATGTCAATGACACCTCAAGGAAACAATGGCTGAGGTCTAGCAAACAGCTGAAGCTGTCGCACCAGACCAACAAACTGACTGTTGTATGAAGTCATAGTACTGAACAATCTGTGCATTATGATCTCACAACCATTAGTGCGCAGAGGCCCTCCGCTGTGAGCTGATTCTAGCTCCCAACCCTTATTATCAGGCGTGAAATTGTCGATTTTTAATTAAATGGAAGATTTAAAGCACCATGTGAGACAGAAAAACTAAATATGAGAGGAAGATGCTTTCTGTTATCATTGAACCTGATGCAAAGATTCATAATTATGTCCATTAAAGATCCGCAGCACCTCCTCGTGAAAAGTATATGATTCCAACAACATTACCACGTAGACATTTAAAATATTCATTATTCTGCTCTGTCCCTTCTTATTAAAATATAGATGCAGAAATAGTGCGAGGAGTTTCAATACTTCAAGCAAAATAGAAATGTGCATGCTGGAGAGCTCCCTGTATACTTAGGGGGTGGAAGGCTTTTGCATTAGTTAAGTGATGCCAGTAGGTGGTGCTTGTATACCTTACCTCTCCTTATAGGGCTGCCAGCCTTGTATTCAAGGCCCCAAGCAGTACAACTCTAGGTGCTTCTCTGTGAGCGCTGTATACAGCCCCCGAATCATACCTGCAAGTCGTGTTTAACTTCCTCCCTGCTCTATGGGCAGCTCTCGGCTGCTACATGTAGTTAGGTCGACAATTTATATCTCACCCATAATAAAATAAATATAAATCAACGTAAAATAACTCCTCGTTTCAAGGTGGACTCGCCTGAACTGGAAGACACCTCTCGTAACTTTTAAACTCGAGGACAAGAGTATAAGAAATGAAAGGGGTATCCTACATATATAGAATACAAAGTCGGTGTGGCCAATACTTGCAGTGACATTTCTATGGAGAAAAAGTGCCAAAACAAACATTGTAAAGAATGCGAAACGCAAAAATCACTTTTTTTTATTAGTGGTGTTGTGTAAATTATAGTTCCAGTAAAGTGCAAAACCGCCCAGCCTCAATGGACAACATGTATTTTGGGAGGACACCTGTTAAAAATGTTTTTTTTTTAAGAAATCGTTGCTTTTCAGGTCGTTGTGACTTTAGGTATGGCACAAAAACATTTTCAGAATGCCCTTTAATTAGTAATCATAGAATAATTATTTGGCAGACAGTTATGTTTTCCCTTTCAGAATGTGGGAAAGGTTTAAGGGCAGGAAACAATATAGGTTTAGTCAGACATTCTGGCCAGTGGTGCTGCAAACCCTATCGTGAAAAAATGTTCCTCAACATTCAGTCCCAGCACCCTTTCAAGCGACTTCAATAGAAGTTGTAAGGAAACCGCAACTTACTTGAAGAACCCGCTGAGTGTCTGTGTGCCTGGCTGGGCCTTTCCGAGCTCTGAGTCAAAGCACTGCCGCTGGTCACGGACACGAGGTCGACGTCCATGGGCTCTCTGCCGACAAGGCTGGCCTGGGAGCAGTGGGAGAGAATGTATACAATCATGAAACCACACTATGACATGCTGTCCATGCAGCTCAGGTTACCCCCGCATAAACAAACAGACCATGTCAAACAAGCGTCTTCAAACCCCACGGCCCGGCAGAACAAATGCACTATGTCAAAGCACTTTTGTAAATAAGAAACGATTAAAAAATTGTGGCTTGCAAAGCGAGTCGGCTCGGCAACAAAAGAAAACATTTCGGCGCAGTCGTTCTGCAGGAAAGCGATCTTGTAGACAACTGATGAAACATTAAACAGCTTAAGGTCTTTTATGGGGGCGGCGTACAATTTAAGAGCTCGTTATATGCCAGATATGCCATAGAGCATTATTTCTGGTTCTATGTAAGTGCTATCCAGAGTAGGGCTCGGTTATACCAATCAAGTCATTTTCTATTTCAGCTGCAGCTCGTTAGCCGGGGCCGCTAAGATGTGTGCTCATCACGGAAGAGCACAGACTGAAGGGAAATGCAGTGTTTACTTCTGCAGTACATCACTCATATGCATACAGCGTATGGATTCACACATTTCAAACGGGGCACGCCACATGCACCTACAGCGGGATTGTGTATAGATGGCTCTGCTACCACGAACATTACTTATACCTATACCTTATTATTTCTTGTGGCAGATTAAGCAACGGCAATGGACATAGTCTTACAGAAAGGGCTGCGGGTGCTTCAGGCAACCTCTCTATACGCATTGTGCAGACACACAGTTTGCTCGTCTGCATAGAGGCTCCTGCGCCATACTATAGGCACAGGCACGTGGGCAAAGAGGCACTCGTGAAACACAAGCACGTACAACATAAGACCGTTTGTGGCCCACAAAGGAACTGTTAAGAGATGGCTCGGACAACGCTTGGACCTTCCAAGAACACCCCAAGAATGTTGAACACTCGTTGACTGCACCCGGGGCGACATCGAAAATGATGCCCCGGTGCCCCCCTCACCAACCCCAGAATGTGAAGAGAGGCCTTCCCAGTCTACAATATCTCACAGATATTCATTGGGCTTTGGCGGAATGGGGTGCCCCTTAAAGGTTGGGGAGCCCTGGCAGATTGCCGCTGCACCACGGGGGCGTGCGTTCCGTCCGTGGACTGTACCCCTCTGCAGGGAAAGGAACGGCCTTCCAAAAGCTGAAAGGGGTCTGGCTACAGTGAAACGCACGTGGTTTAGACCTCTGCTTTGTCTTTCATTGCTGAGCTCCCTCCGTCGCATGCGTTAAAAAGAGCGTGTTTTTCGTCCGAACAGGAGAGAGGCCAGACTGTACCAGACGCACACAATGAACTCGCTCTCCTATGGAAATGGGGCCTGTGTGCTGCTTACATAATCGGGTCATTGATGTCATAATCCACACGTCCAGTTTGTGAGTGTGTGCAGGGACTTTGGGAGCGACCACGTGGATTTCAAGCAATGAGATCTGTCGACTGAAAGCTGCAACACTGCCTTCCACTTACTGGAATGTGTGCTCTGTGTTTTCAGTTGAGGCACTGGAACTTTGGCATATTCACAGTAGAAACAGGCATATTAAACTGAACCTATGTTGGTAGATTTCCAAAAAGTTGGATTGCTGTCATCAGTTGGCTTGTCGTTTCCAGGTAAACATGAAACGCCCATGAGCCATCTGGTTTGTGCTGCATGTTTGGCAGGCTCCTTCCTCCAACGATAGTGAGCTTGCCGAGTCATTGTGCAACAATGTCTATACATTCACCCGAGTAGAGATCTGGGCCTAACTCCATCGTTTTTTTGCTCACCATGCCATTCCAGTTTGAACCTAGCAATATGCAAATCAGTCTTGAGTCTGCACCCAATGGGAACAGTCCTCCCTGAACTGGAAACAAGCATCCTAGGACCGGTTTCACCCCTTAGCAGCCAGGATAGCTTGACTCCAGTGGCATGGAGAGCACGGGACCCACGTCTGGGCATACCTGTCCCACTCGTGGTAAGAAATGCAAACAGAACAATTAATGTACTAAATGCAGAACAATGTCATACATTCACCCCAGTACAAAGATCTGGGCCTAAATTCATCGCTTTTAGGTCCCCATGCCAGTTTGAACCTAGCCATATGCAAATCAGTCTTGACCCAACCCAATGGAACAGTCCTGTCCGAACTGCCAGGGGAGTTCAGCCCTGAACTGGAAACAAGCATCCTAGGACCGCTTTCGTAGCCCTAAGTTGGCAGGGTATGCCCAGACGTGGGTCCCTTGCTCACTTTGCCACTGAATTCAAGATAACCTGGTGTTACCCCGAAACCGGTCCCGGGATGCTTGTTTCCGGCCCAGGGAAGACCTGGCTTGGCAGTTCGGGCTGGACTGTTCTCATGAAGCACAGGGTCGAGACTTATTTGCATATATTGCATATAGCTGGGTCTGAACTGGGGTGACGATGTGAGCTAAAGAACGATGATTGATTAAACCCAGTTCTGTGACTGGGGGTGAGTATCTGAAATGTTTCAGGACTCCGTCCATCATCTCCTTGTGCAGAAACTGTCAGATAGTTCGATTTAGAGTTCAATGGACAGAAATGTGACGGATATTCTGCCCACCACATTACAAGTGCCATTGGATATAATGCACTTGTATTATGGGATATAATTCATGTTTGTGGCGGAGTAAATAGTAATCCAAACTCTAAATCAGACCCAGAGACTCACATGTTAGAAGAGAAACTTCCACAAAGTTACTGCACCCCCTCAAATGCCCACAATGCCAAGTGCCTGTGGACTACCACAGTCATCACCAGGGTATTAAGATTGGAACCTTGCCATAAAATCTGACTCTCAGATCCCCTTAATAAGCCTCTCAAAAAATTAGCATTCCTAGACAGAGCTACACTGCAACCACCACATTTTTATTTGCTTAGCAACAACTCACAAGATCCCAAATATACCAGCTGCATTCGTGTCTAGCCTGGACACTCGAATATGTTCTTTCAGTAATGTGATAAAAAGTACACCCCCTTGAAGATTATATAGTTTTAACAGTGCTTAATTTCAGAAGGCAGGAGGGGCCCACTAGCACTCAATTTTGGGGACCAGCACTTATTTTGCCTCCTCAGACTTTAAACCAGACCAAGACAGAGAAAAACACAAAAGAGGGAAAGAAAGAAAAACAGTGACAAAGGTAGAAAGAAGGGATGAGCAAGAACCTGCTAGAATGAGATAACATGTCAGGAGTATCGGGTGGTGGCTAAGCAGCCTTGGTTCTCGGCAGCCCGACATTCAATAGTGCCGGCCACAGGCTTCTGAGCGAAACATTAGGCCCCTGCACTCCTTTTTTTTCAAATTCAAGCACTGGGATTAAAAACAGTATTATAATGCTCACCATGTTCTAACAATAGATAATCCTAACGTCATGACATATAACTTATACAAATGTCCCTTTCTTATCATTTAATAAACAACAAAAAAATCGAAATCCAAGATTCAGAAACCTTGTGGGAAGAAGTCAGTGCACACTTACTGCTTCTGTATCAACGATGATTAGAACTAAGTGCTGCTAAGCACATGCACATGATTACTCGATGATCAGGAAGTGAAACTACTTATATATTAAATCAGAACCTCTCAAGTAATGTGAGAGACTAACACTCTTAAATGAAATGTTAAGTTGAAGTTACTGCTGATGATGCTGGTTCCAAACATCACTGAATCATGGGATTCACTACCTTTTTACACAAGATTACCGAATGTTGGCTGATTTTATTTGTTTATTAAATAATGATAAAGTAAATTTGTGCGTGTTAATCACATGAAAGATCATGAAGATACTAACAGGGTCTTCTACGTAAATCTAGAATGCAAACATAGATTTAGCAAACGAAAAGTAAAAATGTAGAGGTAATATCTTTTGCTACAGCATTAGTAATGTTTCGTATCCATATATTAACAGTTAACCTAAGCCTCAAGTGTTACCCACTCCTTAGTTTCACCCTAACATTTTTCCCTTTACATACATCTTATCACTGCAGAGGATCACTCACTGTACCCGAACATACCACCTCCCATGTCACACTTCTCCCATCCCTTCTTCTTCTTGCACAGGCTCTTACACCATCACTTTTAACTTCCTTTACTCTAACCCTAGTCGAACTTTGACCGCATCCCGACTCCAGCCGTACCCTTACCTGAATACTGACTGTAATCCTTCTCCAACCTTTATCATAATTCTTTTTCTTACACTGTCTATTACTCTAGGCCCTACGGCTAGAGGTTAAGGGTAACAAGGTAACCTATTAAATCCCCTTACGTGTTTTCTAACATTTACCCCAATCTTACCCCTAAATCTAAACTCTAACCTAAACATACACCTTACCGTGCTCCATCCATCATGTCAAACCTTACACTAACTGTAACCCCTAATCATAACCTAAACCTAATCCTAAACTTTCCCTTAACTATCAGGTAGATTCATGAAGCCAAAATAGGTTTGCAAAGGGCCAGATTCTGAGAATCTGGCCCTTTGCAAGCGCTATTTTTGCATTTGGGATTCATCATCCCAAATGCAAAATTCGCTATTATAGAATTCAC
This sequence comes from Lissotriton vulgaris, assembly GCF_964263255.1. Lineage (NCBI taxonomy): Eukaryota > Metazoa > Chordata > Amphibia > Caudata > Salamandridae > Lissotriton > Lissotriton vulgaris. Next base: position 1,531,610,217 of record NC_141685.1, read on the forward strand.
ACATTTGCGAGGAATTGCATTTAAGGAATCTCTATTTGAAATTCCTTAAATGCAATTCATGAAACATTTAAAAATTGCAAATTCGCAATTTTGGGCCGCTATTTACCGCGAAGTCAAGCCTCGTGGTAAATAGCGAAAACTTAGAAAAATGCACTTAAGTGCATTTTTCTAAGTTGTATGTTACACACACACACACATATCCTTGGGACATGTGTGTGCGTAACACCAGCATCCAATATCATTTCAGGGGTGCAACAGGGTGTCCTTTGGACACCCCTGCACCCTTGAAATCGCAAACTCAACATGCGATTCGCTAATAGCGATTCGCACATTGATATGTCTTCCCATTCATTCCTATGGGCCTTTTGGCCCATAGGAATAAATGGGGAGTTATTCCTTATTTGCGATTAGCAATTAGCTAATCGCAAATAAGGAAGCTCTAGAAATCGCAATAAATATTGCGATTTCTACATGAATCCCGTTTTGCGAGTCTGTAATAGCGATTCCTTAATAATTGCTATTACAGACTCGCAAAACATGCCGATGATGAATCTATGTGCAAATGTCTTGCCTAGACCCCAAGTCAAGCGTTTTTTTGCAATTTTTTGTATAATCTACTTTGTGGAGTCTATTTTTCTACTTTTTTTTGTCATTCTACCTTTATTCTAAATGTATTAACTGCAAATCATACAGGAGCTGAAGCTTTCCTCAAAACGTGGACATGAACACTACAGGAGTAGCCTTTGCCTGCAAAAATGTCATCGAGAAAAAAAGAGAAAGCATATTTTTAATGTCTAGGACTTGAATATATCCACTTCTTTGTAGTACAAATTCTAGCCTCGTTTCATTTGAAACTGATAACATGTTCCTGTATTTATCTTTTTGGCTCATTCTTTCAGAATGCACTCTCTTTCTGTCAATAGAAGCAAGTAGGGTGGAGTTTTAAGGAGGTGACCTAATTTATGTGGAGATTGTTATTGGTAAAACATGTTTGCCTTGTCAATGAGTCTCTTAAGGCCCCTGCCCCTTTCCTTTACCTACTGGAGTTGTTCCTGGACATTGAAATTGTAAATGAACAGTCTGAGTGTTTTCTAAATGGTTTGAGAACATTACCAGATAGGAGAATTGCTCCTTTGCTGGGAATCTGCGAGACAAACTCAATGGAACATAAACTAGTGTAACCTCATTGTACCGGAAAGTAGTATTTTACCATTGATTGCCGAATATACATAATTGTCAAAAGGTTTAGCTCTTGTGAGTTTCCCATTACCATGCACGTATTATTAGAAAACAGAATATACTTCTCACCACAAGCTGAACACGACCACCATTAAGTATTTCAGGATCCAGTTCAGGCAGGAAGCGATTGCTGCGAGTAAAAGAATATATGTATGTAAATAATTTTTTTAACATTCATTTGTTTAAATACATTTTTTAATATATTCGGATCACCTGGCTTTATCCACAGTGGCAATGGAGCGCAATACAATTAAGGAAATTAACAGAAGTAGAGTAACAGTACAGACTATGTGGAAGAGAAGAAGACAAGTTTAATTATCTTGGTACAGGAAAGTCTCCAGATCCCCCTCAAAATGTCAACAGAATTGGGTTTAATTTGAGTTATTCTGGATGTTGATTTCATATTCATGGTGCTTGGAAGCAGAATGCTCGTTTGATTTAAAGGTATTTCAGAAACATAATGATGTACACCCCTGTGTACTGCTATGTTCGTCAGTGTTTTATTCTAATGAAATCCCCTTAAGAATACATACAGGGCCACATGTGTCAAACAATTTTGCATTCACAAACGGTGCGAATCGCAAAATGTGGCAGTTTGCAAATGCAAAATGGCCTTACTGAATGCCTTAAAAGCATTTCGCAGGCCACACTTAGGTAATCGCAAAAATAGTGATTCCTTAATTTGCGATTCCAAATTGTGAATTGTAAAATGCGATTCGCAATTAGGTAATCGCAAAATACATGTATGAACCATTCACAATTTGTCAATAAGCCTGAAAATGCAATTTTGTACATGCAAAATACCACCAATTCAGATCAGGCGGGAACCAGGTGCAAGCTATTTAAACAGAACCAGAGGGCCTCCGTATGTTTCACAATGGGAGTGCTCTACTGTATAGCGAGGAGTATGAGAATCCAAGCAGCAGCACAGAGAAGGAGGTGGAGACAACAGCACATGTTTAGATGGCACGCCACACTATTTGGGCAGACAGAGGATGAAATCTATGATAAAAATAGATTAAATTCAACTATAATTTTAGACACAATAGCTGAACTGCATCCACAACTGCAGTGTCAGACTGGCAGGACCAATGTTATTCCCACACATGTGCAGGTCTTATATTCACTGTTCCTCCTAGCTTCAGGGAGCTACCAGGGGATAATAGCAGCAGCAAGTGGGGTCTCCCAAAGTGCTCTGTTGCACTCTTTCAATGCGTTACTGGACGCTATGTTGCAGAGGATACACCAGTATATCAGATTTCCTACAACACCACAGGAATTGCAGCTAACTAAATTACAATTTTACCAGGTAGCCCAATTCCCCCATGTAAGTGGGTGAAATGATGGGATGCATGTAGCTAGATGTCCCTCCTCAGACAATGAGTACATTTACAGAAACAGGAAATCCTATCATTCACTGAACATTCAAATCATACACAATGCCTCACACATAATCACAGACATAGTGGCAAGATATCCAGGTGGTACGCATGATTCGTTCATCTTTAGACACCGTGGTATACATACATGTCTCCTTGGCAGAGAATTTGGAGAAGGATATCTGCTAGGTAAATGCATGCAACACAGTCCCGCAGACTGTTTATATGGTGACACATTACAGTGAGTAATCTATTGCCTTTTTTCCTGTAGGTGACAGAGCATATGCTGTGTGCTCCTTCACTCTCACCCCATACCTAAATCCAACGACTCCAAGCGAGCAGCAGTACAGTTCTGCGCACAAAACTACACGCAATGTGATAGAGAGGTCCTTCGGATTATTGAAAAGTAGGTTCTGTGCCTACATAAATGTGGATGTGCACTGCAGTAGAGGTCTGAGATATGATGTAAAAGTGTGGCCACTTGTGCTGTGTTGCACAACATTGCGACTGCCAGAGGCATACTATTGGACCTAACAGATCCAGACACAGATAAGGAGGACGGGCAATGTAGGGCAAGGCAACCTGGAGACAGAACAAGGGCAGCAGAGGGCACACTTTGTGCGGATTTAACACAGAATTATTTTTTGGGTGAGTACTCATGAAACAATGCACCTCATGACTTAAATGATACTGTGTTTCATTTACCTTAATCTCAGGTAAACTGTATTGCCACAGGCGTTATCATGATACGTGTATGAGAATATGTAGTACCTAACTGGATTTCAAAATACAACATGCTCAATAGTCAGCACTGAGTGCCACCTGCAACATTTTACCTCACCTAATGGCATGCCAGGGTCCAATCCCTGTTTACTTTTTATGGCCATGCACAGCACTGGGCAGGTCAGTCTGTACACTGCCCTCACTTGATGAGGCCTCAGACACCATGACTTGCCTCGCACTCCGTCTGGTTTCAGTCACTGGGCCAGTGATGTTGCTGAGGCTGGAGGCCTCACTGTCCCCTGCACCCATACTACTTGGCCCAGCTACTGTAGCTATCTGTAACTGTTCAACAGCATTGGTGACCTGCACCAATCCAATGGCCATGTCAGAACTGCAGTGGGACATTTTGACCTGCATGGCAACAGTGCGCCTGGACAGGACAGCTGTGGCATTGCTCAGGCAGTTGACTGCCCTGGTGTAACCGTCCAAACGGCCCAATAGGTGACGGTTTCGTCTGTGATGTGAGGTATGCGCCCTCTGTATGGGGTTACAAAGGTCTCTGATGGCACCTGTCATGTCCCTGAGGTTTTCTGCATTTGTCCTACGGCCCTCTGACACTGTGTTGATCAATATCCTGATGCTGTCCACCATGTTCTTGTTCAGAGACACCAGCAGGGATTGCATTGACTGCATGTGTCTTAAATGCAGGAGCTGCACCTTCACCATGGTGCCCTCCAAACTGGCAAAGATAAAAGAGCCCTCTCCTACCTCAGATGCACCGTGTGCTCTTGCTCTGCGTCTCCTGCTATAGGTGTTGCGCTGCCGCAAGTGGGACTGGTCACTTAGAGGGTCTTTATGCTCAACTGGCGTTGACTGCAGCTATTCCTGGGTGTCATCGCCTTTACCGCGAAGTCCGGTAGTGGCATTGTGGTCACTGTCTCATCTGTATCTGTGACAGTAACAGTAACAGAACCAGTTCAGTATGATGCTTCTACAGTGCTGTTACAATTTTAGTAACATTTTGGAATACTTTTTTTTGTAAACTAAAACACAGTGTGTCTATTTTTTACATGGATGTGATTTGTATTTGGGCCTATGCTGCTAGATTTCATCTGCTCTTCCTGCATTTTGTGCTCCTGACTACAACTCCCATGACGCATGGCCGGATGGTAGCTAAGATGTGGACTGGGGTGGCAGTACGACTATAAGATCTAGCCTTATTGAGTGTGTTTTTTTAAACTTGTATGGGACAATTGTTCTTTGGCATGCATCTTACCTTGGCTGGTGCTGGGCGTGCCTGAGGTGCCGATGTCTGTTACACCACTGATGACTTCAGGCAGTAGGGTGGACTCCACCAGTTCATCAAGGGGCATAGATGCAGGCTGGGTGTATGGTCCGCCCCCGGTCCACTTGGTGTCAGCAAGCCTGCTTGCCACCTTCTCCTTTGCCCTTGTCCGCACGTCATACCAGGGCTTGCAAATTTCTTCGATTGAGTGCTGTGGGACCCTTCACAGTGCTGATTTTTTTCCAATATGTCCAACCAGGTTTTTCTTTTCTTCTACTCAGGAAAATGGAGGGAGTTCTTGCTAACCAACTTGTTGTGGCTCTTTACAACTTCCTCTATTAGGACCTCCAGTTCTTTTTGACTGAACTTCAGTTTTTTCTTTCTCCTGCATCCTTTCCGTTGTTCAGGGATGCCATGCTGGGTGTCTCCTCGCTCTGTATGTGCTCCTGAAAGTGGGACTGGTGCTCCCTGTCTCTTTCTCAGCCTCAGGCCCTTGGAGGGAAAACAGAACAAGGTGGCTGGACAGGGAAATTAACAAAAACAAATTTCTGTCACATAGTCAATATATACCACGTGACCACCGGGTAGGAATCCCAAAGTAAATTTATTTTCTTTTAACTCAAATTGTTAAGAATTCAAAGGCACGGGCACAGACAAAACAACTGTTACAACAGTGAGTTCAGTGATGACGCTATCTACAAATATAGAAATTTTACAAATATACAACACTTACAAAGATGAATCAAGCAAGACAAATGAGCAGGACACACCAAAACAATACAAAATTCAGTGAACAACATCAATTGTCATTATATACAGTGCGAAAACTTCCAAGTGTAAGGCGAATATGTGACCAGTCCATAAGAGTATGAGACCATGGGACAGGCGGAGGAGATGGAATAAAGTGCCTGCCTGTCAACCAATCCTGTGGCTAATTGTTTATAGCGGGTTTGCCCGGCTAGGATCCAAAGTGACTAATGAAATTCTATCCTAGGGGCATCCTTAAGGTTTGCCACAGGGTGGAAATGTCGACGCGTTTCGAACCGGCGTTATTACAGGTTCTCTTCAGGACGGGGACTGGGAGCTGTGATTCTGTAAAAAATATACAGAATGGGTGTCAGATATTTCTGTCATAGTAGTATCACAAATTGCTCTGACTCCGGGGTACAAAGAAAAAATTACCTGCACAATGGCAAAGTAGCCGTAGTGTCGGTTAAACTCAACCAGGGAAGATTTCTGAAACAACAAGTGAAAGTGGGCTTAGCGCGGTGGCTGACCGAGGGAGTGGGGGTAATACAGAGATAGAGATGGCCAATTGTGTAAGCTGTTTTTTAGGTTCCTACCTGTGCTTCAACCAGGAATAGACTGGAGGTAAGGTGCCCGAGAAGCGGTGCACGAATGAAGTCGGAGACAGCTCACATGTTGAAGCGTCTCTGTGTAGGAACTGGGGGATCATAGAAAACATATTGCCCAGGGTCAATGTCGCACTGATGCATCTGAGCTTCCACAAGTTAATCTAATGTGCCCAAGGAGGAAACCACGTACCTGAAGTCCCACCAAGCAAGGAAGCCTAATCCGCGCCAGCAAGTAGTTAGTGACTTGGGTTGGTATCTGTCAAGGAAAGCGCGAGCTTAAATTAGTGACAGGCTCGAGTATTAAACGCATGGCGAAAATACGGTAAGACGCGTCCCAAGGGCGCGAGGCACTTACTGTAAAGGAGGGAGTAAATCCGGCGTTCCGAGCGGCAGCGCTGTCAATGGGTGAAGCGCCGCGCTCAAACGCGGTACTAAAGAACCCGCCCGGTCAGGCGGCCGGTGGGTGTGGCATTAGGGGCGGCGCTCCTAGGGAATGCTGGTCAATGTAGTTGTAGCTACTCGCCTGGTCGGGGTGAACATGGTGGTGGATTCAAGCATATATTTTGTGGGGCATGTAGCAACGAAAAAGGTGGATGCGAGCATTTTTAACATGGGACATATTGCAAAAAAATGCGGAAGAATCCCGCAACAGTATTAAAACATAGCAGGTGAGAGAACGTAACAGGATGCCCCTATGATAGAATTTCATTAGTCACTTTGGATCCTAGCCGGGCAAACCCGCTATAAACAATTAGCCACAGGATTGGTTGACAGGCAGGCACTTTATTCCATCTCCTCCGCCTGTCCCATGGTCTCATACTCTTATGGACTGGTCACATATTCGCCTTACACTTGGAAGTTTTCGCACTGTATATAATGACAATTGATGTTGTTCACTGAATTTTGTATTGTTTTGGTGTGTCCTGCTCATTTGTCTTGCTTGATTCATCTTTGTAAGTGTTGTATATTTGTAAAATTTGTATATTTGTAGATAGCGTCATCACTGAACTCACTGTTGTAACAGTTGTTTTGTCTGTGCCCGTGCCTTTGAATTCTTAACAATTTGAGTTAAAAGAAAATAAATTTACTTTGGGATTCCTACCCGGTGGTCACGTGGTATATATTGACTACGTGACAGAAATTTGTTTTTGTTAATTTTCCTGTCCAGCCACCTTGTTCTGTTTTCCCTGTTGTTGAGATCCGGGCTGGGCAGACGTTGGATCCAAAACCTTCGCTGTTCTACAGTCAGGCCCTTGGAGGCAGAGTGGGAAGCCCCACTTCCTGGTTGTGAGGTTATCACACTGCTCCTAAGGGTGACAGTTGCAATTTGTGCTTACCTATTTGCGATTCGCTATTATTACAGAATCACAAATAAGTAATCACAATTTGCGAATGAGAATACTTTGAAATAGCAAAAATGTTGCTAGTTTTTTTTTATCTGCAAAGCAATGGGGTAACCCAGTATCCCTCAAAACCTGGGCACATGCACTATAAAAAACAATTGGTTCTGTCGGGTAGACAACAATTTCTTTGTAATTTTTATATTTAGAAAGGTGATTGAAATACAAATGACAGATTAAAACACACATAGAGAGACTGTGAGTGTATATTATTCTCAAAAAGAGTGATATTTTATTATATATTTTTATGATTATTAATACAACGGGTCAGAAATTACCACAAAGAAAACAAGTGAAAAAGAGCTGTCTGGTAATTCAATTGATAACAAGCATTTACAATGCAATGGTCTCGGCTTTGTTAAAGTTAGAGCTATTGGCATTGCAAATGGCATTTCTTTTAAACAGAAATAAATGGTATTGTCATTTACAATGGCAATAGGTGAGCATTAAAGAGTAGTAGAGAGTATTAGCGGACACAGAGCCACACACACACACAGCCACACACACACACAGAGCCACACACACACACAGACAGAGCCACACAGACACACAGACAGAGCCACACACACAGGGCCACACACACAGAGCCACACACACAGAGCCACACAGACAGAGCCACACACAGACAAAGCCACACACACAGACAGAGCCACACACACAGACAGAGCCACACACACACACAGAGCCACGCAGAGAGCCACACACACACACACACACAGACAGAGCCACACACACACAGACAGAGCCACACAGACAAAGCCACACACACAGACAGAGCCACACACACACACAGACAGAGCCACACACATACACACACACACAGACAGAGCCACACACACACAGACAGAGCTACACACACACACACACACAGACAGAGCCGCACACACACACAGACAGAGCCACACACACACACACAGACAGAGCCACACAGACAGAGCCACACAGACAGAGCCACACGCACACACACAGACAGAACCACACAGACAGAGCCACACACACAGACAGAGCCACACAGACAGAGCCACACACACAGACAGAGCCACACACACACACACACACAGAGCCACACACACACAGAGCCACACACACACAGAGACAGAGCCACACACACACACACACAGACAGAGCCACACACAGAGAGCCACACACAGAGAGCCACACACAGCTCTCTGCCCAGTAACGCCCTAGGGAACAGAGGCACCAAAAACCAGATCACACGCAGGGAACAGAGGCACGAAAAACCGGATCACAAGCAGGGAACAGAAGCACAAGCAGGGAACAGAGGCACGAAAACGGAACAGAGACACGAGAACCGTATCACAAGCAGGGAACAGAGGCACGAGCAGGGAACAGAGGCACGAGCAGGGAACAGAGGCACAAGCAGGGAACAGAGGCACAAGCAGGGAACAGAGGCACAAGAAGGGAACAGAGGCACAAGCAGGAAACAGAAGCCCTCAATCTGCAACTGAAAGAGCTTCCCCACCCCACATGCTGACGGGGTCACCGTCTCTTCCTGGTCGTGGCACTGTGACCCCCTTCCTCCTCAGCTAGGCCTGTTACCAATAGTAGATGACAGTACTTGCACAGCGCCCCATACAGCTTGTAAATATACTTTTACAATTCATGTTCTTTCTCTGTGTGGGGCAGAAACCAACTACCGTCCACCAGAAGGAAATGTCTTACCCAAGTGTCGTTGCAAGGGTCCCAGGACAAGTAGGGAACACGAGCCTCTTGCTTGCTCATTGGGCGAGGCAATACAGCAATATTTGGGGTTCATTGGGCGCCTCAGGCTTCTGGGCCCTGCTGCAACTGAACCTGTGGGTGCCTAGGTCCCTGCCCGCCTGTTGATATTTCAGATGCCTGTCAACCTAAAAAGTACTTCTGTCCCTGTTGCGTCGGATCCGCGGCTCCTGATGCACCGGGCTCCACTCACCAGAGTGAATGAGAGGCCCGGGGGAAGGTGCGGAGGCCCCGCCCCTGGTGCTAGGAGGAAGAAACTTCTGGCCAATCCGGAGACGGAAAGAGAACAACACCGGCTCGCGCGCACAAGGGCAGGGGCGGCCTCAACCCGCGAGGGGATAGAGCAGCTAGGCAGCCTCCACACGCCAGGGTCATTGGGGGCAGGAGAGGCAGACTCCACAGGTGACTCCACAGGTGAGGAAGCCTCCACAAGCAAGGGGGATTGGAGGTCAGGAGAGGCGGACTCCACACACTGGGTGGGGTTGGAGAGCTAGCCACCCGTCTCCCCAGCAAGAACTGGGAAGCTTGATTTCCCTCCCAAAGCAGGATGTTTGGGAAGCTTGAAGGCAGGGGCAGTACATAGTCTGGGCTGAGGGGTGGGAGGTGCACAGGTCCTGAAGGAACATGCAATAAATAATCTTTTACATTTTACCTGTTTTAAGATTGTAGCTGAGGGTTGTGTGGCTTAGATGCTGACAAGGATGGACGCCTGCTAATCGAGCTCTGTGACGGGTCGGGAGGGCTGTTGGCTCCCAGGCGGTTTGCGTACCGTACATCATCTGTTTTTTAGAGTCCGTACTGTCATGTAGACTCGGGACTTCAGAAGCGACTTTCGCCACCTACGAGGATGCCGGTAATTGCTGTTGCGGTGGGCACGTTTCCTCTCTTGAAATCGCGCCACCATTTTATTCAACTGCTGGTCTGTTTGTTTTTTCCAGTCACACGGAGCAGCGTTTTAGTTTTAGTTTGCAGTGCACCTCCTCATTTTCATATTATCACCGCCTCGTATCAATGAGCCTGGTATTTAGCATACTGAAGTACAGGCTCCAGCAGGAAAGTGGACCACGCCATAACAACAACCATCTTTCTCCGAGGCGAAGCACAAATGCCTCGGAGAAAGCAGCGTCATTTTCTGATTGGGGGGCGTGGTTTTCTTTCTCTCCTCTTCCCATTGGCTGGAAGGTAAAATTCCAGCAAATGGGAAGAGGAGAGAAAGAAAACAAGAAAGAAGCTAAAAAAGACGCCCCGAATCGGAAAAAGACGGGGCTTAAACGGAGTGACAACCCTCTCCTCCAATGGCTGGCCTCCGTTTAGGAAGTCAGCCAATGGAGAAGAGGGGCGGGTTAAAGCCCCCACACTAAGAAACATTAAATCTCGGACCGAGACTGCGCAAGCGCAGCCTACAGTCCTCGACCTAAAAACGGTGCATGTGAGAGTAATTATAGTGACACACTGAGTATAGTGTCCAAGTGACAAGATTTGTGTATTTAAACACAGGGGTCGCATAATACTGTACCTTTATTTACAATGAAGGCATAGCGAACAAGGTCCATTACAAATTCAAACACAATCACCCTCAGCTTAATAATTTAATTATATAATTTTTGTGCTAGAAGGGCATCTTAAGACATGGCTGGACAAAATAACTGTCAATGTTCCGACTCTGAGCAACAGCATTAGTTGAAGAAGTCAAAAGCGGGTCTTCATCACGACAGGATGGTGTAATGGACAGCCTACAGGGAGAATCTGTGCAAACTACATACCTACACCGCCACAAATCAATTAGAGGTTAACCTAAAAAAAAAAACAAGTGGTTACCTTTGGAAGAAAACGCAACGTCAGGGGTGGCTGGTTGTATAACAACACGAGCCTTGCAATTGGAAGCACATACAAATACTTAGGGGTCAATTTTGACTCTAGGGGTAACTTTGGTAAACAGCGTAATGAGATATCAGCGAAAGCTGTGCACCTGCAGGTGACCCTCTCCAAGCTCTCAAAAAATTTGTCTGGCCCTAGTTTATCACCTTTACTAGAAGTTATGAGAGCAAAAATCGGTCCAACCCTGTCATATGGCATTGAGATCTTCAGGGGTATTTTAAACATCAACCAAACCAACATGTGACCAAAATCTATAAAAAGTCCTTCATTTGCCCAAAAATGCTTCCGCTGCCCAGATCAGACTAGAACTGGGCTTATTAAATTATGAAGTCTCTAATATTGGCACGTATCTAATCTTTTGCCACAAACTTAGACAAGCAGATATAGGCTCATTAGAGTCACTAGTTTGGCTAGACATCACCGAGAAAAATTCAGGGGGCTCGTATGGTCGCCTTTTTAAGGACTCCATCCGAGAAATGTCTGCGGGCGACCTATGGGCTCTCAATCCCAGTACGACAGTTTTCAAAAACACTATTAAGAAATGTGTCAGAACGAGCTCCCTAATTACTGATAAAGCCCATTTTGCCAAAAGGAGACACGCATGGGCAATTATGAATTCTTACGGGCGGCTATCTCCTGCCACCTACCTGTCCTGCACCTACCCCCTGTACCTAAAAATTAGCTTTATGGCTATCAGACTGGTTGATTGGCAATTCCTAAAAGATTTGCCCTGCTGGCGTCGCACATCAGAAGTTTTATGGTACAGAGGGTGCGGCAAGACGGCTGAAACCCTGGAGCAAGTGGTTTGTCTTTGCCCTGCCCTCATGTCACAGCGCAGACGCAAACTGAAAACGGAGTGGAACAGGTTGGGTATTCGGACCTGCAGACAAGCAATCATTGCAGCTCTAAGCCCTGAAAATACAGCTTTAAATATAGGCCTTACAACCTGTATACGCTTTGCATACTGCAACTTAACGCACGCTTCTCCCTTAATAGCAATAGTTTAAATTAAATTGCACTCTATTTTTAAGTTGCTAAAACTGCTCTCTTTTTATTTGACTGCACTTTATCATAACCTGCTGCTATCGAACTGTCGCTGCTATTTTTATCTGATCTCATTTTTATTAAAACCCGTAGTCATTTGCCAAATATTAGACTGTTTTTATAAGCCCAATATTGTTAATTGATAGTACCACAAATATCTTACGTTTTAAATCCCTGTTTAATGTTATGCTGAGTTTGTTTTTCTATTCACTTAAATGTAATAAGATGCCGCATAGCACAATTTGGAAGATTTGCTTTTAACCATTGTTGTTCAATTGATTTTTGTTTTCCCCGACTTTATAATGTGTACTGTTGTTGGTGCTCTCTTTAAGGATATTATTTTATATCTAAATAAAGATTATTATTATTATTATTATTATTGTACGAGTGTGTGTTTCATATGTAAGAAAACATTGCATGATATGGACGGGGTAGGAAAAGAACTCACCGGGTCTTCGATAATTGAAGGACTCCAAGGTGGTTGCCAAAGGGGCCTATAGGTCAGAGGCACCAAAGGGGTCATCCATCTGGAAGCCAAGGGTGGAATAAATCCGGTATCTAGGTAAATAGCGGAGGAAGAGGTGTAAGTGTCTTTTGTGATTACCTATTTGTGATCCGGTAAAAATTGCAAATTGGTAATCGCAAAATTAGATTTTGTTACACGTGGCCGATAGTTCTATAAATATAGAATATTGACTCTTTTTAACTGTGTGTTACACTGCTTTCTGGAACTACTAATCATTATCTGTTACGAGCCAGCACAAGGCCAGGCAATCTGCACAATCCAGGTTTTGTGTGGGTGTGAACATTTCATTTGTCAGACCCTGATGCCAGACTTGTGCTTTCAAATACTGCATAGAAAAAGAAGAAACAGTCAACTGACTATCAGGCTCAACGGCTGAAGGATTTGACAGAAACTTGAAACAGAAAGATTTTGAAATCAAGCACAGGGAGTGACAGCATGGACGTTGATTCGCAAAAAATCAGGGTTAGAGGTCATAGGGTATGTAACATCACATACCTTGTGACACAAAGTACATGGCAAAGATTATCCCTGGCCCTGTCCTTAGCCCATCAACCATCTCCAGTTTAATGATGAGGGGTTCTGGGAAGGGTAAAGTATTGGAACCCACACAGTAAACAGGGCTCTTGAAGCCCTGTTGACATTCTTTTTTGTCGCTTGCTGCATGAGCCCTTGCAGTCAGCAACATAAGTGCCAAGAGGAACAAAAGGAAAACCAGAAGTAGCAGCTCTTCACCCTTATAAAGGATAGGATAGCATAGGATAGTAGCTTCTAAAGCGCTTGAATGCCGAGGCGTCTTGGCGCTGAGTGTGTGAGCAGGGAAGAGCTATGCTGTAGGCTCAGTGGGTTTGTTTTAGATTTTGTTACACGTGGCCGATAGTTCTATAAATATAAAATATTGACTCTTTTTAACTGTGTGTTACACTGCTTTCTGGAACTACTAATCATTATCTGTTACGAGCCAGCACAAGGCCAGGCAATCTGCACAATCCAGGTTTTGTGTGGGTGTGAACATTTCATTTGTCAGACCCTGATGCCAGACTTGTGCTTTCAAATACTGCATAGAAAAAGAAGAAACAGTCAACTGACTATCAGGCTCAACGGCTGAAGGATTTGACAGAAACTTGAAACAGAAAGATTTTGAAATCAAGCACAGGGAGTGACAGCATGGACGTTGATTCGCAAAAAATCAGGGTTAGAGGTCATAGGGTATGTAACATCACATACCTTGTGACACAAAGTACATGGCAAAGATTATCCCTGGCCCTGTCCTTAGCCCATCAACCATCTCCAGTTTAATGATGAGGGGTTCTGGGAAGGGTAAAGTATTGGAACCCACACAGTAAACAGGGCTCTTGAAGCCCTGTTGACATTCTTTTTTGTCGCTTGCTGCATGAGCCCTTGCAGTCAGCAACATAAGTGCCAAGAGGAACAAAAGGAAAACCAGAAGTAGCAGCTCTTCACCCTTATAAAGGATAGGATAGCATAGGATAGTAGCTTCTAAAGCGCTTGAATGCCGAGGCGTCTTGGCGCTGAGTGTGTGAGCAGGGAAGAGCTATGCTGTAGGCTCAGTGGGTTTGTTTACCAGGAAACAGCCAGCTCTTCAACTATTTTCTGAAAAGCATCCGACTGGTTTGAAGTTGCAAGCAAGTCGAAATTCGGTTCCAGAGCTTTGCAGCGCAGTACGATAAGCTCCGGCCACCCCACTTAGCTCTTCGTATTTTCGGGATGTTAACAAGGCCCAAGCTCGCAGATCTGAGGGTTCTGGAGGGAGAGTACCACCAGAACAGCCTCCATATCTCAGCTGGCCCGCCTCCGTAAAGAGCCTTGTGTACCATACAGAGGGCCTTGATTTCAACTCATTGCTGAACAGGGAGCTAGTGAAGTGACCTTATGGCTGCTGAGGTGGGGTGACCCTTTGGTATGTTCAGCATTAGTCGAGCCTCCATATTTTGCAGATACTGAAGTTTGGTTTTCTGCGACTTGTCAATACCCATAAAGAAGGCATTGCAATAGTCTAGTTTTGAGAGGAAGAGCCCTGCTACAACCGTTTTTTGAAGCTCCTGTGAGATAAATTGTAAGATCTTACGAAGACTTTTCAATAAGTAGAAACAGGAGGAGGTTAGCAGGTTTACCTGTGTTGAAAAGTTGAGTTGATTGTCAAAGATCACACCAAGGCTCCTAACCTTGGTGGTGGGGGAGGGGTAATCGCCTGCCTGTATAGGCCACCAGGTTGTATTCCAAAGTAAGGGACCTTTCCCAAACTCCAGTACCTCGGTTTTCTCCATGTTAATTCGAAGAAAAATTTGGCTCATCCAGCTCTTAATATCTGCCAGTCAGGCGTGGAACCTGTTGGCCACGATCAGTGGTTGTTCTGCGACAGATATTATGAGCTGTGAGTCATCGGCACAAGAGACCAATGAGAAGCTGTGCATTCTAACAAGTTTGGCCAGACGGGTGACAGGGAGCTAGAAGGTGTCGGACCGCATGTTGACCCAGACTATATTCTGCTCCCTGGCTGTTAGGACAGGGGTTAACTGAGCACTGATATGGTGAGATGTTAAATGCATAATTGATGGCGGGTAAGGGTCATTAGGGGAGCCCGACTTTATAGATAGAATGAGATTATTAACCTCTTTCTGGGAGAGTGACCGAAAACTGACTAACTGAGCAGGCCCAGTTTTATTCTCCTGCATTGTGCTGATAATGCTAAGCTCGCCAGCTTGGGTGTTGAGGAGGTCATTATAGATCAAGTGAACCTTGCTTTGAAAGAAAATAGCCATTTTATTGCTGAAAGCTTGGTCTGGTCGAAACTGATTGTTCTGGGTGGGTTTGGCTAACAATTGGATGGAATTGGATGGATTTGAACAGCTCGCTCGTGGAGTTACTGGCGACTTCAATATTTGTGGTGAAATAGACCCGTTTTGCTACGATAATGGCCTCCTTGTATTTTTCTAGAGTTAGGTTATAGGCCTCTTTGTGCTACTTGCTGTAATCTGACCTCCACACACGTTCACTTCTTCTACAGTCTATTTTTATCCGTTTATGATCAGGCCTGTACCAGGGTGCGGTAGGCGCCGATCTTTTAACTGAGATAGTGATTTCAGGTACAACACAGTTAACAGCAGTGCAAATCCAGTTATCGAAGTGGCGCGCTGCTTCATTGTTGTCTGCAAGCAGTGTGGGTGTGAAAAATAAATGCAAACTTGGTGAACATTATCGGCGCCATCTTGCCCCTTTTCCAAGCCCATTCGTGCGCGTAAGCGGCAGCCATTTTGAGCACCATGGCCTCCCTGCCCCTCGCTGATAGCCAGCGCGTCTCTCTCTCTCTCTCTCTCTCTCTCTCTCTCTCTCTCTCTCTCTCTCTCTCTCTCTCTCTCTCTCTTAACCTCGCAAGCATTCCCCCGCACGCTGACAACCCCCGCTCTCTCATGCCTTGGGTCATAAACCCCTCTCCAGCGCAGCTTCACCACGGAACCCTATCCTGTTCCCAGCGCGACACCTCCCCTCATTCCTTTCATGGCCTCAAACCCTTTTGATGCAAACCCCCTTTTCCTGTGTCCCCGTTTGTCTTCCTTGTTCCCAGGCCGCCACCTGGCCCTGCGGATACTGTTTATTACCCCGTACAGTAGGAAGCTTCCCCTCCCCATCAAAAGATCCCCGAACCGATCAAAGCCCCCACCCCATGAGATCCGATCAAACCCCATGCATTCCGTGAATCGGCGGAATGCCCTGCTGTGCGACAACCATCACCTGTTGTGACCGGGGTGAAGAATCCAACTGTAAATGTATGTGGGAACGGGTCTGAAGGGGAGATTCCAAGGATGTTCTTTCAAGTACTAAAGTATTGCGAGAATGTGTTATGTGCAATAAAGGTCATAAACCCTAGTATAAGAGGCCAGGCCTCAGAGATGTGGTTAGAGCACCTCGTGACGATACTTGCTGTCTGAATTGATGTGTTCTCCTCCGGAGAGAATAAAATCCTCGTTTCCTGCCTTCCAGTCTCCAGCGCCTGCTTCTTCATTGATTAATATTGGTGGGTCATAGAGGCGATACCGCCGGGCAACATAAAAGGGTCTTTGGTTACCGGTTGTCTTTGGAACCCTTTTTAACAATTGGCGTCCCAAACGTGGGGCCCATCAGCGACTCGTGGATCCAGTGGGAGAGGTCCTGACGACAGAGTGAACGACTGCAACGATCGGAAGGTACCCTGTCCGATAGACCCTCGTCTGACAGCCGATCATCCGAACTTCACTGGTTCCGAACAGACCTCTCTCGAGTGATCTGCGGTCCTGACTGGGAACCATCAGGAGTGCCACGAGAAGTACGAAGAGAAGAGGACGATCGGGCGCTGGATTCGGAAGACGAGAAACTGTCCATGCGGTCCGGGTAAGGTCGTGTAAACACGACGAATTGCGAAAGTGATAGATAGTTGAAAGTGATCGATAATTGTTGAGAAAATACTAGTATTACTTTGTGTTAATTTATTGGAGATTCACTGTCTACAAACGGAGAAACAACAGGCTCTCCCTTTATAAACAGCGAAGGATAGGTACGCACCCGTTGGACCTATCTTTCTCCCCCACTGAACAATTGCCCCTTCCCCCATTGATTAACTGTTATAGATTGTTTTCTGGAGATTCTCTGTCTGCAAACAGGGAAAAATAGGTCCCCTCTTTGCAGATAGTGAAAGGGTAGGTGACGCGAACTTTTGCGAGCCTACTTATTCTCCCCATTGACCATATTGATTTTTTATTTTTGACCTAACATTGATTGATTGCTCAGAATTGGTTCATGAGGTATTCACTACGTGCAAACAACGTAGAATAGAAATATTCTGTCTAGTCTTTGCGCGCAGTGATAAGATAGGTAGTGCTGACTATTATCCCATTGTGATCCGTCATGCCTGTCTTCTCCCCACTGGTTAGTAGCCTGTTTTACCCGGACCGCTTATTAGAGATGAACCATCCGGCTCCGCTGGAAGGCACCCCTAATAAGGACATGTTCATGAAGCATGGATTAATTGCTATAGCCTATAGTGAGCTGTGGCATAAATATACGAAAAAGGATCGAGAAAGACAGTGGCCACTGAGAGGATCCTTTGATCTTGACAAAATAGAAACGGTAGAAATAGCCCTTCGTAGGAATGAAACAACACCTATTATGCTCGATAGTCTCGGCATGTGGCGCAAAGAAGCTGCACGACGAAGGGAAGGCGACGAATTTAGAAAAGGTGTAGGGACACGACAGACAACCCTCCAAACGTCTGGTAGGCAAAGGGAAGGGCCAGCGATGGCACAGTCCCGAGGAGTAGACATAAAAAGCGAACGGTGTAAAGGGATGTGCCGACAAGCCAACCCCGGAACACAACGACCCGAAGGTAATCCCCCGACATTACGCACAGGACGGACAGATGTAAAACAAAACCAATGTGCTTTCTGTAAATGTCTTGGACACTGGAAAGCCCAATGCCCGACTCTGCAAAGCATAGGTAAGAATGAAGGGTTGACAGAAAGGACGGACCGACAGAAAGGAAAAGGACGTGAGATAAAAACCAATCAGACTAGTGCAGACAGAACAGACAGGACCACCCCGTTTGATTATGCTCGGTGGCACAGATTTCGTCAGACCAATTTTAACGACATGTTAGAGTTCTGGGACTGATTGCTCTCTGTTGCTCCCCCACTCTGAAAAACAAACACAACTGCAGGTCAGTGTAAACAACCCCCCGTTAGAGAAAAGACTCAAGGAAGCCAAGCGTCTATTATATAACTTAGGATTTAATTACGGTAAAACACACAACCAACAGTAAATAGAATAACTAGTAGAACTCTCTAAAAAAAACAAACTTTACTAATAGGAAAAATACAAAACATATTATGCTCACTCCGGAAGTCTTCCAATGTAACAGTTTGATGGTACCGCCCATCCGAAACACATAGCACGTGTGGGGCGGGGCCTGCCAGCAACCATGGGCCAAAAAGAGAACGCTGGCGAGAAGGTACTGGAGACTCCACACAGCAGGCAATGAAATGGTCTTCCCATACTGCCCTTCCAGGGATGGCGTCCCCCGGACCGCGAGTAGGGAGGGGGCGGATGAAAATGACCCCCTCCCTTGTATCTCCTGGTCCGGCCATCACGAATTCCTCCATCGAACGGATGCAGGGTGGGCAGGGAGGAAGAGGCGACGCGGACGAGCCTCTTCCACCTCCACAGGTAGGAGGCTTCCCTGCCCTGGCCCGACGCCGATGTCCTCCAGCCGGACGACGGCCATATTTCCGCAACACAGGACACACAATGCCCGACTCGTATATTTTCTCAGTACAGGATATACAAGACCCGGCTGGTATACTTGCGTAGTACAGGACACACAATGTCCGACGGGCATATTTACGGAGCACCGGATGTACAGTGGTCCCCCAAGAGTCGGAATCAGGGGTGTAGGGTGGTCATCATGTGCGCCCCTGATTCCAAGGGACGGTGTAGGATGCGCCGGGAGAGGGAAACAGCACGGGTGAGCCTCCCTCACCTCCCCAGGCGAAGCCTCCACTGCTGCACCCTGGCGCCCCGAACCAAAATGTCCTGCTCCAGCAGCATGATGCTCTATCTTTCGCCATCACAAGAAGTTTCTTCCACTCCTGATGGATACGGCAAAGGTGGCTGCCACAGGGTCTCAAAATGGCGTCTGGGCCCTCGAAAGGCGGGTCTAGGCCGCTGGAGTAACTTTGTCCGAAATTGCAACTCGGGCACTTGCCCACCTGGGCGCAAGCCCCCACCATCGACAAACATCCCCTCGACTTTGAAGATTCTACCAAAGTCCCAAGAGCCCTCGGCCCCTTCAGGCTTCCGGTGAGGAACAGTTGCATTGATCTCAAATGAAATAACCACGGCACAGCAACAAGATGGCGGTGCTCTCGTGTCTGCATCAGCTTCCGTCTGAACCACCCAGGAACATTATGGGCTAACGAACTCGAGCAAGTTCCGGCTGAACATCAACATGACCCGGTAAGAGAGACTCTACCCCCTCCCTCTCTTGATTGACGGTCCACACCACCAGCCCCTTTGTTAGCACAGTTTTCTTTTGGACTGCCGAAAGGGACTCTGGTCCAACCGCCAATTGTCGGGGATATTTTGCCCCTGATGCTACTTCCGGACTAAACCGGCCTCGCCCAAAATGGCGCTGGTATCAATGGAAACTAACGGATGCCTCGTGGTGTTCCTTAGCTATGAAACTTGATGTACTAAGATATATATATATATATATGAACCATTGCGCACTCGATGTTAAAGGGAGGAGGGTTCACTTGGCGAACATTTAAGAAGGGTTCCGTAAAATGTTGATTTCAATGAACAATTTATTTTTGATATTTGTTGTAACTGATACATAACGTCGCTCATGATGCACACCCGCGGTTTACATCTAGGAAATGTGATTACAATGAGCTTGACTGTGTTTCCATTTATGAACTGAAATGCCCCTGATTCCTTCGTCACGCAATGAAATGTTTTTGGTTACTTGCAAATAATTAATTAGACCATTTTTACATGTTCTTGTGCTACAAAATAACCCCCTACTGTATGTGCTTCCATTGACGACATGTCAGGCCAAAATATGAATTGCGCTCTTGCATTCTACGTACTGAATAATTCTACAAATAAAGGTCTTAAAAAGCTATGGATAGGCATCGCCTACTTTTGTAAATGCGGGTATCGGTGGGAGGGTTTTTCTGTGCGCAACTGTTCTGCTCTTTTTTTAAGGTTATCCGAGAAAATGGTTGTTCGGCCCTGGGTTGATGGTCGAATCAAAGGTATGATACGCTGCCTCCAAGATATGCGACTAAGCTCAGGAACTGACGTATGAAGAAGGACCTCGACTTCTGAGAATGGGTAAAGTAAAACGGTGTGATCGATAAAATATTATAAAGATATGGTGGTCGAAGGTACTAAGGTACAGGGTTGAACGAAGAACTGATATGCCTTAGAACATCACAGCTTTGGGAATGATTTAGGGATCCCGATGGCCGGATACATCTACAAAACCGGGTACCTCACGCTAGGCACCTCTGATTCCTCTTTTTAGCGTTTTCACTACACGCGATCCTTAATGCCATCCTCGAACCTCCCCATGAACCACCTATCACATTGCCTGCCCCCATGACTCTAGGAAACCAAAACCCTAAGGGATTATATCCCGAAGAGATAAGTACGAGTATGTGGTAAGTAAAGAACTTTCGTGCCCATACATTTGATGTGTTCGAATGTTGTCCCCCTACCTCCCCCTTTTTCCCCCCTTTTTTCCCTCTGCAGGTTACATTAGAATCCCGATTAGAGTATCATAAGGGATCTGGAACCACGTCACGCCCGATGCATGAAGACGGACTAGCGCTGCAAAACGGCACAACAAGGACGCTCTACCCAATACACGACCTTTTTACCTGATCTAATGCTTTTCTGTCCCAAAACTGCATGCTTTCTACATCCTAACACAGACCCGAAACGTCTAAACGTTAGGTCACGCACTGAATAGCCCAAACAATACACGGTCATTCCCCATGTCACACGTGTACTGTTTGGCCTATTGTCTGTCTCTCTTTCTCTCTCTCTCTCTCTCTCTTACTCTCTCTCTCTCTCTCTCTCTCTCTCTCTCTCTCTCACTCTTTCACCCCTCCACACTTTCCCTCTTCCTAGCGACTAGCACCTAATTGGCGAACCTGGTGCACCTCCTGATTGGCCCCAAATACCACAAGTATTTGCACAAATTTGTCCTAAATAAAATTGTATCGGTACCACGTTACTACCTCTCCTTTTCTACTAAAATATGGATGAAATTTAAATTGACCGATAAGAAAGGGACAGGTAAGACGACTAAGGTTCCCTAAATTTGACCCACTCTGAGGGAACTATTTGTCAGTGGCTTCTATGATAAAATGTGTCTGTGGTAATGCGACCATCCCCATTGAAAATTGTCTCCGTACCCCAAGCTGTAAGAAATGATCGAGACATCCCCATCTACCCAAAATGCCCCCAGTTTGGTATCAGCTGCCCTGAACGAGAACTTGAAAAACGCCCCTTGCTCCGATTCGCTGTGTTCTTAATCGTTTTTCATAAGATCCCACCTTCCCCGAGGATAAGTTTAATAATTATCGCAAACCACCCCCCCCCCGAGTTTTTGTAGTAACCGGGTTGCGAGGATTTATATAGAAAGTTAGAAAGATGTATGCAAAGTTAAAAATTAGATCGAAAATCGAAAGACCTTGTTGCTGTAAGCCTTGCTGAAAATAAGATGTTTTGATGTAATGAAGACTTGTTTAGCCTATATTCATCCCTCAGAAGGGTGCCTATCAGACTATGGTGAATAGCACGTTGCACTTTTTGTAAAATACAAGGCCCTGAAGACCAGCCTAGCCTTGCAAGACTCGTGCTAGGGAAATGGGTCTCTGCCAGAAGAGCTGACATCTACTATAATAGACATATGACAAATGAATGTAATAATTATCAAAGCGTCAAAGAATTAGCCAACAAAAGGAAGTTGTAAGGAATCCAGCAAATCCATCATCAATTGTTTATACGTTAGCCGCAAAAATCTCAAATGTAGCGAGTGCTTACCCCAGTTGCTTGGTGTTGGGAGAGAAAATAGATTTATGTAACTACCTTTTTCTGCAAAATCTCTAAAGACTGTCTTTTCAACACTCATTTAAGGGTATCACTGTCGGAGGAGAAAGAGACCGGATGTGGGAGCACGCGGCCTGACTGCGGATTGTGGAAACATCAGCGACGGAGGCCGAGGCGAGACCACAGCAGTAAGGAGTCGCAGGACGGGGCACTGTTTCAAACAAAGCTAAGGAAAAGGGCTGACCTGAAGCCCCTGCTCTATGATCAACGTGTGCCAAAAAGTCCCCGCTCTCTGAACATGGTTACGGACCCGCCTGTCGCAAACCCTCCGTCCCCCTGATCTGTTCCCGACTTGGCCTTGCTCCATCCCCTCCTCCTCCGACCTACCATAAGGACTGTTCACACCCGCACCTTTCCACCCGAACTCCCAAGTTCCTCCAAATCCTACTGAGCTACCCAGAGAAGAGTACTCCCTGCGTCAGAAGGGAGGGAGCTCCGACTAAGTAGACCACGAACTATGTTAATCTTAGAACGGTGACCTAGAACTCCACCAAGGGTCGCCCCCGAAGAAAAGATAAACAAAGTCTGTGGTTCTGCCCGCTACCAAGCACCCTGAAGATGATGGAAGCAACAGGAAATGCCCACCACAGAGACTCAAGAAACGAACAGATCTCACAATTCTGGAACAATTGCACTTTCCATTGCAAAATCTATGCTCTGCATTACGGAAGAAGATGCACCTGCTCCAAAACCGTAACGCATTTCTCCTACGAGGTCTGGCGAAAACCAAACAGAATGCACCCCTACCCGCAGACCCCCAACGACTCAATCCACATGAACATTTCTGTTGATAGGTAATCCAGGTGCTCAACAGTGCCGACAGAAGACGACAAAGGACAACGAGAACTCTGATATTTTTACTGTATCTCCTTTCTCTCCCAATCACCATTGGACTGACTATGCACCCGCCGTATACAAAAAGGACTTACTTATATGATAACTTACCAGTTCTTATTCTATGATCTGTACCCAACGCCCTCGCTACGTAATTCTAGTCTGATATTGCATTACGATGACTTTTTCTGCAACCAACTTAACGATGAACCCGCCTACTAAATGATGAGATTTTTCAATATGATGTTTATAATGTGATGTTTACGTACAGTTCTTTCGCCTAAGTCCCCTCTCCCTTACTTATGATCGCTGCATATAGGTGTAGATAGGAAATAGGCCAGCAAGATGTCTTGGAAATGTTAAAGGGAGGACTGTGAAAAATAAATGCAAACTTGGTGAACATTATCGGCGCCATCTTGCCCCTTTTCCAAGCCCATTCGTGCGCGTAAGCGGCAGCCATTTTGAGCACCATGGCCTCCCTGCCCCTCGCTGATAGCCAGCGCGTCTCTCTCTCTCTCTCTCTCTCTCTCTCTCTCTCTCTCTCTCTCTCTCTCTCTCTCTCTCTCTCTCTCTCTTAACCTCGCAAGCATTCCCCCGCACGCTGACAACCCCCGCTCTCTCATGCCTTGGGTCATAAACCCCTCTCCAGCGCAGCTTCACCACGGAACCCTATCCTGTTCCCAGCGCGACACCTCCCCTCATTCCTTTCATGGCCTCAAACCCTTTTGATGCAAACCCCCTTTTCCTGTGTCCCCGTTTGTCTTCCTTGTTCCCAGGCCGCCACCTGGCCCTGCGGATACTGTTTATTACCCCGTACAGTAGGAAGCTTCCCCTCCCCATCAAAAGATCCCCGAACCGATCAAAGCCCCCACCCCATGAGATCCGATCAAACCCCATGCATTCCGTGAATCGGCGGAATGCCCTGCTGTGCGACAACCATCACCTGTTGTGACCGGGGTGGGGAATCCAACTGTAAATGTATGTGGGAACGGGTCTGAAGGGGAGATTCCAAGGATGTTCTTTCAAGTACTAAAGTATTGCGAGAATGTGTTATGTGCAATAAAGGTCATAAACCCTAGTATAAGAGGCCAGGCCTCAGAGATGTGGTTAGAGCACCTCGTGACGATACTTGCTGTCTGAATTGATGTGTTCTCCTCCGGAGAGAATAAAATCCTCGTTTCCTGCCTTCCAGTCTCCAGCGCCTGCTTCTTCATTGATTAATATTGGTGGGTCATAGAGGCGATACCGCCGGGCAACATAAAAGGGTCTTTGGTTACCGGTTGTCTTTGGAACCCTTTTTAACATGGGAGGGCAGCTGCTAAGAGCGTTTTCTAGATCCTTCCCCTATATCTATTTCATCGTCGGATCCTCAACGTGAAGGTCTTCCCAGGCTTGGCAAAGGGTTGTTATTTGCCCTAATGTCAAAGTAGATTGCCCTGTGGTCTGTCCAGGGTAGTGGGAACGTCTTGACCATTGAGATATCAAGATGGTTGGTAAATATGCCATCCAACGTATGGCCGGCCGAGTGTGTAGGTTCAGACACTAATTGAGTAAGCTCATGTGCGGCGAGATTGTCCAGAAGTCTGGCAGTATCAGAGTTATTGTCTAGCTGCAGGTCGTAGTAAAATTGCCTAAGATGGTGATTTAGGGAAAGTCTAGACAGGACTCTAATAGTGTCTGGAGGGCTTGCGAGAACGCTAATTTTGGGCCCGGTGGTCAGTAGACAAGAAATCCTTGAAAGGAGGACGTGTTGCCTAATTTGAAGGAAAAACGCATCAGCTCTGCTGGGAGCTCTATGATTTGGTGGACTCGCACCTTTATGTGGTCTCTGTGAACTACCGCGATTCCACCCTCTATGTTCCCCATCCTGTCTTGTCTGCTAACTGTGTACCCAGGAGGGAGGGCCGTGTTCCTGTCAGCATCTGAAGAATTATCGGTCCAGGTTTCAGTGAGAAAAACTATGTCAGGCCTGTATAAATGTAGCAGACATTATATCTGGTATTTATGCTTTGCGAGATAACGTAGATTCACTAAGATGCATTGACTGGGTCCTTGTTTGGCGCCTTTGGTCAGAGGAGCAGTGTGAGTTTTGCAAACCCAGGGAAGGTTTGTGCAGCAAGCAGAGGTATCGGTCTCTGCCTCATTTACCCCGGTCTCCACCGACCCTTTATCATCCTTGACATTGATGGAGCTCCGCATCGTGCTTAGTCTGAATTTACAATCTAAACAGGTAAACTGTTCCCTCATCTCTCCCGCTAGATAGACCTGGGGTGCACAACACTCAGCTCTCATGAGACCGAGCATTTGTTTCCTGGTAAAGACGTGCACCCCATTTTGGCCAGGGGTTCTGGCCCTGGGCCCGCTACGGGCGCAGACAGGCTTGCCTTTGGCAAGCCGGGCCGACGACGGCTGAAATGCCAGAAACCGGTCCCCGGAAGCTTGTTTCCTTCCCAGGTTCTGAGCTGGGATGGTGCAGTGAGCTAAAAAACGGTGTTGGATCTAGCCCTGATCTCTTGACTGGGTGAGAGTATTCTGCTTAATTCAGAAACTCTGTCCATCACCACCCCTTGTTGTTAAATATTTTGTCCACCCTAAGCGTGGAAGGGTATACTCAGATGTGAGTCCCTTGCTCATTGCACCATCAGGATTCAAGCAAGCCGGGCCGACGACGGCTGAAATGCCAGAAACCGGTCCCCGGAAGCTTGTTTCCTTCCCAGTGTAAGAATTGGCTTGGTAGTTTGGTTTGCCCTGTTCCCATCATGCCCTGGGACAGGAACAGACTAATTTGCATATAGCCAGGTTCTGAGCTGGGATGGTGCAGTGAGCTAAAAAACGGTGTTGGATCTAGCCCTGATCTCTTGACTGGGTGAGAGTATTCTGCTTAATTCAGAGATTCTGTCCATCACCACCCCTTGTTGCTAAATATTTTGTCCACCCTAAGCGTGGAAGGGTATACTCAGATGTGAGTCCCTTGCTCATTGCACCATCAGGATTCAAGCAAGCTGGGCCGACGACGGCTGAAATGCCAGAAACCGGTCCCCGGAAGCTTGTTTCCTTCCCAGTGTAAGAATTGGCTTGGTAGTTTGGTTTGCCCTGTTCCCATCATGCCCTGGGACAGGAACAGACTAATTTGCGTATAGCCAGGTTCTGAGCTGGGATGGTGCAATGAGCTAAAAACCGGTGTTGGATCTAGCCCTGATCTCTTGACTGGGAGAGTATTCTGCTTAATTCAGAGACTCTGCCCATCACCACCCCTTGTTGCTAAATATTTGGCACGCTGTCGGCACGGTCTCGCCAGTGTGATTTTTATAGGCGGTATGGAAAGGAAGCTGGAAAGCTGACCTCTGGAGAGGCGGGCTTGCTCTGACTGGCGGGCACCGCAGGTCGGCAGAGAGAAGCAACTAAGCCTTGGTGGCACTTCAAATCCTGAATGGTAACACACTTTAAAAACAGTTCTACAGTTTTTTTAAATTGTTAAATACCAATGTGCAAACACGCAAATTTAGCAGCAACTAAATAACAGCCATTCTGGCAGACACAAACTCTAAAACGCTGTGTCACACACTGCCGAAGAATGCTCGATCGCTTATTTAGTTGCTAATGAACAGATTTGTTCAATCAGTTTTTGATGACCAAAGTGAATATGTTTCATCTACCATTGAGAAAGTGTAAATTTTATTTACTGAAGTAAAACATTCTTCGGAAAGTATTGTCTTGGCATTTGTACAAACTATCTCTATTCTGGGCAGTCCAAGCTTTCCTGGAAATAACTGCTATTTTTTCTGCACAGAAACAATGTTGTGCTCAAGAATTGACAATGGCTGATTGATGTGTCTGTATATGTAAGGCTTCATTCATAACACTTTTTTGGTGCTGCTTAAGTGCAAATTTTGCATGGAAACGTTTTGAAAGTGCTTGAGGAACTGATAACGGACCCTAAAACCAGTTTGTATGTGGTCTTGTCCCTAATGGCCTACCCGCATGTTTTTGCTTCAAGTGGTGTCTGGAAGAGTAGCTGTGTGGGCTTTCCCGGAGTAGCACCAGGAGTTAGTTGTAAACAATTTGAATAACAACCAAATTATGTTTGTGGTTAATCATTTAAAATTCCTTCCTCACAGGGACCTACATGTACTATCTTACACTTGAGTGGGTACTTGTGAGTATGTATATATATATATATATATATTCAGATCCACATCCTTTGCAACGCCGGGACACCAGGACAGCGGTGCAGTGCAGGGGCAAAGGTTCCCCTGTGTCAATATACAGGTCCACAATACGTAGCAGCGCTACGTTATTCGCACTCTCCTCGAGAATCCAGGGATCAAAAGTTCACAACAAAGTACGCTTTTCCAAAATCCATTATTTATTCAGAATGCAGCATCGTGATAAGCCCGAGGAGGAGAGTGCGAATAACGTAGCGCTGCTACGTATTGTGGACATATATATATATATATATATATTTTTATTTTTATTTTATTTTTTTTTCACTGAAAAAAACATAGGTTTCAGGCCAGTTATAGTTAGAAATTAGCTTTTAAAAAAAACCTAGAAATTCACTGAAAAAAACATAGGTTTAAGGGGTGTTATAGTTAGCTGGACATTTCACTCGTACAAAACCATAGAAATTCCACTGTTCTAGTTAGTTCAGATAACGAAAACTCGCGCCCCCGCAATGCACTGCTCATGACGTCACATATTACATCATTCATGGCATGGTCAGTGACATCACTGATGAGATCACTGATGACATCTCAAATGACATCACTGATGACATAACTAATGACATCAGCCAGAGACTGTGTGTTTCTGTAAAGTTTAAATATGTTTTATATATATGCCAAGGTATATTGAAGAATCAGTGGTTGTATAAGTGTCTGGATGAAGGATTTACAAGGAGTGTGACTTATTGTATAAGTCACTGATTAAACATATCTTACTGAATGCATGCATTAGTGACTAAACTGTGTGAATGTCTGTATCAGTGTGTCTGTTGTTGTGTAAACTAGTACATGGGTTAGTCATTAGCTACATGACAGTTTATATGGGTTACTCATTGTTTGCCTGAGTATTTGTAGCGGTGCCTGAGTGTGTCTGTGGGTAGGTTGCAGGTGTGTGACTGTGCATAGATGTGTGACTAGTTGATTCACTGGCTCTTTGGGATTTATAGTGCATGTGGAAACAGCTCTATGACTGGGTGAGTGTGTGTATGGGTGTGTTTGTGAATGAATGGGGATCTCAGTGGTACAAAAAAGTAGCTACATATGTAAAAGGTAGTTTATGTGAGTGATGTTGTATATAAATAATTATATGTGACAGTGAATGATTATGAAAGTGGCTGTATAAATGAGTGTGACTTGAATCATTGATTATATAAGAAAGTAAGTATGTACTACTATCTGTATGAATTAGTGAGGTGGTGTATGTATAACTGTATAGGTGAGTAAATGGGAGTGTCATTGATTCTTTACATGACTATCTAGGTCTGTGAGTAACTCCATGGATGAGTGGCGGTATGTGACTGTCTGAATAGGTGTATGAGTGCATATGACAGTGTTGTATTGATGAGTGACTGCATGTATAATTGATTGCAGGGGTGAATGAGTGAATGTGAGTGGAGACCTAAGAATCAGTGAGTGGGTATGTACTAACTGGTATTGGTGTGTCTATGGTTTCAAAAATGGTAGTCTGTATTTTAGAAAGGGTGTTTCAAAGGATATATTAGGGTGTGAAGAGGTACATCAGATTATCACATGGATGATGTCATCAGTGATGTCATTTGAGATGTTATCAATGATATCATTTTAGATATCATCAGAGATCTCACTGACCATGCCATGAATGATGTAATATGTGATGTCATAAGCAGTGATTTGCGGGGGCACGAGTTATAGTTAGCTGAACTAACTAGAACAGTGGAATTTCTAGGGTTTTGTACGAGTGAAATGTCCAGCTAACTATAACACCCCTGAAACCTAGGGTTTTTTTCAGTGAATTTCTAAGGTTTTTTTAAATGCTAATTTCTAACTACAATGTCCCTATAACCTATAATGTTTTTAAGTAAATTCTAAAAACACGTGTATACTTTTTATAGTGAAAACGAACTTAACAGTAGTCTTTTATAACTTATAATTATGGCTCCTAGTTTTATGGTATTTATTTTTTGGGCATTTCCGTCTGTATTTATCCATATTTATTTTTAATAATTATATCTGTATTTACCCACATACATTTTGGGTATATTTCCACATTTATTTGTCTGATAAATATGCACTCATGCCTGAAGGACGGATCATTTTCAGTCATATAAACACTCTTAGATGATAAACTATATACAACCTTGATATTAAAATGTGCATATTTTCTTATACGAGCATATATATTTCTCTTTAAGGATCTTTACTAAAATTCTTTTATTGTTTGAACCCTTTTAGTTTTAGAATGACACACCTATTTGACTGGTACTCATCATTCAAAGCATTTAGAATCACCAATTTCCATTTTTATCTGACTTCCTTAATCTTCCTAACGCCCCGAGCACCGGTACGCCTTTTTGGGGGGTAGCTTTACGCTTTACAAATGCTGGCGTTTTTTAAATGTAATAGCATAGTGATGACAAATATTAGCACGTTTTGTTTTCTTCTATTGTGAACGATATTTTATTTAGATGTTTTTAATCACGAGAATGCAAATGACACGGTTTACTGGGTAACACTTCTTAAACTCTCCAACGTATGTAGATATTAAGGACCTTATACGTGTTACAATGGAAATCCCAACACGTGCAGAAGTTAAACAGTTAAAACGTGAGCATGTGTAAACTGTAAAACGTGGCATCTAAATGTTCCTTTCATAGACTACTCAATAACAAAAAACTATATAAACCACACCTGTTGTGCGATTAGTTTCGTTTTGGCGAGTTATTTCTCCATGTCCATCCTGTGATGCAGGTTCCATTTTCTAGCGTCATATTCTTCTTATGCATCAACAAAACATATTCTGGAGTTGTAAGTTGTTTGATTATGGCATAGTAGATATTTATAATACGTAGCTATTTGTCAATACTTAAACATTTATATGTAGAAAAAAGTGTTATTGCATGTTTTTGCCTGTTTTTTCTATAACGTCAGCAGCTTGTTTTTAGAAACAGACAGATTATAGCAAACATTGCTCCTTTTCTGGCTCCTTGGAGCTCATATACTGTGATTTTGTATATTATAATATTGACACTATACTTGACCTCAGAGGTGTTGGTGACCCGTCGGCGCAAACCCTAAACATTTACAATTAACGTCACCACCTTCCAGTTGTTAGCCTGTTTTTCCCTAGGGATCATATACTGTTAATATGTATATTATAATATGAACAGTCATGGTGATCCCAGAGGAGTTTATGACCCGTCGGTACAAAGAGTAAAGATATATAAGCAACATCACCAGCTTCTGGCTTTTAGTCTGTTTCCCCCTTTTGGTCATATACTGTGAATATATATATTATAATTTTCACAGTATAATGATCTTAGAGAAGTTTATGACCTGTCGCCACGAACATCAAACTTTTGGACATCCGTTCTAACGTATTTCGTTATGGATCTTCTGTTCTATTCATAACTTTATTTTCCTTTTCTTTTTTGTGTAACAATGGTATCATTCGCTATATTGTAATAGACTGTCCCATTGTTACATAAGAGAAATTGGAGATTTGTCGGCGCCACTTGTAATACAGCTTAGGAAATATTATAACGTACTTGATCAGATATTTTTCAGTGAGCATATTTTACGAAATTACAGAATAAAAAAATATAGCTCTCCTACATACTTTGTTACTTTAAATATTTGATAAACCCTACATATCTGAATGTTATTTTCTAATTTCTATTCTTCAAAGTTGCGTTCCTATTCACGTTCTCCCTATAGAATATATAGGACCAGTACTGTATATTGTAATAGTACTATCCTATATATTCTTAAATGAGTTTGTGATTTGTTAGCGGAACAGTGTGCAATCTCTAAGCACTATCACAGAACGTTCCCGAATTCTCGAAATACAAATTTGCAAAATGATAATGCATATATTTCTATCTAATATAAAGTCATTTGTGTTTAACTGTTTTTTACTTGTTCTTCTGACCTCAGATAACGTAGTGCGGGAGTGTTTGTTGTAGCACTTCTTTTCTACTTTATCTAAAAGTAACTGATGCCCTCTTATATTATCAAGATTATGGGGCAACACTGTTACAAACTATAGCATAAAAAAGGAGGGTGTCGCCACGCTTAAGTTATATTTTATGAAATTCCATTTTTATTTGTCACCCCTTTGTATGTAGAGTGTCAGTTTCCGAAAAAAGTTTATTTGTAATCACTAAATAAAAACTGTTTCAAACCTACTGATTCAAACTAGGTGGAGGTGTGCGCAACCACAACTCCCCGTCAGAAAAGTAAACACCACATTATAAGTAAATAGTGCTCCTGG
Source organism: Lissotriton vulgaris (assembly GCF_964263255.1). NCBI lineage: Eukaryota > Metazoa > Chordata > Amphibia > Caudata > Salamandridae > Lissotriton > Lissotriton vulgaris. The sequence goes on from NC_141685.1 coordinate 1,531,641,761, forward strand.
CTAGTATCCCACCCGCAAACTTGATAAAAAGAAGACCGCAAGACACTATTATTTTTCTGCCGTGATTTGTACACCACACAGCAATTATATAAATGGCCCTTATATATATTTAAAACAAATGTTACCTTCACAATCCCTGTCCACCACCATGTGACCACTGCTCCTACCCTCCCCTCTACTAGTTTGTTTTCCCGTACTCCTTTGCAAGTGCGTCACAAAATGACTGACAACAGTGAACCGTTCCCACCAAATAAGGAGCAAGCATGTGCTCCGAACACTTTAGCCAATAAAATGTCCATGTTGTTCCGCACGGGAGGAGAGAATGGCTGCCAACACTTCTACTTTTAATGCTTCACAGCCAATGAACTTTAAGCTTCGGAAGCTCCCGCTTGGAATACTTTACCCAATGAAATATTCCTAATACTCCGCGGAGAGGGAAGGAATCGCTGACAACACTTCTACTTACAATCAACATTAAGCTTGGGAAAGTCCTCCTTGGAACACGTCAGCCAATCAGATGTCCCTCCTACTCCGCGTAGCGCAAGTGATTGGCTGGCAACACTTCTACTTTCAAAAGTTCGCAACCAACCAACATGAAGCTCTGGAAGCTCATCCTTAGAACACGTAAGCCAATCAGATGTCCGTCCTACTCCACGGAGGAGAAGTGAATACCTAACAACACTTCTACTTTCAGTAGTTTGCAACCAATCAACATTAAGCTCAAGGAGGTCCTCCTTACAACATGTGAGCCAATTAGATGTCCTTGCTACTCTGCGGAGGAGAAGTGAATGGCAGGAAACACTTCTACTTTCGATGGTTCGCACCCAATGAACATTAAGCTTATTGTTGGAACACCTCAGCCAATTAAACGTTAATTTTATTCCACGCACACATACAGAACACGCCCTCCCACACATTAATAAACATCCTGTAACAAAGTGACTCTATCAGTAACAAAAGTGAACACTGCATAATAAATAAACATTATTCCACATTATATTAAAGAAAGGCCGCAATACGGCGCATTGTTGTTTTCCCAATATAATTTCCACAGCCTACTGCACCCCCTCCAAAACATGAGTGAAACCATGGGACTGCAGGGGCCCCATCGAGCCCCCGCTATTATTCTTTCAACAAATACCCCCGGGATCCTATTTCCACAGCCTACTGAATCCCCCTCCCAACATGAGTAAAGCCCAGGGGCCTCATTAAAATAAAACGCAGGAACCCGCAACCCCTGCGCCAATTATTTTTTTTTTTATCATTCTTTTTGGCCGTGGGGGTCCTTCTGGGACCCCTGAAAAGGCCTAGGGGTCAGGGTGTTTCTACCCTGCCCCCTTCTCTTGTTTTATACCTTTGTTTCTCAGTTTTCTGGTAACTCACTTCTACCGAGCCACAAGATGGCTGCCAACACTTCCTGGTTTGGAGTACTGGCAGCCAATCACAGTGAAACTCACGCAGGTGTCTTCGGCTCCACCCAGATATCGAAACTTTTATTTCTCAGCAACTACTGAATGGATTTACACCATTTTTAAAAAAGGTCACTTTTTGATCCAAGCGCTGCCTTTCTGTCAAATTTGGAGTGATTCCGTTCAGTAGTTTCGGCTGTATCCTTGCACAAGGTTTCTTATGGGAAATTGATTTTTTCACTCTTATTTTTTGAATTTCTCAAAAACTGCTGGATGGATTTACACTATTTAAAAAGGAATTGCTTTCTGAAGCAAGCTCTACTTTTCTGCCAAATTTGAGGTAATTCCGTTCAGCAGTTCAGGCTATACCTCGTCACAAAATTTGCTATGGAAATTAACATGGGGGAACGCGTTTTGGGACCCCCCTTTTTTCTCAGTCCCCGCTTGACGAATCACCCCCAAACTTTCAGGATAGGAGCTGACTTGGATAGACTTTTTTTATTAGAACTTCACAAAGATTCGTCAAAATACTTTTGCCAGGCTGTACACAGTCTTGGAATCATGCTTATTTACTGCTCCTCATAAAAACGTCATCTGCAGATCTGGAATTCTTTTCAAATTCATAAGCCTATTTATCTGCTCCCGGCTCTTCCCAAAACATTAGAAAAGGCAGCGAATCGCCAAATTAACCAGCTTTTAAAAATGTATAATCTTCAACATGACTCCTAGTCCAGCTTTAGATCCTGCTACATCACTGAATCAGGGTTATTGGAAGTCACAGACCTGCTCAATTGAGTCTTGATCAAGGGTGCACAGCCATAGTGGTCCCACTGGATCTGTCCATCGCTTTTGATATGGTTTCACACTGGATATTGTTTCAGTTTCTATCTGATTGTGGCATTGGCGGTCTAGCGCTACCATGGATTTGGTCCTATTTGATCAATCCCAATCTGTGTTTCTCCCGCCTTTCCTGTCTTCATCAAATCCTCTCTCTTATGGTGTTCATCAGGGTCAGCCCTCAGCCCCACTCTTTTTAATATCTATATGGCTCCACTAGCCAAACTTCTTAGATGGACGGATGGAGTAAGGGCAGTCGGAGAACTGGATATATGTCCATCCGCGCAATTTGGATGGGTGGACATGAAGACATTTTTTTACTGTCCGTCACCATCAGGTAAACTCTGGTGGTAAGGGACAGTAAAAAAGAAATAATGTCCCCCTCGTCATTGGAGATGACTCCCATGCGAGGGGGTATTCTCCTTTTTATTTTCAAAATGTAAATCCCGCCTTGGGATTTTCTTTTTGAAAATAAAATATAAAACTGTTTGGTGCATGGCTATATTATGTTGCCAAAGCACTGCACCAAATCGCAAAAAGAATTGACAGTAACGCAATTACAATTGTTTCTGCTACTGCTTTATAAATTATCTCTACTTGGCAGTCACTTATAAATCTAGCTGGTTGTACTCCTCTCCAGGACAACAGAGTAATTTACTCCGTCGTCCTGGCAGGACCTCAAGCCTTCCACAAGGCTATAAATGAGACCCTAGGTCTTACAGGCTTTGAATAATGAAACGAGTATTAGGTAACGGGTTCCTGTTGGTGAGTTGGATATCAGACTGAGTGCCTTGTATATGAAGGGACAGCTATGTCAAAGGCAAGCTATTAAGGGGCACACAGGGAATGCAAGAATGAAGTATAGAGTATATGGGGGTGCCCTTTGTGAGGGGGTGGAGTATAAGGAATATTACCAAAGCCTCACTCCAAGTTGCTAATGGCAGAAATCCTAAATAGATTCATTATCAAACGTTTAGAATCAAGAACAGGAAGAGAACAAATAAGTGTTCTCAGGTGTTTCAGTTACATACTTGGGTACTTTCACTATAGTCGTGCGAGTTGTCAGCAGCCCAGGACTATGGCCTGCACCTGTGCAGCATTCCTAGTCATCACAGTCCCCTATTAATAGGGGAGAAAAACAACCAGTAATCCTTGCCTTGCTGAAGATAAAACCCCTATTTAGTCTCACTAACTACAGTTAAGGTCAGAACCCATCAGTCCCCATGAGCTCTCAACCTAGGACCATATTTTCCTTACCCATGTGTGAACTATTCACCTCCTCCCCTCATGGGACAAAGGGAAGTGTGGGGGTGCTTACCTCATGTTTTTTCCATCATTCCATTGTCAAATATCTCTAGTAGTTGATTTTATGTTCCATATACAAAACTGTCCACCTTGCTTAGTAGCCAAGAGGGCCAGTGGTCGTTGTAGATGGGATAAAAAGCCGACTATCACCCGTCTTACAGTATTTCTCTTGTTGGATTTTCGGTTCCTGATCCCATAGGCTCTCCGTGGCTCCAAAGGCAGACAAATTCTAGCTTGGTGTGTTCTAGGATAAAATGGAGCACAAAAGCTATCATGTTATCTTTTTCCAGAACTCCTGAAAATTGGAGATTATCCAGCTGAATGTTATCTTCTAAGTCCATAAATAGTTTTTGCATGTACCAATGATCCTGTTCCCTGTTGATTGTGGTCATCATTTTTTGTTCTCAATTCTGTCTTTGGCCACAAACAGTTGAGAAATAATGGCAGCTACATCAGCTTTCATCAAGATGACTTCAGTGGACGTTTTTGAACTGTTCTCCTTGACTGGAGAAATCAATGAGGTCAGGCTATCAACTCTTAATATCATCTCCATAGCCGCACCCTGTGCCAATAATTACAGGTTTTTTAGTAGTCTGTGGCTTTTCCCTGGCAGTCCTTTTGTAAACAGGAGTTATTGTTCTGGTATCGGCATCTGAGGATTGTGCTCAACCTGGGTCACTGGTTCAGCTCTAACGTAACTATGATGAGAATGGGAGGAGCTAAAGAGTGCAGTCTCTTTAATGAGTGGATTTCTGGAGCAGATCAACTCTATCCTGTCAAACAAATATCATGAGTCTCGAGCAAGCTAAAATGTGCTAAGGTCTGTGCAAGTCTATTTTTCAAGCCTGCAAACAACCTCTTCTTGAGCGCCAATCAAAAGTCAAAGTAGAGGCCTCAATGTTCAATACTAGCTGTCCAATGTCTTCATGTTGTTTTTTCAATCATGACTGAGTTGCATGCTCCCCTGGGGCAGGGTCCCTTCAGTATTGGTGGTTAAGTGTAGTGCCAAAAGAATTTCAATGGCCTCTTCTTAAATTATCTGGCCCTTGCTACAAAAATTAGCAGGTGTATGGCAGTGTGGAAGACATATTTAAGGCACCAAGGCATGAGTTTATATGCCAGTTAGGAATCTGACACGTTTCCAGGATGGTCGTCATCAGGAATCATGTGCAGCTCTCTTTCTATTGCTACTGCGGCTCGTCTCTATTACTACTGGTTGCAGGTAACTGGCCACACCCTCCAGGACCAGCACACTTGGGACCCACAGCCCTGCAGAGAAACGCCCACCCCCACTTATGATGCCCGCGGGGCTGACCATGCTCCTGTCAAGGTCTGATTCAGTCTCATCTTCCAGCGCTGTGCCAACCCCTCCAACAGCACCAGTAGGTCCTCTTCTTCTCCACCTCTATGTCCATTCACAGGTCATCTGGCCAGTCTAGAGGGGGCCATGCTGACTTCTCCAAAGAGTTGGCTGCCGCAGAACTTCAGAGATGAGCCTTCACTTCCATGCTCTTAGCTCCACCCGCCCACAAAAAACATTGCTTCTGTAAACTATTCAGAAGTATGAAATTAACAATCCTTGGCACTTTTGAATCCCACCACCACAGAACTGTACATGGTCAGCCCGTTTAAGCTTATTATTGTTACCAAGAAAATTCTTCACAGAATGGAAAAACCTCCTTCTAGCTCTGTAAAGCCGAAGCAATGTGAGCAGAAAACATGTGACAATTTTGGCACGTACAAACATTCTGTTAGCTTGCATGAAATAAAACAGGGAATCCTCTGTCATAGAGAAATCAAATCCAGGCTTAGCACTATTTACTAGTGAAACTCTGACACAGTTTAATTCAATACATAAACATCAACTACGTGAACATGCATCAAGGCAGACAGCAAACTTGTAGAAAAGCGAGTCTGCACACAATAAATGGGTAGTCAGGCTTCATCCACTAAACCGGGTATTTGCAGTCTACATTACAAAAATATGGAAATTAGCTATCATCAAAGTTGCAACCACTAAGCCACCAGTAATCAAACTAATTTTTTATCTTGGTAGGGGGACCTACAGAATACAAGGTACTTGCATGCCTTACAAACTCAGAAATTAAACTCATTGAATATTCATGTTCAGTACACACAATGGAATTATCTCTTATATGCACTTTGTACTCTGTCAAAATGGCACTCTGTTAGTTAACACTTTTATTAATTCTCCATCAGACTGGAATCTACTAACCAATGTAAGCTTCAATTTTGAAAGAATCTCAGTCTGTACGTCAGTTTCCTAGTTGTCTACACTGCAAGTCATATCCCTATCCAAGTGGCATCATTTAGGTAAAGGAACCCTTGCACTCCATGCAACCACAGTTGAGAGGCCACAATTGCTAACCGCTTTGTGATCTCCCAAGGTGCTGATGTGCGGCAATATTAAATAACTGTGGACTGAAAATGTGTACCCTCTGCCAAAAACACTCTTTCTTGCCCAGAACAATCGGAATATATAAAAATGAATCTTACATATTCCTGGGCACCTTTAAATGGGCTTAGCAGTGCCAAATTGTGTGTGTTAGAGATACAATCAATGGTCCTGTCTTTTTCATTTACTTGTTGAGAGCCAAGAGGTCTAAAATGGGCATTTCTAGCTACTCTTTGCCATAAGAATGTATATAAAGTAAAACTCCTATTTGGATTTGTTTCTCTGCATCTCTTCTCTTCCTCTAAAAACCTTTATGCATCTATCTGTTTTGTCAGAAAAGGGCAGTCTGAAGGAAAACTCTTGAAGCAAAGACTGTACTTTCTTCTTTATCAGCCATTGACCTAAGGTCAGTCGTCTCACTCCTAAAAGAACTCAACCCACCTCTCACCATTGTCATATGCTGTAAGAAATTTCTCAAAGTATGTTCACCTTGGCCCTAGTGGCCTAAACCAGAGCTGTTGTCTTAAGTTAAGTTCGGCTTCTGCTCCTAGATGACTTCCTTTTCTAGGACTGCCTTCTAAAAGGAAGTCTTCCAGCAAGCCTAGACCTCTGCAGAGTTGAAGGCATCAATTAGCTTTGCTCCAAAGAGCAAAATGCTAATTATAAGCTGGACTATTTAAATGTATCTAATGGTTGGACCCCTTTGTCACTAAATCGTTTCCCTCTATCAGTGGTGTGAGAAGTTGGCCTGATATGTAGTGCTCACTATTCTAGTGATCACTGTGTATCATTCCAAACGACCCTTATTGATGATTGGTTGTAAGTCAACCGTTAGACCAGCTATCCTAGTAGCATGGACAAGAGCAGTCTTTAGGCTAAACTCTAGAGGGCGTGTTAAGCCAGCTGTTATACCATCACATATACCCCTTGAACACCAAGTGAAAGGACACCACACAAGTTGTTATTAAAATAAAGTATATTTATTTAGAACACAACAGCCCTGGACTCTTTATGAGGACAGGGCGCTAAGCACAATACAAAGCTCTTAAGAAAATACTGAAAGTCGCACAATTTACACAAATGCCCGAGGGGCACGAAAAACCATATACTCTAAAAGTGGAATGCGAAATTACTAGCAGGTGAGTACTACTCTAATAGGCTTTAGGATCGCTAGGACTTGACTACTGAACCTTCAGATTACTAGCAGGAGGCCTAGGGAGATCGGGTGCAGAGTGTGCACTCTCACGCGGGATGCGGGACAAAGTCTATGGATGCTAGATTTCGTAAAGTTAGTGTTATCGGACGAATGCGACTAGGTAGAGCTGAAACGAAAAAGATCTGGACCTTTGGATAGTTAAGCTATGCTGGAGCACTGAAATGCTGAGTTTACCTAGCCCAGGGGCTGCGGATGCATAGGTCTGAAAAGACGTCGGGAATCCTCGTTGCAGTCTATGGAGCCTGAAAGAAGAAGTTGCTGGCAGGCGACCAGTGATGAAGTTCGAAGTGATCCGAGCCTGGATCGAAGATGGAAGACACTTGTAAGCAGAGGGGACCAAGTTCTGAACCACTAGCCAGTGATTAGATGGGCACCAGGATGGCACCGGATTGAGTCACCTCGACCAGGTGAGTGGGCGACGCTGGGCTCTGCAGTCTCACGGACCAGGAGGCGTTGTCGGCGACCAGGATGGAGGTGCGAGCTGTCCCACGATGGTATCTGCTGTCGACGTCGCTGGACCCAGGATTGGGGCAACAAGTCTTGGCAAATGCAAGCCCACGCGGTGGACTTAAAATGGCGTCTGGAGTGGACCAGGAGGGTCCGGGGTGCTCCTCTGTTGGGGGGGAGCAAGGGCCAGTCTGGAGCAACCAGACCAGTGTTGAAAATGTCGTCGTTCGTCGTCAGGAAGGCCACAAGCCAGCAGGCAAGTAGCCGGACAACGCGGTGAGCAGCAAAGAGCAGAAGGGCCCCACGCAGATCTCGTGGATGCTGGGGGGCTGGACTTCGGTGCTGGAGCTGCTCAGGGTTAGGGCTTCTCACACCCCAAAGCACTCACTCGAGGATCCCTCGGCGGTCGTGCTGGGAAAGCGTCGTGCAGTCCTGAAGATGGCCGGTCCCTCGAGGTCTCATCACACCCACGAATCACAGCTGAGCTGACGATGCAGGTAGAGGTCAGAGGTGCCAGGGAAGCCGGTTCTCGTCGAGGTGGGAAGTCTTGATCCGGAGGAGAGACTTACAGCAAACCGCGATGCTTGGATGGTGCCTGCGGGTGCAGGGTGGCTACTCCTTAGCCACAAGGGAGAGTCTTCTGAAAGGTTCAAGAGTTCTTTTGTGGAAAGCCATCAAGATTCGGAATTATCTAATTTGGAAGGGGTCCCCGCTCCCACCTTTATACTAAAGAAAGGGGCTGGTACGGGACTAGGTCCTGCCCATGGGTGGGACCAGGAAGGGGGGTGGTTACACCCCTCTCCCATGCCGGACTTTCTCCAGCTCAGGGGCTGGTGTGCCCCTGGAACCGGTTCAGACTGGCAGATGCATAGTGAGCACTGGGGTGCCACTTGCAGTCACCTTCCTATTCAGCCCTGCCTACCTAGGATACACAAAACCCTGTCTGGGTCGGTGCTAGCACCGCCCCTGACAGGAAACCCTTTGTCCAAGCTCTCCTCGCTGGAAGGACTCCCACCAGCAGGAGGTCAGAGTTGTGTCTGTGGTGGCAGCATCCATTTTGTGATGCTGAGGCTCGAGTTAACTTTAACCGGGGTTCACAGTTACATACATGTCGTGTCCCTCTAGAAGGGTGGAATGCTAACCCCGTCACCAGAATTGGCGAGGGGTTAGTATTCCAATTCGTATGACACCTTACTCGACATGTTTTGATAAAGCGATACCAAAGATAGCAAATAACCGCGAGGATTATAATGCACTTAAGAGTATATGGTACGCGTTATCATAGAACAGCTATTAGGACTTGGTTCCATAGCTGCAGACGGGCTCAGCTCATGCCAGAGCACCATCTCACATGATTCCACGCACTCTGCCTTCAGGATTGTTAAGGCCTGCCATAGGAGTGACTGATAGGAATCTATGTGTCCATTTTTAGGGTTAGATATAGGTATACTATATCTACAGCAAAGGGTGATTACACCACTTTGCCCCAGCTGTCGTGCAGCCAGTTGTGTCAGATTTAGATGGCCAGCCAGGGGTGGCATAATACATGCTGCAGCCCCTGGTAGGCCCTGGGTACACCTATGCCCTGAGTTACAGGGTCTGATAAGGTGGCCCAGTACCAATTGGTAAATGCACCTAAGGTGCACGTGTCAATTTAGTGAGAGAACAGCAAGGCTGTGGGTCTGATTAGCAGGCCCACAGCCGGAGAAGTCGTAAACCAGTGAAGCAAAAAGCAAAAATCTGGGGTGATCATAGGATTGCAGACCCTACTCTCCTACAAGTGGTAATCTGGGACTTAAATAAGGAAAAATACAAAAAAAGCTCTTGCCTCTTATAAAGCAATGATAATAGCAGCAAAAAAACATTTTTTCACACTCCATATAGAGACTGCGAAAAACTCCAGTAAACAGTTATATAACATCGCCAAAACTCTTTCTGGAAATACCCCGGATCTTAATCCACCTCCATCACAAGCATTATGTGATGCCTTATCTGAGTTCTTCTTCGCAAAGGTAAATGATATTTACCAAGCCTTTAACTCAGACCTGGCCAGCAGTAGTGCTACTACCCCCATGATCACTCCAAAAATTACCATGACCAGTTTTAAACCCCTTACCACTGACCAAATCAAGAGCATAGTAAAATCGATTAAAGCTGGTTCAGCTCTGGATCCATGCCCAACTTCTGTGATCGCAACTGTGCCAGACACAGTCATCCCTATTATTACCTATGTCTGTAACACAATACTGACATCTGGAACTTATCCTGATTCATTAAAAAATACGCTGATCAAACCCCTGCTCAAAAAGCCCGGTCTAGATAAAGGTGAACTAAAAAACTACCGCCCCATAGCGAGCCTCCCTTTTCTAGCTAAAGTTACCGAAAAGGCTATGAATCAGCAGTTGTCGGCATACATAGAAAGTTACAACTTGCTGGATGACACTCAATTCGGTTTCCGTAAACACCATGGTACGGAAACCGCTCTCATCAAAGCAGCTGATGACATAAGAGTCATCCGCGATCAAGGAGGAACAGCTTTGCTTGTTCTCCTTGATCTCTCAGCAGCCTTCGACACGGTTGACCACAAGATCTTGGTCGACCGTGCCGAAAGGATGGGTATTCAGCTTACTGCTAGGGACCTACTTGCTTCCTTCCTAGCCAACAGAACCCAGGCGGTTACACTGGGCCCTTTCCAATCAGCTGATCTGTCGTTACCGTGTGGGGTTCCCCAAGGCTCATCCCTAAGTCCGACACTATTTAATATATACGTGTCGGACCTTGCCAGTGTCATCAAAGCATATGGGATGAGCCTAACCTCATACGCCGACGACACTCAACTGGTGCTGGCCATAAAGGGTGATGGACAGGAGGTGGCAGAGAGATTCCAAAGTGGGATGATTGCTATCGGTGAGTGGATGGCAAAAAATTGCCTGAAGCTCAACTCCGATAAAACGGAGGTGGTTATCTTTGGTAACCTTTTGCCAGTCTGGTCTGCAGCCTGGTGGCCATCGGCTCTAGGTACTCCTCCCTGCTCCACGGTTAAAGTCAGAAACCTAGGAGTAACATTCGATGACCAGCTTAACTTCATGGCCCACGCAAATAAGGTGGCAGCCAACGCCCATTTTAAGCTCAGAATGATAAGAAAAATCATACCTTATCTACCAGACTCAGCAGCCAAAATGTTAGTCACCTCCCTGGTCTTGACATCGTTAGATTACTGTAACGGTCTTTTGCTCAATGCACAAAACAGAGTTACCAAAAAATTACAGACCGTGCAGAACGCTGCGGCACGCGTACTGTCTAAAAAACCTAAATTTGCACCTATTTCGGACACTCTGAAAAGCTACCACTGGTTAACCATCCACAACAGGGTAAAATTTAAATCATTGTGCACAGTCTATAAAACACTACAGGACCAAGGACCGCGTTTCCTCAAAGAGCAACTAATTCCATATAACCCGCCTAGAACACTTCGATCTACCTCACTTAATCAACTAGTGGTTCAACGCAGCAGAACAGCTTCTTGGGGTGACCGCCGCTTTTCAATTGCGGCCCCTAAACTCTGGAATACCCTACCAAACCACATAAAAACAAGCCCCTCACTCCTTCAGTTTAGGAAAAAACTGAAAACATGGTTATTTATTCAGTAACTCAAGCTTCTGAACAAACTGATCAGGGAGAGACATCATTGCATTTTAGCGCCGAGACGCCCACGGGTAATTGTACGTGCTCTATAAATGTCATTAATAAATAAATAAATAAATAATTGCAAGCCTGGGGAAAAACTTGACAACTGAAACCAAGAACCTCTTGCTGCCAAAGAGGTAGAGTGTTCCCTCGCAATGCAGTCAATACCTCAACGCTTAAGATCAATCCATTCTATCAATTAACATCTGACATGATTTGTCACACTTAGCATCAGGCAAATGATTGACTGTGTTCTCCACCTGCTGCTATAGTATATATTTGGATCCCACAGAATTACAGGCCTCAATTATGGTTCTCAAAGCCAAAGAAACTCCTGCAGGTGCTTTGTTACCATTACATCTCTTCTCTTGGAACCTAGTGACCAGTTTGGGAAATCATCAGGCATTCCTATGGAGTTGGCTATATCCACTACTAGGAGGTCAGACAGCCAATGACAGGTTAAGTAAAATCGATTACCCCCACCTCCATGTATTAGCCATAATGTTTTAAAAGCCTCAACAAAAAGTGAAAAATGGCCACTCATCCTGAGGGATGTATATAAAATGTCATTAACTCTGCCTAGCACACCCACCACTTGAATTGTGGGTAGAATAACCCCAAAAGTAGGAGATGCCCTATGTAAGTGTAGTATAGCAAATTTATGTCATCAGATTAGGGGGTTGGCAGCACCTCATTTTCACTGGTGAGATGCCTGTACCCTTTGAATCCAGCAAGTCATGCAGTGTCACATTTCCTTCATCGTAAATTAAATAACAAACACCAACCAAATAAGCCCACAAGGATCTATGTGTTTCTATAATAATAATCATAATGGTCCTGTGAGACTCCTTCAAAATGAGGCACCCACCCTTACTCAATTGAAGGCACCCTGAATGAAACAATATATTCCATAATGTTAATTAATACAATGTGTGGGCCTTCATTGAACAACATGGATTCTTCATAATCATTTCAAGCATCAAGTAGGTACAAAGAGGCAATTGTCATATAAGGTCACAAAGTGCAGACGTCACAGTGAAAGTTAAGTGTGTAATATGATTGTGTACTATTAAAAAGCATCTTTAAGTGATAATTCCCCACCTCTATACATAAACAAGTAGAATCCTGTTCAAAATCACAGTTCCATTTTACATCAATTTGCAAACTCAGGGCCAGGGGATCTAAATGTCGACGTTTTGACCACTGAGCTGTTTATAGGGTCTCATGGGGACAAGTCCTCTGGAAAACCTATTACCTACAAGAGAAAACATGAGGCCCATTCAGAATGCTATGGGCCTGCAAGGTGTCAAATCAAATAAATATGCACTTAACTCACCACATCAGAATCTTAGTAAAGACATTACAAATTATTCTGGAGTCCAACCATAAGAAAATCTATAAAATTACATACTTGAGTTCAAAATGATATTAGTAGATCCAAACGGATAATGATTATCTTACTAGAACATTGGAATGTTGAGCTCTCCATTGAAGACAATGGAGCGCTCCAGGCTTCTAATAGCTGGTAGAAGCCGGAGTATCAACATTCCAATGTTTGTTCACAGCTGTAGCGGTGAACAACAGCCTCAGGGAGCCTGAGGGGATTTCACCCCCCTCAGGCTCTGTGAGGCCTCTACTTTACAAATTAGAACATTCTTCTCTCTAGGGGTGGCATTTTCTAATAGCCTAAGAGCCCTCCGTAGCAAGCTCTACCGGCAATTGAAGGCTTGCTTCCTTCGGCATGGGCCTTTAACACTGGAGCTGGACTTTAATGGCCAGAAGAGTTAGCTACCGCGGGCTCTAAGGCTATAGTATGTTAAAAGTATAATTGGATCATACCAAGCACCACAACCTTCAACCACACTTGTGGTGAAGCCTCCCGTGAAGCCTCACCGCTCAGTGTAATCATACATGTGCAGCAGTGTTGTGCCACATACCAAATCACTATAAGGGATCATGTGGCTGTGCATGCAATGTGCCTTAGAAAAAATTGGATTGTAAACTACCACATGCTCCGGAGTAAATTGTGCATGAAAAATACAACCCCTATCTCGGATGATAACGAGATTAACCACTCAATGTAACCGTAAACATGCAACAGCATCATGCCACATACCACATTACTAAAAGGGATTGTGTGACTCTACATGCAGTGTCTTGGATAGATCTTAATTGTGAACTACTTCATGCCCCAGAGTAAAATGTGCCAGAAGAAGCCAGCTCTTATCTTGGACAGATGCTCAGACGTGCAATAAACAAAATACATTTAGTATTATTACCCAAAGGAAATGCAGTCACGTCACAACATGATGGAGCTTTATTGCAACAAAGACTAGTTTCCTGAAAATCAAAAAACTGAATTTAATGGTGAAATCACAAAGAAACAAAGTTGTGGGGAGTCGCAAATTAAACACGGTCAACACCCGCCATTCACAAGGCCAGGAAGCACTTCCAACCACCGTTATGTCTTCAGGAATGTGGACGAGCGGGGTGCTCCACAACTGATAAAACCACTGTCTGTTACCATGTAGACTGCAGCCAACAGACTGGTTGCCACGTTGAAAGGAAAAACAATCACCAATGGTACAGAGAAGGGTTCAAGCATGTGTATCCATGCTAAGTTCAAGCGGCTGTTAAATGGGGGCGAGTAATTTCCTTTAAAACTTATATCTGGGCATATGCCTGATCTGAAATTGAGCCGTCATTCCAAACAAGTTGTGTCTGTCTATGGGTGGACACCATTCATCGACATATAGTGTAACTAAGTCACACACAGAATCTACCTCCTGTCACAAGCAATTGTGTGTCAAGAATCAACAGAGTATAATGTTATGCCAAGGATCTACATCTCAAAATGTTGGCAGGATACTAAATCATAGGGTCTGCAAAATCTGGATATGGGTCATATCAATTAAACATTGAAAGGCAACGATATTTATAATCATGAGTTAGTCGTTTTAGGAAGAAGCATCTCCATATACTGTACTAAAACAAAGTACACTGCAGAGAGTCCAGTGGGTCCCCAATTGGCTTACAGAGGCTAAATCTATACTACTAATATAAAGAGAGAACAGAAACCTTTTGGCAAGGTAAACTCGGGGACCACAGCGCCAATCCACACACCCAATACATTGTTGTAATCCTCAGGGTGTGTAGATGGACATAGGCTGCATAAAATTAAAATAAAACGTAATTTAAAAAATTAAACTTTAAAAACAAAGTAGTCCCCTAAAAGTAGCGCCGGCCGCGACATAGCGCTGGACGGGACCTAGCGATGTCCGCAACGTGCGTGATGACGACAAGCGGGGAGGAGCGGTGACGAGCAGCGAGGAGTGGCAGTGAAGTCCGGAGCGCGGGGAAGAGCGGCGGCTCAGGTAAGGCAAAGGCAAGGCGGGAGGCGGAAGGCGGTCTGGGCAATGTCGGGGCAGGCGGGGTAAGGCAAAGGCAAAGGTGAGGCGGGAGGCGGCAGGCGGGAGGCGGCAGGCGGGCGGGAGGCGGTCTGGGCAATGTCGGGGCGGGCGGGAGCCGGGGCGGGACTGCACCCAAGCGTGAAATGCTGCCCCCAGCCCCCTTCTGCCCCGGGCAACGCTGCCGCAATCCGGAAATGCTGCCCCCAGCCCTCTTCTGCCCCAGGTAACGCTGGGGCGGGCTGCTAGTTAGACAATAATAAAGTTCTCTTTTGTGGTAGTGTGGCTGAGCAGTTAGGCTTATTAGAAGGTAGTGCAAAGTTTTTGCTGCACTCACAGAGGCAATAAATGAGAAACACATTCAAAGGATGAATTTGAGACCAATTTAGAAAAATAACACTTCATTTTATATATATTTCAAACTCAAGAACTTTGTTTCAAGGTAAGTACAGTTTTTGATGAAAATATACATAGGTAAGTAAAGTGTTTAAACCTCTGCACTTTTACGCACAATGCAAAACTATGGAAGGAAAAGTCAAAGATGCATAAAGGTAGGTACAATCGGTTTCAGGGGTTCACCTTCTGGGATCGTAGTAGTAGTGGGCCAAGGGCAAAGTACTGAAAGCAGTTTGTTGGGAACTGTCCAGGTTCTACCAGAAGCAGGGTAATGGTGAGACTGGTAGCTAGCACGCTAGGGAGAAGGGGAGCCACCTGGAAAGAGGCTGCCCAGGCAGACTTGCGGGAAAGTCCAAGGGCTCACAAACGTGGGCTCGGGTCTCAAGGGGTCTTGGAGCACTGGCGCATAGCAGGTTCGTCGGGCCCGGGAGCAGGGATGTTTGGTCGGCTGGGCTGGATGCGCAAAGATGCACCACGCATTCCAGGACAAACAGCTGGCAGGGGCAAAATCAAAGCAGCTGGGCCACTCTCAAAGTGGGTCTCAGTGACGCTGACATCCCTCAACTGCATCTTGGTCCTGGTGCTGTGAGAATCAGTACTGGACACACTTGTTTGGTGCAGGGCATCCTATAACCTCGGGGTTGGTACAGCACGGCTCCAGTTGAGTCCTGGTGTCTTCACACTCAGTGGGGAGACAGATGTGACCTTTCAGAGCCTGAGTGCCTTCTCCTGGTCACATGCGGCATCGATCGGGCCAGGTAGCTGCAAGGCGGTGGACCGGACTCTGCTTGTTAATACCTGCGGGCTGAAGGGGACTAGCTCCTCTACTCCAAGGGAGAGTTTTGGTGTCCAGTGAGGGCTGAGGATGGCAGGTTTTCTCGCCAAAGTCCAAAGTTCTGCTGCAGTTCTTGGCAGGCAGATACTCTTCGAATCGGAGTTCTTGGGTTCAGGGGTGCCATCTAAATACTCAATTTAGGGGTGTTATGGGGAATGACAGGTAGTAGTCAACGGGCTACCTACCTTTAGGGTGTCTACATCCTCTATATGACAATTTCCTGTGGGAAACGGGCATAACCCTGACCTTTAGAATGCTAATCTTATCCAAAACAACATCGAGGAATCTGAAAAATGCGATCCACATTAGCTGGCCCACCCTAGTGGTGGTGCTGGCTGAATGTGGGCGCACCTGCTAATCTAATTTTCTCGCCTGTCTTGCAGCCAAATAGTGGGGTTAGGACAGGGGTGTGGCAACACAACTATCTGGAGAGGCCCAGGGTTGCATAACAAAGATAGCAGGCCTTTGAAGCTTCTCACCCTGGAATGCCCATCCAGCTTGGAGGAGGTGTAAACACCTTCGCCCAGAAGAGGCTTTATTTCTTGTCATTTGAGAGCGAAGGCTCTTACCTCAGGAGGTCAGAAACCTGCCTATTGCGGCTGGTTTGTCGAGACCAGTCAGTTAGCATGCTAGGAGTCTGTAGGTTTTCAGGGGGCACCTCTAATGTGCCCTAATAAATTCAGCACTGGAACTGGCATCAGTGTGGGTTTATTAGAACAAGGTGTTTGGTACCAAACCCCTTAGAGTGCAGTGAAGCCATCATGTTGCTCAGGAACTTGTAATGATGAGTGTCCAGATCATGTACCCTTTATGGCTTCCCAGTGCACTGGTAATATCTAAGGGTAAACATAGATATTATCAGGACAGCCCACTCTCACAGATATGCCACACATAGGTATAGTCCACCCTGTCTTAGGACTGTAAGGCCTGCCATAGAGTGACTTACCTATACCACATGTAGTGCTGGCAGGCATGGCGCACAGGGGTGCGTGCCATGTCGACTCTTTGGTTTTCTATGCAACAAGACACACAGGCTGCAATGAGCTTAGTGAGGGGTCCCTTAGGATGGCGCAATTCATGTTGCAGCCCTTAGGGACCCTCTTTAGGTCCAATGCCCTAGATGCCAAGGGTACCACTTACTAGAGGCTTACAAGGGATCCCAGAGGGTTTGTCAATTGTGGAACAAATCTACAGTTTAGAGAAAGACCACTGGTGCTGGGTTCCTGGTTAGCAGGAACCCAGCACATTCTCAGTCAAAATTGCACCAGATACCTGGCAAAAAGAGGGGGGTAATCATGTCAAAAAGGGCACTTTCTTACATCCATTGACTGTGCTTTTCAGCATCGCAATCCATCCGCATTCTCTCTGATTTTGTTTTGTCCCTAGATCTCCTCCTCAAGCATCCATTTTGATCACTTCCAGCACTTGTCATTATATATCAGCAGCACTGTCGTTTAATTCCATAAAATGCTTCACCAGAGGTGCCCATTCTATGGACATAAAGCACAAGATACTTACCTTCGGTAACAATAGATCTGTAAGAAACAGTAGTTAGTATTAGATTCCTTACCTTAGAATATCCCCAGGTGTCAGACTGGATCTGGAAAGTTTTGCGTAGCAGTACCCCTGCGCGTCGGTAGGCGTCGTGGTCGTCGGGATGACGTCGGAGTACTTAGACGCCGCCCTCGCACGCTGACGTCAGTTCCTGTACATAGCTTTCCGTGCCAGGAATGCAGAGCCATGTCAGAGACCGACACTGGTGCCATAAAACTAGGGCCCTCAAAGGGAAATACCTTAACCCTAGATATCGGTTCGCAGAACGGGGAGGATGGGTGGGACAGTAAGGAATCTAACACTAACTACTTTTTCTTACAGATATATCGTTACCGAAGGTAAGTAACTTGTGCATCTGAAAGAAACAGGTTAGTGTTAGATTCCTTATCTTAGAATAGATACCCCAGCAATACCAACCCCTGGGGTGGGTCTGCGGACCAAGATCACACCAGGAAGTCCTGGAGAACGGTCGGCCGAAAAAGCCATGTCTCCGGACTTGGCTGTCCAGGCAGTAGTGTCTCGCAAACGTCTGTAGCGAGGCCCATGTAGCTGCCTGACAGATGTCCTGCAAGGGGACTCCCCCACCCAGGGCAGTAGTAGCCGCCATGGCCCGAGTGGAATCGGCCCTCAGCCCAATCGGGGTCTCCTTCTTAGCCAAGGAGTAACAGACCTTGATGCACAACACGACCCACCGAGAGATGGTCCGTTTGTGCACCGCCTGTCCCTTCTTCACGCCCACGTAACCAACAAACTGCTGGTCATCCACCCGGAACTGGCATGTGCGATCAAGGTAGAAGGAGAGCGCACGTTTTGGGTCCAGACGGTGGAGGCTTTCTTCCTCTTTCGAGGGATGGGGAGGCGGAAAGAGGTGGGCAAGGTGATGGACTGCCCAATGTGAAAGGCCGTAACCACCTTGGGAAAGAAAGAAGGACGCGTTGTTAAAACAACCTTGTCGGGATGGACAGAAAGGAAAGAAAGCTTAGAAGATGGAGCCTGGAGCTCACTCCCTCTCCTGGCAGAGGTGATGGCAACCACAAATGCAGTCTTGACAGTCAGAAGACGAAGAGGGCAAGTGGCTCGAAAGGAGCGCACATCAGATAGGTTAGAACCACGTTCAAGTCCCACTTGACATCACGAAAGGAACAGGAGGAAACATGTGCATGATGCCCTTCAAGAATCTAGTTACAACAAGGGACTTGAAAAGAGAAGGCTGATCAGGAAGCCTTACGAAGGCAGAAATGGCAGAGAGGTAGCCCTTAAGAGTGCCCAGAGCAGAACCCTGCTGGGCAAGAGAAAGAAGGAAGAGGAGTACCTCTGAAAGGGGGCAGAGAGAGGATCCACAGCCTTTGCTGTGCACCATGCCACAAATTTGTTCCATCTGCAGGCGTATACTGATTTTGTGGAGGGACGCCTGGCTGCCAGAATCCCATCACAGACTACAGGAGGCAAGTCAATGGCCTCAACTGCCGCTGCTCAATCTCCACGCAAGGAGGTGGAGGCTGGACAGGTTAGGGTGGAGGACCGTCCCCTGCAGCTGCGACAGAAGGTCCTCCTGAAGAGGCAGACGAATCAGGGGATTGACTGACATGCTGAGTAGATCGGGATACCAGTATCTTCGTGCCCAGTCCGTAGCCACAAGGATGACTTGGGAAGGGTCTCGCCTGATCTTCTTCAGCACTCTGGGCTGAAGTGGTTTAGGCAGAAATGCGTACGACAGACCACAGCTCCATTCGTGACGAAAAGCATCTCTGAGCGAGCGCCGCCTTGGAAATTCCAACGTGCAGAACTGATGACATTGCGCGTTCCCTTCGGTGGCAAATAGATCTAACCAAGGCTCTCCCCATTGCTGAAAGACACCTTGCGCCACGTCCGAGTTCAGACGCCATTCAGGATCCATCATGCACCAGCAGCTGAGTTCGTCCGCCCTGGCATTCAGGGAACCTGCCAGGTGTTGAACCACCAGGGTGACGCTCTGGTGTCCCAGCCATGTCCAGAGGCACAGAGCCTCCTGACAAAGGGTCCACGACCCCACCCCGCCCTGTTTGTTGAAGTACCACATGGTGGTGGTGTTGTCCGTGAACACCTGCACTACACTTCCCCGGACAGAGGGAAGGAATACTTTCAGTGCTAGTCGGATCGCCCGCAGCTATAGAAGGTTGATGTGGAGCCGGGACTCCGCTGGAGACCAGAGGCCTCTGATCTCCCTCTCTCCCATGTGGCCTCCCCATCCCAGGAGGGACGCATCTGTCACTACTATGTGCTCCGGTTGGGGAAGGGAGAGAGATCTGCCGCTGACCCAATCGCGGTTCGTGAACCACCACTGCAACTGTTTCACAGTGCCCTCTGAGATCCAGACGCAGTCGGACAGGTTTCCTTGATGCTGTGCCCACTGAAACTTCAGGTTCAATTGAAGAGCCCGCATCTGCCACCCGGTGTGATGCACCAGAAGGATGCAGGAGGCCATCAGCCCCAGGAGCCGCAGCGTCAACCTGACCGAGAATCGGGATAAAGGCTGGAAGAGTTCACAGTAGGCTACGAGCACTTTCAGTTTACCGTGCTCCCCTTCGGCCTTACCAGTGCCCCACTGGTGTTCATGAAAGTGATGGCGGTGGTTGCAGCTCATCTGCGCAGGTTAGGGGTTTCAGTCTTCCCCTATCTCGACGACTGGATGTTGAAGGCGGGCTCTCCCCAAACAGTCGTCTCCCACCTCCAGACTACGGCTGACCTCCTGCACTCGCTGGGGTTCTCCATCAACGTGCCAAAGTCACACCTGTGCCCCTCGCAGAGGCTCCTTTTCATCGGAGCGGTTCTGGACTCAGCACAGTTTCGGGTTTATCATCCCGAACAGCGAGTTCGGGATATTCAGGCTCTGATTCTGGACAACTTTTAGGACCTGAGACAAAGTCAGCATCCTGAACTTCTCCTTCCGGAGGAAGCCGTTGAAGCTCCTTAGATCCCAGATAGGGCGTAGGCCCCCATTGCCCTTCTTGGGTACCAGAAAGTCGTGGGAATAGCAACCACGTCCTACTTCTGGCCCAGGAACGCGCTCAACGGCCCCCTTGGCCAAGAGGGCCGTAACTTCCTCCTGCAGAAGTAGCAAGTGATGGCTGGAGGGGTCGCCTCGAAGGGGAGGGAGTAGCCCCTTCGGAACAATAGCACCCCCCTGTCTGATGTAATGGAGCACCAGTGGAGGAGGTGATGGCGAACCCTGCCCCCCACTGGCGTTGAATGATCCTGAAAACTCGGACTACGAGGATTTTGAGGCAGATGCTGCGGGGGCGGGTGTGGGCTGACCTTGCCGGTGTCCCCCGGCACCGCCACAGCGGTTACCACCAGCGACCACATTGAGGTTGGTTCTGCGGCCTATGGGTAGCTGGACGTGTGGGGGCGGCCCTTCCTTGGCCACAAAAGAGACAAATGGCGGCAGTCTGCTGGCGTTGCCCGAGGCCCAAGGACTTGGCCGTAGCCCTGGAATCCTTGAAACTCTCCCTCATGCTGTCCCCCTTGTCGCCAAAGAGTTAATGGCCATCAAAGGGCATGTCCATAAGAGAGGCTTGGACATCGCCTGAAAAGTTGGTGGAATCAGAGCCTGAATATCCCGAATCCGCTGATCAGTGGAATAAGCCCAAAACTGCGCTGAATCCAGAACTGCTCCGATGAAAAGGAACCTCTGCGAGGGGCACAGGTGTGACTTCGGCACGTTGATGGAGAACCCCAGCGAGTGCAGGAGGTCGGCCGTAGTCTGGAGGTGGGAGATGACTGGGGCAAGCCCGCCTTCAACAACCAGTCGTCGAGATAGGGGAAGACTGAAACCCGTAAGTTACGCAGATGAGCAGTGACCACCGCCGTCATTTTCATGAACACCAGTGGGGCACTGGTAAGGCTGAAGGGGAGAACGGTAAACTGAAAGTGCTCGTGGCCTACCGTGAAACGCAGGTAACGCCGGTGGGCAGGGAGGACGGAGGTGTGGAAATAAGCGTCCTGCAAGTCCAACGCTACCATCCAGTCTTCTGGGTCTAGGGCAGCTAGGACCTGAGCCAAAGTCAGCATCCTGAACTTCTCCTTCCGGAGGAAGCCGTTGACGCTCCTTAGATCCAAGATAGGGCGTAGGCCCCCTTTGCCCTTCTTGGGTACCAGAAAGTAGTGGAAATAGCAACCATGTCCTACTTCTGGCCCAGGAACGCGCTCAACGCCCCCCTTGGCCAAGAGGGCCGTAACTTCCTCCTGCAGAAGTAGCAAGTGATCCCCCGACATGCGGTGGTACTGCGGTGGCATGGCTGGAGGGGTTGCCTCGAAGGGGAGGGAGTAGCCCCTTCGGACGATTTGCAGCACCCACCTGTCCGATGTGATGGAGTGCCAGTGGAGGAGGTGATGGCGAACCCTGCCCCCCACTGGCGTCGAATAGGCCTGAAAAACTCAGACTAGGAGGATTTTGAGGCAGATGCTGCGGGGGCGGGTGTGGACTGACCTTGCCGGTGTCCCCCGGCACCGGCACGACGGTTAGCAAGTCAGCGACCGCGTTGAGGTTGGTTCTGCGGCATGTGGGTAGCTGGACGTGTTGGGGCGCCCCTTCCTTGGCCACGAAAGGGACGAAAGGCAGAAGTCTGCTGGCGTTAGCCGAGGCCCAAGGACTTGGCCCAGCCCTGGAGTCCTTGAAACGCTCCAGCGCGCTGTCCGCCTTGTCACCAAAGAGGTGACGGCCATCAAAGGGCATGTCCATAAGAGAGGCTTGAACATCGCCCGGAAAGTTGGCGGACCACAGCCAGGCGTGGCGGTGAACTGCCACTGTCATTGCAATCGCCCTGCCTAGCGTGTCCGTGGTATCTAGTCCACACCGAATAGAATATTGTGCTGCATTCCTTCTCTCTGCAAGGGCTTGGGTAAGCTTTGCCTGGACCTCTGCCGGGCACTGCGGCAGCACTTCGGCAACCGTATCCCACAAAGAGTAGGAGTAACGGCCCAAAAGGCAGACAGTGTTGACAGACCGCAACCCCAAACTCAGTGAGGAGAACAGCTTCATACCAAACTGGTCGTACCTTTTGGATTCCCAATCAGGAGGGGCGTTTGGGAACGCTGTCTGGGAAGTTGAGGCCTAGATCACCAGGCTCTCAGGGATGGGGTGAACAGACAGGAAACTGGGGTCGCCCGGAGCCGGGCGATGGCGTCGGGCCACGTTCCGATCTACAGGGAGGCTTGGACCAGGTGCCCAACAGAACGTCAGTGAGGGCTTCGTTGAACGGCAGGAGAGGCTCCGAGGAGTTTGCCTGCGGTTTGAGCACCTCAGTGAGGAGGTTAGTCCTCACGGCCGCGACTGGGAGCTCAAGAGCCAAGGCCTTGGCTGCCCTAGTCAACACCATGCTGTAAGCAGCCCCTCCTCTGTAGCCACGGTAGAGGGGAGACAAAACCAGTGTCGGGCGAAGTGTCCAGACCACTGGCCTCCCCCAGTTCGTCTGCCCAGTCCTGGCTCAACTGGCACTGCAGTGCCAGAGGGTCCTCTGACCCCTCCCAATACCCCTCGTCATCCATCTCCTGAAGGTCAGGAAGAAATTATGGAGCCGGGTCTTCGGTGAAGGTCTCACCGATTGGCGTCGAAAACGGCGCCTGGCAGCACCAGTCCGACACCGGATCCGGAGCGGGGTGGGGATCGGGGACGCCGCTGCCGCCTGAAGACGGCGCTGGGGGCGACACCCTTGGTGACGACGTCGGCGGAGGGGGTCGTAAGGTCGACCGGCGTCGTCACGGATCCAGGCCTGGATCCTGAGGAACCCTGCGGTGTCGGGACCGAAGTCGTCGACGCCGCCGGGGCCGAAGCTTCCGACGGCGGCGAAGCACCTGACAGCACCGGGGCCAAAGCACCCGACGGCATCGGAGCCGCCGGCCCGCTTGGGCTCCCAGACGGGCCCGAAGGCACCCCGGTAGGACCCGACAGAGGGAAGCGGGACCTCATGGCCATGAGGAAGTCGCTGATCTCCTCCGGCGTCGCTTTCAGCCCAGGGACCAGCGGGTATGGAGCTGTACGTGGCGCTTGCGGCTCCGGCGGAGCCGCATGGGCGGTGTCGCCCGAACCTAGGCCTGGATCCTGAGGAACCCTGCGGCGTCGGGACCTAAGTCAATGACGGCGCCGGGGCCGAAGCACCCGATGGCTCTGGGGCCGAAGCCACCGGCCCGCTTCAGTTCCCAGACGGGTCCGCTGGTCAACAAGGCACCCCGGCGGGACCCGACGGAGGGAAGCGCGACCTCATGGCCATGAGGAAGGCGCTGATCTCCTCCGGCATCTCGTTTAGCCCAGGGACCGGCGGGTATGGAGCTGGACGCTGGCAGAGCCGCGTAGGCGGTGTCGCCCGAACCCCCCGCCGCGTCGCGCGAGCGTCGGGGGGAGTCTGAAGAGCGATGTCGCTTCTTTGACTTCTTGTGCCTAGACTTACTTGAGGACTTGGAGCCCGACGAGTGGTGTCGACTCGCCGAGCTGTGATGACTGTGGCCCCGCGACCGGTTCCTCGACCTCCTCCTGGACAGGGACCTCGAGCGGCCCGGGGCCGACTGCCGGATCTCGCGGCGCTTACGAGAATGCCCCCGCCTACCCTTCGATGTCAAGGCCCAGCAGTCGGAGCATGACTTGTCATCGTGGTCGGCCCGAGGCAATAAAGGTACCGAAGGTGAGGGTCGGTAACCGACATCAGTCGGTTACAGTGGTCGCAGGGTTTGAACCCGGGCATCCCTTTCGGCACCGGAGTCGGGAATTGACTCCAGAAGATCCAAAATAGATCGAAAAAGTTTGTCAATAAGTGACTAGGAGTACTGCTCTTCCCGGATCTGCGCGTGCTGGCGCGGAAAAAAGAATAACTGACGTCAGCCCTCGAGGGCGGCGTCTAAGTACTCCGACGTCATCCCGGCGACCACGACGCCGACGACGGACGCGAGCCGCAGACGACGCCTACCGACGCACAGGGGTACCAAAATGGTTAGTCATGTTGGAAATCTGGCAATGAAATTGAATCAGAGAGAATGCAGATGGATTGGTATGCTGAAAAGCACTGTAAACCAACTAAATTATATTTATGATTACCATTGCCTTTCAATGTCTAATTGGTATGCCCCTATCCAGATTTTACATGTGCAGTGCCTCAGTATTCTGCCAACATTTTGAGATTGGATCCTTGGCATTACATTATACTCTGCTGATTCATGAGCCACAGTGGTTAGTGACAGGAGATAGATTCTGTCCATGACTAGGTTACACCGTGAACAATGTCCCCCCCTACCATGGACACAGATTTTTGGAAAAAGGCATGTCGTATAGTTTGATTTCAGATAAGGCATATACCCAGACATAATTTTAAAGGGGATTTTTAACAGTGGCTTGAATTTAGCATAGATACTCATGGGTAAATTCTTCATTGTCCCATGGGTGATGGTTTTTCCTTTTAATATGGCCACCAGTCTGAGGGGCGGTAGCCTAGTTGTAAACTGGCAGTGGTTTTATCAGTTGTGGAGCATCCGGTTTGTCAACATTCCTGAAGATGTAGTGGTGAATGGAGTTGCGTACTGGCCTCATGAATGGTGAAAGCAAACGGTGTTTAATTAGCAACTGAGGCCAACTTTGTTCTTTGGGATTTCACCATCAAATTCTGTATTTTGAATTTATGGGAAATTAGCCTTTGTTTCAGTAAGGCTGCCTCACATTGCGAAGTCACTGCGCTTCTGGGGGCAATGACACTAAGGGCCAGATGTAGGTAGCCCTTTACCGATCGGAATCGGCCGAAAATACCGATTTTCGGCCGTTTCCGATCGGTAAAGGGCTATTGAGATGTAGGGGCACATTTTCGGTAATTTTACCGAATCGGTATCATTACCGAATCGGTAAATTTACCGATTCGGTAATATGTACCGAATCGGTAAAATAATTACCGATTCGGTAATATTTACCGATTCGGTAAAATTACCGAAAATGCAATGTAGGTAGGCAATGTACCTTGTGCACATGGCTTGCAGAATCGGTATTTTACCATGGAATACAAATCCATGGTAAAATACCGATTCCGGTGTGCATGCACATGTGTGCATGCACACCTATGTCATGTGACAGGCAGACCTGCCCTTAGGGCAGGTATGCCTGCCACATGGCACCTGTGCCTGTTTAGGGGGTGCCAGAGGGTGTCAAAGTGACACCCCCTGCACCCTTGTGAAATTCGGTATTTACCGATTCGGTAAATACCGAATCGGTAAAGCCTATTGATTTCTATGGGCTTTGAAGCCCATAGGAATCAATAGGCTTTACCGATTCGGTATTTACCGAATCGGTAAATACCGAATTTTACCGATTCGGTAAAAGGGAACATCTGGATTCCCTACATACCAACCCCTCACATTTACCGAATCTTAATTACCGAATCGGTAAAATTCGGTAATTTTCGGTAATTAAGATTCGGTAAATGTTACTTACCTACATCTGGCCCACAATGTATTATGTTTATTGCACTTCTGAACATCTGCTTGAGATAAGAGCCACCTTCTTCAGGCACATTTTACTCTGTGGCATGTGGTAGTTCACAAACAGGATCTATCCATGGCACATTGCAAGTACAGTCCCTTGTAGCGATTTCGTATGTGGCACAATATTGCTGAACATTTTCGATTACATTGAGAGATTAATCTGGCTATATTTCTGAGTTAGGACTCACTCTTTTAGCGCACAATTTACTCTGGAGTATGTGGTACTTTACAATCAGTATGAAGCCAAGACATACTGCATGTACAACCACACAATACTGTTAGATCTGGGGGTCTCTAGTTGGCATAGGTAAGTACCTTAGACCAAGTAGGGACCCTTGCTTCTAGTCAGGGTGAAGGAATACACACAGTAGATAACCTCCGCTCTCCTCTAGGTAGCTTGGCGCGAGCAGGCAGGCTTATCCCCAAGGCAATGTGTATAATATTTGCACTCAACACAACAATAATCCCCAATCCACCACAAACTGAGACCACACAGGTAAGTATATTTTATAAAAATATATATAACTTTATCTAGTTTCAGGCAGTAAAAGGCAGTAGTACGATAATCACTTTTTCAGGTAAAGGTTGCACTTAATCTTAGTGGTTGCAAGTAATTTCAGGAAGTTCTTATAGGAAAAGAATAGTCTCAAGTCTCTTGTGAATCAGTATCAAAAACTAGTAATACTGACTCATCTCAATGGGCTCTCAAAACGAGCGAACTAAGCTTGCCAGCAGGTGAATCACCATCAAGAATTAGCCCTTCAACTCTATGAGCATCAAGCGCTGCAAGCGCGCCTCACCACGTGGCCCTGGGTCACTCCAGGGCCGATCGGCACTGCTGATGATCTCAGCGCCTACGCGCCAGCACTCTCTGCTTCCTCCTCGCCCCGGCCGGTCCCAGCAGCCCTCCGCCCGCTCTCGGTTCCTCGGGGAGCGGCGGGGGACTAGCGCTGCGTTCCAAGCAGGGACAGGCAGGCCAGGGGCAGGGGGCACTCACGGCGCTCCCTCGGCGAGGTCGGGTCGGTCTTCTCCGGCTTCGTCACTCCCACGCAGCTTCCTACCAAGGAGGGCGCCGAGGACCAATCCGGTCGCGGCGTTCACGCCAAGCCTCCACACACGCCCGGGAGTCAGCCAATGACAGCGCGGCTCCCGGGACCAGCCCCTAGATGATGCTGAGCCGGCAGCCAATCAGTGCGCGGCCTCGGCGATGACGCGGCGGCGCTGGGCCAATCCCAGTGCGGCGTTACAGGAGGGGCTCGTCTTGCTGGGCCAATAGGAGCGCGGCGGCTTCGATCTTTGCCGCTGCAGCTCCTGGTCACGAACGGCCGCTTTGGAGGGTGTTTCTGGCCCCGGGCCGCGACGGTGATTTGGCGGCAATAGATTTTCGGGGCCCCAGGTCGCGGTTAGACCGTTTCTAACCAGCAGATCAACAGGGGGGATCCTGGGCGCAGGGAAACACCGCAGGCCTCGTTTCACCCCTGAATCTGTGCCGATGAGCACAGCGATCGCTCCTCACAGCTGGCAATTAGAAACACGCGTTGGGGCAAAACACCACACGATCTTCTCAGCAGTTCTTGGCAAAGCTTGGGAACCTTTTGATCCTGGGTTCCAAACAGGAGGCCAGCTCTTCTCAGGCCCTTGGAGATTCAGTAAAGACACAGCACACAGCAAAGTCTTGGCAGTTTCAAGCAGGCAGGGCCACAGCACACAGCAAAGTCCCTTTCTTCTCCTCTCCTTCAGTTGGACAGCAGGATAGGTCAGCCCTTAAAGCACACAGCAAGGCAATCTTCCATCAGCTCCTTCAGCAGTCCTTCTTCTGGCAGAGGTTCCTCTTGATTGTAGAATCTGATTTTCTGTAGTCAGGGGTCCTTCTCTTATACCCCAAAAAGGCTTTGAAGTCCTTTGAAGTCTTTAGAAGTCTTTGTGCAAAGTGGGCCCTGAGCCCGGTCCAAACCAGTTCTGGGGGTCTGGGGTGTTTCTGGTTTCCTTCTTCCTCCCTGTCCCAGGGACAGAGGTGACAGTCGCCCAGCAGGAGGTGGAGCCAGCTTTGTGGTTAGGCAGGCACAGCCCTTCACTATCAGGTGCTATCTCCTCCCACTTCCCTGGCAGCAGATGCTGCCTTTCATCCACGGGGCTGGCTCAGATAACCCCCCGGGGCTCTGCAGACCCTGTCATCCTCAACCCAGACAGTCAATCCACAAACAGTCCCAGGCACACAGAAAGGTTTAGACAAGAGAACAGCCACTTTCTGAAAGTGCCATTATCAAACACAGAATTTAAAAACAACCTTTACTAAAAGATGTGTTATTAAATTCTGAGTTCAGGGATATCTTTCACTTATGTCCCATCTTGTTCCTATGGGAAGATAGGCTGGGATCCAATGGGACCAGCCTCCCCCATGTTACTCTATGGAGCAAGATAGCCTTACAGCAGTGAGCACACAAAATGGCTGCTGCTCACTACCAGAGCATGTTACCTGCACTAGTACATGCTCTACCTTATCCATGCACTGCACCCTGCCCAGGGGGGTACCTTGAGCCTTCCATAGGGGTGACTGGTGTGCACAGACAGGGAAGGGTTAGGCCCAGCCAGTGGGGGCACTGGCCAGGCGGACATGGCAGTCCACTGACTGCACACAGGCCCTGCGCTGGCAGGCCTGAGACATCATTTTAGGGCTACTCATGTGGGTGGCGCAATCTGCGCTGCAGGCCCACTAGTAGCATCTGTCATCACCAGCCCTGGCACACACAGTGCACTTTACTAGGGACTTCATGGTGACACAAATATGCCAATCAGGTATACCCAATCAATATGACAATTTACAGAGGGAGCACTTACCCTCTGACACTGATCAGCAGTGGCAGAGGGTCCAAAGCATCTAAACCAGCAAAAACGAAATCCAGCACAGCATCAAAAATACATGAGTCAGAGGCAAAAAGATGGGGAAAAATCACGCCAAGGATGTCAGGTCTAACAAATACCTTATATTGATTTGGTATATGGCATGATGCTGATGCACATTTATGATTACATTGAGTGATTAATTAATTGATAAACATGGTCGACATATTGGTGAGACCTGACTACATTCATGGATAAAGGTTGTGATGCTTGGGTTGATTCACATACTTTTAACACACTAAGATATTCATTATCAGTTTGGATCCATTGATAGAGATTTTAATTTAATGATGTAATTTTACTGATTTCCATATGGTTGGACTCTGGAATATGTTTTTGAGTCTCTATTAAGTTTCTGACATAGTGAGCTAAGAGTATATTTAAGTTCACACAACACGCTGGATATATAGCATTTGGAATGGACCTCATGTTTTCTCTTGGAAGCAATATGTTTTTCAGAAAACTTGTCCTGATGAGACCCTATAAATAGCTCTAGGGTTGAAAAGGCCACATTAAGATTCCCTGTCCCAATATTGCAAATTATTGTAAACTGGAACTGTGATTTTGAACAGGATTCTACGTATTTACGTATAGATGCCAGGGATTAGCACTTAAAGCTGCTTAAAAATTGTACATAATCACATTATGCACTTCACTTTCACTGTGTCTTCTACACTTTGTGACCATATATGACAATTTCATGTTTTATACCTACTTGATATTTGAAATGCATATAAATAATCCATGTTGCACATTGAAGGCACACACATTGTATTAATTACAATTATGGGATAGATTGTTTAATTCAGAATGACTCCAATTGAGTTAGGACGGATTCCAGTTTTTGTAAGAGTCCCACGGGACCATTGTGATTATTATTATCATATATCTCCCTCATTAGCATCTAGCCTCACCGCTCTTGCTATGAGTAGATTGCTCTGAGTAGATTTTGCCAGATTCTGGATAATGCATATTCCAATTAGCAATATAGAAGTGACTCTAAGTCTGGTTCTATTTCTTCCATGCAGACCAGGGAAGATGACTTTCTTCCCTGCAATGGAGGAATAGTGATGTCCAGAATAACAAGATTCAGTAAGGACCCATAGTTTTTAGTCATTTTCATCACTGTATCCATCGAAAGAAACTGCTACAAGTCCTGGCCCACTTGGTAGAGAAAGTGAGCCTGTTCCTCATTCAAGGTGACTCCACAATCTGCTGCAAGGAAAACTGCCTCCTGAAGTAAAGAATAAGGAACATTGTTTTTCCAGCTGTCATTTACTCATAAGGTAATGTTTGTTCTGGTGGGTACTTTATCTAACTACAATATCCACCAGAGAGTTACTGAAGGTAAGGAACTTACTTTTGATAGCTATTTCTAACTGCTGATTCCTCATAGATGCCATAGAGCTACTCTCCAAAGGCCGAGGGTCTGGGGAATTAACTCAGACCAGAATGTCTTAAAAAGACCGAGCAGGAAAAATAGCCCTCCCATCAGCCCTATTATCAAGGCTGTAGAGTTTTATGAACATGTGCACATTTGAAAGTTCATCCTGCAGAGGGTTGGCCTCATACCAGACAACATACATCTCCTTGAGCAGAAGGACTCTGATGGAGGGCATCAGACTGAAATGATAACATCATCTACTGCGGCCAGCAGATCAAACATATTTAACTTTCACCCCTCAATCTCCGGCACGGAGTTGTAGGTTGCCGAGACGCGGTCACAGGACTCTCCCCCCTTGCTGACACAGGACGTCAACCCAAAGTCGCAGCCTAAGCAGAGAGGCATTTGCTAATGCTCAGGAGCTTAGGATCCCATATTCTCTTGGCTCAGTCCAGGGATACATAGATGACTTGTGCCCTGCCTCTCTTGACATTTCCCAAAACACAAGGCAGGTGAGGTAGTGGCAGAATGAATAGAGGAGGCTAGTGGCTCATTGCAGTCGAAATGCACCTCCTAGTAACATTCCTAGAGAAGACTCCAGCAAGCAGTAGAACTGTCACTACATGCTGTAACCAAGGAATGGCCAACTGGTCGAAGATGCTCCTTGCCACCTTCAGATGGAGATGCCACTCATGATCAAACAGCCGACACTCAAAATGGTTGACCACAAGGAACATATTCTGCTGGTACAAACACTTCCACAGAGGTTGGGCCTCCTTGCACAGGACCCAGGGCCCGTTCAGTGAGGACTTGTACTAGCCACTCCTTGTTGGATGGCAGGAAGGATTTCAGGGGCAGACAGATCACCTTAAGCTTCAAAATACTGATGTTTGAAGTGGTGCTCCAACATAGACTTCTGATCTCCACCTCTTTTAGATGACCCTTGCCACCTTGGCAGTAACACATCTGTCACAAACCTGAAGTCTAGGTGGAGGATAGAGAATGGCCTGCTGTAGGTCTGTCTAGCACACCTCTGCCCCCACAGGAGATACTAATCAATCTCCTTTGAGATCTTGTTGAAGTCAGAGAGGCAGCCCTTATACTGGGGGCACTAAGACCTGAGGTTCCACTGCAGGGCCAATATATGCCATCTAGTGCTTAGTATGAAGAGGATGCACAAGGCTAAGAATTGGACACCCCTCAGGGTCGGCCCAGGATTCGGGCAGAAGCACCTGGATTATATTCTGAATGCCCCATTAAAGACTGTGTACAGGAAAGCCCCAAAGAAAGGAATCTTCTGTGTAGGGCACAGGTGAGACTTTAGCTAATTCATTGCAAACCTCAAAGATGTCAGGGTTTCAACTGCTGTTTAGAGGTGGTCTATGACTGGCTACCATAAACCTACCTTCAGGAGCCAGGTGTCAAGGTATGATGGGGGGCCGAGGTGAGGCTGAATGGGAGGACGGCAAACAGGAAGTGTTCAGATCCCACTGTTAACTACAGAGAACACCTATAGGACTGTAGGTGATAAAATATGACCTGCAATTCCAGGGAAATAATACAGTCACCTTGGTCCACAGACAAAAGCTTTGAGACATGGTAAGCATCTTGAATTAGTCTTTCTGCTGAAAAGTGTTCACTGGGTCGAAGTCCAGTGTAGACCAGCAGTCTCTGTCCTTTTCTATATGAGGAAGTAGCATGATTGTCACTCCTCTTCTTTCTCTGTCTGATAGCACCCTTGGCCAGCAAAAGGTCGAATTCTTGCATCAGGATTAAGGAATGGTTCATTGACAGCCGCGCTGATCTTAGGGGTATATGGGCAGGGGGGATTTAAAGACAGTCCATAGCCATTTGAATGATTTGCAAGACCCATTTGTCTAACAGGATGGTTCCCCAGCCAGTTATGAAATTTCACATTATGCCTTCTAACAGCTGAGCATGGGTCTGTGTTGGAGTAAATAAAGCAGCGTGGCAACTGCAACATAAAGAGAGGAAGAGGGGAGGTGGTGCTGATGTGAATGGTCTCAGCCGCCACAATGATCTCTCTGCCCCCAACGGACTATGGCTGCTGCTAAACAGTAAGTGAGGGCTAATGTTGTCTGAAGGCTGGCTTCCTGGAACCTTTGATGCAACTGCCTAGTGGGAGACAAATGTCCCTAAGAACGTTCTGTGGCTAGATCGTTATTCAGGAGCAAATCAGTCTTGTCCCCAAATCTACAGCCATCAAAGAGCAAGTCGTGACCAAAGCCAAAGCCTAAGCACCACAGGCACTAAGCTCTACAGACTGTAGAAGGCATTTGCCTTCTACAGGTCATAGCGCAGCTTGAAACTTGTCAGTTTCAGGAAAGATAGTGAACGTGGTATACCGATAGTCACTATACTGCAGTTTCCCTAATTTCCTTGCTCCAATGATACAATTTTCAGGCCATCTCTAATTTATTAAATACATTCTGACTTCATTTTATTTTCTTACAAGTCGATCTGCAATTCTCTTATTTTTGTGTCTTCCTAAACAACCATTGAAATATATAGTTTTCCCCACACTGTTTTTAGGTCGAGACTTGCGTAGGCAGCGCTTGCGCAGTCTTGCCAGTGAGACTTTATGTCTCAGAGTAGCGAGGGTAAACCCAGCCCCTCTTCTCCATTGGCTGGCCTCCCAAATGGCGGCCAGCCATTGGAGAAGAGGTCTCTGTGACTTCTCTTTTCGCTGTAAGTCCCGTCCTTTTCGGATTGAGTGGCGTGTTTTTTTCGTTTCTTTCTCCATTCTTTAAACACGCCCCCCAGTTTGAAAAGGACAGGGCTTACAGACGAAAGGCACGGATTGTCTTGCTCACGCTGTCTGTTCTCTGATTGGTTAGCAATTACCAAATAAGCTTTCTGATTGGTGGACCTCTCAACCAATCAGAGAGCCTACTGGCGCGTGGGGGCTGCGTGAGCAAGACACGCTGTGAGAGGAAAGTAAATACATGACACTGAATGGCCATAGGCGTGCATCTGTGTGTGAGCACTAAAAGATATGGTAACCCAGGAAAGCATTGTGGCCAAAGGGCTCCAAGAACATGCCACTCCGTGCACACTAACGTAAGATGACATGTAATCAAATAATGAACAAGTTTCAATCCTTTACCAAAGAATAGTCAATTCTGAAAAAAGCCATTATCCAGTCGTAGCGCGCAGCGTTAGTGTGTAGGATGCTTTCTCACTACTGGATTTCTTCAAGCTGCAGTTGCATTCTTGTTCGTGCCTTTCGAGTATGGAAACCGGTACAGCTTGATAACGCGCTGAGCCATTACCAGATCGTTTCTTCTTAGATCCCATTCCGTCGCCCTGCCGCGGTATCTTTAGGGACGCGAGCCGACATCCGCCCCCAACTGCGAGCCGGAGTCCCGGCGCCTCCTCCCCGCTGCAGCCCTGAGGGTTCTTCCACTCACCTCTGTGTGACGGCTTACTGTTTTTTGTTTTTATAAGTCGATGCACACTACTCGCCTGGCTGCCAGAGCAGGGATAATCGAGCCGGGGCCATCTGTGCGTTGGGTTCAAGAGACAGGAAGCTTCTCCGGCAGAGGCAGCCTTTTTACATTTAATTTGCTTTTCTGCTAATACGATTTTTTGTGCACATTTTCTTGCTGGTTTAATGTGCCAAATCATTAGCGTTAATTTAACCACCATGTCGAGCAGTCAGCAATAGAAGTTAACCTCTGCAAGGGTCTTCCTAGTGGAAAGAGGGATGGTAGTGTTTTTTGTATAACTTTTGGCCCTTTTGAGGTAGAAACATTTGTGTGTAAAAAAAAAAACTACAATTCTTGGACCACATGATGGATTCTGTAGCAAATCCAGAATTATCCAGATAATTATGTGTTCAGTTACTTTTACAATTGGCCCGGCCTATAACTAAGGTGTCAGATAACTCCGTTTACTGATGACACCGTGTTTGATTCCGGGCTTTTCTTAACATGGTGCACTGAGGGAGTTACAGTCTTGATTCATATCAGCAGAGCCTTGCCTGGATCCCTCCCTCCGCTCCCCACCATGCCGTCAGTGCCGGCCCGCGAGGCATGTCTCACCAGGAGGGCTGCCACTAGTGGGTGACTGTTCTTATTGCAGTGGAAGCACAGCTGTCCTGTTAGTCCTCATGCTGATGATTCTAGGGGACGGCGCCAAAGGCTGGCTTTGGGGTTGTTCTCGCTTAGATGGGGCAGTGAAGGAAAGACTTTGTACCATTAGGTAAGCTGCTGCCATGCTTGTACTAGCAATACAGGAGGAGGGCAAACACACACAGCCCATGCCCTGGAGTTCTCCTCAGGCCCTCGGAAGGATTCCAGGAATGGCTGGAGTGGCATTTACCCTGACCTTAGAAATGGATATTCGTGCAGGCACTGTTCGAGTTGTCCGGCCACTCGGGTACAAAAGGATAACCTCTGGTACAACATGGGGTGAGGGGGCAATGTATGTTCAACAGCAGTGTGTGTGAGAGAGACGGCAGTGTTTGTGATAGAGACAGCAGTGTGTGTGATAGAGACAGCAGTGTGTGTGAGAGACAGCAGTGTGTGTGTGAGAGCAACAGCAGTGTGAGAGACAGCAGTGTGTGTGTTCTATGGAGAGCATTGTGTGTGAGAGAGACAGCAGTGTGAGTGAGACAGCAGTGTGAGAGACAGCAGTGTGTGTGAAAGACAGCAGTGAGAGAGACAGCAGTGTGAGAGAGTATTGTGTGTAAGAGAGACAGCAGTGAGAGAGAGACAGCAGTGTGAGAGAGACAGCAGTGTGAGAGACAGCAGTGTGAGAGAGACAGCAGTGTGTGTGTAAGAGAGACAACAGTGTGAGAGAGACAGCAGTGTGAGAGAGACAGCAGTGTGAGAGAGACAGCAGTGTGAGAGAGACGGTAGTGTGAGAGACAGCAGTGTGTGTAAGAGAGACATCAGTGGGAGAGAGACAGCAGTGGGAGAGACAGCAGTGCGTGTAAGAGAGACAGCAGTGTGAGAGAGACAGCAGTGTGAGAGAGACAGCAGTGTGAGAGAGACAACAGTGTGAGAGAGACAGCAGTGTGTGTGTAAGAGAGACAACAGTGTGAGAGAGACAGCAGTGTGAGAGAGACAGCAGTGTGAGAGAGACGGTAGTGTGAGAGACAGCAGTGTGTGTAAGAGAGACATCAGTGGGAGAGAGACAGCAGTGGGAGAGACAGCAGTGTGTGTAAGAGAGACAGCAGTGGGAGAGAGACAGCAGTGGGAGAGAGACAGCAGTGGGAGAGGCAGCAGTGTGTGCAAGAGAGACAGCAGTGTGAGAGAGACAGCAGTTCTAAACATGCTCCTTCTTCATGGAAACTCGCAAAAATCATATTTTTTTTAAAAAAAGGGGAAGCCAGAAAAAGAGTGTGGATCGTATCGGCCCATTTCTCTATTAAATTCGGATGTGAAAATTTTTGCTAAAATCTTAGCTAATCGATTAGCACCCCATATGTTAGATATTGTAAACCCTCAACAACATGGCTTTGTGATAGGTAGAGACACCACCATGCATGTTAACACTTCTATAACAGCCTTGGATGTAGCCGAAACTACTAACACCCCACTCGGTATGATAATGTTAGATGCGGAAAAGGCATTTGACCGAGTGGGGTGGGATTATCTATGGGCAGTGTTAAGGAAATTGGGTATACATGGTCCATATTTAGACTGGGTTATGTCAATCTATGATGAACCACGGGCGGTGATTAGTTACGGAGGTACGGATTCCAATAACTTTAAGATTTCTAGAGGTACTAGGCAGGGATGCCCCCTTTCACCATTATTATTTGCTCTTTCTTTAGAACCTTTTTTAAATGCTTTAAATACTCAAACAAATATAGTACCTGCGCAACATGGGGATACTACCCTTAAATTAACTGCTTTTGCGGATGACATCGCAATATATACACCGGATGTATGTAAAGCTATGCCAGCAATTATAGAGGAAGCATACAAATTTGGGGAAATCTCAGGATATAAGTTAAATGTAAACAAAACCCAAATCATACTTAATTACACCCCGGCTGCATGTATATATAAGACCAGTAAAGAAGCAGTATATTTAGGTATAAAACTTATGGCTAAAGTGGAGAAAATTGTTGAAATAAATTATGGGGCATTTCTCAAAGAGACAGCTGCAAGTTTTAAAAAATGGCACAAGATACCACTGAGCCTACTAGGGAGAGTAAACCTTATTAAAATGAAAATTTTACCCAAACTACTCTACTTGTGTAGAGCTATACCACTACTGCCAAATAAACTGTTCTTTAAGAAACTAGATGGGATCTGCAGCAGTTTTATTTGGGGGTACAAAAAGGCACGAAGGGCCATTAAATATTTGACATTACCTATTTCTAAAGGAGGACTTACTTTTCCGGATTTTAATTTTTATTTTTTGGCTTCTTTTTTTTTACGCATTAGGAGTTTATTAAAAAATTCCCCTCCTTTATTTTTTCATTATTATATGTTGGGAACAGATGCCAATCAATTTTTACTACGGGTTCACGACCCCAATTACTTCAAAAGAGTAAAGTTTAAGACGGCTAAGCATGCTATCAGAATTTGGGATAAAATTTTGCACATTAGCAATTCCACATTTTACAATGCTGAGCTTAGACTATGGAACAACCCGGGCCTGCCTGGAATCTTCGCAGATGGTGTGGGAAATCGCTGGATGAGATTAGGTATAAGTACGCTAGGAGACTTGTATGATATTAATGGTTTGATGAATTTCGATAACCTAAAAACTACATATGGGCTCACTGACGATATGTTTTTTAAATATAGACAGATTAGAGACTTTTTTTGGAACAAATTGAAGATAAAGGCAGTTGGCCAATCTGAAATTCTTGAAGGTATTTATTCAGGAAAAACTAAATCTTTGATTAAATGGGGTTATCAGTGGCTCATGAAGGGGAAGGAGGAAAATACAACCCTAATTGCAGATAAATGGTCTCGTAGGCTAAACCAGAATATTAATTCAGTCCACATTGTTAATGCCCTATCTCATCTAAATGATATAGTTCACTCCTCCAATTTGAGAATGCAACTCTATAGGACTGTTACGGAGCTATACTTTACGCCACAAAGAATAACTAATTGGTCACATGGCAACTCCTTGACAGATAAATCTAAGTGTGTGAAATGTGATACTGCTGCGGCTGGGATTGAACATATGTTCTTTTACTGTCCGGCACTCGCAAAATTTTGGAATAGTATATCCTACTATCTTCATTCTTACCAAATTAGCTCAATAGATTTTACGGCACAATGGGTTCTGTTAGATATTCAAGATACGAATTGTCCCAACAAAGATCTCTTAACGATCTTGATAGCCTGTGCTAGATTAATCATAGCCAGGGTTTGGATCTCTAAAGAACCCCCAATGATTGCTGACTGGTTAGCACTGGTATATGAAATTAGAACAATGGAGCTCTCCCTAGCAAAACTTAGAGGCCCTAAAGCTTTCTTGAAAAAGGAGAAAATATGGAAGGGATTTTTCGAGGGTTAAAAGCCTTGAGCAGGTCATTACTGATAATTTTTTTCCTTTCATCTTTTCTTCTTTCTTTCTTTAGAAGTAATGTGAAGTTCTGATATTAGAAATATTATTATATGTTTATATTCCTTTTTGTTTTGAATGTATGTATAACTATATGTTAAATATGGAACCGATCTAATATGAACTTTGTCACTACTTGCAAACAATAAAAACGCTTAAAAAAAAAAAAAAAGAGAGAGACAGCAGTGTGAGAGAGACAGCAGAGTGAGAGAGACAACAGTGTGAGAGAGACAGCAGTGTGTGTAAGAGACAGCAGTGTGAAAGAGACAGCAGTGTGAAAGAGACAGCAGTGTGAGAGACAGCAGTGTGTGCAAGAGAGACAGCTGTGTGAGAGAGACAGCAGTGTGTGAGAGACAGCAGTGTGAGTGGCAGCAGTGTGTGTAAGAAAAACAGCTGTGTGAGAGAGTCAGCAGTGTGAGAGAGACAGCAGTGTGAGAGATAGCAGTGTGTGTAAGAGAGACAGCATTGTGTGAGAGACAGCATTGTGAGAGAGACAGCAGTGTGAGAGACCTTTTATTTATGTTTTGGTTTTTGAAACTTAAATAAAACGCATTGTTATTTGCAATGTCAATAGCTCAAACTCGCATAAATACGAGACCTATTGCATTGCAAATGCAATAGGTCTCGCATTGGCGAGAGATTAAGCTATTTGCATTGTAAATGCAATAGGTCTCGCATTGGCGAGAGATTAAGCTATTTGCATTGTAAATGTCAATGCCATTTATTTATCTGTTTTCAAAACCTACACATAAATAAAAAGTTTGTTATTTGCAATGCCAATAGCTCTAACTTTTGCGAAGGCGAGACCGTTGCATTGTAAATGCTTGTTACTATCTGACTTCAAATGCAATCTCGGCATCAGCTTTATCTTCTACTCCTCCGGCTCCACCTCAGAGACTACACTAAAGTATCACACCTCCATTCACCCTTTCTCATTTCAATACTTCTCCCTTAACAGTCTAAGACTCGGACTCCTCCTGTAACCTTCAGTTCATTCTGTTTCTTCTAACTTCCTTTTTAGGTCTGGCTACAAACAGGTCATCCATTTTTGAAAAAAGCACTATAAGAATTAGTACACTGACATATTGGGCTTTGATTCAGCCTGAACCAGCCATCGCCTTTCATGCGTTTTTCATGGTTTGCCTTTGCTTTGAAGGCTCATTGTACGTATTTGATTGTTACTTTGCCCTTTTTTAATTCCCATTAGATTTTGGTTTCGGAGCTTCAAGCAATCCTTTTGTTTATTTGAAAGCCAGTATGTGTTCTTCAACGTATTTACCTTGCTGACAAAAATAGATTTTGGTTGCTGATTTATGACATTGTGCTTATGAATTAGAAGCTCTGAACACGCATTGGCTTTCAAAAAGGTACAGTCCTAATCATTAATCCCCCTTGCACATTCATGTGTTTTACTCTGCTGTTGTGATCATGTTTTTGGATGTACTGCTTCATTCATTTGCAGAGTAAAGATGTGCCAGCCTTCTTAAAGATTCAACAAAGACACTGACCCTTTGTCAAAATTATCCACTATTCAATAATTAGCTTTCTATGACTTTTACTTGTTTTTTTTTATTATCAGACACAAAAAAGAAAAACAATGAGCGAACTAACATGCCTTTCTATGACTTTAAAGTCCGCGACATACAACACAATCTTCACTGTGCTTTTCAATGTACAGCTTGAATCTGCTAATGCAATCTGTTGAGTAACCATCACGCCACTTTCACTGTCATCATTACCACCACTGGCACCACCAGCACAGCTCCTCACCAAGACAGGGGCTGTTCCTCCACTAGGCGGAGGAGCGACACCCCACTGCTTTCTTGCAGTGCGAGAATTAGAAACATAAAATAGTAAATAACTTTCTGTTATTACCATTTTATGTTTAGTTGGGTGGGTCTGGGGCTGCTCTGCGAGCTCCTGAGGGCACAATGACTGTTTGGATGGTCCTCTGTGGCAATGCGTTTAACTATGTTTTGACACGACAAGGGAAACCCAAAAGGAATCACACTAGGGTCCTTGGGCAGTAGACTATTGTACAGAACAGGGGACCCTAGAAATTGAGGATCAGCAACCCATTGTTGTTCAGAAATGATGAGGTCAAATCAACATATGGTGCATTTAGGTCGACGACATTTCGATGCAATTAATCATTTGGTTATCGCTGTGCGGAATCCTCACTATGGACCCATTCTGAACATTCACAAGGCTTTGTGGTTGTAATCAAAATTCCAGACAAACATGACATATTATTTCCTGTCCTGATGATGATGCAAGTATTGTGTAATTGCATCGAAACGTCGTCGACCTAAATGCACCATATGTTGATTTGACATCATAATTTCTGAACAACAATGGGTTGCTATGACTGTAAACTAGTCTGTATTACCAAGGAATGAGTACAGACCGCTTTTTGAGCGTTTCTACATAATTGTTTGTGTCACTTGTTTTGTCCTTGTCCCTTGTGGGTCACAGGCTGTGCCCACTTTTGTATAACTGTCATTTATACGGAATAACACTAAAAAATTGCATAATTAAAAAACCTGTCCGGCTGGGCAGAGGTCATATATACTATTAAGTATATGTCTATTATTTATTTGATCCTCAATTTCTAGGGTCCCCTGTTCTGTACAATACTCTGTGGCAATGCAGCCTACATGGAGAAAATATCCCCCGGTAAGTCCCTGGCTGGGCTGTGTCCCCACCAATCCCAATGCTGCCATTGCAGCTTTGGGATTGGCTTAGGAGAGGGGAAGAAGGCTGCCTGCTTCCTGTTCCTGCCAGAGGCAGGAGAGCAAGAGCAGGTGCCGAGAAAATGCGGGACAGGTACATTTAAATAAAAATATTAAATTTACACTACCTCCTGTGCGAACCTTCCCGCGTGCCCCCCACCCAGTTCTAAATTAATGGATGGATATATATCACATGCCAGTTGCATGCTTGACTATTGGCATTATGACGAGGCAATATGATTAGAACTGTGGG
The DNA here is from genome assembly GCF_964263255.1 of Lissotriton vulgaris. Lineage (NCBI taxonomy): Eukaryota > Metazoa > Chordata > Amphibia > Caudata > Salamandridae > Lissotriton > Lissotriton vulgaris. Next base: position 1,531,682,593 of record NC_141685.1, read on the forward strand.
AAATAGTCGGCTATTTATGTCGCTCGGCTTTCGTGGTACTCGTCCACCTTGCCAGACCTTTCACTAATCGTCAGAGTACATTATGAAGGGTGCGGGAGGCTGCATGGTTATACATTGATGTATTGCTGGCTAGTTATACGCATGGTCATTCGTAATATGAGGAGGTAATAGATTACAGCTGCCCAGAATATATGCGCTTCCTATATGCATTTTGTTCATGGAATCCGTGTGTGCCAATGGACATAATTAAAAGTAAACAGCTCAGATAAGATATGCTCAACAATTTACACGTTCTTACACCCTGTTGATGGGACTTGCCTAGGAATAGAGATAGCTGACTGTTTACTGCGACCTTACTCAGCGTCGGGGATGCTTGTCTTCACCTTGGAGATGCCCAGGAGGGACCATCTCACAGAGAAAGCCAGGATGGGTTCCCCAGCGGTATACAGCGCCGGGACGCACCTTTGCTGGGGCAGCTGTGCGCTTTACAAGTATACGACATTTAACAATTACATGATGCCTCATTTCATTTCGTTATGAGATCATTGATATTATTTGATTTAATATATATTGTGAACCGGCATAGCGCCTCACATTGTTTTTTGATGATAAGACTAATATTGGAATGTGTGATTTACTTGTAAACAAATTCTGTTGCTGTTAGCCCTATAACTCTGATTAGATACTTACCTTTACCTTTAGATTTCCCAACCTTAGTTCTGAGACATTATATTGAGGATATAAGGTAACAAGTCAGCATTTTAACCTCTTCCTTTCATTGCTGATGATAGATCGTTTTTTGGGGTAGTATATCTGCTAACAGATGCGACTCCTTGTAGAATACATATTATTACATTTTCATCTGATACTCCGGATTCTGATAGTGCTTGATTCTAGTTGACATAGTGAGAACAAGTGCACCATTCTCCCACCATTCAGGGTTCTAAATAAATATCACATGGCACTACATGTCTTCACCTTTTATACAAAATTACAGTGTTGGACATGATGAGACTTAGACACTTTTGATTTTTAGACTTTTCCATTGTTAGTTTAAATATAATCAACTGAAAGCACAAAATCTTTCTGCACTACCAATAGGCACTATTTGGTGACGTTTCAAGGTCGAATGGTTGGGTGACGGTTACAATACCAATATCAAACATAACTGCTCCTGATCAAGTGAAATGTTTATGTTGTAGATGCATTGCCCTTATGAAGTCTGATGTGACTGAAACAGCTCTAGATGAAACACGTGTTGGCATATGGTCATCTTTAAAGATGATGGAAAAAAAGACCTCTGAAACCGTGATCTCAGTTTGAAATTCTGTGTGCTTGGAGAAACTGTGATCCATCAGGATAGCGCAAACCTTGCTCTAATTTAGAAAAAGCGAAAGATCCCTCTTTAAAGAACACTACATCAAGGTGCAGAAACAGTCGACTTTCACTCTCAGAACTCCGCAGCTCTTTCAACCACTTGCTGGCTTTATCTTTGCTTTGACCCTTCATAGTACATCAATTCCGTCAGCCAGGGTTGTGCTATACAAATAGTATAGACTTACGTTCACACCACAATTATCACAAGAATTGCCACCACAATTACAACCATCTACATCTTTACCAACACCATTACCACTTCCACCACGATTACCACCATCACTACCATTACCTCCACAACGAGAATTACCATCCTCACTATCTCCATGACTACCACACCTATGTCCACCATTACATCAATACTAACAGCACCAGCATTAGCTTCACCACCTCCATCAACACCACTATAAACACAAACACCAATATGACTGCTACCATTATCAATTCCAACACAAGTAGCTCTACCATTACAGCATCAATACCAACACCACCATTACCACAGTTGCCACCACCATTGCCACCACCACTACCATTGCATCACTTATTTCAGAAGACTATCTTCGCTACCACAGTCACCACCACTATTAGCAACACTATCACCACCACCACTGCTATCATTGTCATTATCACAAAATTCCCCATTACAGAAAATTACATCCTGATTACAATTACAGCTGCCACCATCAATACACCCCCACCCCTACCACTACTACTACTACTACTACTACTACTACTAAAACTAGCACTACCATTCCAACAACAAATGTCTCATCTGTGTAAGAGCACTGCATGTGAGCAAGAGAAATGGTGATGTGGGCATGTGTCTGAGAGACATTACGTGTTTACTATCAGTAATAAAACAAGTATTGGTTGTGTTTGATTGTGTTCGTTGAATAAAGCCAGATCTATTGGATTTGTCAAGTACTGATTTTCTCCTAAAGCCGATTTTCTTTTGCTCGACTTTCCTTGTCATTTCCACAACTGCCAAAAACCACGATTTCTGCATATAATCTTGGATACCTTTCAATGTTTCATTGTACCTAACAAAATGGAAATAATACCAAGATTTGATGAAAGTGATTCATAAAAATAAATAGATAAAAATAAACTTTTTGACCGAAAGTTAATCCCCTTTTGACCCATTATCTGCTGCATTTTAGGTGCTTCACTTGGATTGAGCAGAACTACTGGAATCATACTCATCTCGGGACTAGCTACAAATGGGTATTTGCCTGTGGATTATAAAAGGTGTCCAGCTTCATATGAGAAAACTGAATGTAAAGTTAGGGACCTCACCATTTCATAATTCTGGAGCTGGTAGTTTCATGATCTCCGCATTGAGTGTGAAGCCACTGGTATGTAAGTTCTCTACTTCTTTCAATCTTTTCAGACGGAACTTTATCTGCAGAGGCAAATTCTTCTTCCCGACCTGCGAAAAAAAAGGTCTGATGTTATAGAGCTGCTGAAAAGTACAGATTGGAACAAGCTGGCTAAAGATAGGACATTCGGTACGTCATAAAGAATGTTACACATAAGGCCTCCGCTGGAAGGTTCTCAAACAACAGTAATGATCTTAATATGTGACATCTGTATAGATTACCAGTCCCCAGTCAGGGTTGCTATAATGGGTTTTAACCTAATACGCCTTGTGAACTTCTTCACTAGATTTTAGCTCTGGGCCAGAGTTTCTGAATGAGAAGCTTCCTTACCATGTGCCTCTTTTGCGAATCCTTCGGTTTAGAAGACAACGTTTCCCCTCTGGTCCTGAGGTCAGGGAACAGTCTGCCATTTCTGCCACACATAGCAGAGGACCCTTTGAGTTTTTGCATTTTTGATAATTAGCTAGGCCATATGGGCAGAAGAAGCGCACGTTTCCTTGAGGCACTCAGAACAGGTACTGCATGCACTACTATGCAAGTAGAACCGAGGTGAATGGGCAAGTTTCCCCCACAAGCACGCTCTGACAAACCCAACAGTTGCAACACATGCAGCAGGGCAGGAGTAGACGTATCCTCCATACTCAGAGCACAGGTATAGTATGAGCAGCAACGGCGGTGAATTCGTTCATCAGAGGCAAATGGCAATGTAAAGAGCTCTGTCAGTAGCTGGCACTCTGGTAACTGTGTTATCTTGCCAACTTGTGTCAAAATGGTGGGCTCACAACTCTCCTTTAAGAGCTCACTGATGGAGCTCCTCAAAACTACTGTCCTGCGAATTGCGAAAGGCAATCTAGGCAACAGGTTTTGCAAAGAAAGCAACAACAGAACTTTCTGAAATCCACACTCTAAATAAAGCACACTAGAGTACCAAGTACTGGAGCTTGCTTGGATCTTAAAAAGAGGCTTTGGAAATGGTACTACCGATGAACACACAATAAAAAAAAACAAATCTTGAAGTTGAACTGAAACATATACACAAACAACAAAAGGCACTGAAGATTCAAGTTTTATTTAAAAAAATGTGGGCCACCTCCAGCCCACATAATGTGTTAACTTAACATTTAGCAACATTAGATGCAGCAGATGGAGCAGGCAGACACAAGCTGCTCAACGCAAGCTGACCCTGTGTCACTCTACCTACTGGAGTGCAGCTGCGGACAAACTCCACCTTTGGTGGCTTCCACAGAACATGGACATATGGGGAGCAGCAGCACTCCAGTCGCCCATGGTAACCAATCTACCCTTGAGAGCTTCACCTGCCCAGTTGTCTGGGTGGGCACAAAACAGTGAACAGAAACATCAGGCCAAACTGGACCCTTGTTAGCAGTTAGCATTGGTTTCCGCACTAGCGTGCTACTCACCATTAAGCGCTTCAATGCCTCCTCAGGGGTAGTAAGCAATATATATATTCAATTAGGACCATGATCAGTGCTGAGGAAGAAAGTGGACGGCTGGGACAGCAGTAGAAGGCCGGCTCACCTGTGGAGGAGAGCAAGGCTCAGCAGAGGGGGGCTAAGCTCCCACAATTTAACTCTAATGAAGGAATACAACATAGAAAAGGTTATTTATTTGGTTGCTGTTGGCTTAAATAACAGCAGAGAGCCAGCTCAGTGATGTTACTGAGAGTGAATGAAGTGTGGTACAGAAGGGTGGGGGATAAAAGCGGTTTGAGAAAGCAAAATGCTTGTAGAGCTCGACTCTCCCAGGGCTCACACTAAAGTTCCTCCTTAACTGCTGCCTTCCTCTCGATGGCTTGCTAGCTGATCAGTACCACTGCTGCAGAAACAAGGTCCTGTTGGACACAGCTGCTTCTCTGTTACATGGGATCCCAATCCTGCAGCATATGCCTCCCCCTACTGTACACCCTCAAGAAAGAAGCAGATCTCTATACACAGTAACTAGGATGATCAAAGAAAGTCAGTTACCCGCCTCAGAGGCAGCCATGGCAGGGTCAAGTGAGACCTCACACTGAAGCGGAACTATCTAATTTAACTTTATTTTTGGGTCCTTTCTACGATTCCTTACACCTCCAATTATATGAAGGTTATATGTCTGTTTGCACAATACCAGTCCCCCCTCCTCTTTGGTTTATTGAGGCATAAGAAGTGTGTGAAAGATATGTATGTGAGAATTCACTAAGGGGCATATGTATCATCAAACTATTTAGCATTTCCTAAATAGCGAATTTTAAGGAATCGCTATTTAGGAAATGCAAGATGGTATGTATGAACAAAATTGCATTTAATTTGCGATTCCTTAAGCTTCCTTATTTGCGAATTCGCATTTTGCGAATTCACAATTAAGGAATAATTTCCAATGCATTCCTATGGGCCAGGAGGCCCATAAGAATGAATGCAAAATAATTCTCAAATTGCGAATTCGCAATTTGCTAATCGCAATTTGAGAATTATTGCAAGGGTGCAGGGGTGTCTCAAACACTCCCTGCTGCACCACTGAAAAGAACATGTGTGTGCATATAGCGCACATACATGCCCTATGGGCATGTGTGTGCATCACATGCCACCTTTAAAAATGCCAATTTGTGCATTTCTGGAAAAATTCGCCAGTTACCATCAACTGAACGTTGTTCAGGCCTTCCTCTCAGTCAGAGCCCCAGGGGCTCCACCGTTGTTGTGGGGGCATTTTGTGCCTAGAGCCATGAAGGCACCAACAATGGACATATTTGTTTAAAAGTCACTGTGAGGGGCTTGGGGGGCCATGTTATTTGAAAAGCCCAGGAGGGGCCCGAGAAGCCCGTGCTGAGCCCCGTGGCTCCCACCTGTTGCAGAGCCTGTGTATTTGAGCAGCCCGAGGGCTCCTGGGGGCACATTGTTTTAGAGCCTAGAGGGCTCCACCGATGGGCAAGTGTTGGCTCAGAGCCTAGAGGGCTCCCCTGTGCGCTACATGATTTCTAGAGCCTTTTGGCCCCAGCATTGGCGCAGTGTTGTTCCAGGGGTAGTGAGAGCCCATGCCGCAGTTTTTGATTCCCAGCTGTTCAGCAATTAGTGGGCAGCTGCACCGTTTAGGCGCCATTTGAAAGAAAGAGTCCCTGGGAGAGACCGAGATGGCACAGTGGTGCCAGGCCTGCTACAGCTACTCAGCAATTAGTGGGCAGCTGCAACGTTTAGGCGCACCCCTGACTGGCGCTGCATTGACAGCACCCTGACATTCTGGACACAGGGCATTTGAGCCCCTTCTTGAGATGGCCAGTTGGCCAGGGGGCTGGTATGTGATTATTGTGTAATGTGATTTTACTATGTTTAGAATGGTAATTGCGTAATGTGGTTTTACTATGTTTATAATGGTAATTGCCTAATGTGATTTTTGCACAATGTGATGTTACTATGATTATGAGGTTATTTTACCTATGTAGGTTAATGTTAGTGAGAGTTTACTTCACTGTGAGTTACGCCCCTAAATGTGAGTTATGCTTAGGGGTAGAGTCTAATGTGTTTAGACTAGTGAGAGATTGCCTACTGTATTTTTGATGGTTAGGCCTAATTGTGATTGTTGCATAATGTGCTTTGCCTTTATGCTTGTGTTATACTTCTAAAGGTGCTCATGTTTAGAAGTTTGCTTTGCCTAGTATAATTTATACTAGAGAGGTTATGTGTCCATGCGTGATCTATGCCTATGGTTATTAGTATTGCGTAGTGTGTACCTACCTGTTACCAGTGGTTACTGGTTGTGATCTATAATTGTGATTTGGTGTGACAGTTATTCTAAGTGCTAGTTCTACTAAGTGCTGATTCTGACAGTGGACCACGTGGCCCTGTCCTGATGTAAATAATCCTGTGTGAATATTGCCCGTGCCAGTTGGCACAATGTATATTGTGTGATTACTATCTGATGTATTTTGACAATACAAAAGTTTTATATAACCTTGTGTGGAGTTCCTTTTGTGGTGTGCCTAGGATGTTGTTGCTGTTGTGTGCGTGCGCAAATGCTTTACACATTGCCTCCGGGATAAGCCTGTCTGCTCGTGCCAAGCTACCAAGGGGGTGAGCAGGGGTTATCTTGGCGTGTGACTCCTTTGCCCTGACTAGAATGGTGGTTTCTGCCTGGCTTTGGCGTAAGCCTTAGCCAACCAGAAATCCCAGTTCTAACAGTTGGTAAATAACTATATTTAGAAACCACCTTCCGCAGGACACAAAGATAAGGGATTTTTTCTCCCTTCCTCGAAGTACTAACAGGGTTTATGATCTATAGGAAAGGAAAACATACAAAGAGGGATTATAGGTCCTATATTTTTCTAATACAATGTCCCACCCTCCAATCTAAAATACTCTACTCATTTTTTTAATCAAATGTCTCAAATCCACACTCTAACTTCTTGTGGTGTTTTTACCCTATGCATAATCCCTTGGTACACAGTTTTTTTTTTTGGTTTCATAACATCCAGAATTGCTAATTATGTAATAGTGGAGACCTTTCCCTTACATTCATGCTCACCATGCATTCAGATTTATTGTTCTGTATCTTTAGAAAGGATGGCACTCACCCCTCTTGGTGATGTGTATTTATTTATTTATTTATTTATATGCTTATTTCGCGCCTGAATCAGCCCCGAAGGGGTATCTCCGCGCGTAGCTTCTGAGCAGGTATCATGGAACTACCAAGGACATAAGACTGCTGCGATTGCGGGGGAAAACATTAATCTTGGGGGAAAAGATATGTTTTTAACTTCCTTCTAAAGGACAGATGGTTGGAGGTATGTCTCAGCAATGGGGGCAGAGAATTCCAAAGCATCGGGCCTTTAAGTGAGATGGCCCGTCCTCCCTGTCTTGCTCTCGTCACCCTAGGGACCTGAAGCAGCATAGTGCTACTGGAGCGTAGAGCACGTCTAGGTAAGTAGGGGACAAATATGTCTCTTAGATATTGAGGGCCAGATCCGTAGATACATTTGTGCATTATACAACATACTTTGAAGTCAATGCGCTGTTTCACCGGTAGCCAGTGAAGTGAAGAGAGGAGAGGGCGTGAGGGAGTACGGGGCAAAGCATTCAGAATGAGTCTTGCCGCGGTGTTCTGTACCACCTGCAGCCGACCCAATTGTTCTTGGTTGGCAGAAATAAGCAGTCCATTGCAATAATCCATCCGACCGATGACCAATGCTTGTACCAGCGTCTTCCTATGGATGTCAGGTAGGAAGGGGAATATGCGTCGAAGTAACCCTATCACTCGGAAACAAGTTCCCGTGACTTGATTAACGTGGTCTTTTAGGATCAGTGCTTGATCTAGACGCACACCCAGATTTTTTACGGTCTGCTTTGGTACCGGAACAGGTCCTAGCTCAGATGGCCATGTATCAACCTTCTACAAACCATTTACAAAGTGATACTGGTTCTGTCACATATTGCACGCCTCACAGAAAACGCACTCTCCAAATTCAAAAATATGCAAGAGACAGTACTCTCACTAAATAAAAACATAAAATCAACACCAATGTCTCTTACAAACAGACATAATCGACCTCGAAAACTCCCTAGCTACCTCTCGGACGAGGAAAAGCAAGTACTACTGCAATCCTACGAGGCGTCACTGGCCACAAGTAACCCTTGCGACGAGAACAATCAACTCAGTCCCAATCAACTCCTTCAGAGAAGTCAGGCCTAGAGACAGAAAATTAAATGCGAACAACCTGAAGCAAATACCACTAATCAATCCAAAGCAAGACTCCATCCAGGATTCGCAGGAAAAGATCACAGGGCTACTAAAAACTGCCGCTCAGCAGTGAAACACGCGTCAGACATTGCTGACCTTATCCTGAGCCAGGAGATTGATGTCGCAGAGATTGATAACGGAAACATGGCTAACAGAATCTTCATCGCCATGCTTGGATCTACTGGTGCCCCCTAACTATTTCATTGTGAGGCAAGACAAGCTAAAGAAAATAGGTGGTGGTAATGCTGTTATTCATCGCTCGGAGCTCGTGGTTACTCCATTGCCCGCTGAAATTCTTAACTCATGCGAATACCTCTCACTCTCCATAATTAACAATTAGAAAAAGCTATGCAAGGTTCATCTATTTTATCACCCACCAGGCAAGAAAGATTCTTTTATCGACCACTTAATGGAGATCATCACAGTAAAGACCTCCCCATACTCCAATGACATATTCCTAGGAGACTTCAATTTACATTGGAACAATCCTAATGACAGCCAGGTAAACATCATCAAAGACTTCCTAGTAGATCAAAACCTAGTGCAAGCCTGCACGCTTCCAACGCATGTGAAAAGCTCCAAGCTAGACTGGTCTGATCATCACATAATAACCTTCCAAATTCCAAGAGCACTAAAGAAAAGAACCACTCAACCGATCAAACCCAAACAATTGGTGAGGACCACTAAGAAAATGGACAAGGTGAAGCTGGTGTCGCTATGTAGGAGAGCTCTTCCCCCTCCCAGAAATATGTCAAACGCCAACGAACTCACGAAGCACTACAATGCGAAGAAGTCACAGGTAATGGACACCATTGCACCGTTAAAACTAACACGAACATCGGTCAAAGATAAAAACCCCTGGTTCAGCGACACGCTAAGTTAAGAAAGATGTAAGCTGAGAGTGGAGACAGCTGCCATCATCCCCACAGCTTAAACTGCTAAGAAAAAACAGAAGCGCCTACAATAAAAATATTCTGAAGTCAAAAAAAGAATTCTTAAGAACGGAATTGGAAAATGCGAAAACAGACCTCGGAAACTATTTCAACTGGTTAAACAACAATCAAAAAAATGTACAAATTCGTACTAGAAGCAAAAAAATCTCAAATTAGCTGAGAGGAATTCGCAAATTTCTTTACTTCCAAGGCCACGTCCCTGGAAATCAAGCTTAAGTCAGGAGCTTCTGCATGGGAGGCCTCTCAAACAAATATTCCATCAATGCCCAACAATTCAATACCCATAAATAAAGCTCATTGGTCCACTTTTGAGCTATATTACCAAAACGACATCCTGAAAAACCTATCGGCCATTAAGCCTAACTATCACTTCAACTACTCACTTCCTGCAAAATTTATGCCATACATAGACCAGGAGATCATCCCCAGCTGGACATCGATAGTCAATGCTTCGCTGTCTCAAGGATACTTCCCAGACTGTCTAAAAATGGGACAAGTCATTCCCATAATAAAAAACAACAGCCAATCCCGCTGATACTAGCAACTTTTGGCCAATAGCCAACATTCCCCTATTAGCTAAAGTGATTGAAAAATGTGTTCAGCAACAACTAAGCCAGCACATATCTAAATTTCAATTACTAGACGATTGCCAATCAGGATTTAGACCGAACCATAGTATGGAAACTGCAATGCTGCACATAGTAGACGTCACACTACTCGCTCTAGACCAAAACAAAGCATGTTTGTTAATCTTGCTTGATTTAACATCCGCGTTCGACACAGTTAATCACAAAATGTTGCTAGAACGTCTGGAGAACAGAATGGGTTTTTCTGGGAAAGTTCTTGAATGGTTCAAGTCCTACTTGAAGAACAGATCACAAAGATTTCTGGTGAATAAGAACCTGTCAACATCATTTCCCATCCAGATAGGGGTTTCACAAGGTTCAACCCTCTCCCCGTCACTATTCAACCTATACATGGAACCACTAATGGACATACTCCACCGTGCCAACATCCTTTTCCACATTTACGCTGATGACACTCAGATTTACATAAAGATCTCCTCCTTAGAGGAGATCAGAACAATGAACAAGGCTCTACAGGAAACAATGCAATGGCTAACAAGCAATCAGCTTAAACTAAACCCAAAAAAAAATGAATTTTTCCTAATTTCACCCACCAAAAGTCTGCTCATTAGAAAGTAATGGACCAATTTGATCACCGCACTCAATTACACCCCGATCACTGTAGATTCAACCAAATGTCATAATAATAACACTACACCAAAGCCTAAACATGCAGTCACACATTAACACACTGGCTAAAAGTGCAAGATTTCACCTGAGCTACATGAAAAAATTGAAACCTTTCATCGAAATGGCAGACCTCAAAATGGCAGTTCAAGCATTGGTAATCTCCAGGATCGAATATGGATGCACAACACTTCTGGGCTCCCCAAAATTGCAACAGCATCTCTAAAAGCCTGCTTCAAAGCAGCAACAAGGCTCATAACAGGGTCAAAACGCACAAGTTACTACTTGTGTAACGATATATCTGTAAGAGACATTAGTTAGTGATAGATTCCTTACCTTAGAATATCCCCAGGCGTCAGACTGGATCCGGAAATTTTTGCGTAGCAATACCCCTGCGCGCTGTTAGGCGTCGTCTGCGGCTCCGCGTCCGTCGTCGGCGTCGTGAGCGCCGGGATGACGTCATCGGAGTATATAGACGGCGCCCATGCGCGCTGACGTCAGTTCTGATAACACAGCTTTTCCGCGCCAGATACGCAGAGCCATGATAGAACTAACACTGGTGCCATGAAACTAGGGCCCTGAAAGGGGATGACCTTAACCCTAAATATCGGTTCGCAGAACGGGGAGGATGGGAGGGCGGTAAGGAATCTATCACTAACTAATGTCTCTTACAGATATATCGTTACACAAGTAGTAACTTGTGCATCTGAAAGAGACACGTTAGTGATAGATTCCTTACCTTAGAATAGATACCCCAGCAATACCAACCCCGCGGTGGTGGGTCTGCGAACCAATATCACACCAGAAAGTCCTGGAGGACGGAACGGCCAAAGAAGCCATCCCTCCGGACTTGACTGTCCAGGCAGTAGTGTCTTGCGAACGTGTGCAGCGAGGCCCACGTGGCTGCCTGACAGATGTCCTGCAGGGGGACACCGCGGCCCAGGGCAGTTGTCGTTGCCGTGGCCCGAGTGGAGTGAGCCCGCAATCCAGCCGGGGGCTCCTTCCTCGCCATGGAGTAGCATGCTTGGATGCACAAGATGATCCACCTGGAGATGGTCCTCTTGTGTACAGCCTTTCCCTTCTTCGCGCCCACGTAACCAACGAAGAGTTGGTCATCCACCCGGAATTGGCGAGTGCGGTCCAAGTAGTAGGAGAGCGCACGTTTTGGATCCAGACGGTGGAGCCTCTCCTCCTCTTTCGAGGGATGCGGAGGCGGAAAGAAGGTGGGCAAGGTGATGGACTGCCCGATGTGGAAGGCCGTGACAACCTTGGGCAGAAAGGAAGGTCGTGTACGCAACACCACCTTATCAGGGTGAACAGACAGGAAAGGCGGAGAAGAAGAAAGAGCCTGGAGCTCACTCACTCTCCTGGCAGAGGTGATGGCAACCAGGAAGGCCGTCTTCAGCGTAAGGAGGCGAAGAGGACAGTTATGAAGTGGCTCAAAGGGAGCACACATCAGATAGGTGAGAACAAGGTTCAAGTCCCACTGGGGCATCACGAAGGGAACAGGAGGGAACATGTGTGTGATGCCCTTCAGAAATCTACTCACTATAGGGGACTTGAACAAAGAAGGCTGATCAGGTAGCCTCAAGAAGGCTGAAAGAGCAGAGAGATACCCTTTAAGAGTGCCCAGAGCAGAGCCCTGCTGGGCAAGGGAAAGAAGAAAGAGCAGCACTTCCGAAAGGGGTGCAGAGAGGGGATCCACAGCCTTTGCTGCGCACCATGCCACAAATCTATTCCACCGGCAGGCGTATACCGACTTAGTGGAGGGACGCCTGGCTGCCAGAATGATGTCACAGACTTCGGGAGGCAAGTCAAATGGCCTCAACTGTCGCCGCTCAATCTCCAAGCTTGTAGGTGGAGACTGGACAGGTTCGGGTGCAGGACCGTCCCCTGCTGCTGCGACAGAAGGTCCTCCCGAAGAGGCAGACGAATCGGGGGATCGACTGACATGCTGAGTAGCTCGGGATACCAGTATCTTCGAGCCCAGTCCGGAGCCACAAGGATAACCTGGGCCCGGTCGCGCTTGATCTTCTTCAGCACTCTGGGCAGAAGTGGTATAGGCGGAAAGGCGTACAACAGGCCGCAGCTCCACTCGCGACGAAAAGCGTCTCCGAGCGAGTGCCGCCTTGGAAACTCCAACGCGCAGAACTGCTGACATTGCGCGTTCTCTTCTGTGGCGAATAGATCTAACCAAGGCTCTCCCCACTGTCGAAAGAGACCTTGCGCCACGTCCGAGTTCAGACGCCATTCGTGATCCATCATGCACCGGCGGCTGAGTTCGTCCGCCCTGGCATTCAGAGAACCTGCCAGGTGTTGAACCACCAGAGTCACGCCCTGATGTTCCAGCCACTGCCAGAGGCGCAGAGCCTCCTGGCAAAGGGTCCACGACCCCACACCGCCCTGTTTGTTGCAGTACCACATGGCGGTGGTGTTGTCGGTGAACACTTGCACCACGCTCCCCCTGACAGAGGGGAGGAATGCCTTCAGTGCAAGACGAATCGCCCGCAGCTCCAGAAGGTTGATGTGGAGCCGGGACTCCGCCGGAGACCAGAGGCCTCTGATCTCCGCCTCTCCCATGTGGCCTCCCCAGCCCTGGAGGGACGCGTCCGTCACAACTACGTGCTCCGGCTGGGGTAGAGAGAGGGGTCTGCCACTGACCCAGTCGCGGTCCGTGAGCCACCACTGCAGTTGTCTCGCAGTGCCCTCCGAGATCAGGACATGATCGGACAGGTTGCCCTGATGCTGGGCCCACTGAAACTTCAGGTCCCACTGCAGAGCCCGCATCCGCCACCTGGCGTGACGCACCAGAAGGATGCAGGAGGCCATCAGTCCCAGAAGCCGCAGCGTCAACCTGACCGAGACCCGGGATAACGGCCCGAAGACAGGAATCAGAGCCTGAATATCCCGAACCCGCTGCTCGGGTGGGTAAACCCGAAACTGCGCCGAGTCGAGAACCGCTCCGATGAAAGGGAGCTTCTGAGAGGGACACAGGTGTGACTTCGGCACATTGATGGAGAACCCCAGCAAGTGCAGGAGGTCGGCCGTAGTCTGGAGGTGGCTGACGACTGTCTGGGGCGAGCCCGCCTTCAACAACCAGTCGTCGAGGTAGGGGAAGACTGACACCCCTTGCCTGCGCAGATGGGCTGCGACCACCGCCATCACCTTCGTGAACACCCGTGGGGCGCTGGTAAGGCCGAAGGGGAGCACGGTAAACTGAAAGTGCTCGTGGCCTACCGTGAACCGCAGGTAACGCCGGTGGGCCGGCAGGACGGGGATGTGGAAATAGGCGTCCTGCAAGTCCAACGCTACCATCCAGTCTCCTGGGTCCAGGGCAGCCAGGACCTGAGCCAAAGTGAGCATCTTGAACTTCTCCGTACGGAGGAAGCCGTTCACGTTCCGCAGATCCAAGATAGGGCGTAGGCCCCCTTTGCCCTTCTTGGGTACCAGAAAGTAGTGGGAGTAACAGCCACGTCCTACTTCTGGCCCAGGAACGCGCTCGATGGCCCTCTTGGCCAAGAGGGCCGAAACTTCCCCTTGCAGAAGTCGCAAGTGATCCCCCGACACACGGTGGCATTGAGGTGGCATGGATGGAGGGGAAGACTCGAAGGGGAGGGAGAAACCCCTTCGGACAATTTGCAGCACCCACCTGTCCGAAGTGACTGTATGCCAGTGGGAGAGGTGATGGCGAACCCTGCCTCCCACAGGCGTCACATGGGCCTGAAAACTCGGACTAGGAAGGTTTTGAGGCGGGGGCTGCTGAGGGAGGTGTGGACTGGCCTCGCCGCTGGCCCCGACCACCGCCACGGCGGTTCCCACGGCCGCCACCGCGTTGCTGAACATTCTGCGGCGCGTGGCTGACGGTCCGTGGTGGGGCGCCCCTTCCGTGGCCACGAAAGGAGCGAAAGGCACCCGATTGCTGGCGTGGGGCCGCAAGGCCCAAGGACTTGGCCGTGGCCCTGGAGTCCTTAAAACGTTCCAGCGCATGGTCTGCCTTGTCGCCGAAGAGGCGACGGCCATCAAACGGCATGTCCAGGAGAGTGGCCTGGACATCGGCCGAGAAATTGGCGGACCTCAACCAGGCGTGGCGTCGAACCGCCACCGTCGTTGCCATCGCCCTGCCCAGTGAGTCCGTGGTATCCAGCCCACACCGGATGGAAAATCGTGCCGCATCTCGGCCGTCCGCAAGGGTTTGGCTGAGTTTAGCCCTGACCTCCTCAGAGCATTGTGGCAGCACCTCCGCAACCGCGTCCCACAGAGTGTGGGTGTAGCGGCCCAAGAGACAGTTGGTGTTGACTGACCGGAGCCCTAGGCTCACAGACGAGAAGACCTTCTTCCCGAACTGCTCATATCTCTTGGATTCCCGATCGGGCGGGGCCGTCGGGAATGCGGTCTGGGAAGTGGAGGCCTGGATGACCAGGCTCTCGGGGGTGGGGTGGGTGGACAAAAAGCAAGGGTCGCCCGGTGCCGGGCGGTAGCGTCTGGCCACGTTCCTATCCACAGGGGGACCTGTGGCGGGCTTGGACCAAGTGCCCAGCAGAACGTCACACAAGGCCTCATTGAACGGCAGAAGGGGCTCCGCGGAGCCGGACTGCTGTTTGAGCACCTCAGTGAGGAGATTAGTCCTCACGGCCGCGACGGGGAGCTCAAGGTTTAGGGCCTTAGCTGCCTTCGTCAACACTACGCTGTAAGCAGAACCCGCCTCCGAAGCCACAGTCGGGGGCGATGTAAATCCAGTGTCTGGCGAGGTGTCAATACCACTGGCCTCCCCAAGCTCATATGTCCAGTCCTGATGTGACTGGCAATCACGTGCCAGAGGGTCCTCGGACCCCTCCCATTGCTCCTCGTCACCCAGCTCCTGGAGACCAGGATGAACAGCCAGGGCCTCCTCGTGGAGATAGAATTCTCCGACGGCCGACGGAATCGGCGCCCAGCGGCGCCCCTCCGACGCCTGAGGCGGACCGTAGGAAGCATTGGGGTCGGCAACCACTACGGCTGCCGGGGACGACACCTGAAGGGACGGCGCCGGTGAGGTCGTAAGGTCGACCGGCGAGGTCCCGGATCCGGAGCCGGATCCAGCGAGGTCGCGCGGCGCCGGGACCGAAGTCGCCAGCGGCGCCGGGCCCGAAGCACCCGACGTCGTCGGGGCCGAAGCGCCCGACCCGGAAGGACCTCCAGACGGAGCCGATCGGCCCGAAGGCGCCACGGGAACCGACTGAGGAGGGAGGGCCCTCATGGCCATGAGGTACCTCTCGACCTCCTCCTGCGACGCGCCGTGCCCAGGGACCCGAAGGTGTGGGGCAGGCGGCGACGCTTGCGACTCCCGCGGAGCCGCGTGGGCGGTGTCGCCCGAACCCCCGGCCGCATCGAGCGAGCGTCGGGGCGGGTCGGAGGACCGATGGTGGCGCTCCGACCTCTCATGCCTCTTACCTGAGGACTTGGATCCAGACGATCGGTGACCACTCCCGGAGCGTCGATGACTCCGACCTCGCGACCTGTCCCTCGACCTCCCGTGGGACCGGGACCGGGACCTGGAGCGGCGCGGGGCCGACTGCCTCAGCTCGAGACGCTTGCGGGACCGCTCCCGCCTAGCCTTCGACGTCAGGGCCCGGCAGTCGTCACAGGTTCGATCGTCGTGGTCGAGGCCTAAGCACTTCAGGCACCGGCGATGGGGGTCCGTGACCGACATGAGTCGGCCGCACTTCGAGCAAGGCTTGAACCCGGGCATCCCTGGCACCGATAGTCGAGAATCGACTAAGTAGAGGATCAAAAAGATCAAAAAGTTTTCAGTCAAAAAGTGACTGGGGGTAGAGCTTCTTCCGGATCTGCGCTAGCTGGCGCGGAAAAAAGAAGAACTGACGTCAGCGCGCATGGGCGCCGTCTATATACTCCGATGACGTCATCCCGGCGCTCACGACGCCGACGACGGACGCGGAGCCGCAGACGACGCCTAACAGCGCGCAGGGGTATTGCTACGCAAAAATTTCCGGATCCAGTCTGACGCCTGGGGATATTCTAAGGTAAGGAATCTATCACTAACGTGTCTCTTTCAGATAATTCGACCACATCTCTCCTCACCTGAAATCATTGAACTGGCTACCTTATGAAGCCAGAATTGAGCTCAAACTGGCGTCCAGAACACACAAAGTTCTACACTTGAAGTCACCAAGATAACTAGCACAGAAACTGGTGATTTCTAGGGGAAACAGACAATCAAGGAGTGCCAGAGACCTAGTGCTGAAACCACTGATTTTCTGCAACAAAAAAAACCTTACAACAGAGCATTCTCAGGTGCCACACCGAGAATATGGAATTTGCATCCCCCAGACATCAGAAGGCTACCCAACCATGAAAGATTCAAGAAAGAAACCAAGATCTTATTAATGACTAAATTCCTAACGTAAACATTACAGAGCATACATACATGGCTCACCCTAATACTCTCGCTTAAGGACACAAGAGTTTTAGAGCTAATGTCATTTGTTCATTACAGGGTAAAAACACCACAAGAAGTTAGAGTGTGGATTTGAGACATTTGAGTAAACAAACGAGTAGTGTATTTTAGATTGGAGTGTGGGACAGTGGATTAGAAAATATAGGGGCTATAATCCCTCTTTGTATGTTTTCCTTTCCTATTGATCATACAACCTGTTAGTACTTCGAGAAGGGAGAACAAATCCCTTATCTTTGTGTCCTGAGGAAGGTGGTTTCTAAATAAAGTGATTTACCACTGAAACCTGTTGACGCTGAGCACCTCTGAATCCTATCACGAGAAATCATTCAAATGAATAGATTTTCATTTTTACCAGGATTTGATGCAGAGTGTCGGATCAGTCAATGCAACAGCTTTCTTAGAACTGTGCAAAAAGGGATCCCCGTTAAGATTTGTTCTCTTCTGGTTTGTCATTGTATCTATTTTGTGAGTTTTTTCAAATATTTGCACATATTGTTTTTAATAAATGCTGTATGTTATATATGAATGTTATACCTTTTTATATGCATATGAACACCAACAGTGTATTGTGATATAATGTGTCTTCTTTAAGAAATTAAACAATCCCTTGATGCTACATCGCAATTTTGGTGGTACTAGAATCTGTGGGGACACACGGGGAGTCACATTTTCTCTACTGCTTAGTAGTGCCCTGTTCCCATTGGCAGTGGGACCACCTCTCCAGTTTATAACTACTCATAATGATGGCCAAAGTGCTGTAATACTAGGCACTGCTGAGATTATCTACAGAGCTTTGGCTTTTATCGCGCAGCATTAATTAACAAGTCATACCTTTGAGCACAAGTCACAGTCTTTAGGACAGTTTCGGAAACCTGCAGCCAAAAGTAGGAGCAAACTGAAAAATACAGATTTCCGAGTTTGTATTACAGTCACGGTCTGTGTCTGTTACAGAGAAAAGTGCATAATCCTCGTTAGTAATGAACATTGGCACAGTCAAAATTTATTGGCTCTAAAAAGACATTTTATTAATTGTCATTAGCGTTCTAATATGGCAGACGACCCATGTTAGAATGTTGAAGAAAGAGATTTTAAAAAAGTGAAAATACAACTCGGTAGAAATAAAGGAAGTGAGTGGAACTTTCGAACTCTGATGCAGCAGAGCCATCAAAAAAAGGATAAATTAATAAATAAAAACAATAATTCATAAATAAATAATAAAAAAAATGTAAATGGGGAGCATTGTGAAGAGGAGAAAGGAGAGAGACTGCAGTGAGGGGCAGAGGAACAAGCAGGTAGAAAGGAAACACATTCACTCCCAAGGTGCACTGAATAATAATAATTTTGAAAAATAATGAATTCTCTCAAGTTACCACTTGAAGGCTCAAATCAGTAATAAAACAATGTGAGACTTAAATGCTCCCGGATGAGACAAACAGAAAAATAGGCAGGAAACGCATTGAATCAAGAGCAGACAGCTAGAATAGAGAACAAAGCTGCCCAACCATGAGCAAGAAGTTGACCCAAAGGCCACTCCGAGTATATCTCATGTACTGGAAACAATAGCTCTGTCTACAGACAGGTGAAGTTGTCTGTAGCCAAGACCTTAAATAGTTCAAACAAACGGGTATAACCTTCAGCATAATACCTACACTCAATTATTTACTATGCTTTATTGACTTGCTGTCTGTTTCCATGTATATTGCATTGCGTTTTAAATGCCAGAGTACAGTTTCTTGTCGATGTTCACATTGAATTGTTCGTAGGTACCTAAAGAACAAGTTACTTACCTTCGGTAACGATATATCTGTAAGAAACAGTAGTTAGTATTAGATTCCTTACCTTAGAATATCCCCAGGCGTCAGACTGGATCCGGAAATTTTTGCGTAGCAATACCCCTGCGCGTCGTTAGGCGTCGTCTCTGGCTCCGCGTCCGTCGTCGGCGTCGTCTGCGCCGGAATGACGTCGTCGGAGTACTTAGACGCCGCCCATGCGTGCCGACATCAGTTCTTAGCCACAGCTTTTCCGCGCCAGATACGCAGAGCCATGCTAGAACCAACACTGGTGCCAAGAAACTAGGGCCCTGAAAGGGGAATAACCTTAACCCTAGGTATCAGTTCGCAGAACGGGGAGGATGGGTGGGGCGGTAAGGAATCTAATACTAACTACTGTTTCTTACAGATATATCGTTACCGAAGGTAAGTAACTTGTTCATCTGAAAGAAACACGTTAGTATTAGATTCCTTACCATAGAATAGATACCCCAGCAATACCAACCCCGGTGGTGGGTCTGCGAACCAATACTCACACCAGGAAGTCCTGGAGGACGGAACGGCCAAAGAAGCCATCCCTCCGGACCTGACTGTCCAGGCAGTAGTGTCTCACAAAGGTGTGCAGCGAGGCCCACATAGCCGCCTGGCAAATGTCCTGCAGGGGGACTCCCCGACCAAGGGCAGTAGTAGCCGTCTTGGCCCGAGTGTAATGGGGTTTGCAGCCTAACTGGAGGCTCCTTTCTAGTCAAGGAGCAGCACGCCTTGATGCATAGAACGACCCATCAAGAGATGGTCTGCTTATGCACCGCTCGTCCTTTCTTCGCACCCACGTAGCCAACAAAGAGTTGGTCATCCACCCGGAACTGGCGTGCGCGCTCTATATAAAATGAAAGCGCATGTTTTGGGTCCAGACGATGGAGCCGCTCTTCATCCTTGGAGGGATGCGGAGGCGGGAAGAAGGAGGGCAAGGTGATGGACTGCCCGATGTGGAAAGCAGAGACAACCTTGGGCAGGAAAGATGGTTTTGTACACAACACCACTTTGTCCGGATGCACAGACAGGAAGGGAGGTTTGCAAGATAGAGCCTGGAGCTCACCCACCCTCCTGGCAGAGGTGATGGCAACCAGGAAAGCTGTCTTCAAGGTGAGAAGACGGAGAGGACAAGAGTGAAGTGGATCAAAGGGAGCGCACATCAGGAAAGTAAGAACCAGGTTCAAGTCCCACTGAGGCATCATAAAAGGGACAGGTGGAAACATGTGCGTGATGCCCTTCAGAAAACGAGTTACTATAGGGGACTTGAACAAAGAAGGTTGATCAGGCAGCCTTAGGAAGGCCGAAAGGGCAGAAAGGTAGCCCTTGATAGTGCCCAGAGCAGAGCCCTGCTGGGCAAGAGAAAGAAGGAAGAGAAGAACTTCAGAAAGAGGGGAAGAAAGGGATCCACAGCCTTTGCTGTGCACCATGCCACAAATCTGTTCCACCGGCAGGCGTATACCGACTTAGTGGAGGGACGCCTGGCTGCCAGAATAACATTACAAACTTCAGGAGGCAAGTCAAATGGCCTCAACTGCCGCCGCTCAATCTCCAAGCATGGAGGTGGAGACTGGACAGGTTCGGGTGGAGGACCGTCCCCTGCTGCTGCGACAGAAGGTCCTCCTGAAGAGGCAGACGGATCGGGGGACCGACTGACATATTCAGTAGCTCGGGATACCAGAACCTTCGAGCCCAGTCCGGAGCCACAAGGATGACTTGGGCCCGGTCGCGCCTGATCTTCTTCAGCAGTCTGGGCATAAGTGGTATGGGCGGAAAGGCGTATAACAGATCGCAACGCCACTCGCAACGAAATGCGTCGCCGAGCGAGTGCCGCCTT
This sequence comes from Lissotriton vulgaris, assembly GCF_964263255.1. Lineage (NCBI taxonomy): Eukaryota > Metazoa > Chordata > Amphibia > Caudata > Salamandridae > Lissotriton > Lissotriton vulgaris. The sequence goes on from NC_141685.1 coordinate 1,531,703,369, forward strand.
GGAAATTCCAACACGCAGAACTGATGACATTGCGCGTTCTCTTCGTTGGCGAATAGATCTAACCAAGGCTCTCCCCACTGCAGAAAGATGCCTTGTGCCACGTCCGAGTTCAGACGCCATTTGTGATCCATCGAGCACCGTCGGCTGAGTTCGTCCGCCCTGGCGTTCAGAGAACCCGCCAGGTGGTGAACCACCAGGGTCACGCCCTGATGTTCCAGCCACTGCCAGAGCCGCAGAGCCTCTTGACAGAGGGTCCAGGACCCCACACCTCCCTGTTTGTTGCAGTACCACATGGCGGTGGTGTTGTCCGTGAACACCTGCACTACACTCCCCCGAACAGAGGGGAGGAATGCCTTCAGTGCTAGACGAATCGCCCGCAGCTCCAGAAGGTTGATATGGAGCCGGGACTCCGCCGGAGACCAGAGGCCTCTGATCTCCGCCTCTCCCATGTGGCCTCCCCAGCCCTGGAGGGACGCGTCCGTCACAACTACGTGCTCCGGTTGGGTAAGGGAGAGGGATCTACCGTTGACCCAATCGCGGTCCGTGAGCCACCACTGCAGCTGTCTCGCAGCGCCCTCCGAGATCAGGACATGGTCGGACAGGTTGCCCTGATGCTGGGCCCACTGAAACTTCAGGTCCCACCGCAGAGCCTGCATCCGCCACCGGGCGTGATGCACCAGAAGGATGCAGGAAGCCATCAGCCCCAGGAGCGGCAGCGTCAACCTGACCGAAACCCGGGATAACGGCTGAAAGATCGGAATCAAAGCCTGAATATCCCGGACTCGCTGCTCGGGAGGAAAAACCCGAAACTGCGCCGAGTCCAGAACAGCTCCGATGAAGAGGAGCTTTTGGGAGGGGCACAGGTGTGATTTCGGCACGTTGATGGAAAACCCCAGCAGGTGCAGGAGATCCGCCGTAATCTGGAGGTGGTTGACGACCGTTTGGGGCGAGCCCGCCTTCAACAACCAGTCGCCGAGGTAGGGTAAGACTGAAACCCCTAACCTGCGCAGATGAGCTGCGACCACCGCCATCACTTTCGTGAACACCCGTGGGGCGCTGGTAAGGCCAAAGGGGAGCACAGTGAATTGAAAGTGCTCGAGGACTCCCGTGAACCGCAGGTAACGTCGGTGGGCCGGCAGGACGGGGATGTGAAAGTAGGCGTCCTGCAAGTCCAACGCCACCATCCAGTCTTGCGGGTCTAGGGCAGCCAAGACATGAGCTAAAGTCAACATCTTGAACTTCTCCTTCCGGAGAAAGCCGTTGACGATCCGTAGGTCCAAGATAGGGCGTAGGCCCCCTTTACCCTTCTTGGGTACCAGAAAGTAGTGGGAGTAGCAACCACACCCTACTTCTGGCCCAGGAACGCGCTCGATGGCCCCCTTGGCCAAGAGGGCCATAACTTCCTCCTGCAGAAGTTGCAAGTGGTCCCCCGACACGCGGTGGTACTGCGGTGGCATGGCTGGAGGGGTCGCCTCGAAGGGGAGGGAGTAGCCCCTTCGGACGATTTGCAGCCCCCACCTGTCCGATGTGACTGTGCGCCAGTGGAAGAGGTGATGGCGGACCCTCCCCCCACTGGCGTCACATGGGCCTGAAAACTCGGACTAGGAAGGTTTTGAGGCGGATGCTGCGGGAGCGGGTGCGGACTGGCCTCGCCTTGGACCCCGACCGCCTCCCCGGCGGTTCCCACGGCCGCCACCGCACTGAAGATTCTGCTGCGGCGTGTGGCTGACGGTCCGTGTGGGGGCGCCCCTTCCTTGGCCACGAAAGGAGCGAAAGGCACCCATTTGCTGGCGCTGGCCGAGAGGCCCATGGACTTGGCCGTAGCCCTGGAGTCCTTAAAGCGCTCAAGCGCATGGTCTGCCTGGTCGCTAAACAGGCGACGGCCATCAAACGAGATGCCCAGAAGCGTAGCCTGGACATCGGCCGAGAAATTGGCGCACCGTAGCCAGGCGTGGCGTCTGACCACCACTGTCGTGGCCATCGCTCTGCCTAGCGTATCGGTGGTATCCAGTCCGCACCGGATAGAGTACCGTGCCGCATCTCGACCCTCCACTAGGGCTTGGGCGAGTTTAGCCCTGACCTCCTCAGGGCATTGTGGCAGCACGTCCGCAACCGTGTCCCACAGGGTGTGGGTGTAGCGGCCCAAGAGGCATGCGGTGTTGACTGACCGCAGTCCCAGACTAAGGGACGAGAACACCTTCTTGCCAAATTGTTCAAACCTCTTGGATTCCCTGTCGTGAGGGGCCGACGGGAACGTGGTCTGGGAGTTAGAGGCCTGGATAACCAGGCTCTCGGGGGTTGGATGGGTCGACAGGAAGCTTGGGTCACCCGGAGCCGGGCGGTAGCGTCTGGCCACGATCCTGTCCACAGGCTGTCCTGAGGCGGGCTTGGACCAGGTGCCCAGCAGAACGTCAGATAAGGCCTCATTGAACGGCAGCAGAGGCTCGACCGAGCTTGACTGCTGTTTGAGGACCTCGGTGAGGAGATTAATCCTCACGGCCGCTGAGGGGAGCGTAAGGTTTAAGGCCTTAGCCGCCCGCATCAGTACTACGCTATAGGCTGCCCCCTCCTCCGTAGCCACGGTTGGAGGAGAGACAAAACCAGTGTCTGGAGAGAGATCCAGGCCGCTGGCCTCCCCAAGCTCCTCTGTCCAGTCCACTTGGTCCTGACACTCCCGTTTCAGAGGGTCCTCAGACCCCTCCCAGTCCTCTTCGTCACCCAATGCCTGGTAGCCAGGATCAACAATCGGGGCCCGTTCATTAAAGTAGAATGTACCCAAAGCTGTCTCACACGGCGCCCAACGGGGCCATGTCAACGGCTGAACGGGATCGATAGAAGGACTGGGGCCGGCGTCGACCGAAGTCGGTGCCGGTGGTGACACCCTTGGGGGCGGCGCCGGTGATGTTGTAAGGTCGACCGTCGTTGACCCGGATACGGAGCCGGATCCGGCCGGGGCCTGTGGCACCGGGACCAAATTCGCCGGCGGCGCCGGGGCCGAAGCCACCTGCGGCGTCGGTGCTGAAGCACGCGACCCGCTAGGCCCCGGAGCCGGACCCACTGGGTCCGAAGGCGCCGTGGGGTCCGGTGGAGAAGAGAGCGACCTCATGGCCATGAGGTACCGCTCGATCTCCTCCGGCGTCGCATCCTGCCTAGGGACCCCAAGGTGTGGGGCAGGATGCGGCGCTAGCGACTTCTGCGGAGCCGTGTGTGTGGTGCCACCCAAAACCTCGGCCGCGTCGGGTGAGCGTCGGGGGCGGTCGGAGGAGCGATGACGCTGCTCCGACCTCTCATGCCTCTTACCTGAGGAGGAACCAGAAGACCGATGCCGACTTCCGGAGCTGCGAGGGCTCCGTCACCGCGACCGATCCCTCGACCTCCCATGGGACCGGGACCTCAAATGGCGCGGGCCGACTGCCGGAGCTCAAGCCGCTTGCGGGACAGCTCCCGCCTAGCCTTCGACGTCAGAGCTCGACAGTCGGAACAGGAAAGGTCGTGGTGGTCGAGGCCTAGGCATTGCAGACACCGGCGATGGGGGTCGGTATTCGACATCAGTCGACTACACTTCGAGCAGGGTTTGAACCCGGGCATCCCTACCGGCACCTGAAGAGTCGAGAACGACTTGAAGAAGATCAAAAATGATCAAAAAAGTTTTAGTTCAAAAGTGACTAAGGGGTAGAGCTTCTCCGGATCTGCGCTAGCTGGCGCGGAAAAAAGAAGAACGGACGTCAGCGCGCATGGGCGGCGTCTAAGTACTCCGACAGCGTCATTCCGGCGCAGACGACGCCGACGACGGACGCGGAGCCAGAGACGACGCCTATTGACGTGCAGGGGTATTGCTACGCAAAAATTTCCGGATCCAGTCTGATGCCTGGGGATATTCTAAGGTAAGGAATCTAATACTAACGTGTTTCTTTCAGATTAGACTTGTAGTCTTCCTGTTCAATGTTAACACATCAGAGTATTTTGTTCTTGTTTCTGTGATTTTTCATAATCTCTCAATAAAGCATATTTAAACTTAAAAAAAGATATACTCAACATACTCAACTGCCCTAGAGCCCGGAGGATTGTTAAGCTCAACTCTGAAAAATGGAAAACATCCCCTAGCCTCATACCACAACAATTTGTCCAGGAATGTAGGATCGATAACGAACACATAAAAGGAATTACAGATTAAAAAATATTAATAATTGTGTGGCCCCCAGTAATATTGCCAACTTCAAGAAGAAGGAATTAATTTGGTGAAAAGATTTAAAATTGATTATCAAGGAAGAAAGTCTTCTTTCTGTATGTGAATGTATACATCAATGTCATTGGAAAAGAAACTATTGGACTGGTAAAAATAATTAAAAACTAAACCTACAACCGCATGATTACTCCTAAACTTGGTTGTGGTTTGATGATTTGTTGAATATCACAGAATATTCCAAGATTGCTCCTATGACAGCCATAGCTTTAGAAGAGAGCTACAGAAAATCATTTGTAAATTTCCATTGACATTTATGCGTAGGTATTTCCTCATGCATAAAAAAGAAGCTACTTACCTGTTCACTGTGGTTCTCCAGTATTGATATATTTTATAGATTCACATGCTTGAATCTTCCCGTCGTCATGGTGAGAGTCCCACAGTAACATAAGAAATAGCAGTAATATAACATTACCATAGACCTCAATAGAACAGAAAAAACCTCACTTAGGTAACTTTTCAGCCTCATTTTAGAACATCCAGACTTCAGCCAATCACAGCTGAGACCTCAGAGTTCCCTTTCCGTACAGTGCCACCATACCTCAGATTTCAAGCACAAGTGTAAAGGTATAAAAACTCTGAGGTAATTGGTGAGCTTAAACGGGGAGGAGGGAGGGTTGCATATCAATCAATCAATCAACCGCTGGTACAGCCAGATCTTCAGTAGTCTCCTGAAGGTCAGCAGGTCCTGGGTCTGTCGCAGGCGGATGAAGAGGGTGTTCCATGTATTTGCGACGATGTGGGAGAATGATCTGCCGCCGGCAGTAGCTCGTTGGATGCAGGGGACGGTGGCGAGGGTGAGGTCACGAAGCGAAGCTGGCGGTTTGGGGTGTAGAAGGTGAGTTGTTCGTTAAGATATGTTGGTCCGGAGTTGTGGAGTGCTTTGTGAGCGTGGGTGAGGAGCTTGAAGTTGATCCTCTTGTTGACGGGGAGCCAGTGCAGGTCTCCCAGGTGGGATGTGATGTGGCTGTGGATGTCGAGGATGAGGCGTGCGGAGGCGTTCTGTATGCGTTGTAGTCGTTTCTGGAGTTTGGCAGAGATCCCCGCGTAGAGGGCGTTGCTGTAGTCCAGTCTGCTGCTGACGAGGGCCTGGGTGGCCATCCTTCTGGTTCTGGTGGGGATCCATCTGTAGATCTTACGGAGCATGCGGAGGGTGTTGAAGCAGGAGGAGAAGACAGCGTTGACTTGCTAGGTCATTGACAGTGATGAGTCCAGGATGACCCCAGGTTGCGAGCATGGTCAGTGGGCGATGGTGCGGCTCCCAATGCAGCTGGCCACCTGGAGGACATCCGTCTTGTCTGAGTTCAGTTTCAGGCGGATGTTCCTCATCCATACGGCGACGGCCTTCATTCTTTCATGGAGGTTCGTTTAGATGGTGGTGGGGGCCTTGGTGAGGGAGAGGATCAGCAGGGTGTCGTCGGTGTATGAGATGATGTTGAGGTTGTGCGATCGGACGATGTTGGCGAGCTGTGCCATGTAGATGTTGAAGAGTGTCGGACTGAGGGATTATCCTTTGGGTACGCCGCAGATGATCTTGGTGTCTTTAGATCGGAATGGGAGGAGGCGGACACTCTGGGTTCTGTCGATGAGGAAGAAGGTGGTCTAGTCCAGGGCTTTGTCATGGATCCCTGCGTTGTGGAAGCGTGTGAGTAGGGTGTGGTGGCAGACTGTGTCGAAGGCAGCCGAAAGGTCCACGAGGATGAGGGCCTCGGTTTCTCCATTGTTCAGCAGGGCTTCGATGTCGTCAGTGGCAGCGTTGAGGGCTGTTCTGGTGCTGTGGTTGCTGCAGCTGTTTTCTTTGAGGAAGGAGGTCAGTTGCCTGTTGAAGATCTTCTCGATGACTTTCGCCAGGAACGGTAGTAGGGAGATGCGCCGGAAGTTCTTGAGGTCCTTAGGGTCCGCCTTGGGTTTCTTGAGTGAGGCGTTGATCTCGGCGTGCTTCCAGCTCTCAGGAAAGATGGCGGTCTTGAAGGAGTTGTTGATGATTTTGCAGAGATGGGGTGCGATGGTGGAGCTTGCTATGTTGAAGATGTGGTGCGGGCAGGTGTCTGATGGTGAGTCGGAGCGGATGGTGTTCATGATTTTGATGGTGTTGTCGTTGTTGATGTGGGTCCAGAAGAGCAGGGGGTCGGTGTGGCTGGGGGTCGGTGAGTCTGAGGTGTCAGTGGCTGTCGGAGGTGCCTGGTTGTTGAAGCTGTTGCGTATGTCTGCGATCTTGCGGTGGAAGAAGGTGGCTAGGGAGTCGCAGAGGTCTTGCGATGACAGGATGTCGGTGTTGGAGCTGGGGTTTGAGAGTTTGTTAACTATGTTGAAGAGCTCTTTGCTGTTGTGTGCGTGGTTGTTGATGCGTTCGTTGAAGGAGGTCATATTGGCAGTTCGGATGAGTTGGTGGTGTCTGCGGATGGCACACTTTAATTTTAATTTAATAACGATTTCTAAAGCGCCTGGTGACCCAAGGGCATCCCCGCGCTATAAAATTTGTGATACTGTTGAGGGGGAGGGAGGGAGGAGAGATACTTATAAGGGGATTCTATTTAGGGAATAGGTGTGTCTTTAATTTCTTGCGGAATGCCAGGTAGTTAGGTTCAAGTCTGAGGGAACGTGGAAGGGCGTTCCATCCAGCAGCTGCTTGAACGGAGAATTGTCGTCCTCCTGTGCGAGTCCTTTTGAATCTAGGTATGGTGGCCAGGTTCTCATTCTGGGATCGTAGGGATCTGGTTGCTGTGTAGGGGGTGATCATTTTGCTGAGAATTGCTGGGCCAGATCCGTTGATCAGCTTATGTGTTGTGCACATCGCTTTGAATTGCACCCTTTGGTGCACAGGGAGCCAGTGCAGCGCTTTGAGGGCCGGCTTGGCGGACATTCTGGAGGGGAGGTTGGTGAGAAGGCGTGCCGCCGCGTTCTGTGTCCGCTGGAGTTTTGTCAGGGTGGCCTCAGGGGCTCCTAGGTAGACCAGATTACTGTAGTCCAGGCGAGACAGTACTAGTCCCTGGATGAGTAGTTTCCTAGAAGTAGGTGGCAGCAAGGGGAGGATCTTGCGGGTTGTGCGTAGGAGCCCGAAGCAGGTGCCCGAAGTTTTAGCTGCTTGTGTCTTCATAGACAGCTCTGGTTCGAGCCACACACCGAGTGTCTTAATTTCACGCTTCGGGGGAGGGATTTCCCCGAAAACGTCAGGCCAGAGTGCTGGAGGGATGGTCGTCCATTGCTTCCCTAGGAGCATCACCTCCGTCTTTGATCCATTAAGTTTTAATGATGAATTATTCATCCAGTTGTGAATTCCTATAAGACAGTTGGTCAGGTTTTCTGGGTGGTCGATCAGTTGGGACAGGGAGACGACCAGCTGAGTGTCGTCAGCATAACTTACCATTTTTATATTAAATGGTGTCACTACGTCCTCAAGGGGGGCCATGTATGCGTTAAAAAGTGTCGGACTCAGGGAGGAGCCCTGAGGGACACCGCTTGTGAGTGGAAGGATGGATGAGTGGTGATTGTTGTCCCACACTTGGAACGTGCGCCCTGTAAGAAAGGATTCAATCCAACTGAGTGCCGTTCCGGTAAGTCCTGCATCCGCCAGTCTATGCAGAAGGACACGATGGTTGACTGTGTCGAAGGCTGCGCTTAGATCCAGGAGGATCACTGCCACTGATCCTCCTGAATCTAGTATGCGCCTTGCTTCTTCAATGACGGCAAGGAGTGCGGTGTCTGTACCATGGCCCGGGCGAAATCCAGTTTGGGATTGCCTGAGTATTTTGTTGGTCTCAAAGAACTGAGATAATTGTACGTTTACCAATTTCTCTACTACTTTGCTGATACCCGGGAGGAGTGATATTGGTCTGTAATTAGACAAGTCTGCTGGGTCTAGCTGGGGTTTTTTTTGAAGTGCCTTAACCACAGCACTCTTCCAGCTATTGGGGACAGATCCGTGGGTGAGTGAACTGTTGATAAGTTCAGTGACAGTGGGGACGATGACTGAGGCTATGGTCTTGAGGAACCTGATCGGTGCTGGGTCCCGGGGTGATCCGCTTTTCATTTTTGTCAGGGTTCTTTCTACCTCTAGGCAAGTTACTGGCCGAAATGTCGGCAGTGTGGGGTGTAGATTGCTTTTGGCCTGGTCGAGGGATAAATGGCTTTCTATGTAACTAGGGGGGTCGGGGGTGGGAGGGAAGCCAGGATGCGGGTGATTTTATTGTTAAAGTAATTGGCTAGTTCATTACTTCGATCAACTATGGGGGTGGTGGAGGTGGTGTAATTGGGGACTTTGAGCAGTTCCTTTACGATTAAGAAGGATTCCCTGGCTGAGTTGGATGATTCTTGTATCCTTGTGTCATAGTGTGAGGCTTTGGCTTGTCTAATGGCCTCTTTATAATGTCTGACTGTGATCTGGTAGGCTTCTTTATTGGCATGCTGCCAGTTTCTCCTCCAAAGCCGTTCAGCTTTTTTGCAGGTTTTTCAAAGTATTCTGAGATCCGTAGTATACCACGGGGCTGACCCAGGTTTGCCGTTTTTGTCTTCCCTAGTTCTAATTGGGAGCACTGAGTCTAGGGAGGAGGTAATCCATTCTCTGAATTTTTTGTCGGCACTCGCCGGGTCTTCCGCGTGTGCAGGAGTGGTCCTTTCTAGGGTTTTGGCCCATTCTTCAGTGGGGAGTCTGGACCAGGTCCTGTCTCTGCTGTAGGTGGGTGGTTTTTGGGGTTTCCTGAAAATTCCAGGTAGTTGGCAGGAGACTAAGAAGTGGTCTGTCCAGGGAAGGGGAAGAGCTTCCTTCGCTTGCATTGATGGAGAGCTAGTGAATATAGGGTCCAGTAGATGACCCTTGATGTGGGTAGCTCCGGAGTTAAGTAGGCGAATGTCAAGTGCCGCCAGATCTAAGATCAGATCCTTAGCTACAGGGTCTGCCGGGTCTTCAAGATGAATGTTCAGGTCACCTACTATCATAAAGTTTGATAGAGAGTGGGCCTGAGTTGTGACTGAGTCTAGGAGGGAACTAGCGAAGGGACCTGGGAGACCGGGAGGACGGTACACAAGTATTCCTGTTAAAGAGTTGGTTGGGTTTAGCTTAATGGTAAAGTGAAGACTTTCTGAGTCCATAATCTGCGCATCACTGGTTTTACAGTGGAGATAGTCTCGGTGGATAATGGCGACACCACCGCCTCTTCCTAAAGGGCGGGGTAGGGCCTGAATCAGATAGCCCGGTGGAGTTGCTAGTGCCATGTCTGATTGTGAATGTGGGGCAAGCCACGTTTCCGTTAGAAAAAGGATATCTATCTCCAGGTCTTCTATGAGATGGTTAATCTGTGTCGCGTGTTTAGGAAGTGAGCGACAGTTTAGTGAAGCGAGTTTAAGGGAGGCGGGCTTGTGAGATTTTGTAGGGAGTGTGAGCTGGGCTGGCTTACATAGAGAGCAGCGAGTGAAAGGTCCATTTAGATCATGGATGTAATCACAGGAAGAGGTTGAGGGTCTGAGACTTAGTAGCTCTCTACGTGAGTAGCTTACCTTTGGGTTGGATGTTTTAGGCAGGGATTCTGGCCCTGAGCCCGGCCGTGCGCGGACGGGCGCAGACGGGCTGCCTTAGGCGCGCCTTCGGCGCGCAAACGGCGCTCCCGCTGCTCCTCGTCCGCTGCGCTGGTATGGCCGGCACATTTGTAGTGCTAGAGGGTGGGCGTGGCCTCGCAGTGGGCGTGGCTACCGCCTTGGGCGATTTGGGCGTTTCCCTGTCTCAGCGCGGGTCGCTGTCTCAGGGAAGAGCGTGGAGGTCTGTATCAGCGCGTAGGAGTCAGCATTATGATCAGGTGAGCACTCAAGGTTTTGGTTCACACAAAAGTGCACAATTTTAAAAGTTTAAACAGTTTTTTAAAATAATCAAGTTAACAATCCTCCGGCTTCCGCCTCAGAGGGGTCACACGAAATAATAACAACAAACAGCTTGTCTTCAGCGTATTTGTAGTGCTAGAGGGTGGGCGTGGCCTCGCAGTGGGCGTGGCTACCGCCTTGGGCGATTTGGGCGTTTCCCTGTCTCAGCGCGGGTCGCTGTCTCAGGGAAGAGCGTGGAGGTCTGTATCAGCGCGTAGGAGTCAGCGTTATGATCAGGTGAGCACTCAAGGTTTTGGTTCACACAAAAGTGCACAATTTTAAAAGTTTAAACAGTTTTTTAAAATAATCAAGTTAACAATCCTCCGGCTTCCGCCTCAGAGGGGTCACACGAAATAATAACAACAAACAGCTTGTCTTCAGCGTATTTGTAGTGCTAGAGGGTGGGCGTGGCCTCGCAGTGGGCGTGGCTACCGCCTTGGGCGATTTGGGCGTTTCCCTGTCTCAGCGCGGGTCGCTGTCTCAGGGAAGAGCGTGGAGGTCTGTATCAGTGCGTAGGAGTCAGCGTTATGATCAGGTGAGCACTCAAGGTTTTGGTTCACACAAAAGTGCACAATTTTAAACTTGTAGGCTGCATTGCTGTCCGGTATCTGAACATGGTGCCTTTTCTTCTCGAGCCTACGGAAGGCCTGCTTGGATGCTTGGAGGTCAGCGGTGAACCAGTTGTCCTTTCTGTAGGTGCATCTGTTTGAGGGTTTCTTGATTGGGGAGAGAGTGTTGGCTCAGTCGTCGATCCATTTCCTGAGGTTGCGGGCGGCCGTGTTGGTGGTGTCCGTTGGTGGGTTTCGAGCGAGGGTGGTGATTACCTGGTCTTTGGTGACTTTGCTCCAGCTGCGGTAGAGGACCTGTTGTGTGTGGTAGTGAGTGGTGGACTTTTCGAAGGTGAAGTGGATGCAGCAGTGGTCGGTCCAATGGAGTTCGGCGGTGTGTCTGAAGGTGACGTGGATGCTGGCGGAGAAGATGTGGTCAAGCATGTGTTCGGCAGAATGAGTGGGAGTCGTGACAAGCTGTCTGAGGTTAGCAAGGTTGTTCGAGCAGAGTGGTGGAGTCGCTGTCGTTGGTGTTCTCGAGGTGGAAGTTCAGGTCTCCGAGGAGGATGTAGTCCGTGGATGCAAGGGCGTGTGTGCTGACGAAGTCGGCGATTGAGTTCCTGAACTGTGGCCGGGTCCGGGGATTCTGTAGATGAAGGTTCCTCTGAGGGTGGTGTTGGGCTCTGGATCTGGAAGTGCAGGTGTTCAGCGGCACTGAGGGTGTCCTCGGTCCTTGTCGAGATTCTGATGGTGTTTCTGTGGACGATGGCGATCCGTCCTCCTGCTCCGTTGTTGCGGTCCCTGCGGGTGATCTTGTATATGAATCTATAAAAGATATCAATACTGGAGAACCGCAGTGTACAGGTAAGTAACTTATTTTTTATCCGGCATCGAATCTTTTATAGATTTGCATGCTTGAATCCAACTAGTAAGCAGTAAAAACACAATAGGAGAAAAGAAATGGTGGCAGGAGGTGAACCATCCCACCATGAATTAAATTTGTGGCATCAGAAAATCAAGAGGAGAATAATAAGCATACGAATGTACAGACAATTTATACAGAACATAGCCAGCCCAAAAGCTGCCTACCTTAAGCAAAGAGGCGTTGAAGTGTAGCTTGTCCAACAGTGATATCTGTCTTTTTCCAACCATCAAGGCGTTAATTGTACGTGAATGTGTGAGAGTTTGCCAACGCTGCAGCCCTGCAAATGTCTGGGACAGATGCTCCGTCAAACAGGACTGAGGTAGTCCCCACCCTCCTGGTAGAATGAGCTTGTGCTTTTGCTAAGAGTGGACAACCAGCTTTTTCGTGACAGAATGAAATAGTGGAGGTGACCCAAAGTGCAATGCTGGCTCTTGTCAAGACCTGTCCTTTCCTGGGTGCTGAGAAAGTGATCATGAGCTGAGAGGATTTACAGAATGACTATGTTCTTTTAGATACAACGTTAAGCATCATTTGATGTCCGGAGAGTACAACACCCTTCCCACCGCTGAGGATGGATTAGGAAAGAACGTGGGTAAAACAATCAGCTCATTGAGGTGGTAAGTTGATGGCACCTTAGGTATAAAAGAAGGGTTAGCGCATAGAATAACTCTGACTGACAAAAACTGCAGATACAGTTCTTTTATGGAAAGAGCTTGGATTTCACTGATACGTCTGGCTGATGTAAAGGCCAAGACAAACGCCACTTTCCAGGAAAGGAACTTGCATTTGTGTATTGGCTCAAAGGGAGGACGCATCAATTGAGACAAAACGGTGTTTAATTGTCACAAAACTGTAGGAGGCTTAACAGGGGGGAAAACTCTAAAAAGCCCCTTCATAAATTCTTTGATGAGTTGGTTAGGCCACAGAGAAGTTTCATTTGAACGTCTTCTATATCTAGAAATTGCAGCAAGATGAACTCTTATGGAAGAGTGAAAAAGTCCTGATTTCGCTAAGTGTAAGAGATACGGCAGCACCTGCTCCGGAGATGAAGAGAGTGGATGCAATGCTTGCGAGATAAACCAAGTACAGAAACTTCCATTTAGCCATGTAATATTTCAATGTAGACGAAGCTCGAGATTTCTGAAGTATCTTAGTACACTCCTCAGAAAGCCTGAAATCCCCAAATTCAATGTGGTGAGGAGCCAAACTGAATAATGAAGTGAGGAAATTTGTGGATGTACCACTTGGCCTTGGTTCATGTAGAGAAGATCCTCCTTTGGAGGGAAGAGAATCGGGGCACATTCTGCGATGCAGCTCGGTGTACCAGAACTGTCTTGCCCATTCCGGAGCGATGAGAATGATCTGCCAAGGCTCTTGCTTGATTTTTTGAAGTATTCGAGGAATGAGTGGAAATGGGGACAATGCATAGGCGAACATCTCCGTCCAATTCTCTGGAAGGTGTCTCCCCATAAATTTTGATGAGGATGCCTGCTTGCGAAAAGAGGACACTTTCTGTTGAGGAACGTAGCGAACAGATCTTATGTTGGGTAACCCCAGGATTGAAACATCCCCTTCAAATGCTAGTCATTGAGCTTCCATTCGTGGCACTGTTTGGAGGCCCTGCTGAGAGAGTCAGCCTTCTCGCTGTGAATCCCTGGCACATGCTACACTCGCAAGGAGAAGTGGTTGGCAAGGAGCCATTTCCATATCTGCTGAGCAAGAATGGAAAGCGCCTAAGATCTCGTTCTGCCTTGCTTTCGCAGGCAAAACATTGCCGCAGTATTCTCCGTCCTGATGAGCATTGACGCACCTTTGATCGGAGGTAAGACTGCTTTCAGAACTAAAACACTGCATGGAGTTCCAGAATCTTTATATGAGACTTTGCTTCCTGTTTGGACCACCTGCAGTGAACCTATAGTTCTTGAAGGTGAGCTCCCCCAGCCATCCATCGACGCTTCCGAGGTTATCCTTGACCATCCACCACGCCATGGCGGCCGTCATTGATGCTGAAATCCAAACCTTGTAGTTGAATGAGACTTGAGAATGAACTCACTCCGCATCGAGCTGTTCCTGCAGCAGTTACATGCGAAGTCGGCAATTGGAAATAAGCGGGATGCAAGAGGACATCATGCCCAGCATGGACTTGTACTGCCTCACAGAAGCAAACCTTCTTGATGAAATAAGCTTTGCCGTATCCATAATGCACATTATTCTTTCCTGAGTGGGAAAGGCTTTGACCCGATCTGTATGGAGATGTGCACTCAGAAAAAACAGCCATTTGGCCTGGATAATGGACGATTTTTCCAGGTTGATGTGAAGACCTAGTAACTGGAAGAGAATCAGACAGGCTCTCATTGAAATTTCTGCTGCTTGGAAAGAAGGAGGCTTTATGAGCCAATCATCCAGGTACGGGAACACCTGGTGACCTGAACTTCTCAAGAAGGCTGCTATCGGTGCATGCACTTTGTGAACACCCTTTTAGCGGACTTTAAACCAAAAGGGAGCACTTTGAATCGATAATGGCGCCCTGCTACTTTAAACCTGAGAAATGTTTGATGATGAGGGTTAATAGGAATATGAAAATAGGCATCGCGGAGATCGAGAGACATCAAAAAATCCCCATTCTCCATCAGAAGAAGAATCTCCTGAAGAGAGAGCATCCAGAAAGATTGACTTGGCATTCTGAGGTCTATGATCTGCCTCCATTTCAAATTTTTCTTTCTGATGACAAAGAAGTGGGAATAAAATCCCTGGTTTTTCTAGTTGAGGGGTACTTCCTCTATTGCCTGCTAGAGAAGAAGCAAATCTATTTCCTTCTTGAGATCTGGAAGGCGACGGAGCAGAACTTTGCACAATGGAACATTTGGAGGATGCTGAATGAATTCTAGCGCGTGGCCATGTTAAAAAATGTCTAGAACCCATATGTCTGAAGAAATGGAATTCCATTTCTGAAATGATGGGGAGAAGACATGATCGTGGTGAGGGACTATGATATCGGGGGCCTGAAGATCTTCAGTGCCTCCTACTTTCCAGCAGATTGCTGCCTCTTGTGTCCTGCAAGAATCGAATAGGTCTGAGGGGTGTTGGACAGAAAAGACCATGGCTGGTAGGTAGTCTCCGGATATGGTTGGTACTGCTGTTGAAATTGAGGACGGGATAAGAATTGCCCCCGACCTCTAGCCCAAAAGGACTGAAAGCCCTCTGCTGGAGATTGCCTAAGGCTTGGACTATATCTGTGTCCTTCTTGATAAATTGTATTGCCTCGTCTATGTGCTTACCAAACAAGCACTGCCCATCAAGGGGCATATCTAAAACCTTGGCCTGCACCTCATGACAAAAGGTGGTTGCTTTTAACCACACCACTCCAGCCATCTGTCGAAATGCAGTGAATGAAACGTCCACAGCTATCCCAATGAGCTCTGAAGGTGCTCTTTCTCCCTCCAAAATATTATCTCTTGCCTCGTTCTTTTTATCCTCTGGTAGATATTCCAACTGAGTAGAGATATCCGACCGCATCTGCCTGTCATGAAATTAGCGGAGCTAATGTAGGTAGCCGCCAAAGCGGAGAGCCTTTTCCCAATATTGTTGAGGCGACGACCCTCCTTGTCTGGTGGGGCAATGCAGGGAGATGCTAGAGTCTTGGCTCTTCTCTGTGCTGCCTGCATGATCACAGAGTCCGGCCTCGGTGACCAATGAGGCACACAGGCGAGTCATGTGAAGCCTCAGATTTTTTGCCCAGTTTTGGTATAACCACTGGAACATAGTCAGGTGTCTTCATCAACTTTAGCCCTTCTTGCCATGGAAAGTCAATTATAGGAATTGCTCTAACTGAACCTTGAGTGCCTGCTTTAAAATCATATAGAAACACTTAGTCTGTTTTGTTGGCATTGGAACATTTGGAAGCCCACTCCAGAAGGTCATGAAATCCCCCGATATCTGCTGGAGGGGAATCAGTAGCAGGAGGGGTAGGAGATGGTGGCATAGGGGCTATGTAGTCATCCCATTCATCATGGACATCTGTGTCTGTTTGTATCTCACCTTCTTCTGTCTGAGCATCTGATCACCCTGAGTATCCTTGGTTATGACTATAGGAAGAGTAAGGGTCTTCTCCCTTGTGGAGTTGGGAGTACTTTGGCCCGCAAGAATTGTGGGTACCTCTTGGGAAGGTGAAGGCCTCTGAGGAGCATTTGCTTCTGGAAAACGCTTTTAATATTGGTTAAGCATGTGACAGAGATCAGACACCAGAGACATTGGAACATTCATTGATGGTTCCCTGAACTGATGATGTTCCTCCTCTCTGTCATCATAACAATAGCGTTCCTGGAAGGATTGTTGCTTCTGCCTGACGGATGTGCCTCTTTCCTCAAATGAAAATGTTCTTGCCAGTTAAGAAGATGGATCATTGCCCTCAATGTCCTCATCATCAGAATTTTGGCACTTGACCCTTAACTGCGATGGACTGTATGCAGGGCCAAACATTTAAATAAACATAAGAGGGACCCTGACAAAAGCTAAGAGGGTGAAATATTTTAATTGTGATGCCCTCTTGAGTCCCAATAAGGAAAAGAAAGAACCGAAACTGGTGGTAGTGACCACCCATTTCAACTTCAATAATAAACTGAGATACAGGATCTACTCTCACTGGCATATTTTGAATACAGACAAATCAGCAGAGAAAATAACTAAACCTATTTTAGCATTCAGGCACAAGAGAAATGGGAGGGATGCTCTGGTTAGAGCATCCATACCGACAGCACCTGAATTAAGTCAGAGATCTATTCTAGGACCTAACCCTATCAAAGGCAGCCACAGATGTGGCAGTTGCCACGCACGTGACTCGGTTATGACCACCCCCGAATTGGTCTGGGGTAAAAGAAAGTTTTCACTGAAAGAGATGACGTTGGGGAGACAGGAAGACAATTCTGAACATGATTTTGCGAACATAAGTCATCTAATCGCCCTTCTCGCGTTGGGGCACCCTTAGTTGCTCATTGGAAGCAGTACAGGCACTCCATCGAAGACCTTAAATGGCTTATCCTGGAACTTGTCCATTGCCCTAAAGATGGAAACATTGATGCTCTTTGAGGCAAAAGGGAGGTATTCTGGATTCTCACTTTGCAGACACCAGTTACAGGCTTGAACAACTGTCTCCCATGGGAAAATG
The DNA here is from genome assembly GCF_964263255.1 of Lissotriton vulgaris. Classification (NCBI taxonomy): domain Eukaryota; kingdom Metazoa; phylum Chordata; class Amphibia; order Caudata; family Salamandridae; genus Lissotriton; species Lissotriton vulgaris. The sequence goes on from NC_141685.1 coordinate 1,531,720,099, forward strand.
CAATTATTTAATAAGCCTATTGACTTTTTCGTCCGTTGACGGTCTCCCTCCTATTTTCATTTCCTGTCTTGGCTTTGATTATAACTGTGCCATTTTGGCATTTTTGCTCCTTTCCCCCTGACCAGTCTGTTGTTAGGCCCTTTTCATCTTTGGCCCTCCTTTTTCCTTCTTATTAATTTTCCCTTGGAGCACAATATATATATTTTGATTATATGCTTCTTTTTTCTTTCATCTATCCCCCCCCGCTTATTTCATCCACATATATATACTGTTTTATCTACTGTATTTATTACTGGTCCCTTTTTGTTCTACCATGTTCCTTTTAATTCATATTTTTATTTTTCATTTATTCATCTGTTCGTTTATCCCCAACTTTTGAGTTATCGTTTCATTTTAGTCTATTCACACTAGGTGGTTCGTAGTTTATTACTGATTTTGAGCATCACATCTAAGGGAATTACATCTACCCTATTTCTATGGGTTTCATGCCACATTAATAGGAGGAATGTCGTTCTGGCCATTTATCGTACCATTCTTCAAAATGGCCGACACTTATTATTTTTTCCCCCTCCGCCCTAGTCCGCTTTTTATCTCCATTCTAACTCCCCAGTCCGCTTTTCATCATTTCCCAACGTGTATGCCGTCTATTGCCGAGACAGGTAGCGTTACTGGGCGCTTCACGTGATCCATATCGGCGAAACAGTGTGCATCTTTCTTGCTCCCCTTGCTTTTACATTTGGAGATATGCACGGTTGATTTCTATTGGCCTTACAAGATTTAAAACAGGGCGGATTCACTAGGTTTTCTTACTGCCCGCATGACACGACGGCACTGATATCCAGATATTACGATGAGGAACACTTAAACTAAGGTAAGCGATGATGAGGGACTTTGGTATTAGTTGGTCTTTGGTTTATTTTTTCCCTTTGGCATAGGATCTTAATCTATTCCTGTGCTTTTGTGTTTATCTTTTGGTCTGCCTAGGACCCGTAAATCCTTCAGTAGAAAGTCGGTGTTACTTTCACCAAATTTCCCACTAAGACCCACCACTTGAGAACATATATCGTGGTAAGTCGGCATTCTTGAGGCGTTCACTGGGGGGAGCCTCTCCTAGATTATTGGTCGGACAACCTTCACATTTTTGGCAGAATGTGAGCAGACTCCTATTACTGGGGTATCCTTGTTTCTTGTTTTTCATTATTCTTTAGACTGTTGAATCTTACCATTTCAGAGACATCTGAACTCCCTTTTTGTGCCCTGCAGGACCATATTCTTTGTTTAAAATAACTGCGTTGTCCTTTACTTCATGCTGCGGGCCCATCTAGGTGAGCCTTTAATTAATTTTTACCCCTTTTTACCATTATTTCCCATTATTTCCTAGTGAATAGGGTAGCTGGATAGAATTCCTCACTAACTTTCCACTTAATTGTTGTGTTCCATTGGCAAAGTCAGGGTCATCAGATTTACCTGTCGCATCTTCTTGTTTTTTTACTGTGTTACAGAGTTAGATTTGCCACATGCTCGGTCCTTAGTCAGATTTACACACCTGGAATTACTCGTTTGAGCGTAGTATGTCATTTCTAACTTATCTTGTGACAGCTCTAGTTTTTCATTATTTTTACAGATTTTTTACGTTACCCATTTAGGACTTGGCCCGGTTTAAGATATTTCTTGCTGAAACCTTCACTGATTGCAATGCCTCACTGCATCTTATCCCAGAATTTTGAGGTGAGCATTTCTGCCCTTCTAGGTGGAATGAGTAGAATCGTTATCTACAGGATGTCTGTCTTTGATCTGGGGATATAAGGTACAATATTATGGAAACCGAGGTGTATGTCACCTTTTCTGTATATTTCTTCAGACTTTTAATAACCCTGCATGAATGCGTTATGGTTCTAGTAAATGTCTTGCTCAATGTTTGACCATAAATCCTTGTTCTTTATTGATTATCAAACAGATTCTGTTTCGTCTTTCGCCCACAGATATCTTCCGCTAGCCCTGATGTTCACATTTGTTCATATTTTTTAATCATTATATCTTGGGTCATCAATGCCCACTGAAATCTAACATGTGCGCCCTGATGAAGGAAGCCATATGAAAAAGTGTTTGGTACTTTCCGGAACGCGCGTTGGCGCTTTCCTTGTGTGCTTTCTACAGTGGTCTATTGTTTTAGTGATTGTAATGTGTATTGTCTTATGTTTCTGAATGTAATTTTGGACTCTATGTCCGTTGTCTTTTTATGTGATTAATTCTTTTGGTTGAATTTCAGTTATGTGAACCTCTATTTATATATTGTTGAACATTGGTACATTTAGGGGCTGCTTTCTTCTCCTTAGATGCTTAAAGAAACACTAAGAGGCATTTCAACAAGAATAGACTACTGTGATGTGCTATGGATTTATGTAAATTACCTGTTTTGATATTTATCCTACCCTGTCCTTTTCCTTCCTTTTTTTTAATAAAAAAGAGCACATCATAAAGAAAAATAAAATGAAAAATCAATTTTGAAACTCTAGTGAGCAAGTCTGTGGGCGTTATTTCATATATTTTGGATTTTTTGTCCTTGTTCATATTTAATGGGGGCACCCTTTTCATGTTGTTGAGTGCAGGGCCAAACATACCTTTATCCTCTGACTCTTGGAAGTCGAGAAGGCAAGCAGGAGGTAAAGGATATATCTTTGAGTAATCCTGGATTTGCCTGTGCTGAAGGAGACTGATTCCTCCTCCGTCGATGGGCTCGTCAACGGTGCAGCTGTTGATGCATTCATCTGTGGTACTGTCGACAGTTTTCGTCTGCGGGGACTTCGTCGACAGAACTGTCAACAAATGAGGTACCGGGTTTTTAGGAACCCGGTGGTGCCAGGGGAAAACACCCAAAGACCTCTTGAGTTCTTCCTGTTCTGGACCACAGAAACACAGAGTCTTCTAGGTGATGTCAAAGATCGAGTTTTATTGGCTGCAACCAAGTAACAAGCGTCCTAGAAGTACAACAGCACGGTTTGTATATTCTCAGGAGACTGTTCGTTTTTACAGAGCCAGCCTTCTCTTTTTATACACAATATTACACTACAGGCAAGAATTCTTTGTTTTACGATGCAACCATATACATATTTTTACAAAAAAAAAAAAGCAAAGTCATGATGGCCAGCCTACATTTTCGTATGTCCAGTTCGTGATAGATTACCCGGCCAGGCCCAGAACTACCATCAGATATCGATGAAACCCCAATAAAATCGGGCACCTCCTCATCGTAAAACTAGCCATAAAGAAGAAACAGGGACAGGTGTGTGTATGATAAAGCGTGGTTTGTATGCAGTGAATGGTTTATGACATGTTGTGCCTTGATGCTATCTTACTCGGCCACTGGGCGAGGAACCGCCCGAACAGGTTTGGCTGGAGGCAGTGGAGTCAGCTCAGCCAGGTCATGGGGGAGTCAGCTAAGGAGGACGTGTCCTTTCAGATCAAATTCGGCCTGGATCAATTGACTATGTAAGGGCAACCACAAGATGGATGCCGCTCACAAAATGGAACCCGAGGGTTAGAGACAAACTACTTTTTTAAGGTGATTGCATTGCTCGATCACGATGCAAATGCACAGGGATAATGTCCAAGTCATTACCGGTCCGCTGATACCAAATTCGTCATGGTATGATGATATTTTCCGACACGAGTGTTGGACCTCGGTACCATATTATAGCAGGGCCCATAATTTTCAGAACCACACAAACTGGTAGTAAACAGTGAAATTCGCGTCGACTGTGACGGCTTTGTCGAGGACGACGTTGTTACCGTCATCAAACCTCCTGTCGTTGTTGCTGCAGTCGACGTCTTAACCTTCGTCGTCGTCCACGATTAGGCTGTCAATGGTACAGGAACCTCTGGCTTTCTCGAGGAGAATGAAATCTTCGACAACGACGCCGTCGACTGTCGAGAAGATTGGTCTCTGAGAGGAGTCAGAAAGGCAGACGCAGGAACTGAAGAGGGTTTTGAAGTCTCTGAGATTTCCTGTGGTGTTTAGGCTCAGATCTGTCCTGGGACTTAGATATTTTATAGTCCCCATGATGTGAAGAGGGACTGCAATCCTTTCTTTTCTTTGAGGAAGAATGGGCCTTTTCCTCCGGTCAGACTTCAAATCTTCTGTAATCTTCTTCTGTAGCCAGAGTAACAGCCTACCCTCCCTATCTTTGAGGGTTTTAGCTGAAAAAGTGTGGCAGTATTTGCATTCCCTGGCTTTGTGTTCAGGGTAGAGGCAATACAGACACTGTTAGTGGGGGTCTTCAAAAAATAGCCTACATTTCCCACGGTCTTACAAGACCTAAACAGCCCTTTTTTAGGGTCTGGCATCTCATAGGCAGGAAGGTCAAAAGTATAAAGTTCCAGAAATACCTTGAGAGCAGGTAAAGCTGAGAATGGAGGTCGAAAGTTGAGAAGAAAATAGTATAACTAAGCAGAGCTTAGGGAGACTCCCTATCACACGACGTGCAGTAAAAAATCTGAGGTATGGTGGCTCTGTGGGGAAAGGAAACTCTGAGGTCTCAGCTGTGATTGGCTGAAGTTTGGATTTTACAAAATGAGGCTGAAAAGTTACTTAAGTGAGTTTTTTTCTGTTCTATGGAGGTCTATGGCAATGTTATATTGCTATTTCTTATGTTCTTGTGGGACTACCACCATGATGAGGGGGAAGATTCAAGCATGTGTATTTATACAAGATTCAATACTGGAGAATTGTATATATAATAAAACTGTGAATGCGAATATTCCTTACATGAGAGCAACTGTACATGATTACTTTTCTCTCCTGGGAAAATATTGATCTCCGTGGAGAAGTGCATGTGTCTACCCCACTTTACCTTTGCACCTGACAGGAGGAAAACTTCCATCTTTTCCCGGGTGAGGCACGTTTGGGTGAGAAGGGTTGAATGAAAAGTTTGTTTGTGGCCACAAACAAGTACATTTGTGGCAGTTACAAATACTTTAGGTCACTACTGCCCTTGCAAGCCAACTACACTCACCATTGTGGAAGATCTGCTGACACAAAAATCAACACATGAGCGTTTAACTACATTTTGTGAATGTTAAAAGTGGCAAATTGCTTCTGTATTATGATGTAAGGGGCACCTTTTTTTTTTTTCACAACAATTTTATTGATAAAGATGAGCATATGAATAAAAGTGGCATCCCACAATCAGGACGATACCACAAGGCATTGTAGTTACAATCGCAGAATAAATCTGAGCGTCAAAGCAATGAACCAGCAGAATCAATGGTACACAAAAACATCAACCCCATCTTCATCTTTTCCAGAATCTACCCACCCAACTCCCCGAACCCTCCCTCAACCCTCCCTAACCCCATGCATGTGTGTGGGAACCATATGTATGGAAACTCTTGGCGCATCAAGTGTGTGTGTGGGAGTGGGCTTCGCAGGAGTAGACTGGGCTATAGGTCCTCCTCCGGTTCCTCCGGGGGATCCAGTGTCAAACCTCTGTAGTCCGCCCACCTCTTCCATATCTTGAAATGTTTACGAGGGCATCCCCGTGCCTCAAAGATTGGCCTCTCCAGACCCATACAAAAATCTAAGCCTGCCTTCCACGCAGTCAGGGGGGGGGGGCCTCACCTCCTTCCATGCTCGGGCCATGTCTCTTTTGGCTACCATCAACCCCAGGAGGAGCAGGTGACGCTTATAGATATTACCACCAACCCCTTCTAGGATGTGCAGTAGGCCCAGGCGGTGGGTACGGGGAAGGGTCCAGCCCAACACCTCCGACAGACAGCCCCATACACCCCTCCAAAAGCCAACTAGTTTTGAGCACGACCACACCGTGTGGAGCAATGTACCCACCTCCGCCCCACATCTCAGACACTCCGGGGACCCAATCAGGCCCGCTCTCCACAGACGCTCTCGAGTATAATAAGCCCTGTGTAAAATCTTGAACTGTATGAGGCGAAACCGTATTGCTATAGCCGCCCCCCTCGGGGATTCTAATGCCTCCCGCCAATCATCCTCATCTAGCGGTCCTATATCGGCCTCCCAGTTCGCCTTCAGCCGAAGAAGAGTGGAAGAGCAATGTGTGACCATGGTCTGGTAAATGCGCGATACTTTTTTGTCTCCAAGGTCGCCCATGAACACCTTCGCCTCGATCGGGCTGAATTCTGGGAGCGAGTCAAGATTAGTTATACTGGGCGTCAATGCATGTCGAAGTTGTAAATAGCGATAAAATTGAGATTGGTACATACCAAATTCAGCACTAAGAGCCTGAAAGGACTTGAGAGTCGTCCCGGACATCACATGGCCGAGCTGCGAAATGCCTATTGAGTCCCAGCCACCGAAGCCTGATAACTTAGAAAGTTCCGGTAGTAAACCGTTGCGCCATAGCGGCGTTTCCGCGGTCAGTCTACCCCACCAGCCCATGCGGCGCAGGGCTTGCCGCCATATCCCAAATACAAGTTTAGTGACTCTCGGCAATGGCCGACGTAGCCGGGGTGAGTATAGGATGGTGTGGAGCGAGTTATCCCCCATTAATGCACGTTCTAGGGCGTATGCCGGATCTCCACCGTCACCATACCACCATTCATTTAGAACAAGGAGATGAGCGGCCTGGTAGTATGACCGTATATCCGAGGTGGCTAGACCCCCACAGTACGTGGACAGAAAGCAGGTGCGCAGCGCTACCCTGGCAGCACCGCCAGCCCAAAGGAAACGGCCCAGTACTGAGTCGACCTGCCGAAACCATTGGGGTGGGATAGGATACGGATGGTTCTGTAGTTGGTAGAGTAGGCGCGGCAGTGCAACCATCTTAAAGATAGCCGACCTGCCAAAAATTGAAAGAGGCATTCTGGACCAAGTTTTAATATCCGTCTGGACCCGCTCCCAGACGGGCAGTAGATTACGTTCCCAGGCCGTGTCCACCGAGTTTGAGAGGAACACCCGAGGTATTTCAGACCAACTGTGGCCATTTGCAGTTCCGAAGCCCAGGGATCCGTCACTATGTCCCCATGTAGTACCCATAGGGTGGATTTACGTACGTTGAGGTAGAGACCCGACACCTCCCCAAATAGTTGCATGACCTCCAGGACACGTGGGCCGGAGTGCTGTAAATCGGTGAGGAAGAAGAGGACATCGTCCGCGTATAATGCAATTTTATCCGATAGTGTGGTCTTCCATTCAAAGCCCCGTATCAACGCATCCCTGCGAACTCTGGCAGCTAGGGGTTCCATTGCTAAGGCAAAAAGATAGGGGGAAAGAGGGCACCCCTGCCTAGTCCCCCGGCCAATGCGGAACTTCTCTGACACCGCCCCGGCGACTCGCACTGATGCCGTGATGTCCGTATAAAGTAGTTCGATATAGGACCGAAAAACCGGGCCCAGGTTGAGCCACGATAGCAGTGTAAATAGGTACGACCAGCTGACCGAATCAAAAGCCTTGTTGATATCGGCCAATAGCAGTGCCGCCTGGTCCCCCAAGGCTCCAACAGCGTCTAGTGCCGCCTGTGCCCGTCTAATATTGTGTTGTGTTGCCCTGTGGGGCATGAAGCCTGCCTGATCCGAGTGAACTAGGTCTGTAATATACGGAGCCAGGCGGTTCGCTAGGGCCTTGGCCAATATTTTGGCCTCTATGTTGATGAGGGAAATAGGTCTGTACGAGTCATGGCTGCCTGGGGGTCTACCAGGCTTCTGAAATACTACTATTTTGGCATGGCGCCAATCGGGGGGCAACGCGCCCCGCGTCCTCGCCACCTCAAGAACTCGGCGATAGTGTGGCCCTAGCTGTACGTGAAATTTCTTTAAAAATTCACACGGGTAGCCATTAGGGCCAGGAGCCTTACCCGCATTGAGCTGCCCCAGAGCGTCTCCCAGCTCTTCCGCTGTGAGGGGTGCACCCAAGATCTCCTTGGTCTCGTCTGATACCCGTATGGGCGGTAAGTCCGCGAAAAACCGGTCTAAGTCACCCTCAGGCAATCGGTCACAAGAGGCGTATTGGGCTTCGAAGTATGAGGCGAAGCTCGCTGCCAACTCGTTAGGGTCAGTCAGGACCTCCCCATTACCGTCTATAATGCCCGGCAGCACGAGGGGTTGAAAGTTGTGTAGGCACAAGCGATGGAGCATGGAGCACGACTTGTCCCCCCACTGATACACCCTACTTCTGGTGGCCAGCCACGCCTGTCTGGCTTCATCCATCAAGAGGGACGCGTACGATTGCTGTGCTTGTAAAAGCAGCCTGAGCCCGATCTCATCTCCACCCTCGCGGCGTTCCTGTTCTAGGGTCGCCACTCGCTCAGCCGCCACCGCAGTTTGTTCCCGGCGCCGCCTACGGGCCTCCGAGCACCACGCGATATCCACTCCACGCACGGTAGGTTTCATCGCCTCCCATACCACCTCCACGTCCGCCCCCTCTATCAGGTTCTCCCGCCAGTAGTGATCTATGGTTTCTCGCAAATGTTTAGTATAGGCTGGCTGTAGCAGATGCCACGAGGACATCCTCCACCTGAATGGCTGCCGTGTCCGCATGAGGTCTACGTTAACTGAAACTGGGGAATGGTCGGATAGGCCTCTCGGCAAGATGGCCGCGCTCTTCACCCTACTCAGGCATTCACGAGGTAAAAACACATAATCTATGCGCGAGAATGATCCATGTACCGCCGATAAATAGGTATATTCACGGGTCGCAGGGTGCATATGTCGCCAAGCATCCACCCAGCCCAGCCCCTCACTCATTGCATGCAGTCTAGTGGGTGGAAGGGAAGGGGAAGGAGATTCAGCCGTTTCCAGGCGCCTCCGGCGATCCATACACACATCCATTACGTCATTCCAATCTCCCCCAATTACTGCCACCGACTCGGATATATCGTCCCACACAGAGAACAGCCTCTCAGCCAGGGCCCATTGCAGGGGGGGGGGGGCGTACACACTCCCAAACACTATAGGTTCCGTGCCCACCTTGCCTTTCACAAACAAGTAGCGACCCTGTGGATCTATCCATTGTTTCTCATGGACATATGCTATTCTACGGTGTATCAATATGGCCACTCCCCTGGATCCCCGAGTAAACCCGGCATGGAAAACTTGTTGATAACCAAACCTCTGCAGGCCCAGTGCCTTCGTGCCCATCATATGAGTTTCTTGGAGCAATAACACATCTGCCGCTGCTCTCTTACCCCATCGCAAAACTGCCCCACGCTTGATTTTGTCTAGCAACCCCCTGACATTCCACGTAACCACTCGCATAGAGTCCTCTGGAGTCCGATGAATCGAATCAGCCATAGTCTTTCGGAGTCCACCACATAAGCCCCCCACTCCAGCGCCACCCACTACGCGCCACATGAATCATTATTACGACACACACATGCACTGTACTATCTACCCCAGAGAACATCACCAACCCCGCGGCCCCACAGTCCCCAACAGTCCCAAACCCCAACTCAGCAGCCACAACCCTGACCGCCCGTCTCCCGCCTCCCCCCACCCTATACCTCAATGAACTATGAAGTATCTGTCGCGGTATGAGTAGTCCCGAGACCGAAACAGCGGGCTCAGGCCCACTCATACCAATGGATCCCAACATCCCAAAAAGGAACAGTGAACTCACCCCCTCCCCTCAGTGTCCCTCTCACAACGGGAGAGTGGCAGCCACCATTATGCAGTCCCCGAACCCCCCCCCACAGCCTCATCTACCCTCAGTAGACATTAGCAGTACTGTTACAAGGCCGCGAGACAGCCAGCAATCCAGCGGGTCTCAGGCGACCAGGTGCGTCCATCTGGGATTCGCAGCATTAGTAGCAGAATAGGGAGCCGAGGCCCCGGAGACTTCAATGATCTGTGCTAGATTGTTCGGAGTCCTCGGTTCTAGCAGTGTGTTGCGTGCCATCGGCCAAGGCCGCTCGCTTGCGTGATTTGGAGCGTTTGGTTCGTCCATGTCTAGGCGATCGGTCTCGCTGTGGCCGAGGCGAGCCCTCAGGGGAGCCCGGATTGAGCCCTGGTTGCGGATTCGGTCTGACCTGTACCGTTTCATCGGTCCATCTGAACAGGCCTTCCGGCGTATCAAAGAATAGTGTCCGTGATTGGAAGATCACTCTCAAGCGCGCCGGATACAGCAGGGAATACTGTAGCTTAAGGCCCCTCAACTTCGCCTTGGCTGCCATGAAGGAGTGGCGCTGCTGTTGGACGAGTTTGGTATAGTCAGGGAAGATCAAGATCTTCTGATTTTCACATAAGAGGGTTTCTTTATTTCTAGCTTCCCTCAAGATGGCGTCCCTGTCATGGTAGTTCAACAGCCGTGCGATCACCGCCCTAGGTCGCTCACCCTCGGGTGGTTTCTGTGTCAGGGCACGGTGCGCCCTTTCAATAATGAAGCATGCAGACAGCGTCCCCGGGGGCATCCATGATTCTAGCCACTGTGTAAGGAACTGTTCCATGCCACCCTTCCCACAGCTCTCTGGAAATCCAAGGAAGCGGAGGTTGTTGCGGCGCGCCCGCCCTTCTGCATCCTCCACACGGAGCGCCGTAATCCGCTGCGCAGTTTCCATCGCCGCCATCCTCTTTTTAAGGTTACTCACATCGTCCTCCACCACTGACACCCTGGATTCTGCCTCCGTGATCCGCGCCACTGCGTTCCTCAGGTCCTGGCGCAATAATGTCACATCTGCGCCAACGGCCCCTATCTTGGCGTCCAGCATGTCTCGTGACTGGGTTATGGCCGCCATAAGGGCCGCGTTATCCGGCCCCCCTCCAGGCGGGCCACCCCCTGACGGCCCGGGGCCCCCACTAGGCCCGGTGAATTTATCGATGGTGACTTGCTTAGTGGAGCTGTTACCCCCCCTGGTCATGATGGCAGAGGTAGTAGGGTCACTTGACTGCCGCTGGCCCTTGGGAATCCTAGACAGGGCACTTCGGGTCGGCTTATTGTTGGGTATAGCACCGTGTGGACCTCAGTCACTGCCCCCACACCAGCCGCCAATGGTCGTGGCTCTCCGTGACCGGTATTGCTCGTCTAGTCGGAGCGTGGACCCACTGCGTCACGCGCCACAGCGATGCTGTCCCTTCTGGTCCGTGGGCCCGGGGGGGGGACGGTGGGGGCCCCCACTACTCACAGTTGCTGCCGGAATGCTGCGTAGTCGCCTCGGCACAGTCGCCGCCGATAGGGCTCTCCAGGGCGTCCGTCTCCCCTCTATGCTGCCGGCCTCTGACACCAGGCCGCGAAAATCGAGGTCCCGGCTGCGCCCGGGCCACCAGGCCGCCTCTGCCGCTCCGGTCTGTTCGCTACGTCCACACTGCCCTCAGGCTCAGCCAGGCCTTGGAAGGATGATTTGCCAGCAGTCTCTCCGCCCCAGGGCAGGCGGGGCGCCGCCGCCGTCTCTCGGCCGCAACCCGCTCCTCGGCAGCTCCAAAATCGAGGCCCCGGCTGCTCCGCAGTCCACCAGGCCGCACTTCGCACCCTGCCGCCCAGCGCCGCTCGGAAGCGCAGGATCGCCACCGAACACACCGGACGGTCACTGGCACCTCCGGTAATCTTAGCCCCGTTTTGGCTGTGGGTCAGGGGCTCGGGGACCAGGATAAGTCGTCGGATCAATGGCGGGCCGGCGGGAGCTCTAGCAGGCTGCAACCGCCATCACTGCTTGCGTAGCCACGCCCCAAGGGGCACCTTTTTTTAAAGAGCATATGGCTGCAATTCTGTATTACCTATAGATAAATAAATTCTGAATGCCATGCACCCACTTACAATTTGAATTGTCTGCCGACTCTTTACAGAAACAGTTGCAAAATACTCCTGAAATGTTTGTAAAATGATGGGTAATGTCTCATGTTTTCTCCCTGCTAAATTTGAGAAATATTTTGACAGTTGGGTCCCCAATTATCTGCACGCCTTGAAATACTTTTTTTACAATTATGATTTATTGGGTCACTAACTATCTAAAAACGTGCAGAACTTGCAAAGGTTACTTAAGGTCAGACAGAAACAATGCTATTGAATAAGAACACAAAATGGAACACAGACCAAGAAAACAACCAAATAAATAGTGCATGCCATAGCAAAAATAAGTAAGAAAATATTGATCAAACTATTGGAAACAGACAAGAACTTCATGATTTATAAGTAGTGTTTTGAGTGAAAAGAATAAAATAAGAAATAACAAGGTAGGCAAATAGATAATCACATATAAAATGGCAAAGACAAACAAGCTACTGCCCTTTGGTAACACTCTTTCTGGTGGATTTTCCGTCTAACCTCAGAATCCTCAAATTTAGAATAATCTGGGGCACCAAACTGGATTCTGCAGATTTAAGAGCATTGTACCTGCACACTGGTATTTGGGATCCTGCAGCTCTGCATCAACTTTGTTCAGCCCCGGAAGTGAGGAACGGAGTTGCATATATACACCAATCTTGTTCGTTGATTCCCATATCTTTCTAGACTCTGTCTGCACCCTGGCACGCAGAGCCCAACAGGAATCAGCGATACCAGTATACATATTCCTAGACTGGGGTCTTTTTAGATGGCACAGGAGGCAATACCACAGAACGGGAGAGAGGGTGGTGAGAGATTTGCGGCAAGTTAAAGTGTCCACCAGAAAGAGCGTAGGAGTGTATATTTGCCTGGGGAGAGGCAGCGCATGAGGAAGAGAGCCAGAAAATGTCTACTTTCACAGAGTGCTGTAAGACAAAGTTAAAAGTAATTCACAAAATGTGAGCAGTGCAGGGATTACAAATCAGTCAACAAAACAAAGGGAAAGAGAATCTGTTCCAGCGAAGAGCCAAACACAAGAACGGGAAAGCGGGCATCTAATGAGAAACAAGCAAATGAGAGTGACAATAAAGCCAACCAATGGTGTTCAGTGGGTGGACTCTATGTTTTCTGTTAATTTTTGGTCTGGTCCTACAGAAGGCTAAAAGGTGTCTGCTAGGAGAGACTCAACAACACATCAACTTTTTAGTGGGACCCTGTTTAGAAGCCCATTTGACACAGAGGTAACTCCTGCAGTAGCTACCTGAATGGGCGGTTCACAATGCAACATGGGCATACAGAATGGTAGCAATTCTATTGTTTGTCCAGGTAACACATGCCCGTTCTTTGGTAGTATCCCTGTGCAATGAGGCAAACTTTACAAAGGCAATGTTCTTAGTCAACACATTTGTTTCCTGCACAATAAGACTGTAAAAGGCAAGATATATTGCCCCACTTAAGTTTGTCACAATGTCCACATGAAAAGTATTCTGGAAAAGCAGATCCACCTGACTTTGGCCCTCTTGTATCTACAGTAAACATAGAAGCAAGAAAGTTACAAGTTGGGAAGGATGCTATGCTGAAGCCTGCCTTTTGCACTCTGCTCCCAGGTTAACATTAGAATGTTCAGGTGCAATAATAGTACATAGGGGGATCTTCGGATTCAATACCTGGATCGTGGAGAAGTGTGGCTCAATGGTTAGAGCGGCAGACCCTGATGCAGAGGTCTAGCCCGGGACCAGGGTTCAATTCCCCGCCTCAGCGGGTCTTGGACTCAAAATTTCCACGGACCTGATAATTCTCGCCTCGGTGCCTATTCCAATCATTGAGTCCTACTCTGCAACTCTGGGCAATAGCTTGCTTAATCTCCACAACGGCCCCCACAACGCTAAGGATGCCTAGCCTCCACCTTGGGGGTGCCCAGGAGTGGACGTTTCACAGGGAAAGCCAGGATGAGTTCCACAGCGGTATTCGTACAAGCGCCTTGAGACCCTTGCGGGTGAGTAGTGTGCTATACAAGTATCAATTTACATTTACAAATACCTCATACTTTTCATAAATACTAGTTGTCCCTTTAGTGGATATGCCTAAATAGTTGCACAAAGTGTTTTGAAGAGTCACAGTGTTATTTTTGGGAAAAGCTTTTCAGCATGAAATCTAGAGCATTAAGATTGAGGTTTTGATGAACCTTAGACATTATACTGCATATTAGACGTGTTAGAAGCACAAACCTTTAAACTAAGTCTTCCTTTCAAACCAAGCTTGATTATAGAGTGCACAGAGAAATCTAGACAGTTCAAATTCCAGCCTAACCTCAAACAACGTACCATTGAACCATAGACCTATCCTAATTTTTTAAGTCTGTATTAAATGTTTACATCTCTGCCTTCAGATAGAAGATGGATATTGGCATCAATGGATGCTAATTGAAACAAGTTACTTACGTTCTGCAACACTTTCTGGTGTATACTTTATCTAACTACAGATTACTCACCTTCACAATATACCAAAGCACCACACTGGATGCAGAATCCTTTAACACCAAACTTCCAGTGCACTGGTAGGTGGTACATGGAGTATCTACCAGAAAGAGCATTATTGAAGGTAAGTAACTTATTCTTTTGATACTTACTTCTAATAGTAGATTTCTCATGCTTAAAATAGATACCACACCCAAGGTTGTGGTTCAGTGGAATGGCTCAGACAAAAAGTACAGCAGTGCAGAGCGAGCGAATTGCCCTTCCCGCCAGACCTGGATGTCAAGGCAGTAATGAGTCTTGAAAGTGTTTACTGATGGCCATGTTGCAGTCTTACAGATAGAAAGGACAGGCACACTGCATGGCAGCACAGTGGTACCAGAGTTGGCCCTGGTGGAATGGGCAATCAACCCCTCCAGAGGCAGCTTCTTGGCCGATGCATAGCAGATCCTAATGGAAAGGACTATCGACCTTGACAAAGCCATTTTCTGTTATGTCTTGCCCTTCGTTGCCCCAGTAAACCCTACAAGGAGCTGATAGTCCACTTGATAATCTCTGGTGTGATCGATATAGATGCTCAAAGCTCTTTTAGGATCCAGCCAGTAGAGTCTATCCTTGTCTTTTGAGGAGTGGGGTGGGGCAAAGAAAGTTAGATGAGTGAAGAATTGTCCAACGTGAAAAGCTGTAACCAATCAAGCAAAGACAGCTGCCTTGGTCTACAGTACCACTTTGTCTGGGACGTAACTGGTATACAGTGGTTGCAGAGAGAGCTTGGAGTTCATTCATGTGACAAGCCAAGACCAGAAACACCATCTTTAAAGCCAGAAGACATAATGGGCAGCTGTGCATTGGTTCAAATGGAGTGAACATTAGGAAACTGAGAACCAAATTAAGATCCCACCGTGGCATCACAAAGGGTTTCGGAGGACATAAATCATTCAAACCTTTCACAAATCTCATCACAACAGGTGACTTGAACAGGCAAGGTTGTTCCAGTGACTATAAAAATGCATAATGGTGGGAAAGCTGGCCTCTATTGTGGACACACTCTTCCAAAATTTGAAAAGACATGGGGGCCATTTTAGAAATTTCAGTATCAAACCTTTAGAAAACATTCCTGCCCGGTGTACTGGGTTCTCCGACTCACCATGGATGACCCCGGGCCACCTTGATTCCTCACTAGGCTGAAATGGTGTCTAAACATGGCTATTTAATGGCCTGCATATATGCATCCTAATGGTTTTATTTTCTTCTGTTCTTCCCCTCCTATTGTTGCCCTTTGATCCTCCCCCTATTCACTCTCTATCTGTCCTCCTAATCTCCGTGTCCCATCCCGGCCATTGGTTGTAGGTGAGTGTATTCTTTTTATTCTATGTTAAAAAATTCAATAAAAATCTATTTCATCCTAAAAATGCTGAATGGGCAGACAGATCACCAGTGTCCAGTGCAAGTCAATCAATTAATCAATCAATCAATCAATCAATCAATCAAGTCGTATTAGTATAGCACCGGTTATCTATCACCCAGGAGGGCATCCAGGAGTTGTGCTGTGGGTTTCAGTCAAAGAGCAAGATCTAAGGTCCCTTTCTGAAATTGTTCAGGGAGGGAGTTCCAGGCTTTGGCAGCAAGGTGTGAAAAAGAACGTGCTCCGGAGAGGTAGTGGCAGATGCGTGGTATCGAGGGTGAGGTGTGCGGAGAAGAGATTCCTGGGATGTGGTTGGAAGTTCATGTAGGCAGGTCCTTGGTCTGGAGGGCTTTGTAGGCATGGGACAGAAGCTTGAAATGGCAGCTCTTCTGTTGTGGGTCCTCTTAGGCATGTTGAGGATCAGTCTGGCAGCTGCGTTCTGGAACGTCTGGAGTCTTTGCATGAGCTTGGCAGTTGTGCCCGCATAGATTGTGTTGCCAAAGACTAGTGGGCTGATGATGAGGGCTTGCGTCAACGTTTTCCTGGTGCTGATGGGGAGCCACTTGAAAACTTTGCATAGTGTATGGAAGCAGGAGGAGACCGCATTAACCTGATGTTTCATGGAGAGTTCACTGTCCAGGATGTTGCTGAGGTTGCGAGTGTGGTCTTTCAGTATGGGAGTGGGTCCGACCTCAGTCGGCCTCCAGGGCTCATTCCAGAGGGCGGTGTGTCTACCGAAGATCAGAGCTTCAGTTTTGTCCATGTTGAGCTTCAGGTAGTAGTACCGCATCTAGGGTGAGATGTTTTTCACACAGTTGTGGAAGTTGGTCTTCGTGACAGTGGGATCCACTGAGTAAGCATGGGCGAATTTTGCGAATCTCGCGTTCGCGAATTTTGCGGATTTGCGAACTCGCAATCCGCAAAATCCGCGAATTCTCGCGAATTTGCGGATTTTTTTTTTGTGTTTGCGCGGGTTTCTGCCAGTTCGCGAGGGTTTTGTACAATTTCCCAAATTGCGAACTTACCTGTCGGGTCACAAGTTTCGCGAACTTGTTGTTTCTACGTGTCCAGCCTGTTTGGGACACTTCATCACTGCCACTCTCTGTCACCACTGCCACTCTCTGACTACTCATGCCACCCTCTGGCCCACCCATGCCACCCTCTGTTTCATCACAGCACCCTCTGGTTGTCCAGTCAGTGTACAATATTGTGGCAACGCAAGCACACCTTCCCTGCCTCAAGTGACCTGAATTAATTTGGGGCTGATTAACGTGTCACAGAATATTTTTTTAGCTGGCACCTGCTTCCTTAGTGCTTGCTGATTAGTGATCTTTTGCACTTGCTAAGTGCTTTCATTGTTGCAAAATTAGTTACAACACCTGCCCTGCCCCAACTGACAATAATGAATTAGGGGCTGATTAATGGATTTGAACTTCCAGCCTGGCTCCTGCTTGTCTCCATTAGCTGTAATTCAGGACCTTTGTGGCATATGTGTAACTATTCTGAGGTTCAGAGCAGGGTCACATAATACTTGCAACTGGCAACTGAACTCTGGAGGGGCCCCTCAGGAAGCACTACAGGAAATGGCTACTAATGATGAGCCTGAACTTTTGAACCTGGTAAGTAGTTTCAGTTTTGCTAAGATCGTATTTCTGCAATTTTGCACTTATTCGCGGGGCGCGAAGTTGTACTGGGAAGCCGCGAACTCACGCGAACAGTGCGAGCAAAATCCGCTGCTCGCGGATTTGCGGATTTTGCGGGAGATTCGCAAATCTCGCGGATTGCGAATTTACCGAAAATCCGCAAAATCCGCGAGCGAAACGGATTTTCCACCCATGCTTACCACTGAGAGCCGAGAACGAATGGGTATCGTTGGCGTACGAGATGATGTTGATGTTGTGCGATCTGACAATGTCTGCGAGTGGTGCCATGAAGATGTTGAAGAGGGTTGGACTGAGGGGTTGAGCCTTGGTGTATGCCGCAGATGGAGTGCTTGGATAGAGAAGTGAAGGGAGGGAGGCGGACTCTGTGGGTGACTGCCGTGAGAAAAGATAGTGTCCACATGAGCGCATCACCTGTAATTCCAATCTAGTGAAGTTGATCAATGAGTGTGTGGTAAGAGATAGTGTTGAAGGGCGTGGAGCGGTCAAGCAGGATCAGGGTGGCAGTTTTTCCTCTGTCTAGCAGGGTGCGTACTTCTTCTGTCTCCGTGCTGTGGTTGGCTCTGAAACCTGATTCGGAAGGGTCCAGTAGGTTGTTTCTCTCCAGGTGTTCGGTGAGTTGGACTTTTGATGCCCTTCTCTAAGACTTTGGCTGGCAACAGGAGCAGAGAGATGGGACAGTTGTTGTGAAGCTTGCTGAGGTCTGCTGATAGTTTCTTGAAGAGGGGTTTCACCTCAGCATGTTACCAGGCATCAAGAGCAGTGGCTGTGTTTATGGAGGCATTGAGGATGGTGGTGAGCTGGTGGCTGATTTCGCCTCTTCCGAGTTTAAAAATCTGGTGGGGGTATGTGTTGGTGTGTACTCCAGAGTGGATGGTGTTCATTAGAGTGGTTATGTTTGGTGTGCTGAATTATTCCCATGTGGTGAGCGGGTGGTCTGTGGTGGTGGTTGATGAGATGCAGAGGAGGTCGGAGGGTTAAGGATTAAGGTTTGTGTTGATGGATGCTATCTTCTTGTTGAAAGTAGTTATCGAGGGTGGGGCAGAGTTCCCGTGAGGAGGGAATTGAGTTTTCGGTGGCTGATGGGCATGTGAATGCTCTGATGAGGGTGAAGAGTTCCTTGGTTTGGTAGGTGCTGGTCTCGATCCGGTGGGTAAGTGATTTCTTGTTAGCGTCTTTGAGCTGGCAATGGTAACCATTGAGGGCGGATTTAAAGGTGGCTAGGTCAGTGTGGTTCCTGTTGGTGCCCCATCTTCTTTCCAGTTATTTGCACCTGCGCTTCAACATGCTGAGTTCTGGAGTGTACCAGCTGGCTCGTTTAGTAGGTCTAAGCGATTTGGCTGGTTTGGTGGAAGTGACTTGGTTTGCAGCACTGGTGATCCACACCACAAATTGAAGTTCTCTACTCCCTGGTACAAGTTGATGGTGCGTTGGGCTTTGTGATGCCAAAAGTATTTGCCCATTGTTACAGTGTGACTTTGGTTCAGCTACGGTAGCAGTCGCTGTGGTGGTTGGGGTGTTGCAGGAAGGTCCAGTGAGGGTTAAGTGTACAATGGAGTGGTCCGACCAGGTGCGTTTCGAGGTGTGGCTGTGTCTGATTCTGTTGCTGGATATGAAGATCGAGTAGCATGCGTCAGTGACCAGCTGTTTCAGGCGGCTGTTGTCCAGTCTTTCCAGGAGGTCGATGCAGTTGGTGTCAGTGGAGTCATCCAGGTGGAAGTTGAGGTCTCCCAGGAGGACGTAGTGTTCGGATTTGATGGCGAGTGGGGTGATGAATTCAGTGATGGCAAAAAAATTGAAGGATTCTGATCTCAATGTCACAATGCTATGGATTTCCTTTTCCCAAGGTTATTTAATCCACTAATCTTTATTGATAATATTTGAATCTAAATCATGGAGACAGAGTGGAAGAAAAAACAGTATTAAACTGTCTTCTCTTAAAACTATGTTAAACTGTGTTTGAGAAATAGATTTTTAAAGGTTTTTACCCCTTCCCACCATCACCACAAACACCTTCTACTGGACTACTGTGGCAGTCCAAACCGCCACCCTTACCGATGACTTTCCCCACTGCCTCACTAAAGCTCCCACCCCCTCTTCTCATGTGGGATCATGAGCACTGTGTTTTTAGGATGCGTGGGTAGCAGGCGCCCACTCACCCCATCAGTAATACAGGATAATGAACCAGCTTCCAAAATCAATATTCCATCATTACAAATATTCATCGTTGTAATATACCCTTATATTATACGGAAGGAAATTAAAATCCAAAAAATAACATTAAAAAAGCTTAGATCTTACATTCCACAAGAATTTACATGTTTAAATATTCAACTGAGAGGTTCCCCTTTTTTTCAGATTTTACTTAAGCATTTGTGCGCTATGGCCATATTTGAAAAGATAACAAAAGGGCCATCCACCAAGACCTTAAGCTTGACAAGTTGGATACGCATAGCCTGAACACCCTCATTTTTTGAAAGAGGAATACGTTGTCTAAATTCCCTTCTATGTTCTGAAGTCTCAAAGGATGTCTGAGTACATTTGGATATTTTATTCATTATAGAGTTTAAAAATCTTTTTGCCTAATGGCCATCACCAGAATTTCCTCCTTAATCCAATAGTGCCCCAAACTGATCTGAATAGCGATTATTTGGGTGAACTGAGAATGGAACCCAATGAGCTATTGGAATTGTCAAAACTTCTTTGCAACTTGAAAATACATGAGCTTGAATCAAATCATCTATTGATTCTAAGGCAGAAGATTTATGTTCTTCCTTCTCAGGAATTGCAGTAAATCTTAGATTTGACCTTCTCATCCTGTTTTCCTTTTGTTTTCTATGCATTTTAATGCAGAAATATCTTTGGCTAGTGATGTTGACTGTTTTAGAAATGAGGCTCGAGAATCCTTACAATTTGATTCCCTTTGTTGCAGCTCCTCTATTTGTACAGAAAAACGATCTATTTGTCATATATTGCTAATATTTGAGTACATAAAGAAGATGATAATGCTTCTGGATTAATCTATAGTGATTTTACTTCTATGAGAATTGATTGAAGTAAACATTGAATGGTATGGTGTGAAGTGTCTAAGGAAACTGCGTTGCTTCACCGCAGATTGTTTGCTCTTCTGGATTACGAGGGATGGGGCAGGGTCTTTTCTACATTCATCTGCTCGCTAGTTCCTGAACTATTATCCGGAACTTTTGGCATTGTGAAACGTTATAGAAATAAATGTGGGTTCCTTAGTGTTTTGCCACTTCAAGTACTTCAGTAAAGCTGAGAGGAAGCTCAAAGTTAGCAGAGCCACTTTTCTGCTTAGGATTCACCTCCATCTGTTGAAGAGATGGTTGGAATGAAAATACAGAATACGTTGTGTTTGTTTGAAAGCATTTAACCATCATGCCTTCTCATAAGCCAGGATATTGTCTGGCAACCATTCTGACAGATACATTAATCAATTCTTAGATTTGCTGTACAAATCTTCATCATAGGCTAGTGAAGGGGACCCATTAACTACATCACTAAGTTCTGATTGACATGACGTTTTGTGAATCAGGGGTTTAGAGTGCATAATAATACATTTCTTAGAATTTGTCATGTTTATGTAATGCTGCTGTTGTACTAAAGTTGATGTAAAATCGTTTTCTGACTCCCTGGAATCCAAATGGGAAAGGTTGGGCAGTTTATACACTATTATGGGCAGTGAACTTTTTTGGTGAGAGGATACCTAAATCTTCACTATCAGTTTGTGTGGAGGAAGAGGAATCTCAAATTGAGATCCCTTATAGACTCCTTTTTTAAAATAGTAGACATTTTGGCTCCTTTGATATTCAATGGATATATTGGGATTTTCCTGAGGGGAAATGTACTACTATTTTAGTGCCTTTAATCTTACTCAGAGTCCAAATCAGAAACTTAATCTGAGTTATAGCCTCACTCACTGGTGTGCTTCCAGGGTGAGAGTAAGGGAATACTTCACAAAGTGTCTGTTGGAGGATGAGGCTCAATTTAAATGCTTGGTCTTTCCTGGTGACATGGACCAGTATGGAAATAATAAAAGTCCCGGTAGATGACTGTGGATGAAATCTTCCCTGGTAGATTTCTCCACAGCCAACCCGATACCAGCAGCTTTCTCCTTTGCTTGCCCAACCATGCTACGTAATACTCGTTACCCTCCTGAGAGGGCTCAGTACGAAGTTGGGGATCAATACCCAGCAGCCAATCCTTGCTAAACCTTGTCTCTTTCTAATGAAGTAGAGGACCTGTTTCACTAAACAGTCGGCAAGCAAAGAAAAAAGCAGTTGTAAGCTAGGTCTGTTAGTGTGAGCTGCAGCACAGTGTCTCCCACTGCCTAAGTGCCATGATGGAGGGGGAGGGGGAGTGGTTCAGCGTGACGATTGTGCTAGGCGGAGGCGCGCATCAAATCAAACTCCATCAAAAATAGTTGCAGTCACATGTTTACATCTCTTCAACGGCCTCTAATGGCCTCAAATAAAAACCTAGCTTGGAATGAGAAGAAATCTACGGCTGATGTCCCCAATAGCTATCCTTTACATTATGCTTGTGTTTAGTTGTGCTTATGATACATGCCTTAGCACTTCTTTAGTATCCCCTGTTCCCTGCCCTTAACCATTCTGTCCTGAAATTCTAATGTTGTTATTCAGTGAACATTCTGATTGGGTCAGTTGGCTCCCTGGTCAGCTGAGAGGTGTCCGTTACGTTGCTGGCTCCAAAAAAAGTTGATACCTCATACCTACCTGAAGTCTTCCGAGTACTTACTTCAGAACAGATTTTGGAAACGGTTTTCTGTGTGCTGGCCAGGAGAGTGTGTGGAACTTCGCTCAGTAGTTTCCCTGCCATTTTCTTCGGCAGAGCCCAGCAGTGGACACTTTGGAGCATACTACCATGCCATCGTTCACCTTGAACACACACTTAAGAAAGTAATTTGGGCAAGACGAAGTAAAATAAGGGGTGAGGGCCTCCTATAATTCCTACGATCTTGTGAGAGGCTTACCATTTTACCAGTCTGCCTCAGCACACGTCATCACGTGTCCACGCATGCCGTACATCTTTTAGTAGTGGGATTGTGCTAGTACGTTGGGCTAGTCACTGGTACAGCTTATTGCCCCAACGTCAACACGCAAAACGTACTGCCGCCATCTTTTTCCAATTTCGAAGCAGTTCTACAGAGTTCTCCTCGCACGTCAAGCAACACGCACTGCTTATTCTGCACATCGGACGATAATCCCTGCTTCTTCAGTAAATCCACATCTGTGTGTGTCCAACGGTGACACCCCCACCTCAGGTACTTTACAGCTTACTCTGTATTAAGTTTCTTCCATTTGGCATTTTTAGCATCAGCATATGTCTCAATGGTGACATGCATACCACAGGTATTTTAAAGTTTATTCTGCATTACGCTTCTTCCATTAGCATAGTGTTCTTTGTTTGCATGTCATTCAAGCTTGTCTCTTTTTAAAGTGTGTCTTCAATGACACACTCACCTATAATTGAACGTTACTTACGGTGAGGTGCACACATCTCTCCAGCGTTACTCCACGGCATTATACATGAACTTTTTAACTAGATACTATTATATCTGATCCCCAAGTTTCTGTTGTGCCACCCCACCTCATTTCTTGCAGCAACTTGGTTCCCCTTCCATACCTTGGGAGGACTGGATCGTCATTGTTGAAAACTATTTGGATGCATTAGACGTCCAAGAATTCAGTGCAAAAAGGAAAAAGGCGCCTTTACTCCGTACTTTAGGTAAGGAGGGGCAATGTATTTTTAGATATCTCCCACAAGTTCTACAAGCCAATGGGGAACCTGTGACACAATACCAGGCATGACATGGCAGAAATGTCTCATCACTATGTTGGTGAAGGGAATGATCAAGGAGATGATGTTTCTAACAATGTAGCGCTACTCAAGAACAGAAATAAATTTACCAGTAAGAAAAGCGCCTTCACCAAACCACCTGCAAATCTTGCCCTTGGTGTGGTAGCAGTGGTTATGCATCCAATTCTGAATTCTGTTTTGCTACAAACATGAATGCCTTGAGTGTGGTCGGTTAGGCCATTTCGCTAGGATGTGCAAATCCGGATCACGTCCCAGAGTCGCTTCCATTCAAGATAGTGGGGTTTGGAAAAGAGATTTAAATGACAAAATACTTAGTGCTAATGATGATGATGACCTTATTGACAATGATAAAAGGAGAAATTGACCTAAGGCTCTGTCTTTGGTTGACAGTCAACAAGTGTTCCTAATGGTAGACACTGTGTCCAGGTACACCATTATTCCTAAAAGAATGTTTGAGCATGAGTGGGGAGGGAGATCATTGCTGCCCAAAGATATTTCTCCTGCTGGTTATTAGGCGGAGTCCATAAATGTGTTAGGTTATTTTGAGGCTCAGACCATATTCTCCAATAGATCCACTACAGGTAAAGTATATGTGGTGGAGGACAGACCTCCCATTTTGAGTTGGATGCAGATTATGATCTTCACATTATAGTGAATGCCAGGGCACCCTCACAAGTCATGGTGGTGGATGACGAGAGTCTCGATGACATTCTCAAAGAGGCTGATGTCGTTTTTAGAGGAGAGTTAGGGGTACTCAAAGGATATGTCCACAAAATAGTGTTAATAAAGGACACCCTACCTGTCCAACACAAATTGAGGAGAGTACCCTTAGTGGTGAGGGATGAGGTGAGATCCCTCAAAAAGGAGATGTTGGATGGTGGATGATTGAGCCGGTAGAAGCCTCCAGTTTGGTACCTCAAAGTTGTGATCACCAAGAAGGCCGATGGCAAGCTCAGGTTTTGTGTAGACTTGAGGTCCTTGAACAAGTGCGTAGTTGCAGACACTTTTCCTTTGCCCAATATAGGCGAGTTGGTCTCCACCTTGAAAGATGCTAGGTTCTTTTCCAAGCTTGACCTTAAGAGTGCGTACCATAAAATGATGATGCACGAGAGTTTAAAACATCTAACAGCATTTATCACCACCGAAGGTGCATTTCCGATCACACGATTGACTTTTGAGACGTCATCAGCCACAAGTGTATTTCCCAAAAAACAACTAAGGGTTGGCTCTGATCAGCAAGGCTGAGCCATGACAGTAACTAACAAAAGAGAATTGCCAATACTGATGAACAAACGATTCGTGTATTTTTAAGTAAAGTACTTGAAGCAAAATTCAAGACCAATAGCTAATTAATAACTTTTATTATTCTTTAAAGTTTTATCAACACAACAACTCATATATTTAACGATTGCATATTCCAAAAAACACACATAAAACCATATTAAACAGGGGGTCGATATTTAGGAATCATTCAGCATATCACACATATCCCAGACATACACAGTACAACCATTCAAGGGAGGGAAAAGGGTACAATTGCTGAAAGCAATACAAAAAAGTTTTTCAATATTTACAAGATAGCACAAGGCGAACAAGGAAGGAAATTGAGAAAAGAGGCCAGGGTCTGCGAGGCACTTAACAACCTGGTTGCTTAATGATTAATCTAATAAACAGTACATTCCTATGGAAAAAATTATATGTTATTTAGAACAGGTAATGTACAAGAAAATGGGGACAAGCAAAAAAATAATTCATGACATCAGTGCTTGTCACTATTGCAGACAACTGTATGTACAGTTGTCTGCAGACAGACAGACCCTGGCCTCTTTTCTCAATTTCCTTCCTTGTTCGCCTTGTGCTATCTTGTAAATATTGAAAAACTTTTTTGTATTGCTTTCAGCAATTGTACCCTTTTCCCTCCCTTGAATGGTTGTACTGTGTATGTCTGGGATATGTGTGATATGCTGAATGATTCCTAAATATCGACCCCCTGTTTAATATGGTTTTATGTGTGTTTTTTGGAATATGCAATCGTTAAATATATGAGTTGTTGTGTTGATAAAACTTTAAAGAATAATAAAAGTTATTAATTAGCTATTGGTCTTGAATTTTGCTTCAAGTACTTTACTTAAAAATACACGAATCGTTTGTTCATCAGTATTGGCAATTCTCTTTTGTTAGTTACAAGTGTATTTCAGCACATGGTCACAGAAATTTTTAAAGGCATTGATAAGGCCGTTTTCTTTCAGGACAATATCCTTGTGTTTGGAAACTCTGTACCTGAACACAACCAGGTTCTTAAATTGGTGTTACTTAGAATCGCAGATGATGGTCTCACTTTACGTAAGGAGAAATGCTCTTTCTTGGTGGAACAGATTGAGTATTTGGACTATGAAATTTTAGCGCTAGGGATAAAGCCCAAGAAAAACGTACTTAGCGCCATTGAGCTGGCTCCTGCACCCACAGATAAAGATCAATTGAGGTCATTTATGGGTCTCATAGAGTATTATTCCAAGCTCATGCAGTGTTTTTCTGACAAAACTTTATGCTTAAGAGAATTGCTTGAAAAAGGCGTATAATTTGAGTGGGGTGAGCAACCAGCTATCTGTTTTAACAACATGAAGAATGAAATGTTTAAAGATAATGTCCTAGCACCTTTTGATATAAAGCTCAAGTCTATTGTAATGGTTGATGCCAGAGACACCGGTGTGAGGTTTGTGCTCTCACAGAAACATTCTGGGGTAGAGAAAACAGTTGTGTTTGCTTCAAGGACACTCACAACCTCGTAGAAAGATTATTGTGCAATAGAAAGGGAGGCACTGGCGGCAGCCTGGGGTGTTGAATACTTTCGCACCTATCTCTGGGGTATGAGGTTTTTACTGAAAACTGACCATAAGCCTTTGGCTAGAATCTTATCTCCTGGAGGTGCGGGCAAAGGGTCCGTGAGGCTGGCTAGACTTGCAGCAAGTCTACAAGAATACCAGTATGAGATCACACACATTCAGGGGTGGAAGAACCTATATGCAGATTGCCGTTCTAGGTTGTCTCTCAAGTGGGAAACGGTTGATGGTGAAGAAGGTGCTGTTGCTTCTGTTCAAGATGAGTTAACGGCTGGTGAGGGAACTTTTACTTGTGAAGAACGGCGCAGAGAGATGGACGCAGCACATGTTCTTAAGGCTGTAATTGACCTAATTAAGTTGGGTGCCATGCGTGAAAGTTGTATGCTTGTTAATATTATTATATATGTACGTCCTTTTGTAAAGATTTTGGAGGAGTTGTCCGTTTGTGGTTCGTATGAGGGGGTGGACAGGTTTGTTCCACGTATTGGCCTAAGGTCTAAACTTTTAGCTCTCACTCATGAAGGATATTTGGGGTACACCATAACCCAACGTCGCCTCAAAGCCAACTTTTGGTGGCCAGGGGTTGATGAACAGGGGACTTCCTGGGTTGAAAAATGCTCTGTGTATAAGGAAGGGGTGAAAAGGCTTAAAGTAGGTTCCAAGGCCATGATGGGCCATACCAGGGACACAGGTAAAGCATGGCATAGCATTTGTTTAGATTCAGTGGCGGCTGGTGACATTTGAAATTAGTGAGGCGTAAAAGTTCAGGATGGGTGACACCAATTTTGTATTGTGTCTCTATCAATAAGCTGGTGTTGATGCACACTGAAGCAGCTTTACGCTTGCCCGACCTGCTATCCCACTCATAACTGCCCCCGTGGGTCACGCTGCTTGAGGCTTGGACCACAACAGGCACGGGTCTCTGGGGGGAGGGAGGCTGGCGCAAAGCTGAAAACCCCCAACTTTCCCGTGCCCAGTCCACCTGGCATCTCGCCTTACAGATGGCGAGGGTGGAGCTAATGAAGACGTGGTTGGGGGCCACCCCAGGACAAGGTTCTTCTCGAGGGAGAAAGAAGATGATGCCGAGCCCCCCTCGTCCCTCCCCGTGCCACGGCCCCCGGGCATTTGGACAATCCCCACTTCAATGTTGACGTTTTTACCCACAGGTTAATTTGCCTGGGTTTGCTCAGGACAAAGTCTGTCTGACAAAGGTACCTCAGTGGTGTATATTCTGCACCTATAGAGGTCTCTAAACTGCCTCAACAATGGCTACTTCACCCTCGAGCCACCAACTTTCATCATGGACGCCAGTAAATATGAGCTCGGTACCAGAGTTCTCCGGCGCTCGCACTGCACTTTTCTATGTCATATACTAATAAAACACCCGTGGAGGGGGCACGTGACTGGCCAAGGCAAGAGGGTGAACTTTGTACATGCCATGCGACGTCGACGATAAATGATAATAAAATATAATAAAAATTACCTTGGCTTCAGTTCCCGCTTTTCTCCCGAGACTGCAAACTCCCGTCGTCCTGGATTTTGAATTCCTCTGACGCCTGGTCTGGGCTCTCCTCTCGTCAACAGGATCAGGAAGGCTGCAGGCAGCCTCCCTCCCCTCCACAGGCAGCCAACGCTGGGATTGGTTCGGCCGTCTGCCCCAACCACGTCATTTCTCTCTGTATGCTGCAGCATACAGAGAGACAGGGGAGAGTGGGAGGTGTCTAGAGGGCAGGGGGAGCGGCTTTCCCATTGTTCTTAATTCTGTCTGTTTGGCAGCCTCTCAGGTTACCCAAACAGACTGTATTAACAACAGTGAGCAAGCCGCTCCCCCCTGCCCTCGAGTAACCCCGCCCACTCGAACGTCTGCTTTCTCGACGTGCGAGAAGGCAGAAACAAATGGTAGTTATTACAGTAATAACTACCATTTGTTTCTGCCTTCTCGCACGGCGAGAAAGCAGTGAGGCGGCGCCCAAACGCCCCCATGGACGAGCCGCCACTGTTTAGATTTTATTGGACCAATGGATGAAATTTCCTCTTGTGATAGGTTTGATATTGTGGTTATTGATGTGTTCTTCTAAATGCCTGAGTGTAAATTTTGTGAGGGACATCACCACAGAGAGCACCATTACCTTTTTTAATTATTTATTTAACGAAGAATGTTTCCCCTACGTCATCATCACGGACAATGGTTCACAGATAACTTCACGTGATATGCAAACTTTTCTTACCAAGTGTGGAGTTGTGCATCATCGCACTTCTTTCTACAATCCACAGGGGAATGAATGGTCTTTGTGAGAAAGCCAACCGTGTTGTCAAAGGGTTCATCCAAATTGCAGGTGTCAATGAGGGGGTTGCTCAGGCCATTGTGAATGAAATGGTCTGGGCTTATTGCACCACTAAGCTCAATCAGAATGATAAGTACGCCTATGAGCTTATGCATGAAGGTCTCCAGGTTCTAAACTAGTCCCCGCTTGGATAGAAAAGTGGGTAGTTAGTGGTGGGGAACTGAGTGGTGCACTGTAGTGTGATTCTTGTGCCGGAAATCCTCGCTTTTGTGAGGGATACTTAGTCAAGGTCAAATCTGGGAGGTTTAACAAAGGTCTTTCGAAGTTCAAGGGGCCTTTTAGAGCTAAGTGTGCTTTTCCACATTTTGTGGTTTTAGAGAACGGCGAAAAATGGAATCTGCATTGTGTGGCCTTGTATTAGAAGGCTGAGTGTGCCCCAGAGAACAGTGTCCTTCACCAAGGAAAATCCTGTCACTCACGACAGGAGTGTGAGTGCAAAAAACAGTAACATGTAAGCACAGGATATCAGCTCCAAAATCTTGCCTTCTGAAGGCAGTGTAAGGGGTGGTGGTGATGGTGATACCAATGGCATTGGGAGTCATGTTTCTGCCGACTTCTATGCAGAAAACTACCAGGTTGTTATACGTTTAAGAAGGCGCAGACCACCAGCATATTTAAAAAAAATTTTTGCTAATCCTTGTTTTTTATGTTCTCATTGTTTTATTTTGGTTCTTTTGTTTCTTTGTTCTGATAAAGGAGGAAGATGTGTTTTACTTATAATACATGCCTTAGCCCTTCTTTAGTTCCCCCTGTTTTCTGCCACTAACCATTCTGTACTGAGATTCTAATGTTCTTATTCAGTTATCATTCTGATTCTGTCAGTTGGCTTCCTGGTCGGCTGAGATGTGTCTGGTACGCTTCTGGCTCCAATAAAGTAGGTCCTTAATACCTACCTGAAGTCTCCCGAGTACTTACTTCACAACATGTTTCTTACAAGGGTAAATAATGTTTTAGGAGTCATTATTTTTGTTGATCATCTAATGACAGTGCTAACATATTGAGACCCCAGTTATGAATGCTTGTTTATAGGTCTTTCAGAAAATGTCTGATACACACATTGTGAAGAAAGGTGTGTTTGATAATTGCTACGATTTGGTTGACTAGGCCTTTTTACAATACAACGTACCCCATCCACTAAATAACCTTACTGACTACGGTCCAGGTCTTTAAAAAAAATCTAAACTCCATGCCCACAGTTTCAAGGATCTTACACTGGTAAAAATGTACGAATATTATGAATGATAAAGACAGACAGATGCAGGTTTCCAGGCTTACTACTGAACAGCGGCGGCTTCTCTGCTATGGAGGAGGAGCATTGCCCATCTGCCGGCAGACAAAAAAAATGAAAAAGAAAACGAAAATAAACCCTTGTTTATTAGTTTTATTTTTGCTCTCAGAGCCAAGGTTTTGGGGCTTGACCAGAGGGATGACTGACTGGTGGAGGAGTGTTTGCACTCCTATTCAGTGTGCATGACAGTCTCGCCGGCCGTCTCAGGCCAGCCAAACCATCATGCACACTGAAGCTCCCTCCAACCCGAGCTGCGCTGCTGAGCTGGAGAGAGCAGGCACAAGCTCCCAGTCTAACTGGGAGCGCAAATCATCAGTGCTCATGCCAATCCTGAATTGGCCGCAGTGGACTCTGGGAGCCTATGCCTGCAGTGGAGAGGAGCGCGATGCGGGAGGTAAGTATTCTTTATTTATTTCATCATCTGTCCATTCGTTGTCCCCTTCCCCCATTACTCCTTTTCCCAGCCCCGCCACTCTATCTGCACACCGGCCGCTACTGCTGCTGGAAAACATTTTTTTATTCCGACGTAACAATTCGGAGGCACATCCACATGTAAAATTGTACAAGAGAATCACCTTCCGCCTCCTCACCCACGCACACAAAGCCCTACACGACCAAGGCCCGAGCTACCTCAACAGCCGAGTCAACTTCTACGCTCCCAAACGCCACCTCCGATCAGCCAACCACGCCCTCGCCGCCGTCCCCCGCATCCGAAGAGCGACTACAGGAGGAAGGTCCTTCTCCTACCTGGCCGCCAAGACCTGGAACTCCCTCCCGTCCGACCTGCGCCTGACCCAAGACCACCTCTCCTTCAGGAAGAAGCTGAAGACCTGGCTGTTCGAGCAGTAGCGGCACCCCCCCCCCCCCCCAGCGCCTTGAGACCCTACGGGTATGTAGCGCGCTTTATAAGTGTCACTGATTGATTGATTGAATATCTTCCCGTGTGTGCAATTGCACATTTTTCATTCTGTCTTTTCAGAATGGGGAACTTATCATTACAAAAAAATATTGCACTTCCGCTAGACCCCCACTAATTTTGGTGGCATTTGCTTACCATGCCTATCCTATTCCTGCCCTTGACAGGAGCAAATCTCAAACTGTTTTGGGAAGGATTCAGGATAAAAAAGTATGTGAGCACACAAAAAACAATTACTTCTTTGAGAGAAAAATACACATTTTCAGAAATGCAAAAGTGGTTTTAGACTTGTAAAAAAAAAAGTTCAGCACCGTAAATAACTTTTTCAATCATTCTCTGTGTGTCCGATTACAAAAGGAAAATATTGCAACTCTCTTGACGTTGGAACTGGGCGATGTAGATTGTGTGAGAAATGCATTTTAACCTGTACTTAAAGTAATAAAATTGTATTGCTCGATGGCAAACATCATATCATTAAGAAATTTTAACAAAACGATTTTAATTGTAACAGAGATCCATTTTCCACAGAAGTCCACAGTTTTGTGAAGGAATCCTTCTGGTAAATCGGACACTGAAGGAAAATATTTTTCCTACATCTCTGGATGTGCCGTTTAGGAGCAAATGCCTCAAGCACTTAATCTACAATGTTTTTCTTTCTTTCTCTCTGACTATTGAGCTGGTAGCTGACAGTCTTATCAACAGCATCTGTGTGCATTAACCAAATGTGTCATAAATCGGTTCTTAAAAGGATAATGGTCAATAGAGAAGGTAATGAATTGATGTCATTGGCGTATCACCGCGTTTTAATGCGCTCTTACTAAAACAGCAGTCGGTTCTCCGCACTCAGACATTTCCTTGTTAATAGTAATACGTCCTTTACATGTAAAAACATAAGCGCAATTTACATCTTCGGTTCAACATTAGTAGTAGAAGATAGTAGAGATCTATAAGCTAATTATTTCGAAACATTAGCGAAAATAGATTTTTAAAAATAAGTATTGTCGAACTTTACCCTTCTGAGACCAGTCACTCAAAAATACTATTAGTGAATGAACAGGAAGACTGGTCTTAGTCTGCCGTTGTAGGATATTGAAGTGCAGAAACCACTTCCCAAGCCAACATCATACTGGAACTGCACAGCTAGAATTCAGGTGACATCATAAGCTTTTTTCAATTGTGAGGTTTCACATTTAGAAAGACAAATATTCTAACACTTTCAAAGGTATGGAACTTATAAAAGGGGCTATTCACAAAAGACCATGTTAAAAGAGAGGTCGCAAAGGTGAGCCTCTTCTCTACACAAGAATAGGTGAAAATATTCTAATGCCAAGTTCCCTGCCTGTTGGAAGGTGCCAATGACCACAAATCTCGGTTGTAGCTACTGGATGAATGGAAGATAAAAAGATTGACTGGGGAATAATCTTAGCAATGCTGGAGTGAGAAGGTAACAGACTCATAATGAAGGGAAAGTAAAGAAAGGGCTGTCTTACCAAATTATTTAAGCAGAATTAGAACATTGGAATATTTACGGATCCATTGAAGATAAAGGAGCAGCAGAGGGCTATAAACAGTGGTATAGGCCCACCGTTGACAACCTTTCAATGTCCTCTGACTCTGCCTCTCCCATTTCTCTTCCGAATATGTGGAATGTGCGGGAATGAGAAAGCCAGGGGCTGTGGAAGAGGGAAGATAGCAAGTCTGTTCCACCCTCCTCCTGTAGATCAATGTCACTTGAGCTCAGAGGGAGGGGTGGAGATGCAATTCTCCTCAGCTCCGTGCCTCCATTTCCCATTTAACCTTTTTGCCACAGCGCGAATTCCGCCACGGCGTGGGCGGGGCTAGGGGGTGGGCGTGGCGCTCACTTACTTATGACGGCAACGGGCAACGTGTGCTCATGACAGCGTGGAGCCATCATGACCCCGCCCACTCACTAATTTGCCCGCACAGGCGGAGAATTAGTACCGCGTGGGCAAAGCGGCAGTTGCATGCTGGCTCCACGCCGCCATGAGCACACGACGCACGTGACTCATGACGGCGTGGAGCAGTCATGAGCACGGAAGTGAATAAAGGCATAGCAGTTTGGCAGAGCCCACGGAGAGTCAGAGACTGACTGCTAGGCACTTTCAAATTTCCTCTGTCCGTGTTCCGCAGTTACTGCAACAGTATTGCTAAAAATGTACTGCTAAATCTGTGAGACAAAGGCTGAAAAACCAGCATATTTCTGGGAAGGATTTTAGTTTTAATTAGAACTTTCAGCCTTCATGAGGGGAAATGTTCATCAGCCATTATGGCCAAATTGCCATAGCGGGCCATTCTGGCCACTAAAGTCCAACTCCTTTGTAAAAGGCCTTCACCATCAGGTTGGGCCAATTACACTGGAGGGGGCCTTTAATGGATGGTTTAACAAGCTATACAACGTTAGGAATACTTTGGCTAGGCAAGTTCAACATTAAACCATAATGATGCTCCATGTATACACTGCAAACACAGTTTTTATTATGGGGGATATTTTTATCTTTGTTTTATTTCTATTTAAAATTCCTATAATATACTTCCTTAACCTTCTCATTTGCGGTCAGTACAGCAAGCAGACTCGTGGGGCGAACTGGTGTCTTGGTGTTGAGGAGACGATCCGCCTCATTTGGAGTACTAAAGAATTACAGGTAACAATCAAATAGTTTAACTCCTTGTCACACTTCCTGCCATACTGTATTGACGACATAGCAAGCAGAACCATGTTCGTCACATGAGACCATAAGGAAAAGGCTAAACGTCAGTGGTGCTCAAACCAGATACAACTTCTAGTTAGTTCACTTAACTATAACTGGTGATTTTGTAGCTGCAACTGCAATTTAACTGGGGTCTTTCTGTACATTTCTGAGGTTTTTTGTTTAACTTATGCAGTGATATAAAAACCCACATTTTACAGGAAAGTATGAAAAATTGAAAATATTTTACATTTTCCTGTGAATAATAGATATCATCATCATCATCATCATAACAACAGCCCCCGAACTGCTCTTTAGAGCACTACCATTGTCAGGGCTACTAAGAATAATCCCCACGGAGGACAAAATTATATGACACAGGTTTTACAATAAGCTATAAAATAAGCAAATTATGTGGTATATTCTTTGGTAGAATTATTTTCATCCATTTAAACCAGAATTGTATGTGAATTTGACAAAATGTGAAATTATGTGGCAAATACTTTAAATCCATAACTCATCATGAAAAGTATACAAACCCTAAACATTCTCATTCCAAACATTGCCCATTGTTAGCTGCACTGTGAAGAAAACAGCCTTTTCAACTTAACTACCTGAAAATATATATGTATTACAAAAAAATACAAAAAGGAGGCTCGGAGCTAAGAATCTCCAATTCAATCACCCTCCTAGCATAAGTGATTGCAACCTAAAATATAGTTTTAAAAGCTAGAAACCTTAAGGGCAACTATGTAATGGTTCAAAAGGATAACCTATAAGAATGTGAGCACAAAATTCAAATCCCACTGCAGCATGGAGTTGAAGAAAACCTATTAGGGAGACCCTTACTGAATCTCATAACTAGGGAGATTTAAACAACAAGGTTTGGTCTGGTAAACCGAGAAAAGCCGACAAGGCAAACAAGTAGCCCTTAATAGTAGCTGCTGCAGAACCCTGTTGTGCTAGGGAAAGAGAGAATCTCAGAACATCAGATAAATGGGCCTGTAAAGGATCAGTCAATCTCTCGCCACACCATTTAACAAACTTGGCCCACTTACCAGAATAGACAGATTCGGTGGAGTGTCTTCTGTCTGATAATATAACATCCACTACATCCAATGGGAGAGAGGCGGAACTCAGGTTGCCCCGTTCAATCTCCAAGCATAAGGGTGGGGGTGTAGAACCTGCTCCTGAAATTGCAATTGCGAGAGGAGGTCTGCCCTGAGAGGGAGACGGAGCAGACGGTGCAATGAGAGTCAAAAGAGGTCTGTGTACCATACCCTTCACGGCCAATCCGGAGCCATCAATATGACTTGGGCTGGTTTTGGAAAATATTGCTCAGAACCTGAGAAATCAAGGGTATGGGAGGAAACATATAAAGAAGCTGTGAGTCACAATCTAACTGATACACATCCTCCAAAGCTCCCGAATTGGATGCCCTGCAGTGCGCGTTCTCGTGAGTGGCAAACAGGTCCAACTGAGGAAACCCCCACATCCTTAAAGTGTGAAGGACCATCCCCAGATGGAGAAGTCATGATCGACCGCATAGTGCCAACTAAGACTGTCCGCATGTACATTCAGCTCTCCAGACAGATGATTTGCGATTAAGAAAATCTGATGGTCCTAAGCCCAGGATCAGAGCTGCAGACCCTCTCTGCAGAGAAGATATGACCCTACTCCTGCTTGTTTGTTGATGTACCACATCGCAGTTGTGTTGTCCCTTAGTACCTGAACTGACTGCCTGTGAAGGGAAGGGATAAAGCCCTTGAGAGCCAAAAATATCACCAGCAATTCCAGAAGATTGATGTGAAACAATCTTTCCTCTGAAGACCAAAGACCTTTGACCTCGAGATGCCCCAGATGGGCTCCCCACCATAGAGGGGAGTGTTATGTTTTAACAGGGTGGACCCTTCAAAACTACCCGACCTGGGTCATGTTAATATTACTTTAAGGAAGTGGTCGATGTAGTCACTATATTTTTACATTAGTATTAACAGTAGGCCACAAGGCAATTCAAATTAAGTTAATTGGAAACACAAATTTAATTCTTCAATCAAGTATTCCAAATAAATGCTCTTACAATTCAGAGTATTCATGTTAGTCATTGTGGTATTAATATACTTTCATTGTGTACAATATAAAACAGTGTTCTCAGTGCAGAAAGAGAGAAAGGTGGTTGCGTAAGTGAGGGACAGGGTAAAGGTGGTGTGACATAGACACAATTCAATTATGTACAGTGGAAACTTTACAGCCTAGTATAGGTCTCCAGTTCCCTTTGATAAGCATTACACATAGGGCCAAATAAACTGATTTCATCAATTCCTATGGTTTGTGCTTGGTGGTTGTGTAGTAGTCTACGTTTCGACCCCTGGTGGGTATGGGTAATTTAATTCCTCATTATGGGGTCTTCTTTAGGACAAGATGGTATAATGGAGCACCTAAAAGAATAAATGTGATTCAGTGCGTGTACACAGAGGGTGGCCTACTCGTAATTAGTAACCTGGGAGGTACCTACTTGTGAAATCGGCTCCGAATGCCAGATCTCGAGTGGCAACAGAAGGCTCATCCGTTTCTATAATAATGTAAAAGATCATCAGGTTATAGGTGGGAAGAACAAAGGTTGTCCTTAGAGAATGTACATATTTTATGAGGGAAACTCACTGGGATAGACGTGAGCTCTGTGAGGTAATCATTCTCCCATGGATAATCAACAATTTAGTTAGGTCGGACCAATCTGTTCATCTGGCTTCTTTAAGTCAACACAGGTATCTATCGTGGAATGAGAGGAAACATTTTAAAAGAAGGAGGAAAAGGTGCGTATGATGGATATAACAAGATTAAAATATTTCACCTACGTTGCTAACATTACACGGGAGAATAGAGCATGAGGCACTCATGAAAGGAAAGCGCTTATCATAATCATTGTCATATGACGTTTAATGTCACGGGTATAAGGAAAACGTATGCATGGTCCTAAAAAATCAACCTACAGATTACCGTCGTTGTTAATGGCCTTGCCCGTGCGTGATTGGAAAAATGTTTTATCTAAAAACATGTTGAAGGAGGCGTGGCTTGGGTGCCGCGCAAGATGGACGGCTAGGTGAAGAGCTCCTCCGTGCCGTATCACCTCCTTCTGGCTTCTCGGCGGTGAAGTGGGATATTTCTGTCGCAACTCACCGGATTTCTCAACCGGAACATGGTGTGAGCAGTTTGTTCCTTTTGTTGCCTTTTTCGGACTTTCTCTGAGGTTTTGAAGTCGGAGACCGGGAACGAAATGCCGAGATCCGCCATTTTGAGCAATGCCTCAGCGTCAGCGGCTCCTCTGAAGAACTTCTACCCTTCCGCTTGCTGAGAAGATTTTCCTTATTTCGGTCCCTGCATTACACTGACAGTTCTTGGAGGTGAGCGTTGGGAATTATTTCATGGCTCTTGCCACCCTTGTTGTGTTCAGATGTGCCTTTCACCTTGAGGTGTTGCAGCCGCCATTTTAGGATTACCGCGGCTGATTTGAAAGTCGCGGTTCCTCCTTTTGGCGAATTCTCTCCATCCTGTCACACGCCT
Organism: Lissotriton vulgaris; assembly: GCF_964263255.1. Lineage (NCBI taxonomy): Eukaryota > Metazoa > Chordata > Amphibia > Caudata > Salamandridae > Lissotriton > Lissotriton vulgaris. The sequence continues at coordinate 1,531,756,881 of NC_141685.1, forward strand.
CCTTCTCTAATGTGACTGTGACCTCCTGCTGCACACGGAACTATAGCTGCGACATGTCCTGAGGTCAATGTTATATGACTATCCATGCGTTATTGGTTACTGTGTCATGCGCACGTTCTTTTCTCTGAGGGATTCATGCTTTTTGCTCGATACTTTCTTGGATTTTGTAATTGAGTTTTGACCTAGATTGTCTACAAATACAGCTGGCTAGGCATTCCGCCTGTTTCTATGCAGTATATCATCCTATGTTTCTTTCATTTGGTAACAGTCACTCACACCAAATGGAGGTACCCGCACCTTGGATGCTGTTATAGTATAGTAAACGTTATCTTCAATTGACTTGCTGTATGCTAACCCACTTGAGGCTCTGTGTGACTCACTCTGGATGAACATTTAGAATGCTTTCGTTGTATCAGCACCTTTGTTATTGATATTCAGGTGGATTAAGGTCCCTACTGTTCACTGTACGGAGTTTCTATATACATTCCTTTGCCAGGTGTGTTCCTCTTGATTCACTTTCATCTATGGTACGGTTGCGCAAACCCAAGTTTGTGTTTAATCCCTCTGAGAGGATTCCTGTGAGTTCTTCCAACTTGGGTGCCTCCTCACAATCTGTCAAAATGTCGACTTCCGCCACTCAGCGCTCTTCTTCAGGCAATCCACCATCAAATAAGTCTTCACCCTCCGCATCGTCAATCAAAAGGTTGAAGAAGAACTCTCCTACACCTGACTCTTCTCCTCCACCTTCTATGGACTTGATTTTGGAAGAGATCCGTGCGTTGCGTCCATTCATTGAGGACACGAGCAGAGATATGCAACTTTTGAAGGACAAATGGGAAGTAATGGACACTCGAATTTCCTCAATAGAACATCAACTTCCTGAGGTCCAGTCCAACACGCAACATATTCAGTCCCTGGAGAAGACTGTCCTCTCTTTGCAAAGACACACAGAGGATTTGGAGAATCGTAACAGGAGGAACAACCTACGCCTTTATGGTATACCGGAAACTCTTGAGGGGGATGATCCAGTCACCTTTTTTACCTCCTTTCTTCCGAAGTTATTGGACATGCCACCGTCCACATCCATCAGCATTCAAAGAGCCCACAGACTTGGAGCACACTCGTCCACCTCTACTAAGCCTCGTGGTGTTATCATTCTATTTTTGAAATTTACTGATCTATTATCCATCCTCTCTGCTGCTAGAGCCAAAAGACAGTTAGCCTGGCAAGGTCAACGTATCTACATATCTCAAGATGTTTCTAATGCCACTGCATCTAGATGCAAGGAATTCCTGGCTCTACGACCATCTCTGCGTTCTCTAGGGGCCCGTTATGGCTTGTTCCATCCATGTACCTTCAGAGTCACCCATCAGAATAAGTCTTGGTCCTTCCAAGAACCTGGCGAGCTCCGTAATTTCCTTCTTCTGCACAACAACGATGGAATGGAATCCTCACCTTCTACTAGTGGCTGATTGATTCTCTTATACTCCTTGTGTATTTGATGTTATTTGCTGTTCTTTTGCTCTTTCACTTCATTGACCAGTTTTTCGATTGACCTCCATTATATTGGATCCCTGCTTGACTTAGGTCTTTCTCATATTGCTTAGAATATATGTAATACGTTCCTGATCTCATTGTTTTTCTCTCTCCTTCCCCATACAGATGTGTCTCAGTTTCCCCTTCACCGTGTATTATCCTTTGTACCCCTGTGAGGTTTCGGCGCGGCTGTGTTCCTGATCCTAGTTTCCCCGTCTTTTTCCGCATCACCACTTCCCCACCTCCCTTCGTGTACCCTTCCCTTCAGGTATGTCTCCTACAGTCATCCGTATGGATTTGTACTGTCTTCTAAGCATTCTCTCTTTTCTTTCCTTTCTACCTTTCTCACTGCATATTCCTTTTTCTCCACTATTTCCCCTTCCTCTTTTCCTATTCCTTTTCCTTTCTCCCCCCTTTCTCCTATTTTTCCTTATTCTTCCTTCTACTATTCTACTGGTTACAGTAATTTTTATTATGCTATTGCTTGCTTTATTTCTTGTACAGTATGTTCTTGCACCTTTCAATTTTGAACAGTTTATTATGTTGTGATTTTCAAAGTTATTTCATAGAATGTGAAAGGATTTAACCATCCTATTAAACGGCAGAAAGTACTCTCCCACCTCTCCTCTTATAATCCCGATATTGTTCTCATTCAAGAAACCCATCTTTCAGATGTTGAATCCTTGAAACTTAAAAGACTGTGGGTTGGCAATGTTTTGTTTTCTCCGGCCTCCCATAAAAAGAATGGTGTTGCTATTTTAATTCACAAACGTCACAAATGTAAAGTACTTCTCGAAGACAAAGATGATGAGGGGCGTTGGATTCTAGTTAAGTTACTTATTAATAATATCCCACTTTGTTCAATGTTTATGGTCCTACAGGTTTTGATTCCTCTTTTTGGCCCGTAATTACTGCAAAATGTATCCAACATAAAGATGATTCCTTCCTTTTGGGCGGGGATTGTAATCAAATCATTGACCCCTTTTTAGACCGCAAATCCTCTGTACGATTCACCCCCCACAAACCCCATAAACAGTTTCTCGATACTATCACACAGGTTCACCTTGTAGACTCATGGAGGCTCACACACCCAGACACTATAGATTTTTATTTTTTCTCCCCACCACACGCCTCTTTTTCCCGTTTAGATTATATTTTTCTTTCTTCTTCCTTATCTCAAAATCTTATATCCTCGTCTATTGAACCTATTGTCATTTCTGATCATTCCCCTATTATCACTGATTTTGATCTTTCTCCTCCACCTCCTAAATCTTCTCGTTGGCGTTTTAACTCTTCCCTCCTTACAGACCCTCTTTTTTCCTCCTCTTTTCGCTCTTTCACGTCTGAATTCTTCCAGCTTAACTCTGATCCCGATATCTCTCCCCATGTTCTTTGGGACTCTTTCAAGGCCACAGCCCGCGGATTTATTATTGATTTTGTTTCCAAAAAAAAGAAAAAGTTTCTCCAAAAGCGCAAAGTTGCTCTTGCACATATCAAATCGCTTGAACACCAATTTTATACCTCCTCTCCAACTCAAATACCTTCTGAACTTCTTCAAGCTAAAATTGCATTTAACAAATTTACTACAGATTCGGCTTCCTCCTTTCTCCTTCGAGGTAGTGCACGGTATTACGGGGGGCGCAACAAATCGGGCAAATTGCTTGCTAATTATCTGAAATCACGTAGAGAAAGAACTCTCATAGACTCTATCTATTCCCCTTCCAACGTCCTCTTGCACACAGATAAAGACATTCTACAACAGTTTCAGTCCTTCTATGAGTCTTTATATTCTCCTGAGAATCCCCTTACCCCAGATCTCCTACAATCATATTTTGGGGGCTTGCCTAAACCAGATGCTTCTACACTTAATTTCTCAGACATTGAGGTGGATTTTACCCTCTCTGAATTATCCACAGCGCTATCTTCTCTAACCAAGGGCAAGACCCCGGGGCCTGATGGCTTTCCCGTTGAATTTTACTTACACTTCTCTGATCTCCTCTTACCTAAACTTCTTTTTCTTTTTCAATCTTTTTGCTCCGCAGGTTTGGCTCAAGGCTCCTTTCAGGATGCTACCATATGCCTCATACCTAAGGAAGGGCGTGACCCAAAACACTGTAAGAATTATCGCCCAATATCCCTAGTCAATGTGGACTATAAAATCTATGCAAAACTATTAGCCCTTCGTCTTGATATTTTTATGCCTCATCTTATTGGGAAGGAACAATGTGGTTTTGTTAAGGGCCGCCTCACCTCAGACAACTCCAGACTCCTCCTCAATATTCTCAACAAGGCTTCCTCTCTCTCTATCCCCCTCGCGGCTATCTCGGTTGATGCCGAAAAAGCCTTCGATCGAGTTGATTGGTCCTTTCTGATGGCTTCACTGAAATGGCATGGCTTTGGTCCGAAATGTATCTCCTACGTTTCTTTGATATATTCTATGCCCAAAGCATCGGTCCTTGTTAATGGTCAACTTACCGCCCCCTTTACCCTTCAATGAGGTGTACGTCAGGGGTGTCCTCTTTCCCCTCTTCTTTTTATTTTAGCTCTTGAACCCTTCATTTCTTCTATTCGTAACAACCCTTCCATTTCTGGTTTCCCATATGGTGAGCATCAACTTAAGTTATCGGCTTATGCGGATGACATCCTTTTATTCATTTCAGATCCACATACTTCTGTCCCAGCCCTAATGCATGAATTTGAGAGATTTTCCCAGGCTTCAGGATATAAAATTAACTCGGATAAGACGGAGATTCTTCCTATAACTAAATTCTGTCTTCCACATTTCTTTGCTTCCACCGGTTTTGCCTGGAACAGTACGAAAATAAAATATCTTGGCGTCCTCTTCTATAATTCTATCCTCTCTTCTATCCGACTTAACATGACTGCAGTCATTTATAGAATTGATTCGCTTCTCTCTTCCTGGAATCCTTTATACCTTTCCTGGTGGGGTCGTCTTGACTCGATTAAAATGATGATTGCTCCGATTTTGATCTATTTACTCTCCATGCTCCCTGTACATATTCCAGCTCTCTACTTCCGTCGCATTGACTCTTTTATCCAAATTCCTTTGGAAGCAGAAGAAAGCTTGTATATCTCTCTCAGCTCTTCGTAAATCTAAATCAAATGGGGGGATTAATTTTCCAAACTTCCGTCTTTATCACAAGTCCTTCTCTCTTCGCCAGGCCTCACGTTGGTTATCGCAAGATGTGACCCCTTTTGCCCCTTTATGGTTATCGGTTGAACGTGAGTTACTCCTTCCTTATTCCTTTCAGGATGCGCTACGCTTTACTACCAAGGCTCCTTGTCTAAACCCTCCATTATTCAAACATACCTCCTCTCTTTTGCGACCCTTGCTGTCCACAGCCTCTCTCTCCCGTGAAGCCTTTTTAACGTCACCCATTTGGTATAACTCATCCATTCTCATACGGAATAGACCTATTGCCTGGACTTCGTGGAGATCAAAAGGTATTATATGGGTTCATCATCTTTTTGACGGTTCGTCTCCTCGTTCCTTCCCCCAATTTCAGGCCCAGTTTCATTGTCCTGCGTCGTTTGCAAAGAAATATTGCATTCTCATGGACACCGTTCTTGATCGATACTACTCTTTATCCTCGGATGAACTATCCACCTCCCTTTCCTCCTTACTCACCATTCTCTCTACTATTCCTAAGGCTTCTCTTATTTATCGATACTTCTCAGCTCCTGACCCTGATCGTCCCAAGTCAAAATTGTAACTCTCTTGGGAAAAAGACTTAAACTGCTCCTGGACGACCTCTCTTTGGGACAAACTTTGGACGAAATCCTTGAAGACCTCTCGCACTGCATCTCTCACTCAATCCTTATTCTTCTTCTATCACAGACTCTATCTCTCTCCTCTTTCTCTTTCTCGTTTTCTTTCTTCTTCTACAACCAACTGTTGGACCTGTGATGCTCCCAATGCTGATCTCTATCATCTTTTCTTTCTCTGTCCTTCTGTCCGTCGTTTTTGGTTTCAAGTGTGGTCCCGCATCTCTCAAATCTTTCATCTCTCTATTTCCTTTTCTACCTCTTTGGTTTTTCTAGGTAGCCTTTCAGAAGCTTTAGACCTCCCCCCACATTCATGTGGTCTTTTTGACCTTTTTTTAGCACTTGCACTCCAACATATCGCCTCCAATTGGAAATCCTTGAACAACCTCTCCATAACCTCCTGGTGGAATTTACTATGTCATTCTCATAGATTGGATGTTGCCTTTGCATCCTCCTGCAAACCCCCTCGAAATGTTGAACTCTACTGGTTACCTCTCACCTTATACTTAGATTATTCCACCAAAAAGACATATACTTTGTTGACCCCTGACAATTTTAAACCCCCTTGAACGTTTGTACTTCTGCTTGTAAGTTTATGCTTCAGTTTTCACTTTTGAAAGTTTCTCTTTTCCTTTGTTTATTCATATCTTAATAATGTTTTTAACTCGTGCATTTATTAGTCACTCGTGCATTTACTGTTCTATTTACCATCACCTAATTTGCTTCTCTTATATTGTAGCTTTAACTGTATTATACATTGTTCTATTTTCCCTTCCCCCCCCTCCTTTCCCTCCCTTAAAACTCTTAAAATGCTTTGTTCCCTTATTGTGCCATCAGCTGACTTCATTTTATTCTCCTATGATTGCCCTTTCTCATTTTATTCTGCTGTTGTTGCCTTATTGTATTGCTAATTATTTATTTCAATAAAGCTTTCAAACTAAAAAAAATAAAAACATGTTGAAGTGCCGCTTGAGGGTGACCGCTTAGGAAAACGTGTGTTTTATCTTAAAAGTGTGCGATCTGATTGGTAAAAATCTGATTGGTAAAACGGCTAGTGTTTGTTATGTGGATGCATACTGACAGCGTGTAAAATCATCAACACCCCACTTAATGGGTGAAAAATACAAAGAAACGTCCCGATTATTAGCGACCGCTCCCACAATGTTCTCCTTGCAGATCTTCACAGAATACACCATAAAAACAACTCAAAACATTGACATGACTTGTGGGTTGAGTCCCTGGTTATTGCATTAAGGGTTTTAAATAAATCAAGCAGCATATATCTTAGATTGATGGAAAACATACACTTGACAGTACAATATTTACAATCACGGTCACATTGTGCCCATATGTATTCTGGTTGGCGATCAGCCTATGTGTTTATCTAAACAGAGTGACATGGTGAGTGTGAATATCCATTAGCCCCTAAGGTACTAAGACATATGTTCTGTAGATTGTATGGTAGTCAGGATTGAACTATTCTGGTTCTAGGGTGGTCAGGATTGAACTATTCTGGTTCTAGGCCCGCCATCTGTGCATAGGTAGCGTCCAGTGAATTGAGACCATTATCGACTGTATCCAATTGGTGCATCCATTTGCATTCCCTAATGTTCATCACAGAGCTGAGATCTCCTCCTCTTGGGCCAAGCGTTATTTTCTCAAGTACTAGCCATTTCAATGATTCTGGACTATGACCTTTGGTGCGGAAGTGTTCAACCAAAGGCGCTCCTGCTGTCTGGCATCTGATGCGGCTGCAGTGTTGTAGGATGCGTTTTTTTTATCCTCTGTTTGGTCTGACCTATATACGCAAAATCGCATGGGCAGATAATGGCATATATCACCTCACTGGTGTTGCAATTGGTGTGTGATTTCAATTCAATGATGTGGTTTCGGTATTTCCAACTTCTTGTTTCTAAACACATTGTACACGCTATGCATCGGGTGCGTCTATAGTGGCCCACTACTACTGGTAGATTCCATAGTGTCTGTATCGTTGGGCTGGGGATGTTTCTAGTAGTGAACGGACCACATGGTCCCTAAAGTTCTTAGCTTTTTTGAAAGCATGCATTGGAAGTTCTTGCATCTCAATAGTATCAGCGACAAGATCCCAATATTTATTGATTGTCCTCTTTATAGCGTTGCTCCTTGTGCAATGTGTAGTGACACATATGATTCTGTCCTGTCCTGAGGTGCATTCTTTGGGTGTCAGTAAATCCTCTCTGTTGTTGTACCAGGCCCTCTTTCTGGCTATTTTCACTAATCTCTTCGGGTATCCTCTTGCCAGAAGGCGATTGATAAGTTCATCTGATTCCTTAAAAAAATCTTCTTTCAAAGAACAGTTCCTCCTGATACGGATGAACTGTCCAAACGGTAGGTTGTCGCGTAGTCCCCTCGTGTGGTGGCTGGTATATCTCAATAATGTATTCCTCTCTTCCGGTTTTCTGTACAGGGTAGTAAATAAATGACCCTCATTGACCTTAATACTTATATCAAGAAAATCAATAGTTTCTCTGTTCCAATGCATGGTGAATTTGATATCTGTCGATTGTTAGTTGAGACAAGCAAGGAAAGATGTGAGGTCTTCTTCGTCTCCTGTCCACAGCATGGCCACATCATCAATATACCTCCGACACTCACTGATGTTATTCCTGTGTGGGTTGGAGGACGATAGGATACAGTTCTGTTTGTAATCATCCATAAATAGAATGGCCAGATCAGGAGCAAAAGCTGCTCCCATAGCCACTCCCTTACTTTGATTGAAGAAATCTTTCTGAAAAATGAAAACGTTTTTTGTCATTGCCACTTCCAGGAGTTCAATAAGGAACTCTGTAGGTACTGCAACAGGATGGGGTCTCCTTTGTAGGGCTCTTGTTATCGATTCCAGTTATGGTGCTTGGGGGATGCTCGTATAGAGCGAGACAATATCCATTGTAACCAATATTTGTTTATCTTTGTCAAATGCCTTCTTATCCATCAGGGGAGGCATCCGTTATCACTGTGGCAACCGAAGAAGGAGGTTGACACAGCTTCCCTTGAGACAGGTTGCCTGGAACACTCCACCATGGCAGATCCGCTGCAATGTCTCTGGAGATTTTGACCACATCTTCTAGATTTCCATTGTGTTTAAACCAATGCTTGTGGATGCACCACTGGAGGGCACTCATATGTCAGCATGAATGGCTGACCAACAGTATGCAGGAAGCAAACAGACCAAGCAGGCGCAAGACCTTCAGGACTGGAACAGCCGCTCTATTCGGAAAAAGTGGAATCATAGCTTGGATGTCTTGAATCCTCTGTAGAGGAGGAAAGGCACAACCTACAGTAGTGTCCAGAAATGCCCTTATGGACAGGTTGCGCTGAAAGGCCACCAGGTGAGATTTGGATACATTTATAAAAAAACCCAACTCAAACAACAGTAATGTTGTTACCTGCAAATGATGCCGCACCATCTCTGGCAACATTGCTTTGAGCATCCAGTCATCCATATAGGGAAAAACAGGAATCCCTGACCTGAAATGAGCTGCCAGCACAGCCAGCACCCTTGTGAGGACTCATGGTGCATAAGAAAAGGCCGAACAGAAGGACCGCAAACTGGTACTGTTGAGATCCCACTGTAAAACGAAGATACTTCCAATGCAACTCCAGGATGGGAATGTGAAAATACACATCCTGCAAATCGATCAACACAATCCAGTATGACGCAGGAGATATTCATAAGGCCAGGAATCCACAGTCAGATGTTTCCATCAGAATCTACAATCTCTCCTTTCTCAGCCCCTCCATGTTCCTCCTGGTACTCTTCTTCCTCAAACAGTCTTTGTGCCTCTCTCCAAGTCCTTATCCTTGGAACAGGCGTTAGCGGTACCAGATACCACACCTGTGACTTTGGGATCGGCGTTGAACGGAAGTCCACAGGAACAGGAGTCGAAGCCGGATGAGGTTGAGTCGGCATTGGTTAGGAACCAGATGGTGCCAGGGAGGAACCTTCTAGAGGGGCTCATCCCTCCAAAGACTGCAACAGTGTTGAAAATCTCGGCGTCAGAAGAGGCCAACTCCCAGAAGCCATAAGCAGAAAGGCATAAGCGGTGCGTGCGGAAAGTGGGGGTCAGTAGTAGATATCCGGCACCCACATTCTCTGCATGGCTTGAAACCCAACTTCCTCGGAGTAGTCATCTTTGACGGCTACAAAGTTGCTACAACAGCAACAGCAACAAAGAAACTCAACAAAGAAACTCATAGAAATAGAGGACCTGGGAAAAAAAGTTACGCGTCAACGGCGTGGATAAACGGGAGATGACAGCAAGCTGATGTGGTATTCTTTTTTTTAATGCAGATTTATATAGCGCGAGCTCGACTCGAAGGTATTGGAGCGCATTGGAGCGCTTTACATGTGCACCGGTTACGTTACACATTCAGGCACAGGGAGATTATGTGATTTGACCAGAATCACAGGAAGTGGACACAACCCTGAGGCTCGAACCCTGGTTTCCAACACCAAAGTCGGCAATCTAGCCGACGAACCACATCCTGTCTTATGGATTATATTATATTCTTATGGCTTTGATGACATCATGCAGAGTTGCGCGCTGAGCCATTCCACTGTGTCGTCCTTGTGGATGTGGGAGAGTTGAAAGGTTTCAGTGGAATGCTGCCCATTGGGTAATTCAAAAGGTGAGGAATACTTAGGCAGACGTATCCATCAGAACTGGCAGTTCATAGTCCAGTATGATGCCGAGGTTGTGGGTGTGGTCCTTGGTGGGGGGGGGATTGGGTCCCCAATGCGGCAGCGCATCAGGAGTCGTCCCAAGCTGAGGGGGTTAGTCCCAAGATGAGTACTTTGGTCTTGTACGAGTTGAGTTTGAGGTAGCTCCCTTTCATACAGGAGGCGACGGCCTTCATCCCACTGTAGGACTCATTCTGGCGGCTGTGGGTTTGTTCATGAGGTAGAGGATCAGCTGGGTGTCGTCGGTATAGGAGGCTATGTAGAGCCCATGGTTCCTGACGATGGTCTTGTGGGGGCCATGTAGACGCTGAAGAGGATGGGGCTCAGGGAGGAGCCCTGAGGGACTCCGCAACTGATCTTTCTGGGTTCTGAGAGGTACGGAGGTAGACTGACACGCTGTGTTCGGCCAGTGAGGAAGGAGTGGATCCAGTCCAAGGTCTTGCCACAGATGTCTGCGTTGTGGGGTCTCTCGATAAGGGTGCGGTTGGAGACAGTGTTGAAGACGGCTGAGAGGTCCAGTAGGATGAGGGCTGCTGTTTCGCCTCAGTCGAGGATCGAGCGGATGTCATTGGTGGCGGCAAAGATTGTGGTCTTTGCTTCAGAATCCGGATTGGGAGAGGTCCAGAACATGGTTCACTTTGATGAACTCTGAGAGTTGGGCGTTGATGGCCTTCTTGATGAATTTGGCCGGGAAGGGGAACAGGGATGGGTCAGAAATTCTTGAGGTCTGTCAGGTCGGCAGACGGCTTCTTCAGCAGAGGGTTGATCTCTGCATGTTTCAAGTTGTCGGGGAAGGTGGCGGTCTCGATAGAGCAGTTGATGGTGCGGTGAAACTCGGGTCAATGGGAGGAGCTTCTCTGTGGAAGATGTTGTACGTGTAAGAGTATGGGGAGCTCCGGAGTGTATGCTCTTCATGGCCTTGAGTGTCGTCTGTGGTGAGTGGAGTCCAACTGCGCAGGATCTGTGGGGTGCGGCATGCTTGGGTGCGGTAGTGTCAGGTGTGGTGGGAGGGCCCTGTATGTCGCTGCTCTCGTAGATCTGCCTGATCTTGCGGTGGAATAAGGTGCTGAGTTTGTTGCAGAGGTCTCAGGAGGGTGGGGCATCTGTGGTCTCGTTGAGGTTGACAAACTCCTTGACGTTGGTGAAGAGTTCTTTGCTGTTGTGTGCGTTGGTGTTGTTCTGTCTTGGAAGGCTGTTTTCTAAGGGGTCTTGCAGAGGAGGTGGAGTGCGGTGACGGCTATTTTGAAGGTTGCGTGGTTTTCTGATGTTTTGTTGTTCCTCCATCTCGTCTCGAGCCGTCTACAGGTGAGTCTGGACTCTTGGAGGGTGAGGTGAAACAGCTGGATTTCTTAGAGGGTTGCTTACAGGTACCTTCTTGAGGGGTGTCAGCACAGTTGGAGATCCATTGGTTGATGTTGGGTGCTAATGTGTTAGCGTCTGCTGAAGTCAGCAGTGTGGTGGTGCTGAGGAGGGCAGTGCGATGTTGTTCAGTGACCTTGTTCTAGCTACGAAGTGGGGGTGGTGAGGGTGGCGGTGTACGGTGGGTGTGGTGCAGGTGAAATGCACGAAGAGGTTGTCAGTTCAGAGGAGTTCAGTGGTATAGCTGTAGGTGATGGTCCCGATGGCGGAGAAGACAGAGTCAAGGATGTGTCCCACTGCGTGGGTCAGAGCGGGGACTAGCTGCTTGAGTCCGATGTTGGTGAGGTTCTCCAGACCAGAAGGGATGCAGTGTTCTAGTCACTAGGGTTGTCCAGGTGAAAATTAAGGTCGCTGAATAAGTCGGTGGATGCGAGAGCCTGGGGTGTGATGCAGTCGACGATGGCATAGGTGAAGGGCTGGCAGGGCCCAGGAGGCTTGTAGATGAGATTGCTTCAGAGTGTTGTGTTGCACTGGATCTGGAAATGGAAATGGAGGTGTTTCATGGCTGTCGTCTGAGTGGGTGATCAGGCGGATGGTGATTTTGTGGATGATGGAAATGCCTTCTCCTGGTTGGTCGGCATGGTCCTTGCAGGTGACTTTGTAGCTGTTGGGGATGGCGGTGGCGATGTCTGGGCCACAGCAGGGGTTGGTCCAGGATTCTGTGAGGAAGGCGATGGCAGGAGAGACAGCGTTGTGGAGGTCCCATATTTCTGTGGCATATTTGTGGAGAGAGCACCTGATGAGGAAGAAGTATCTGAGCGATTGAGTGTGCTGTTGGTCGGCTGGGCGGCGAGAGGAGCTAGAGTGCGGAGGTGGGTAAAGGTGTAGCTGCAGTTTCGGCAGAAGGGTCCCTGGGTGTCCTTCAGTGAGGGGGGGTGGCAGGTGGCGTGGCATCCTGTGTTGAGGGTGAGGAGGGTGCTCGCTTTGTATCAGTGGATGGTCCGGGAACCAGGGTCCATGGCACAGGGCGCGGTCGAGGCAGGGACAGGGGCGGTCGTGCGCAGATGGACTTGCTTTTTGCCTTCAGGGCACCAGTGACGCACCCATTGCGTACGGCCTTGAAGAGGTCGTCATTAAGTAGTGTGTGGAGGGGCTGTACAGCTGGGAGGCGGTAAACGCAAGGAGCAGAAAAGGTCCCTGGAGGGGGGCGGGCAGCGGTGGATCACCGCAGCAGGGGAAAGAGGTGGCAAAGAGAAGAGAAGAAAAAGAGCAAAAGGAATAGAGAAAGAATCAGAAAAAAGCACAAATAAGGCAGAATCAAGAAGGCAGAAAAAAGTGGGAAAAGAGAGACAGGGAGGGAATCTGTGACGTTATTCCGCAGCCTTTTCTCCCGCAGGGAATCACAACGCAGCCATTGCAACGACTGCGTTGTGATTCCGCATACCATTACTCTGCAAGTCGGAACAACGACTTACGGAGGGGGTGGGGGGGGCTGTATTATGGAATAGTATAATTTACGATTCCAACTCCAGTATGTGTGGACACTAGGGAAGGTGTTTGATTTTAAATCCAACACTTCCCCCCCGCAAGTCGTTGGTTCTGACTTGCGGAGTAATGGTATGCGTAATCACAATGCAGTCGCTGTAACGACTGCGTTGTGATTCCCTGCGTTAAAAAAGTTTTGGGGTAAACGTTGTTTGCCACAGGGGGCAGCCCAGCAGCAGAGCAGTGATGCTCTACCACTAGACCACCAAGGACTCGAACTCCTGACCAGAGGGTCAGCGGCAGCAATGGGGGCAGCAGCTACTAGGCGAAGCTGTGCAGGCTAGGGAGCAGTCCACTATCAAGTTGCATTAATTTGAACGTTTATTTTACCAAAACTACTAAAAGGATTTACACCAAATCACAAAAAGCACACTTTCTAAGTAGAGATCTAAGCCTTCTGTCAAATTAGGTGTAATTATGTTTAGCCATATTTGCAGTATCGCTGGGAAAACACATCCCCCCCCTTTTTTTTCATCCCCCTGCTTGATAGATCACTCCGAAACTTTCCAGGAAGGATTGGTGTTGGATAAGGCTTTTTTGGGAAGGTTTGGTGGAGCTTTATCTAATGCCGCACAAGTTCTTACCAAACCAAAAAAACTCAATTTCTTATAAAAACGTGGTTCTAACTAAGTGGTGACTGTCACTGGGTTAGATTGATAGATAGACAGAACAGAGACAGCAACTGCGCCTCTGTAGTTAGAGTTACATCAGAATGTCATTTGAAAAAGCATTTTTGTTTTCTTAAATTTGGTGCTATTTGACTAATCTGTATGATTTTTTTTTTAAGTATAACTTCATGGTAACTTTTGCGACGTTTATGGTTTGCTTGTCTGCAGTGTGGACTATGTATTTACAGTCCTGATCACACAATGCGAATTTCAGTGTTTTTATTTCTTTAATTCACAACCATAACTCCACTTTAACTATCGTTTTTCCAGCGAAAATCTTCATTAATATATGTCATGTCTATAGAAGTGCACGGTGCACTGTGTAATATGTATATATATGCATACACATGTTTGAAATATATTAGAGATTGTATTGCAAAAAAATAATAGTAGACACGTCACTAACACAAGACTGTTAGATATACACTCTTCAAATAAAATAACGTTTCAACAACTACAAATGACATAAAAAATAATTGGTACCTAACTAATACACAATTTTCCTTCTCAGAGGGTCAGCTATAATCTGCAATACAATTGGTAAAAAGTATATCTATAATAATCTACATATAAATTTTGAAAAAAGGTGCCATGAGTCCCCTACTACGAGCACAAAATCAATGTCAATTTGGCTACGTTCATGCCGGATTGCCGCAAATAGTAAATAAGGGTTAGTGTTAGGCATTTTAAGAAAACGTCGTCTCTATGATAAATTATAATGGCATATGTATTCTCGCTAAAAATGAGTTTAACAATAACATTTGATATCTGTCTTTAAATTGAAGGCGTAAGTGGCACATTAATGCCCACAGGTAATTTAAAGATCACAAGGAAGCACTTCTCTAATTATTCAATATAGACCGGTGCACCAATTGGAAAAAATAGACATATTTTTCGGATTCCGGAGGCATTGCAGACTGACAATTCTGAAAACGCTTCTGAAATCCGTCCTAGGTTAAAGGTGGAGGATACCTCAGCCCCTGGAACAACAATGGCGTCTTAGAGCCAGGAGTCACGCATATTACCCGGAGCTCTCCAGGGTGGCGTGCAATCAGAGGTCAGAATCGAGCCAACAGACGCAATGTCACGATATCAGAGAATGGGCCAATTGAAAGCGGCGCGCGGACAGTCACTGGGGTCAGGGCTCACATAATTGCACTAAAGAGGAACACTCTGTGCAGTACACTTTTAGAACTGTCATTTCAGGGAAAAAGGCAAGGTCATCTGCAGGTTAGATCAGAAGCATTTGTTTGTAGTAACCTTTCCTAGATTCCTAGACAACTTTAGGTGTTTTTATCTGGATGGTTAAATGGTTAACACGGGCTAGGGGCCTAATAAACAATGCAAAGTAAAAACGACTGTTTTGGAAAGACTTACTGCTAGTACAATCTCGGCACACCATGTCGAGCAGTGACACTGAATACCAAAATCCTTTATCGGGACAATTTCAATTTAATGATTTTCATTTGAGATCAATAGTCAGTATGTTGGCCATTCTGATTTAACAATAGGCTGGCTCGATGGATTCAGGCCCAATTACAACTGACCTTTATCAATTTCCAGTACTTTGGCACACAACTCTAATACCAAAGGCCAATAGATTTCTGCATGGAAAAATACCCTTTATAAATCCATATTCATAAGTGGCTCAAACAGAAATGGACGTGGGCATCAAAATGTAAAAGTACGTTCTGAAAATCCGGCCAAGTGACTGCGAGAGACAGATTGTTTTTTATGCAACAAAAGTATTACTATTGCTCCCAAAGAACCTTGTCCTAAACTCCGGTCATATGATCCATCAGACTAAATTAGCATTCCCTAATAGGCCCCCACCAACCCCATCGTGTCTTAAGCACTTTAACTACCAAGCACCTAGAGTGGGCGCAGGGGTCTAGATTGCATAGACTGACCTGCATAATTCAACGCCAAACTCTCCTGAATTCACACGTGCCTAGGGTTATTTGAAATTCAGCACTTACATTTGCATCACCTGAGAGCTGCAGTAATGACATTTAAAGTGACGGGTGAGTTTGGAAATAACATGTTGCGCTGGTGAATCCTAATGCGAGTGCACTATCATTTGGAAATGTTGGTACATGCTTACTCTTTCGGTGGTGCAAGCTAAATAATCTACTCATTTCTTCGTTTTGATTCACCTGGCATTTTTTCCATTAACACACATATGTTAATTTCAATTTGTAAGCACTCTTGTAAATCGGGCACATATAAAGCAGATACTATCAGCGAGGGTCTCTTGAAGCTGACTTAGAGAGTTTTCATGTTCGGAATTTCAACTTTCACATTTTGCCTCTGTTTTGCCTTCCATAAAAGTCCATAATCGCAAAAGGGGCTAGATTAAACCTGTCGGTAAAGTAGGCGTAAAAGTCCAAAAACTCCTAAGAACGTCACATTTGCCTTCTCCACGTTTATTTCTATGACTACTGTACAGTTCTTCGGTGTGGTGTTGGCTTTAGATACTGGCATGTTGTGTGGTTGATATCTCTAGCATGTAAACGTACTTCTCGACTTCGCCACTCTGTTGACCTATGAGATTCAACATTCACTGACCACATTAACAGACCAGTTATTGCTGACTTCAAATTAACCTAGAAAAAGAACTATCTACACAAAAAGCATTATCGTGTGACAAGCCTGTGAATACACTTCTTAGAAATAATAAATCAAGTAAGTGAACACGTTGCAAAGAAGGGGATCATCTAACCTGATCCGAATCAGCAGGCCGAGGGCTGTCACTGAATGACGTGGAGCTGGAGGTACAATGTTATTTATGTGTAATAAGCGCGCAGAGGCCTCGCTCGCATCTGAATGGCTGCGGTCTGCTCCCGGGACCCTGTGAAGCAACTTAACTTCACGCCAGGCCCAGACCACGTACTCTGAGACGAATGGGAAAGTGGCCGCTGACTGTCCTGACTCACTGCTAGGGCTCGAGGGCAGAGCTGCCACACTGGGCCGACAACCAAGACAAATCACCCACACTGCAAGCATTCACGTAATTACAAAACAAATGCTGTCAGAAGCAAGCGAGCTGTCAGAGCCTATGGCCATTAGGATGAGTTCTCTGAAGAGCGCTCAGCCCGGCTGGAGCAGCCCCTCGGCTGCTGCTTCCCATGGCAGGCTTCGAAAGGAGCGCTGTCTGGTGGGCCTCGGGACTTAAGAGGGAAAGGGAAGGCATTGGAAGCCACTAGAAAACCATTGATTTACCACAGCCAAGCTGCAATCGATTTGCTTAGGTTGATTGTGACATAATTTCGGGGTGCAGGGCGGGAGGGGAGAGATTGTTCATTTTAATACAAGAATTGCATACAAACTGTGGGTGCCATTGCTTTTAAAGTACAACATACAACACAATTAAATGATACCACATGTACTTTATATTCTGTACAACCTATTTCACTTGAATTAATTGGGCATTAGGATTCTTTAGCGTGGGCCATGTCGAAGGAGTGAACAAAATGGAGCAGGGGTACATGTATTAGTAAATAGCAGGAGTGCAGCTCGACAGGAGGCAGAGTCCAGGAGGCAGAGTCAAGGTATCTGCCCCTGTCTCTTTTAATTCTGCCAGGGAATGGTGTGCAGTTAGTGCTGCAGCCTGGGCCTGCAATTCCGCTGATCCCAGTTTTCAATATCTTCTCACCCGAAACAATCCTGGCCTTGCCCTTGATGACAAGGGAGACGCCACACTTTTGGCGTGTGATGCTAATGTGCCAGACACCACTTTATAAGCATACTAGAAGCTCAAAAATGTAGCATGTTCGTTCCGACGGTGTACATAACACAGCCGGATCCCACCAAATGCAATCGCCCGAAACACTGGGCAATGTACAAATGGCATATCTAGATTTTGTTATATTTCTAATGACACAGAGCTCCGTGCAACTGACAGAGCCAATGCAAATGTGAATAAAGGATTATTACGAATAATGTTTTATTGCGGGTATACACAGTGCACTGATGAAATGATATTCGGATGAGTCAGAATAATGAAGCCATAAACCCAAGCTAGTTGCAATAATAGGTACAATTTGATATTTTGTGATCAGTCACATATTCTCTTTAAACTACCCAATTAATAAACAGTAAATAACACAGACAGTTTGTGTGGGATAAAAAAGACTGGATGTGAACTCAGTCCAATAAAACCCAAATATGATCAAATGTTTTTTTAGAAACACCATTAACTACAGGTATACATAGATGACACGATGGGCCATTCATGTAGGATCGGGCTCACCTATCAATGCAAAAAATGGTATCCTTAAAATAAATGAGTTGATAAACATTCTTTAATAATCAACTTACTGATTTGAACATAAAAATCTAAATCTGGTGCCAAATTACACACATGAAAATTTATATGTACTTGTGTTGGGGATATCTGGTTCTGAAAATATTATCCAAAAGTCACATTATCCGCAACAGTTTCTTTTCCATGCTCTATTATAAAACCCTACGTTACTACTCTGAAAGGACATCAGAACAGTCTTAAACTGTAGCGATTATAAAGTGTATGCATTACATTACAATATTCTATTTTTAGGTATATGCATTATATTCTATATTTAGGTATATGCATTATATTCTATATTTAGGAATATGCATTATATTCTGAATTTTACTCACACGCAATTCCACTTTTCATTATTGATTTCAGAACCATTAATTGCCTGCCTGTTATCACCAACTACAATAACGTGCTGTTGAAACATCATTTTTGTCAACTATTTGTATGCATTGTCTCATCACCAAATTTAAAAGAAAAAGATCAAATGATGGGAACACCGCCTACGATTTGGAGTCTCATTTGTATATACAGTGCGTAACATTCATCTCTAGTGATTTAACTTTCCACAAATGTTATAAAGTAGATGGCATAATTCCTACAATACTGCAGTGCTTCAAAGGATTTGCGGTGTCTGGTATATTTAGTTACATAGAGTGGTATAGTATGTGTCACTTTTGGTTTAGTCGACTACATGATATGGTATAGTCACGTTGGGGGGATAGTTAAATACACTGACAAGTGTAGTCAGTTAAATTGGGCGTTTTAATTAATGATTGAGGGTGGGCAGATGTCAGAGCTGGACACACTTTCACTCCACAACGAGGAGGACAGAATTGCCGTTTAATGATACAAATAATATGTTACTTTGCTGGATCACAGTTTTTGAAAACACATATAAAATATATTCAAAGTTCCTTTTTTGACAATTGGGGCCTCAAAATGCTTTCTAGTAGCTGCTGGGTAACAATGACACATTCACAGCCTTATGAAATGTGTTTTTCTCCAAGAAGTAGAAAGTCTCGAAATTCATTGCTCCTTAATAATTAAAAGAAAAGCACCCTTGGGGGCTTGGATATGTCAACATATGGCAACAAATTCCTTGTTTATTTTTAACCCCTCTTATTAACTCCAAGTGTTGTCACACTTCATTTACAAAGGAATTCTGCCACACTGACCCTCTCTCCAACCCACCCAAATGCATCCAGCTTAACCGGTTGCTAAAATTATCTTTGTTTTGCACTCCAAGACCTAGGTCGCAACCTCAGTTAGAGACAGGAAATGGCTGCCGGGTCATGTACTGGTCAGAGAAGAAGACGGATTAGCAATGCTTCACCGCTAGCTCCTTAACTGAAAATGAAAAGGGAATACGGGGTAAGGACAGACACGCAATAAAACATTACCACCTACGGATTCCACGTGGAAGGTGGCAGGCTCACCCAGCATATTGTTAACATTACGAGTGGCGGATGACGGCGTTGCATTCCAAGGCGCGCGGAGGGGCATCTTCTCCTCCACCAATGAAGAGAGCGGCCATCTTATCGATGACAGACAGGAGGTTGCAAAATTAGGCACAGGTTTTATTTGCGCATTTCAGTGCAGGAAAAAAAATGAAAGTGGGCCATTTCAAGCTGTAACTGAAGCTTGAGTGCGTGCGCTGGAAGGCCCCCGCAGTCTCTCTTTGACTGCTTTTCAGAGGGCCGCTGTGGTGAACTGAGCTTGCACTCTGCCAGCAGAGCGGCCCTGACCCATGGAGAGCACTCCTTCAGATCAACACTGCCTCAGGCCCTACTGCTTTCTCCAAGAAGTCTTACATTTCAGGCACCAAGTTGAATTTCTTCTGGAGATGATTAGCCCAAACCCATGACAGATTTTTTCCAAGATATCCAACTCCTGATGTTTATTTTATCCTGGCTCTCTTTTGGATGTACTGGACACAAGGAACCTACTCATTTTACATGTGAAGAGCCTGGTGGAGAGACATTAAATCCTGCAAATAACAAAATATGTCTCTGAGAGCAGTCCTATAGTGTCGCGTGAGCCGTAAACAAAACGACATGGCCTGCATTAAAACATGTAATTCTTTTCAATGGGCAGCATTAAAATATGCACTCCTTTTCATTCATCACACTAGAAGAAGATACAGATCTCTTGGGCTGCCTGTTTCAAATCCATCTCCATTATAAAGGATAACAGTTGAACCACTTTCATTAAAAATGCAGCTTCCGCTTGTTTTCATTTTCGGCAGTAGCGTCTAGTTTTCATTGATAGTAAACACTATCCAGTGGTGTTGAGCACTTCTGAAAGAAAGAATTGCCTTGTTCCACTGTTAGCTTGACAGTTAAGAATTACCTTCCAGGAATCAATATTCAGTGGTTATAAGGTAGGTTGGTACAGTGGAATCAGTTATAGCGCACTCGCTTATGGTGCAAGCTCAAGGGGGTGCACATTTAAGCCTTTTTATGTGCAAACCAAATTTCGTTTTTACATCAATTTCTAGATTTTCAATGTCATACACACACATTTGTTTTGTAAATAATTTTAATTTTGTCTATCGCTGTTTTGTTTTTCGTTCCTTGAATGCTGCCATTTTATCTTTGATGACGTTTTTCACAGCTGCTCCTTTAAGTGACAGTATATTTCACCTCCTTGATCTCTGCGAAGAAGCCTTACTTTCATTTTCTTTATTCAGCCCCTCTGTTTTTGCCTGTCTTCCTTCTCCCCATGTTGTTCTCCTAAGCTTTCTCTTATTTTCGGATGCTCCTCGGTTTCCTGGTTGTGCGACTGGCAGTGCTCTCCCCTCATCTTTCATTGTGCAATTCTTACTGCCTCTCTTCTTCCTGGTGGCCCAGAGACTCCATATTTGTTACCTGGTACACTGCTGCCCTAGTTAGAAAAGGAAAGAAGACGTCACACAAGTCCCTAATTTTTATCTGATTTAATTTGAAAGGACTTTGTGCAATCTTTGTTTGTCCTCTCTGTTTTTTTAGTGTGAAGGTACCATTTAAAAATTCAGTCGGTTGAACATGGTGGAATGCCTGAGATAAAAGTATGTTTTGAACTCTACTTCATTTGATGTTTTTAACGGGCAAAACATTTCTACAGATCCCGGAGTGGGGGGGAAATTGCCTCTCCGAATTTCTCATACCCTCCTTGGAAGATCTGAACAAGGTAGCGGTGGGTATAAAATCAGGCTCCCCGAAATATCCAACCACACCGGTTGGTGCAACAACTGTTGGAAATGTGCTTTCAGGAAGGGTTGGTCCCGGACACTTCAAAGCAAGCGATGGTTTTCCCCCTGAAAAACACCCCACAGCAGACGGAAATCTACTGGAGAACCTGCGGCCTGTCTCGCTACTCCCCTACTTTTCAAAAATTGCATAAGAGGTGGTCAACTCACAGCTGGTGGCACGCATTAATAAATTCAACCTATTTAATTCCACTCAATCAGGCTTTAGAGCAACTTACTCGACAGAGTCGGTACTGCTCTTCGCTACAGAGACAGTACGCAGACGGGTAGATGAAGGCCTGATGAATGCACTGGTCCTTTTGGACCTTAGTGCAGCTTTCGATACGATGTCCCACAAGCTGCTTTTACACCATTTCAGAACGGGCGGTGAGGACAGGGCTGCTCTAAACTGGCTGACCTCTTATCTGCAGGGCCATAGTTTTCAAGTAACACAACCACCACATAACTCTAAGAAAATCGCTTTAGCACAGGGGTGCCGCAGGGCTCAATTTTCGAGCCCTACCCTTTTTAACTTGTATGCGGCCCCTTAGCCAGGATTGTGGAAAAACAGGACGTCCCCATAGTGTGATATGCAGATGACACACAGTTAGTGGTCACTCTGACTCCTAACCCGGTGCAAGCAGCCAGTAGGTTTGCAAACTGCTTATAAGACCAGGCCTTTTGGAGGACAAGCAACTGCCTGAAACCGAATGGTAATAAAACGGAGATACTTGGAGTGGGGAAGACTCCCTCCATCTGGTCTCCAGCCTGGTGGACACCAATATTAGGCCCGGCCCCAACCCCTAAGACAGAGGTGAAAAACCTAGGAGTGTGGCAGGATTCAACCCTCTCCTTTGATACTCAGACCAGGAAAGTCGCAGACAAGTGCTTTGGAATCCTGAAGATTTTAAGAAAAACCGTAGACATTCTCCTGGCCTCTGCTAAGAAAACCCTGACCCATGCCCTTGTGACATCTCAATTGGACTACGGGAATGTCCTATATCTGGGTGCATCAAAACAATTTCCTGCATAGGCTGTGATGCATCCAGAATGCAGCAGCTCGCTTGGTACTGAGTCTACCGAGAAGAGCTTCCTCGAAAAAAGCAACACTGGCTGCCTATTCAGATAAGGATCTCGTTCAAGGCGTTATGCTTTTGTCACCTAGCCTTGCAGTATAAACGCCCATCCTACCTGCGGAACCTTCTTACTCCTTATAATCCAGAACGTGCCGTTAAGGTCGACTGGAACTTACCTGGTTAGAATGCCCAGGGTAAAGAAAGCACAAATGGGCGCCCACTCTTTTGGCTACCTGGCAGCGAAAAATTGGAATGCCCTGCCCCTATTCCTTTGTGCGGAACATACAGAGCGTCGTCAGGAAAAAAATAAAGACCTGAATCTTCCAACTGTGAATACATTTTGTTCCCTCCTGTTTTCCTGATCCTTTACCCCTGTTCACGCTGGTATCTGTGTAGTTGTCTGGTAAGGATGCAGAGTGCGGGGACACGCCAGTGGTGTAACCAAGCACTTTATAAATGCTATAATAATAATAACATAATATCACTTCACAGTATAAGGTACACGTAAAGATTAATTGCATAGTAGCTAAAGGATATTTCAATTCATATGCAGCACTGCACAATATTTTAGCAGTCGTTATCATAGCCGGACATCAAAACGACTGTAGCTAGCCTCATTCAATAAACGTCATAGTCAATGATCTATTTGAAACTGATAACAGTTGCTATAAAAAAAGGGCTACATTCAGTTACTTTTGTAACATAAACAACTACTTAAAAGAAGACGCTTTGGAAAAATAATAAAAATGGAGCAATTCATGAGAGAATTAGGCATAGTGAGATATTACAGCCATTTATCTATCTCCTAATAACGTTAGAGCTCATCCCTTGAAGCAATAGCCTGTGGACAGAAAACATGAGAATAGCAGAGGGGAATCTCACAATATCAACACAGAAGAAGGTTTAGCGACCACAAGTATATTAACCCCTTGCGTGCTCGTGAGCCTCGGGTGGGCTGTGCTGGTGACGGAACGGTTCCGTCACGGCCTGCTCGCTGCGCCTGCGCGGCGCGAATTCCGCGCCTGCGCTGAGCGTTCTATTAGGCGGGCGGGGCCGTGACGGAACAATTCCGTCAGAAGCACAGCCCACCCGAGGCTCGTGACGGAGCGGTTCCGTCACGAGTACGGGAGCGCCGCGTGGCCCCCCCTTCCCCTTAGCACTGCGGCGGAATAGCCGCTGCAGCTAAGGGGTTAAAATACTTTGGAAACTCGAAATATTCAGACTTATAAAGGACTATTGTCAAATAATATTAACCAGAAGTCAATGTATTACACTTTGTTTTAAGCATTCGCATCTCACAACTCAAAACTCTTATGTGAAAATAAGAGCACACTGATATTTTGGACTCCGCAAAATAAGAAAATGGTATAAATAAAAAAAAAACGGAACAACTATTTAAAGTGAAATGGCTAAACAGTTCTGTGAATTATATCACGTTAAGAGATTTCAAAAATTCGTTCTGGTTAGTAGGCTATCAGTGGTGCATACTTGACAACAAAAGAGACAATCGTATATGCTTCGAATGCCAGGTTTGCCTTCACCACTGTCCGACTGGATAGTAACAGCCCATGACTATGGACTATGGATGTGTCTTACACGAGTCACTGTCCTGATTTCGAAATATGTCTAGCAAAAATGACCAATTGAGGAAGACCCTGTTCAGGATATCATCTAAACTGTATCACAACATCGAAATGTTTAATAATGCTCACATCAGCGCCTCGAAAATGCAGACAAAGTATATTCAATCCTTTTAGATGTTTTATAGAAATACTGTTTTAACGTTAAACATTTGTCCACCAAAAACGTACGCTTTGCCTTATTAAGAGTAACCACATTATCTGAACAGTCTAACAAATGCAACGGGAAGGAATTTGAATGTTAGGTATATCACATGGTGATGCCCATAGATATTTTTATTGGTAGCACAACAATCCATATGCTATTAGAAGTGTGAGTTTCATGTGTGGGGGAAATATTATTTTGTATTGGATAATGTACAATAGTTAGGCTTTTGATTTGTCAGCCATGGTAGAAATAATTACAATCTGAAGATGAAAAAAGTTGTATGTAATATTTATTAACATTTTACTACCAACCCTCACAAGGATGAGCTGAGACAAACTATATGTCACAGTGTGCAGAAGTCTAATTTGTGACATTCTAAAATAAACAGGCATCCACTGCACACAACTGGGAGGCATCAGGGTGGTGAGAAATCTCCCGAAGATAGAGTATCCAACAGAAAGAGCATTACCCAACATAAGTAACTTATTCTTCTGATAAATATTCCTAACTGTAGATTCCTCATCTTTAGACTACATACTCAAGCACTACCTCCCAGTAGGTGGAGGGTCTGAGTACTTGATTCAAATAAAAAAATCCTGCAGGCACAATGACCCTTCTCTGCAGACCTGGCTGTTAAGGAAGTAGTGCCTGGTGAATGCTTGCACTGACACCAATGTTGCAGCCTTGAGGATGTCTAACATAGGAACACTTCTCACTAATACCGCCATAGCAGCATTAGCTTTGGTGGAATGAACCTGTAGGCCTCCAGAGGCTTCTTTGTGGACCATTGCATAACACATTTCTTTAAACAGGATGATTCATCCATACAGAGTCCTCTTCAGTACTGCCCTTCCCTTTTTAACACCAGCAAACTGCATACAGAGTTGATCATCTACACAATATTCTCCAGTCTCTTCAATGTAAAAGCTTAAGGCTCTGTTGGGGTCAAATAATGCGGTTTCCCCTCCTCTTTCGAGGGAGGAGGTAGAGAGAAAAAAAGCTGGTAGACTGATCAATTGTTCTGCAAGAAAGGGTAATATCACTTTAGGTAGGAAGGTGGAGCGCATCTTTAGCACCATTTTATCTGGAAAGAAGCTAGTATATGGAGGTTGAACCAGCAGTGCCTGCAGCCCTCTAACATGGCATGCAGAGATTATTGTAATGAGGAACAATGTCTTAATAGTCAAGAGCCACAAAAAACATCTGAAATATACAAAAAGGTGATGGATAGAATACTTGAATGAATCTCAGTGACTGGCAATTACCACATCGCAGTCCATCATTATTTTGCAAACCATGCCACCTCAGTTTGGAACCAGCCATATGTAAATCAATCTTGAACCTGCTCCAGTGGAAACAGTCTGCCATGTCAGGTCCTCCCTGAACAAAAGCAACCCAAGACGGGATTTTGCCCTTTTTGGGCTCATCAGTCAGGTATAGCACACTGTGCCACTGGAAACAAGCTATACCCGATGGATGAACTCTAATAAGTTCCACTTTACAGCCTCCAAATAAACTGTACATGTAATACATCCAAATTTGGATCTTGAATGTTGGCCATACTATGCACAAAGGGAACCTATTTCTCAATTAATTGTATCCACATTGTCCGTGAAAGACTGGATAGATGAACACACAAGACTACTGAAGTAATTAGAGGGTGACATGCAGAAGCATAATACAGCCATACCAGGGATAATATTTTCAATCTAACAATAATGGTGGTTCTTAGGACTTCAGAAAGTACTTATGTTCCCTAGAATGAAGGGCAGAACTTACTGTTGGACCTGACACCCTTGGCGTGGTTCTCCCCTAAAGTGTTGCCTTCAATCCTCCTGTTTTTTGGCCACCTTGTTTTTGCTGGCCTTAGAACTCTCCACGCTTTACCACTGTTTACTAATGATAAATTGCTTGTGCTTTCTCCTTTAAACATGGTAACTTTGGCTTACATCCAGTCTCTAGTAAATGTGTACTACATGTACCCAAAGGCTGCAAATTAAATGCTACTAGTGGTCCTGCAGGGATTATTGTGCCACTCACTTAAGCAACCCTTTGAAAATGTCTCACGCCTGCCACTGCAGCCTGTGTGCGCAGTTTTACACTGCCAGTTCGACCTGGAAAAATAAACCTTTTGCCAGGCCAAAACCTTCCCTTTTAATACATATAAGTCACTCATAGGGTAGGCCATAAACAGCCTATAGGGCAGGGTGCAGTGTATTTAAAAGTTAGACATACTTTTAAGTTTAAAAATAAAATAAAAATAAAACGTACTTGTAAAGCGCATACTAATCACCCCTAAGGGTCTAAAGGCATTGGGGGCCGCTGGGGAGATTAGGTGAGCTATTGCCCAGAGTCACATGAGGCTGAGCTCATCTGCCACTGGTGCTGGGGATCAAACCGTGAGCCCCGTGCTTCGGAGTCAGCTGCCCTTGCCACTGCGCCACACCTCTCCCCCCAACCAAGTTTTAGACAGCAATAATCCTGAACTACACAATCAAATATAGTCCAGTATATATAAAGTGCAATAGGCTATGAGTGCCAGAAATTCCAAGTGTCTTTATTTCTGCTTCTGTGCACAAGTTTCCATATGACTTGATTGTGAACTAAATGCATAGCAAAGGCAGCCGACACGTTTTTCGTCAAACAATGACTTTCTCAAGGTTGCAACAGTATATAAAAGCACGTTTATACAAACTGTATTTGAGTGATGAAGATGAGACAAAATGTATATAATTGTTTTCAACACTAAAGAGAGAGGGAGGTCCAAAATCAAAAGTATGTGCACTACTACATCCTTAATGTGTTTGTATGCCACATTTTGAAACAGTGATCACATACGTCTCACCCCAATGTCACATAATTAAAACCAACTGCGAAAGATCTCAACCAAGACCTGCGGGAACACCTCTGTGACTCTTATCAATCCATTCACAAATCTGATTCAATCTTGTGGTGAAGGAAGAAGCTACTGTTCTAATAACTATCAACTAAATACAACTAAAAGTCAAACACCTTAGACTCAATCTTTGTTTATACATCAAACAGTATTAGTGAACATGATATCCATATATTCAATATGACTACAATGCGACAAAATAAATGTAAAAAACCTAAAATAAGGTGGCACTTAT
This sequence comes from Lissotriton vulgaris, assembly GCF_964263255.1. Taxonomy (NCBI): domain Eukaryota; kingdom Metazoa; phylum Chordata; class Amphibia; order Caudata; family Salamandridae; genus Lissotriton; species Lissotriton vulgaris. The sequence continues at coordinate 1,531,784,022 of NC_141685.1, forward strand.
AAGTATGGTATCCAATCAAACAGTTTCTAATTCATGGGCTAAAAAATATGCGTAAACACACTCATTCGTAAGTAAAGTTAGATGTATCTAGTCCATGTAATAAGTAATGGTGGGATGATTTAAAACAATGCATGACTGATTTAATGTTAGAAAACTCCAAATGGTACAAATGATGGTGAGTAGACCGCTGCCCGTGATAAGCCCCCAATTGTATAAACATAGATGTGGGCAAAATTGCAAGAAGTCCTGTATTGTTGTGTGACTTAAATCATTAAATGTTAGAAACAAAAAGGGAGAAGAACCTTGCATTGTAGCAGGCGTTCGTGTATTGAAATTTGAACCCAAAGAACAGAAGCGTTTTGGGACGCTGAAATAATGTGTTGAGTAGAAATAGAAAAAGGACGCAATGTCAGCCCATTCTGATATTTGACCACCATCTTGGTAAGGTAAAAGTTATGCGTGTAATAAGGTTAACAGCCCGTAGTGACAAACAATATGTTAAATGGCCATTCATCAGGCTCATGAACAGACCATCTTGGGTGATATATAAAGTTCACACCATGTATATTCTTTAGTGGTAAAAAAGACTTGCCTGTATTATTGGTCCCAATCAGACTTATGATGTATTCAAGCCACCACCTTATCTATGATTTAAAAAAAAATTCTTATGCTTGTTAATAACTTAGTTTAAACTGATTTTGTTAATCAAAAAAGATCATGACAAATAGAGGTGAGGTGCAGCCAGTTAAATAGGGAATTCAAATTTACAATGAGAACAAGTACCACATATTCTAATAGTGTGGAGATCAATACTTGATATACATATATATGTGTATATCTGTACAAAAGTTTTTCTAAATTGCGCAGAATGCCTTTACAGAACTTATACTACAAGGAAAACATGTAATTCCCTATCTGTGTTCAGCCCCTCAGTGACTGGTCTGAGTTCTATTATAAATGATCGGTTTTGACTAGCAAAATCAGGTTGTGCAATTGCTAGACCACAGCTACTGACTGGTTTTAATACTTTTAAGTTTTACATGTTCAAGTAGTAAAAAACTCTTAAATTTGTTTTCACCACTGCAAGCCTTAACTTTCCCATAGGATTACGTTGGGTTGGGTTCCTTTTTTACATTTATTATGTATTAACTTTCAATTGGGGACAGATACAAATATAGAAATTGGTGTCAACAGAATTGTAATTTCAAACCCTCTTCGATGGCAAGGTGGGATTTTAAGTCACAATTTTAAAAATGCCACTTTTAGAAAGTTTGTATTTTCTTTTCCTATTTGGTGCCTGCAGGCTGTATCCTCGGTCACATGACTGGGTGTAGCTGGTGTTTTTGTATTGCTCCCAGAGAGTGAGACAAAAGGAGGAATAGGTCTTGGCAGGATTGGATATCTCTGAGTTGATGAGGGAGAGGAGCTGTCACCTACCACACTTGCACATCACAAAGCCTCTGCCTGAGCACCCTCACAAGGAGTTTGACACTGGTCATTTATGACCTCAGACTGGCTGGGACCAGGGCAGGGAAGCAGGAAATTCCAAGCACCTCTGGGGGTGGAAATCTAAAAAAAAGTCTCCTACTTTAAAATAGGCTCCAGGTTTAAATATTGGACCCTCAGGCCCAACTCCTCAGGACCTGTGAAAGACCGAGAAAAAAATCTGCTGTGCTGCTCTGCAAGAAGGACTGCTAATCTGTTGTCTCAGTGAAAAGGACTGTAGCTGCATCTTGAACCTGGGTGCATGGGAGTGACTCTAATGGGATAGATGGCTGGCCTACTGATCAAAGACTCAGGGACAGAAACGGCTCCAACCACCTCAAACCCAACACCTGGACTCTGCCTGCGTGGAGCCCTACCTCCAAGTGGTTCTGCCCAGTCCTGGACCCTTGAAAGTGGGCATGAAGGCTCTCTGATAGTCCAAACCGACCCAGCGTGATGCATCTTCTCGCAGCCACATTGGAATCAGCGCTGTGAAACTCATCCCTAATGCAGGTCAGCGTATTGCAGCCAGCAGCCTCCTTGGAACTACAGAGGCATGGTGCAGCCTCGGCACAGGTCTTCACATCACAAGCTCCTTGTCAATGGCATCTTCACCGACGATGCAGGACCTCTCTGTCATAATCTGCATGACTTATGGTTCGCTGACCACGCTGTTGTGATTTCTCCATTTATGAGCTGCATCGGCGGCTGGATTTCTAGGTCTTGGACCGATTGCAATATGTCTAGAGGCTTCTAGATGCCAATCAGAGCATCTCCAGACTACGTTAAGGAAGTATTAACCCTGTCTGCTATTTTCTCTATGAATTTCTCTCCACAACATTGTTTATCTTTCACCCAAGCAGGAGACACGAACGAGGGGCTTCAAGTCAGAGAGATTTTGTCTAAATCACTGAAGTGTGTTCATTCGCGATTTAGGTATGTTATGCAATCCTCGTCAGAAACAGAATAGTTCCTACTGAGATGAGAGTTTCATTTGCATATCTTTCTGTTTCCTTTTATAGTTCGGTAAAATCTCTGGTACCACCGGGTTTCTCGTCTCCTGGGATTTAGACCTCTGTATTTTTCTTTACAGGTACGAGAGGGTAGATTGGTTGTGTTGCATTACATGAGATAAAGTGGGTGGGTCAGGATTAGGGATTCACGGGGGTGTCTTCTAAACGTCTGTTGTTTGTCATTGCAGATCTCCCTCCCTGCTGTCCCCTTCCTTTCCTTACCTTGTTGGACTACCTTAGCAGTCTGTACGTGTACTTCAGACTCTGGGGACGTTCTATAGGGGAAGCAATAGGTAATTCAGCACAGCCCCGAAGAGACCGGAAGTCCGAGCCTGACAGAATTATCGGCCCAAGAATATATTTCTCTTCTTGGCTGTGCTGAAAATCGCAATGACAACCCTAGATGACGTACTGGCAGCATTGGCGTTGGTTCAAGTAGAGCTAGCGGCATCCAATAGAGAAGTGGCAGCCTCTAGAGCCGAGAACGCACAGTTACGGGCTATGGTAGATAGGATACATGTTCCCACATCAGAGGCGGGAGGTAGTCAAACCCCTTCTACCTCTGTGGTAGTTGAGATGCCTGCACAGATACCCCTAGCCCCCCCTGAACATTTTTATGGGGATAACAAAAAGGTACAAGTGTTCATGACTCAGGTATTGCTGCATTTCATGTGCAAACCAAAAATGTTCGCCACCAACCAAGCCAGGGTAGCCTTTTTGATCTCATATCTGGGGGGGGAAGCAGCACAATGGGCAGTCCCGCAGTCCCTGTAGTCAGGAGAGATGATCCTCTACTCTACGCATAGGATGATTTTCGTGCTGAATTCGAAAAGACTTTCGATAGAAGGGCTGAAACCTTTACTGCTGACAGAGAATTACTGGAGCTTAGACAGGGCAGCACAGAACTGGTAACATACTTGAATAGTTTTCGTCGACTGGTGGCGGAAACTGACTGGCCAGAAGCCAAACAATCTGCAATCTTTTATAAAGGGTTGAACGACGTTCTGAAGGATGTGTTGGCGCACATTGACCCTCAACCTCGTACCTGCGCCGCACTTATTGAACTCACCCTACGCTTGGATCATAGGATGAAGGAGCGGAAGAGAGATCATAAGAAGAAGGAACGGGCTGTTATGCCTTTTGAACACACAGGGCATGGGGAGAAAACACCCACAGTGCCAGAACCAATGGAAATAGGAACGGTGCGGGCTTCATTAACACTGAGCGAAAAGGACCATCGTCACAAACAAGGGCTCTGTCTTTATTGCGGCAAGAAGGGGAATTTTTTAAGAGAATGTCCAATAAAACCTAAGCTGGGCAGGTTCAGAGTGGGACAAACCGCAGCAGGAATCACCGAAAAGGGGCAGGAAAACTACAATGCTTGAAGGTGGGTGAAGGGGAACCATCAAGCAGCTATATCATCCCTTCTATAACACCAGGATGCGATCAGGACAAAAATCATTTGTTTCTGGGCTTGTCACTGGTGATTGATTCCAAAGAAAAGTACATCTGTGCGATGGTGGACTCCGGCGCTACGGGTTTCTTTATGGACTACACAGAAGCCGAACGTCTGGGAGTACATCTTATCACCAAGACCCATCCCAAAACGGTGTACGCCGTGGACGGAAAGGAGTTAGAAGTTCGGCCCATTAAATACCATACCCCAGAATACGAACTCTCCTGTAACGGAAATCATCATGAGAAAATGTTGTTTAACATTATCGAAGCACCACAATACGGGATCATATTGGGGCTTTCTTGGTTACAAAAACACGAACCCTATATACATTTGTCTTCCAAGACAGTGCAGTTAAGGGCCCCATTCTGCAAAGAGCATTGTATCTCTGAAGCGGATGGTCCCTCACGAGCTTTGGTCTCGATACAGCAGGTAGCCACTGCTGCCGAGAAAGAAGTTCCTCTTCCTCCATGCTACAAGGCATATGAAGCGGTTTTCAGCGACACTAAGGCCGAGGTGCTCCCTCCCCATAGAGCATATGATTGCCCGGTTGATCTTCTCCCTGGGGCGGTGATTCCCAATGGTAGGATCTACGCTCTCACGTTACCTGAGAACGAGATACTACGTGCATATTTGGACAAATACCTTGCCATTGGATACATAAGACCGTCTCGGTCGCCAGCAGCATCGCCGTTGTTTTTCATCCCGAAGGCTAATGGGAGAAAAGATACTGTATTGACTACAGAGCGCTTAATACAATCACCGTCAAGAACCAGTACCCCCTGCCGTTGATCCCGGTTCTGCTGGAACAAGTGCGGGCAGCCAAGATTTACACCAAGCTGGACCTAAGAGGCGCGTACCACATTGTCCGTATACGACAAGGTGATGAGTGGAAGACGGCATTCAAGACGCGATATGGGCTTTACGAGTATTTGGTAATGCCCTTCGGATTATGTAATGCCCCGGCCGCATTTCAATTCTTCCTAAATGAAGTCCTGAGGGAATTTCTCGTTCATTACGTCGTAGTGTACATAGACGATATTCTGGTCTATTCGAATACGACTGAAGAGCATGTGGAACATGTGAGTCAGGTGTTACAAGCATTGTTGAACAATCATTTATACTGAAAAATCACCAAGTGTGAATTCCATGTAACCACCATAGAGTTCCTGGGAGTAATGCCCACTCCTTCCGGACAGGTGATGGCGGAAAGAAAAGTTAAGGCAGTGAAAGAGTGGCCTCGCCCTTGTAACGTCAAGGATATCCAGAGCCTGTTGGGGTTCGCCAACTTTTATAGGCGTTTCATACGCGGATTCTCAGATATGGGGACACCTTTAACCAGACTTACACGGAAGATCGTACCTTTCGTATGGGATAAGGAAATACAGGAAGCCGTTGACCTCCTGAAAGTCTCTTTTTCCACGGCTCAGGTACTAACCCATGCTAACCCCGAACTGCCTTTCATAGTGGAAGCCGATGCATCCGAAGTTGCACTCGGGGCGGTGCTATCCCAAAGAGACGACACCACTGGACTATTACATCCCACCGCATACATGTCTCAGAAACTTAGCCCGGCGGAGATCAACTACACGATCGCGGAGAAAGAGCTGTTGGCTATCAGGGATGCGTTTTTGGAATGGAGGCATTGGCTGATGGGAGCAAAACACCAAGTCACAGTGTACACCGACCATCGGAACCTGCAGTTCCTGCGGGCTGCACGCCATCTTACTCCACGTCAACTACGCTGGATGTTATTCTTTGAAGAATACCAGTTTATTGTCACCTTCAGACCAGGCACGAATAACTGAAAAGCGGATGCCTTGACAAGACAGGAAAACCCAACACTACATGTCGCGAAACTAATCAGAGCAATCATAGAACCCTCTAGGGTCATAGGTGTCACACACACCGGAGATTTTCTAATGGCAGTAAAAGATGGAGTGCAAACTTGTGTGTGGAGAACCTGGCTTCGACACCACCCTGACTGGAAAACAAAGCAAGAGTACCCCTGAGGGGAACACAAGTACTCGTTCCTACAATAACATTACGAAAAAACGTGTTTTACTGGTGTCATGACACTCCCGGTGCTGGACACATGGGGTATGGGAAAACTCTTGAAAAGACGTTGAGACAGTTCTGGTGGCCTTCCATTAGGCTTGACCTTCGTCGGTGGGTGATGGAATGTACGAAATGTGCCCATATGATGTCCGATCGGCAACAACCTCAGGGGCTCCTACACCCTATGCCCACGCCGGACAGTCCATGGGAGAGGTTCTCGGTGGACTTCATTGTTGGTCTCCCCAAAGACCAAGGGAAGACTGCTATCATTGTGGTTGTTGATTATCTAACAAAGATGGGTCACTTTATAGCATGCAAGCAGGTCCCCACAGCAGGTCAATTAGCTCACCTTCTTCTGGTTAACATAGTCAGGTTACATGGTCTTCCAAGGGTCATAGTGTCAGACAGAGGGGCCCAGTTCACTGCTCGCCTTTGGAAAACATGGTGTTCCGAGCTGCAAATAGCATCTTCTTTGTCCACCAGTTTCCACCTGCAGACTGATGGTCAGACAGAGAGGCTGAACCAGACTCTGAAGCAGTATCTGCGTTGTTACGTTCAGGACAACACAGACTCATGGGTGGACTGGCTGTGGGTGGCTGAAATTGCTTATAACAGCACCCAACACTCCTCCACTCTTCACACCCCTTACTTTTGTTCTTATGGGCATCATCCCAGATTCAACCCTTTGTTGCTTCCGAGCACTAGCGTTAGGCTGCCAGACGTCAAGGAAAGGTTGTTGCATGTTCGCAAGGTGCTCCTCACCAAACGCAAGAATCTCATGCGTGCCAAGATTAGTTACAAGAAGCAGGCTGACAAACACCGCAGGCCATGGCCAGTGCACAAAAGGGGTGACTTGGTGTGGTTGTCTACGAAACACATCAAGTTTAAGAGGTATAGTGTGTTCAACCCGAGGTTCATAGGGCCGTACAAGGTTGTAAAACACATTAATCCGGTGGCTGTGCAATTGCGCTTACCTGCGCATTTCAAGACACACCCGTTTTCCATGTGTCCCTCTTGAAGCTGTGCTCCCCTTCCTATCTGGGTACAACAGGAACGGGAGTATGAGGTGCAAGGGGTGCTGGATTCCAGATGGGTGAGGGGGCACTTGCAGTACCTGATTTCCTGGAAGGGTTATGGTCCAGGGGAGAATTCCTGGGAGCCCGCTGGGGCTGTGCATGCTCCCCGGTTGGTGGCGAAGTTCCATAGTTTCTGCCCGGACAAGCCTGCCGCCGGTCAGCGCCCCTTGCGAGGGGGGAAGTACTGTCAGAATCTGCATGACTTATGGTTCGCTGACCAGGCTAGCACGCTCACGGAGGTTCTGAAACAAACTACATTTCCCAGCATGCCGGCAGGCACGTCACGTACGTACGTGACGCATGGCACGCAAAACCCGGAAATAAAGATGACACAGAGGAAGTCGGTGGTGCCGATTATACTTTCCAGACATCCAGGTGGGACGGTAAGCTGGTAAAGCGGTAAGCATCTTGGTTACTTACCCCTCCGTGGCCTTGGTTCTTTGGCATAAGAACCGATTGTGACTAGTTGAATCACCGTTATCGATCACGCTTCTTGCGTGGTATTACGAACTTTTCTTGACTCTTCTCAGTTGAGAGAGCTGCTCCCCTCAAGAGTGAATAGGCGTACCATCATCCACTTGTAGCGGGGGTACTAGACTTTAAAGTAAGGTATTCATTGACATTGCCCTTGCTTTGGCACTGTTGTGATTGCTCCATTTACCACCTGCATCAGCGGCTGGATTTCTCGGTCTTGGACCAATTGCGATATGTCTAGAGGCTTCTAGACGCCAATTGGAGCATCTGCAGTCTACGTTAAGGAAGTATTAACCCTGTCTGCTATTTTCTCTATGATTTTCTCACCACAACGTTGTTTATCTTTCACCCAAGCAGGAGACACGAACGAGGGGTATCAAGTCAGAGGGATTTTGTCTAAACCACTGAAGTGTGTTCATTCACGATTTTGGTATGTTATGCAATCCTCGTCAGAAACAGAATAGTTCCTACTTTGATGAGAGTTTCATTTGCATGTCTTTCTGTTTCCTTTTATAGTTGAGTAAAATCTCTGGTACCACCTCGTTTCTCGTCTCCTGGGATTTAGTCCTCTGTATTTTTCTTTACAGGTACGAGAGTGTAGATTGGTTGTGTTGCATTGCATGAGATAACGTGGGTGGGTCAGGATTAGGGATTCACAGGGGTGTCTTCTAAACGTCTGTTGTTTGTCATTGCAGATCTCCCTCCCTGCTGTCCCCTTCCTTTCCTTACCTTGTTGGACTACCTTAGCAGTCTGTGCTTGTACTTCAGACTCTGGGGACGTTCTATAGGGGAAGCGATAGGTAATTCAGCACAGCCCTGAAGAGACCGGAAGTCCGAGCCTGACACTCTCATCGCAGACCCACTGCTTCCTCAGAACTGCTGCTGCGTCACCCATTCTTAATGCAGGATTCCACATTGCAGCACTGCAGCTTCCTCTGAACCACCGTTGGTCGATGCATCCTTGGCACGGTATCTTGAAACGCCCCCCAAACTGGGATTTAAGGTACTTTGTTCAGAGGGCATAACTTGGTACCTGCATCCGGCCTGTGCACTATCATGGTTGTCCTAAACATGTGACTTTGTACCAGCCCAGCATGGCCAGTTAACCACAGCTGGTGCTTTATGCTTTTAGCGACTATTGACACTTACATTTTTAAAATTGTGTATCTCCAGTTCTATACATTGGATTTTTGTTGTTTCAGTCTCAAGTAATGTATTAAATTAAACTCTATTATTCCAAATTGGTGGGGAATGAATCTTTTGTTGTGTTTTCACCTTGTTACTGTTTGAAGCGCTGCATAAATAGTTTACACATTGCCTCCTAGTTAAGCCTGACTGTTTTTGTGCCAAGCTACCAGAGTGTTAAGCTCAGGTTAATTTGGAGTTTGCTTGTATTTCACCCTGACAGATATGGTGGTTGCTACTTGAGTAGGGTTTCACCCCACTCAACCAGTTAATCAATTTCCTCCACATACGTATTGCATACGTCACTTTTTTTCCCGAGCGCACCAGACAGCTTAACATTTCTGTAATATTATACACTGATGCTGACATAGCATCCAAAAAACACTGCAAGGACCACACTCTAACTATTTTTTCTCTCATTGAAGGTCTGACCTAAGACCAATATTTCAAGAGTAATATAGAATGCACACACAAATTCCAATGACACAAGTATACGAGAGTTACTTTTGCTGATAACCAAATATAAGCTCCCGCTACATGAGCCAACAACTGCTATGTAATCCTTGTAAGGTGGTCCTTAGGTGAAAGCGAATGTTGTTTCATGCTTTGGCCGCCAGGTCAGAGAAGGAGTGTCCTTCATTGTTGGCTTGGTAGATCTGTGGGGTGTCTGCAAGGAAGGGGGGGTGCATTCCAGGTGTCTGGTAAGTTGGTGGAAAGTCATTCATTTGTTGATGTATGCTGGCCCTTCATTGTGCAGGGCTTAGTATGTATTGATCAACATCTTGAAGTGGCATCCCTTCTGGATCAGGAGCCAGTGTTGCTTCTTGAGGTGAGGTGTGATGTGGGTCCATCTGGGGAGGTCGAGGATGAGTCCTGTCGCTAAGTTTTGTATTGTCTGTAGTCTCTTCAGGAGGCATGCCGTGATTCCTATGTAGAGTGTGATCCCGTTTTTCAACCTGCTGGTGATAAGGGTCTGCGTGATGGTTCTTCTGTTGTTGACTAGGAGCCACCTGACGATCTTGCGTAGCATGCATAGAGTGTGAAATCAGGTGGACTAGACTGCATTTACCTGTCTCTTCATAGATAGCTTGCCATCCAAGATGATGCAGAGGTTGTGGGGGTGGTCTGTCGGAGCGGGAGATGTGTAGAGTTCAGCAGGCAACCATGCGTCATTCCATGGCAAGATGTTTCCAAAGATGAGGCCATCCGTCTTGTCTAAGGTGAGCTTGAGACAGTTGTCCTTCATCCAGTTGGCAATATTAATCATACATTTGTGGGAGTTGGCTATAGTGGTGGAGGGGTCTTCTGACAGCGAGAGGATGAGCTGGGTGTCTTCGGTGTAGGAGGTGATAATGAGTTTGTGCGATCTGAGGGTGTTGACCTGAGGGGTAATATACATGTTTTAAGAGGGTGGGGCTGTGGTACGATCCTTGGAGGACCACCCAGAGGACCTTGTTGGGTAATGAGGTGAACAATCAGAGATGGATTCTCTGGCCTCTTCCGGTATAAGATGAACCATTTGAAGGGTCATCAAAATTTGGTGGAAGACGCTGTATAAGGAGGCTGACAGGTCCAGGAGGATGAAGGCTGTCTTTTCGTCACGGTCCAGTAGGGCCCGGATTTTGTCGGTCGGTCCAGGAGGGCCCTGATGTTGTCGGCAGCTGTGATCAGGGCCTTCTTGGTGCGGCGGTTGGCTCGGAATCCCGATTGACAGGGCTCCAGGAGGCTGTTGTGTTCCAGGTGTTTGGTAGTTTGCTGGTTGATTGCCTTGTTAATTGATGCTTGTATAGCGCACTACTCACCCGCAAGGGTCTCAAGGCGCTTGTACGAATACCGCTGTGGAACCCATCCTGGCTTTCCTTGTGAGGCGTCCACTCCTGGGCACCCCCAATATGGAGGCCAGGCATCCTTAGCGTTGTGGGGGCCGTTGTGGAGATTAAGCATGCTATTGCCCAGAGTTGCCGAGTTGGACTACATGATTGGAATAGGCACCGAGGCGAGAATTATCAGGTCCATGGAATTTTTGAGCCCAAGACCCGCCGAGGCGGGGAATTGAACCCTGGTCCCGGGCTAGACCTCTGCATCCGGGTTTGCCGCTCTAACCATTGAGCCACACTTGTGAAGAACCTTTGCTGGCAGGGAGCAGGGAGATGAGCTCACAGTTCTTCAGTTCTGCTGAGTAGGAGGATGGTTTTTCCAGAATGGACCTCACTTCAGTGTGTTTCCAGTGCTCAGGGAAGGAGACTGAGGTGATGGAGGTGTTCTGAACTTTCTTGATCTTGTCACCAATCATCTTGCTCCAGAGGATTAAGATGTGGTGGGGACAGGGGTCTGCTGTGGGTGCTTCTGGGTGTACGGAGTCCATGATGGAGATTGTAGCTTGAGTTGTGAGAGGGTACCAATGGGCTAGCAGGTGTTCAGGGTTTGTCTTCATGGGTGTAAGCAGGCTGATGCTGCCAGCGGTGATGAGGTTGGGGTTTGAAGTTTTGGCTGAGATCTTGTTGTGGAAGAAGTCTGCCAGGGTGTCACACAGACCTTGGGGTGGGGGGGGGGTTATCAATCTGGGTAGCTGTGGAGTTGGAGAGCTCCTTCACGATAGAGAAAAGCTCCTTGATATGGTTTGTGCTGGCTTCTATTTGTCTTCTAGGGCATTGTTTTTAGTTTCTTTCAGGAGATGGTGGTACCGGTTGAGTGCTGTCTTGAAGGTGGTATGGTCTCCTGTAGTTTTGCTGGCTTACCACTTCCTTTCTAGTTGGCAGCAGTTGCGTTTAGGGGATTCCAGCTCCGCTATGAACCAGTTAGCTCTTCTGGCAGATTTGGCTAGCTTGTGGGGGCGGTGTGTTGGCGTATTCTGTGATCCACTGGAAGAAGTTCCTCGCTGCCTGTTCTGGGATAGATGATGTGTCTGGGAGGTGGAAGTTGAGTGCAATGTCCCACTGGTCCTCTGATATCTTTTTCCAGTTTTGAAGTGTGGAGCTGGGAGCGTGTGGTGCTAGATTTAGTAGGTCCCGAGAGTGGACACTGTAGTGGTTGGTCCAGGTGGTATTTGAGACATGGTTGTACTTGACTCTGTCGCTGAACGTGACAATGGGGTAGACTGTGTGTCCTGTGATGTTGGTGGGGTTGGTGACAAGTTGCTTGAGGCTGATGTTGCTCATGCTTTCTAGGAGGTCGGTTGTGTTGGTGTCACTGCGGTTGTAGAGGTGGAAGTTGAGATCCCCTAGGAAGATGTAGTGCTTGGAGTTGATGGCCATGAAGCCAGGGATGGCAATGCCGAAGCTGGGGCATGGTCTTGGTGGTCTGAATGTGAGGGTACCTCTAATGGTGCTTTTTACATCTGTGTGAAATTGAAAGCTCCCACATATCCCCTGACCTAAAATCCCTCAACTGGCTTCCTCTGGAAGCAAGAATGCATTTGAAGATAGCATGTATGACACATAAAGCCATACATCACAACGCACCACGATATCTGGTGCAGAAACTGGCGCCCTCATGTGGTGTCAGATCCTCAAGAAGTACCAAAAACTTACTACTGAAGCCGCAAAGATTCAACAGGAAAAAAACATACAAACTGACCTTTTCGGAGATGGCGCCCAGAATCTGGAATGCTCTACCCCCAGAAATTAGACTTATACCCTCTACTGCATCTTTCAAAAAAGAAGTGAAATTGCTTCTCATGGTGAAATGCACCTGAGCCTGGATCACTGTTAATATACGACCCTACATATCTTTGATATGGAACTTTAGAATTAATGCCTTCGGTCTACCTACTTATCACAGATACTGTAATTACATGATACGTGTTATTTTATGATCATTTTGCTATGTACCATATAACTAGGTACCTACAAGACTATGTCTATTCTAGCATTGACGCGCATTGAACTCCATGCCATGTACATGTGCTAGGTAACAATGACACCTCCTTGTAAAGCGCTCTGATACCTGCAAGGGTCTTGTTGGCGCTGTATAAAACTCACAAAATAAAAATAAAATAAATCGTGGTTGAGTCATCTGACGAGATTGTGCAGTAGATGGTGTCCTTGTAGATGATGGCACTTCCACCTCCCTTTTTGGTCCCTGTGTGTCATCTTGTAGCCTTTGGGTGTGGCAATGGCGTGTGGCAATGGTGATGTTTTATGTCAATGGCGATGTCTGGCCCGGAGGCACGGTTCTGCCAGGTCTCTGTGAGCAAGATGACGTCCGGGGTGATGAATGGCATGTTTGGCGAGTGATCGTGCGCCAAGTAGAATGTACTGGAGTTGCACCTGTTCCGTTCTGCGCGGTGGGCGCTGTCTTGTTTGCGGTGTCTATGGCATTGTTGGTTGTTTCTGTGTTGCAGATGAAACAGCTGTGCTGGCAGAAGAATGGTCCTTTGGTGGTGCGCGGGGATGTGCGACAGCAGCTGTTGTTGATGCGCCAGGGATCCAATGCTCTGAGGTCTGCAGTGGTGTAGCTGTACGGTGTGGAAGAACCAGGGTTCCTGGCACTGAGTGCAGTCCAGGCTAATAAAGCACAACAGCACCAAATACTTTTAGGCTAGAGAATACATTTTGAAACAAATATGCAAAAATACACCTTTCCAAAGAGACTATAATAATTTGCTCCAGCAAGATAAACTGTGTGATGAAATTACATTTTAACAGTGATTTGTCAACATTCATTTTTTTCTCAGCTGATGTGCCTAGCAACAAACAACATATTCTTCTTTAAGAAGCATTGTAGCACCACAAAATGTTCACATTTTCAATTTTTCACATTTTCAATTGGTATTTGATATATGCTCTTCTGAGTGAAATAAGTAAGATGTGATGTGTAGTAATGAGGAAACTATGGCACAAACAATAACGTGTGTAAAGTCTGGAAATCAATCACCAAGTAATATGATGCTAGCTCCCCCAAAAAAAATTTCAGCCGCATTTGTACGCAAAAGGGATTACACTAGACATTAAAGTTACAAATCAAATCTTTACTCGTGGTTTTGCGATTGTTAGTTCATAAAAAGAAGACTACCTTTCTGTAATAGCATTACTTCTAGTTTTCCGCATTCATTTGGAAGTGGTTACCAACAGCCATATGCTGGTGACAACCATCAAGGTATTTCTTTTGTAATGTAGTGCGGAACAGGATACATTTATGTTATCAGATTACTTCACCCTGATTCCATTTACTGTGGACTTTTAATGAGTGTCAAAGTATGGAAATAACGTATAAGAAGGTAGGTACTGAATTATTAAATAATCCACAATTTATACTAATCAGGACTAAGAAAGAACTGCATTCAGTGAAAAAGTAGGGTTAAAATTCATGCTAGCAAATATGGAGTTTTATATTATGAGCAACGTAGGCTTTCAAAATTCACTGATCTACCTTAAGAAAAGACATGATTACGGGTCTACCTTAACTCTGATTTACTAAGCAAAACCTACAGTTCATTTATTTAGAAGAGAACTAGATTCCTTCTAAGAGAATTTGTTTCATACTTAAAAACGTATTTCAACTCTTTTAGGGAACAGGAGGAATGCTGCCCGGTATGGTAGTGCTTTTAAATCACACACCAACCTATATTTGTTCTCTTCTTAAATAACTTTTCATTCAATTACGCAGCAACAAAAATGAATTTCATGATGATCTAATAACAGAAAAGGAAGTTCTAGAACATAAATAGATGAGAAGAGTTCACATGTTATGGTGGTTCTTCTTAATTTGTAAGCAGCGTTTGACACTCTTTCCCATGTTATATTGCTGAGCAATCTTGGCATTCAGGGAAAGGCTCTTTTATGGACCAAATCTTTCCTGAAGGGCAGATCCCAAGGGGTGTATTTACACCCACATTTTTCATCTCCTAAACCACTGGTATGTGGCGTTCCACACAATTCTGCTCTGAGCCTGCTCTTGTTCAATCTTTACCTTTTCCCCTTGGCGAATCTAATCGAATCTTGAGGTGTCAAGGTAGTGTGTTTTGTTAAGGACACCCAATTGCTTTTCTCCTTCCAAGATAACACGGAGGCAGCTTTTTACAATTTTAAAGAATGTTTTAGAAGAGTCGTGGCTTAGATGGATTCAAATTATTTAAAATTAAAGTCTGACAAAACAAATGTGTTGGTTTACCAAAATGGCCCTTCGCGTTCTTCCCTCTGTTGGCCTGCCGATCTCAACGCTCCACTTAATCCTACCACTTAATCCTACCTGCTAGGCCTTATCTTTGATTCCACTCTCTCTTTTGTAGCGCAAATTAAATACATTTCATCTGTCTATTTTCTAAAGATGATAATTATAAAAAAGTTTCTTTATCTGGTTCCTGAAGAGACTAGGAAAACAGTAGTTTATTCTTTATTCACGTCCGGCTTGGACTACTCAAACAGTCTCTACCTGGGTCTCCCTGCACATTCGATCTGCAGACTTAATTTAATACAGAATTCAGGAGCAAGACTAATCAGGAGTGTTCAAAGGTGCCATCATATCTCTCCACAATTAAGACACATGCACTGGCTTCTGTGGAACTGCATATTAACTAAAAATCTCTAATGTTGGCTTTCAGAGCTTTCCAGGGTGAGGCCCCATGTTATCTGTCGAATACGCTGTCTCCATACAGTCTAGCGAGGGTACTTAAATCCAACAATAGCTGCCTTCGAGGATCCCAAAATGCTTGCAGTCTCTTGGTGGTGGAAGCTCCTTTTAATGTGTGGACGGCAAAATTATTGAACAATCTTCCTTCTATCCTACGGCAGGTTGAGTCTTTGACAGCCCTTAAAAGGCAACTCAAATCCTAGTTGTTTAACTCCATTAAGTCCCCTGTTACTTAAGCCCATCCTACACTGTTTACTTTAGTGCCTGGACTCACCAATTGAAGCAGCTGTGTGCTTTATCAGTTGTCGATTGATTGATTGATTCAATAAAAAGTCCAGTCACTGTGTACAGTGCACTAATAATTGAAGCAGTGACAGGTCTTTTTATTCTGGAACATTTTTTCTGTTGTTTGAAATTTATGAATTTCATTTTTGGTACCTCTGAAGTGGATGAAATATGAATCTGCGTGATAATGCATGCAAAAGTGACTAGGCATCACTAGAAAGGGGGTTTCTTCCACTCTTATTTTGGGAGCCAGGAGTACATGTTTTCAATGAGCAGAAGTTGCATACTTCCACAAAAAAGTGATTGCCTTCCACTGGCATAATTTCGTTTATTTATCGATTTGCCGGGGCATGAATATTCATGGGCACACTCACAACATTGTAATGCTATTAAAGTGTCTCAGATGACTAGATCATTTATGGTCTTTTTCCTCTGGCAGAGGCACAGATGGGAGAAGGGCAATAATTAACCTACATGCATGTTTAGGTCTTCTTTGACAGTGCAACTATCTTCTGACCTTTTAAACTACACCAATACTAGTCTAAAGTTCTTTGCTTCCACACAAATGTATACCCTTTCCTATGCTATTTATTTGTAATGCTTCACATTACCATAAAATATTTATTTAAAGCCAGATCTATCGGGATTGCCAATGCTAATTATTAAATATCAGTCAGAAAGCACTGTTTTATACAGAATTAACAATCTTTATTTTGGAGATTTTGTAAACTCAGGGCTTATTTTATTCTAGCATGTGTGCTTCCTGATTACAAATCAGTGTCAGTAGTATTTATTACATTCATCACCATGTTTTTCATACATTTACATGAATTTGCATACATAATGTACTATACATATGTTCAGTTCCCCCACCCATTGATGTGCATTATACACCCTGAGCTGATAAAGGACAAGGCCCATTATTTTACTGACTTGTGGAGAGATGATGGATATAAGCTCAGGGAGAAAACTACCCTCAAACACTGATACAGGAAACCAGTGTCTTGTTTAAATGAAAGCCTGCACAAGGCTATGTCTCTTACTGTCCACTTCAATAGCTAGTGTGTATGAGTACTGACAGGAAAAGAGGACTTTCAACCATCAAAAACAAGCTCGACCTGCTCAAATTTAAAAACCAAAAGAGAACAAATAAAAACAAGTGCAGGAGCAAACTTTTTTTTTAAAGAGACCACCCAGGTGCAAGAGAATTTCAAGTCTGCTAACTCTTGATTCCACCTCATGCTCATTCTGTAGACCATAAATACAAACGGGGAGAAGAGGGCCCAAGGGGATATTTAAAGACCTCTCACCGCTACAGCCCCTAAACAATCAATATACCAACAAAGAGTAGCAGTGGGTCATTAGCTAGATAGCTCAAACTATGTATCTGAAACAAGGGGGGGGCACCCTACAAAAGATAGTGAATCTAATCTCAACTAAATGTTGTGATACTATCTCAAAATAAGTATCTTTCCTGTGTAGAAAGATACCCATCAGTTGTCGATCCTGGACGCCCTGTTCATCATTTGGGTTCCTTCACACCGGGAAGGTAAGTTTTTAAATGTCCACTGTAGACAGCAAGAGCTCACCTTTGTCTAAACAGTGGAACCCAGTGGGTGTTGTCATATACTAGGGTGTGAAGAGACAACTGTAGAGCAGTGCAAGTGAAAGGTGAGAAAAAAGTGAAATGTGATATGAACAAATAAAATTGGATAGTAGAAGGATAAGAAACTTTATTAAACACCTTACTACTCCCAAGTCAATAAAATGCGTGGGATAGTAGTGGCTTGAACCTGTAACCACTAATCTTTAGGTACGGTCAACATGTTTCTGCAGACTTAAAGTGGAGCCTCAAAGGTATCCTGCTGCTTTCTTCAGGACCATGATCGCGACTGCTCAATAAAAAGGTGAAAAAAGGAAAAATATCACCTGGGTATTAGTGGATCTTCATTCTCCTCGCTTTGTGATTTTCAAAGTCGTCACAAGAAGGAAAGGCACCTAAACAGATACAAAGAAGGAGACAAACAACCAAACAAAAAAACGTAAATTTGGTTACACAATCCATAAGTGCTGTGCATCAATGATTGATTAACGTAGTACCAATCTTATGCATCTGTTGTGATGATATGTGGCGAAGCTGGAAGCAAGAAAGGCAAGCCTTGAGAAAGGTTCTGAGGACAAATCCACCACCGGAGAGCCTTGACCATTTGAGGGGTCATTTGTATGACATCTTCTAATGAACCTGTGCATTGGACCCATTGAGCTGAGAGTGCCTCTTGAAGAGGGCGCATGTGGAGACAACAGTGTGGAACCAGTAAAATGCACGATGACATCATCCCGAGCAGGGGACTTGAAAAGACGAACTGTTAAGGACCTCTTGGAACTTATGAGAATAGCCAATGAAAGAAGCCTGTCCTTTCTTTCTTGTGATGGAAACGCCTTCCTTTGGGTCGTGTGGAGGGTAGCGCCTGGGAAATGTATACGCTGGGAAGGCAGGAGGACTGACTTGTCCCGATTGAGTGTGAGTCCCAAGCGACTGAAAAGCTGTAGACAAGCGTTGGATGACCTGGACGCGCCTTCTAGGGATGGTGCCTTGATTAGCCAGTCGTCCATATATGGAAATACTTGATGGTGTTGTTGCCTGAGATATGCAGCCACTGGAGATAGGCATTTTGTAAAAATTTGTGATGCAGATTTGAGCCCGAACGGTAGGACACTGAACTGGAAGTGTCTGCCCGCTACTGCAAACCTCAAGAACGTCTTGTGATTACGGTGAATAGGGATGTGAAAATAAGCATCCTAAAAGATCCAGAGACACCATGTAATCCTCCGCATTGAGAAGTTGTAGACTAAAGAACGTTTGGATGCTAGCAGCTAGACGGGCGCTCCGCAATAATATCAGGGAAAATGTATAATATTCACAATACAGTCAATGGGTGGTGCATCTAGAGAAAGGGTTCGCATCCAATACCCAACAGAAGCTCACTTTTCATGACATTCTCTGAGCACACTTGTAAGTAATTGAAATAGTTACAACCAAATTATATACAAAATTCCAATATCTGGCAATCCACTATTTATCAAGGAAAAATAATCAAGTCCATTCTCCAGACGTAGAATTCTCTTCAAATCTTCAAAGGTTTATTCCATAGTAACAAAAGTTCTATACAACAGTCTCTGCACTTGGATGGTACATCAGCCAACACCTGTTTCGTCGTATATTTATATCATACATAGACTTCTTCAGGGCTCAAAATAAATAGAATTTCCTGGACATTTAATTCCTTCGTCTTGTTTAATCAGGAAAGTTATCATGAATTTTACCAAAAACACTTGTTCAGAATTCCTGTCTATAAGCTCCAACGCTTTCAATAGTATCCCCTCGTTATATATTTTCACAAAATGGATATCATATAACGGAGGTAACTTGCTATTCCTATATTGACCCAATTCTTTTTCAAAAAACAGACTGAGGACTCAGATACTCGTCCTCGTAAGTGTATAAATCTCCAATGATCTCTTCTAAGCTCGTGATAAATCACACGGATACTCCAATATACATCCCAAAAATCAGGTCTGGTCCTCCGTTCTCCTCCTGTAAGGAGAGGAGACGCTGTAATATCCAAAAGAAATCGTAACGAACGTAAACAGTAATCGACTCTACACTGCGGCATACCTTCACGGTGGCAGCAAGTTGCACTGTTTTTTGAAAAAGAATTGGGTCAATATAGGAATAGCAAGTTAACTCACCTATTTCCCAAAAACTAA
Source organism: Lissotriton vulgaris (assembly GCF_964263255.1). Lineage (NCBI taxonomy): Eukaryota > Metazoa > Chordata > Amphibia > Caudata > Salamandridae > Lissotriton > Lissotriton vulgaris. The sequence continues at coordinate 1,531,803,392 of NC_141685.1, forward strand.
CTCCCCAGCACAGTCTCAGTAGTCTCCTTTTCTTACAGCGCCGTGATATCCCATGGGATGAGTGTCGCGCTCTACAAATACCAGAAATAAATAAATAAATAAATAAATAAATAGACAAGAATTCTGAACAAGTGTTTTTGGTAAAAATTCATGATAACTTTCCTGATTAAACAAGACGAAGGAATTAAATGTCCAGGAAATTCTATTTATTTTGAGCCCTGAAGAAGTCTATGTATGATATAAATATACGACGAAACACGTGTTGGCTGATGTACCATCCAAGTGCAGAGACTGTTGTATAGAACTTTTGTTACTATGGAATAAACCTTTGAAGATTTGAAGAGAATTCTACGTCTGGAGAATGGACTTGATTATTTTTCCTTGATAAATAGTGGATTGCCAGATATTGGAATTTTGTATATAATTTGGTTGTAACTATTTCAATTACTGAGAAGTTGTAGACCTTCCTGAATTGTCACCCTATGAAACAACTGCTTTTTCAAGAATCTGTTGAGGGATCTTAGGTCTAAAATTGGTTTCCATTTTTTCTCCTTTTTCTGTATCAGGAAAAAAACGGGAGTAAAATCCTTTCCCCGTTGAGAATGAGGAAATCTTTCTATAGCTCCCTTCTGGAGTATAAGTGAAATCTTCCAGGGTAGAATACATAGATTTTTGTGAAGCATAGGTCGGGGAGGGGTTCGGGAGGAATTTGAGTAAACTCCAGTGAATGATTGAATTGAACCAATTGCAGTCCGTTGTAATTTGTTTCCAATTTTTCTGAAAATGGGAAATTCTTCCTCCAACTTTTGAGGGCGTTAATGAAATGGAGACTGGCTGAAGTGAAGGGTCATTGTCGGGACCTTCTGTTGACCCTTTCCACGAAAGGAGGATTTAGTATAGGACGATTGCTCCTGCTGATGCTGTTGGCACTCTGGCCGATATTGTTGACCAGAAGAGTAGGACAACCGATTCTGGTAATCAACTCTAGAAGAGAACTGCCCTCTTCCTCTTGAGCCACGAAAGGATGGATTTTAGAATTGTAGGGTACCCAAAGCCCTGGCCTTGTCGGTATCTTTTTTTATACCTTGGAGAGCTTCATCAATATGCGGACCGAAAAGAAGCTGGCCATCAAAGGGCATATCCAACATTTTCATTTATTTCAGGTCGAAATGAAGTTGCTTTCAACCAACCCTGGCGTCTTAACACTGCTGCACCAGTCAGCTGGTGAAATCCAGTAGATGCGATATCCATCGCGCAATCTATTATTTCTGATGTAGAGAGTTCACCTTTAAGCAAGATCTTTTTTGCTTCTTCTTTTGATTCTTCTGGCAAGGCTGCCAGATACGGAGCTATGTCTGCCCATAGCTGTCTGTTATAACGTCCTAACAGTGCCAAGGCATTGGACGCCTGTACTGTTAGCGCGGACATGGAAGAAAAACGCTTTCTGGTGTTATCAAGCTTTCAGCCTTCCTTATCCAGAGGAGCGGTTAGCGGGGCAGAAGGATTTTTTGATTTTCTTTGAGCAGCCTGCGTTATGACAGAGTCTGGTTTGGGATGTCCTATCAAGCAAGCTGGAGCAGTATCTGGCGTTCTGTATTTTGTATCCAGACGAGGCAATACTGGGGGCTCCGAGGAAGGGTTATGCATAATCTTCACACCCTGACCCCATATGTATTCTATCATGGGTATACATCTGACCGATTTCTCGAAAGGCTCCTTAAAATTATACAAGAAGTAATCTTATTGGTGTGAAGTCATGGGTATTTGAAAATGTTTCACCGCTCTCTCAACTATGTCATGAAATCCCCGATGTCCTCAGGTGGTGAGTCAGCTTGTGCAGGGACTGGAGAAGCAGGACAGGGAATTACAAAGTCGTCCCATTCATCATGGGTAGACTGGGAATCATGGTGTTCCCCCTCTTCATGCGGATCTTCCTCCTCATCATCAGTAGAGGGAGGAGGCGGCGAAACGACAGGCTCCGGCTGTAAATTCAATGGTGGAGGCCGTGGTCTTGGTAGTGGAGACATCGTTGGGGGTTGAGACTTAGGAGATGTAGGAAACCTCTGTTTATAGTCTATAATCAGTAACTGTAGGTCTGAAACCAAGGATGCTGGTAGGCAAACCATAGGAGGAGGAGGCGGCTTTTATTCTTCCCGATAAGCTATCTGATCCTCCTGATCCTGGTCCTCCTCATCTGAATTATCTTGGTAATTTACATTAAGTTCAGAGGGGCTTGTCGCTGTTTGAACTATACTGCTCTCATCAGAATCCTCCTCTTCCAGAACATGCTGAAGGCAGTGGTGGACCCTACTTGGAGAAGTTAGGGCCGGTGTCAACGTACGCTTTGTGGTTTTTAGATGTACGTATGTACTTTTTAAAATTGAATAGTCGATGGAGCCGTTGTCGACACCGCTGTCGTGGACGATGGAGATTACGTCGACGGTGTTATCGTCGTCAACGGAGCCTTCGTCGACGATAGAGTAGACGTCGATGGGACAGTCTTCGACATCGAGCCCGTCGACGACCCAGTCGTCGGCAATCGTAGCATCGACGGTTGCTTGGACATTGGCGATGTCTTTTTTATCTTTATTGTTGACGACACACCTACCGGCCGTCGACGATGGAGTCGTCTTCGTCGATGTGGATAATGAAGAAGGCGCAACAGACGTGGTGACAGTCGTTGTCGGCGAAGTCACACATAAGGCCGTAGACACAGACCTTCTCGTCGCTGAAGCCACCGTTGACGATGTCACCGTCGACAGAGTGGAAGAAGGCTTCTTAAAGGTGTGAACAACTTCCTGAGAGGACACCTTTGATGGTAGAGCCTTAGAATGTACCTCTGAAGACTTTTTATGTTTCTTCGTCTGAGGAAGCTGCGACGAAGGGCCTGGAGAAGCTACCCTTGGTCTTTTCTGAGAGGATTTGGAGGATATGGAAGAAGACTCACTCTCCTCAGAAGACTCCAGTTGGTCTTTATCTTTAAGTATCTGCAGAAAAATTAAGAGGCGTCCCTCCCGATATTTGAGGGTCTTAGTGGAAAAGGAACAACATACCTTGCAGTCCTTAGAAGAGTGGTCCGGAGTAAAGGTAGTAGAGACAATCTTTATGCTGGCCATCAACATGAAGTCTCTTTTTACCACAGGGCCTAAAAAGTCTTTTCTAAGGTGTCTCAGCCACGAAGAACCAAAGAACTTCAATTAGAAGATGTAAATATGAAACAAGAAACACTGGAAATCCAGAAGAGCAGTAAACTGAGCAGAGCTCAGAGGAGACTCCCTTAGCACAACGTGCGGTAGAAAATCTGAGGGACTGGAGCTCCTTCCAGGAGGGTTCTACGGGGAGGTGATAGCTGATTGGCTCTTCTCTAGAGTTTGGTCCTTTTTACAAAAGGACATGAATATGTTACTAATGTGGGGCCTTTGGCCTATTACTCTATATGTCTAATGGGACATTACTTTATTTATGTACCGGGGACTCGCATACCGACAACGGGGAATGATTCAGGCTGGTGAATCTATGAAAGATACCCTAATACTAGATAAATTAACTTATGGACTAGAAAGGCCAAGGCAATAACGAATGCCATGTAAACTACAGTTCCCTCCACCAGTAAGAAAGTATTCGAAGGAACCTTTCCTAAGAACTCCAGAAAAAAAAGAGCTTCCAGAACACATCCACATTAGAGCCCATATGAATAAATAAAATCATCATAACGACTGAAAGACCAACCCAAGTGCAAGGACTAATGCAAATCAAAATCTGTCCTTGAAGAAAACATCAATAGACAAGCATTGGCATAGCCAATAGGTCTCACTTTTGGGAACTTTAAGTGGGATGAAAAAACAGGGGGAGGGGGTCTCTCATAGGGTGTGGCAGAAGGAGTTAATGGCATGGCTTAAAACACAAGCTAAAAATCTGTACTTAGCATAGCGTGCTGCCCGACTGGTATTTTGCTGCTTCTGTCCATTTATTTAGATATACAAGTAACATTGTACCTACAACAAGCCAGCACTATTGGCTTTTTCAATGGTTGTAAATTTCATGAGGTACTTAAGCAACAACTATGAATTTGCTGTATATTATATTGAAAATGCTTCCATTCTTGTTGTCCTTTGATAAACATGCTTTTGCTCATAGCTTCATAAGGAGGGTTTGCCTTCCCTCTGTCCCTTTCTCTCGAGCACCAGCATTTTATTTTCAGTCAAACCGGTTTGAGGCTGACGTCAGCTCAACATCCTGTGATTAAAAATCAAAACATGAATATGTCCTTGTGCACATACGCACTAATGTTTTAACTTGTGAAGATTGCACCCAAACCTTGGCTGCAAAATTGAGGCTGTTCATTCATGTGATTCTTATGATGTCTATTTCGAACACATTGCTTTCTGTAACAACATTATGCTATGTCTAAGCTTTTTAGTCAAGCACAAAGACTTGACTCGCACAGCCCTAGAACCTACCACATCCTTCCTGAAATCTTTAGTAAAATGATGACGTGGGGTGGTGAGAAGGTTATGTGACAACACAGTTGATGGAGAAACTTGCTTAGGTATAGTGAGTCGAAAAGCAGACATGAGGTATTACGTACTGGAGACAAGACACATTATTATCATCTCCCTTGCTGGTGCAGTTCAACATCTGGGCTGACAAGTTATAAGCTACACTAAATGGCACGTTATTGACTGTCTCTATACATGCGGGCAGACAGAGAGGTAACTCCGCACATGGCCTCTCAGTGATGAGGCAGAAAAGCTTCAACCCAGAGGGTGCCTGAAAGCCTGAGGTGGCTTCAAGGAGCAGATAAGCAGTTGAGTGAAAAGAACATCCCAGTCGCGACCAGAAAGAGAGCCCGTCTTGGGGGGGTACTAAAGAGGCTCCATGCTGTTTTGGGATGACGGGAAGTTAAGTGTTTGAGGAAGCGCTGTCCCTATATGTAGACCATGGCAGTGGGGGAAGGGAGCATCCACGAGGGGATTCATGCTCTGTTGGTGGGTAACTCTGTACGACACTTACTTCTTCCACTTCTGTGGGTGCTGGGGAAGGGTGAGCACACCACACAATTATGTTGAAGTGGTGAATCGGCAGCTGTTAAACAAACTTGTTGCATTCTCTGTGGTCGATGAGATGCGCTGACACACAGGGCGATGTACACACACAACCCTCTCTAGGTCTGATTTCGAACCACAGGGTTGCTAGTGCCATTATTTGTAGCAGCTATTCGATTTTTTATACTAATAGCAAATGTTTTTTTATAGGGGTGTTGGGGAACCTCTCCTCATGAACTTGTTTCTATAAAAACTAAATCCCTATGGATTCTTCCATAGATGCGTGTGATTCTAAACATACAGTCTATCGGTTCAGGATACAACAGCATTGGCACGTTGGCGGTGCCGGGGAGGAGGCGGGGCATTATAGCCTGTTTGAAGACATTTGCAATACTATGGAATCTGCAGTGCCTGAATTTGTAATTCAACTGATGCTCATGAAAAAGACTATGATACCTTTGGGTCGTGTTCGCGCTATATGCAAAGTGGCTTTCTGTTAATCCTGCAGATGCTCACAGGAGGGGGGGAGGCGACGAAAGCATGAAACGCAGCAATCCGCTGTAAGTGGTATAGGAAGGGCGAGCGAGCTAAAGCAAAACAAAAAGTAGTGTGCCAAACATGCATAATTTGTGAAAAGTGACCTGATCCATATAACTGGGTCAGTCACCAAGGCGTAAAAAAACACGCAAAAGGTGGGACAAATACATCAATACCACCATAGAAGAGGAAGATTTTATGAGGGGCACTACAAGGAGCCATTTACAAGTGGCGGGCGTGGCCTAAGCACAAAGAGAGACTACTGCAAGGTTCACACAACGCATAGAACCCATAGTGGAGGAAAGATTGCAAGTATACATATATAAATCTGCCTTAAATAATGATAAAAAATGCCCCACTCATTTTAGTCCGTGCTCTACGTACATATGTAGATCCATACCTATAATAGTGGAGGAGTGTGGCTCACTGATTAGAGCGGCAGACCCTGATGCAGAGGTCTGGCCCGGGACCAGGGTTCAATTCCCAACGCGGCAGGGTCCTGAGCCCAAAAATGTCCACGGACTCGATAATTCTCGCCTCAGTGCCTACTCTAATCATGGGGTCCCACGGTGCAACTCTGGGCAATAGCTTGCTTAATCTCCACTACGGCGGCCCACCCGCTGCCGGATGCCTGGCTTTCACCTTGGGGATGCCCAGTAGGGGTTATCTCACAGGGAAAAAGCCAGGACGGGTTCCCAAGGCAAGCGCCTTGATGCCTTCGGGTGATACGTGCGCTATATAAGTCGCAATACATTTACATAATACATATATATAATAAATACTTTTTAGATATATATCTGAACAAAGCCGAGGTTAGGCTGAAACGCGTTGGTTCGAGCTTCTTGAAAAATAAATTAAGCTAAAAACCACCCAAGTCTGGAGTGCTGCGTCCTTGGTGTAAAATTGTTTTTTGGGCCATGATCCGGCCCCTACGCAGAGCACCAGTAGCTGAGCGCATGGAGGTCTGAGGGTCACATTGCTTAAGAGATATATATATATATAAATATATATATATATATATATATATATATATTCACTGAAAAAACCATGGTCAGTGACATCACTCATGACATCACTGATGACACCATCCAGTTAATGTGTGTCTTTCTGAAAAATAAATATTAGTGAGTAATGTTTAAATTTTTAAATATATGTATTAGTGTTTCACTTTGTGTATAAGTAGCTGCATGGGTTGGTGAGTAGGTACATGTGTATGTACATGGGTTATTAGATATTTTATTAGTATCAGTATGAGTGTTTGTATTGTTTAGTGTTAGAATTACTTACAACATTGATGCATGAGTGACTGACTTTTTTAGTATGTATTTTGAAGACTACATATGTGCAGGACTGTATGGTTGAATAGTGTGTATATGTGTATGTTAGTGAGTAAATGACTGTCTCACTAGTGTTTTAAACAGTAACTACATATGTTTTAATCTAGAATATGTGAATATTGATGCATATAAGTGAGTATATGTGAGAGTAAGAGATTGTAAGAGTTCCTGTTTAAATAAGTATGTGTTTCGAAAAGTGATTGTTTAAGAGAATAAATATGTGTAATTTTCAATAGAAGTAAGGTGGTATTGCTCTATATGCAAATAAATGGATGTTCAATAGTTTATCTGCATGTGTGAGTATGTGTGTAAGTAACTTTTGGATGACTGTCAGTGTGTAACAGGATGTATAGGTGTATCACTTCATATGATGAGTGAGTATATGTATGAGTGACTATATAGAACTGTTGGTGAATGAGTGGATGTGTATATAGATTGTGGAATTACTGAATTGGTTGTTGTAACTGATATGGGTATCTCAATTTTTAAAAAAAATTTAGTTTCTATTTTTGAATATGTGTTTCAAGTGTTACATTACAGTGAAAGGAGGTCTGTCACTATGTCAAAAGGATGGTGTCATCAGTGATGTCATGAGTGATGTCACTGACCATGTCATGAGTGATGTAATATGTGACGTCATCAGCAGTGCATTGCACGCGCAAGTTATAGTGAGTCCAACTAACTAGAACGTGGGAATTTCATTGGTTTTATGTCAGTAAAATTTCCAGCTAACTATAACTGGTATGAAACCTATGGTTTTTTCAGTGAATTTATTAGGTTTTTTAAATGCAAATTCCTAACTATAACTGGTGTGAAACCTATGGTTTTTTCAGTGAATTTCAAAGTTTTTTTTAATGCTAATTCCTAACTATAAATCTCAGTTTATAAGTAAGACTGTTAGCGCACTAGTTGTTCTTTAGAACACTCTGGGACATTCTGTCATTGGGCTATATTTGGGCTACATCTGGCTAATATTTTGGCTACATTTGTTTTTTTGTCTCTGGTGGCCATCTTTGGGCTACATTTGGCTACATTGGGCTACATTTGGGCTCTAACATATATATAACCCAATGTAGCCCAAGATATATTTTTTCAAAGTTAACTTTCGTTAAAACCACTTGGGCATATATCTTGAGACATAACAAAGGCACATCGGGCTACCAGTCCCTACAATTTTTTCCAATTTTTTTTTTAATATATATATATATTTTTTTGCCTTGGTGCGCTCCCGTTGCGCGCCCCGGGGAGCGCACCGGAAAGCGTAATTATATGAAGCGCACCGGGTAGCGTCCCGTAAGCGCCATTATCGCGAACGAAAACATGATCGTGACATATCGCGTAGCCGCGTCTGCGTGAAACGCACGGCGTAAGCGTACCCTGAAGCACTCGTGCGAATACGATCGCGCATCGTAAACTTCCGATTTGCTTACGCTACGCGACCCGGGGCGCGTAGCGTAAGCGCGTCGGGTCATGTGAAAATAACACTTTTCATTGGTTCATAACAGTTTTGGTTTCATAATAATGAAGCCACTGGTCATGTGACCTGAAAATAACACTTTTCATTGGTTCAAAACATTTTTTTTTTCCTTCTGATGAAAGACCCCACCTTTTTTCCTTCTTCTGACTTTGTCCTTTGACTGAGGAAGACCTGCTTGTACCTCTCTGTACCATTTTGATCTTTATAATGGCTTCAGTAGCAGCAGCAGCTGGTGCATCTGCACCACCACCACAACAACCAAGAGGACCACCACAATATTTCATTGGTGGTCAACAAGAGGAGGAAGAGGAGGAGGAGGAGGAAGAAGGGAGGAGAACATTTCTCCAAGAACAAAATACCCCATACCAGCCCAGACCACACATTATTTGGGAGTTTTTTTCAGTTCCACAGGGGAAGAAAAAGGTAAATGCAGCCAAGGTGACTTGCCTGATCTGTGACATGGAACTTTTTTTAGGGGGAATCCTAATAAAAAATATTCCTTTGGAAATAACACGATGATCCGCCACATGCAGCGCAAGCATCCTATAAACTATTCTGCTGCAGAGATGAGGGAACTGGCCAGTAACCCTCCCCAATCAACAAGAACCAGCTCAAAAAGGAAGCAACCCACTGCGTCTGCACCAGAGGAAAGTGAGACGATGCCGTGCATTCAGCCCCGATTTGCAGATTTCAGAATCACATGTAAATATTGTGGGAAGACCATCTCCTACGGAGAAAAGAGCGTAAAGCTCATCGTCCTTGCTGGGGACAACCACAAATGCCCCATTCAACCCTAATTATTTATTTTCTTTTTTTTTCGCTCCAGTTGAGCCATTTTCAATTCCCTGTTTTTTCGTTTCTCCCCTCGAAAAATACAAAAACAATATAAAAGTGTTCTGAAAACCCCAAAAAAGTACAAAATGGTTCAAAAAACATTAAAAAAAATATAAAACAACAAAAAGAAGAAAAAAAACAGTTCTTTTTAGAACTACCTCCAATTTAAAAAAAAGGCTACATTTTTTAAAAACTCTATTATTCATTTTCCCCCATGGTACCCCCCCCCTGGTCCGCTTCCCGGTGTGCGTACCGGGCGCTCCCCCCGCGCAAATCAAAAAATGGAAATTAACATGGGGAAAACGCGTTCTGGGACCCCCTTTTTATCTCGGCCCCCGCTTGACACATCCCCCACAAACTTTCAGGGAAGGACCGGAGCTCGACGAGGCCATTTTGAGGAAATTTTCAGCCAGATTCGTCAACCGGCGCCAAAGTTATTCCAAATAGAATTTTGAGATTTAACATTGAAAAAAATCCTAACTATAACTACCTACTGGCAACCGCCAGTAGGTAATATATATATATATACATGACTGGGAGCACTATATATATATATATATATATATATATATATATATATATATATATATATATATATATATATATATATATATATATATATATATATATATATATATATAATCTATCTCGAGAGAGAGACATATACTTACAAGGTATTACATACAGCCATAGATAAAACTTACAGTCAAGAGAAATAAACTGCAACTTATAGTCAGATTTGCAAAAATATAATACATATCCTTCCTTATTTTATATAGCAGCGAAAAGAAAAAACACAGGAAAATTAAACCTTGTTAACAGCAAACACTGACGACCACACTTGGCCCAATGGGTCAAAATGAAATACAACACAACCCATAGAAAGCTCAAAAAGAGGTATCCAGTTGGAATATTTAACTGCAACGTATACCAGACAGAACCGAAATCTGATCGTAAATCATATCCTTAAGAACACAAAAAGCAACAGAAAGGAGTAATTGCTGATTAGAGAAAGAGAATGTCCCTAGGGAGACAGAGGACATCCAACCTACGACAGGAAAAGTGTAACTACACCAAGCAGATCAAAGTATATGGAAAGGAAAGCTCAGAATGTTCTTAAGGAAGAGAAGAGCCACATAAGTGAACATTCTCTTTAAGAAAAGAAGAAATCCTCCCTGAAACTGCAGGACATGGCCATAAAAGCTAACCCCTTAAGGTTAAAATATTCTGACACTGCATCCCAGTTAACATTACAAGCAATATTCATGGAACAACCATTTTCTAAGAATGAAAGTAGGAAACAATATAAACTCCAGAAATGGAGGTAACCATTAGTAATATAATCATTCATGAGAATACAAAATAGAGACCATGAACCTGCCATATTTAACAATCCAAGAAAGAGATATACATATAAAAGGAACAAAACCCCATGCGCAGGATGTGAATGCACAACGTGGTAAAGCTGGCTTAACCCACTCACAGGGTAGCATAACCTTTGCAAAAATCACCAAGCGCAAAAGCAAACCATGTGCCACCTGATTTCAAAGAAAAATGCAACCCATCAAGCGAAAAGGACTGTAATCAAATTAAGGACCTATCAAAAAAGAATGTCCTAATGGAAACCTCGGTCAAACCAGAAACATAGACGTTCGAAAAGAGTCAAAAATTTACCCGAAGTGGAAATTCTGCGTAGTCGCAAAGAATAAGCATACTTTCTGTATAAAAGGTCTCACAAAGAACATAAGTAAGATGTCCCTATACGAGATACTGAAAATAAAAAGTAATGCATGCAAGCATACCGAACTGCTTCCAAAGAAGCATATGACATGGGCAGACTTCCTAAATGGAAGAAAGAACACAAGCAAATGAACTCTTGAGCATGAGGGCCCTCATCAGAGGAAAAACAGAGGGGACCTAAGCACTAGGAGTCCTTGTACCACATAACATGTCAACAACAGTATAGCACCAATATTATCTGCCAACCGCAGAAACACCACATCGGCTGTCACCAACAGGCGGAACATATGCCATAATGGCACTGCCATAACATGGCCAGTCGTGCAAGAAACATAATATTAATATCCCCCGTACAACCCTAGCATAGGGGAAAAATCAAAGAGGTGTATATTTTACAAAAAGAGAAATAAGGACTGTTTCACCTCTTCTGTTACAAAAAACACCTTAAAGCAGAGTCGACCTGGGCACCAAAAAGATGGGTGCCATCAAAGGCCTTATCGACCAAAGCAACGTGGACAGTGTAAGAGGCTGGCTTAGTATATGGTGTACACTTAAATGAGTTATACACTTTGCCCTAATCCAGGCATCATTAATTGTGATTTTAGTGGTCTTTGATTACCTTGAAGCTCTCAAATGGTTAGCTGTGGAGAGCAGCCTTCAGGCTTAGCTTGAAGGAGTGTAAAGCAGCTTGTTTCACCACATTTAATCAATGTTGTAAATTAGATAAGAAAAAAAAACACATAGTGTTTGTGAAAAATACAGATATTTATTAACACAACACAATTACTGCTGCCTTGCAGTTCCAGACGGAACTGCAAGGCAGCAGAGCGGCTCTGGCGCAAGCAGTATGATCCAGAGGCCAAGGCCGCTTATAGGGCTACTATCAAGATCTATCATGCTGATATTTTGGCCAAAAAAAGAACTATTATGCAGCAAGAATCGAGACCGCCTCCAGCTCCTGTAGGGAAATTTTTACTATTGTCAAGGAGTTTGTGACTCCGGAGGCCATCGCTTCACATCATGAGTTTTCCGAGCCATGGGTGATCTCGATAGCTAGTTTTTTCTCCACTAAAATTAAGCAGATTCAAGAGTCCTTTCCTTCCCAGGACCCTAGTGCTGTTACCATCCCGAAGGACCAGTTGAATCTAATAACTGAACCTGGACCCTTTCTTTCTGAATTTCCATCCATTTCTATGTCAGTCTCCCGGGACCTCCTGTCCAAACTGAAATCAGGCTCACCATCTGACCCCTGACCTACTAGTTTTCTAGCCAGGGCTGGTGAGGCTTTGAACCCATTAATTAACCCCATTCTCAACCTATCTTTGTCTAGTGGGGTAGTCCCTCTGGTTTTGAAACAGGCGATGGTTGTTCCATTACTTAAAAAGTCGGGTCTTGACCCGGAGATCCTCGCCAACTATAGGCCGATTTCCCTCTTGCCTGCTCTCGCTAAGACAATAGAAAAGCATGTGCATACTGTGCTCTCCACTTATCTTGAGACCCATTGCCTGCTGCATTCCTCCCAGTCGGGCTTTCGCTCCAATCTAAGCACCGAGACAGCACTTCTGGAGGTTAATGAGGCCATCAAGGAAGTGTTGGGTGAGGGAGGAAGAGCTATGTTGGTAATGCTAGACCTGTCGGCAGCTTTCGACACCGTCCCTCATGAGGGTCTCCTCAACAGACTCCATGAGATCGGTCTGAGAGGGACGGTGTTGAACTGGTTTAGATCTTACCTAGCTGGTCGCCGACAGGTGGTCTGGGCCCCCCCATACTCAGCCGAAGTGCCACCTTTGGAGGTCAGAGTTCCTCAGGGGTCTGGGCTTAGCCCGACTCTTTTTAACATCTTTATGACCCCTTTGGCGGTGCTGGCTTAGTCTTTTAGGGCTCAGATCATATCTTACGCTGATGATACGCAGCTCCTTTTCACGTGTGGGAAGGGGGCTGAGTTCAACGAGGAGAGCATCCGTGGGTGTCTTGAGGCTGTGTTCGAATGGTTTCAGCGAAACAGCCTCAAATGTAACCCTGGAAAATCTGAGGTGCTTTTCTTCGGGTGTCAGGCAGACCCAAAATGGCAGGATTGGTGGCCTGTGAACATGTCCCCGCCCACGTCCTCCTCGCAGGTTGCGAAGAATCTGGGGGTCAAAATTGATAACTGCCTGTCACTTAAGTCCCAGATCCTTGGTCTGCCGGGCACCTGCTTTGGTCTCCTTAAAATGTTGCGCAAGTTTCTTCCCCTGCTCCCGCTTGCGCATAGGAAAACCACTGTCCAGGCTCTCATCTGTTCTAGGCTGGACTACTCAAATGTTTTGTATTTGGGTCTTCCTGACTATTACAGAAACTTCAGGTGGTCCAGAATTCGGCGGCTCGGGCAGTCTTTGGTCTGCCTCGTCGCGCGAGAGCCTCTGACCTACTACATTCCATACACTGGCTCCCTATCCGCAAGCGGATTGTTTTTAAAACACTTACGCTGGCGCATAAGGCTCTCCATGCTGTGGGAGCTGAATATATTCAGAAACGCCTTACTTTTTACAAATCAGCTAGATCCCTAAGATCGGAATCTCTTGGTCTGGCCACGGTTCCTTCTGTTAGGAAAGCAAGGGTTGGGGGCGTTCTTTTCAACACCTAGCTCCCAAGCTCTGGAATGCCCTCCCTTTGTCGCTTCGCGGTACCTCGAACCTGTTGGCCTTTAGAAAAGGCCTGAAGACGTGGCTCTATGGACAGTGATCTGCTGTTTCTTTTTTCGTTCCTCCCTCTGCCTTCTGTTAGTCTGCTGTGGGTTTGAAAGCGCCGGGACACTCTTCGGAGTAGCCGAGCGCTATATAAGACACCCATAACATTAACATTAACATTAACTTGGTATATTTCCTACCCGGAGATATCAATAATACACATACGAATACTTCAAAGAAAACAGGTAAGTAGCACAAATACACACTGGTTTCCAGGGGGAGACGAAACCATATTCTAAATAAGTGGAATGTGAACTGCAAAGGAGAACAGGACTTGGATCAAAGGACTTAGAATAGCTTGGTGAACCAGGCACCTCCCAAGGTAGGTATCCATGAACCCCAAGGAGGCTGTGTTGAATAGAAGTCAATGGAGAAGTCGCAGTTACAGTTATAAAGAAAAAGGACCCTTCGCAGAGGACCTCAAAGAAAGAGCAGGCTCTGAGCAAGCAGGGGAGCCGAACAAAGCAGAAGAAGGTCCTCGAGAGGACCCACACACTGAAGGCACAGGAGTCACAAGAGGACCTCAGGTAGCTCACCAAAGATGGAGGCCTACGATGCAGGAGAAGCAGGGAGGGCGCTGGTCTTTGAGGAATGAGATGCTGAAGCATCTTGTAGCCTGAAGATCTCAGAAGTGCAGAGCCAACAAGCCTTTGCAATGACAAGTTGACACTGTGCACAGGGGCTCAGTCCAAGTGGCTCAGACGAGGGTTACCGTCCTCAAAATTGTAGGGAAGACTGGTCAGGCCTCTGGGGAGCTACAGATCCAGCACCCATGTTACTGAGCCTCTGGAGGTTATGTTATGTTATGTTATGTTATGTTATGTTATGTTATGTTATAAAGGCTTTTATAACGCGCTCTATTACTAAAAAAGTATCCTGGTGCGGAAGGTGAGGAAGTTCAGAGGGCGAGGGAGCGTTGACAATTATAGGATAATATTAAACAGATGAGTTTTCAGCCCCTTCTTAAAGGCAGAGATGGTCAGGGCAGCCCTAGGATGGAAAGGTAGAGCATTCCAGGCCAGAGAAGCCCTAACCGAAATGTACTGGCCTCCTAGTCGGGAGTACTTGAATCTGGGCACAATCATTTGACACTGATTAGCCGAGCGTAGGCAGCAATTCGGGACATACAAGGTAAACCTTTTCCTCAAGTATACAGGACCAATCTGATGGGTCGCACGGAAAGAGAGAACCAGTGTTTTAAACATAATCCGGTGGGCAACCGGAAGCCAATGGAGGCTGCGTAGATTGGGGCGGGCGCTAGATCTCTTGGGCAACTTGAACAGAAGTCTTGCGACCGCATTTTGGATGACCTGGAGTCGTTGAATCAAATAGGCAGGTAGGCCGCTAAACAGGCCGTCCGCATAATCGAGCCTGGAAAGTATTAGGGCACGCGACACCGTCTCTTTTGCCTCTCTTGGGAGGAGTGGGAAAAACCGACGTAAGGCTTTGAGAGTGGCAAAACAGACTCCCGTAAGTTTTTTGATATGATCCTCAAACTTGAGGTCATTCCCAAACCAGACACCCAGGTTCTTTGCTGGGCCGCCCATGGATTTAGGACATGGCAGGTCTCGTGGCCATAGGAGGTCTCTGAATTTATCCGGAAAGGAGCCATAAAAAAGGACCTCAGACTTGTCTTCATTACATTTAAGCTGGGCGAGTGCTAGCCAGCGAAAAAACGAAGCGAGGCAGAGTCGGACTGCCGCCGTGTCCAGATTGTCTTTGGAACAGGTGAACAAAGGTTGGGTATCGTCGGCGTAAGCCATTATTTTGGCCCCCAGTTGTTCCGCCAGGTAGATCAAAGGAGTTAGATAGACATTAAAAAGCAGGGGGCTCAAAGTAGACCCCTGTGGATCTCCAGTATTGAGTTTCTTAGGGAGAGAGGCGTGTGGTGGCATCCAGACCTGTTGCGTCCTATTGTGCAAAAACGACGTCAGCCAGTCAAGTGCTAATCCGGAGATGCCAGTAGCAGCTAGTCTAGTGAGAAGTAGGGCATGGGGCACCGTATCGAAGGCGGCAGAGAGGTCTAGTAAAATCAGAACCGCTCTGCCACCTCCATCAAGGCACTCCCGAATTGCCTCAGACATCTCAACCAGTGCTGTTTGAGTGCTATAGGCAGCTCGGAACCCAGATGGAGCAGGGTGCAGGGCTTGGGATGATTCAATAAAGTTGTCTAACTGTCTGAAAGCAATCTTCTCACAGACTTTCGCCAGGGCTGGCAGCAGTGAAATGGGCCGATAGTTAGAAGGAGCGGCCGGATTCAGCCCGGCCTTTTTTAAAAGCGGTAGCAATTTAGCTTAGTTCCAGGTAGGACGACAGGATCAGCAGACCGGTCAGCTTGGATGCAGTGCCTGCAGATGCAGGGGAGTGACTCCTTCACTCCAAGGGAGATTACTTCAGATGTCCTTGATACTCAAAGGTCCTTTGAGATCCTGAGCAAAGCACAGACGCAGATGAAGCAAAATGCTTGCAGAACAGTGAAACCAGGAGCAGCAGGAGTCTTCCTTGATACAATCTTTCTTCCAGGCGAAGTCCAACGAAGTTCGAGTGTTCAGACCGTCAAAGAGTGTATTGGTTTCAGAGATGAGTCTTATTCCACAACGAATCTGGGGTGGCCCTTAAATACCCACAGAAAGGGTTGGAACAACTCAGGGAACCCTCCTAGAGGAGGGGCTTGACAGAGGGAGGATACTCCCCTTTCCTTTGTCCAGTTTCCTGCCAGTGCGGGTCCCAAGGGTTCCTGAACTGGCTAAAACCGGTGTATGCAAGGAGGGCACCAAATGTGCCCTTCAATGTAGTCTGGTTGCACTGGAAAGGGCCCCCAGCACAGCCCAATACACTAAGTCCTGTCTGGGTTGTGGTCACACCTCTCTGAGAAAGCAAACCTATTCTTCTACCTTCCCCTGCTCGAGTTCAGCACAGCAACAGCAGGGCAGAACAGTGGCTGTGGTCAGCAGCAGCACATGTTTACTGTCAGTCCCTCAACGGCTGTTAATGGGGTACATGGGGCTCTCATAAGGGGCACCCCCGTACATGGGATCATACCTCTTAGAACAGAATCGGTGTTGGGGTATGATTCGAACATGTTTGATACCAAACATGACTAGGTTTGGCGCAGCCATTTTTAGGTCTCGTAGAACCAATGTGCATGCGTTGTTCTGCGTGAGTTATAGTAAGGGGCATTCAAAAATGCTCCCAAAGTCTGCAGGCGGATCGGACACAGTTCATGTGCTCGGGCGCGCGCACCATCTGTCCGCCTGCAGGCTTTGGGAGCATTTTTTCGCGGCCGCTTTGATGTGCTCAGTGATTCGCGAGGCCACTGAGAACATCAAAGTGACCGCGAAATTGCTCACCATTTGCCACCCACTTCCTTATGGGCTCCAACAACAAAGGGTATCAGTTCGGCTGGCCAGCCCACAGCCAAGCACAGTGTAAATACTTTATTTAGCTGGAAGAGAATAAATGCAACACAAAAAAACACATTGTGAAATTAATCAAATAAATACATACTAAGATTTTCAGATGAGTCACTTTTAAGAAGAAAACAATTTTAAAAGCACAAGTTACTACTTGTGTAACAATATATCTGTAAGAGACATTAGTTAGTGATAGATTCCTTACCTTAGATTATCCCCAGGCGTCAGACTGGATCCGGAAAGTTTTGCGTAGCAATACCCCTGCGCGTCGGTAGGCGTCGTCCACGGCTCCGCGTCCGTCTATGGCGTCGTTAGCGCCGGAATGATGTCGTCCGAGTACTTAGACGCCGCCCATGCGCGCTGACGTCAGTTCTGATACACAGCTTTTCCGCGCCAGATACGCAGAGCCATGATAGAACCAACACTGGTGCCATGAAACTAGGGCCCTGAAAGGGGATGTCCTTAACCCTAGATATCGGTTCGCAGAACTGGGAGGATGGGTGGGTCGGTAAGGAATACATCACTAACTAATGTCTCTTACAGATATATCGTTACACAAGTAGCAACTTGTGCATCTGAAAGAGACACGTTAGTGATAGATTCCTTACCTTAGAATAGATACCCCAGCAATACCAACCCCGGTGGTGGGTCTGCAAACCAATAATCACACCAGAAAGTCCTGGAGGACGGAACGGCCAAAGAAGCCATCCCTCCGGACTTGGCTGTCTAGACAGTAGTGTCTCGCAAACGTGTGCAGCGAGGCCCACGTAGCTGCCTGGCAAATGTCCTGCAAGGGCACTCCCCGGCCCAGGGCAGTTGTAGTCGCCGTGGCCCGAGTAGAATGAACCCGCAATCCAGCAGGGGGCTCATTTTTGGCCATGGAGTAACATGCCTGGATACACAAGATGATCCACCGCAAGATGGTCCGCTTGTGCACCGCCTTTCCATTCTTAGCGCCCACGTAACCAACAAAGAGTTGGTCATCCACCCGATACTGGCGTGTGCGATCCAGATAATAAGAGAGCGCACATTTTGGGTCCAGACGGTGGAGCCTCTCTTCCTCTTTCGAGGGATGCGGAGGCGGAAAGAAGGTGGGCAAGGTAATGGACCGCCGATGTGGAAGGCCGTGACAACCTTGGGCAGGAAAGAGGGTCTCGTCCGCAACACAAACTTGTCCGGATGGACAGAGAGGAAAGGAGGTGTCGAAAAAAAAGCCTGGAGCTCATTCACTCTCCTGGCAGAGGTGATGGCCACCAGGAAAACAGTCTTCAAAGTAAGAAGACGGAGAGGACAGTTATGGAGCAGCTCAAAGCGAGCACACATTAGGTAAGTAAGTACAAGATTCAAGTCCCACTGGGGCATCATGAAGGGAACAGGAGAGAACATGTGTGTGATGCCCTTCAAAAACCTATTTGCAATGGGGGACTTGAACAAGGAAGGCTGATCAGGTAGCCGCAAGAAGGCGGAAAGGGCAGAAAGGTACCCCTTGAGAGTGCCCAGAGCAGAGCCCTGCTGGGCAAGAGAAAGAAGAAAGAGGAGAACCTCAGAAAGGGGTGCAGAGAGTAGGTCCACAGCCTTTGCTGTGCACCATGCCACAAATCTGTTCCACCTGCAGGCGTATACCGACTTTGTGGAGGGACGCCTGGCTGCCAGAATGATATCACAGACTTCGGGAGGCAAGTCAAATGGCCTCAACTGCCGCCGCTCAATCTCCAAGCTTGTAGGTGGAGACTGGACAGGTTCGGGTGCAGAACCGTCCCCTGCTGCTGCGACAGCAGGTCCTCCCGAAGAGGCAGACGAATCGGGGGATCGACTGACATGCTGAGTAGCTTGGGATACCAGTATCTTCGTGCCCAGTCTGGAGCCACAAGAATAACCTGGGCCCGGTCGCGCCTGATCTTCTTCAGCACTCTGGGCAGAAGTGGTATAGGCGGAAAGGCGTACAATAGACCGCAACTCCACTCGCGACGAAAAGCGTCTCCGAGTGAGTACCGCCTTGGAAATTCCAACGCGCAGAACTGATGACATTGCACGTTCTCTTATGTGGCGAATAGATCTAACCAAGGCTCTCCCCATTGCTGAAAGAGGCCTTGCGCCACGTCCGAGTTCAGACGCCATTCGTGATCCATCATGCACCGACGGCTGAGTTCGTCCGCCCTGGCATTCAGAGAACCTGCCAGGTGTTGAACCACCAGGGTCACGCCCTGATGTTCCAGCCACTGCCAGAGGCGCAGAGCCTCCTGGTATAGGGTCCACGACCCCACCCCGCCCTGTTTGTTGCAGTACCACATGGCGGTGGTGTTGTCCGTGAACACCTGCACTACACTCCCCCGGACAGAGGGGAGGAATGCCTTCAGTGCTAGTCGGATCGCCCGCAGCTCCAAAATGTTGATATGGAGCCGGGACTCTGCCGGAGACCAGAAGCCTCTGATCTCCGCCTCTCCCATGTGGCCTGCCTAGCACTGGAGGGACGCGTCCGTCACAACCACGTGCTCCGGGTGGGGTAGGGAGAGGGATCCGCCACTGACCCAATCGCGGTCCGTGAGCCACCACTGCAGCTGCCTTGCAGTGCCCTCCGAGATCAAGACATGATCGGACAAGTTGTCCTGATGCTGGGCCCACTGAAACTTCAGGTCCCACTGCAGAGCCCGCATCAGCCACCGGGCTTGATGCACCAGAAGGATGCAGGAGGCCATCAGCCCCAGAAGCCGCAGCGTCAACCTGACCGAGACTCGGGATAAAGGCTGAAAGATCGGAATCAGAGCTTGAATATCCCGAACCCGCTGTTCGGATGGATAAACCCGAAACTGCGCCGAGTCTAGAACTGCTCCGATGAAGAGGAGCTTCTGAGAGGGACACAGGTGCGACTTCGGAACGTTGATGGAGAACCCCTGCAAGTGCAGGAGGTCGGCCGTAGTCTGGAGGTGGCTGACGACTGTCTGGGTCGAGCCCGCCTTCAACAACCAGTCGTCGAGGTAGGGGAAGACTGACACCCCTAACCTGCGCAGATGAGCTGCGACCACCGCCATCACCTTCGTGAACACCCGTGGGGCGCTGGTAAGGCCGAAGGGGAGCACGGTAAACTGAAAGTGCTCGTGGCCTACTGTGAACCGCAGGTAACGCCGGTGGGCCGGCAGGACGGGGATGTGAAAATAAGCGTCCTGCAAGTCCAGCGCTACCAGCCAGTCTCCAGGGTCCAGGGCAGCTAAGACCTGAGCCAAAGTCAGCATCTTGAACTTCTCCTTCCGGAGGAAGCCGTTGACGTTCCGTAGGTCCAAGATAGGGCGTAGGCCCACTTTGCCCTTCTTGGGTACCAGAAAGTAGTGGGAGTAACAACCACACCCTACTTCTGGCCCAGGAACGCGCTCGATGGCCCCCTTGGCCAAGAGGGCCGTGACTTCCTCTTGCAGAAGTTGCAAGTGATCTCCCGACACGCGGTGGAATTGCGTTGGCATGGCTGGAGGGGTCGCCTCGAAGGGGAGGGTGTAGCCCCTTCGGACGATCTGCAGCACCCACCTGTCCGATGTGACAGTGCGGCAGTGGGAGAGGTGATGGTGAACCCTGCCTCGCACTGGCGTCACATGGGCCTGAAAACTCGGACTAGGAAGGTTTTGAGGCAGGTGCTGCAGAGGGAGGTGTGGACTGGCCTCGCCGTTGTCCCCTGACCGCCGCAACGGCGGTTTCCACGGCCGCCACTGCGCTGTTGAACATTCTGCGGTGCGTGGCTGGCAGCACGTGTGAGGGCGCCCTTTCCTTGGCCACGAAAGGAGCGAAAGGCACCCGATTGCTGGCGTGTGGCTGAGAGGCCCAAGGACTTGGCCGTAGCCCTGGAGTCCTTAAAACGCTCAAACGCATGGTCTGCCTTGTCGCCAAAGAGGCGACGGCCATCGAACGGCATGTCCAGAAGTGTGGCCTGGACATCGGCCGAAAAGTTGGCGGACCTCAACCAGGCGTAGCGTCGAACCGCCACTGTCGTTGCCATCGCCCTGCCCAGTGAGTCCGTGGTATCCAGCCCACACCGGATGGAATATTGCGCTGCATCTCGGCCCTCCACCAGGGTTTGGGCGAGTTTAGCCCGGACCTCCTCCGGACATTGTGGCAGCACCTCCGCGACCACGTCCCACAGGGTGTGGGTGTAGCGGCCAAAGAGACAGGCGGTATTGACAGACTGCAGCCCTAAGCTTAGGGACGAGAACACTTTCTTCCCGAACTGTTCATATCTCTTGGATTCCCGATCAAGTGGAGCCGACGGGAAAGCGGTCTGGATAACAAGGCTCTCCGGGGTGGGATGGGTGGATAAAAAGCAAGGGTCGCCCGGTGCCGGGCGGTAGCGTCTGGCCACGTTCCTATCCACAGGCAGACCTGTGGCGGGCTTGGACCAAGTGCCCACAAGAACGTCACACAAGGCCTCATTGAACGGCAGCAGAGGCTCGCTGGAGCTTGACTGCGGTTTGAGGACCTCAGTGAGGAGGTTAGTCATCACGGGCGCGACGGGGAGCTCAAGGTTTAAGGCCTTGGCCGCCCTCGTTAACACTACACTGTAAGCAGACCCCTCCTCCGAAGCCACGGTTGGAGGGGAGACAAATCCAGTGTCTGGCGAAGTGTCAATATCACGGGCCTCCCCAAGCTCATATGTCCAGTCCTGTTGAGACTTTCACTCCAGTGCCAGAGGGTCTTCAGACCACTCCCAATCACCCTCGTCACCCGTCTCCTGCAAAACAGGATTAACAGACGGGGCCTCCTCATGGAAATAAAAATCTCCAAAGGCCGTCGGAAGCGGCGCCCAGCGGCGCCGTTCCGGCGCCAGAGTCGGACCAAAGGGAACATTGGGGATGGCGTCCACAGTGGGCGCCGGGGGCGACACCTGTGGGGCCGGCGCCGGTGAGGTTGTGAGGTCGACCGGCGACGACCCGGATCCAGAAGCGGATCCGGTGAGGTCATGCGGCGCCGGAACCGAAGTCGCCGGCGGCGTCGGGCCGAAGCACCCGACGGCATCGGGGCCGAAGCACCCGACCCGCTAGGGCCTCCAGCCGGGACCGTTGGGCCCGGAGGCGCCACGGAACCTGACTGAGGAGGTAGGGACCTCATAGCCATGAGGTACCGCTCGATCTCCTCCGGCGTCGTGCCGTGCCCAGGGACCCGAAGGTGTGGGGCAGGCGGCGACGCTTGCGACTCCCTCGGATCCACGTGGGCGGTGTCGCCCGAACCCCCGTCCGCATCGTGCGAGCGTCGGGGTGGGTCGGAGGAACGATGACATCTCTCCGACCTCTCATGCCTCTTACCTGAGGACTTGGATCCTGAAGACCGATGGCCAATCCCGGAGCTGCGATGACTCTGACCCCGCGACCGGTCCCTTGATCTCCCGTGGGACCGGGACCGGGACCTGGAACGGCGCGGGCCGACTGCCAGAGCTCGAGTCGCTTGCGGAACCGCTCCCGCCTAGCTTTAGACGTCAGGGCCCGGCAGTCGGAGCAGGTGCGGTCGTCGTGGTCGAGGCCTAAACATTTCAGGCACCGGCGATGTGGGTCCGTAACCGACATCAGTTGGTCGCACTTCGAACAGGGTTTGAACCCGGGCATCCCTACCGTCACTGATAGAGTCGAAGACTCGAGGAAAGAAATGATCAAAAAGATCAAAAAGTTTAGTCAAAAAATGACTAGGGGTAGAGCTTCTCCGGATCTGCGCTAGCTGGCGCGGAAAAAAGAAGAACTGACGTCAGCGCGCATGGGCGGCGTCTAAGTACTCCGACGACGTCATTCCGGCGCTATCGACGCCGACGACGGACGCGGAGCCGCGAACGACGCCTACCGACGCGCAGGGGTATTGCTACGCAAAAATTTCCGGATCCAGTCTGACGCCTGGGGATATTCTAAGGTAAGGAATCTATCACTAACGTGTCTCTTTCAGATACAGCTGCATTTAACATTGCTTTGTTATAGGATTTCGGTTTTATTGACAAATTGTGTTTACTAGTCAGCTAGATAAAAAATGTATAATAGCAGCTATCATAATTATAGTCAATTCCTGTAAACCCTGACCGGAATAGGCCAGATTGCTTCCAAGAATTTGTCTACAGAAAAGCCAACATAAGACCCAGTGTCTGACCTGCAGACGCGCAGAGGTTGTTTAAGGAGCTCTTTCGTTATGCTGCTTCTGCATTATGGAACAAAAGCGTGATCCATATGGGTTATTCAGTGGAAGCATGATTCCTAGGACCTTTCCTGTCGACCAAACGCCAGATGAAAGTGAAAGGTCTGAAACATCCTGGTACAAAAAGCACTGCTATATATCCCATTTGCATTTCATTTTGATTAAGGATGGCATGGAATTTGCATATTATTTCATGTTCTCACGTACAGTAGATACAATATGCATTTAATCGAGATCATCTTTGATATAATTGTACAAGCATTACTCATCTGTACTTTCTAAGCCCAAACATCCCTGCCACGTGCAGTGGTAATAGAAGTGTTACAGGGGCAACATGATCAGTTCCCCTGTCCTGACAGTCACTTATGAACACAATCAAATGTCTGTAGGCTGTGAATCTCTGCACTGACACAAAGATGTCCTTTAAAGAGAGAAAGCTGGAGGCTATGCAGGTATAGTTTCTGATCAAAGAAAAAACATGCTCCCCTGCTACCTTATTTCCGTGGTTTTGCGGATGCAGTGACAGAAACCTTATTAGCATATACATACTATCTTATTGAAGTTCACTGATGCCAAATCTTTTGTCGGAAATGATAATGTCCTCTTAATTCACCCTTTCAGCAGTTGAAAGCAAGAGATGGATGCAACAGGATTTGCATATGTGCATCCTCTGCAGTCTCCTCCCCCACTCATTGATGTTTTACAGCCCTCACTCTACCGCCCTCACTCTACCACTCTACCGCCCTCACTCTACCACTCTACTGCCCTCACTCTACTGCCCTCACTCTACCACTCTACCGCCCCCACTCTACACACTCACTCTACCACTCTACCGCCCTCCCTCTACCGCCCTCATTCTACCGCTCTACCGTCATCGCGCCCTCACTCTACTGTCCTTACTCTACCACCCTCACTCTACCGCCCCATCTCTACCGCCCTCACTCTACCACTCTACAGCCCTCACTCTACTGCCCTCACTCTACTGCCCTCATTCTACCACTCTACCGCCCTCACTCTACCACCCTCACTCTACCACCCTCACTCTACCACTCTACCGCCCTCACTCTACTGCCCTCACGCCCTCACTCTACCGCCCTCACTCTACCGCCCTCAGTCTACCACTCTACTGCCCTCACTCTACCGCCCTCACTCTACCACTCTACCGCCCTCACTCTATTGCCCTCACTCTACCACTCTACGCCCTCACTCTACTGCCCTCACTCTATCACACTACCGCCCTCACTCTACCACTCTATTGCCCTCACTCTACCGCCCTCACGCCCGCACTCTACCGCCCTCCCTCTACCGCCGTCATCGCGCCCTCACTCTACTGTCCTTACTCTACCACCCTCACTCTACCGCCCCATCTCTACCGCCCTCACTCTACCACTCTACCGCCCTCACTCTACTGCCCTCACTCTACTGCCCTCATTCTACCACTCTACCGCCCTCACTCTACCACCCTCACTCTACCACCCTCACTCTACCACTCTACCGCCCTCACTCTACTGCCCTCACGCCCTCACTCTACCGCCCTCACTCTACCGCCCTCAGTCTACCACTCTACTGCCCTCACTCTACCGCCCTCACTCTACCACTCTACCGCCCTCACTCTATTGCCCTCACTCTACCACTCTACGCCCTCACGCCTTCACTCTACTGCCCTCACTCTATCACACTACCGCCCTCACTCTACCACTCTATTGCCCTCACTCTACCGCCCTCACGCCCGCACTCTACTGCCCTCACTCTACCGCCCTCACTCTACCACTCTACCGCCCTCACTCTACCGCCCTCACTTTACCACTCTACCGCCCTCACTCTACCACCCTCACTCTACCACTCTACTGCCCTCACTCTACCGCCCTCACTCTACCACTCTACCGCCCTCACTCTACCACTCTACAGCCCTCACTCTACCACTCTACCGCCCTCACCCTACCGCCCTCACTCTACCGTCCTCACTCACTCTACCGCCCTCAATCACTCTACCGCCCTCAATCACTCCACCGCCCTCACTCACTCTATCCCCCTCACTCACTCTATCGCCCTCACTCTATCTATCTATCTATCTATCTATCTATCTATCTATCTATCTATCTATCTATCTATCTATCTATCTATCGCCCTCCCTCTATCTATCCCCCTCCCTCTATCTATCCCCCTCCCACTCTCTATCGCCCTCCCTCTATCTATCGCCCTCACTCTATCGCCCTCCCTCCCTCTATCTATCGCCCTCCCTCCATCTATCGCCCTCCCTCCCTCTATCTATCGCCCTCCCTCCCTCTATCTATCGCCCTCCCTCTCTTCCACCCACCTTCTTCTCTAACTCCCTGTTCTCTTCTCTTCTCCCGTGCTGATCTGCTGCTCTCTTCCACCCTGCCTCCTTCTCTAACTCCCTGTTCTCTTCTCTTCTTCTGTGCTGATCTGCTGCTCTCTTCCACCCCGCCTCCTTCTTTACCTCCCTGTTTTCTTCTCCTGTGCTAATCTGCTGTTCTCTTCCACCGCCTCTTTCTCTAACTCCCTGTTCTCTTCTGCTGTCCTGTTATGCTGCTCTCTTCCACCCACCTCCTTCTCTAACTACCTGTTCACTTCTCTTCTCCAGAGCTGATCTGCTACTCGCTTCAACCCGCCTCCTTCTCTTTCTCCCTGTTCTCTTCTCCCGTGCTGTTCTGCTGCTCTCTTCCACCCCACCTCCTTCTTTAACTCCCAGCTCTCTTCTCCTGTGCTAATCTGCTGCTCTCTTCTACCCCACCTCCTTCTTTAACTCCCTGTTCTCTTCTGCTGTGCTGATCTGCTGCTCTCTTTCACCCATCTCCTTCTCTAACTCCCTGTTCTCTTCATTTCTTCCTCTGCTGATCTGCTGCTCTCTTCCACCCGCCTCCTTCTTTAACTCCCTGTTCTCTTCTGCTGATCTTCTGCTCTCTTCCACCTTGCCTCCTTCTCTAACTCCCTGTTCTCTTCTCCTGTGTTAATCTGCTGCTCTCTTCCACCGCACCTCCTTCTTTAACTCTGTGTACTCTTCTGCTGTGCTGATCTGCTGCTCTCTTCCACCCGCCTCCTTCTTTAACTCCCTGGTCTCTTCTCCTGTGCTGATCTGCTGCTCTCATCCAACCCACCTGCTTCTTTAACTCCCTGGTCCCTTCTCTTCTCCTGTGCTGAACTGCTGTTCTCTTCCACCGCTTACTTCCTTAACTCCCTGTTCTCTTCTCGTGTCCGGAACTGCTGCTCTCTTCCACCCCACCTCCTTCTTTAACTCCATGTTCTCTTCACCTGTGCTGATCTGCTGCTCTCTTCCACCCCACCTCCTTCTTTAACTCTATTCTTTTCTCCTGTGCTGATCTGCTGTTCCTTTGCACCACCTCCTTCTCTAACTCCCGGTTCTCTTCTCCTGTGCCGATTTGCTGTTCTCTTCCACCCGCCTCCTTCTTTAACTCCCTATTCTCTTCGACTGTGCTGATCTGCTGCTCTCATCCACCCACCTCCTTCTCTACCTCCCTGTTCTCCTCTCCTGTGCTGTTCTGCTGCTCTCTTCCTCCCCACCTCCTTCTTTAACTCCATCTTCTCTTCTGCTGTGCTGATCTGCTGCTCTCTTCCACCTCATCTCCTTCTCTAACTCCCTGTTCTCTTCTCCTGTGCTGATCTGCTGCTCTCTTCCACCCGCCTTCTTCTCTCTCTGTTCTCTTCTCTTCTCCTGTGCTGATCTGTTGCTCTCTTCCACCCACCTCCTTCTTTAACTCCCTGTTAACTTCTGCTGATCTGCTGCTCTCTTCAACCTCACCTCCTTCTCTAACTCCCTGTTCTATTCTCTTCTCCTGTGCTGATCTGCTGCTCTCTTCCACCCCTCCTCCTTTTTAACTCCCTGTTCTCTTCTGCTATGCTGATCTGTTCCTCTCTCCCACCCACCTCCTTCTCTAACTCTCTGATCTCTTCTATTCTCTTCTCTCGTGCTGATCTGCTGCTCTCTTCCACCCTGCCTCCTTCTCTAACTTCCTGTTCTCTTCTCCCGTACTGATCTGCTGCTCTCTTCCACCGCCTCCTTCTCTAGCTCCTTGTTCTCTTCTCTTCTCCTGTATCGATCTGCTGTTCTCTTCCACCTGCCTCTTTCTCTAACTCCCTGTTCTATTCTCCTGTGCTGATCTGCTGTTCTCTTCCACCTGCCTCCTTCTTGAACTCCCTGTTCTCTTCTCCTGTGCCGATCTGCTGCTCTCTTCCACCCCGCCTCCTGTTTTAACTCCCTGTTCTTTTCTCCCATGCTGTTCTGCTGCTCTCTTCCACCCCACCTCCTTCTTTAACTCCCTGTTCTTTTCTCCAGTGCTAATCTGCTGTTCTCTTCCACCCACTTCCTTCTTTAACTCCCTGTTCTCTTCTCCTGTGCTGACCTGCTGCTCTCTTCCACCCCACCGCCTTCTTTAACTCCCTGTTCTCTTCTCTTCTCCTGTGCTGATCTGCTGCTCTCTTCCACAGCTTCCTTCTTTAACTGTCTGTTCTGTTCGCCCATGCTGATCTGCTGCTCTCTTCCACCTAACCTCCTTCTGTAACCGCACACACACATGCATACAACCACGCACACACACACCCATACAACCACACAAACGCACACAACCATACCACACACACAATGTCACACACAACCACACACACACAATCACACACAACCACACACACAACCACACATACACAACCACACACAACCACACACAAAACCCCACACACAACCCCACACATCACCACACACAACCACACACACAACCACACACACACAACCACACACACAACCACAATCACACACACAATCACACACACACACACCCACACATACACACCACCACACACACACCACAACCACACACAACCACACACAACCACAACCACACCCAACCACAACCACACCCAACCACACACACAGTCACACATGCAACCACACACACCCACACACACAACCACACACACACACACACACACAACCACACACACCCACACACACAACCACACACATCTATCGCCCTCACTCTATCTATCTATCGCCCTCACTCTATCTATCTATCGCCCTCACTCTATCTATCTATCTATCTATCGCCCTCACTCTATCTATCTGTCGCCCTCACTCTATCTATCTATCGCCCTCACTCTATCTATCGCCCTATCTATCTATCGCCCTCACTCTATCTATCGCCCTTTCTATCTATCTATCTATCTAGCTATCTGCCTCACTCTATCTATCTATCGCCCTCACTCTATATATCGCCCTCACTCTATCTATCTATCTGTCGCCCTCACTCTATCTATCTATCGCCCTCACTCTATCTATCGCCCTATCTATCTATCGCCCTCACTCTATCTATCGCCCTTTCTATCGCCCTTTCTATCTATCTATCTATCTATCTATCTATCTATCTATCTATCTATCTGCCTCACTCTATCTATCTATCGCCCTCACTCTATATATCGCCCTCACTCTATCGCCCTCACTCTATCTATCTATCTATCTATCTATCTATCTATCTATCTATCTATCTATCTATCTATCTATCTATCTTCCTCTATTTATCTATCACCCTCTATCTATCTAGCTATCTATCTATCGCCTCTATCTATCTATCTTCCTCTATCTATCTATCGCCCTTTATTTTATTTTTATACACTTATAAGGCGCGCAGCTACCCAAAAAGGGTTTCCCGGCGCCGAGACACAGTACCAGATAGATTTAGTGAAACGGAGCAAGTAGAATTTATTTCTCAAACAACCAGGTCTTGATGCTTCTCCTGAACCTGGCGTAGTTCTCCTCCTTGCGTATGTGAGGAGGGAGTGCATTCCAGAGAGTGGGTCCTAGGTGTGAAAAGGACCTCCCTCCCATTCTTGCTAACCTAAACCTAGGTACACAGAATTTAGATGCTGATTGTGAACGCAGGTTTCGTTCGGGAAAGTAAGGGCGGGCTTATGCTTGAAGGTATTTAGGTGCCGTGCTGGCTTTAATCCGGAACATGTAGCTCAGGGCTTTGAACCTAATCCGGTTCTCAGCCCTCACTCTATCTATCTATGTATCTATCTATCTATC
The DNA here is from genome assembly GCF_964263255.1 of Lissotriton vulgaris. Classification (NCBI taxonomy): domain Eukaryota; kingdom Metazoa; phylum Chordata; class Amphibia; order Caudata; family Salamandridae; genus Lissotriton; species Lissotriton vulgaris. The sequence continues at coordinate 1,531,832,709 of NC_141685.1, forward strand.
GCCCTCTATCTATCGCCCTCTAGCTATCTATAAAGCCATTGTTATTTGTAATATCAATACATCTAAGTCACGTAAATACAAAACATGTTGCATTACAAATGCTATAGGGGTCACATTTGCAAAAGTTAAAAGTATTGGCATTGTAAATGACAAAGCTATTCATTTCGCTATTTTCAAAACCAACACATAAATAAAAAAATTGTCATTTACAAGTCCAATAGCTCAAACTTTCCTAATGCGAGACCTATTGCATTGCAAATGCTTGTTATAGTTAGATATCTCGTAATGATGGATGTCCACTATATGTCTTAAAATGGCTGACCGCACTTACAAATCCTGGAGGATCAACTTCGGGATTTGCAGGGAGGTCCTGCTCATGCAGGGGCGACCTCACCCTGCCCCCAGGACTGAAGGGGCGACTTATAGGTTGTAAGTGCAGTAACTTCAGATATAAGAAAACGTATATCTGCTGTGAGAGGTGCAAGCATCAGCTCACATAGGCTGAAATGGCAGGCCTGTAGTCAGAGATTAAGTGGATTCCCATGGCTGGCACAATACATGCTGCAGCCCATGGGACACCCCTTGTGTACCTATGCCCTGGGTACCTTAGTACCATATACTACGGACTTATAAGGGTACACCACTAGCCAATGTGAAAGTGCCAAAGTACTGACCAAAGCCATCCATGTTATGTTATGTTATGTTAAAAAAATGTATATAGCGCGACTAACACCTGAAGGTTTCTTGGCGCTTGTGCTGAGGGAGCGGAGAAAAAGTCAGGGACAGGACTAATTGTAGGCCTCAGTAAACAAAAAGGTTTTGTGGAGGGATCTGAACCTAGTGTAAGGGGAGGACAGCCTTAGAGGGAGGGTGAACACATATGTTGTGGTCCTGGTTAGCAGGATCCCAGCAAACTACAGTTAAAACATACTGACACCAGGCAAAAAGTGGGGGTAACCAAAAAAGAAAGATCCTACTTTCCTACAGTCTCTGAAAAGCCTGAGGTACTTAACCAGACATGATACCCTAGTGCCACAGAAAATGCCATGGCCCAACCTACTGAGTCAGTAGTAACCATGCCACATCTACTAATCAGCTTAGCTGCCTGTTGGTCATCCCGAATCAACTGTTCTATATGAGATCGGAGGTCATCTGGTAGAGATGGCAACATAGTCTGCAATTAATCCACCAAAGCGTAAGAAAAACGCCCAAGAAAACAAGACATGTTAGTGGACCTTAAAGCAGAACTAGTAGAGGAATAAATATTTTGCCACACAAATCCTGTCTCTTAGAATCACTAACCAATGGAACATTAGGTAAAGAATCCGTATTCTTTGAGGCTGAGGCCAGATCTCCAGGAGCAGGCAGGTGCCTACGAGATATAGCACGATCTACTGAGGCCCCCGTATCAGGCTTATTCCAAGTACCCAACAATATGTTGTAAAGGGCCTCACTATATGGCAGAACAGGCTCCATCCCTGTCTGCCTTTGATAAAGGGTATTGATCAGGGGATCAATAGATTTTTCCACTGTAGAAAGAGATAACTCGAAAACCATAGCCACTCTCCTCAACATATTTGCAAAAGAGGAACTCGCCACAGTAGCAAGGCTAGAAAGGGAAAGCAGTCGCAAAGCTGGGGATGACTTCAGTCTAATAGACTCTCAAAGCGCAGACAACCAATCCACCTCCAAAAAGAGAGGATATTGCCTAAGATATAGGATGCAATAGCACCAACTCCTTTGTAAAATCTTCCAAAGGGTGACCTCCAGAAGTACCACCCAGAGAGGGAAGTGTAAAGACAACATTCCTTACCGAAGGCTCCATTGACTCCACATCCAACATCAACCAGTATCAAGAAGGCGACGCCTCAATGTTAATAGGAGTAATGAATTCGATCGGCACCGTCGTTGCTGCAGGCGCCGAAGGTGGAAACCCCGAAAGGCTGTGCACCGGCGCCAAAGCGCAGTCAGTGACGCCGACCAGCGCTGACCAAATAACTCAGATGACCCAACTGACACCGAGGGCGAACCCATCGGTGTGGCTCCTCTCAGTCTTACCTCAATGGGACCCAACATCGGTCCAGGGGGAAGGTGGGGGCCCAAAGATAAGATGTAGAGAATTGTAGTACTGGACTTTGTTGGATGATGTTGTAGCATATAGATAAACACCACTTTGGCTGGCCCTAATCCCTTGCCTATGAAAACGCGCAAAAAGGAACTGATTCACTGTCTGCAAGGCGTAGTGACACAACTCCATGTGTGGCTCCATGAGACATCACGTTGGTGACGTATGTAGCTATGAAAAGATTTCCGAATTCAGTGAGGCGCCTGCGAAGCAGTTCAAAAAAAGAATGTGTAGAAAACAACAAGAGCGAGACAGTTGTTAACAGTTATATTCCATGTAATTAAAACAATAACAATGCAACGGCAATACTCTCCTTTAAAAGATGATATATTTTAAAAAGTGGAACATTTCATCTCACTACGCATTTCTTTATGTCTATGTCATTGATGCAACAATATTGAAAAAAAACTTTACAAATCTGCGTTGGATTTTCTACGAGACGTCCTCCATGTTCTGAGCGTCACAGAAGAACACGACGATGCTGACAATTTACTGTGACGCACTAAATAATATAAACCACAACACGACAACAAAGCAGACATGAGACATACGGCAAATGTTTTGAGAAAGGCCAAAAAGAACAGCTCTTACTGTACCTCGAAAGTACTCCACTCTTGCAGGCTGGATCTTCCTTGGTGGCTTCACTGAGGCGTGTTTGTTTTCATGGTTTCTGAACAACGCCAGCCGCACAGCTGGATCTAAAACGAAAGAACACTTTGAAATGAGTCAAAGGGCAAGACCGGCCTAGTCATTCTTTCAAGATCACGTTACTTATTAAGACATTGGGTGAAGAGAAAATAAACGGCTTCCCTGTCCTCAAAGCTGCAAAACATACTCAACACAATAACAAAGCTTCATCAATAATGCTTCGAGAATCAAAACTAATTAGCCTTGCCACTGCACATTTTCAGATTTCGGAGGTTGCTAAACCACGGGTCTCAAGATAAGGGATTAAAAATGAAATCTTGACAGAAAGTCATTAGCCAAGGATTCCATCTGAACAAACACAACAATCTTCCATTTTTCCATTTTTGTGGATTAAAGTGATTTGTCTTCGGCTACTGTGTATTTTTTGTTTTTTTCAATCAACAGTAAGTGCTGCAAATGATACCCATAGATGTTTTAATTAAAATACATTCGTACCTTACATTAACTCAGGCAAAACTTTTCTTTTCTTCTTTGTAACAAAGCAAATATTTATCGGAACAGCGAAATAGTCTTGAGCCCCATAATGAATGGTTTCATCTTGAATATCAAATATTTGAAACAAGCATTAGCAAAACCAATCAGTCTCGCCCATGTAAGAGCTATTGGCTTTGCAATGTCTTTTAGTCATATGAGCAGCGTGGCTACTGATAAGCATGGCTAAAAGTTCAGGGTGTGGCATAGAGTGTTGTAGAGAAGAGTGGAGTGATGTAGAGTTGAGTGGAGTGATGTTGAGTTGAGTGGAGTGATGTAGAGTTGAGTGGAGTGGCTTAGAGTAGCATAGAGTGGAGTGGCATAGAGTAGAGTGGAGTGGCATAGAGTAGAATGGAGTGGCAAAAGAGTAGATGGCATGGCATAGAGTAGACTGAAGTGGAGTGGCATTGAGTGGAGTGATTTAAAGTGAAGTGGCGTAGAGTAGAGCAAAGTCATGTATCATAGAGGTAAGTGGCATATCGTATGGTGATGTAGTCTACAGTGGTGTAGAGTGGAGTGAAGTACGGCTTAGCGTGGCATTGTGAGGAGTGGAGTGGAGTGGCGTAGAACAGAGTGGCGTAGATTAGAGTAGAGTTGTGTGAAGTGGCCAGGAGTAGAGAGTGGCAAAGAGTGGAGTTGAGAGGCGTGGAGTAGAGAGGCATAGAGTAGAGAGGCATAGAGTGGAGTGGCATAGAGTGGAATAGATCAGAGTAGAGTAGAGTGTCGTAGAGTGGAGTATTATAGAGTAGAGTGGCGTGGCATAGAGTAGAGTGGGTTAGAGTAGAGTGGAGTGGAGTGGGATGGGGTAGAGTAGCATGGAGTGGCATAGAGGGGACTGGTGTACAGTGGATTGGTGTAGAATGGATTGGTGTAGAGTGGAGTGGCGTAGCGTGGAGTGGCGTACAGTGGATTGAGGTAGAGTCGAGTGGTGTACAGTGGCTTAGAGTAGCATGGAGTGGTGTAGAGTAGTACATTTGTGGGTGTAAGTAAATAAAGCGTCAATAGAGATGACAGGTAGGGTGAAAGCAACATAAAAAAGAAGCCGTAAAACATGCAAACATTTCTAACTGCTGGAAATACTGCAAATATATGCAGTGTCATTAACTAATTAATTGTGAAGGAAACCCAATGTAAATTAAAAGAACATATTTTGAAAACAAGAAACCTCGATGTAAAATAAAAGTACATCTTTTAAAAGCATTCGTCATCCTTGTTGTGTAATTACACAGCATAATTTTATGCGCCAGAGTGGTGTCTCAATATTACTAAAGTGTCGATAGAGATAGCAAAAAAGGTGAAAGTAACATAAATAAGAAGCCGTATGCCAGTGTTATAAGTAGGAAAGCACATTGCACATCCACAAAAAATACCCAAAAGCTTATAAAAAAAAGTAGCGCGTTGCAAAAATACAAGGAAGAACATAGACGAACAATAATACCTATTCTTGATCCATGCTCTAGGGAGGAGCTAACACAAGAAAGGAAGAGAAGCCTATGAGAGCTAAGCAATTGAAAGATTGCAATAGGGAGTGATAATGAAAACAACCAATTAGAAGTATGTAGTGGGCAGACTGTAAGCCCAATGAATTGTAAACAAGACTTATTGCAGGACAGTGCATTCAATGTGTAGGCTAGCCTAGGAAAGTGCCCCTTTTTAGGTTGAGCCTGAGTCAGCGCGCATTCGCTGCTCTGGCAAGCTGCTCTAGTGGAGTATGGAAGAGAAGCTCCACCCACTCTCCGCCCATATTTGTCATTGGCTTCTGTCTTTGTCCGTCATAAATGTAGGCTTCTGATTCAGTTGTCAGTTTGTTAGTCCCTCCTTAGTACAGCCTTATCTTCATTTGTAACCTCCATTGGCTACTGGCCCCTTTGCTTCTGTTGTTACACAGTATGTGTTTATTAGTCTTTAAAGAACTATTTTCTTTTTTTCTACTGCAGGCAGGACAACGTTTGCAGCCAGGACAATGACACATGCTTATTTTAATTGTGAACAGACTTTAATGGTCAGCACTGCTCCAGCTCCACAAGCACAGCGATAGCAAAAGTGCGCCTTTCGCCTTTGTTTTCGCCTCCGTTCTGTCATGCCATTACAACGCCGTCATTACAATGACTGCGTTGTTACATTGCATATGATTACAACGCAAGTCGTTATAAAGACTTGCTGTAGGGGGCAAGATGGACTTAGGAATAGTATCATTTTCCTATTCCAACTCCAGTTTGTTCAACAGTAGGGAAGGTGTTGGAATAGTAAATGATACTATTCCTTAGTTTAGCGCACTCCCTACAGGAAGTCGTTGTAATGACTTGCGTTGTAATCATTTGTGATGTAACAACACGGTAATTGTAACAACCGTTTTGTAATGGCATGCGATGTATCACATGCAATCTAAAGGCTGTTTCCCATCTCAGGAGGTCAGAAACAAACCCTGCTCGGGCAGAGGGTGTTTACACCCCTTCTCGCAGGATCACCTGTGAATAAGCATGTCAAGGCAGGGAGTTTCAGAGAGCCCACTGCGTTTGGTATGCAAATCTGGCTTCCCTCACAGGAGAGGATGCCGAGTTCCTTTCTTCAGAGCCCCTTTGACATCTGGAAAGACAGAAAAATTAGAAGCAGATAAGCGTACCTGCCCCCAGCGTAGTACCACCCCTAAGGTGGGTTAACCTGAAGAGGATGTGACTTTTCAGACTCTGCATCTTTGTGATGGCAAATTTAGGAACTCTGGGACAGGGTTATACCCACCTCCCACAGGAAGATTTCAAATAGTGGGCGTAGTTACCCCAGGGGTAAGTAGCCCATTGGTTACTACCCTACACTTCAATACCCTTAATTCCAGTATTTAGGTGAGACCCTGGCACCAGGAAATCAGATCCTGCCCACCAAAAGAGGAAGAAGGACCAAAGAGCAGCGCAAGCAAGAACTTCAGAAAAAGCAACTGGCTTGGCACTAGCCCTGCTGGCCTGTTAGCCTATTCCTGACAATTGCACCAAATATGTCTTATCCTGCAAGCTGCTGATCCTCCAAAGCCTAGGTGGACTGCAAGCACTTCCCCAAAGACACAGGAACTCCTGTGGAGCGGTGGAACTATTCCCCTGCACCTTGAAGATACCACGAAAGAAACTGTGAGGCTGCAAGACCTTGAAAACACAATGCTGGAAAGCACCACTTCACTTGAGCCGCCCAGCCCGAGCCAAAGTGAGCCAACAGTGCCAATGTGCCTCTAGACTCCAAGTCCACCTTGGGTTTCCCTGCTGTGGTTGTCTCGATGCCGCCTGCAGTCTCCATTTGTAAGCACCCTCTACCGTGACCGCTCATGGTGACAAAGACCCGATACCTAAGGACACCTCTGCACCCGTCACCCCAGGCACATTGGAGAAGAGGATCAAAGGTGTCCCCCCTACATCACTGAGCATCATGAGGCCTGAGCCACCCCTGTTGAGTCAGTCCAACTGGCCTCCCAATCCAAACCAGCAACCTCTTTTTACGTAGACTGATCCCCATAGACTGACATTGGGCACACAACGCTGTATTGTACCACTGCACCAGGCCGCCCTAGAGCCGTCGGATGTGACCTGCTGGTGCTGCCTTTGCACTTGCCACATACTCACCTTAAGTCCAGGAGACTGGTCTCATAAGTCGCTGTAATCTACTTGTATGTGTACTTGTTTTTCCTCCCACAGGATAACATAGCAGCTACTTAAAATTGCAATGCCGACTTTTGGAAACGTAAAGTATTTCTCTTGCAAAACGTACTTATCTTATAGTATTGATTCTGGTGCCTAAATATATATATATATATATATATATAAAGATACATGTTATTGGTGTGAATCTCCTCATTGAGTCGTGTGCATCCTTTATTGACTGTGTGTGTATTTTGCAGATGTCGAACATGAATATAGCATGTTACAATGAGTGCATTGACAACGCGTTAGTTTACAACGCAGTCCTTAAATGACCGTGTTGTTACCTCGCGTGCCGTTACATCGCAAGTGGTATCAAAGACTTGCTGTAGGGGGCACGCTGGACTTAGGAATAGTATTAATTACTATTCCTACTCCAGTTTGTGCAACAGCAGGGAAAGTGTTGGATTTAAAATCCAACACATTCCCTGGTGTTGCATTCCATCTACAGCAAGTCGTTGATACGACTTGCAATGTAATGGCAGGCATGGTAACAATGAGGTCATTGTAACAACAGTGTTGTAAACTACTGCTTTGTATTTACAGTGTTGTAAACGCTGTTTCCCGACTAACACTCCTCTCTGATAAGCCTACGGTTGCTCGACCACACTACCCCCTAGAAGAGCATACTGGGATTGCTAGAGCAAACCCCTGTCCAATCACAAGGGAATACCTGGACTCTTTGAACAATACATCTCAATGTGGTATATCATATAAAGAGCCAGCTTCCTACAGTGAGAACTAAAAATTACTATACAAGCAAAGCATATGTTTCACTGGGAGGAAAAAAGTCATATAGGAGTGGTACATCTGTTACACTACTTTAAATAGAGCATATCTGCCAATTATTTGTCCCCTTAGCTCCTATTATCAGCAATCATATGTTTCTGGAGTTACGAGTCATTCCATGGAGTAGCCCAAGACCACATACCTGGTCTCGTCAGCCACTCCCTCGCCACTGCAATAACAGAGAGGGCCGGCTCCCGACCCTCCAGTTGAGCAGCAGCGGTTAGAGCATGGTCCCGCCAGTCCTCTTGCAGTCCTTCGCACCTTCCGTTTCTTATCTCTCTCATTGCCCTTTATTTTCACTTTTGCCCCATTCTCTTTTATCTCTCTCTTCCCTCTATTCTCTCTTGCTTCCCACCTCCCTGCCTTGCCGCTCATCCCCTTCCCCCTGCACTTCTCACCACACTCCTTTCCCCGTCACCGACTGATTCGCTCTGGCTCGCTCCGATCTCCACCCAGCCCCTGCCTCCCGACTCTCGGATTGCCCCTTTCACCTCCCAGTGCTACCTAATGGAGGCAGCTGCATGGTCACGCTAAAGGCAAGCTCATCTGACCCATCCGGACCTGGTCCACAAATAGTGCCAGGACCCCTGGATCCAACTCAGGGGAGAAGTGTTCAACTGGATGGTGTTGGAGCACTTAGTGTTTTGTAAAATACCCCTCCCACACCAAAAGGCCCCTTGGTGTCATTCTTCATCATCGGGGTCTTCGCACCCCTCTAACGGGATGCGTAGTGCTACGACCTACGACTACGTGGGAGCACTTTTAGTTATGACTATATGTGGTGCATGTGTTTTAGGGTGTATTTATAAGTGAGTGGTGGGATGTGGTGAAGGTTAAAAAGTACCTGGCGCGTGAGTATAATCGGAAAAAAAAAATTATGCCTAACTCCGGCTGGTACTATTAAAAAAAAGTGCAGTGCAAGGTCAAATCTGTTGTGTTTATGGACAGGACCTCAGGTGTGCGTCGACATGTTTCTGAGGCAGAGCTCCTTCTTCAGGACGGGGGCACAACTTCCCCACCTTACTCACGTTTCATTAAATATTTATCAAAATGTATTAAAGTTGATAATGTAAAACGTGATATATTAAGGCTATAATGTGCCTACAGCAGTCTGATACAAGTTCAATGACTTATGAAGCTTGCTCACTTTCAGCGGAGCAGCGTGTGGGGTAAGACGGTGGATAGTACGTCCCGAACCCATTGCATTATAGCAACACCCCAGACGTTCCTAATGCTCATGAAGTAAGCAAGCAAGCTTCACCACGTCCCACCACTCACTTATAAATACACCCTAAAACACATGCACCACATATAGTCATAACTAAAAGTGCTCCCACGTAGTCGTAGGTCGTAGCACGCCGCATCCCGTTAGAGGGGTGCGAAGACCCCGATGATGAAGCATGACACCAAGGGGCCTTTTGGTGTGTGAGGGGTATTTTACAAAACACTAAGTGCTCCAACACCATCCAGTTGAACACTTCTCCCCTGAGTTGGATTCTTTTTGTTTATTAAGTATTCTGTGGAGCAAGAATCCTTGTCCATTTTGCTCTACCTCCCCCTCTTGTTGTTTGTAAGGAGCCCTGGATCTTCAGCCCAATGCTAATATTCTGCCCCAAAAAATCTGAAACCTAAACCCAAGCCTCGAGACAACTGCAGCAACGCCTCTCCAAGCTCCACTGAAGGATCCTTCACCTGCCACCACTGCCGCTTCTCCTGTGACGTAAGAACCCTCACAACCTTCAATCAGCAACACACACCCTGCCAGAGACAACAGCTCCATGGCGCGCTACTCAATGCCAGATCCCTCTGCAAGCACGCAGCGGAAATCTGGGACACCTTCGGCCTGACGTATGTTCATCACTGAAACCTGGCTCACCCGCATCTGCACCAGACATCACCACCGCTACACCCTCGGATACAAAATGATCCACTGTGACCGCCCCTACAGACATCACCATTATCCACAATGACCCCCGTGACTGCAACGCCCTGGACGATGACGCAATACCGATCAATGAATACTTCAACTTCCAGATCAAAACCAACGCCAAAACCACCATCAAAGGAACCCTTGCATACAGACCGGCAGGTCCCCGTTCCAGCAATGCCATCCCGGACTTCATTGCCCCCCTGGCTATAGACTTCAACCACTACTTCTTCCTGGGAGACCTGAATTTTCACCTAGAGAACCCCAACAACACCAACTCTACCATGCTTCTCAAAAATATGAGCATCATTGGCCTCCTACAACTTGTTAACACTCCCACGCACAGCACTGGACACACCCTGGACCACATCTTCTCCACCAACAACCTCGCCAATTTCTCCCACACCACTGAGCAGACCTGGACTGTTACAGCATCATTCACTTCTCCATCGACAACATGCTGGAACCCCTGACAAAACACCAATCCCTCCCTCGACACAACTGGAGCAAAGTCACTGAAAACTTCTTGTCTGCCGCCCTCAATGAAGCAAGACCTGTTCCTACTGACTCCATCGAACTCAACATCCAAAACGTCACTAACTGGATCTTCTCAACCACCGATAACATTCCCCCAGGAAGAACACCACCACCAAAGGACCCACCAAGGAAGCCAGCTAGTTCTCCCCAGAACTACTGACCCTCAAGCGCCACTGTAAGAAACTGGAAGTACACTAGCGCTCTAACAAGACCCGCCAACCTCAACTCCTTCAGGACTGCTCTCAACAACACCCACCACCAGCTCAGAGAAACCAAGAAAAAAGCCCTCACCACCCGCATCCAGGCGAGCGCCAAGAACACCAAGGAACTTTTCTGCATGGTCGAAGAAGTCTCCTACCTTTCTGCCACTAAGAATACGATACGCCCATCCCAAGCCCTCTGCAACTCTCTATTAGTCTACTTTCAACGCAAAATCTCCGACATCTACAGCAATTTCAACCCCAATCTACCACCCTCAACCACCTCCGCACTCTAGCCAACGCCTCCCACCTCCACTGAATCACAGACTGGAAGCAGCTCTCAACTAGAGACACCATCTCAATCATGAACTCCATCGACTCCCGATCTCCCTCGGACCCCTGCCCCACCACGTCTACAACCTAGGAAGAGAAGCAATCGGATGCTACCTCGCAGAACTCCTCAACACTTCCATCACCACTGCCACCGTCCCCAATGCTTGGAAGCACGCCGAGGTCAAACCTCCCCTGGAGAAACTCACAGCTAATGCCAACAAACTCAAAAACTAGCGACCCATCTCGCTCCTCCCCTTTCCCTCCAAAGTCTTGGAGAAAGCCATCAACCACCAGCGCATGGAATACCTCGAAGAAAAGAACATGCTCAACCCCTCCAAATCAGGCTGATTGCATTAACAGATGACATCAGACCCCTGATCAACTTTGGCCGACAGCCTTCAACACCATCTCACACCACACCCTTATCACCAGACTCCACCGAGTAGGCATCCACGGAAAGGCACTGGACTGGAACTACTCCTTCCTCTCTGGATGAACACAGGGGATCCACCTACCCCCCTTCTCCTCAGCACCCAAAGACATCCTTTGCAGCGTACCCGAGGGCTCCTCCCTAAGCCCCACCCTCTTTAGCACCTACATGGCACCCTTGGCGGACATGACTCACGCCCATAGACTCAACATCATCTCCTAAGCTGATGACAACCAGCTCGTTTTATCTGTCACAGAAGAGGCAGACACCACAAGAATCAACTTCCAAGCCACCATGACCAACGCCGCAACCTGGATGAGGACCAACTGCCTGAAACTCAACTTGGACAAGACAGAGATCATCGTCTGCTGCAACAAGCCCTCCCCCTGATACAACACCTGGTAGCCCCTGCTCTCGGCCCTGCACCCACCCCTACTTACCACACTTGCAATTTTGGAATCATCCTGGACACCCAACTCACCATGAAGCAATAGACCATCACCTTCTCCTCTGTATGCTTCCACACCCTCTGCATGCCCTGCAATTTCTTCAGATGGATCCCCATCTCAACCAGTAAGATAGTGACCCAAGCCTTCATCTCCAGTTGAATCGACTATGGCAACACACTCTATGCCGGAACCACTAAGCTGCTCCTGAATCAACTACAAACTATCCAGAATTCTGCGGCAAGACTAACCCTCGACCTTCCCAGAAGAGCCAGCATCACCCGCACTTAGGGCCCTCCACTGGCTCCCAGTCCTGAAGAGCTGCCTCTTCAAACTCCTCACACATGCCTACAAAACCGTCCACAAAACCGGACCCTCCTACATCAACAACCGCCTGACATTCCACCGACCAACCAGAGAGGTCCAAGCCTCCACCCTCACCTTGGCCTACATCCCCCACATCCATCACCGAGGTTGCTCCTTCTCCTATTTTTCCGCAAAGTACTAGAACGGCGTTCCCATTGAACCTGCACACCTCCTCATCTCTATATGAAAAGCGGATCCCCCCTCGACCCGGCCCCGGTTAGATTCTTAAAAACCGTGTCCCCCAGCATAGCCCCCACTATCATGGAACTCATCAATATCTCTCTCTCCCAAGGCACGGTGCCTCCTAACTGGAAGAATGCTGTTGTCAAGGCTCTGCTGAAAAAACCCCAATTGAACCCTGATGACATGGCCAACTACAGACCCATCTCGCTTCTTCCATGTATCAGCAAGATGGCTGAGAAATTAGTGAATGTGCAATTATCCCAATTCCTCGAGGCGAACAAACTTCTGCGTCGGTCCCAAACCGGATTCCGGCCCGGCCATGGCACGGACACCACTCTCCTCTCCGTCATAGAGGAGGCAAGGTGCATCCTAGACTCAGGAGGATCAGTGGCAGTGATCCTCCTGGACCTCAGTGCTGCCTTTGATACGGTGGACCACCGTGTCCTTTTACATCGCCTGGCCAGGGCAGGAATCGCGGGAACTGCACTCGCATGGATTGACTCCTTCTTATCCGGCCGCTCTTTCCAGGTGTGGGACGGCAACTCACGTTCGGACCCACTACCACTCACTAGTGGTGTTCCCCAGGGGTCATCGCTTAGTCCCACCCTGTTTAATGTTTACATAGCCCCCCTTGAAGATGTCGTGACCCCTTACGGGATAAAAATAGTAAATTACGCAGACGACACTCAACTCGTCGTCTCTCTATCCCATCTGGATAACCACCCAGACAGCCTGCTGAACTGTCTCCAGGATATTCATACCTGGATGTGCGAATCCTCCCTGAAGCTCAATGGTGCAAAAACCGAAATCATGCTCATGGGCAATAAATGGACTTCCATCCCATCATCAGTCTGGCCGGACGTTTTTGGCGAAATCCCAACACCAAAAAAAGAAATTAAAACATTAGGAGTATGGCTTGAACCTGACCTCACCATGAAGACTCAGGCAGCCAAAACAGCTGGAACATGTTTTGGCCTCATGCGATCTATTCGCAAGATCCTCCCACTCCTCCCCCCCCTATCCAGGAAACTATTGGTTCAGGGGCTCATCTTAGCCCGGCTTGATTACAGCAACGCCGTCTACCTCGGCGCACCTGAGTTCACCTTGGCAAAACTCCAACGCACCCAAAATGCGGCGGCGAGGCTCATTATGAACCTTCCACCCAGAGCCTCAGCCAGGCCTGCTCTTAAGGCTCTGCACTGGCTTCCTGTTCGCCAGAGAGTAGAGTTTAAGGCCTTGTGCACCACCCACAAACTCATCAACGGTGTTGGTCCAGCCGCCTTGAAAGACATGGTCATCCCCTACAAAGCCCCCAGACTCCTTCGCTCTGATAGCGAACATCTGGCCATTGTTCCTAAGTTCAGGAAGGCTCGCACCGGTGGTCGACGTTTCGCGGTTAAAGCCTCCGCAGGATGGAACTCACTTCCACGTAGCTTGCGTCTGGAACCCTGTCACGCCCTCTTTCGAAAAAAATTAAAAACCTTCCTTTTCCCCAAATAGTCCCTCACCTCTCCCCCTTTTTTGGTCTCCACAGATATACAGCGCGGGGATGCCTACGGGTCACCAGGCGCTTTACAAATCGCAAAATAAATAAATAAATAAATAAATATATGGCTTCAGGAACAGCTCAAGACCTTTCCTTTCGACCACCATCTCTCCGACCGAGACTCACACAACCACCCTGCACCTGGAGACCACTCCGGGGTGACTAACTGAGTGCTACAAGACCTATTGATTGATAGATCATCAGAATAGGTGAGTGGGGACAGACCATAGCCAAAATAGAGTCTTGTGTTATTTTGTATGTTGCATTCCGTGAAGATGAATTTCAAAGTCAGGAAGGGGTGTCATGGTGACCTGCTAGCCAGTTCGATGTGAGGATGAAGTATTTTCAGGGCTGTGGTTGCATAGTGTATGAAAGTGGAGTGGGGAGGAAACATCTGGCCCCCCACCTATTCTGTGTCATCTGTGTCTGTTCAGTTGCCTGGAGTCTTGGTAGACGACATTCTGTATGACATTTACTAGCTGTTAGTGGAGGATTTATGAGAGTAGAAGAGAGGTCTAATGGGCTGATTGCACTGCTGAGAGTGTTTACATAGAATCTTATGTCTTGGTGATCTGGGTAATCCTAGAATAAATGTTAGACCTGGGATCCCTGATTGGCTGAGGTAGGTACCTTAGGCCATATTGGGACCCGCTGTTCCACGTCAGGGTAAGGAAGGTCACCTCTGAGATAGTCCCCGCTCACCCCCTCAGTAACTTGGCACAAGCAGTCAGTCACGGCAAATGTTTAAAGTATTTGCAACCACCCTCACAGCAACCCAATGATGACACCACAAATAAACTCCAATCAAGTTTTATAAAAAGAAGTATAAATTTTATATAAAAAGATGAACGTTAGGACCACACGATTTAACCTCTTCCATGCTCATGACGGCCCCTGGCATGGTGGGTGTGTGCTCATGACGGGCGGGGGCCATCATGACCACGCCCGTGATCGGAATGTCCAGCACTGCGGCGGAATTCGCGCCGCAGTAAAGAGGATAAATCCAACATATGAATATGTGTACTATCTCTCCTGGACGGTTGTTAGGCCGGCCATCCCCTGTAAGTTCTAGCAATGAGCACTTCCAAACACCCTACTGTAATCCTAATACCATGTTATGCAGTTCGTAATGCTAGAATCAGTCACTTTTGCAAGGTTAAAATAGTGCCATGCATAACGCAACAATCCGGCACTTTGCAATGTAAGAATAATGCAATGCATAATTCAACCAACAGGTATGTTGTTATGCAGATATAAGGCAATGCATAATACACTAATCAGGTCGTATGTTATGCAGGAATAATGCAATGCATAATAAGCTAATCAGGTAGTTCGTTATGCAGAAACCATGCATTGCGTCATACGACAATCTGGTAGTTTGTTATGCAGAAATAATGCTATAAGTCTCATACACTAATCAGGTAGTTCGTTATGCAGGAATAATGCAATGAGTCATACACTAATCAGGTACTCCGTTATGCAGAAATGATGCAATGTGTAATACGATAATCAGGTACTCTGTTATGCAGAAATCAGATAATGCATAAAAGTCTCCGGCACCAATCACAGTGCCTTTAGCGGCCTCTCCGCCACTTTTTCTAACCCTCAGTCAGCCTCTTTCAACAGTTGCCCCTAACCCGGGTATGGTGTAACAAGAACTGCAGCTCCGCACTCTGGCCCCGGTACTGCCACACCCTTGGCAATACGGGCCGTGATAAGAGCCGAAGCAGAGGCTCGCACTGCCAGAACAAGAGAGCCAGAACGAGAGAGAGACCGAGAGCGAGTCCCTCCGAACCCGCAGCCCGCCCCAGGAGTTGACAAACGTTACCTGTGGGGCGCAAACTCACTCTCCTCTCCTCGATCGGCAGTTTGGGCCTCTGATGCAATCTTGGTGAATGGACAATGGCGGGCTCGGGCCGGCGGCTCAGCTCCTTCGGGGCTGACGGTCCGGGCCGCTACTGCTACGAAGATCTCAGGCTGCCACAGGGCACAAGCTCACAGCGTCGCTGCGACATCCTTAACCCCTTCAGCACGGCGCAAATTTTCGCGCTGTGCTGAAGGTTCTAATGACCCTATCGGCTCATGAAGGAACGGTTCCGTCATGAGCACAGCTCAACCGACGCTCATGACGGAACCGTTCCGTCATGAGCATGGAAGGGGTTAAGCTTCGGGGTACACGATCACCAGGCGCTCCACACAAAGGTCTCAGGCTGCACGAAGAACACGCGCACAGCTCAGCTAAGACTCACTTTAACTTCGGGTGCACTTTAACAGGCAATCCTCACAAAGGTCTCGTGCTGCAAAAAGACTTGGATTCCGGTGCACACGATAACTGGACAATCCTCACAAAAAGTTCAGGCTGCAAAAAGCACATGCACACAGCGTCGCTGATCCTTGCTTAGACTCCAGGTGCCACAATCACCGGGCACACCTAAAGAGGGTCTAAGGCTGCAACAAGCACACGCACACAGCGCAGCTGAGACTCTCCTGGAAACTTTTGTGTTCCTGTGTTTCCGCAACAGGGAGCCAGCTCACCTCGGGCCCTTGGGGATAAGTTACTTCAGGACACAGCACAGCAAGGTCCTTTCAAGCAGGGGGACACAGCACACAGCAAAGTCCCTTCAGCCTTTCCTTGGTTAAAACAGAAAACTGCAGGCCAGCCCCAGAACACACAACAAGGGTCAGTCCTTTCCTTCAGTCTCTTCAGTTTTTTCTTCCTTGGCAAAAGTTCGTCTTGACCACAAAGTAGCTATAGTCTTGTTTAATCTTGATCAAGCCTTTATCCAAAGTTCAGGGGCTTCATCTCTCATAGTTTTACCCCTCAATGGCTTTGAAGTCTTTGTGTTTCAGGGCGCACTGACCCCTGTTCAAAGCAGTTCTGAGTGCCTCCCTGCCAGTGACACCTTCTTCCTTTGATTGGTGGGGGTCTGGATTCTCAATCACTCAGCAGGAGATGGGACAATTGTTTTATAGCAGCAACCCAGGCCTCCTCCCCCTACATGCCAGATGCAGGTCAGCCTGTTGCTGTCTCACCTCATTCTCTGGGTCAAGACATTCCCCAGATTCTATCACTTTCAAATCCAGACAGTCAATCCACAACCAGGCAGAGACACAAATAAATCTTTAAAGCACAAAAACCCAGCCACTTCTAAAAGAGTGGCTTATAAACACACAATTCAAAATCCACTTTCATAGAAAGATGTGTTATTACATTGTGAGTTCAGGCATACTAAACGGCACCACTCCATCTTAAGCCTTTGGGAAGGTAGGCTGGAAAACATATTACACAACCTTCCCATTCTATCCCATGGGCAAGATGGCCTTTCAACAGTGAAAAACGAAATGGAGATTATTTCACAGTCAGGACATGGTACACACCTTAGTACATGTCCTACCTTGCACATGCAATGCACCCTGCCCGGGGGTACCCAGGACCTACCATATGGGTGTCTGATGTGTATAGAAAGGGAAGGGTAAGGTCTGGCAAGTAGGTGCACTTGTCAGAACAACATGGCAATTTAACAAACTGCACGCAGGCCTTGCAATGGCAGGTCTGTGTTCCCTTTTTAAGGCTACTTGTGTGGGTGGCACAATTAGTGCTGCAGGCCCACTAGTAGCATTTACATTACCCGCTCTGACACACACAGTGCACTTTACTAGGGAATTTACTAGCAAACATACCATTCATGGACAACCAATTACCATTATACTTTATACAGGGAGCACTTGCACTTTGACACTATTTAGCGGTGGCAAAGTGTCCAAAGCATCTAATGCAACATCAAAAATAGAGGAGGTAGAGGCAAAAAGTCAGGGGTAATCATGTAAAAATGCCAGGTCTAACAATAATGCTCAACCATGTAGCTCTCAAATGGGGGCCCCTTCTTTGTAATTTACCTTGACCTATGTTAGACTTGCCCCGTGTTAGACTTGCCCCTTTTTGCAGGGTCATCCCTGAACTTTTTGTCTCCCTCCTATATTTTTTCTGACCTGTTGTTGGCTATTTTATGACTCTGGGCACTTTACTACTGCTGATCAGTGCTAAAGTGCATATGCTCTCCCTACTGTAAAATGAATGTATTAATTAGTGATTCCATGATTGCCTCTTTGGTTTACCTGTCAGACCCTAGTACAGTGCACTGAGTGTGCCCAGGGCGTGTAAATCCAAATGCTGCTAGTGGGCTTACAGCACTGGTTGTGCCTCCCACAGAAGCGGCCATGTAAAACGTGTCTAAGGTCTGCCATTGCAGAGCCTGTGCGCAGTCTGGTACTGTCATGCTGACTGGGCAAGTGCACCCACTTGCCAGTCCCTAAACCTTCCCTTTTATTTATATTAGTCACCCCAATAGTAGGCCCAAGGGCAGGGTGCATTGTAAGTATAAGGTTGGACAAGCCCTGATGTGTGTGGCATGTCCTAAAAGTGAATTACAGCCATTTTCGTTTTTCACTATTGCAAGGCAATCTGTTCTCCATAGGCCAGAATGGGCTGCTGGATTGTTACATGTTTATAATCCTAGCAGACTCAGAGAACATGGTAGAAATTCGAGTTTAGTATGCCTGGACTCAGAATAATAAAATACATATTTTAGTGAAGTTCATTTTAATATTCTGTGTTTGCAAATACCACTTTTAGAAAGTAGGTATTTCCTTGCCTAACCATTTGAGCCTGCCTCTGCGAGGTTGTGTATCCTTTGTCTGGTTTTGTGAGCGACAGGGCTGGGGGATTACAAGAGACAGGCTGGGGAAGCCCGGTGGTGAATAGGAAGATCTGCATCTAGATAGGAGGGAGCAGTTGTACCTGGGATCTGAATAGGGCTGGGCATTCCCTCTACAATGCTGGCTCCACCTCCTGTGATGCGTCGGATGTCTCTATCTTGCACACTGAAAGAAGAGAAGGAAGACTGTCAACAAAGTGCTCCAGGACTGTACTTGCCTTCCACAATGCTGGCTCCACCTCCTGTGGGGTGTCTGATGTGCCTGCCCTGCGCTGTGAAAGGAAAGGAGAAGTCTGGTAAACAGAGTGCTTCAGAACTGGCTTGAACTGGGCACAGGCCCCTCTACCCTCAGAGAACAAAGGATTTTGGGGTATAAGTATTGGGACCCTGATCCCATAAGATTAGATCTCTTCTGGACCTCCAAAACTAAACCTCTGCTGAGGAGAAGGAACTGAAGAAACTGAGGAGAGACTAGTCCCAAGCTGAAGTGCTGCTTGGGGGATTGGCCTGCAGTGGTTACCTGACTGCCAAAGAGAGGAGAAAGAACTTTGTGTACTTTACTTTCAACTTGTGAAAAGATCTCCAAGGGCTTGGAAGAGAGCTTGCCCCCTGACCGAAGTCCCAGGACCAGTGGACTTCACCAGCCTTTGTGAATTGCTGCTGGAAACAAGTGGCTACAGACGAAGGGAGCTGTAACCGACTCTCATGACCGGCCCTGTGTCCTGTAAGCACCACATCAAGCAACGACCGCCTCGAACAACGCAAGCTCTGCGTTCACTGACTCCGTCACCGAGCCGTAGCCTGCACCCCGACTGGTAGACACCGCGACGTGCAACGCCTTGCTACACCGAATCGTACTGGTCTGACCGACACGGTCACTGCTGCTGACTTCGAGTCCTGTGACCGCACCGGAGTTGGGCACCACCTCGCACGCTTTGCGATGCACTGCCCGACTCACGCCGCTTTCCGGACTGATCGCCGCCAGCTCCCAAACTCCGGCTTGTTCGCCGCACCGCAAGCTGCCAGCACCTCACCGAAACACCGTCTCGCTCTGCAATGCAGCCTTGGGTCCACCGACTCTGTCAACGGGCCGCTGCCTGCACTGCATCGAGGGACAACGCGCCCTGCAACACTTCCTTTCTGCACCACAACGATCATCGGAACAGGCTCGCACATCCGTGCCAGGCGCCCCAAGTAAAAGGTACTTTGACTGAGTCTGTCGACATTTGAGGGGGCCCGTACTGACGCGGTCCGCTGGATTTGCTAGACTCTGTTATTTTCAACAAAGCTGTAGCCCGCCCGGGCTACCAACTCGCACAGAACCTTGATTTAAGCCCTTTTAACAAGAACTCTTGAAAGCTAATAGTACTGTGGATTCTTCTTGTCGTTTATTGGTCTTGTGGTAACTCTATACAAAATATACCTATTTTTAATATAAAACCTTGTGTGGTGTCCATTTGTGGTGTTGTTACTGGGTTACTGTATGTGGTCACAAGTGCTTAACTTACAACACCTCTGAAATAAAGCCTTGCTGCTCATGCCAATCTACCAAGGGGGTGAGCAGGGGTTATTTTAGGAGTGTAATCCCCCTTACTCTGACTAGAGGAGAGGGTCCCTACTTGTCACAAGTACCTACCTGTGCCAACTAGAGATCCCCAATTTTAACACCATGTGTCTGCTGTTCCATTTTCTTCCTGTACCTGTGTCCTTCTCTATCTTTTTATCCAATGCCTTGTTCTCAGAAGCTTATGAGTTTTCTTACATGCTAATGATATTTATATAGCACAGTGATCAGCAATTACTTGGCTTTTTGGTGCTTCATTTTCACATAGACAAACTCACGGCTGAGACAGGAAATTTAGAAGATGGATTATCTCTTCAAGGGATAAAGGGAATTTTCAACAGGGCCGTATCCATCAATAGTGAATCAGGTATAGTGCTGCCGGGGTCCATTATGACTGTGTTTTCGTTATTCAAACAAGGCTAAAGGATCCACTTTCTTTCCTTGCATTAGAGCTAATGATGTCTCAGCTATGCCACTGGCTTTTGACGTTTCCCCGACCCGAGTAAGTGTGGGTTGTGTGGTGTAAGAGGATGATTTCACTATGGTTGTGTTTCATAAAGTTTTTCAAAATTCCAACCTAACCGGAGTGAGCAAGATTTGTGTCATGTATGATCGATGCAGGATACTCTGCATGGAGAGCGAGAATACTACAGCCTTCCACCTGACCTGTGTCAGGGGAGCTATATGATAGCTGTGGAAGCTATATGATAAATGGTTGGATGGATGGAGAAAGACAAAACAAAGAGGAAGATTCAAATAATCACATTGACAAGAATGCAGCTGTCAAGAGATAAATAATCAGTGCATGACATAGCACTGCTATCTGTAACCAATCCTGGATAGCTCTCCTTTCTGTAATAGGTCATGGGTTGCAATGTTTCCTTCGAAAAGGGAGGCATAGTTCTACTAACTGTAATGAACAAGAGGTAGCCAATTGAACACGGAATTGCCCTGCTAAAGGTGTCAGACAGATCTCCAGTCTGTGGCAAGTTAGGGGTAGTTCTGTGTCTGTGACTGCTCTGCTGTCTGTACTTTGCAAGGTAAAATGATGCGACCCTGGCATTTGCACATTGTAAACAAAGGCCAACATTTAAACCTCACCAATTTAATATTACAGTTGGGCAATAAAACAGTGAGAAAATGTAAAGAAAGTATATAGCGGATATTTTTAGTTTCCAATTTTCAGCAAGAATCACAAGTAACTCCGGTAAGCATAATCCATTTGTTTATTCGCGGACCTCGGGCTCGTACGTTTCCCCCCAAAGCATCCAATAACATCGTTATCCCAACTGACTCCTTGATAACCTAAATATACAATCCTCACATTTGAAAGCATACAGCCGACATCATCGCCCACGCAGGAGCGAGTGCAACTGCAAACATCCCTTGAAGATATACACAGTGCTCAAATGGTATGGTGCACGTATCCTCCATGCAACAGTAATAAAAATACAAACCATAACATGTGTTCCATACACGAGAGCACGTGAGCGAATGGGCGCAATTACCTTAAAGCGCTCATGCATGTAAGGTAATTAAGTTTTTTTTCAGCACATAATCCTGGAACCTTACAGGTAAAGGTCTTGCTCTGACCCTCCTGGAAACACTGCTGGTGTCGCCAGGATCAACATGCTCCACATTCTCTCCAAGCCCATCTCCTTTACATCCAAAAACACAATACTTGCAGAACTATCCAAGCTCATCATTTTACCCTTGAACAAAGAAACCCTGTTAAGGTTCCACCCACCTCCTCCCTCGACACAAACAACATTTCTAAATACTTGAATAACACAAATGGGGCCTGACCAAATACTGCATCCTTTATCTTCTGGCCTATACTTTTTATTGCGTACTACATCACCAACACACACTTGCTGCTTACTCACAGGTCCCTTTTTGCAGCTCAAATCTTGCTTCCTTTTAAGTTTATATTCTTCCATTTTACGTCCGATTCCTTTAAAATCCACTTCGGCACCATCATATATTTTTTCTTGTTTCATTTTTAACCACCAAGGTACCAATTTTGACCCCGGTTTTGTCCCCTCAAAAATTCAAATGGACTTACTGAAGTGAAAGAATTAGGGGAGGTTCTATATGACAATAACATAGACTGCAAAGCATTCCTCCAATTAATGCCTCCTTTGATAGGTTTGCTTCTTTAACCAGATAGAATCACTAATACTAATAACAGTGGCAAGGAAATCTTTAAAATTGTTAAATTCTTCACAAACCCTAAAGAAGAGATCAAAGTAGCAGCACCATCAGCCGATTGGGCAAGGCAGGTGGCCTGCTCCCCTCATGATAAAATTAAGGTGATTCAACAGTCATTCTCCTCGGAGACAGAAGAAACCACACTGTCCGACTACTCACACAGGGATGGTGTCTTTTCGCTCTCCCCTTCGAAGATATTTTTACAAAGGCCGTCACTGTCACAATTCCCTGCCCTCAAACTGGAAGACTCTCTCACTTATCTCTCGGGACTTAAGTCAGGCTCACCCACTGATGCCTGTCCTGCCAAACTGTTACCAGCACTAGCAGCCACCTTAAATGCGCCAGTCAATAAGGTAAACAACTCATCACTGGCCACGGGTGTCATGCCATCTGCCTGGAAGCAGGCAAAATCTTGCCTCTCCTGAAGAAACCCAACACAAACCCCAATAATTCTACTAACTATAGACCAATCTCCCTTCTTCCTGCCTTCACTAAGGTAGTTGAAAAACATATTAACACTGTAATGACAGAATACATAGGAAAATTCTAGGACAACGTCCCTCTGGCGCAGTGCCTTTTTGAGCTTCCTCAAAGTACAGGAAACCAGGAACACCCCTCACTGTAAAAAACTCTCAATCACTCCATCTGCAACCTTACGTGTTGACCTTACCATCACATTATACAATAGTGCCATTATCCTAATTCAAGGGCCTCCCAAAAACCTCATCAAATTTGCTGACCTCTTCTCCCTCCTTAAAAACATGTTCACAACCTGTCTCAGCCCATGCTCCCGCCGCTCCACATCTCGCCCAATCCGCCTAGTGTGCCTTGTCACGCACCAAACACTCCTGCCAATGACCTCGTTACTGGGCATCCCAGCCCTGACACACTGTCACCAATGCATGCCAACCACTGCGCACCCATTCCACCGAACCTTGACATTCAAACGATCCTCGCTCCATTGGCTTCCGAAGCTCCCCCTAGGGCCCACATCACATGCCAACCCAGTTCCGCTATCACGCATACAGCCCATACCCTCAGTTGCTTGTCTAAACCCCCAAGTTTCTGCCCACCGAATCTTCCTGCACTCCGGGTTACGGAAACTCCTACTAGGGCCCACCACACTGGTATGGAAACACCCAATGCGGCCCAGAACCCTGGTCGAGCTAGCCCCTCCACTAGGCCACACTCCCAGTCAAACAAAATCGCTTCCCCCAGTTCGGCCACCTGCCCACAAGACTTTCCCTCTCACAACGACACCAATCGACCTAGCCCCCCTCACTCAGCCCGAATAGCGTGCTTGCGGCCGGCCCTCGGCCCTCGCAAACCCACCTCTAGGCTACCAGCATACCCTATCAGGACCGCTCCCTTGCTACTGGCCCCCTGCCGGCCAGAACCTACCTCTACTAGGCACATTGATAACCTTCACAGTAGAGCCACAGAATTAACCCTGGGCATCCACAAGTCCATTCTGGACCTAAGGCACCTTCTTCACATCACCAAACTCTCCTTCTCCAATTTCCGACTCTCACAGAACGTGACCCACATCCCCACCACAAAGCCCTTCCTTCACCCCCAACCTCTTTCCCTTAGACACCTGCACCCCCGCAAGCAACCCTGCCACCTCGCGGAGGAGGACATTTTTGCTCTCCTCCATACCTACAATCCCACCCCTAGTACGCCTAATCCCTCAGAACTCTCGGAGGAAGAAGTGGCTGACCTCCTCAGTGGTTACGACTCAGCCTTGACCTCCCCATGCCCCTCAGACCTGAGGGAAGTACTCCTGATTGACACGGTTGCATCTAACCATAACAGATCTGCTACCTCCGCACCAGAGGGGTGGTAAAAAGCGACCTTGCTAGAGTTCTCATCTCTGCTTCTACTCTTGACACTCACTCCGACCCGTCCCTACCCGACCTCCTAATAAATTGCCGGTCAGCTGTAAAACATGCATCAGATGTCGCCAACCTCATACTGAGACACAAATCGGACCTAGCAATTTTGACTGAATCATGGCTCAAGGAATCCTCATTGTCAAAAAAGTCAAAAAAGATTTATTGCATAATTAATTAAAAGTATTACAATTTACACATGGTAAAATATTAATACGAAATTTGATACATTTGACTAAAATTGTTTCTCCTCCACAGTTAGAACATAGTGAAAAATGATATTTAAAAACTTTCTTCCAGAGATACTCCCCCTATCTACGGTTCTCAGATTGATTTTGCAAATTTGTGCGATCTTTTACAGTCCCTAGCGTTAAGGTGGTCAAATGTTTTGCCTCTTGACCTACCCCCTGTTCAGCTTGACTCAAACGTTTTTTCACCTCTGCCAGAAATATAGTTCCCCGGCACGCCATGATAATAGAACTCCCTCCAAACCAACATGTTACAGCTTGTCTGCAGGAACGGATCTTTAGCTCATTAAAGGTGGGTTTCAGAAGTCGTTGCCTCTGTGCCATCAGTGCCGGGCAGACACACAGAAAATGGGCCAAAGATTCAGATTTATACCCACATAGTCGACATTGCTCAGTCTGGTGGGCTCCTTTCCAGGAAGGTTGTAGGTCCTTCGAGATGTGCATACCCATTCTATAGTCCATAAAAGCTTTTTTTAGATACTCGTTAGAATGGGAAGTTAAGTAAGCATGTGGTTTTCCTGCTATGAAGGAATTTATAATGGACCAGCCATGTCGCCGTTTTATAAATGTACCTTTATCTTCTTGAAAAGATTTCTTTTTTTGCTGCCATGTTGGCCGATCTACTTAAGCCTGCTTTGTCAATCCCGGCTTCCCAAGCTGCTTCCAACTCCAGCTCTTTCACACAGACTTTCAAGTACTTTCCCCAGGTGCACGGGGTTCCGGACTCCCCTTGGTTTTTTATTTCTTCCCAGCTTAGCCAGTCCATGGAATCTGGATCTGCAGATCTAAGTTTGCAGCACAGTTTTACGAAGTTGCTCATGCTCCTGTATTTCTGGTTTTGCAGACCAAATTCAAGCCTGACATGCGAAGCTGAGGCACATTTTGGGAGATTAAAAACAGCTTTATAGATTTTGGTTTGTAGATCATTTAGTGCGTCGGCTTCTTGCCACACCAGGTGACCAGACCATAGGACAGAATGGGCAAAAAGTGGGCCGACATGACTTTCAACAGGTGCTTGTAATTTGGACAGTCCATTTTTGCTTTTCGTAAGCGGTAAGCGAAAAGTAGGGTTTGAGCTTTTGCACGTAATGCTGTTTTGTGCTCATTTAGTTTTGCTCCCTGAGATATTGTAATTCCGAGGTACTTATAAGACCCTTGCTCTGCCACCTTTGCCCCGTTCGCCATCCATGTATACCCGAGTTTTTTAGGGTCTACTAGGCGGACCACTTTTGTTTTTTCTTTGTTTAGGTCCAGACCTTCCTGTTTCAAATATGCTGCTAATTTATTTAGTGCTCTTTGTAATCCTATTGGCGTTTTACTCAGCAGTACTATATCATCTGCGTATTGCAGGCAAGGAATTTGGAGATTAGACAATGATGGTGGGTGAACTTCATCCAACTCCAGCACGGTTGAGGGGTCGGAGAGGAAAAGATTAAAAAGAGTGGGAGCTAAAACACAGCCTTGTTTTAGGCCTTGGTGCGTTGGTATACTCCTTGTTGTATAGGCTCCGTTGCCCAATTTCACTCTTGCCCAGGTATTTTGATATAGAACTTTTATTGCCTTTAAAAGATTGGTCGGCACACCCCAGGTCTTTAGTTTTCCCCATAATCGCTCTCTGTTAACCCGGTCGAATGCCGATTTGATGTCGACAAAGCAGGCATACAGCCGTGTTCCCTTTGCTACCGCTCTGTACATTAATATTGAAAGGCAGGTCAAGTTGGTAATTGTCCCCATTTTCCGCCTAAAGCCTGTTTGGGACCGGGGGATTCTGTTTGTTTCTTCAATCCAATCTTGCAGGTTTAAAAGAATGCAAGAGGCATAGAGCTTTGCCTCCACATCTATTAAGGATATAAGCCTGTAGTTTGTTGGTTTGCGGTGGTCACCATGTTTAAATATTGGGTGAATGACACTGCCCTTCCAGGATGCCGGGACCTGGTCTTCTTTATAAATATGGTTGAAAAGTGGCGTTGGTGTTTCTGCCTAGAAGGCCGGGTCATGTTTGAAGATGGCGTTTGGCAGCCCATTCGGGCCAGCTGCCCCTTCTGCCTTTAGTCTTGATATCATTTTACACAGTTCCCCTCTGTTGGTTAATTCCGGAAATAAGAACGCTTCTTTTAAAACCTCCTCCGTCTCTAAGGCTTTGATATCTATGTTTTTTATTCCGATTGATTCTTCCTCATTTGTATTTATTGCCCTTAAATCATTCGTGAGGCCTGCAGCTGATATGCAATATAGGGTTTGTACGTGCAAGAACCAAGAATCAGCTCCCACTCCTGCTTCCTGGTGAAGTTGTGATCCTTTATTTAGATCATTTATAATGCCCCAAAAGTACCGACTGTTAGGGTGTTTTCCTGCATTTAGGAGTTTATACCACAACATTTACTTGTAGGAGGACTTTGCAACACTCAGTGACTTTCTGTAAGAGCTTCTGGCTTCAATCAGGTTTCCCTTGTTTGTCTGTAACCCTAGTTTTTTTTGGTGGGCTAGTGCTCGGACCTCTTTAGCAACCCTTCTTTTTTTTGTTCTTAATTCCATATTAAATCAAGGCTCCTTCTTGGAGATACACTTGCTCTGTTTCCCTGATTTTACTTGAAACTTGTGAAGCAAGTCCGAAATCAATTGCTCCCAATTTCTTACGAGGCCTTCATCGTTTTGGGACCCCAGGTCGAATATTCAAGCTTTTGCGGCGGACTGAATTTTTTCCAACCCTTCTCCTCGCCATTTTAATTTCTTTAAGTTGAAGTTTCAAGCATGGTGTAAAAGACTGGGCATAACCGGAGCCAGGGTGGGCACGGTGTTCAAACTAGTTATTTGTGGGAAATGATCACTTTCTGGCCGTTGAGTGATTTGAAATACCTCAATATCTATTATTAGCTCATCACCTACTATGGTGTAATCAATTGTGGAGTTGACGCTTCCACTCAGGTATGTAATTCCTGCCGGCCTGTCCCCCCTTGTGTTTCAGTTCAAAATCGTCAGACCTAGTTCTTTTAAGTTGGTTGCTAGCCTTGGACCACCACTGGACGATGGCATGTTTCCTTTTGCCCTCTTTTTGCCAATTAGATCGCAGTTGAAATCCCCTGAGATGAACATTGGACTTCCTGAGTATGTTCTTTGCATCAATTTTATCAGTGAAGTTAAACTTGCATGTTTTTCTTGATGTAACTTCCTGTCTGGGTGGATATAAACATTGATAATTAAGATTTGCCACTGTTCGGGCCCAACTGTCAGGGTTTCAGAGATTTTAATCACTTGTACCCAGTTAAATCCCACATCCAGTACTTCCGCTATTTTTGGGCTATGTAGGTTGATAAACCCCCCGCGGGTGCCCGAAGTTTGAGAGTCTTTCTGCCAAGATATGGTGGTCCTTAAATCCTGATATTACTGTGGGTGATAGTTTCCATGACTCCTGAATCAAGATTACATCTTGATGATAGAAGAAGGCTTGTGTGTCATGGTCCAGCTCCATTTCTTGGAAGCCATGCTCGTTCCATGAACAAAGTGAGAGGCTTGTTGGTTTGTTAACACTCTGCATGTCCTTCCTCGTGCAGGGTGTCGTAGAAGATTTTTGCTCCGGGTTAGGTAGCCTTATTGCCCAGGACCGTGGGGACCCAAGACCAATCCATTCTTTCCCGGCTACACTGACTAGTTATTTGCTCTTTTTCTTTTGGGTGTGCCCTATCCCTTAACCTTGATGCAACAGGTGAGGTGGCACGTGCGCCTAGTAGACAGGAAAAGGGAGGTCCTCTTTTCCCGTTCCCCTTTGTTTCGTTGTGAGGGCTGTTTTGTAAGGGATAGGGGTATCTTGGGCGTATGTGTCGGGCGATTGATATACCCCATATTTCAAAGTGGGGTTTTGTCGAAAATATCTTATCTGCGATGGCCTTTGAGGCCCATGTTGTGACGGTGTCTTCGGTGTCTGTATTATGACGATTTTTTTAAAATTCAACAGCCAGAAGGTCCTGTGTTGTTATCTCTCTTAGTGCTGGTGTTGCATGAAGAAATTTTACCAGGTTGCCTCGATTGAGGATATTCTGTGGCCCCTTTGTTGGATATTCTGGGATAAATGTTAATTTGTGATGTGGTGATTCAGGGTCGTAAGGGGGTTCTTTAGACAGTTGTGAAAAGCCTGCTTTAGTCGATAGAGGCTTGATGGATTCTTTAAAATTGTTTTTTTTGGAGCAGGCTTCCGGTTCCTGGTCCATTTTCACCAACTTCGTTGAATTTATATTACTTTGATTTTGCTCCGATTTATACTGCTCATTTGAAAAGGGTATAGGTTCCCTTTGAAATAGCGCGCAGCTACGCTTTTTTTCCAAAACTGTAACACACATGCGGGATTGTACAATGTTCGACTTTAGTTCTGATAATTCTCCTTGATGTCCGTTTAAGGTTGTTCCCAATTTTGCAGATGTATTCTGCATGCTGGTAATTATTGGGCCGAGGTTGATATCCGTTTTAGGCAAACTTTGTGTACCGGTGTTTTCTCCCAAAGGTCGTTTTGGCTTTGTTTGCTCAGGACCTCCATTATCAGTAATACTGGTAGGGTCTATAATTTCTTGCCGCGGTTTATGGTCTTTCGTTAAAGCTGATCTTGTTTCTCTTTGATGACTATGGGCTGTGGTCGATGAGAAACTTGTAGTACAGGATTGTTTTGAGGGTATTGCTATGACTTCCTGTCTTAGTTCTCCATCCCTCGAGGGGGTTTGAGTGCCCAGCTTGTCTGGCGAGTGAATTATTCCCTCCTTTCCGCCTTGCGGCGTAGTCAGCAATAACGCATCGGTTTCCTGTGGGGTATTTGTTTTAAAAATCGGGAAGAAGTTGCCTAGATTGGGTTTTGTTGCTGTTTATACTTTAATCTGGCTTTCCTGGCCTTTTTCTTTTGCCTCTTGGTTGGTTTTTCCTCCCTGATGGATTTTCTGGAGTGCTGTGTTGATTCCAGGTCTAATACCGACCTTTCTTGCCCCGCTTCCCCTAAGTTGTATTCGGTATCCGGTTGCGGGTTGTTGCTTATGAGCTCGTTTCTGCTCGTCGTGTTGTCTGAAGGTGACTTTTCCAAATTTAGATCAGATTCTTTTTCCACCGGATAGCGGGGATGTTTTACCTCCCCTAGGATGTCCGTCAGAATAGTTGGCAAACTTGCTAACTTTTCGATTATAATTCCACATCCACAGTTACACTGTTGTTTGTTGAAGCAGGTATAGGCATCTAATTTCCCCTGATTTATTACTAGTGACGAAATTGAGTCCAATTTTTTATTTATGCCCGCAATGTGCCACTAAAGTAATAAGGTCTATCTGCACCTCCATTTTATTCGATTGGTAGTTCAGGACCTTTATGGCTTGTCTAGAGACCTTAATAAGGTCCTAGTCCATGATGTAGATGGTTGATCTCCTTGTGTCTTGCTTAAATCTTTAAGATCTGAGCTCATCGTGCTGCCTGATGAAATAGTTATTGGTGCAGTTTGATTTGGATGACTGTAGTTTATTGGCATGATGTTGCTATCATTTATTGTGAGGTTTTGTTGGTCTCTTTTTTCCACTGGGCAGCGTGGGGTAGACATAGCCAAGCCAGGGCTTAGGTGTTGATATTTGGGACTAGGTTCAGTTCGTAGGGCTCTGCCTTGAGTATCTAAGTACATGGAAATTCTCTCTGTTAGTTCCTCCAATTCGGAGTCATTTGATAAATACAGTGGTTTTAGCCATGGGTCCCTATCACGAGGGGATGTAGAGGATGAAGTGCTATGACTTGGTGATCCCTCCTTGGTACTTATTGAGCCTTTAAGAGCCATTACTTCAACCAGTTCGGTGGGTATTACGCTGTTGTTCGTATTCCGACAGAATACAAGGAGATCATCCGCGATATCCTTTGAGTTTTCTGTGTAGTCTTTGCCCCAAGATAGGGGTTCGGATGATGCACTTGGGCGGTGACAACCGCTGATTTTCCCCGGGGTAGAGGGCCCTTGGGCTGCGGAGAGGGATTTGACCCTTGTTGATCATAGGTCCTGTTCAGCAGGCTTTTAGCCGGTGGGGAGGGTGCGTTAATTGGGGAAATGGGGTTTGGCAAACTGCTAGCCTCGGCTGTTGGTGCGTAAATTGCAGCGATTGAATCCTTATAATAAAAGAATTTTAAGAGCCCCGATTTTCGTGTGGAATTCAATGTGGTTTCAGGAGTTGGTGCTGAAACCAGCCTCTCCCTTGGACTCAATAGGACCCCTATCGGTTTGTCTTCGTGCATTTAGCTTCCCTGATTTTTTTTTGGGGGGCTTTTTGCTTTCCGCTGGTTGTCGCATTTTCCCAGATCTCATTTCCCCAGCTCGAGCTGGGAATACGCTCCTGTCACCTCCTTATGCTCTTCCTTGTGGCTCTTTATCCCCTCCTTACCCCCCTTTGTTCCTTGATGGAGGGGTACTAGGGTCTTGGCGTGGTCCAATACAGACCAACACAGGAGTGTATGGAGGACAAACTGCGGTTTTTATGAGTTTTATGAGCCAGCAGGTGGTAAAGCTGGCTCCCTCTTCCTCCCGCAGATAGTCTTCGTCCTTACGCCTGGCTCTTCAATTCGATTTTTCTAGCTGACTGTCTGCCTATCTTGCTAGCCCGCTGGGCTACGGGCTGCTATCCACTATTCGTCACCCTTATCGCCCTTGTCACCCTCGTGGCGCAAGGGTAGTGGCCACCTGCTGTCTTGACTGTTGCTTTGCTCCCTGCTCTAAGCCCCACTAAGTCCTGGGGGGACTGGAGGGGGCTACTATAGTCTGTGAGCAGTGCTAGCCGTGCTAGCAATCCGGGGTGAATACTGGTAAGTACATGTACAGGTAAGAAAAGGTGAGGCGGGACCTTTGCGGGACCTTTGCGTGGGGCTGCGCTCTCACCTCGCTCCTTTCGTTGCCTCCCGCCTGCTGCTTGCCGCGGCTCTCCTCTCTCCCCCGCGGGGGATCGCCGCTGAATGCTGAGAGCCGATTGCCTGGGTCCCTGGGTGCCACTGAGGCTGTGAGCCTCCCGCTGCCGCTGCCGCTGCTCCTCCGCCCTGCTCTGGAGGGGGGAGGGGGCTCCGGGGCGCTTGTTTTTGAGCCCGGTTCTGGTTCAGGTTAGAGCGGGTTAAGGCACGGCTCGGGCTCGGACTCGGCGGTGGTGCTGCTCGGTGCTGCTCGGAGGTGCTGCTGCTCGGGCGGCGGCGCCGGATTCACTCGGGTTCCTTCGAGCTTCTCAGGTGGCTTTCTTCCGCGGTTTCATCCGCGGCTCTTTTTCGCAGATTTTTGCAGCTCTCACTTTCACTGCTGCACAGCCGCTCCTTCTCTGCTCTAGCGCTCACTAGCTCTCTGGCGCCAAATGAATCCTCACTGTCATACCTAGACCTCCTTGTCCCACCCAACTATAACATCGTAAGTATGGACAGGCACTCAAAGAAAAAAGGGGGCGGCATTGCTTGCATCTACCGCTCCAACCTCCTGGTCACAGAACTACCGGTGGACCCTACAGACTCCTGCGAATACCTCGCACTCTCTATTTCCAACAACACTTCACAGCTGTGCAAACTACACATCTTTTACCACCCCCCAGGTAAGAACCACACCTTTACGGACCTCCTCACGGAAATCATCACATCCAAGATTTCTCCAAACTCAAATTACATCTTCCTTGGAGACTTCAACTTGCATTGGAATGAACCAAAGGATCCCCAGGTCACTGCCACTAGACACTTCTTGGCCGATCAAGCCCTTATCCAAGCCTGCTCCCTCCCTACTCATTCGAAAGGTGCCACCCTACACTGGATCATTGCTAAAGAAACAGCGGTCAAACTTATCTCTATTGACCCTTGTGATTGGTCTGACCACCACGCCATCACCTTCCTCCTGTCCAGCACCCGTAAGACATGGACACCTCAACCCGTGATTCCCAAATGATGGGTTAGAGACACCAAGAACCTTGATCATGAAAAACTGGCAGCTTGTTTTAGGACCGATCTACACCCCCCCAACCCCCTCAGTACACTTCGGTCAGCAAGCTAGCTGATTATTACTCTTCTACCATATCCGACATTCTAGACGACCTGGCACCGTTAAAACTAAAAAGAACCCAGATCAAAGACCGAAATCCCTGGTTCAGCGGATCCCTCAACAAGGAGAGAAGATCCCTTCGACAGACTGAACGTAACTGGAAACAACACCCTTCAGCAGCACATCTAAAACTTCTCCGCCAGGCCAGAAATGCCTACAATAAGAAAATCCTTAACTCAAAAAATAATTCTTCAGAACGGAACTGGAGAACGCCAAATCGACCTCGTAAGCTGTTCGACTTGGTCAAACACCAATTCAACAAACTAGCGAAAACCTCCAAAGAAATACCAAAACCCCTAATAACAAGTGAGGAATTCTACTCCTTCTTCTGCAACAAAAACTCTGCCATAGGTAACAAACTCAAATCCGCAACTCAACACCAAAATCAAAATCCGACAGCTCTACCTCTTCTCCTCGCGTTGTCCTCCCAAACCTCACCCAAAAACCTAGCGCACTGGTCCAATTTAAAAATCTATGACAAACACTCTATCTCGAAAATTCTTGCTTCCTTAAACCCGAACAATCACTTCAATGATCCTCTCCCATCTAACTGCCTAGTTGCAGCCTCTCATGCCATCATCCTTTCCTGGACCGCAATAATCAACGCCTCCCTCCTCCAAGGCTCAATTTCGGACTCGTCAAGGCTGGCCAAGTTGTCCCCATCCTAAAAAAAACCTACGCTAGACCCTCCCTGCTTCCGCTGAGAACTATAGACCCATTTCTAACATCCCACTTCTAGCAAAAGTTCTGGAAAAATGTGTACAACAGCAACTGAGCCTACACATCAACAAATTTCACCTGTTAGATGACTTCTAATCCGGGTTCAAATCAGGTCACAGCACGTGAAACCACCCTCCTCCACATTGTAGATGACGCTCTCCAAGTCCTTGACCAAGGCAAAACCTGTCTCCTAATCCTCCTAGATCTTTCCCCTGCCTTCGACACGGTTAACCACCAATTTCTCCTGAAACGCCTCAAACTCAGGATGGGGTTGGAGGGCACCGTCCTTGAATGGTTTAGATCCTTCCTCCAAAACCGCACAAAGAGAGTCCTCATCAAAGGTAATCTATCCGCCCCTTCTCCGGTCAGAATAGGAGTTCCCCAAGGATCGACCCCCTCACCTACCCTCTTCAACCTTTACCTTGAACCTCTCACAGAGGTTCTACGGCCGCTAATATCTTCTACCATATGTACGCCGACGATACACAAATCTACATAAAAATCTCTTCCCCATAGGAGATTTTCTCCCTGAATGAGGCCTGAAGCTAACAGTTCACTGGCTCACCGCCAACCAGCTTAAATTCAACGCAAATAAAACTGAATTCCTTCTGATCTCTCCACCCAAACCCAACCCAGACATTCAGGGATGGATCAAGACCATCTCAGCTCTAAACTGCCCTCCTACCATTGTTGACTCTGCAAAATCCCTTGGAATAACCCTGGACGGCAGCTTGAACATGCGTGGCCATATAAACTCAATGGCCAAGACGGCTAGATTCCATCTGAATTACCTAAGAAACCTGAAACCAGTCCTCGATGTGTCTGACCTTAAAACGGCAGTACAGGCACTAGTCATTTCCAAATTAGAATATGGATGCACTACTCTTTCTGGGCTACCCAAAACATATCTGGCCCCATTGAAAGCCTGCCTCAACACCGCTGCCAGACTACTAACTGACTCAAAGAAATTCAACCACATCTCTCCCCACCTCAAAGCACTGAACTGGCTTCCCCTAGAGTCCAGAATCCAATTTAAACTGGCCTGCATTACTCACAAAGCTCTTTATAACAACTTCCCTGCATTTCTGGCACAAAAACTTGTGGTATCAGGTGGACCCAGAAACTCCTGTTCTGCCAAAGACCTACTGCGGAAACCTGCACGGTTACGGAAAATAAAACTTACAACCGGGCCTTCACTGGGGCTGCGCCAAGGATTTGGAACTCTCTCCCACCCGCCATCAGAAGACTTCCGTCCTTGGCAAACTTTAAGAAGGACACAAAAATCTTCCTAATGGGTAAATACCTTGCCTAACGAACACGTTACATTATTATCTTTCTATGGACAATACCCATTCCAGCACCCCTGGGCATTCCCCCAAGAGCTGAGACTATATACTTTCCTGTACAATGTATCTACCTATTTTAATTTCCCTCCCACTTGTAGCCGGGACTTTGACTACTTGTTTCCTTGCATTATGTATCCCTATTTTACCCAATTGAAGCCTCCCTTCCCTTTGCTTTGTACACCACCCCTTAATACTGTAAAGCGCTCTGATACCCTCAGGGTCTCGTTCGCGCTCTATAAAACTATAAAATAAATAAATGATCTCCTTCCCACTACGCAATCTGGGTTTAGGGCTATTTACAGCACAGAGTCTGCCCTGCTGGAGTGACTGAATACCTTAAAGATCAGCGTGATGATGGGGAAGAGCAATTCTGATCTTGTTAGATCTGTCAGTGGCATTCAATACGGTGCCCCGTGGGATGGTCTTAGGAAGATTAAATAACATGGGCCTAAAAAGGAATGCATTGGCATAGATTACATCTTTTATGGAACACAAGGAACAGGTCATTTGAACTCCTCCCTTCTCTGCCGCAATGCCAAACATAAAGGTGGGAGTCCCGCAGGGGTCTGCTTTAAGTCCCACCCTATTCAATCTGTATATGTCACCAATAGGATCATTAGCAGAGGCACATGGCACAAAAATTGTCTCTTATGCTGATGATACACAGCTGATTTTTTCATGCAAGAAAGGGGATGACTTTAATGGAAAGGTAATTAGATCCTGCCTTACCAATATTTTTAAATGGTTGAAGCAGAATCAGTTTAAGTGCAACCCCGATAAAACCGAGATTATATTCTTCCGCCAACCTGTGAAGAACTATTGGGCTCAGTGGTGGCCTTCAGATCTCTTTTCTACCAGCACTGCCCAATCAATAGTGAAAGAACTAGGTATCCACACTGACAACGAGCTATCGATGCAGGCCCAAGTTCAAACCCTAGTAGGAACCTGTTTTGGAGTACTACGGATGCTCAAATAATTTCTACTGCTTCTCCCCCTCAATTCCAGGAAGACAGTGGTTCAGGCTCTGATCACGTCCAGACTGGACTATGCTAATGCCCTCTATCTGGGTTTACCGGACTACCTGTTACAGCGTCTTCAGGTAGTGCAGAATTCAGCAGCAAGAGCTTTTCTTAAACCGAAACCTAGATCACATATGACCCCGCATCTGAGGTCCTTACATTGGCTCCCAGTTAGGGAGAGAATAAAATTCAAGGCCCTGGTTATTTTTATTAAAGCCTTCCATGGAACAGGTGCCGCCTACCTTAGAAAACGAGTCAGCCGTTATGTGCCCACCATGACACTCAGATCGTCCAATGATGACCTGGCTTGCATCCCCAAAGCTCGTCTGGCACGCAAAGGCAGATCCTTTGGCCTTTTGGGAGCACACATTTGGAATAAACTACAGGCAGCTCTGAGATCTGTGACAGTGCTCTACCACTTCAAAAATACCGCTGAAAACTTGACTATTTAAAATCTAATGTTAAAGACGAAACGGGTTTTAGTAGGCAGGAAGTGGTGGCGCTCTAGAAAAGTTAACGTTCAATCACTAAACAGTACAAAGTATTAGAGTGGTGCTGTCAGGGAGGGGAGACCCTTAAAACCCCTCAATCCGAGTGGAGCAAGCCACAAAAACATAAATTCACAACAAGTCCTGCACACTCAAAGTAACAACACACAATGTGTAAATAAATGTTCTGAAGTAACCATCCAATGTAGCAGTAAATTCTGGAGTGTAGGTTCTCCCTTTTAATCGGTCATCAGGTACAGGTTATGCACAGCCAGCCGACACATGTTTCATTGCAGAAAAACAGTATTCTACAACTCTTTAGGGCTTATTTGCTGTATCCAAAGTCAGAAAAGGCCCAATTCCGGTGATAATTCCAACCCGGAAGGGTAACTGTGTAAAGAGGTAAGTCACGAAACTTACAGATCTTGTAATGACCTGTATGTAATCTTATAGCGAGTAGAGAGACGCCAGAATAAACAGCCAGTCCTGCGTATATCAATTGGCAAATAAATTTCAGCACCTTGGATAAAAAGAGTAGACGATAATCAAGGCGAGCCCGCTTGGTTCCGACAACACGGGTACGTGTCGTGGTGCCTACAGTAAATGTCCCGATCCCTCCATCTGGCATCTCACAATTGAACCAGAACTAATCTAAGCCACGTAGGATGTGCACTTGTTAATTGTCAGTGCTGGCACACTCTTGAAGGTGTAGCTGTGCGCTACAAATACGGGCCATTCATTCATTCATTCATTCATTCATTTAACCACTCTAATAAAGCTATCTACCTGATCATTGGCTTCTGGATGGAAAACAGCAATCCTCCTATGTGTCACTCCACACCGGGCACGATAATCCTGAATACATTTGCTGACAAATTGCAGACCATTATCGGTAACCATTTCTTGGGGAATCCCCTCCCTGTAAAAAATCTCATCCAAAAACTTGATAACTACTTCAGACGTCACCTTCTTCACCATCTTGATCTCCTGCCATTAAGAATAATAATCAATAAGTACCAATGCACAAGTTACTTATCTTCGGTAACGATATATCTGTAAGAAACAGTAGTTAGTATTAGATTCCTTACCTTAGAACAGGGGTCTCCAAACCGGTCCTGGAGGGCCGGATCCATTCCAGATTTTTGGGATATCCCCATTGAGATACATGTAGTAATTTTAAAAATCTGGCATGGATCCGGCCCTCCAGGACCGGTTTGGAGACCCCTGCCTTAGAATATCCCCAGGCGTCAGACTTGATCCACAAACCTTTGCGTAGCAGTACCCTTGCGCATCGGTAGGCGTCGACTGAGGCTCTGCGCCAGAAACGCAGAGCCATGATAAAAACCAACACTGGTGCCATGAAACTAGGGCCCTGAAAGGGGATGACCGTAACCATAGATATCGGTTCGCAGAACAGGGAGGATGGGTGGGGCGGTAAGGATTCTAATACTAACTACTGTTTCTTACAGATATATTGTTACCGAAGGTAAGTAACTTGTGCATCTGAAATAAACAGGTTAGTATTAGATTCCTTACCTTAGAATAGATACCCCAGCAATACCAACCCCGGTGGTGGGACTGCGAACCAATAATCACACCAAAAAGTCCTGGAGGACGGAATGGCCAAAGGAGCCATCCCTCCAGACTTGGCTGTCCAGGCAGTAGTGTCTTGCGAATGTGTGCAGCCTGGCCCACGTAGCTGCCTGACAGATGTCCTGCAAGGGGACTCCCCGGCCCAGGGCAGTAGTAGCCGCCGTGGCCCGAGTGGAATGGGCCCTCAGCCCAACAGGAGGCCCCTTTTAGCCAAAGAGTAGCATGCCTTGATGCACAACACGACACACCAAGAGATGGTCCGTTTGTGCACTGCCCATCCCTTCTTAGCGCCTCGTAACCAACAAAGAGTTGATCATCCACCTGTAACTGGCGTGTGCGATCCAGATAGTATGAGAGCGCACGTTTTGGGTCCAGACAGTGGAGCCGCTCTTCCTCTTTAGAAGGATGCGGAGGCGGAAAGAAGGTGGGCAAGGTGATGGGCTGCCCGATGTGGAAAGCTGTGACTACCTTGGGCAGGAAAGAGGGTCTTATCCGCAACACAACCTTGTCTGGATGGAAAGAAAGGAAAGGAGGTTTGGAGGAAAGAGCCTGGACCTCGCTCAATCTCCTGGCAGAGGTGATGGCAACCAGGAAAGCAGTCTTAAGCGTAAGAAGACGGAGAGGACAGTTGTGAGGCGGCTCAGAAGGAGCGCACATCAGGTAAGTCAGAACCAGGTTCAAGTCCCACTGGGGCATCACGAAAGGAACAGGGAGAACATATGAGTGATGTTCTTCAAGAACCTATTTACAATCGGGGACTTGAACAAAGAAGGCTGATCAGGTAGCCTTAAGAAGGCGGAAAGGGCAGAAAGGTAGCCTCTGATAGTGCCCAGAGCAGAGCCCTGCTGGGCAAGAGAAAGAAGGAAGAGGAGAACCTCAGAAAGGGGGACAGAGAGTGGATCCACAGCCTTTGCTGTGCACCATGCCACAAATCTGTTCCTGTTGTGGAGGGACGCCTGGCTGCCAAAATCACATTAAAAACTTCAGGAGGCAAGTCATATGGCCTCAACTGTCGCTACTCAATCTTCAAGCATGGAGGTGGAGACTGGACAGGTTCGGGTGGAGGACCGTCCCCTGCTGCTGTGACAGAAGGTCCTCCTGAAAAGGCAGACGAATCAGGGGATCGACAGACATGCTGAGTAGCTCGGGATACCAGTATCTTCGTGCCCAGTCCGGAGCCACAAGGATAACTTGGGTCCTGTCGCATCTGATCTTCTTCAGCACTCTGGGCAGAAGTGGTATAGGTGGAAAGGCGTACAACAGACTCCAGCTCCACTTGCGATGAAATGCGTCTCCGAGCGAGTGCCGCCTTGGAAATTCCAACAAACAGAACTCATGACATTGCGCGTTCTCTTCTGTGGTGAATAGATCTAACCAAGGCTCTCCCCACTGCTGAAAGAGGCCTTGCGCCACGTCCGAGTTCAGACGCCATTCGTGATCCATCATGCACCGACGGCTGAGTACGTCCGCCCTGGCATTCAGGGAACCTGCCAGGTGTTGAAGCACAAGGGTCATGCCCTGATGTTCCAGTCTCTGCCAGAGGCGCAGAGCCTCCTGGCATAGGGTCCACGGCCCCACCCCGCCCTGTTTGTTGCAGTACCACATGGCGGTGGTGTTGTCCGTGAACACCTGCACTACACTCGCCCGGACAGAGGGGAGGAATGCCTTCAGTGCAAGCCGGATCGCCCGCAGCTCCAGAAGGTTGATGTGGAGCCAGGACTCCGCCGGAGACCAGAGGCCTCTGATCTCCGCCTCTCCCATGTGGCCCCCCCAACGCTGGAGGGACACGTCCATCACAACTACGTACTCCGGTTGGGGTAGGGAGAGGGATCTGCCGCTGGCCCAATCGCGGTCCGTGAGCCACCACTGCAACTGTCTTGCAGTGCCCTCCGAGATCAAGACATCGTCGGACAAGTTGCCCTGATGCTGGGCCCACTGAAAATTCAGGTCCCACTGCAGAGCCCGCATCTGCCACCTGGCGTGATGCACCAGAAGGATGCAGGAGGCCATCAGCCCCAGAAGCCGCAGCGTCAACCTGACCGAGACTTGGGATAACGGCTGAAAGATCGGAATCAGAGCCTGAATATCCTGAACCTGCTTTTCGGGGGATAAACCCAAAAATGCTCCGAGTCTAGAACCGCTTCGATGAAGAGGAGCTTCTAAGAGGGACACAGGTGTGACTTCGGCACATTGATGGAAATCCCCAGCAGGTGCAGGAGGTCGGCCGTAGTCTGGAGGTGGCTGACGACTGTCTGGGGCGAGCCCGCCTTCAACAACCAGTTGTCGACGTAGGGAAAGACTGAAACCCCTAACATGCGCAGATGAGCTGCGACCACCGCCATCACTTTCGTGAACACCCGTGGGGCGCTGGTTAGGCCGAAGGGGAGCACGGTAAACTGAAAGTGCTCGTGGCCTACCGTGAACCGCAGGTAACGCCGGTGGGCTGGCAGGACGGGGATATTAAAATAAGCGCCCTGCAAGTCCAACGCTACCATCCAGTCTCTCGGGTCCAGGGCAGCTAAGACCTCAGCCAGTGTCATCATCTTGAACTTCTCCTTCCGGAGGAAGCCGTTGACGTTCCGCAGGTCCAAGATAGGGCGTAGGTCCCCTTTGCCCTTCTTGGGTACCAGAAAGTAGTGGGAGTAACAACCACACCCTACTTCTGGCCCAGGAACGCGCTCGATGGCCCCCTTGGCCAAGAGGGCCATAACTTCCTCTTGTAGAAGTTTCAAGTGATCCCCCGACACGTGGTGGTACTGCGGTGGCATGGCTGGAGGGGACGCCTCGAAGGGGAGGGAGTAGCCCCTTCGGACGATTTGCAGCACCCACCTGTCTGATGTGACAGTGCGCCAGTGGAGGTGGTGATGGCGAACCCTGCCCCCCACTGGCATCACATGGGCCTGAAAGCTCGGACTAGGAGGGTTTTGAGGCCGATGCTGTAGGGGTAGGTGTGGACTGGCCTCGCCGTTGTCCCCGACCGCCGCAACGGCGGTTTCCACGTCCGCCACCATGCTGGATGGTAGTCTGTGGCCCGTGGACGGCAGGACGTGTGGGGGTGCCCCTTCCTTGGCCACGAAAGGAGTGAAAGGCAGCCGTTTGCTGGCACGGGCCGAGAGGCCCAAGGACTTGGCCGTAGTCCTGGAGTCCTTAAAGCGCTCAAGCGCATGGTCTGCCTTGTCGCCAAAGAGGCGACGGCCATCAAACGGCATGGCATGTCCATAAAGGTGTTTTGGACATCAGCCGAAAAGTTGGCAGACCTCAACCAGGCATGGCGACGAATCGCCACCGTCGTTGCCATCACTCTGCACAGTGAGTCCGTGGTATCCAGCGCACACCGGATGGAATACCGTGCCACATCTCGACCCTCCGCAAGGGCTTGGGTGAGTTTAGTCCGGACCCCCTCCGGACATTGTGGCAGCACGTCCGCGACCGTGTCCCACAGAGAGTGGGTGTAACGGCCCAAGAGGCACGCGGTGTTGACTGACCGCAACCCCAAACTCAGGGAGGAGAATACCTTTTTCCCGTATTGCTCATACCTCTTGGATTCCTGATCGGGGGGAGCCGCTGGGAATGCGGTCTGGGAGTTAGAGGCCTGGATGACCAGGCTCTCGGGGTTGAGGTGGGTGGACAGGAAGCAAGGGTCGCCCGGAGCCGGACGGTGGCGCTTGGCCACGTTCCTATCTACAGGCGGACCTGTAGCAGGCTTGGACCAAGTACCCAGAAAAACGTCTGACAAGGCCAACGACGCCGACGACAGATGCGGAGCCGCAGACGACGCCTACCGACGCGCAAGGGTACTGCTACGCAAAAGTTTCCGGATCCGGTCTGACGCCTGGGGATATTCTAAGGTGAGGAATCTAATACTAACCTGTTTCTTTCAGATCCATATGACTCCTGCCAAGGCAAGACAGCAAAAGGACCATTAATGTCCAACCCTAACTTCCTCCATGGGCCTTCAGGAAACTCAACAGATTGTGGATCGGTGCATAGGGCTCTGGCAAACTTATCACTTAATGCACACGGATCACACAACCTCACCTGGTACTCAACACACATATCAATACCAGGCCACCAGAAACTTTCCTTGACTCTCCTAGTGCCTGAAATCTCCATGTGCCCTTCATGAGCCAATTGAATAATCTTGTTTGTCAAAAATTGAATGGCGGAACAAACTTCAGGCCACAATCCCATTTTCCACTGCCAACTCTTCTCGCGCCTTGAAATATGCCATTAGATCACCAGTCATCTTCCTTTCTACAGCCAACCTTAGCAATATACAATCCATTACTTTACTGAGCTCAGTGTTTCTTTCCATTTCTGCTAACCATATGTCCTCCTGAACGATAGGACAAAATGCACCAATCAAATTGATATCCCTTAACGTGGAAGCTACTTTACAATCCTCCTTGTCATCGTCCTCTCGATCCCCTGAGGGTACAGACAATCTTGACATGCAATCAGCATGCAAATTACATTTCCCATTCACAAACTCCAACTGATACTGATAGCTTTGCAATCTATAAACCAACCTCGCCAATCTTGTCGACATGGTACAACCACCACCAGGTGCCACTGTCATCATGTAAACTAAAGGCTTATGATCTGTCTTTATGATGAATTTAGTCCCCCATAAAAAAGTTCTAAAATGCTCCGCACCCCATACGCAGGCCAATAACTCCTTCTCTATCACAGAATAATTCTTCTCTGCATCCCTCAGTACTCTGGATGCGTATTCAACTATCCATTCTCTGCCGTTATCACTCTGCATCAACACACACTCTAATCCACTGTTGCTGGCACCTACCATTAACACACACTGCTTGCCAATCACAAAAGGATTCAAACAAGGAGCATTCACCATGCACTCCTTCAGCTGCTAAAGGCTATGCTCACATCTTGTGTGCACACAAATACCGCATTCTTCTTTAATAAACATCTGAAAGGGTCCCCTACACAAATACCACATTCTTTTTTAACAAATATCTGAAAGGGTTCACTTTAGATGTATAATTAGAAATGAACTTCACATAAAATACTGTCAGACCAAGAAACGCCACCAATTCCTCCTTAGATCTAGGTACAGGATCATTAATGATACTATCAACATGGCTTTTCTTTGGTTTGATACCTTCCCCAATAATATTGTGCCCCAAATATTCCACCTCCAACCTCTTAAATCTGCATTTGTCAACTCGCAACGTAAGACCTTTCAGTGACAATGCAGCAATCACTTTTTTTTAATTGTGATCATGCTCTTAATGATTCTTTCCAAAAATTAAAAATCGTCTTGGAATGCCACAACGCCAGACAATCCCTCCTGGGGTTCCTTCCGGAGTCTTTGGAATATGGAGGACGTGCTGGCAAGGCCAAAAGGTATGTGACAAAATCTGAATAAACCTTCAGGAGTTATAAAAGCAGTGAGATTTTTAGACTCATTATCCAAGACAACCTGTAGATAGGCACTGGCAAGATCATTACATGAGAATACTCTTGCCCCAGCAAGTGTGGTGACCATTTCATGCAAATTTGTAAGAGGATGAACATCGGCCCAGATGAGAATATTATGACTGCGCAAGTCGACACACAATCTCAATTCACCGGAATGTTTAACCAAAATAATGACCAGAGATACTCATGGTGATGATTCAACTGGCTCAATAATGTTTTTGTTACAAAGATCACACAACATATCTTTAAGTTTGCCTCAGGCACATTCCTGAATCTGTGGCGCACAGGAACAGCACCCTCAACAAGTTTGATTCAGTGCTTAAAACCTCGGTAGATCCCCAACTCATCACTAAATACATTGAGAAAAAGCACATTTAACTCTTGAGTGAACTTGGTAGTATAATCACAGCTGGTTTTCAAAGGCTCTATGGCAAACACGGGAGATTCAGATCCAATTTTTTACCCATCTCCTCCTGGTGTGGCCAACCTAAAAGTGATTGACCCATCTTAGCTATTTAGATATTACCAAAAGTATGACGACCTGCAAACTCCAAATTGGCCGAAAGATACCCCACAAGATCAATTTTGTGAGCAGTGTACCCACCGGGGGCTAGATCCGGACTGCTTAAGCTAACATTAGGCCAGTTCTTCTTGACAATGTCATGAGACAAAATAGTGTACCAAGCACATGAGTCTACTAGCACATGTGTACCAACACCATCAATAGTGATAGTGCACAAAGGAAAATTGGTATGATTTTCACTCTTACATAATTTCAAAACAGTATTAATATCTTGTTCATCACAATCATATGGAATGTCGAATTAGTCATATTTGTGCAAAAAATTTACCCTCCTGGGAGTTGGTCTGCATACCTTGCTGAAATGCCCTTTCTTGCCACATTTTTAACAAGACCTCTCAATTGCAGGGTAATTCTTAGAATTACCAAAAGGCCCACTGC
Source organism: Lissotriton vulgaris (assembly GCF_964263255.1). Lineage (NCBI taxonomy): Eukaryota > Metazoa > Chordata > Amphibia > Caudata > Salamandridae > Lissotriton > Lissotriton vulgaris. The sequence continues at coordinate 1,531,876,714 of NC_141685.1, forward strand.
TACCACATATATAACACACATTAGCCCCTCTCCTGTTCTCTTGTCTCATATCCTTGAACCCAAAAAATGCTTTAACACTGCCAGTTTTCTTTCTGGTTCACATTCTTCTCACTCTAATACCTCAACATAAGCTAAAAATACGGGGTCCCAAATTTCCCAGGCCATAGGTGGTTCTCCTGAAACTGTGAGAAAAGGTGGTGGCACACTTCCTGACATAATGGTGCTTTATAGTCTAAATGTACACAGTGAGTCACATTGCAATAGATATGTTATACCAAAATAAGAAAAGTAATCACAGTTGTCTTAAAAGATAATCATAGAACAGGTGTGTGCATCACTGTGCTGTGAATACACACCAAAAGTGCAGAGTTTAAGCGATGAATCCTTTGGAGAAGCCCCAACTGTACTCACAATGTAAATCAAATGCAGTACAGTACTCGAAATGCTGTTTCCTTCGTTGGAAAAAAAATACCTGCCTTTAAATATCATAAGTTGCTGTTCGGACTGCAGAAACGAGCTTCAAACACAGAGTGGCAAAGTTAATGCTCCTCGTTATGAAAATGGAGGTATCTCGCCAAATACAACAGGTGCAGTCGGAAAATTAATCATTCGTATCCACTTGCCAAGGAGCCAATTAAAACAATGCTGGCCAAATTGGACCAATAGCGCACCGGCAAAGCAAAAAATACTTCTTAATAGCCAATCCGCTTCAGCTGTAGTATTCCTCAAATAGAGTAGCGCATAGTTTCGCCCACTCGTTGCCAGTGTAAAGAAAGTATATACCGGATATTGTTGTTTCCAATTTTCAGCAAGAATCACAAGTAACTCCGGTAAGCTTAATTCATTAGTTTATTCACGGCCCGAAGGCTTGTATGTTTTCCCCCAAGCATCCAGTAACATTGTTATCCCAACTGACCCCCCTGTGACCTATATATACAACCCCCACATTTGAAAGCATACAGCCAACATCGTCCATGCAGGAAACATCCCTTGAATATAAACACAGTGCTTCAAGCAGTGTTCACCCCATGCAATAGTAAAGAGTAGGAGCCAGGAGTGCTGAATCCAGCTCATATGGTAGCAGCAGAAATAGCATGTCCAGTACTTAAGAAAAGGTGCACATACCCTGAGAGTTGGTGCTGGACTTCAAGGGGGAGGTGACATACACCAGGGGGTTCAGGCATATGAGGTAGCACCAGAGGTGTGCAGGATCCCTGAGGAGGATTGGGGAATTGGCACGAGGAGTTATATTCCTAGTGGTGGGAGGGACACTCTACTGGCTCTAGAAGGGAGTGAAAGGGAGAGGTGTGCCCCTATGGAGGAAAATAGGCGTCCTGCAAGTCCAACTTTACCATCCAGTCTCCAGGGTAGGGGGCAGACAGGACCTGAGCCAATGTCCCCATTTTGAACTTCTCCTTCCGGAAGAAGCTGTTGATGTCCCTGAGATCCAAGATAGGATGCAGGCCTTTGTCCTTCTTGGGTACCAGGAAGTAGTGGGAATAACAACCACAACCTACTTCTGGCACAGGGACTCGCTCAATGGCTCCCTTAGCCAAGAGAGCCGCAACTTCCTGACGGAGAAGGGCCAAGTGAGCCTCCGACATGCGATGGAAAGCAGGTGGCATGGAGGGAGGGGCAGTCTCGAATGGGAGGGGGTAGCCCCTTCAGGCTATCTGCAAAACCCACCTTTCCGACGTGATGTTTTGCCAGTGGGGGAGGTGATTGCAAATCCTGCCACCCACTGGCAACCGATGGCCATGAAAAGTCGGACTAGGAAGGTTTGGAGGCTGCTGCAGAGGGGGAGCTATTGGACCGGCCCACCCGCTGGCCTCAAAAAGACCCACAACACTGGATCCCATGTCCCCGGCCATAGAGAGGCTGGACAGCTTGTGCAGGCCTGTGGCTCTGGGCGGGTCGTGGTGAGGCATCCCTTCTGTAGCCACGAAATAGGCAAAAAGCGAATTGCGCAGGGCAAAAGGTGGTGGCGAGGCCCAAGGATCTGGCCGTAGCCCTAGAATCCTTAAAGCGCTCGAGCGCGTTGTCCACTCTGTCGCCAAACAAGCGACGGCCATCAAAGGGCTTGTCCAAAAGAGTCGATTGGACATCACCCGAAAAGCCAGTGGACCTAAGCCAGACATAGCGTCACAGGGTTACCGACGTTGAAATCATCCTGCCTAGCGAGTCAGCGGTGTCCAGCCCACATCGTATGGCAAACTCCGCTGTATCTCTACCCTCAGCAACTGCACAGGAGAGCACGGCCGGGCCTTCTCCGAGCACTGTAGCAGCACCTGCGTGGCGGTGTCCCACACAGACTGGGTGTAACAGCCCAAGCGACATGCGTTGTTCACTGATCACAGTCCTAAGCTAGCGTAAGAAAACATCTTCTTCCCAAAATGATCCAGCTTCTTGGATTCCCTATCTGTGGGAGCAGTGGGGAACGTGCCCTTGGACATTGAGGATTGGACTACCAAGCTCTCAGGGGTAGGGTGTTTGGAGAGGAAAGTTGGGTCGGCCGGGAGGTGGCATTGGGCAATCATGCTATCCACAGGAGCCCCTGTGCTGGGCTTAGACCAGGTGGTCAGACGGGTGTCTGTGTGGGCCTCATTGAACGGTAGCAGGGGCCCGAAGAGGCAGCTGCTGGCTGAAGCTCCTCAATCAGAAGGTTAGTTCTGACTGCCACCGTAAGTTGCTCAAGGCCCAAGGCCTCAGCCACCCTTTGCAACACCACAGCGTAGGAGGCTGCCTCTCCGAAGCCACGGTGGAGGGAGAAAGCATGCCAAGGTCTGGGGATGTATCCAGACCACTGGCACCACCCAATTCCTCTCTCCAGTCCGGCTCTTCCAGCTGGTCTGCTAGAGGGTCAATAGACCCCACCCAGTCCTCCTCACCCTCCTCGCGCTGCCACTCAGGGTGATAAGGAAATCCAAGATTGAACATGAGGCACAAAAGTACTGGTCGGTGCCAGTACTATCGCCAGTCGACGCCGGTCCGGCTCCGTGTCCATATCGAGGTGGAGGTCAGGGTCGATGCCGGCTGGGGACACAACCGGCGTCAGAGGGGGCGGAGGTGTTGCCAATGGATTTGGCGCCAAAGGAGGTGGTGTAAGGTCGACCGCTGCTGCTCCAGATTGAGGCCTGGATCAATGGCAGATCTGCAGTGCTGGAGCCAAAGCCGCCAGCATTGAAGGTCTAGAACCCGCAGCCAAGTCCGTGGGGCCCAAACGCGCACCGGCAGAGTCGGGCTACCCAAAATTGGAGGGGAGGGCTTCGTAAAAGCTACATAGTTTGGCTGGAGTTGCTCTGGCTCCCGGGAAGGGAGGGAAGCTTGGAGCCGACCCAACAGGCTCTGCGAGCGGAGTTGTACGGCTACCTTCTGCAACCTGTGTTGCGTCTGCCGACGGAGGGGTAAAAGGCAAAGAGCGACAGTGCTGCTTTGCCTTACTATTGTGCTTCGACTTACCCGAAGACAAAGACTTCAAAGACGAGTGATGGTGGAGACTCCGCGTCCGGTCCCATAACCTCCCTCTTGACTAGAACCTCGAGTGGCACAGAGCTGACTGCCGGGCCTCAAGAAGCTTTCAGGACTGCTCCCGCAAAGACTTCAGGTTCATTGCCCGGCAGGTGGAGCACGACTTCGGGTCATGGTTGCGCTCCAAACACCAGAGGCACATGAGATGTGGGTCCGTGACCGACATCAACTTGTGACAGGAGTCACAAGGTTTGAAGCTGGTCCATCGATGTGACATCCCTTGCACCAGGAGTTTAACGACTCGAATAAAGAAGTCAACAAAAGTCAAAAAAATTCTATTAAAAAAAGACTAAGTGTACCGCTCTCTCCAGATCTGCGCTGGCTGGCGCGGAAAAAGAAAGAACTGACATCAACGCGCAGGGGCGGCGTCTAAGTAGATACAGCAATGTTATTCAACGATCACAACGCCAACCACGAACGCGGAGTCAACTCACGCCACCTACCGACGGGCAGGCGTACTGCTGAAGAAAAATTCTCTGGATCCAGTCTGAAGCCTGGGAGTAATTCTAAGGTAAGGAATCCATAACTAATAGTCTTTTTCAGATGTGGGGTTTCCACTCGACGCACAGACCAAGGCTTTCATCGCAGGCCCCAGCGTGACATCGCAGTGAGGGCAAAAAATCACTAAAGTCTGAATCCCGAGCACCAGGTCACTGATGTCTGTGGCACCTTTTCCAACACAGAGACAGCACCTGCTTTGTGGCTGTGGAATGGATGCATTGCCTGCGTCCCGGTTATGAAATCAAGGCAGTGTCTACTTCACCACTATCGCATCTAGGCAACGCATCTGGATTTTTAATGCATCATCCCTGGGCACCAATTCTTTATCAACACTGCAGTAAGGAACTGAGGCTGTGTGTCTGGAAACCAACACATCACCTCCCCTGCCAGTAAGGAACCGACGCATCACTTCCTCTGCCTAGAAGTAAGGAACCGAGGCATTACCTCCCCTGCCAATAAGGAACCTATGCATCACCTCCCCTGTGTAGTAAAGACCCAATTCACTGCTTTGCTTTTCCGGTGCCTCACCTCCCCTGCGCCTTGCACTGTCTTTGATTTTTGCCACATGTAAGGTACTTTGTGCTAAAGCAAACGCATCCATTGATTTCTATGGACTAAACTTGGTTAATCTTTTAAAAAGTGATATTTTGACTTGTGTATGTTGGAAGTTGTTTTGTTTTGGTCTTGTTTTTTTCAGATAAATATTTGCTATTTTTTCTAAACTGGTGGACCCATTTTGTAGTGTTTTCACTGTGTTACTGTGTGTGTGTGTACAAATACTTTACACATTGCCTCTGAGATAAGCCTGGCTACTCATACCAAGCTACTAAGAAGGTGAGCAGGGGTTATCTTAGCTGTGTGATTCCCTTACCCTGACTAGAGTGAGGGCCCCTACTTGTACAGGGGGCAAACCACTGCCAACTATACACTCAATTTCTAACACACACATCTTACTTCTAAATAGATCCCTGCCATTTTTGGAAACATACCTAATTTAACCAAATAAAAGCTTTTGATTTACTAGGTTGTGCGAAACATAGGAGAGCTACTCATATTTAGCTGGAGAGCTACCAGTACCTTCCGAGCTACTCGTTAGAGAACCCTAGCCTATTCATCCATTCCCATGCACTCCCTTAGCATCCATCCACACACTCAATATCACATCTATGCATTGAGTCAATCTACTACTCTATACACTTCTTCTTTGCACACACTGCTACTGCCATTGCTGCAGCTTCACAAACCTATTCTTACCCCCCACACACTGCCACCACACATTGCGTTTTGCTCTTCCATCTTTCATATAACGATTAACCCATCTATGCAATTCATCTAGACATCCATCCATCCACTCAGTCAAACTTCCATCCATGTACTGCCTCGGCTTTCCATCGCACTCAATCACTGAATCCTCCATCAATTCGTGCACCCATGTACCTATCTACTCATTCCACCACTGAATCATTCTCAGCGTCAACAATGGATTTATCCACAGACCCACAAATGCAAACAATTAATACAGAAGTACTTTCGCTTATAACCATACATAATTATTTTGCTAGCGCTTGATTCGAACAGAAGCATTACCTTATTAATCACAGCTGACTCATTTTGTTTCGTCTTTTTCAGTTTGTAACTTCACATTGTTGCAGCCCTGCAACAAGATGCAGGGTCTCCTCACATGGTCACCCGGTGAGGTGCCAATATTCAACGGTGAGATAGAAACAGATGGAAACCACTGCACAATGGTGGCTTTTCAGCTGTTTGTGGAGGCTCTGAGTAGCGATGCCAATTAAGGAGTGTGAAAACTCCCCAGGACATTGGCGGCAGCAAACTTGGCAAGCTTTTGTATATATTCTTTTTTGTTTGTTTGTGTTTTTTGGAGTAAGGAGCAATCGAGGGTGGAGGGTGCAGAGGTGCCTGTACAGAAGCAGTTCTGAACACGAGGCCCTGCCCCTTTCATGACCACGCCCCCTTCTCACACTGAAATATTTTTTTAATTTGGCATTTCTGTTGATGCGCGAACGTCAGATAACAGCCTCACAGGAATAATTTGCTTATACAGAAACTAATAACATATATAATCATGATTGTATTCCTGAATTTCTCACCTAGTAATTTTCGACTTCTTGCTTGCTTTGATTTCATCTTCTGAGCTCGTCTCAACATTAACTGTGCAGTTGTCACATCCTTAAAGCCCCTACAAAAAGACAACAGATGGGACAGTGTACATTGCGTTGTAAATACAGAAACAAGAATTGTTCAACTGGCTATCTCTCTGGATTTACTGCATTCCAGGTTATTCAGAGATTCTACAAATAATGGGGAAGTTGTGAAAAAGATGAAAATGTTACTTAGCTTTATTTTTTTTTAACCCCGACCCCAGTATCTCCTGAGGTGCTGGACTGGCTCCAGAAACTCTAGCAAAAGCTTCCTCGTGCCGGCAGATGGCAACATCGGCCATAGTCATGACTCTTCAGCACCTGCAGACATACCATGGTGCTGCATGGGTAAAACTAGTGCAGTGTAGGCTCTCATACTCTTTGCGGGGAAATAAACAAGGAAAGCGTCATGGACTGCAACCCATGTAAAGGTGATACCACTTTTGGGAGAAAGCATGCAAGCCTGCAAGAGTCCTATATCATCTGTTCAAGAAAAAAAGTAGCACACTGTGGTGTCGGGCCTCAGGCCCACATGGCAGGAAACAACAAACACAGACACCCAGGGATGTAGTGTGGTAACTGGCCTCGAGCACGAGCGCTCATCCCCCTTTATTAACTGGGTCACGTGACTCGTGACACCAGTGGTGGTTGGGTGTAAAGTGTGGGTTACATCATCTAAAACAACTAGACCGTGTCGAGCAGGACACTACATTCCTCCCCAACTTTAATAAAAGTTGAGACAAAATAAAGTCCGAACCTGTGGGAGGAAAAATACAAACATATGCAATCTCATAACTTTAGAAGGAGTCTCTTCAGCTGCTTGCTAGATTACGACGGTGGAAACTTTCGGCTGAAACGCTTGTTCTCTAGGGCCCGACGCCCTGGTCCTCGGTGGGCGTGCTCTTCTGGACTGGCGCCATGGCAGTGTGTTCTTCAGTCCATTGAGATCTTGCTTTTAGGGTGACACCGGACAGGATGAACAGGTGGTAGACTTGATGGAGGTTGTCTTTTACTAGTCCGTCGGGTTTCTTCACTGTAGGCAGCTTGGCTTCACATTGCAAAGGAGCGAGTGGTTGAAAGGGCATCCCTCTCACTGGGATGCCCCTCTTGCGGGTGGTCTCCTGCCACGAGATGTCCCGAAGGCCCTCTTCTTTAGGTTTCCTCTGAGCAGGGCGTTCTCTGCAGCGTTGCTCCAACTCCACAATCCGGTGTGAATGGAGGAAGCAATGAGATTACTACCTCGCATCCGTAGCTCCACCTGGAGGGTGGCTGTTGACCTTTGCGCACAAGTTCCTCTTCTTCCTGGGACGTGCAGGGTAGACGGCGACGGATCTATCTCTCGTGTCGGGACCCTCTGCCACTGGTGTCCCTGAGGCCTTTACCCCTTGGATGTCCACGGGCTGGTGTGGAGTGGTCAGTTCTCCTTCTGCCGGACGTCTGAGCGCTGTCCGCATCCAGGCTTCTGCTCAATCCCAAAGGTGGGTGTTGCCAATGGTCCAGCCTGTTCATTCCTGCAGTCGACGGGTTGTCAGAGGACTTGTAGGTAGAGGCCTGTTCTTCACCTAGTGCTACCGATGTTCCCCTGGAATTGTAGGCCCTTTTATTCGATGTTGTGGCGCGTGTCACCTTCTCTTCTGGTGGGTGTGCAAACTTGTCACACCTCTCCTCACCTTTCTGGATGTTGCTGTTCTTGATGGCGTCGTGCCACATGACTCCTTTCTTCTTCTCCTTCCTTCATGGCATCATGCCCTTCTTCTCCAATTTCCTTTTCGCGACGTGGTCTGGTCACCTCGCTGCTCTTGTCCTCCTGACCAGGTTTCTCCGAGCGGTGTGCACTTCACCCGTTTCCCTCTGGTCTTGCCCTGGCTCTAGGACACCGTCTTCTTTTCCACTCTGTGACTGGACCAGTCGCTGCGACCTTCTCCTGTTGATGATTTTACTTCTGGTTCTTGAGTATGTCGAAGTTCGTTGGTCCCTGTTCGCGGACCACTTCTGACTTGAACATCTCGGACCTCTTGCCGGTCCGCACTGCCGGTCTCTGGCAGTGGTGTTGATTGGCGCAGGTGCTGATGGCTGGGGTGATGGTGGTTGCCAGCCAAGTAGAGACTCGGCATGATAGGTGTTGGTGACTTGCTGGGAGTGTTGGATGTTTGGAGAGATTTGGCAGCCATGTGCCTCCGCTTTGTTGATGTTGACCTTGGGTGGCAGCTTGACACGTAGAGTGTACGGTTCCTCTCTTGCTTGTTGTGGGGCCACTGCAGACTCCATCTTGAGGCGGTGAGAGGGCGGCCGCTCAGTGCTGATCTTCGCCGGTGGCATCTGCGGACAGGAGCCGACTGACTCAGACTGCCGACGCTCGGGGATGGACGGTCGCCTGGGGAAGCGTTGGGATGAGACGTGGACAGCGCTAACTGCGGCTTTTGTTTGGTTTATCCGTGGGGCTGTATCCTGGGACGTCGGTCCACCTTGGTGGCTGTCTGGCGTGTCAGGGTGTGCTTCTTGACTGGCTGTGAGTTCTCGGTCTTCTCCCTTTTTTGGCTTGTTCAGCCCACCCGTGCTCATCCGGTCTTCGGGGTGACAGAGCTGTTACTCTTCTTCCTTTCTTCGAGGGCGTGACGATTGGACCTCGAGGCAGCGCTGTCATTGCGCCGGCTTCTGCCTTTGCTCTGGCATGCTTGTCTGGACTAGTCACTTGGTGACGTGCTCCTTGCCTGCTGGGCGACGTGACGTCCGGCCGTGTGTCGCTGTTCAGTGGAGCGCATGGTGCTGTAGCGGCCTGCCACGTGGGGTGTGCAGCTCCTCTCTTGCCGATCTTGGGCCGCAGCAGGCTCCGTCTTGAGGCACTGTGAGGGAGGACACCGTGGGTGGTCTTCGGCCTACTGCAGGGCTTCGCTGGGGCGGTGGAGACATGGGTGCTCTTCTACTTGCGCTCAGCAGTGCTTCTTTGCAGAGATGTCGCCTGGATGCTGTCTGTGCAAATCAGGTGCACTGGCGCTGCTTTCTGCGCTTCTGACTTTGTGTGCTCTTTCTTCTTGGATGCTTTCCTGGCACGTTGGGCGCCTGTATTCCGTGAGGAGCAGATGACACTATGTCAGCGCTGCCGGTGGTGGCTTTGAGTGGCGACCGGTGGTGCTGTTCAGCACCAGCCTTGTCTTGTGCTTTAGATGGAGACAGCTACCTCGTGACGTTGCTGGCAGTGGCTATCCTCCGTGGTACTACTTGCATTTGGGTCTGGGTTTCTGGCGGCTCTCTGTGGCGTTGGTCAGTCTCTCCTTGTGTTTTGCAGCCTTAGTTTCCATTGAGCGAGGCCGGCGCAGAGCTGTAGGTGTCCCTATTTTCTCCTGTTAGTTGTGTTGGGGTTGGATGCACTCTTCTGTTGGCACGCTTCCTTTCCTCAACTTGGGCGTTGCGTGCTCAGGCTGTGCTGCTGTGGGCCTTTGGTCCCGCTGTTCTGAAAACTCTCTGCTGGTTTAATAGTCTCTCCCTTGTGCTTTGTCATTGGCTTCCAACAGAATCTTGGCAGTTTGCGTAGCTGTGGTAGGTTTGGACTTTCTACGCTCTTTGCTATGTGGGGGTTCGGAGACTCTTCGTTTCAGCCATTTGGCAGCGCCTTTGGCACCTCTCTGCCATGGTGTTGGGATCAGTGCTCAGGTTCTTCTGGGTGTGGCTTGCTGCCTTTTGGCGCTGCTGCTTGGAGCTTGACTTGCTGTGTTCCCTTATTCGGATCTGGGCGTTCCAGGCTATGACACTTCTGCGCTTCCCAGGTGCTCTTTCCGTGTGGGGGCAATCAGTTTCTTCCCTTCTCACGCGTAGGCAGCTCACAGGGGGCCTTCACTTGGCAATCTCCTTAGTGAATGTCGGTGGCATAGCCCATTTCTCCTGGGGGGCAGTGCCTGCAAGTCACTTGCTCATTTTGGTTGCAGTTCCAGGGCTGCTGCTAGGTGGAGCTGTGGTCACCTCTACCCGTCTCAGGCAGTCTTTACACTGGTGCATACACCGGCTTGTCTCCAACCGAAGGTAAAGGAACTGCCAAATACTTGAGTGGAGGAGCAGCCTTGCTTTGTATGGGACTGTGTGCACAGCGCTTGCTTTCTTCATCTGTTACTCCCGCCGCTTTGCCTAATAGTAGGTATGGAGTCCTGTACGCGTGCAGCAGGGCGCCACTAGGTGGCGTCAGTTGTTTCGTTCACCGGCCGGGGCAGACTGGCTACCACTGCAGGGCCGTGCTTCTCATGTGAGCTTTGTGGGGTGACTTGAGGACTCTTTGTTGTACACTGATAGTGCGGTCATTGAAACGTTGGCCTGTCTCTCTTTATTGCTGCTGGAGCCACGGCTGGCAGCCTCTTTTCCTTTGTTGCAGCGGTGACGAAAGGCCACCAGGTGGCGGTACAGCGTATCCTGCTGGTGTAGCGTTATCCTCAGCATGGGCCCCGGCAGCTTTCCACGCTGCGGGCCTCGTACATTTGTGTTGGTGTTTGACACCGTCGTTTGTGCTCCCAAGGGTACTGTCGCGATGTCCACAGTGCAGGAGGGAAGCAGAGCAGGCAACTTCCTCTGCGATTTCCAGGACAGAAGAGCGATGGACACCCTCTCTACCACGAAGCGGGCCCTACCGGAAGCAGACACGGCCTCGCAGACAGCAGGGTCACCCAGGGGGTCGTGTGTCCTCTTTGCTGTGGCCGAGGGTGCGGGGTGAGTGCCTTTTTGTCAGCTTCTTTTACTTGTGCGTGTCTTTTGCTGGGAAGACGTCGGCAAAGCAGGGGTGACTTGCTGTAGCGCTGCTGGTCCGGTCGTGCTAGGGGGCTGTGGGAGCGCAGGGGCACGCAAAGGGTTAGTCCTTTCTGGTGCATCTCGTGGTGCTTGTCAAACCCTGTGGGGTGTAGGATTTTGGCTTTCTCGCTGCTCGGTGGGTACAGTGGGACACTCCTTACTTGTGATGGACAGGGTCGGATTGGCAAGGCGGGCATTCGGGAAACGGCCGAAGGGCCGTTGTCTCAGTGCCCTCTGTGGGCCGGTTTTTTTCTCCCCTTTTTCAGTTCACAGAGAGTGCTCTCTGCTATCTGCTCTCTGTGAACTTGGGAAGGGGAGAAAAAAAACGGCCCACAGAGCGCACGGAAACAGAGACAGAAATGAAAGCGCTTCACTGTGTGCCATGCAGTGATTATTAGCTGTGGCCTCACTTCACCCCCTGCCCCTGAAAAGCAATCACGCCAAGGGTGGGCTGGGGAGCGGTGATTGTCTGCGAAAATCGGCCTCCCTGGGGGCCAGGTGTTGCTCAGGCCTTGAGCCATTTCCACCTCGGCCCCCCCTGGGGCCCAACGGTGTTAATCTTAACACCTCGCCCACAGCCCCTCAGATTCAGGGCACAGTGGGCGAGGAAGAATGGGTCTGGCTGTGGGGGCTAGGTGATGTTTTGAACTCCCACCATCTTCACCTCAGCCTTCCCCTGTCTACCATTGTGCTCCCCTGCCAAGACATTGCCCTGGGGCCTGGAGGGCTGGGGAGGGTTGATTAATTTACTAATTGCAGGGGCCATACTGCTGTTCATGTGCTCTTGAGCTAAGTAGGTTAGTAATAGCAGGGGCTTCCCTTCTTTTCAGGTGCTCCTGCACTGAAGTTCTTGAATAATTTTGTGACAGAAAGGGGCCTTGCTGTTTTTTTAGTTGCTCAGCATGTGGGCCATTGTCACCTTGGGCCTGTGTCCTGCGCAAGAACAGTATCCTCCCACTTTCATTCCTTATCTTTGCATAGGCATAGGTGGCCTAACGCCAGAGTTGCAGAGATGGGGATTCAAGTTTGAATCCCAGGGTCTGCTCAACAGCCTGTGATTCTGGGCAGATCACTTCCTCGCCCAGGCCCTTAAATAAAAAATCAGATCATGTGTACTGTAATTGGTACTCATGAATAGAACTCAAATAGCCTTTGTCTTGGGCTGAATTTACACTACATAAAACTGTCAAATGGTAAGAAAATTATAAAAAATAACCATTTGTTCATGCTTTATGATTCTGCAAAGGGACCATGATAATTAAAGAGGACACTTTATAAAAACATGTCCATATTTTTAACACAGCTTTTCCGATACAATATTTCCATTTCATTCCCCTTAGTGCTTCACTGTCTGGTTGTCTTATGGTGTGGAGGCTACGCTCTGACCCCTAAGTCATTCGGCACCTCTTGCTGAGTGCACCATTCTACTTCTATGTTCTTTTTGTTATTCTGGGAGAGTCTAAGCTTGCCCTAAGATAACATTTCATAGTATTCATAATTTCCAGTGACTCCCTCCTCAATGGGGGATCTTGTTGGCTGATGTTTATGGCCTTCCTTTCCCTCCCCAGCTCCTGCCTCACCTTCATATGGACACACCCCTTACTCACTGCCTGCATGAGTGTGAAAACAGCAGGCCTATAGGTTTCTGTCTCACTGCTCTGGGATCCAAGATAAGACGGATACTCAAGGAAAGGACCAGACACAGTTAGTTGACCTTTACTTTCAACGGCCAACGCATGACCAGCTTTCTGCATTCTTTCACTATCACCCAATCCAATCTTCCAAAAGTCAACAGTTCAATGGGCAGTTGGCATTCATGAGGAAAGATGGGAGTACGCGACACTGGTTAAGCTTTTCAAAAATCCAAAAAGCTTTCTTTTGCACAGTTTGCTTGGCATTTAGCAAATGTGAAGAAAGTGGGCCTTTTATTCGAGGGGTGAAAAACTTTAGGCACGTGTACATGCGCATTACAGAGCATGAGGCATCCAAATTCCACAAAAGATGCACTGATTCGTATATGATGACAATTTCTGGAGTTGACATAACCACTCTCCTCTTCTCTCGGCAGACAACTCGTGCAGTACAAGTCAGAAAGAGGAGAGAAATATTGGAGCGTGTGGTTGAAGTTATTAAACTGATTGGTAAAAGGGGGCTTAGCTATCGGGGGAAATCAGAGTCTGTGTCTGAGTTGGATAATGAATTAATGGATCATGGGAACTTTCTGGAGCTCATCCTTCTGCTGTCAAAATATGACCAACCTCTTAAACAACACATTGAGTCTCTCACTTCCAAAGCAAAACAGAAAGGTGGTCGTGGTGCATCTGTGACATTCATGTCAAAGACCACAATTGGTTATGTAATAGAAACAATTTCCAAACTGATAAAAAGACACATTGCTAAAGAAATAAACGATGCAGGTATGTACTCAATCCAGATAGACTCAACTCAAGATATAAGTATTACTGACCAGTGTTCCATTATCATCCGATATGTCACAGACACTGTACATGAACGCCTAATAGCAGTCAGAAATTGCACTTTGTCAACTGGAAAAGGATTGTTCGAGTTGGTACAAACTGCAATTCAACAAAATGGTCTTGACATAGCTAAGTGCATTGGAAATTCGACTGATGGTGCTTCCAACATGCAAGGCCAGTACAATGGACTCAGTACTTGGCTAAGCAAAGAATCTCCAAATCACATACACGTCTGGTGTTATGCACATGTGTTAAACCTTGTCCTTATTGAGGTGACCCAAGCATCTACAGCGTCCACCTCTCTCTTTGGACTGCTACACTCTTGTGCAGTCTTTCTCCGGGAGTCATATAAGCGGATGGATGTGTGGCGTGAGCTGGCAAAGGATAGCCGGACAGTCCAGATCATTGGAGAAACAAGATGGTGGGCAAAATATGCTGCTCTCAAGAAAGTTTTTGGCTCTTTCAATTACCCTGCCAATGCTATGTTTATTGATTTGGTCAAAGTCCTTCATAAGATTTCATCTGACAATCTTAGATTTATTCCAAATGTACGGTGCCAAGCCTTACAATTTGCTGAGGGACTATGTAAATTTCAAACAGTCCTAACAGCCCAATTGTATCTTCGCATTTTTGCTTCAACCACACCACTGTCTAAGTATCTCCAAACAAGTGGAATGGATATCCTGCAAGCACAGAGAATGGTGTCAGACACTGTAAAACTCCTTGCCACAGATTCCCGCAATTTTGATGCTGTGTACTCTGCTGCCACAACATTTTCAGAGTGGGCCAACAAAGGTTTAGCAGAAAGGAACTGTGACCAAGAAGTACAAACAACACTTCCAGAAGGGAGATTGTCCTTTAAAAAGATGCCTGGGATGAGCACAAAGGATGAGCCTATAACCCTAGCTAAAGATCGATTTCGTATTGGGGTGCATAATACAGTAATGGACCAAGTTATTCAAAGTCTGACCACTCGTTTCAAGACACACTTCACTTTGGCAGCAGATATAGCATGCCTAGACCCAAAGAACTTCAATCAGACTCTCCCAGGTAATGCTCTTGTGAGACTTTGCTCCTTGTTGCAAAACATAGATAGCTCAATAAATGTGCAGACTTTGCAGGAAGAACTTCAGGATTTTGCTGCTAAATGGTCAAATTTAAAAAGGACACTACCTGAAGAGTACGACAGAGAAGACCAGATTAATGAAGACAAACCACTTCAAGTAGAAGAATTTGACAAAAAACCTGAGGCTGGGCCAACAAAGTGCAATACTTGCCGTGACTGTGCTGTCTGTTGTTACTCTATCTTGAAAAAATACCTTCTTTTCAGCAGTGCCTATCGGCATTTGTATTTGGCATACAAATATGTCTTGACCTTATCCTGTACACAAGTAGCCTGTGAGAGAAGTTTTTCCAAACTGAAGTGCATCAAAACCCGCCTAAGAAACCAAATTGGTCAGGAAAACCTTGAAGCCTTTATGCTCATGTCAGTTGAATGGAATGTGCTGTCTCAGTTGAAAACTGATGACATTATTGACTTTGTTGCAAAAAAAAGTGCATTGCTGCAGGATCTTTTGATTGAGTAATCCTCAGTCTCCCCATGGCCCAGACTTTAAGGCAGCAACAGATATGAATAAAACTGTGTTTTTTGTATATAGACATCACCTGCTGACTGTGAAATAAATGTATGACTAGATTGTACAGATACATTTTTTCAGCATTCTTTACACCCCAGACTGCCTTTTCCTCGTTTGTGAATTCTTACTTTTGTTATTACATGTTCTATTCCCAGAGATTCCAGTCTTACCCTTTCTCCTTGACTTTGTACTAGATTTCTGGTTTATGTGATGATTAGAGTCTAGGACATAGCTGGTTAGGAAAGAGTATCCAACGACATTGTGCAGGGCGTTAAGACTGCAAGTAAGTATTCAGTTATCTGAACTGCAGTGCTCCTAGTCTTTACCAATGTTACTTGCTCTGTAAGCTTTAAAAGGCTTAATTTACTAAATATTTGTCTACAAATTAGACCTCAAAGAGTAACCAAATGGTGTTTCATGAAAGGGCATGCCCCTCGAATGTGGGCCACGCCCCTTAAATATAGGCCACTCCCCTTAAATGTAGGCCACGCCCCTTAAATGTAGGCCCCGCCCCCTTAATGTGGGCCACTTTTTCGTCAGTGCCCGGGCCAAATTGTGATCCCAATCCGACCCTGGTGATGGAGTCCTGAGCGAGCAGCAGGGTCTTCCGGCCGGAGTTGGGGCCCGATCAGTGCAGGTGCAGCCTCCGTTCTTGCTGCCCTGTTTGGCTGCCTTTCCCGCTTAGTGATGGGTGTTAGTGTAATTAGTGGTGCATGCCTCACTATGGAGTTCGCAGCACCTCCACAGCGTGCAGGGTGTCCAGCAGGTAGGCACCAGCAGAATCGGGCTACTGTGCGACGCCGCACAGTCTCAGTCACCCAACTCAGGGCCTCTCAGCTTCGCGGGCTATTGCAGGTTCGTGGCTGCCTCCTGTTCGTGGAACTCTTCTCCCCACCAAGAAGCAGTGGAGCAGCAGCCACGGCGCGCGTGGGGTTGGACCCCCCCACCCCCCCCGCCGCCAATGTGGTGTCGGGCCTCAGGCCCACATGTCAGGAAACAATAAACACAGACACCCAGGGATGTAGTGTGGTAACTGGCCTCGAGCACGAGCGCTCAGCCCCCTTTATTAACTGGGTCACGTGATTTGTGACACCAGTGGTGGGTGGGTGTAAAGTGTGGGTTACATCATCTAAAACAACTAGTCCGTGTCCAGCTGGACACTACACACACTGAGGCTACAATTAAAGAGGCTAAAGCTCACAGGCATGATCCACAGATAGGAGTGCATTAAAACACTTTCAAAATCAACAACTGCCCCGAAGGTGCTCGGAGGACGCACATATCAAAAATGGTAACACAAAATGAAGATCTCACCGCTGCATTATAGTTGGAGCAGGAAGGAGCATATGTGAAAGGCCTTTAAAAAAATCATAAAACATGATTTGCGCAGGCAAACAAACTAAGGCTGTGATGAGTAATTTAGCTTTGCCCGCTGCAAATACTTACAGGGATAAAGACAACGCAACTAAAATAACAGACAAATTCGACTGTAGGGGGTAGATCTGCTGCTTCTCACACAAGGCAACACATCGAGTTCAACGGCCTGAGTACATGAAGTTGGTGTAAGAACGTGGGCAGCTAAAATGACATCCACGACATCCAATGGATGGTTGAAAGCCTTTAGCTGGTTCTGCACAATTTCCACATATGATGGTGTAGATTGTGGAGGCTTGAGTTTAGTACCCTGCCCTGCTGCAAGGATGGCAAATCTTCCCATGGAGAAATGCAAAACAGGGTCCGATCTAGGGCTACCATAAGATTCTGTGGTAGGACTCGAGGGATCAGCGGCAGAGGTGGAAACGTCCGTTGCAGGCCGGAGTCTCACCATTGGCAGGACGTGTCTCCTAGGCACCCTGAGGGGGAGTTGTAGAGCTCAAAATACTTGATACTGAGCATTTTCGGGAGTATCAAAGACATCTATGAAGGGGGCTCCTTACTAGGTGAAGCTGCCTTGTACCACATCTGGGTGCAGATGCCACTTGTGGTCAGTGAGAGGACGCCTGTTGAGTGTGTCCGCTCTGGTGTTGAGGCATCACACTAGATGACTGACCATCAGGGGATCCAGTGAAGTGCAAGCCAGCACAACAACTTTAAAGCCTCTGAACTAAGTGCACATCACCCCGCCCTATGCCGCATGTTGCAGTACCACATGGTGGTCCTGCTGTTTTTCAGCACTTGGATCAAATAGCGGATGATGGAATGATGGAATGTAAAAAGGCCTTAAAAGCCTGACAGATGGCCCGCAGCTTCACTAAAGACCTACGGTCTCTATTTTCCAGCTGAACTCTCCAACCGGAACCGAGAGATAATGCAAAAGTCCCTACTGTGACTTCCAGAAGGGGTAAGGAGAAAGGCCTGTCACTCAATAGACGGGTGTCAGTTGTCTACCACCTTTAATAATGTCCACTACAGGGCATTGTTGGGCCACAAATATAGCAAACAAAAGAATATTCAGCCACTTTGCTGCTAAAGGGTACATTTTTACAAGTGCCATGCCACAAATTGGCCCCAGTGCCCTGCATAAATTAATTTCTTGGAAGGGTGCCTGATTGCAAGGATGACATCCACCACCTCAGGTAGTAGATCAAAAGCAGTCAATTGCTGCCCATCAATCGCCACACCTGTAGGCATAAAGATTTGGGTGGAGGCCCCTATCCTTTTGCTGCAACAGAAGATACTCCAGAAGTGATAGTCTGATTAGAGGACAGATGCTCATGCCCTGAAGTTCTGGGTACCACATGCTCCTGGCCTAGTCCGGAGCAACAAGGATGACTTGGGCCCGATCGTTCTTTTTTTTAATTTCAAAAGCTTTTATTGAAAGTTTAAATACATAAAAACAGACAGTTGGCATTCGAGAGATTAGTCCTGTGATACCACTAGTGCATTGCTTCTTTCATGACCGGAGTGACATGGAGCATGTCCTCGAAGGATCCCGATGTTTGCGGCCATTGATGTTGAAGCTCCTCCTGAAGAGGTCTCTCTTGAGACTGGCCAAAGGCACAAGGTCTATTGCCAACAGGTGCATGCTTAGAAGCGATTTGAAATTCCTAACAGAAACGGACCGTTTTCCTGAAATGACCAGCGCCAACTGCTGTAGACGGATTTGACGTTTGTGTGAGAGAAAGGCTTTGCATTGGACTGTGTCTAGCTTGGAGCCCAGAAAAGATATGACTTGGCAGGGAAGAAATGATGATTTGCCTAGGTTCACTTCTTTTGAAAAGACAAGGGGAACCCAGTGGGTAGCTAGGGACCATGGGTATCAAGTACTTTTAAGGAAACAAAAGGTCCTCAGCATAAAGGAAATCATGCAAAAATATTATATAGACCACAATAGGCTACTATATATTTCTGTCCCTTGTCAAGCCGGACAGGGAATTTAATAATCAAGTAAATTGTTAAGGGTAAAGGTACATTTTAGCAACAAAGCATTATAATACAGTAGGGCACAGTCCTGTACCGTACAAGGGAGGTGAAAGTGAGAAAGTAATAAAGTGAAAGAATTTCAGGCAAACAGGGTGAGCTATCAGGGCACTGTTTTGAATCAAAATTATCAGTGTGTCCTGGAGTATTACTTTCTCTTGATTATTAAATTCCAAGTCCGGCTGGACAAGGGACAGAAATATATAGTAGCCTATTGTGGTCTATATAATATTTTTGCATGATTTCCTTTATGCTGAGGACTTTTTTTCCTTAAAAACAGCCTAGGTTCACTGTCAGGCCTAGATTTTAGAACAGCTGAAGACAAGTTTCTGTAGTCTTGGTAACTTGTACCAGTCGTCCAAGTAGGGGAATACTTGGTGACCACGAGAAAGCAGAGCTGCAGCTACTGAAGGGAGGCACTTGGTAACATTCGGTGTTGCAGTTTTGAGGTGGAAAGGGAGGACTTTGAATTAGTAGTGGGTACCAGCTACCGTACACCTGATTTTTTAAATGTTTTCGATGGATGGGGATGTGGAAATATGAGTCTTCCAAATCGAGGGAGGTCATGAAGTCTCCTCCCTCTGTTGAGGCGACGCAGGATATGAGCCAGTGTTACCATCCTGAATGTTTGTTTCCTTAGGAACTTGTTCAGTTCCCTGAGATCCAGTATTGGTTTCCACTCCCCTGATTTCTTTTTTATTAACAAAAAACAGGAGTAGAAAACTTGTCCCCTTTGTTGTGCTGGGACCTCTTCAATTGCTCTTTTGGAAAGCTTGATCTTGGCCTCTTTGTGCAATAAGTAAAGACGAGGGGGAGGGGCTCACCTGGGTGGGGTAGTGGGCGGTCTCTTTGTGAACTCTAGGGTATGACCACAGATGAGTAGATCCAATACCCACTGGTCCGTAGTTATCTCATTTCACCGTTGCAAGTAATTAAACATATACGCACCCACGGATGAGGAGGATGGAAAGCTGGTACACGGTCTGGTTCATTGCTTTCTGCCAGCGACTCGGCAATGAGTAGGTGTTCTCTTGTAGCCCCCCCACAGGCGAGACAAACCTGCCGTTGATGACTGAAGGTATGCAGGAGGTTGATAACCCTGTCTGCATTGCGGCTGATAGGCCTGATATTGTTTATAGTCAAAAGCGCCTTATCGATATGTTTTCCAAACAAAGAGTCCCCATCAAAAGCCATGTCCAATATATTTGTTTGGACATCAGGCCTGAACATAGTGGCTTTCAACCATCCTTACGGAAGCAACATTGCTGTGCCAGCTAGCTGCCAAAAACCTGTGCTGACTATGTTCATTGCACAGTCAATAGTTTCTTATGCTGCTCACTCTCCTTGCAACAGAATCTTTTTGGCTTCTTGCCTTCTATCTTCCGGGATGAAGTCTAACAAAGAGGCCAGGTCAGATCACATCTAACGGTCATACCGGTCAACGACTGCTAGGACGTGGGCTGCCTGAACTGTGACTGCTACCAAGCTGGAAAGACGTTTCCCCATAATATCCAATTTGTGTCCCTCCATATCAAATGGAAATGTGATGGGAGTGGGTGGATTCTTAGATCTCCTTGTTACAATTCAGTGGTGCGCGAAACGCGGCTGACAGCACCCTCGTTCCAGATGATTAGGATTCCTCCCATGCCTAAAACTACAATTCCCATGACTACTTGCACTAATTGAGCACGACGGTGTCCCATAAAGATGAATGCCTTATAGGAAACGCCGTCGGATTTTTCCTCGCGTTCTGGTGTGGGACTCTTCGTCCTGCTGGTGCTCAGGTGGCATTGTTGGCTGCCTCCTGTTCTGCCCTCTGTTGGTGGGATCCTGGCTAGGAGTCCGTGCAGAGGACGGCTTGGTGTTTCTTTGTCCGATCTGCATTTTCGGCCGATGTGGCTCTTGTTCTTCTCCTGTTGGTGAGCCGCCTGGGCTCGTGCGGGAGAAGGAGCTTCCAGTGATAACTATCCGATCGGCAACTTCGGCCGAACCGGATTCTGCCCCCCGTTGGTGAGTGCTCTGTATGGACTTGTGCGGGGGATGGTTCCTCTTCTTTGTTCAATCGGCATTGTCGTCCGATTCTCTCTTTTGCATTGCCCCCCGTTGGTGAGTGCCTCCTCCGCGCTCGTGCGGTGGACGATTACTCCTGGGGCTTTCAGGACAAATTGTGAAAGTGTCTTCTGCTGGTAATGCATCTTGTTTACTTATTGAAGGATCGATCCCGATGAGAGCCAACTATCCGATTGGCATTTTCGGCCAAACCGGATTCTGCCCCCTGTTGGTTTCAGGGCCAATTGTGAAAATGTCTTCTGCTGGTAATGCCTCTTGCTTACTTATTGAAGGATCAGATCCCGACGAGAGCCAACTCCTGGTAACCTTGTTTTTGTTCTTCCTTCACGACTTTGATTCATCATTGACCTTGTGTTTTCGGATTACTCTTACCTTATTTTCATTCAAAACTTGCCCTGTTCATTCAGCTGATCACGGAACTAAACGCCCTTTTATTTGACTATTGGGGACTTAATAGTGTACAAAAGGAATCAGCGAGTCTTATCAAGGGGTATGTTATGCAGGCTTCTTCTATCTATGAGGGGGGGTATAAGAGCAAGACCATATAGACATTACAATACTCATGCAAACCTATGGTTGTGTTTATGTTTCCTCTCTACAGTCAGAATTATACTTTGGATCATAGCATTTATCGCAACAGGACTCAAGCACAGTTATCTGCTTTTAGGTTTCTTTATAGGTATTAAGTGAGCATATGATCTAGTGTTGTGGAATTAGTCATGATATAGTATGTGATACTTATAGGCTGTTCTGTGTTGTTTCAGGTCTCCCTCCTTGCTGGCCCACTTCCCTTCCTTCCTTCTCTCGCTTGATCCTGCCGCTGACCTGTGCCATTACGGCTAGTAGACTTGGCTAGATCAGGAGGTGAACATTTCTGGCATCACACCGATCCTGAGGACTGACGACGTAACACTCCTATGTGCTGCCTGTGAAATGACTGAATCGGGTCATGGATGACCTGTGAGGCAGGACTGAGAATCCTCTGGAGTCCTTTATTTTTTTGTCAATCCTCAGGAGCACTGGTGATATCGTTGCCTGCATTTTCATAATTTTCACTCCCTCCTTCCAGATTTACTCTATTTTGGGAATATAGCGCATAGATTTTCTTGTTTCCTCTTTGAATTCATACAGGAAGCAGTCTGTATGCTTAATCTTCAACTTAGTGGTTGCCCTCGCCATTAAATTGTGAAACCCTCCAATGTCTTTGGGAGGCGAGTCCACTGGGCGATGTGGAGGAGGAGAGGCAGTTAGGATAATATAGTCATACCAAGGATCATTCGGTGGTAGCAGATCCAGGATTTCTATATCCTTATCTGAGGAAGAAGGGCCTACTGTAGGAGGGGCCGCTATTAGAGGGCGAGGTGTGATCTTAAGTTTCGCCAGCGGTGGTAAAGTCGGTATTCTTGGAGGTTCTGACTGAGGAAGTGGTGGTTCTGGTTGGTCACCCTGAGGTGGAAACCTCTGTTTGTATTCGGCCAGCATTGCCTGAAGGTCCTGCATGAGAGAAGGTGGCAGGTGTGACATGTCTCTAGTTCGAGGCTTGGGAAGGAAGCCATAATGCTGGTAATGATGTGGCAGGGCTATTTAACCCCTTCCATGCTCATGACGAGCTGAGCTCGTCATGCAGCACAGTGCTCCTGTGCTCATGATGAGCTGAGCTCGTCATGACAACACCCAGTTCTATTATGGCCCAGCACAGCAGAAGATCAACTCAAGCAGCCAAGGTGATAAGGCAGATAATATTGCTCCTAATCCCAGTAATCATCATCTTCCTCCTGACACTTGAAATGTTACTCGGACGGGCTATGAGCTACACAATATACTCCATCATCCTCAGAGTTTTCTAAGTCTAACAAATGAGGCGGAGATTAAGGTGATACTTTACTAAGTGAAGTTACCTCTGGCCGTAGAAAGGTTTTTGTCACTTTAGTAATATTTACTATAGTGGATGGTGGTGGCGACAGAACTGTAGTCATCAATGCTGGAAATTCGGTCGTCGACAGTGCCATCATCAGCAGTCGACAGGGTCTTAGTCAACGGGGTCTAAGTTGATGGAATGTCAGTCGTTAGCACTGTCATCGTCAACTGCGCCATCATCAGCGGTATGCTTATCGTCGATGGGCTCTTTGACTCGGAGATCCTCTTCGATAGTATGGGACCAGTGATAGTTACAGTCATTGTTATTCCTGCTGGCGACAGTGCTGACGATGAGACAGTGGAACTCTTAGTCGTCGACGAGCACGGTGTCGTCGATGATGTCGTCAACAACAGGTTTTTGTCAGTTCTGTGCCTCATAGGATCTGAGGAACAGGCTCGAGGATGGGCTTTTTTCTCATATGAATGTACAGTAGGTAAGGCTAATGCAGGCTCTGAGGATAATTTAAGAGTTGTCTCCTTTTTTGAGTTTTTACTCACATGGGAGGGCTTCAGATGTTTCTTGCGCTCTCCAGAGGTATCCTCCTGGGATGTCGCCCTTTGATGATGTCTAGAAGATTCATCATTCTCTTCACCAAAAGATGTTTTCTGTTTTTTAGTCACCTGGAGCCATAGAAGCAACCTCCTTGCTCTACCCCACAGAGTTGTTAAGGAGGAAGTGCAACACATCTTGCAACTGTCTTACCTCATGGTTGGGATGGGGGCAATATATGCAGTCTTTGTGTGGATCATCCACATGAACCCTTTTCCTGCCACAGGTCTTACATGGGAGGAAAAGGCCTTTTTTATCAGACATGCTTGTAAAGTTGGAGATTTCAGAATAGAATCCAGATGAGTTTAAAGAAAAAACTGAGTAGAACTCAGGGAGACTCCCTTCACATTAAGTAGGAGAGTTTGTAGGACATCAGTATCACCAAGAGCCGGTCTGTGATGCCTGGCCACCTGCCTATTTATGGATGTTCAGGAACAGGGCTTTGACCAAATAGCTAGCATGGTATCAGTGAGGGCCTCACTAAAAGGGAGCAAGGTCTCAGACATAGCTCAACCAGGCTGCAACATGGCTGTCAGGTCTTTCAGATGTCACCATTATAATGTGTAATACGCTTCCCACGCACCTCAGTGCTTCATCCACCCTTTAGCAGTTTAGGAAACAACTTTAAAAATTATCTTTTTGCAAAATCTACTTTTTAAAACCACCTTTTGTATAAATCTTTTTTTTCAATTTTTACGGACGCCAGTGCCAAGGCACCTAAGGGCATTTAAGCGCTTTATAAATTCATCAATATAAGAAAGCCAACCAGCATGGGGGGGCTGCATTAAATACAGACCTTTACTGCCCTAGTCCAATGACTTTAGTTTAGGGTCTCCCAATCAGGCCCGACAAGGCCAGCGCGGGGGAGGGCGGGTGGCAGTGGCATTCAATAGCTTGATATGAAGACCAAGAAATGGAGTGAACAACCCTGAAGCGTAAGTCTAGCCCTATTAGCATATCTCGGAAAGAAGGAACCACACAGCCCCCAACAAACCCAGTAGGGAGGTCAAACCACAAAAGGATCCCAAAAGCAAAACAAGTAGCTAAAACAAGACAAACTACTAAGAGAGACTACCTCTGCAACAACATCCATCAGAAAAATATCAAAGACAGTGTAATCCTACATATCTTGCATATACAGAATATAACAGAGCAAAGAAAATAAAAAACAAAGCAAGTCACCACCACAACAAAAGAAAGCCACAGGTTAAGGCTCTGACCAATGTATCAGAAGATCGAAGATCTACAACACAGGTTTGCCCATAGATGGACTCAGAAAACCCAATAGAAGCAGTCAAAGAGCCCCAAGGAGGGTCAAGGTACACTATTGCATAAAGCTGGAAGTTCAACAGTAGAGAACCCCCTCTCTCCACCATATCTATGTATGACTAGGAAAAAAGCTGTTTGCAACAATACCTAATTACCTGCTCGGTAGATCAAACGCTTCAAGAAGAGTGGGGTCCATGTGGCTATTTTTTTTTTAACAGGTGGTCATATTGTGCATCCAGCCAGTGTGTCTTTGCGATCCGCATGCATGTGTTATTTGTTTCCCAAGCCTCCTTGCTCGCTGTTGTTGTTTGACCACATGGCTGGCGGCCAAATCTGTGCATCCAGCCAGTATGTTTTTGCCATATGGTTGCATGTGTTCTTTGCTCCCCATGCCTCCTTACTTGCTGCTGTTATTTGACCATGTGGCTGGCAGCCATTTGGTGCACCAAGCCAGTGTGCCTTTGCCAAAGGTTTGCATGGATGTATGTGATATCAGTTTAATAAAATGCTTGAGGATCATTGTAGTATATGTATATTCAGAATATGATTTTGATGAACTGTGTTAATATGACAGGCATTATTTTGTATTTATTATTTTGCACCTCCTTGCCTCACAATAGGTTTATTCTCATCCTCCCATACAAACACCAGCAATTATTGATTTGTTTTAATTAGAAATGTAATTACAAGTTTTTATTTACATTTTTTATATTTACATTTTTTTTATTGCTCTATTTCAGATTTTTTAAATGTATTTATTTTTTATTATTGTTATTTTTTAAATGTATGTATAGCTTTTTGTTTGGGGTGGGGGTTACCTCGATCCAGCCATCCACAATAGACGCACAGCCATGCAACAGCATTGAGTTTTTTTTAGGTATAATTCAATTTCCTCCTGTACTCCGGGCTGTGGTGCACTCCAAACATATTAGCATCATTCATTTTTTAATGATTATTCCATTTCCCCCTGGACCACATTGCCTGCCATAGGCGTACACTAACCTTCATTATTTAAAGATTATTATTTCATTTACACATGAACTTCCCTGAGTGCCATAGGTGTCTCCTTTAGAATAGATGGACATGAAGCGAAGAGCTATATCTGTATGTTGTGTTATCCTGATTGGAAATTAAATTGTATGGTATGGTGGTGTTGCTTGACTTTAAAGTGGCCGATTTATTATTACCTAAGTAACCAACCACACTAATATTGCATTTGTCTGTACTAATTCAAACTGCAACAATGCCATGGTTCACTAATTGTTTTTCTTGCTTGTTTGCTTTTAGGCAAACACAACAGGTGATGGACCGAATGTGGATCAATGTCACACACTCAACCCAGTCCAAAGATCTGGGCCCAAATCCATCGTTTTTTTGCACTCCACACCACCCTGGGTTAGACAATGGCGATATGCAAATCAGCTCTGACCCTGTGCCCCATGGGAACAGTCCAGTCCGAACTACAAAAGCCATGTCCTTCCCAGAACGGAATCAAGCATCCGAGGACCGGACCGGTTTCGAGGTAACACCTCTCATCAGCCCGGCTAGCTTGACTCCAGTGGTGTGGAGTGCCTGGGACCCACATCTGGGCATCCCCAGCGCACTTAGGGCGGAATATGCAAACACAACAGGTGATGGACCGAATGTGGATCAATGTCACACACTCAACCCAGTCCAAAGATCTGGGCCCAAATCCATCGTTTTTTTTTTTTTTGTGTTTGCATGTTTGCTTTTAGGTGCACAAGAGAAGAGACATCACCTGCAGTACTACCAAACAGAAGGCCTGTACAGTGATATCAGTCCTACAATCTATTCCACTTGTGAAACTTAGTGCCACTGCCAAATGAGAGCTGGCCCCAAAGAAAGTTGCTCCAAGAAAATGTTCAGTGAGAAGAAGCAGCTTTCCACCAGGGGTGTGCCGCACACAACCTTTTTCGAGAGAAGTGTGCCTGCCATACAGGCCCTCCAGGGAGGAACATGGGAACAGCACTCCTGCATCAACAGCACCAACCCAACCTAAGCCCAAGACCATGTCTGTCAGTGAGGCAGCCACTGCAATCATTGTGACGCAGATGAGCAGTGCCGCTGAATTTGATTTGTCCCATTCGCAAAGTAGTACCCAATTGTTTCAGGAAAGAAAGCAAAGTGGACAGCAGCCACAGCCAGCAATAGTACATCTGAGATGGGCCACAACCACTGCCATTATGATTCATGAAGACTTGGGGTTTGGAAGTAAAGCAAAACGGAAGTACCGCAAACGGATAATGTTGTGATCAGATTGTGAAGCAAAGGAACTTCCTGTGAGACTGCAGGAAAGGGATGAGGAAGTAGGCATCCTGCAGTTCGACAGACACCATTCAGTCTTCTGCTTCCTATACTACCAGAACCTGAGAAAAGGTTCTGGTATGAACTAGTTCAAAACACTGAGGTCTGTCATTCTTTTTGGTGATCAAGAAGTAACAGAACTAGCCTCCTTTCCTGCTCTGGGAAGAACCCCACTGCTCCCTTTAAGAGTAAGTATTGTAATTCCTATTGAAGGACATGCAGATGGTCTTGCAGAAGTACCTCTGGTCAGGGAGGGATGGGAGGTCTACAGTAATGATCCTCCAAGCTTGAGGACATGAGGATACCTGTGCTCCAACGGGTTGAGAGTGTTGTGGTAAGGTGTAACTAGGGCTGTTTCCCCACTGTAGCTGGGGCAAAAGTGGAGGAGGAAGAAGAGGGAGGTAAGGGCATGGCACACTATCTTCCTTTGCAACATCCTCTGTAGATTTTGTAGAAGCAGTTTGATTGCTGATTCTGATGCTGCTGCTGATGTGCATATAGTTGGTGTCCTTGAAAGGGATGCTTCTGATAAACCCTGACAAATGTTTACAATGTCTGTATCGGTTGTGTTTGCAGACCTAGAGACCGTGCCTTAGCTTTGCTATCTTTAAATATCCCTAGGAAGTGAATCCGCTTTAGCATCAAAGAGTCTAGAGCATCAAAGGGTAAATCCATGAGTGCTGTTTGGACATCTTGTGAAAAACCCTCGTTTCTTAACCAGGCATCTCTAAGCAAGGAGACTTAAGTGTGGATGAATGAACGCTACTACTTTTAAAATGGTATGGCACCGTCACATTCTCCAGTGACATTGACTTGCTTGGAGTTAGTATGTTGGAAAGGTATTCACCTAAGACTTGCCAGTGGAGGTGGCATTGGTCTCCCCTCAATAGATGAGCGGAGAACCTTTACTTTGCACCAGAAACTGGCTCCTGTGTGCAGTAGTAACATTTCAGTTCCTCTTTCATGGGAAATCTCAAAAGGGAAGCTTGTAACCTTTAAAACATTCAAACTCCAACTTCATGACTGTCAAAAATAAAAGTTGGCTGTGCAGAAATCACACTCTTAAGAACAACTTGGAAAGTAAGATATATAACATGATAAAATGTGAATAAACAATAAAAGTACATACCATTCTTCTGAAATGAGCCCTTCTTTTCCAGACTTGAATATATTTTCATGACTGGCCCTAAGGTCAGAACGAATTGTCAACCTTTTGCTGTCTGCACTGAAATAAAAAAATGTTTCATGTTGAACATGAAATTAATTGCATGCTGGCATTCAATGCAAACTTAACAACTACTTAGGTCTCCAGAGCCGGACTGGTAGAAGAAATGGGTCGGGGCACCAATAGTCACCTTTAGGGAATCAGATCCCCTAAAAAAGTGATCCACAATTGCAAACTGGAGCAGTTCTGAACATATCAAAATACTTTATAGAGGTGGTTTGCAAGGTAGTGGAGACCGCATACATTTCTGCTTGCTGCAAGCAATGTTATAGGTAAATCAACAGTAAAAAACAGCTCAACAGACCATAAAGCAGGCCCATAAACGTCCAAAAAACAGCCCACACAATGACCTATCCGACCAACCTATCAGACGCTGCCTAATTGTCCTATAGAGAAGTCCGACACTGTGGCTTTCTCACACAAATTCTATTATATTTTTTTTATGACTCTAGTTTTAAAGGTAACCCAAGTCTGATCCAAAGTTTGCACTTGCAACAAAAATAAAATATTTGAAAGCCTCCCATTAGTAGGCATATTTCCTTCAGTTTTGAAGTCCTACTTTTACCTACATCAGTTTGAAAAAAGATGCCTTGAGGGCACTAAACAAATGCTTATTGTCACAATGACCAAATGGTTGCAGGAAGGGTAAACTAAAGTTACAATTTTGCTGTCATTAATTATATTTTTCCAAAATGCTAAAAAGTTGCAACCATGGTGGGGTCAACCACACATATGCCAACATTTCACCAAAGTCCCTGGACTTGTTTCTTGTTTTTACTTCATAGTCTTATTAAACCATTATATTATTTAATAGACAAGTATTGAAATCCACATGCACTAATTTCATACATAAAGGTAGATAGTTTCACCACTGACATTGAAATAAAGTTTCCTTTGTTAAAAAATGTTTAGATCATGTCATGTAATTGATATGTTGATTTTTTCACAACTAAAAAAATATAATCTACAATTTTTAAAAAATAGAATAATGTTGTGCTTAAACTAGATCAGAGTCACCTGCATTTAATTTAGAGCAATTATAAACTCACCATTATAAGTATGTATTAATGAGCATTATTATTAAAAAAATGGTTTTGTTACTTGGGGCTAGCTTTGCAGCTCTACTACAATAGCAGTATGCAAGCATTTCCAGCCTTCCCGGGCCTGGCAGTGCTTCCCAAGTGGTTCGTCTGAGAAAATTGCCAGGGCTCTTTTGGGTTCTCAATTTGGCCCTGAAAACTTTACACATTGAATCTGAGATACGCCCGACTGCTCTGCGCCAAGCTACCCAAGGGTTGAGCACAGGTTAATTTAGGGTTTGCCTCACCATGAGAAGAATTGTGATTGCTGCTTGACCAGGGCTCACACTTCAGTCAACCAACAACCCAATTTCTTACATTGGTGATCAACAGGAAGGATTTGTGATTGGCGATTGTGATTGTGCAGTGCCATACAGTGATTATGTAACCAGTAACCCAATTTTTTACAGCTCTCAATTGAACCCAATGTTATCTTATGGGAGAGGTAGACCTTCAGCAGTGGAAAACAAATGTAAGAATGTTTCACTACCAGGACATGTAAAATGTACGACCTTTTAAATACACTGCACCCTGACATATGGATTGTTTAGGGTATACACTAGGAGTGACATATGTATTAAAAAGGAAGGTTTTCGGCCTGGCTAAAGGTTTATTTTGCCAGGTCTAAATGGCAGCTTACTACTCCATACACAGGTTGCAATGGCAGACCTGAGACACGTGAAAAAGGCCACTTAAGTGGGTGGCACAATCAGTACAATCAGTACTGTAGGCCCACTAGTAACATTTGATTTGCAGGCGCCCTGACTAAATGTAGTACCACTATACTAGGGACTTATAGGAAAAATTAAATGTGCCAAATGAGTCCTAAAGATAACAAAAACAGGTTCAGAAAACCAGGGAGTGAAGGCAAAAAGTTTGGGGATGACCCATTAGAAAGGGGCAAGTCCTACACAAATCTACAAGAATCTTCTAGCTGATGTCATCCACGCACACAACATTGACATAATTACCTATGCCGATGAGCCCTAACTGATTTAGTCCCTCTTAGACAAAACACCCAGCACCAGGAGCAACTTCTGTATGACTAATGTGGCCACCTGGATGAAGTCCACCTGCCTCAAGCTGAACATGGACAGAACTAAAGTAGTGATCTTCAGAAAAGATTAATCATTGTGGGACTATGCCTGGTGGCACACAGTCCTAGGACCTACTCCTATCCACAGCATAAAGGCAAGAAATCTCAGGATAATCATCAACTGCAGGATGGACATGTCAGCCAAAGTCAACGATGTTGCCACGTCCTGCTTCCACATCCTGAAGACGCTAACAAATATATTCAATTCACCATCAAATAACATTAGAAAGACTGTCACCCAAGCCCTAATCACCAGCAGACTAGACTATGGGTACACACTATAATTATGAATCACCAACCAGCTCAGAAAACAGCATCAGACTGTCCGGGCACAGCAGCCATACTGGTCCTCAACCTCCATGTCAAGATCACGTCACATCACACCTGAGGGAATATCATTGTTTCCTGATACATAAGCATGCACAATTCAAGCTACTGACACCCAAAAAAAGCACTTCAAAACACATGCTCAGCCTACCTGAAAGCTGCATTCAGTTCCACCAACCAACCAGCCATCTCTGGTCAGCCAGACTCTCACTAGCATACATCCCAAACAAGATAAGATAACATACCAAAAGATGACATAAGATGACATGAAATGACAAGACATGACATAACATACTAGTGAGAAATTGGGTTCTTAGTTGACTGGGGTGTAAGCCCTTGTTAAGCAACAGACACAATCCCTGGAATGGTGAACCACAAAAAGTCACTAAATTAACCTTTGCTTAACGCTTGGTATCTTGGTGCAAAAAGCAATCAGGCCTTAATTACAGCCAATGTGTAAAGTATTTAAGCAACACACTAACAGTAATAAAGTGAAACTACAACACAAGAAAACTCCCACACCAATTTAGAGCAATAGACTACATTTTAATAAATTATTTGACACCACAACGATAAAAATCCAAACCACAGACCCGGAATTATGAATTTTTTAATTTTTTAGAAAGAACTAGTGCCAAAAAGATCAAAGTCGAAAAATATGGCTGACTGCAATGGACTATGGGTCAGATACAAGAAGTGGATTGTTCCCAGTCAGTCCATACCTTTGAACTTATAAGTATTTTTAAGAAACATTTTCTGAGAAGGTAAAGTTCAGAGGGGCAAGGCTGCAGGTAGTGTCCGAGGAGGGATTTGTCATTGTAGGGAAGCCGCTGGACAAAGTTGCGGTGAAGATTTCTATGTTCAGACTTAGCCACCGAAATGGAAGTCAAAAATATCTGGCGTGAAGAGGTAGGAGGCTATAGTCGAAAACAGACGAAGGAGCTCGGATACCCCTTGAACAAAGCACAGCTGAACAGGATTTACGGCTGGGGAGAAGAACATAGCGGGAGCAACTGTGAAGTCAGGCCAACCGGTGATGCATCTTGGGCTGATCGACTAGCAGGTTGGGCCCAGTTTTTAGTCAAAAACTGGTCTGCACCATTAGCCCCACATCCAAGGGTTCAGGACCAGTAGGACACCAGTTGGTGGTTCAGAACTCACTCAGGCTGGGTCCAAGTGTGGGTTCAAGATGGTGGGAGCCTTTTATGACCCTTAGTTCTGAACAGGAGGTCATCAAACTAGCCCTTGCAGTCAGTCTGGTAGGCCTGGGTTCAGGTGAAGATGAAGGGCTCCAACAGCAGGGCTAGCCTCAGAGTTCAAGGCAGGCTCCAAGCAGCAACAGAGTCCTTCCAAGTACAGAAAAGCAGTCTTACAGAGTTGCAAAGTAGGTCACAACAGCAGGCCTGCCTCTGGTAGTTGTTCCGCAGGTCCAGGAGTGAACAGAAGAGTGGGTCTGAGGGCCCTATTTTTTATATCCATAACAAAACATAATATAAAGTAACATATGTCTGAAATCCACATTAATATACCCTTAACTTACCCTGAATGCTTTCCCAAGCTGTGGGGAAAGATATAGAATGCACCTTTAAATCTTGCTCCTGACTGACTGACTGACTAACTAACTGATTTGTCTTATACAGCGCATGAATGCCGAGGCGTCTTGGCGCTGAGGTGAGTGGATCCTGAGGTTCACGCTGATTAATCTACAAGCTTAGGGAAAAGCCATGCCTATTAGTTTTCTGAAAACGAGTACTGTTAGGCTGTAATCTGATCAATGTGGGGAGGGAGTTCTACAGTTTGGGTGCTCGATATGAGAAGCCCTTTCCCCCCTCCCCAACACATCACTAATGCATTTTCTTCAACCTACCCTTAACCCACCACACTAAATCACAGTCACCCAAGTCAGACAGGAAAGAGATTTTAAACTTTGGAAGACTGGACATTGGCATATGTGAACCACTAGACTACTAACTACTGCATTGGAGGGAACTTCCTAACTCAGCTTTCCACCTACAGGTCAATAGTGGAAGAGAATGCTCCTTGCCATCCTGGGGTTCAGCGTTACTGTCCTTGTCAACATCTGGTCTCATTATAATCTCTTTAGCCCTGGATCAAGGCAGACAACTGATCCCGATGTGGGAACCATCTCACTGTGCTTTGTACTGCCTGTTCATTGACCTTTCATCATTTACTCGGTCTATCTATATGTATAAATCACTTCACTTAGTGCCATCAGAGTCACTAAGTGTGCCAATCCAATAGGAGATGCAAGTGGAGACCAAGTATTCCAGATGTCGCCATAACAAGCACTCCTGTATTTTTTGTTCCCGCTCCCAGTTTCCCCTTCTGTTTTTCAAAGCCTCTGGAGAGATTCATGGGCAGAAAGGATTCTCAGCGGATTTATATCTTTAGCCAAAGCTTGACATGCTAGATCCTTTCTTTCTGAGAATCTGTTGTAGATGCTGCAATCAAAATGGAGTTTCCAAATTTCTTTGTCAACTTTGTCTGAAAAATAGAAAGGCAGAGCAAGAATTACTGCAATAGTGAGGTGCTAATGTAACATGAAGGAAATGGCAAGGGACCACTAAAGAATTTTGAATGCACTTTATGCTGTCTGCTAACTTGGAAAGTCTACAATTTCCATATTTCATGTGGTTCATGATCTCAACATTGGTTTGGGATTGTTCGCTTCAGTAGGACCGACCTACCCAATGATTTGCTTCTGGCTTGTAGAGGCGCATGCAGCAGAGAGCCACTAGCCAACAATTAAGTGCCTAGGCACCACAGCTTATCCATACAAGTATTTCAGAACAGATGGTATCAATCATCAATTCCTATCCAATAATTTCTACTGAGTTCCTGCCAAAACTATTGGCCCCAGCAACCTCAGTGTCAGTAAGATATACCATGTGTACTAGCCACCCTGTTGGCAGACCCGAAGAGGTTAGGAGGTTCAGATATTCTGAACCTTATCCCACAGAAACGAAATATCCTGCCTAATTATGAAAAGTAAAATATGACAAAGCATTACCTACCCCAGTTTGATAACCCACAGAATAAAATAGTGCAGCTTTTTAGGAGGGGCCTGATCATTTTTATTTTTCCATTGTGTTATTAAACGTTTGACAGAACATGTAATTTTTCAAGTGGCGATCACAATGGAGGTAATGGATGCATTTATGATGCAAATATCATCCTCTTTAAGAAACCCTGTTCTCACTTCCACAAGTAATACAACTGTGGCCATATAGGAAAAAAAGTGTGTAGCCACAAAAAGGGTGGACATTAATTTTAGGCAGGGATTACTAACCTTTGCCTTCGTTAATACCTAGATCATAATCTACAACAAGACTGGTGGCTGGAGAATAAAAACAACATTATTTACCTCTAACTTCAGTTCTCTTACGTTAGTATTTTTTGTAGATTTAGATACTTAAACTTCACTGTCATACTTACTAAGCGGTACAGAAAACTATTTCCCAAAAACAGCGACAAAAATGTGGAGTTTTAATGGACATTTCACCTCATTTGAAAACACCCAAACTTCAGCCAAAGAGGTGGAAAGGCTCCTAATTCCACTCATATCGCCCACCATACCTCAGGCCTTTGAAAGGCACAGAAGATGTATGTTAATTAATGTTAGGGAGGAGGGTGGATCCCATCTGATCTATGTAGATAAAAACCCTGGATAGATGTAGTAGCCGGTAATAAATTCTGCTCCTGTGTTGGATCATTCAGAGATTCACATACTTGAAGCAGCATATGCAGCACCATGAAAACAGTTCACTGTAGCTCGGAAACTAGGCTTACCTGAATGAAGAGGCTGTGAAGGACTGCTTGTCCCGCAGCAGAATCTCTTGCTGCAGCTGTGTTTATGACTTAATGA
Organism: Lissotriton vulgaris; assembly: GCF_964263255.1. Lineage (NCBI taxonomy): Eukaryota > Metazoa > Chordata > Amphibia > Caudata > Salamandridae > Lissotriton > Lissotriton vulgaris. The sequence continues at coordinate 1,531,910,953 of NC_141685.1, forward strand.
CTTGGGAATGATGAAGCAAGTACAATTAGCTTAAAATATGTGACTAGCTTGTAAAAATATTAACAAGAGGAATGCCCAAAGAAATGGATACAATGGAGAAGGTGCCATTCATTAAACGTGCAAATTAACGTGAAGCATGATTATCCTGATTTCTTTTTGTAGTAAGCATCCATTTCTATTGTACTGACATTGTCAAACTAAACTAGGCCTATTATATTTCTCTATTTTCTTCATTGCCTTTCTTTGAACTTTTTCTAAATAAATCCGTTTTAACAAGATGTTGCACGGTGCAGTATTAAATAAATAATTCATGCTAACTTCATTAGAGCATGCCATCATTGTAGAATATACTGACTTTACTATAGGTTTTCTTTCTTTCATAAGCTACGTGTTCTCAATGTATTAAGTTAGATTTTAGCTGTCATTTATTCACAATAATGAATACCAACAATGTATTAAAACAATAGTGTATGCAGGTAAATGAGAAGCTCATGATGTAATTATGTACAAGTTACAATTAGAATGTTTCTGCTTTAAACAAGCTCATTGTCACACAGTGGACTTCTGAATAGCTAATTGAGTACGCTGCAGGGTTCTTGTTGGAAATTGATGTGAAACTAATGTACATAAACATTTGTAACTTAGTAGACTGCTTGCAGATAGTGTTTTGCCGTCTTCGCATGTTACTGTGGGAATGATGAAGGATGTAGCAGACCATCTAACAATCCTTTTACCATTGGACTAAGATGACCTAACACTAAACTAAAGAAGATGGATACATATGTTTTTGTGTTTATTTTAAGTGTTCCTAGTTAGGAGACTTCAGAGATCTTCTAATACCCTTTCCGTAGAGCACGCACTGACATCTTTATGCAGTTCAGACAGGTCCAGACTAATTGCTCTGTGACTATCCTTTTCCAGGCTTTTGCCTTTTACATTGTTAGGTACTGCTGATGGTGTTTTCTAAATTCCTTTTAGAATACTACTACTGCTGTGACTAACTTCTAAATGAGAGAGGAGACTCAGACATGTTTCCATAACTGCTCTTTATGAGAAGTTCAACTAAAATCTACATCTATTCTAAATGCTCCTTAAAATTCTTGCTTTTTTCTGAAAAGGAATCTTTATGGATTGTAGTGTGTTAGGATATATTAGAGCAGAATAGGAACTTAGGTAAATTTCCTTTATGGAACACGCTGTCATATGTTCTGATTTTTGCGAAACATTATTTTTCTTGATATTTCTGTAAATGGATTTATCTAATTTTTCTAATCTAAATAAAGAGATTACAAACAAAATTACTCAACTTAAAACAATAAATAAAGTTTTTAAAAATTCATCTAAACTCTCAAATTTGACTGAAAATAAGTGGCGTTAAAATTTGATATTGAATTATGCTCTATTCTAAAATGGTGGGAAAGATCCAGTTAATTTGAAGAAGAACAAGGCGCAGAGTTGGAGACCACCTTAGTAAGTCCAGGGATGAACTGACTTAAAGAAAAGATATTCAGGAACCAGCAGTGTATGCTAAAAGAGATATGGTTCACACTCTGAATGGAGTTATAAAATAAAATATTTCCCAAGTCAGAATAAAATTCCTGATTATTAAATCCATTGTCCAGTGTCCTGAACTTGGAGATCTGACAAGGTAATACTAGAAGGCAGTTGCGGTTTTGAAGGTATGATATTAATAGTGGGATGTGTTATTCATGGTAGCTATATTTGGGTTAGATTGCGGTATTGCGAGTACGAATGTGTGAGTGGAAAAATAAGTATTAAGAAGTTGTTGAAGATAAGTGATTGAAGTGTTTAGTAGTCTGCAGACCCTGGGGTATACATACAGAAATTGAATAGGAAGACTGTTTGCAGGATAAGGAGTAATGTGTGAGGTAACATCCATCATCTATAACAATGACATGGGAAGACTAAGCAATAGTGTGACTGAATAACATTAATCGGTGTTGTTAGAACCTAATTGCGCAAATGGGTGAAGCTTCATTGATTTGAGTGATTTGAGATGCTGTTATTTCTAGTAACAGCAAACATGAAGACGTTTAGAAGTTTATTGTTTAAGTTGTGTGAATGCGATTAAAATTGTACAGGAGGATGAAGTGCTGCAAGGTAAGTAATGCACACACCCTCCCTCAAGCGCCTTGAGACCCTCTGGGTGAGTAGTGCGCTATACAAATTCCTAACTTGAACTTGAAGGAGCGAGGTAGTACGTCATATTGTCTCGTGCTGCGATTGGTGTGTTTTTGCGCTGGGATTGGTTGGTGACGTCGGAGTATCGCACTGGGATTGGAATGTTAAAAGTGAATAACGTATTTAGATTTGACGACAGAAATTTGGTAAACTATTAGATTAAATTGGATTATTTTTTCAGAAATTGATGTATGTAGAACAAAACGACAATATTCTGATTCGAATTTCTTGTCTCACTGTATTATCAAAATGAATTGTTTTAAAGAATTTAAGAGTGTAGTCAGAGGGGATATTACTATACTGGTGCAGATAGTTGAAGATGCACCTCCTGAGGGGTTGCCACAACTGAGGGTTTACACACTTGTTCTTCGCTTCGCCAATGGAGTAGAATCACTGAGAAAGAGGGTGCTTTGAGTTTTCCTAGATACAGGACATTTAATACAAATGTTCTTAAAACTTTAAAGGGAAAATTGCACGAGATGAGGCCACCACCTAGACCTACTCAATATGATGCTTTTAATACATGGGGAAGGTTACAAGGAATAAGGAGAGAGAAAAATGCCAGAGACGGACAAAAAGAGCAGTGCAGAATCATATGGATGCTCGACAGGATGAAGATCAGCATAGATGGAGAAGGGCTATCATAGAGGGAACCAGATTATATCCAGCTATTACCACAGAAGAAGCAAAGCAGAAAAAAAGAACGATCCCTAAAGTAATGATGGTGATAATTCAGACACAGATTCTAGAGACAAGATTTTAGAACAGATGTTAGCATCAAGATCTCCACCCTATACGATTCCTAATATCCACAGACCTTTAGTGCTAATGTGAGTGCCACAATGGCAACTGCTCCTGCAGATCAGAGTTTAGCCCAGATTAAAAGACCTATACAGATACTCCAAATTGTTCCAAAAGCTGTGTCTCAACCACAGGTTGCAGCTCCAACTGTGACCAGTACAATTGGAAAACATACTTCAGCCCAGATAACTCCTGTAAATGCCCGATATGCCCAGAGTTATAGCAACTGCTCCTCCAAATGTGGATTTAAAGCCAGAGTTCAAGTCATTGGAGGTGTGCCTACCAAAGAATTTGTCCCGGCGTCACAATATTCTCAGATTGTTGTTTGGAGACCCTCACAGAGAGCACAAGCACTGACAGATGGTGGGAACTTAGTCTTCCCAGTTCAAATAAGGGGATGCTTAGAATATAAAGATATTGAGCAATACCAAGGATAGGAATTAATGTACCTGTGTAAAGAAATCACAGGCAGAGCAGCTATAGTGTACCATATATTGGCAGAAGTGACCCAGAAATACGAGATTGAGTTCGATAAAAATGTTCACTTGCGAAGAAGCTACAAAGTTCAATTAGATGACCCATCATTAGAAAACATGAGAGATTCAGGAATGTGTTTACACATTTCAGAATTGGTCAGATGCTTTAGAAAATGGAGTGAAGTTGATAAACTAGGGATGAAGTGGGCAAAGAAACACAAGAAGAAAAAGAGAAAGGAAGCTATAACAAGGAAACAAGATGAGGGAAGCGAGAGAGAGATGACAGCATTTCCACTTACAATAGTTGCAGGAGTGTTCCTTGGAGTGGAGGTGATTTGGCTGCATTTACAAGCAGTTTCCCCGAATTGAGAGACAAACCGGTATAATGGTATACACAAGTTGAGTGGTTCATTAAGATTTCAAAGGGATTGTTGGCAGATTTGCAAACATTTTTTGATATAGTAGTGCCTGCGAATGTGTGGGCTGAATGTAAGACAGCAGCAGTACAGTGACTAAAAGAAGAAATTGTAAGAGAGACTAGAACAAATGCACGATCTCCTGTAGTAATGGAGAAGAATGAGGCAGTGATTACTTTCCTGAAGGGTAGAGTGCCATCAAGAGATTTGTATTGGCTTAAAATTAAGAGAACTACTCAAGAGCCAAAAGAGATGCTACATGAATATTATGAACAGTTGCTGCAGGTGTTGAATACAATTGTCACAACTGGATGAAATATTCACTTTTTTTGTTGAGACTTTGTGTGGACAGATACACGTAAAGAACATTGACATTTTGACAGTATATGTTAGTGCAGACTTGTATGCATCTGTGTCGGGTCTTCATAAGGACTCAAAAGGGGGGGGGGGGGGTAGGACAGCCTGAATGTACGTATGAACTTTCTTGAGTGGGTCCTTCGAGGGGGGGAGAGAATGTCAGCGGACAGACTCAATAGTTATTCTTGGAGAAGTGAATTCTTAATCCTTTATATCAAATTGATCATTACCACCAGCCGGTGGACCGATCTGAGGGGTGCCGCCGTAGCGATCACTGAGGGAAAGCAGCGAGGACGTCCGCGAATTTCATCCAGTTGTGACAACTGTATTCAAAAGTGGACATCCATGATCTAAAGTTTTGTCTATTTGTATGATTATGTGCCATATGTTTTAGTTTTGTATAGCACCCTGTCACCAGTCACGACCTGATCACTAAATGTATATAGAGTCTATGTGTTTCTTTGTTTTGGACAGCTTTCCATAAAATTGTGGATTTATTTGCACCAAGGTTTATACTAAAAAGATTTACCTTTAGAACCATATTCGGTAGTGTGTGTCTCCGTATATCCTTCAAGGGATATGTTATTTTAATATGTATTAATTACAGGTTGTTCAAATTATTTGTGATCCCCGACAGAACACCTGAACCAGTGCAGCATCGAGCCCCGGCTGTCCTGATCTCTGGCATGCTGCCGTGAACTGGGCTGAGAGCTGTCTGGGCACGGCGGACAAAAGCGTCCCACCCTGCTCTGTCAAGAGCGTCCAACGCCCTGCTGGCACATGCAATTTCATTCTGGAGGAGCAGAAACCCAGAATCGTCCCGCTCTCTGCAGCAGCATCTCCCTCGCTCAGGTACCTCCTTAACCCAGCCCTTGGCAGCGTTAGTGTGTTAATTAATTAAGGGGGCCTTCTTTCTTTTTCCTTACCTTACGGCCACCAAGATCGCCTCCAGGGGATAAGCTTGAACTGTGGAGACTGGTTTACCATAAAGATTCTAAAAGGAACCCCGCCAGACCCTGAACACTATTTAGCTTACCTTACGTTGATGCCATTAAACTCAGTGATTGGGTTTTGTCAGTTCTCCTACCTTATTTTGATGGTATAAGGAGCCTTTATTTTTCTATACCCGTATGGAGGCCCCATTTCTTTGTGTGCAGTGTCTCACTGGATGCTGGGTGTGCGTGTTAAACAAATACTTTACATATTGCCTCCAGGGATATCCCTGTCTGCTCTGCACCAAGCTACCAAAGGATGGGTACAGGATTCCATAGGGAATTCTGGGCCTTACCATGAATAGAGTGATGTTCCCTACTTGGACAGGGTGTATATCCCTGCCAACTAGAAACTGCATTTCTCACAGTGTTGCTTTTCAAACTCATGATGAGGATGTGTATTACACATTGGTTGAACAGAGAAACGAAATAGGAGTATTTCCTTTATTCACCATCGAAGAACTACCTGATGATTTAAAATAGACAGTGAATCCCGAAGTCTGGGATTTGACAGGGAAAGGTATCAGACTAATAAAAGTTGTAGAACCAGTCGGTGTTACTGTAAAGCCAAATGCAGTTTTGAGAACACCCCTTTACCATACAACATCAGGCATAACACCAGTCACAGAAGATTTGCTGGAAAAAGTAATACTGAGGGAATCGATCAGGAGTCCATGTAACTCTCAAACAATGGGTTTAAAGAAGCCCAATGGGAAATGTAGAGTAGTGCAGGATTTATGAAGCATAAATGAGATAGTTATTGTCCTGAGGTACCGAATGCAGACACAATATTCTATTTGTTCTTGTGAACTGCAGAATGGTTTACAGTCACTGACTTGTGCCAGGCTTTCTCAGCACCATTGCACAAGGAAAGCCAGTATCTTTTCTCCTTCGTATTTCAGCAGAAGGTAGTAGCATGGTAATGTGTCCCACAAGGGTATAAAGAGTTCATCTTCTTCAACCAGATTCTGAAGAGAAGTCTGGAAATCCTACACATACCCAACAAGCAAACTCTTGCCCAATACATTGACGATTTTCTTGTGGTATCAGAGATGCAAGAGACGTGTAAACAAGATTCTATTCCTTTGTTAAACCACCTGGCTGAGAATTGATAGAAAGTGTTTCCAGGAAAGCTGTAGTACAGTCAAAAAGAAGTTCAATAACTGGGACACATCATTGCGAAAGGAGTAGAAAGGTGTCACCGCGAAAGGAGTAGAAAGGTGTCACCAGAGAGAGTGTAAGTCAACTTGCAGATAAATCCATTGCGAACTGAAAAGGAAGTCAGAATGTTTTTGGGAACTGTAGGCTACTGAAGGTAGTGGATACCAAATTTTTCCATGATTGCAAAACCTTAAATGAGGTTGACATGTAAGGAGGTGTCAGATCCAATCCCATGGGACAATGATGCTCAAAAGTTTTCCTAGAGTTGAACAACACATTGTGTTGTGCCTCTGTCCTAGGAATGCCTCATTATTCAAAAGAATTCACTTTATTTTGCAGTGAGAGAGGTGGGTGTGCACTCTGTTTTGACACATGTTCACGGTGATGCCTGAAAACCAGTAGCATACTTCTCAACAGCACTTGACTCCATAGCTGCAGGTTTTCCTGATTGCCTAAAAGTGGTAGCTGCAGTAAGCACTTGTCGGGAAAAGAGTGAAAGCATTGTGATGGGTTACCCTGTAACTGTTATGGTTCCAAGCTCTGTGGAGCTATTGTTAACAAGAACCTACTCAGTACTGACTAATAATCGCTTGACTAAGTATGACCAAACTAGTCTATCTTGCAATAATGTCGTTCTCAAAAGATACAGTGTACTGAACCCTTCAGCTTTGTTACTTATAAATGATGTTGACACAGATGAAGTTGAACACGATTGTCTAGATGTCACAGATGTATGTAACAAACCAAGACCTGATATTAAGGATGAACACCTAATTGAGCCCGACCAGGTCCTGTTTGCAGACATCTCAAGTTTAAGAGGTAACAATGTTCCACTATGAACAGCATATGCAGTGTGCACTATAAATGATGTTGTTGAAGCTTCCTGGCTTCAAAGATTTTCCTCTGCCCAAGTTGCCGAATTAAGTGCTCTTACCAGAGTCTGCAGTAACTGCACAAATGAGAGTCACTATTTTTACAGGCAGGCACTATGGGTTTGTTGTGGTCTATGATTTTTGTCAGTTGTGGTCGCAAAGAGGTTTTCTAACTTCTTCAGGCACTACCATTAAGAATAGAAAACATGGTAAAAATCTGCTAGAAGCTTTGCAGTTGCCCAGGGAAATAAATAAAATAACAGTGGTTATGTGTGCAGCACAACAAAGTGGGAATGAACATATTGCAGTGGGCAATAGATACGTAGATTCAGTGAAAAGGTATTGTGCTTCGTTGGCCTGCACATGTAATGGAAATTTCAACTGTGATTCCGAAGAAGAGAGTTCAGTCACAAACACCTGGGATGAGTAAAACTGATTCCAGGAAAGTGTTTCAGAAGCAGAACAAATGGATGGATAAAAGCAGGTTTTGAGAAAAACGCAAATGACATTTGGATGTTGGCTGATGGGAGACCAATTGTGCCCGATAGCTTGTTGCTTCCAATGACACGATATTATCATAGGTACACACATTTAGGATGGGATTGCATGGTGAGGATTTTCAGGCAAAGAGGTTTAATCCAAAATTTTGAATGTTTGCTGAAAACAATTGTCAAAGGTGTGTCATATATCAACAAATGAATGCAGAAAAGAGAACACACGTTACACTCAGACACATAGGGAGGACCATTCAATAGACTGCAGATGGATTTTATCGAAATGCTAGCTTACAACATGCTGAGATATGGGCTGGTCATTGTGTGCAATTTCTTGAGATGGGTAGAAGCCTACCCAACTAGGAGAAACTAGTCTTACAGTAGCCAAGCTGTTATTACGGGAACTGATCCCTGAGTACAGAAAGACGATTTCTCTTGTGTCAGACAGAGGAACCCACTTCAACAACGAAGTTCTGAAAATGATCTGCATCCCACTACAAACTAAGCAAAGACTACTGCAGTTACAGACGTGAAGCTTCCGAATAGCTGAACAGGTGAATAGACTACTAAATCCCGATTAGCAAAGGTTTGTGCTTCAACCTCCTTGAAATGGCTACATTCTTTGCATTTGGTGTGAATGAGTATTCAAAGTACTACAGACAGGAAGATGGGATATCCAAACATGAGATTCTGTTGGGAAGGGCCATGAGATTACCAGTTGTTCCTGCAAATGCTCTTTTGAATATCAAGGACAACATTATCTTAGATTACTGCAAAGGTTTGGCTGATGTGGTCCATTCTATGCCCCATCAGGTTTCAGCGGCCACTAAAGATTTGCATCAAGAACAGTGCCACGCACTCAGCTATGGTGATGGGGTCGTGATCAAGAAGCACGTTCAGCAGACTTGTTTAGAGCCAGATGCAAAGACCCTTTCCAGGTGATTCTGACAACAAATGCTGCTGTTAAGTTGCTGGGTTTGCAAACTGGATTCATGCTTCATACACAACAGAAGTGAGAAATCCAGATGAAGCACTAATATTCTATGATCCTGAAAGAAGAGCATTGGTGACTTCACTAATTCCTGAGGGACCATCCAAACCAGCAGCACCTTTGCCTGAACAACAGCAGGAGGGAAAGAGGAGGGGTGAAGATCAACCAACTGAATGAGAAATTCAAGTGTCTGAAAAAACACAGAGTGGAATAGAAGTCTCTAACAAAAAAGAAGCAAAGACTTCTCCTTAGAACGGAAGTGGCGCTGAAACTGTCTCTAGAGAAACAGAGGATGCAGGAGAGGGAACAAGTAACGGATCAAAAAGAGTGGATTGACAAACTGAATAACCGCAAAGCTACGACCATAACGTCCAGAGAAGAAGTTCATCAATAACACGAATACTAGAGACTATACCTGAAGAAACCGACTTCAGTGATGAAAGTGGTATGAACAAATGGAAAAACTCTGAGAAGATCCAGACGAGCAAGGGTGCTTCGTTGCAGGTGTTCAGCACCTGAATGGTTATAGTATCTGAACACAGCATTGAATGTCACTTTAGAAGATTTGTGCAAAGTAAACCCTGAACACCTAGAATCCCCATTATACCAATATGAACAGAAGCAAAAAGAAGAGAACTTAAAGAAATTATCAACAAAATTAAATGTGCTGTTAGACCTTTATTATTTTAGTCTTTTATTTTAAAGAAGATGTACCTAGGACCGAGTGAGCAGTAGAAGAATAGGAATAACATTTTAGAAGAACACGGAGGAGGGTTAGGAATTCTTTGCTTAGTAACTGAGCTCTAAAAACATTAATAAATAAAAGAAAAAAAGAAAAAACAAACTTTTGAACTCAAGAAGCTTGAAACTGTCTCAGAGAGAAATGTGTGACATTAGAAATAAGTGTAAATATATTGTGTTCAGTTTTCTTAACAGTAATAATGATTCCCACAGTACTAATAGGATTTTATTTGACACCTGAAACAAAAAACAACACTAAGAACTCTCCTAAACCCCACAACAACCTTAGCTTAGAAATTGCCTTGTTAGTTATAAGAAGGATGATTTCTTCACAAATGTATACTCTAGATTAGTTCATGATCAAACTAATGCTATGGATGCTAAGAACTGCTAGGAACCCCTTACCCAAGCTATGCCCCTGACATCACGGTCTATTTCCTTTGCCATTTACTCCTCTATTTCTTATTATAGTTTTTCTTTGGTAGCAGTATTAGTATTCTGTGCTGCAAGGTTGTTTTGTGAGTTGTTATTCTATTGAAAATAAATTGGTAATCTAGGTTGAACAGAATGAATTTATCTACAAAAAAGCAAAGGCAGATTTCACCACTCAAATTTGTTTTTCTAGTTGTGCGGTCATTAAGGAACTCTGAAGTTCCCGCATTCATGTGGCAATTATTCAGCATCTATGACTCTCAATGAAGATCCTACGATATAGAAACAAGCATCGACAAAGCTTATAAAAAATTTTTTTATAAGTGAAAGTACTTTTTCATTAATTGATAAATATGCGTGTGAGTAAAAGTGAGAATGGACCAACAGATGGTTGGATGAATGGTGAGACATAGAGAAGGATGAATGTATTTGAGACAGCATGGATAGAGGACTGAGAGGGTACATTATATTGTTGTGGGATTTGCTGAGTGCGGGTGGGAAATATTCAGCATTTATGGCTTTCATTTAAAGTTCTTTGATGCAGAAACACAAATTGGCAAACACAATTCATTTGGCTTTCCTATATCTTTTCAATAATAAGTATTTGTGTGATTGAGAGGAAGAATGACAGTACGAATGAGTCAAAGGGAAGATAAACTAATGAACAAGTGAGTACACAAAAGGATGACTGTATCGATGGCCCAATGAATGGAAAAATAAGTAAGTGACTGGCTGTATGCCTGGGTGAGAGTGTACACGGAAGGATGGAAATGCGGCTACGTTGATGAGCAGATAGATACATGTATGTGCTCTTGGAGTTCTCCCTGTTTTTGCCTAGATTGTGCTTTGCACCATACCCTAGTAGTCCAGAGTGCATATTAAGAGTTTCACTACTTTGGCAGCTGGGCCAGATTTTCCCCATCACTCAGTCAGAATTAATGCCTGTTCATATTTGCATCATCATTCACTGATCCTCACTACAAGAAAGGAAGCCTCTATGTCTGCAGACTGCTGTGCCTTAAACCCTTCCATGCGCATGATGGAATGGTTCCGTCATACGTCACGGTGGTCATATGCTGAGGACGGAACCATTTTGTCCTCTGCACAAAAGCACCAAATCCCTCTGTTGTAAACAGCAGAGGGATTTCCATTTTTTTAGTCTCTGGAGCCGAGGAAGATCAGTGCTCTGACGTCATTATACTGAAAGTGAAATGAGCTGCTCGAACAAGTTACTTAGATTCAGTAACAATGTATCTCTAAGAGACATACATTAGTTATAGATTCCTTACCTTGGAATTATCCCCAGGCATGAAACTGGATCCAGAGAAATTTTTTCACATCAATTCCCCAGCCAGTCTGTAGATGGTGTTGTTCGATTCCACGTTTGTTGTCGGCGTCCTGGTCGCCTGGATGACATCGCTGTGTGTATTTAGACACCGCTCCTGCGTGCTGACTTCAGTTCTGATATGACTTTCCTCACCAGAAGAGCAGAGCCATGCAAGACACTGACCATTGGTGCACAAAACTTGGGCCCAGTAAGGGAGTCCCTATCCCTAGAAGTCAATTCGCAGAATGGGGAGAATGGGTGGAGCGGTAAGGAATATATAACTAATATTAACTTGTTCATCTGAAATAGACCATTAGACCCATATCTCTGCTGCCTGCTTTCTCCAAATGCTTAGAGAGACACGTCCACTCAGTCTTATCCACCTTTGCTGAAAACAATTCGCTCCTGCATCCTTCGCAATCGAGTTTCCATGCTGGTTTCTCAACAGAAACTACTCTTCTAGGAGTCACGGAACACATCCGGAAACTCCTTGATAATGGTCAAACGGTCGCGCTCGTGCTTCTAGACCTGAGCGCGGCCTTTGACACCATATACCACGAAACACTCATTAAGGCGTTAAACAGAAACGGCGTCCGTGGGAAAGCACTCAAATGGATCCGGTCCTTCCTGGCTCAACGGACATTCCAAATAACATCCTCTTCGGCCTGCTCCGACACTTTTTGAAAGCCACTCACGGAGTTCCTCAGGGATCTATATTGAGCCCCCTGTTTTTTAACCCCTACCTCAGACCCCTGGCCGACCAAGCGGAAAGATCTGGACTCACCCTCATGACCTACGCCGACGATTCCCAAATTATTTTCTCCCTATCTGAATCCAGTCCCTCATCCCCGTCTCTCCTCAAATTAGGGCTTCAAAACATCTTCAATTGGATGACAAGAAATCAATTAAAGCTAAACGGAGACAAAATGGAGATTCTTCTTCTAGAGAAACAACGAGATCTTTGGAACCCCTCACACTGGCCCAACCAGATGGAAAATTTCCCCACCCCAGTTACCCAAGTACGTAATCTGTCTGTCATCATGGACAGCTCCCTCTCCATGAAACAACAGGCCAGCAAAGTTGTCGGCCTATGCCTTACCATCATCAAATGGCTGAGGAAAATTCTTTGGATGCTGCCCTCCTCCACTCAAAAAACCATAGTCAATGCCCTCATAACATCACGGCTTGACTACGGTAACATTCTGTACCTTGGTTCCAACAAAGCGGTAGTTAGTCGGCTGCAGCTTGTCCAAAACTCAGCTGTTAGACTACTGTGCAGAATCCCCAAAAATTCCGGAGTCTCGAGCTACCGTCGTGAGCTCCACTGGCTCAGGGTAGAAAACAGTATCAGATTCAAAGCCCTGAACTATATGTTCAGAATCAAAGCAGGCTTTGCACCCAAATACCTTTTAGCTCTTGCCCATCCTTACACTCCCAAGCGAAACCTTCGGTCGCAATCAGCAGCCAACTTCTGCGTACCAAGGTTCAAACTGGCAAGAATGGGAGGCAGATCCTTTGACCACTTAGGACCATTCCTCTGGAACGCACTTCCTCTATACATTCAAAATGAGGAAAACTATGCTAGGTTCAGAAAGAACGTCAAGACTTGGCTATTCGAACAATAACTTGAATAACCGGAAATCCCCTGCTACCTTTATGCTGTGTCTCGGCGCCGGGAAACCCTTTTTGGGTAGCTGTCGCGCCTTACAAGTTTAAAAAATAAAATAAAAATAAATGGGGGCGTGGCTAGCAGCCAACGATGGCGGACGCAGCTTAGGGAGGCTCCCGCGGCAAGGCGGCTTCCCACATAAATCCGCTATATTAATCCGATAGATTTTGTTGCCATTCGGGGCGGACTGGGTCCGGCGTCCGTGCGGCGCCCATCGGAGCAATTTAAAGACAGCGACGGCCCGACAATTGACGGAAAGACGAGGAGAGAAGAGGGGCCGACTGTCCGCCTCGCAGCAGCGACGTAGTGGGCAGAACGAATCCGACCGGAAGCGGTGTCCTGGCAGGTGCTGCCGGCCGGAAGTGCCGGTCCTCCGGCCGAGCCGAGGGAAAATAATCAGAGAGCATCCATAGGCAGCAGAGGGCCGGGTGGAGACCCGAACAAGTGAGCGCTGCCGGAGAAAGTACACGGAACGCAACATAGAGGACGACGCGACCCGAAAGGGCGGAACAGCCATCTTGGGCAGCGGACTCGCATCATGGGCAGAGACCACGAGAAACAAAAGCGGGACCAGCTATGAAGGTCCGCCTGGCATAATACGATCAGGGGTATTCCCGGGTGAGTGGTGAGGCGATCCGAAATTTTTTCCCCGTGAACATTTGGAGGTGTACCGTCTGGGGGACGCGGTGCAGGCAGTACTGAGAGCCTGCAAGGAATTGGGCCCCCCTCACCCTACCCCCCCCCCTCTTATTGCTGGAACATAAGCGACGCTAGACAGCTTGGAGGTCGAACGCCTGAATTTTAGAGAAGGGGCTCCGGATCAGTGACGTGCAAACGCGCTGGACAGCGCAAAGGAAAGGCAACATCTGCCCCGATTAAACTGGCCGATGCGCGGCTTGCTCCTACAGGCTCAGTCGGCTGATTGTGCCGTGACACTGCTCGGGGGTGCTGGAGAGGTGTACGGAGTCCTTTTTCACCTGGAAAGAGGCGGGGGGATACCCCAATTGTCCATAACTTGCACAGGGCGCTGCCCGATCCTGCACTGTCGACAACGGAAGACCCAGCAGACGAGGGCCCACCAGGAGAGGCCTGTACCATGCACTGCGGAGTGACTATCGCGACTACACGCAGGCATCAACCAGAAGGTACGTGGGACACCCTCCTATTGCCCAGGTGCCGCGCCTCTGTGGGTGACTAGAACGCGCTTCGGTGGCGCAACATGGCGAACAGAGGCCCCAGGCACAACTCCACACAGGCCAAGCTTGACAAATTCGCATATGAGAAGCAGACTCCCCCCCCAAGAACAACGCAAACCCACTGGGAAAATGACGGAAGCTGAAGGGGCGAAGAAGGCTACACTGGAGGATATTCTGGCGGCATTGGCTCAGGTACAGGCGACAGTGGGGTCTACGGCAACTGAGGTTACCCTGATACGAGCGGACCTCCAGAAGATGAATGAGAGAGTTAAACAAGTTGAGGTGGTGACCAAATCCTTAGTCGAGGATGTGTCGGAACTACAAATCGAAATGGGTAAACTGCAAGTGGACAACAAAATACTCAGAGAAAAACTTGACGATCAGGAAGGGCGCTCTCGGCGAAACAACGTCCGAATTTTAGGCATACCGGAATCTGAGGATACGGGAGCGATGGACCTCTATGTGGAGGATATGATCAAAACTCGGCTCCAGCCTAAAGGCTTCTCACATTTCTTTTCTGTGGAAAGGGCCCACAGGGTGCCAGGGGGTAAGCCAAAGACAGGAGGACCGTCGAGGCCAATATTAGCGAGACTATTTAACTTCAGGGACCGGGACGCCATTTTACAAGCGGCAAGAGTGGCACCAGCCATTCAGATCCAGAACTCGAGGGTGTCCTTTTTCCCAGACTATACGGCGGAGGTCTCAAGGAGAAGGAGGACTTTTCTAGAGGTGAAAAAGACATTAAGAGAAAAAGAATTGCCTTACTCGATGCTCTTCCCGGCCCGGCTCCGAGTGGTAGCAGATAAAAAGGTCTGGTTCTTCGACTCCCCGGATGCGGCCAGGGATTGGCTCGAGGGTTGGCGCACTACGGACCAGCCGCGGAAAACTCATAGATCAAACCACGGACACAGAGAAGATAGCCGGACAGGGTCGCAGACATCAGGCAGAGGAGGAACGGGAGGATCCCCGACTCATGGATTCGCAGGGGCCGACGGAGAAGAATGACCTGGAACATAAGAGGCTATAATGGACGCTGTCTTTGTTTATGGACATACTGGTTTGCAGTTGCAGATGGACGTTGGCCTGGTTAGCACCGGATGCAAGCAGGGATGCCGCCTGCTCGGGGAGACGCTCTCCCCCCTACACGCAAGTACTCTGGTTGTGGGATGGGTTAAGCACTCTGCTCAGTTGGGGTGGCGGGCAGTTGGAAGTCCGTTAAGCAGGGGTGCAGGGAGGGGGGGTGAGGGGGGGGGTTGTTTTGACACAGTTTGGAATACACATGTAAGATCGAAGAATACTGTTATGCATACGGGCGGTTTGACAAAGTTTTGGTATATGCAACACTGGTCTAGCTCTTCCATGAGGACCCTAAGCAGTTTATTGAACAGGTACAAAACCAGCACTCATGACACGAATCATGTCAGAAATACCAAGGACCTCATAATTGCAAATGGCTGATGACCAAGCACACAGAGCGGAAAGAGTAGACCCAGATTCACAGGGCAGGTCCCTACGATTACTGACTTGGAATGTGAGAGGGCTGGGAGATAAGGTAAAACGAGGACTGGTACTGACCGCACTGAAAAGGCAGAAACCCACTATAGCACTACTACAAGAGACACATTTGAGGGGGGGGGGGGCAACCAAGGCCATGGATAGGAGAGGGTACAAGATGGTAGTCCACTCGGACTTCACGTCGGGATCCAGGGGGACTGGTATCCTGATTCAGAAATCCTCACAGTTCCTTCCCTTACAAACTAAGACTGACGATCAAGGGTGCTTCGCGGCACTGCAAGGACAGTGGGAGGGTAGGCTCCTTAACTTGGTTTCTGTATATATCCCACCGGCACTACACTCGTTGCAACTCCCGAAACTGGCTGACTTTATACTGACCATTCCTGAGGGGGACGTTATTCTTGGGGGGGACTTCAACGCCATTTTAGACACACAACTTGATAGGTTCCCAACGCCAGTTCCCACGGGGAGACCCCCCCGCTTCCAACGTTTTTTAACAGCCATGGGTCTCATTGACGTCTGGAGGTACACCCACCCTAAGGCTAAACAATACACCTTCCACTCCGCAGTGCACAGCAGTATGTCAAGAATAGACCACTTCCTGGCCCTGGGCAATGGTATCCAACATATAGACACCGTAGAAATTCACCCCCGGGGAATCTCGGACCACTCCCCACTTACTCTTACGATCTCCACTCAGGAGAAGTCACGCAAACGCATATACCCCATACACGCTGCGTATCTTAAGATTCCCCAAGTTCGCAAGGCTCTTAAAAAAGTGACGACAGTATTTCAACGAGAATGTAAACTCAGTACGTTCCTCAGAGGTCGTGTGGGAGGCGTATAAGACGGTTTTCAGGGGGCAAGCCATAAATTCAATCACGGGCTACAAAAGGGAACAGGCTCAGGAACTAGCTAAATTTGAATTAACGTTGCAGGAAATGACAACGGCACATGAACAACACCCCACTCCGGCCACGTTACACGCACTTAACCTTCAACAGCAGCTTTACACTGACCACTTGCGTTTTCAGGTTAAAGGGCAAATGACAGACACACAGAATAGGATTTATGAGGTGGGAGACAAGGCAGGCAGGATGCTGGCATGGCTCGACAGGAGAGGAGGAAGTTCTAGAGGAATCCAACAAGTGAGGGATAATCTGGGGATGATGCACACTAACCCAGAACAAATAGTTGAGAAGCTCACAGCCCACTTCGAGGGGGTCTACACCCCTGAGAGCATGGTAATACCCGAGATGGCCAGAGAGGCACTAGAACAGATAGAGGTCCAGATGCTTTCTTCGGAGGTGGCAACTGAGTTAGATGCGGACATTACTGCTGAAGAAATCCAGATGGCTATTAATGCGTTGAATCCGGGTAAGGCGCTGGGACCCAACGGTATACCTATAGAATGGTATCAAGCGACGCCCGAGAGCCTCAGCAAACATCTACTAGCGATGTTTAAGGAATATTTAGAGAAGGGCTTACTTCCACCACATCAGAGGTTGTCAACTATAGTAGCCATCCCCAAGCCAGGGAAGCCACCTGAGGATTGCTCCTCATATCGCCCCATATCGCTGCTTAATGCAGAAGCTAAAATCCTCGCCAAGCTCTTGGCGACCAGACTTTTGCCTCATCTGCCGTCCCTCATACACCCGGACCAGTCTGGATTTATGCCTCATAGAAATACGGCATTGAATCTGTGCAGACTGCATGGAGTGCTGGCCAGGGCGGACTCGATCGCAACACAAGCAGTGATATTGACCCTTGATGCCAAGATGGCCTTTGACCTTGTAGAGTGGAACTACTTGTTTGAGGTTCTGTCATGTTTGGGATTCGGCCCCCGGTTTACCGCATGGATTAGACTGTTATACACTGACCCGGTTGCACAGGTAGTAGCAAACGGCCATATCTCGCGAACATTCCCACTGGGGAGGGGCACACGTCAAGGATGCCCCCTTTTACCATTACTATTTGCGATCTCATTGGAACCCCTAGCCACTCTAATAAGGACCTCAACGCTCCTGACGGGCATACGCTGGGCGGAGGGCTGGGAGGACCGGCTTTCACTCTATGCAGACGATATGCTGGTAAATCTAACGGACCCAGAACGCGGTGTGCCGGCTCTATTACATCTCTGCGATAGGCATGGTAGGGTGTCAGGATATACGTTGAACTGGAGCAAATCGGAAGTATATGTACTGAAGGGACCGGTCCCGACACTGAATGCAGAATGCCCCCTGAAGATAGCAGGCTCGTCATTTAAATACTTGGGTATCCAGGTTACTAGGGACCCCTCGGAGTTCATGGACAAAAATCTGTGGCCCCACTTGGAAAGACTCAAGCAGGACGTTAAGTTTTGGTTGGGCTGCCTTTAACGCTACTGGGAAGGGCGGCACTGTATAAAATGAAGGCTTTGCCCCGTTTTTTGTACGTACTTGAAAACACGCCATATCCGATGGCTCCGAGATTCTTTCAGAAAGTGGCGGCAATGGTATCCAATCTTTTATGGGGGAACCTCCCGGCGCGCATAGCACAACCCAAATTGCACAGGGGATGGTACGATGGCGGGATCGCGTTGCCTAATCTAAAATTGTATTATTGGGCGGCACACCTGAAACCCAACCAATGGATACACACTCCACAAAACGAACCAGCATTTCAGGCAGACAGGGCACAATTGGGCACAAATAGTTTATTGGCTCCGTTGTATGACCAACGTAAAATGCGCAAATTGGTGGGGCCCACCAGATTAACTGTGGCAATATGGCACACAGCGACAGCAACACTGGGATGGAAGGGGAGAATAACCAAGCTTACCCCACTGTGGGACTCTCGAGCCTTAGGTAACATGAGAAACAGCAGAGGGTTCTCACATTGGGATACTATAGGTATATCTACAGTGGGGGATCTCTGGGAGAGGGGAGGTGTGGTACCTTTTAGTAGATTGAGGGAGCTATACGACCTGGGTGAGCGGGAGTTATATAGATATATTCAGATACAACATGCGTTACTGGCTGCTCTGCCCCCGGACACGGATCTGCCAGAATCGTCCCCGATGGAAGACCGCATTCTCACTGACTTTATGATTGAACGCGCGACATCGCTCACGTACCGTAAACTACTTAACAACTTACCGGACCCACTGACCCCTTTGAAGGAGAAATGGGAGGGAGACACTAGTGAAATGGACGAACATGAATGGAATGAGGCGATAGCATCGCCTAAGGAAGTAGGCATCTAAACACGACTGAGACTTGTGCAATTGAAAGTGTTACATAGGGTGTACTACACGAGGACTATGTTACACCGCATTCACAGAGCACAGCACCCTTACTGCCTTCGTGGGTGCGGGGAGGAGGGCATGTTTTTCCACACCATATGGGACTAGGCCAGGGTCCAGGAGTTTTGGAGACAAATACTGCGAACAATATCACAGGCATTGGAGATCTCACTGTTACCTGAACCAAAGAGGTGCCTCCTAAATATATGGGAACCTACTGATCTATCCAGATACGGTCAACTTTGGGTCACAGTGGGCTTGATAGTGGCGAAACGTGATCTTGCACAACGATGGGGAATGGCAGAAGTGCCAACAAAGACGCAATGGTGC
Source organism: Lissotriton vulgaris (assembly GCF_964263255.1). Classification (NCBI taxonomy): domain Eukaryota; kingdom Metazoa; phylum Chordata; class Amphibia; order Caudata; family Salamandridae; genus Lissotriton; species Lissotriton vulgaris. The sequence goes on from NC_141685.1 coordinate 1,531,930,208, forward strand.
CTGAACATGGATAGGGTGATGGTAACAGAAAGGGCGGTGTACTCTAATCGAGCCTGTCCGGGGAAGTGGAACAAAATTTGGACCAAGTGGAACGTGTACAGAGGGGAGATATGTGATCCATTGCCGGAAGATGACCAGGATGTGTCGGATGGGGAGGGGGAGGAGGAATGAGGGTTCTCACAGAGTATGATGGGGAGGGAAGCCATAGCACATGGGTTTCACCAGATTTAGCAGAATAGTATAGTGGGACGAATGGGGGAGGTTACTGGGGAGTAGAGATCAACGAAGCCGGTGTATTCACAATAATATGCATTTCAGGCAGTGTTGGAGGGACCGGGTGGAGTTCTAATGGGGGAACATTTCACGACTCAGTTAAACACGACCGATATCAAACAAAACATGACCACAATGTGATTCCTTGAGTTTCTTTTGTTTTGTTGTTGTTTTTGTAAAAATAGAAAATCAAGAACCAGTACTGATTAACATTATAATGACTACAATGTACCTCTTCATCGATGCAGTTACAATGGTGTTCAAAATGTCTGACATTCTGACAATAACTTGATGATACTGCATGATGATCACAAGATTGTTATAGCGGCCAGCCCATTGGGTTGTAGGCCTTCAGCTGTGTAAATTTGAAGGTGCAATAAAGGTTTTTGAAAAAAAAAAAAAATAATAATTCCTTACCGTAGAAAGATACCCTAGCAATACCAACCCCGGAGGTGGGTCAGCAAACTAAGTTCATTCCAGGGAGTCCTGGAGAACTGAACGGCCGAAAAAGCTGTCTCTCCGGACTTGGCTGTCCAGGTAGTAATGCTTAGTAAACGTGCGCAGGGATGCCCACGTGGCTGCCTGGCGGATGTCAACCAGAGGAACTCTACCTCCTAAAGCTGTAGTAGCTGCCGTCACCCTGGTAGAGTTGGCGCACAGACATACTGGATGTTCCTTTTTAGCCAAAGAATACCAAATCTTTATGCATAGGACGACCCATCAAGAGATGGTACGTTTGTGCACTGCCCAACCTTTCTTGCCGCCCACATAACCCACGAAGAGTTGATCGTCCACCTGGAAGTCTTTAGTGCGATCAATCTTAGAAAAACAGCAATGGTTTTGGGTCCAGACGTGGAGTCTCCTCCCTTTTCGAAGGGTGGGGAGGCGGGAAGAATGTGGGCAATGCGATGGTCTGACCTACGTGGAAAGAGTTAACCACTTTCGGCAGAAAAGAGGGCCTAGTACTGAGGACTACTTTGTCCGGATGGACAGCAAGAATGGGAGGTGTGGAAGATAAGGCTTGAAGCTCACTCACCCTGCGAGCAGAGGTGGTGCATGCAAGAAAACAGTCTTCAAAGTAAGGGCACGAAGAGGACAATTATGTACTGGCTCAAAAGGAACACACAAGATAAGTGAGGACAAGATTAAAGTCCCACTGGGGCATTACAAAAAGAGAAGGAAGAAAGAAATGAGTAATGCCCTTCAGAAATCTGTTGACAATAGAGGACTTGAAAAGAGAAAGCTGATCAGGAAGGCGAAGAAAGGCCAAAACGGCTGAAAGATAGCCTTTAAGAGTGCACAGAGCAGCGACCTGCTGCGCCAAAGAAAGAATGAAGAGGAGGACCTCTGAAAGGGGCAGAAAGGGGATCCGCAGCCTGTGCTGTGCACCATGCCACAAAATTGTTTCATCTACAGGCGTATACCGTTTTAGTGGGACGCCTGGGTGCCAAGATGACATTACAGACTTTGGTAGGAAGGTCGAAAGCTGTCAACTGTCGTCGCTCAATCTCCATGTAAGGAGGTGGGGGCTGGACAGTTTTGGGTGGAGGACCGTCCGCTGCTGCTGCGACAGAAGATCCTCCTGAAGAGGCAGTCTGATCGGAGAATCAATGGCCATGCTCAAGAGCTCGGGTACCAGACTCTTCATGCCTAGTCTGGAGCCACAAGAATTACTTGGGCCCGGTCGCGCTTGATTTTCGTCAGCACTCTGGGTAGAAGTGGTACAGGCAGAAAGGCATACAGGAGGCCGCAATTCCACTTGCGATGAAAAGCATTGCCAAGCGAGTGCTGCCTTGGAAACTCCAACGTGCAGAACTGCTGCCATTGCACGTTCTCTTTGGTGGCGATTAGATCTAACCAAGGCTCTCCCCACTGCTGAAAGAGACCTTCCACCACCTCCGAGTGAAGATGACCCCTGTGATCCATCATGCAGTGGCGGCTGAGTTCGTCTGCCCTGGCGTTTAGGGAAGCTGCAAGTGTTGAACCACCAGGGATATGCCCTGATGTTCCAGCCATGTGCAAAGAGCCTCTTGACATAGGGTTCACGACCCTACCTCATCCTGTTTGTTGCAGTACTACATGCTGGTGGTGTTGTCCCTGAACCCCTGCACTACTTTGCCTTTGACAGAGGGGAGGAATGCCTTCAGTGCAAAACGAATTGCCCGTAGCTCTGCCGGAGACCAGAGGCCTCTGATCTCTGCCTCCTCCATGTGGCCGCCCCATCCCAGAAGTGACTCATCCGTCACTACTGTGATCTCTGGTTGGGGAAGGGAGAGGAATCTGCCGCTGACCCAATCCTGGTTCGTGAGCCACCACTGCAACTGACTTGAAGTCCTTTCCGAGATCTAGACGACATCGGAAAGCTTCCACTGATGCTGTGCCCACTGGAAATTCAGGTCCCACTGCAGAGCCCACCTATGCCATCTGGCCTAATCCACCAGCAGGATGCGGGAGGCCATGAGGCCCAGTAGCCTTGGTCATTCTCACCGAAATCCAGGATAGAGGCTGAAACATCGGTATCATAGCCCGAATATCCTGGACTCCCTGCTCTGAAGGTTAGACCCGTAACTGCGCTGTGTCCAGAACCGCTCTGATGAAAAGGAGCTTCTGAGAGGGAGTCAGGTGCGACTTTGGCATGTTAATAGTGAACCCAAGCGAATGCAGGAGGTCTGCCATAGTCTGGAGGTAGGAGACGACAGCCTGGGGCGAGCCTGCCTTAAACAGCCAGTCGTCAAGATAGGTGAAGACTAGAACTCCAGATCTGGGCAGATGAGCTGCGACCACCTCCATCACTTCCGTGAACACCTGGGGGGGCACAGTAAACTGAAAATGCTTGTGGCCTACCATGAACCGTAGGTAATGCCAGTGGGCAGGCAAGACGGAGATGTGCAAGTAAGCATCCTGCAAGTTCAATGCTGCCATCCAGTCTCCAGGGTCAAGGCCAGACAAGACCTGAGCCAAGGTTAACATCTTGAACTTCTCCTTCCTGAGGAAGCGGTTGACGTCCCTGAGGTCTGAGATAGGATGCAGCCTTTTGTCCTTCTTGGGTACCAAGAAGGACAATGGGAGTAGCAACCACTACCTACTTTCGGCACAGGGACGCTTTTGATAGCTCCCTTGCCCAAGAGAGAACTTCCTGGCGGAGAAGGGCCAAATGATCCTCCGATATATGATGGAGTGTTGGTGGCATAGAGGGAGGTGTAGTCTCGATGGGGAGGGTGTAGCCCCTTCAGACTATCTGCAAAACCCACCTGTCCGACGTGATGTTGTGCCTGTGCGGGAGGTGATGGTGGATCCTGCTGCCCTTTGGCTACTAGTGGCCCTGAAAGGTCGGACTAGGAAGGCTTGGAGGGAGCTGCAGAGGGTGCATTGGTGGACTGGCCTGCCCGATGGCTCTCAGACCAACAACGCTTGGTCCCACATCCCTGGCCACGCAGAGGCTGGTTAGCTTGCGCTGCTCTATATCTCTGGGTGGAACGTGGTGGGGCACCCCTTCCCCAGCCATTAAAGGGGCGAAAAGCAGACTGTATGGGATGAGAATTGGTTGCAAGGCCCAAGGATCTGGCCATTGCCCTAGAGTCCTTGAAACGCTTGAGCGTGTTGTGTACCTTTTCACCAAACAGGCGACGGCCATCAAAGGTCATGTCCTAAAGGGTAGATTCATCATCCCCAGAGAAGCCGGACGTTTAGGGCTCCAGATGTGGAACACGTTCTACCCAGCGAGTCGGCGGTATCCAGCCCACACCGGATGGTGAACTTTGCTTCATCTCGACCCTCAGCAACAGCGCGGGTGAGAACGGCCCGGGCTACCTCCGGGCACTATGGCAGCACTTGCATGACCGTATCCCACACAGTGTGTGTATAACTGCCCAAGAGACCTGCGGTGTTCACCGAACACAGTCCTAAGCTGGCGGAAGAAAACATCTTCTTCCCAAGATGGTCCTGCTTTTTGTATTCCCTATCTGCTGGAGTAGTAGGGAATGCGCCCTTCGAGGATGAGGCTTGGACCACCAAGCTCTCAGGGGAAGGGTGTGGGGAGAGGAAAAGTAAGTCGCCTGGGGCCGGGCAGTAGCATCATGCAATCATCCCGTCCACAGGACCCCCTGTGCAGGTCTTGGACGAAGTGCCCAAAAGGATGTCGGTGAGGGCTTCATCAAAAGGCAACAGAGCTCTGAAGAGGCTGCTGCCGGCTGAAGCACCTCAGTCAGGAGATTAGTCCTGACAGCCATTGTAGGAAGCTCGAGGTCCAAGACCTCAGCCGCCCTACGCAACACCACAAAGTAGGAAGCTCCCTCCTCCATGGCCATGGTAGGGGGAAAAAGCATACCAAGGTCTGGGGAGTTATCCAGACCACTGGCATCACCCAACTCCTCTCTCCAGTCCGGGTCATCGTGTTGATCTGCTAGAGGGTCAATAGACTTCTCCCAGTCCTCCTCACCCTCCTCTGGCAGCCACTCAGGGCGGTAGGGAACGACAGGAATAAACAGTGGGACAAAATTACCCTCCAGTGCTGGTAGCAACATCGATCGATGTCGGTCTGGCGCCTTGTCCACATCAGGCAGGAGGCTGGGGTTGACGCCGGTTGGGGGCATTATCGGCGTCGGGGGCGTTGCCACCGGGATCGGTGCCGGGAAGGCACTGCGTTGTCGACCAGCACTGATTTGGATCCAGGCCTGGATCCATGGGGGCCCTGCGGTGCCGGGGATCCCAGCTGAGTCAGCGGGCCCGAAGGCGTGCCAGTGGAGTTGGGCTGCCCAAAGATGCTGTGAAGCACTTCATAAAATTGACGAAGCTGGGCAGGGAAAGCGCTGGCTCTGGGAAAGGGCGGGAAGCACAGAGCCATCCCAGCAGGCTCTGAGGAAGGAGTCGGAGAGCAACAATGCTCCGGGTCCCGTATTTCTTGTGCTTCGACTTACCCGAGGATTGCAAAGACTTCGATGATGAGTGGTGATGGCTCCGCGACCGGTCGCGCAACTTTCCCTACGACCGGCACCTCAAGCAGCAAGGAGCAGACTGCCGGGCCTTTAAAAGGTTTTGGGCCACTCCCGCAAACACTTCAGGGCCCGGCAGTCGGAGTACGTCACGTTCCAGGCACCAAAGACACAAGAGGTGAAGATCGGTGACCGACATCAACTTGTGACAGGAGTCACAAGGCTTGAAACAGGGCCAACGGCTGAACATGCCTCATGCACCAGGAGTCGTAAGACTCAAAAGACGTTGACAAAAAGTCAAAAAAGGTTAGTCAAAAAGTGACTAATGGGCACGCTCTCTCTGGATCTGCGCTGGCTGGGGCAGAAACAGAAAGAACTGACGTCAGCGCGCAGGTGCGGCATCTAAATAGACACCGCAACATCAACCCAGCGACCACAAAGCCGTTGACAAATGCGGAGTCGACTGGCGCCACCTACACGTGCAGGGGTACTGCTCCGAAAAAGTTTCTCCGGATCCAGTCTGACACCGGGGGGAATTCAAAGGTAAGGAATCTATAACTAATGGTCTTTTTCAGATGGCTCATTTCACTTTTACTGCCTACGTGCTTGTGAGGCTATCTCAGCCCCCGAGCACATAGGCAGATGGGGAGGAATCAGTGGAAAGGAGAGAATCGCCCCTTTCCAATGGTACCCTCCCCTAGTGGATACCTGCTTGGGGAACACTGAAGAAGGGAGATCTCCTAGCAGGGATTCAGGGAGGGGGGAGCAGCGCATTGGGCAAGGGATTTTGCTCCCCCCAAATATTTTGGACATATTCAGTCTTTCTGCACCCCCAGGGGAGCAGATGGGGGCAGTAGACCCCAACATGCCTGGGGGGCAAAAAGTACTCTAGACGCCAGGGAATATTTCTTTTGAATACTTAGGGGTGGGGGCTGCCCTAAATGGGCATTATAATGCTCCTACTCCTCTCAAAAATCACCACAGTTTATCTACCTCCCCTGAAACACAGATGGGGGCAATAGCCCCTGATCTGCCCATCGGGGGGGTGGCAGAAATCCCACTAGGCACCAGGGATTATTGTGGGTTTTTTAATAGAAGAGGGGTGATTGCTGCCAACAATAGACTTGCCGATGCCCCTACCCCAGTCTTTCTGCCACCCCAGAGGCAGATGGGAGTATTCCATCCGAGTTGAAAAGTGCACTAGACACCAGGGATTTATTTTTCTTTCTAAAAGAGGGATGGGGCTGCCAAGAGTGGGCATGTGAATGCCCCCACCCACCCCCTAAAAAAGGACAGACTTTCTGCCCCTCCCTTGGGGCAGATGGGAATTATAAGCCCCAATATGCCCCCACCGGGGGGCAGAAAGCCCACTAGAAACCAGGGATTATTTTTCTTGAATGAGTAGGTGTAGGGGCTGCCCAAAATGGACATGCCAATGCTCCTTTCCCCCTCAAACACAAAAGGGAGAGTCTTTTTGCCCCCCGAGGGGCAGATGGTTGTTATTACCCCCAATCTGCCTCTGAGGGGGAGCAAAAAGCTCACTATACACCATGGATCTTTTTTTATAACAGAGGAGTAGGGGCTGCCCAGAATGGGCATGTCATGTTTCCGAACCCCCCAAAAAATGTGCACAGTCTTTCTGGCCCCTGGGAGGCATATTGTGGCAATAGCTCCTGATCTGCACTCCAGAAAGCCCAAATGGCACAAGGGACTCTTTTTCTTTGTGTAGGGTTGGGGCTGCCAAGAATGGGCATGACGATGCCCCCCCCTCCAAAAAAAATGGGCACAGTCTTTCTGTCCCTAGGGACAGATGGTGGTAACTACATCCGATCGGCCCTCCGGGAGGGGGCAGAAAGCCAACTAGGCACCAGGGATATATGTGTACGGGCATGTCAGGGAGCGACCCCGTAGTCAAGGGTTGCTCTCCTTTTTTTGACACACATTTTAGTCCTGTCTGAGAGAGAGAGAGAGAGGAAGGGAGGGAGAGAGAGAAAGCGAGAGAGCGAGAGAGAGTGATAGAGTGGTTCTGTTGGGAGTTTTATATAGCGCAAACTAGACCCGGCGGTATCAGAGCGCTTCACATGAGCACCAGTTACATTACAGGTGGGCACATTCATTTTGTTAGGCACGAGGAGATTAAGTGATTTGCCCGGAATCAAAGAATGTTAAGAGTCCCTGTCGAGACTCGAACCCGGTTCCCCAGCTCAGAGGTCGACCGCCCTAGCCATTAGGCCACATTATCTCCCCAAAGTGTGTGTGTGTGGCGAGAGAACTGGAGTTCGGCTGACAGTCTGCATGTACTGGCATTTGACTGGCAGTGTGTGTGGACTTGCGCTTGGCTGGTGGTGTGTGAGGACTGGCACATTGCTGGTGGTATGGGCAGACTGTCGCTTGGCTGGCGATCGAGCTTGCATGGACCCCCCAACATTTTCCTACCCAGAGCACACTTCAAACCTCAAAGTTAGCTAATAGTCACATTTTCCACACATGTTTGTGTGGGAAACTTGAAGGATCACTGCACCGGCACACATTTCCTACCACCCAGCGTTCCCTTCGATCTTCTGAGAAAAATTATACCTCACTTGTGTGGGTGCCAAAACCAGAGTCAGCCTAAAATCGTATTAAAAAAACTGCCCTTATTGACACAGTTTGGTTCCACCTCAGTTTTTCATCTTATACGCTTTAAGGATGACTCTGCTTTGGGCACCCACACAAGGGAGGTATCATGTTTCTCGGGAAAAAGAGGGGAATGCTGGGTAGTAGGAAAATTGGGCCGGCATGCAGATTCCACACAGAAATGTGAGAAAAATGTGTTTTTATCTAAATTTGAGGTTTGCAGGGGATTCTGGGTAAGAAATCGTTGGGGGATCCACGCAAGTCACACCTCCATGTACTTCCCCGGGTGTCTAGTTTTCAGGAATGTCCGGGTTTGGTTGGTGTACCTAGATGGCCGCCAAACCCGGGAACAAAAACCCAGGTGCCCCCCTATCTATCACAAAACAACCTGTTTTTGCCAAGGCGGCATTTGCGTTTTAGTCCCAGGCTCTCCACAGATGCCAGAACTTTCCATCACAGAAATGTGGGGAAAATGTGTTTTACATTTTTTTATTACAAAGTTTAAGGTTTGCAAGGGATTCTGGGTAACAGAACCTGGTGAGAGCCAGACAAGTCACCCCATCCAGGATTCCCCTGGTTATCTAGTTTTCAAATATATACAGGTTTGCTAAGTTTCCCTAGATGCTGGCTGAGCTTAGGTTCCAAATTCACAGCTAGGCAAATTGCGAAAAAAGGGTCAGTTTTCACTGGAAATCTGTGATGTGTCCAAGTTGCATTTTGGTAATTTCCTCTTGTGGGCATCAGGCTACCCACACAAATGAGGTCCCATTTTTATCAGGAGACTTAGGGAAACACAAAATAGCAGAACAAGTGTTGTTACCAATTGACTTTCTATGCATTTCTGCCTTTCAAACATAAGACAATGTGTAAAAATTAAGTCATTTTGAAAAATGCCCTCCAATTACCCTGCTTGTATAGGGACCCACACATTTGGAGATGTGCATATAACCACTGCTTCTAAACTCCATATTCTGTTCAGAAATAAGTGAAAATGTAGACACAAATGGCTGTTTTTTTTCAAATCAATTTCAATATTTCTTTATTTTAAATGTTAGTTTCTATAGGAAAACCTTGAAGGATCTACACAAATGACCCTTTGCTGAATCCAGACTTGTATCTACTTTCCAGAAATGTATAGCTTTCCATTTGTGGCTTTACACCCATTTCTACCTCTAACTGAAAGGAAGCTGAAAGCACCGAAAAAAGGAAAAATAGGCTTTGTCCCAGTAAAATGCCAAAACTGAGTAAAAAATGTTGGTTTTCTGATAAAAGTCTGCCTGTCCCTGAAAGGATGAGAATATGTTGATTTTGGCACCGCAAACCCTTCCTTGATACCATTTGCAGAGGAAAAAACAGGCGCTTTCTTCCCAAAAATTTGAATTGCGCTGTATTTTGACTAATTTCTCAGTCCCTTCCAGGGAAATCCACAAACTCTTGGTATATTTAGAATCCTCAGGATGTTGGTAGAAAAGGAAGCAAATTTGGCGTGGCTAACTTATGTGGAAAGTAAGTTACAGGGGCCTGAGCGCAATCTACCCCAAATAGCCCAAAAAAAAGGTTTGGCATGCTTGGGGGGTGGGGGAAGGCCTGCCAGCGAATGGTGCTCCACGAACAACAATTGCATAGAAAAAGGAACTTTAGTGATATGAAGCTGTTCAGTGGTGCACGTCCGATGACATAAGCGGGACACTATAAAGTAACTGAAACTAACCTGTTTACAGCATCATAAATAAATGTTCGACTTCATGTATATTTATCCCTCTGTGACACCAAATATGTGCTACACATTCTCCTGCAGAGAAATATCAGAAAATTACCTGTCAGATGAGTTGGGGAAAAATGCTCTAGAAGAAAGATCAAATTTATATGCCAAGACCTGTACCCTAGGCCCTGATGCTCTCAACTAGCTTCCGACCAATGTCAGCTGCAGTAAAGGAAATGTGCATTGCTGTAGTGAGGTAATGTGGACTGAGCAGCTCCACTGCAACTGAAAGGGATTCTAGGTGCTCTGCATCTACATAAGGATTCCGGAAACCAGCAGAAAAGCCACCAGGCAATGGAAAGAGTGGCTGCTCAGGAACGAGGCACACACAGTGAGACACAGTAAATTGAAAAAAAATGCCACTCATCATTGAACGGGATGCTGGATTACAAAGGGCAACCCCACATCTATAGGCACAGGGTCAGAATGATTTGCATATGGCCATGTCTGAACTCGGGTGGCTGAGTGAGCTAAAGAATTGTGATGGATTAAACCCAGATCAGTTGACTGGGGGTGAGTGTTTGATTGGCTCAAACGCTCCGTCCATCATCCCCTTTTGTATCGCTTTGTTCGCCCTAAATTGGCAGGGTATGCTCAGACGTGAGTCCCTTGCTCACTTGGCTACTGGATTAAAGATAGCCTGGCTGATGAGGATTATGAATCCGAAACCAGTCCCAGGATGTTTGTTTCCGGTCCAGGAAAGACATGGCTTGGCAGTTTGGGCTGGACTGTTCCCATGAGGCACAGGGTCAGACTGATTTGCATATGGCCATGTCTGAACTGGGGTGGCTGAGTGAGCTAAAGAATTGTGATGGATTAAACCCAGATCAGTTGACTGGGGGTGAGTGTTTGATTGGCTCAAACGCTCCGTCCATCATCCTCTTTTGTACAACTCCACATCTATGACTGTGTCAGACCATTGATGTGGGGGTCGTCCTAAAACAAGGGATTCCTCTTTTAATTCAAAGAGAGATTTTACATGCCACGTTATGAGCGAGTCGACTTTTTCTCTTGTTCACAGTTGTGTGGGGACTTGAAGGCAGCAGCTTCAAATACCAAAAATTTTACTGCGCTTCATGCTGCCAGGGTCAGAGGCATAACGAATAGGACACTTCACAACGCACGCGTTACAGCATGTGTTACACTAGAAAGAACCGTGTTTTGGGCTGACCCAAAACACGGCTAACAAGCCCATCAATATCTAGTGCTAGAATGAGGCGTATCCAAAGAAGCCAATGGCTGAAGAAGGCGGGATCAAGGCTCCTTTCTGTACGTCATTTGTGGTGTATTGTGCTGACAAATAGAGTAAGTTGACTGTAGCCAGAACAAAAAAATCACACATACTTGGCAAAGCAGGAGAGCTGATTTTGCACATAATACAACTGCGTGATATTCAACCGAAAAACGATTTATATTGAAACTATGAATTCAATTAACTTCTATAGAAAGAAACATCCCAAAAGATATAATTTTTTGTGTATTTAAATATTTGACAGCATCTTTACACATAAAACCCCTAATTGGCTGAAGTGAATATGCAAATGCAGTAAAACAGCCTACAACCCCCTTTTGTCCCATTTCTCAGTGATTTATGGAAAGAAAAAAAACGTTTGATGTGCATGTTCATTTTACCCAGCACTCACTGACTCAAAGAAAATGTGCGACTTCCCATGAGTAATCCGGTTAATTTTGTGAATTCACAAAAAAGACAAAACACTACTTCCATCAGCAAGTGAAGGGAGAACAGGGCAAAGCTAGAGATGTAATGATATTGTCATTAAAAGAAATAAAGGGACTTGCGTTAGTGTATCACAATTCAATTCAGTGTACAATAAATACTCGGTTTACGTCCAAATAACAATATTGGCCAGACTGGAGTTAATGAGCATATACTACTTATGATATGGATTTATATGAAAAGGTGGTCCAAGTGGCTGCAAGTACAAATATGTTAAGATTCTGTGAAAGGAATTCATGAAAGAGCGATTTAGAATTCTAGCAAAAGTAACTCTTTAAGAGCCTCTGCAAAATGCTTACCTGCTGCTGAAATCTTTTTTTCCAGATGTGATTTTAGTTCTTGCATTAGAGACTTCGTCACATTGCCAAGCTTGATGCGGATGCAGGGGTAAGATAGGTGGCATGTTAGCAGTAGTTAACACTGTATTCTGATGAATGATAAAATGATTGAAAAAAACTGTTACTATCTTTATTGGAACAAGCACAGTTTCTGTAATATGTTGTTAGTAATGGGACAGACACAATTAACTTAATACAAGTCGTTTGTTAGGAGATAAAGATACCTGGAAACAAAAGATTCTCTAATTTGTGGAACAATTGCTAAATTCTCATTTGGAGGATGTCCCTCAAGTTGAATATCAGCCAGGGAATTTTGTCTGTTGTACTATCCTTATGGAGGAGATCATTACAAAGGCAGATTTTACTTCGGAAGTTAATCTCCAGTGTTTGCATCTATTGGTGTGAATCATTCCTCATTGTCGTGCTTGAATCATCAGTAGATAATGTTGAAAGAGAAGTATATATTTAAAATAAATTAACACTGTGTTTGCTATATACTTTATGTAGTTTATCCACCTCATCAGATGACCAAAACACCAGCCAATGACATGGAGAAATACACAGCACAACTCCCCTCGGAGGCTTCACAGGTAAGATATTAGAAACTCATCCAAAGCAATTCTAACAGTCTCATGGAAAGGAAGGACGGTGAGTGAATTTATGAAAGATAACAATACTGGAGAATTAGAATGATCAGACTAAGACATTGGGGTGCTGATTGAAGTGTGTGAAAACCCTTCTCAAGCAACAGCCACAATCCTTGCCAGGGCTAACCTCTGGCAGTCTGGCACAAAAGCTGTCAGGCTTCACTGAGAGGCACTGTGGTAAGAATGTATGCAGAACACAAACAGCAACCATGTGAAAACACAACACAAGAGATATCCCACACCAATTGCGAATATTTAAGGCAAATATATTAAATAAAATGGGACCTAATTGACAAATTCCAATCAGTAGAACCAGAGATAAGCCATTTTAAATGTTTAAGTTAAAGTAGCGCCAAGAAGTAGAAAGCGCTAACTGTCAGTATCAGGTTGCTCTAGACAAGGGCAACACCACAAGTTCAGGCTGACTGTGATGGCGTGCTGACTGGATACAGGGACCAGTTAGCCCCCTCAAAAAGTTACCTTCTCAAGGTCCAACGCACAGAGATCAAAACTTTAGGATTTCACAAGAGGAACTCAACTGATGCCAGCCAACAGTCCAGGACCTGAGGAGGCATCTCTTGGGGATCAGGAACTTACTTCAGCAGAGACGAGAAAAGCTCAATCCGGTTCAACTGCATGTCCAGTTGCAGCAGATCAGCTGGGCAGTTGCAGGTAGCCCCTGGAGCTCGCTATGTCCCTCTTGTTCAGAAAAGGAAGTTAGCCAACTGAGTCACTCAGGTTAGCCAGGGAGGAAGGAAGCAGGTCCAATCTTCCTTCTCAGAGAGCAGGGCAGGCCTTCAGCAGAAGAGTGGTCCTCTGAAGAACAAGGTAGGCCTCATGCATCAGGCCAGTCTTCTGGAGCACAAGACAGGCCTTAAGCAGCAGGACAGTCCTCTGAGGAACAAGGCAAGACTTCTTCTGTAATGACTACAGGACCAGAAGTGTAACTATCAGTCACTCAGAATGCCCAAAATGTATACCTTGTGCCACCTTTTGAAGTGGTGGAAACAGCTAGCACTCCCCCCCCCCCCCCCCGATTTCTGATTCTAGATTGTTCCTTCCTTCCTCTTTCGTCTACTGCCCAGGCTCCAAGTGGTCTAGGGTGATTACACTGGTGTTAAGTTCCATTTTTAGTGTGCTGGAGGAAACCATTTAAAATGTATTTGGGACAGGCAACAGCTGCGCCCATCCGATTCTGGGCCTCTCCCAGCTACACCCAGATTATATTGTTCAATGTCTGGGCCCCAAATGTATTTCTGATGGTGAAGCAATTAACAGGTCCAGGCAGCTGCACACTCCTACACGGTGTTAGAAAGTTTAGGGCAGTCAAAAGCCCACTTTCTAAAAGGATTTGATATTATACCACAAAATCATTCACAACCATGACCACACACCACATTATGACCATCAAATATTCATTTTTTCTTTTTCCTATTTTCACAACTAAAACTTTTTAGATATAAACTTCATGTGATTCACATAGAAAACATTTATAGGCTTGTCAATACACAGGGAAAACAAAAATAATATATGTACAAGGAAGGAAAAGGCACACATTTAAAAGTAAATATGTAAAGCCTAGGTATAGATAATGCTTGATTATCAGAAGAGCAGAAAAGCACATTGTCTGCTCCAATTACATGGGAGGAAATTGAGATAGCAATTTTGGGCCTGGCCGCTGGGAAGGCAATGGGACCAGACAATGGTTTTATGGTATTTTTTTTTCTGCCATTTCTGTCTGTATTATTCATATTTATTTTTTGGTAATTTTATCTGTATTTACCATATTTATTTCGGGTTTTGTGGAACAATTTAGCTGAAATTTGTATATTTCCACATTTATTTAACCAATAAATATGCACTCATGCTTGAATGTCTGCCAGGTTTCTGTGCTGTGAACACCAGCAGAAGATAAATCAGTGCACTTATATAAAAATATTAAAATTTCAGTAGCAACCTTGTGCATATCTACTGCTATTAAAGAACAAGTTACTTACCTTCGGTAACGCTTTTTCTGGTAGATACAGTATCTGCCTGTGGATTCCTCACCTTGTGAATATCCCCTTGCGTCAGCAACATTCGGAAATTCTTTTTGTAGCTTCGCGCCGACGTGGACGACGTCACAGAGGCACGGCATCGCGTGCGACTCCACTGACGTCACCGACACCATAATAGGCCCACGCCGGGGTGATGACATCAGTTCCGCCCTTTTTTCCGTGCCTTCGAGGCACACGGACGGACCGACAACAGTAGATATATACACAGTATATAATATTCAAGATAGCACACACAGTGTAAAGACAATGCAGTAATTCAATAAGAATAACATATATACATTTAAACATTGTCATTATCTAAGGTATAAAAGAGTGGACAACGGGGAGGCAGTTGAAAGGTCTTTCCTTGAGACAGATTGCCTTCCACGCCCCACCAAATCAGATCAGCTGCAGCTTCTCTGGAGATCCTGACTGACTCCCTGAGATCTCCGTTGTGCTGATACCACCGCCGGCGGAGGCCCCACTGGAGTGCCCTCATGTGCCAGCATGCATGGTTGACCAACAGAATGCAGGGGGCCATCAGACTGAGCAGACGAAGGACCTTCAGGACTGGAACGACCGCTCCATTGAAAAATAAAGGAATCAACTCCTGTATGTCGTGAATCCTTTGTGGAGGAGGGAATGAACGACACAGTTGTATCCAGTACCGCACCTATGAACAGGTTGCGCTGGGAGGGCACAAGGTGAGATTTGGGCACATTTATCGAAAAACCCAACCTGTACAACTGTGTTGTCACTTGCAGATGATGGAGCACCTTCACTGGAGCTTTGATCAGCCAATCGTCCAGATACGGGAATACCGGTATCCCCGATCTTCTGAGATGTGCTGCCACCACAGCCATCACCTTGGTGAAGACTCGAGGCGCAGTAGTAAGACCAAACGGTAGAACCACAAACTGGTAATG
The DNA here is from genome assembly GCF_964263255.1 of Lissotriton vulgaris. Lineage (NCBI taxonomy): Eukaryota > Metazoa > Chordata > Amphibia > Caudata > Salamandridae > Lissotriton > Lissotriton vulgaris. The sequence continues at coordinate 1,531,945,475 of NC_141685.1, forward strand.
TTGTGATCCTACTGTAAAACGGAGATACTTCCTGTGTGACTGCAGGATAGATATGTGAAAATATGCATCCTGCAAGTCTATTGACACCAACCAGTCTTCTTCCATCAGCGTCTGAAGAACCTGTGCAAGGGTGAGCATCTTGAACTTCTCCTGTTTTAGGTAAAGGTTCAAGATCCTGAGATCCAGGATTGGACGAAGTCTGCCATCCTTCTTGGGTATCAGGAAATACTGGGAGTAGCATCCCTGACCCCTTTCCTGGTCTGGAACCATCTCTATCGCACCCTTTCTTAACAGTGACTGGACTTCATCCTGCAGGAGTAACAGGTGTTCCTCCGTGCAAAAACCTTGGCAAGTAGGGTAATTTGGAGGGAATTCCCGAAAGGGAAGAGCATACCCATTTTCTACGAGATTGAGAACCCAAAGATCTGATGTAACCGATTCCCAATCCCGTAGAAAATGGGTAAGCCGACCCCCTACAGGACCCGCATGTTCCGGAATGGTGGATCTAGGGCTGCTTTTCTGTGGCTGGGGGGTTGGAAGAGGTGGAGGAGGAGGAGGCTTGACGTCCTTGAGGACGAGCGCTTTGCTTACCCCTGTATGATTTATACAGCGGATTCTGCTGTTGCTGCTGCTGCTGCTGCTGCTGTTGACCTTGACGGTAGGGACGAAAAGATTTGGCAGCAGCCCTACTGTCCTTAAATCATTCCAAAGCTGTATCAGCTTTTTTACCAAAAAGACCAACACCTTCAAAGGGCAAATCCAATAACGCAGCCTGAACGTCCGCCGAAAAAGTCCGATGACTTCACCCAGGCAGCCCTTCTAGAGGCAACAGCAGTTCCCATGATGCGAGCAACTGAATCAGCTGTGTCTAGCCCACTCTGGATCACTTGACGTGCAGCCGCCTGTGCATCAGCCAATACCTCATCAAAATCCTTCCTGTTGTCATCAGGAATTTTAGGAGCCAACAGTCGCAATGAATCCATCAGGGCATGTATGTATCTACCCATAAAGCAAGTGGCATTAGTCGATTTTGAAGCCATACTTGCTGAAGAGAAAGGCTTCTTCGCAGTCTGATCCTGTTTCTTGGATTCCTTATCCCCAGGCACTTGAGGGAATGCACCCACAGTCTTTTTTGAACAGGCTGCCTGAATAACCAGACTTTCAGGCAAAGGATGCGAGGATAAAAACTCAGGATCCCCAGGTGAAACTCTATACCTCCTTGCAACACTTTTAGCCACTGCAGGAGCTGTAAGAGGCTTGCTCCAAACCTCCAAAATAGGTTCAGTTATTGCTTCATTAAAGGGAAGCAACGGTTCAATAACAGATTTTGGGGAATGGAGAACCTCAGTCAAGAGATTGGATTTATATTCCACTGTAGGCAAGGTTAAATTTAAAAGTTCTGCAGCCTTCCTCATGACCATGTGGTATGGCTTAACATCCTTTGAAGGAGCATCAGACACAGATGGCAGCTCCCATTCAGGAGAAAGTTCCAAACCACTAGCTTCTCCTAGGTCTTCAAAACAGTCCTCCTGAAGCTCACCTTCTTCCATCTCAGTCTCAGCTTCTCAATATCTTTGCTCCTCTATGAGGCGCTGAGCATCCCTTCTGGATCTCTCTTTCAACAGCCGTACCGTTGGATCCGTGAACGACTCCGACGGAGCCGGTATCGACGTCGAGATCGAATCCGTAGGCCCAGGGCGCTGTTCTCGAGGTCGACTCGGAGCCGGCGACGTCGGTATCGGCGTCGACGACCTCGGCGGCGCCAAGCAATGCCAAGGCGGCTTCGGAGCCGGCATAAATGGCATAAAGGGAGCTGGAGCATAGGAGTGGGGAACTCCTAAGTTATACGCCAGAGGACCCATAGGACCCGAATGTGCACCAGAGGGGTACCATGCTCTGGAATAGACACCATACATAGCGTTTAAAAACGCAGTAGGGTTTTGACCTGGAGCTTGGAAAGGTAGGTAAGAACCCACAGACTGACCCTTCAGAGGTTCCGGATTCGCCTCCTCTTCCACAGGTGGTCGTTTCATCGAACCATCATTCAAAGGGACTTCTTCATCCTCTCGAGCCGGAGACGGCGCCTGAGACGGATTCAAAACCGGAGTCGGCGATTGAACCTGCGACTCCGAAGGCGAAGCCTCACCTTCTGGTTCCAAGACCTCTGGTGCTGGAGACACTACATCCTTCCCATGCTTCCTCTTAGGCGACTTCGGTCTCGAGCCCGAATCCTTACCGGAGTGATGCTGAGATTTATGCCTTCGCTTCTTATGCTTCTTTTTCGACTTCGAAGCATGACCGGATGACGACTTCGAAAGCGACGCCGAGCGTGATCTTGACCTCAACCTCGATCTCGACCTTGCCCTTTTTGAACGGGATCTCGAAGTATTCTTTTCTTTACTTCCTCTTAACTTCGGCATTAAAAGCTTAGTCTCCCTCTCTCGAAGTGCCTTCGGATTCATCTTCTTACACGAAGAACAGCTATCGACATCATGGTCCGAACTCAGGCACCAGATACAGTCCTCGTGTGGGTCTGTGATCGACATCATTTTGCCGCACTCTCTACATGGCTTGAATCCGGTCTTCTTAGTCGACATCTTCAGTGAGACAAAGAAGCAAGAAAACAGAGAAAACAGTAACAAAGTTACCAACAGCTACAGAGATTCCCTGAAACCGTTAGCGTCGACGACGTGGAAAAAAGGGAATTGATGTCATCACGCCGGCGTGGGCCTATTATGGTGTCGGTGACATCAGCGGAGTCGCGCACAATGCTGTGCCTCTGTGACATCTTCCACGTCGGCGCGAAGCTACAAAAAGAATTTCCGAATGTTGCTGACGCAAGGGGATATTCACAAGGTGAGAAATCCACTGGCAGATGTATCTATCAGAAGCCTTATTACTAAAATTCCTTTTTTTTAACCCCCTTATCTATCAATCCACACATCTATTGGCCTGGCAGTCATGGCAGACAGTATTCAGAATTACTCAAAAAGCAACACAATTTCTGTTTTTATCCACATTTAAAAATAAATACAGACAAGAATATGAATGTTTTCTGTCTGTATTTATCTGTGTAAATCAGTAAAAACGGAAAACAGGGAGCCTTAATTATAAATGTGATATTACTGGAGCACTAAACGGACTAAACTGAAGGAACTGTGATTTTTCTCTGAGCTCAGTATGGACACGGTTTTTGTTTTGCCCACTTAAGGAGGAATGGACCTAAAAAAGAAAGTAAGCTCTAAGGCCACTATTTCAAATAATCCAAATAAAACAGAACCTGGGCTTTAAAAGATTTCCTTTGAGATTTACTGTATGTAATGTTGTCATCGTTTTGTGTAAATTTTGTGTAAATTTGTGATATATTCCATTCTTGTAAATATAGTATTGTTATTTTCCCTGTATACTAACAAGCCTATACATGTTTCCTATGTGAATCATATGAAGAATATATCTGATAAGGTTTAGTTGTGAAAAAAAGGAAAAAGAAAAAAGTATTAAATATTTGATGGTCATAACATGGGGGTGTGATCATGGTTGAGAATGATTTTGTGGCATGATATCACTACTGGCATTTGAATTGTTTTTCAAGTTTATATAGGGCCTAGCCTTACTGATTATAGGCCTAACCCTGTGAAGTTCTCTTTTCTTTAACTTTCTAAAAGGGACATTTTCAAAACTGTAATCTAAAAGACTATACCTTTAAAGAGCATTTAAATAAAAATTAATTTGAGTCCAAACGTGACATTTCTACCAGTACCCAACCAAAGGTTAGCACTTAAATGTAATAAGGTAACCCAATGTTTTCCTGTGGTAGAGGTAGGTCTCACACTAGTGAAACATGGATTTAGGAGTTTTTCACTATCAGGATATTTAAAACTGAAAAACACATGCCCTACTTTTTAAATAGAATGCACTCTGCCCTCTGGACTGTTTAGGGCCTACTTTAGTGGTGGCTTATATGTATTAAAAAGGTATGTTTAGGCCTGGAAAAAGGTTTATTTTGCCAGGTCGAATCAGTATTTTACAAGTGCACTACAAGAGTGCTTAGCCCAGCCCCAGACTTACCTAGATCTGTCCTCCAACCAGTCAAGGCCATTTTACACTCAGCTTCTTTGCCTGGAGTTTCCCACCTCTCTGTTGCTGCTCTCTCTGCTCCTTTGTCTCTGCCCTCCTCTTAATCTCCTTTCTCTCATTCTTGTGCATTTTCTCCTCTGTTTTTTATCCTCCTAATACCACTTTCACTCTTCTCTTTCCCCACACTTTACACATCTCCTTCCCATTTTCTAGCCTCTTGTAACACTTTCTCTCTTCACTCCCTTATTTGTTAGGCCTTTCCTACTTTGGCCACTTTCATTCTACTCTCTCGCATTCCTTGTGCCTTTTCTCCCCAATTTTTAGCCTCTGTGCCATACTCTTCTTACGCTCTCTCGCTCCCATTCTTTGAGCCTTTCACCTCTATTCACAGCCTCTCTGTGTTACATTTTGTGCCATTTCTCAGCATTTTTCTGCTGCTTTCCTTCTGCTTTTTTGACACTCCCACCGCCTTGCCCATTTCCTGCTTTGCTCCTATTTACCCCACGTACCTACCTCGCTTTCCCCGAACCCACGTGCCCCTCCCATGTCTCTTCCTGCTTTCCTCAATCCTTACCTACTCTTCTGTAGCATCTACTTCCTGCCTCTCTTCCAGTGCTGCTAGCCCAGCCCACCCCCTTGCGCTCCTCCCCACTCTCAGGACTTGAGCAGGTGCCTAGGCCCAGACCCACACTTACCTGGACTAGTCCTCTGACCAGTCAAGGCCCTTTCCGACATGGCTCCTTCGCTTGAAAATTCCTGCCTCCCTGCTTCTGCTCTCCCTCCTCCTTTCTCTCTGCTCTACTCAATCTCTTTTCTGCCACTTCCCGACTCCCCTTGCTCTTGGCAGCACCTACTTCTCACTTCTCTTTCCGTGCTACTAGCCCTGTCACCCACGGTCCACTTTCCTCCCAGGACTTGCTTAATGGTGGGGATAGTACAACTATTCCACTGGCAGGCGACACATCTGTTGCAGAGGCCAGCAGCAGGAACTCTGGTTAGATCAGCCCCCACTGTTACATCACAGTGATTCTCCACTTGCTCAACCCGGAGCTGCGGCACTGGGTCACATACAACGGCAGAAATCTTCATATGCACACACTACCATACTGCCTACTAATGTCCATGAACCAACAACATCACCCCCCACTCTGCAAAAGCCTCACACTGCAGAAGCTTAACAACCACTCACATGCATTCTTGTAAACACTTGCTTGCTCATCAAACACGCCACCGAGATCTGGGACCTTCTCTTCCTCACGAAAACCTATCTCAACCCTGCATTAGCTCCCAACAACACTGTGGCTATTCCAAAGAGCAACAAGCCACGGACATCAATACCCACTTAATGGAGCACATGCATTTCAAAATACAAGCGGACAGCAGATTCACCCTCAAAGGCACTCTCTACCTCCAGGACCACGAACCAACTTCACCAACCTTATTACAGACTTCATTGCTACCTTCACAATCAACTCCAAGGACATCACACCACTTGATGAGCTCAAATTTCACCTCGAAGACCCATCTGACTCTTGCTCCATCACCCTCTTCGAATGCATGGACAACATCAGACTCACCCAACTCGTCACAGACCCTTCACACTTGCAGGACACACCCTGTACCCAATCTTCAGCAATGGCAACCGAATCACATGCAACTCTGCCTCACCACTTATGTGGACCAACCTCTCCATCATACACTTCCAGATCACCACACCACAAGTCAACGCACCCACAAGCATCAACATACCCAGCAAACCAAAGTAAGAGCGGCAGACTGGCTCAACATCCTAAAAAAGAACCAACCTAACACCACTAACAACCTCAACAAGGATATAACCAATTTCAACTAATGGATCAAATAGTATGCAGGCTCCAATGCACCCATCAAAGGCCACTTATCGAACATATAGAGGCAAGCTCCAACAGCTGCAAGGAGATCTATTCAATGGCCAAAGAATTCACCAACCCAAGGCTATAGCCAACACCATTGTCCCATCACAGGAACTCTGCAACAACCTAAACTTCTTCCATAGCAGAGCAGAAAAGATCTACAGCAACTCTGAACCTCAACCAGACCCCAGCGATCTCATCACCAACCTTACCACCAACAAACGTGATTGATGCCTGACTGAATGGAAAACTCTCACTGAAGGAGGTACCACAACAATCATTAGAATGGGTGCCCTCTGTGACCCCAAACAGACCCTGGCCCCAACCACATCTTCAACATCGGAGGACCACCAATCAGCAACATCCTCACCCACATCATCAACACCTCCATCAAATCCCGCTACCTTCCCAGATGACTGGAAACATGTCCCAGTCAACACCCTCCTGGAAAAACATACTGCACGAGACAACTCACCAGCCACTTCAAAAATGAGAACCTTCTGGACCACACCCAAACAGGATTCCTGAGCAACAATAGCACTCATCGCAGCCACAGATGATATCTGCACTATAGTGGACTGGGTAGAAACTGTAGCCCTCAACCCACTCGACCTCTTTGACACAGACTACCACCACACCCTAATCAAAAGACTGCACAACACAGGCATCCAAAGACTGGCCCTCAAATGGATAAGCTCTTGCTCAGAGGAAGGGCACAGCAAGTGAGAATGCCACCCTCCATATCAGAATCAAAGAATCTGATCTGCAGAGTTCCTCAGGGTCCATCACTCAGCCCAACCCTGTTTAACATATACATGACTCTGCTAACCCACATCAGCAGATCCCAAGGCACCACCATCGTATCTTACATGGATGACACCCAACTCATCCTCTCTCTGTCAGACAAGTCTACCACCACCAGAGCCCACTTCTCCAAATGCATGATCAACATAGCAGACTGAATGAGGCCTACCTGCCTGAAACTCATGTCCGACAAGACAGAAGTGCTGATATTCGGAACAAGAACTCTCCATGGAACTCCACCTAGTGGCCATCCAAGTTGGGACCCACACCCACTCTGACCAACCAAGTCAAAAACTTAGGAATCATTCTGGATGACAAGCTCAAAATGACAGACCAGGTCAGCGCATCGTGCTTCCACACTATACGTATGCTCCGCAAGTTATTCAAATGGCGTCCCCTGAACACCAGATGCACCATTACGCAAGCAATCATCACAAGCAAATTAGAAAACAGGAACACACTCTACACCGGCATTTCAAAACATCTCCTACACCATCTTCAGACTCAAGAACACCACAGCGAGAATCATCCTTGACCTCCCATGCTGCACCCACTTCGCATCACATTTCAGAAAGCTCAACTGGCTCCCGATCCACAATCTCAGCCAATTGAAACTCCTCACGCATGCACTCAAGGTGCTGCACACCATCAGACCAGCATAACTGAACAACCGCTTGCACTTTCACCAAGCCATCACACACCTACCTTCAGCCACACTCGCACACATCCCTCGCATCCACATAAGCAGAACAGGAGGATCAGCATTCTTCTACACAACACAACACAACATAACCTAACATAACACAACACAACACTATAGACTGTAATGGCAGGCATAAAACGGATTTTGTTTTTTAAAAGGCTACTTTTAGTGGGTGGCACAATGAGTGCCACTAGTAGCATTTAATTTATAGGTCCTGGATAACCTGTGGCACCACTTTATTAGAGACGTATAAGTAAATTAAGCGTGCTAAGTGGGTATAATCCAATTTGACAATGTTTTAGAGAGAGAGTACAAACACTTTATCACTGGTTAGCAGTGGTAAAGTGCAGAGTCCTAAAAGCAACAAAAATTAGATCATAAAACAGGAAGAGGGGAAGGAAAAAAGTTAGGGGGTACCCTGAAGTAGAGCCAACAATAAGAATCTTTTCTTGTCAAACATTTGATCTTTGATAGATTCAAAAGACTGAATTAAGACTAACAGAGATATCTAAGAGCAAATAGTGGTAGACAAAAATAATGCTCAAATTAAATTATATTATAGACCCTGCTCAGAATTGTACCTCAAGAAAGTAGTGCAAGGCATAGGAGTGCATTGTCCTCCAACTAGGCACTTTGTAGGTATCCCCATGAAAAGAGCTTTGGCAGCTGCCATGCCTCTTTTAAAGATTGAAGACTGACCCCAGCACATAAAGGCTTGCTCATGTGGTTGCGCTTACTAATACAAGAAACAATTCATTTGGCAAAGACTTGCTAATAGAGGGCCTTGCTCCTGCCTGCTTAGCTAAAGGTAAGAAAGCAATAGTCCGATTGATAGAATTATTTATTTATATCCAGGGGTATGGAATTTATTAAAATATCTACTTGTCCATGGGGCAAGTTGCTTCATAAATCTACTTGCCCTGTAACAAAATCCACTTGTCCCTTTGGTGCCATGTAGTGCGGTGACAAATTAGGGCAGCAATCTCATTATATAAGAGCTCTTATATAGCCTCTCTGATTATGACAGGGCTCATACCATAGTAGTGTTGAATACTAGCAATCCCTTTATGTTGTCTCGTTTTGGCAGATCTACATACTGAGAATGAAGGTAGTGGTAAGCAATAGTTCCAGTGTTGGAATGCCCTTTTGAGAGAAGTAAACGTACTAACTTGAATGTTTTCAACAACTCTTCTCTAATCTTTTCCCATACTGAAAAATTTGGGAAATTTACTCTTGATAATGGCAAAAGTAAACCGTCTTCCAGAGTTGGGGGAAAAAGTGGTTGGAGGGAAAATGAACTTGCAAACACTTAGGTTTTCACATGAGCAAATCTACACATGCATATTTGCTCATGCTAAAATGCAGTTCACAAACAATTTCTAGGAGTACAATTTCTTGCCCTACTTATGCCAATTCTTGTGAATTCACGAAAGCCATATAGCTGTGCTTAATGCAAGGACATATACCAAAGGTGCCCTTTTGAGACTTTCTTTAATTATTGGGCCCCTAATTTGGTATAGCGTTAACCATGACCTTTTGTGTTTATTAAAATTCTCTCTCTCTCTCTGTAACAGCTGGCTTCACTGTGAGTGACAGCATTCTTCTCTTTCACAAGGAGATTATCGGCACATAAAGTAGTTTTGTTCAGTGCCAATAACTAATGTGGCAGTGTGTGCTTTATTGAGACCAAAAACTAATTTTGCTTTTGCCAATGTTTGTTATAATGGTGAGGGCACGGCAGCTCTCATCAATAAGGTTTTACAAAAACCATGCGAAAACAAGTCACACATTGCCAAAACTAAAAAGCTGACAAACAATTTCAGACCTACTGGCTTTGCCAAAGCTTGTTTATTTTTAAGTTTCCCATGATCTTATTGAAACTGGTTACACTGATTTTCCAATATGAATATTTTTGGGAAATACTAGCATGCATCAACACATTTTACTAAATGATGCTGCAATGAAATGGTACCTGAAATTTTATAGTAGTTTAGCTAAATGTTTTTTTCCCCTACTTTCATTTTTTAGGAACATTTTATATTGAAAGCAAAGAATCATTATTCTTGATTTCAAGCTTTGCAAATATTTGCATCTAATGAGAAAGCATTCTGGGAGCATTATGCAGAGCTTCATACTGCTAAACATTGAAACCGTGTGTACACATTTTTATACTGGAACCCCTATCAAGAGTGCAGTCAGAATTAATGAACTATAAATACAAGTTTGAACAGCATTAACATATGCACACAAATATTGACTGCAGGTAAGCCCTTTCCCTGACCCTTAATGTGGCACTGCAAACTGGCAGCCAAAGGGTTTGTGCTGAAGGGGGGCCTACTTGTCCCAAGGACAAAATACACATTTAAACTTGTTGCCCTTGACCCCAAACAATATGTCCGGGCTATAGGAATTCCACATCCCTGTATATCCAAGTAAACTTTTAACCATGTTTGAATTTACAGAGAGTGTAACGACCATTGGCTGCAGGAAAATATCTGCGGGTCAAAATGCAGAGTTTGTCATGTGGGAATAATGGTGAGCAAATAGGAAAACGTATGTATAGTTCAAATTCTACTGCAGGGGACTTTCCAATGAATTCATAAGCACAGAAAAGTCCCGCCCACATGCGAATTCCTAAGCACTTTAAAAATATATATTTTTCTCTATAAAAGTAATTTTTTCCTTTAAAAAAATATTTTGACAGACTACAGAACATTACATTGGCCAATTTTCATTTAATTTTCTTTACAAAAAAAGCAGACAATTCAAGTGTAAAAACTCACAAAATGAAAAATAGCAAAAAGAAAACTCACAAATCTTTTTTTTTAAAGAAAAGTGAGAGACAAGAAGGACAATGTAGGTGGATAGGCAGCAGTCTAAAGAGGCTGGACAAACGTTACTGCAACTTTAAGGGGACAATGCCACAACCCCCTCTTGCGCCCTCTGCATTATGGTCTAGCGCGCAGAGCTCATGATGCTTTACCCCTATTGCTCCCTATACACGCAATGACATCACAACTGATGTTTCCTCGCACCCTCATTATCCATGTTACCCCAACTCCTTCTTGACTGATGTTTTCCCAGCATCTCTTATAACTGATGTTTTCCCAGCACCCTCATGTCTGATGCTCCCCCAGCCCCCTCATGACTGATGCTTCCCTAGCACCCTTGTGATTCCATGGCATTTGCACCTCTGCACATGGTGCACCATAACCCTGTGAATCCTGTGCACTTGCTCCACCACCCCAAGACCCATGCGTAGGAAAGTTCCCCTTTATGACATGGTCACTCCCACTTTTTACCTTGTATTTAATGTGATTTTCACTAGAAGTGCACTGAGTTCCTTCTAACCAGGTCCCCAGTGCCAGATCTCTTTTCACTAACTGTACAAATGTTTCAGGGATCCACAGCAGGGATCCACAGCAGCCCGGAGAAATTTGATTTCCTCTTTTCTGTAGGAGCTAATGTGATTTGTTTACAGGAAACTTGGTGTGTCAACATGTTGAATGTGTCTAAAGATTATTATGTCTTGGAAGTGCCTGCTGCCCCCTCCAAGAAAGGGCACGCCAGGGGGGGAATAGCCTGTTTATTGTCTAATAAATCGCAATGGAGATTCTTCCACTATATTGACTCCAGTAAACTCTTCCATGCCATAACTATAGAAAATCTGTTTAATGATGGCACTAAGTCCCCTATCGTGATTTTAAATGTTTATATTCCGCCAGAAGAACGTTTTAATGTGTTATTGAAGCGGGTATTTCGTTATGTGGATCAGATCAAAAATGTTCCATCTCCACCGGAGGTGCTGATTATGGGCGATTTGAATTGTAAGATCTCTAATGTAAGTCTGGATCTTTTTAGGAATAAGTCTAAAGAAGAGGCGCACTTTATTCCCCAAGCTCTCTTCCCCGAAAAGTCAGTGACAAATAAAAGAGGGAAGATCTTGCTAAATGAATTAGTGGCCGCCGACGGGATTATAGTAAATGGGAGATTCCCGTCGGACGTCCCTGCAAAATTTACCCATAAGTCTCCCTTTGGGTCTTCCATCTTGGATTATGTCATCACTGACTATGGTTTGTTTCCATCTATTCTTGACTTTAAAATTGTACCCACCTCTCTGAGTGATCACAGTTTATTACTTGTAACTATTTCCTTAAAAACCCTGCCTACGGCACCTTGGTCTCTTAGCGGCAGCGATGCTGCCTTCCATGCTTCCTCTGGAAGGTGTTATTGGAATGCCGCAGCCGTTAAAGGAGTGCAGGAACTTTTATCTAATACTGTTTTAGTTCTCAATGAGTGGCAAGGTAACGAAATAGTATACTTCGAAGAATTTTTGCGGAAGATTACGTCTTGTGCAAAAAAATCTTCCCGACCAATAAGAGGGGTTGAAGTTCCCAGGGCACTGTGTACCTTAAATAAGGAAATTAACAATCTTGTCCGGGAACAATACTTGGATAGAGGTATAGAACGTGGAAGAGAGATTTCAAGGCTAAAAAGGAAGAGAAGTAGACTTAAACTAAAAATAAAAAAGGCTAAGGAGGACAATATCTGGATCGATCTGCAAGAGTCGGTCGTCCATGGTAGGATTAGAGATTTCTGGGCAATAATAGGCAAGGGGTGTGGGTCCAGAGTAAGCCCCTCCCCCATTCCCATAGCGGAAGAGACATGGTCCATCTACATTCGGGACCTTTATGCAGGGAATGGTATCTCTTCTGATGATTCCCAAGGTAGTGTTTTCACTATGGCGCAGGATGCGGATGGCCTTTCGAACTTTCCTCTAGCAAAGGAAATCGAGACGGCCATAAAAAACATGCGCACATCTGGGGCAATGGGACCTGACGAACTCCCCATGACGATCCTTAAACAGGACCCGCTCGGGTGGAGTAAAATACTGTATCCCCTGTTTAAGGTATGTTTTTTGTCGAAAAGGGTTCCTGCCTCGTGGAGGGGGAGTATTCTGGTCCCAATCTTCAAGAAGGGAATTAGGGACTGCCCAAGTAACTATCGTTTGATTGCGCTCCTCGACTCAATCGGGAAGGTCTTTGCGAAATGCCTTCTAGGATTTCTTTCCGCTTGGGTTGAGGAGAACAATATCCTGCCGTTTGCTCAGACTGGGTTCCGTAGGAATCACGGAACCCTGGATAACCTTACTGCTCTACAGGTAGTTACGGACAAATACGTACAGGTGAGGCGGGGGACGGTGTATGCAGCTTTTATTGATTTCTCCACTGCGTTCGATAAAGTGGATCGCGGAACGCTCTGGAGAAAATTGGCTGCGCTCGGTCTCCCGTCTCACCTGCTGGAGCTGGTGCGGGCTCTCCATACAGAGACCTGGTGTAGGGTCCTGTTGGGGGGAGAAGGGGGGCTTTCTGACCCAATTCCATCGAGTAATGGCCTCAAACAAGGCTGTTTACTGGCTCCCCTCCTATTTTCTTTATATACGGCTGATTTGCCTGCCTCCTTGTCAGCCACTGAGGGTATCGCCCCCTTGTTGGGGGGGAGCCCTGTATCTTGTCTGATGTATGCCGATGATGTCCTCATTCTTGACTTAACGCCTAAAGGTCTTGCAAATCGGCTGCATGCCCTCCATAGTTATGCGGTGGCTCATTGTATGAAGATTAATATAACTAAGAGTAAAGTTATGTGTATAGTAGGAAAAAAGAGGTGTCGAGCTGCAGATTTTGGTTGGAGTATCGGGGGGCAAAAATTGGAGGTTGTAAAGTCATATATTTTTTTGGGGAAAATTGTCACGGCTAATCTGAGTGAGAAGCTCCATATAGAGCATTGTTCTCGCAAAGCTCTTGCCCATGGCAAAGGATTAAACTCACTTTACCACGCAACGGGGAAACGGCACTTTCAGATTTTATTGGAGGTGTTTAGATCTAAAATCCCCGCGACAATTTTGTATGGTATAGAGTTAATAGAGTTGAAAAAGTGGGACTTTTGCCATAGGATCGAGGGGAAACTTTTAAGATCTCTCTCCTCATTAAACTCTGCCTGCTCTCTGGCCGCCTGCAGGCTTGAATTTGGTCTAAAGAGCAGTTGGGCACAGGGCCTTTGTGCCCTAGTTAGATGGGTGGCCTGTCTTGCAAGAGCGGAAGCTGGGACATTGAGAGCACTCATTAAAACTGAATTACTAGGTAATTTCAAGGAGTTCTCCCAACTTGTTTGTAATTTCAGAAAAGCCGTAACTCTTTTAAAATTAGACGAAAAGTCCCTTTTTGTATATTCCCCTACTCAGCTAAAACTCGTGCTAAAAGCAGCCTCCTGGGATCTATGCTTTCAATCGGATAAAAAACTAATCCATGGGAAAAGGAATGTACATATCCTTCTCGATACTTATCTGATGAAGCAGCCACAATCCTACGTGCGATGGTCCCTTCCACATGGCATACGTAGATTTTGGTTCCTGCTGCGATACGATTTAATTCCGTTAAACCTCTTGTTGTCCAAATGGTACGGCTCCACCTCTTTATGTAACCTATGTCGTCTAAATACCCAGGACTGTATGCATGTTTTACTGATTTGCCCGGCGTTATGTGAATTGCGCTCTAGATGGATAAAAGTTATTTGTCTCCGTCTGGGCATTCTAACTCTGAATGATTTTCTCCATGCACTTTATTGTCCCCCAAACGAAATGTTCTGCTCCTACATTTTTAATTTCTTCAAAAGTTTTTTAGCTATTTATTAATAACCAATGGAGACGCCTTTTTGATGTGCCAAATCCTATACTGCTCTGGTGTGTGAATTAGTCTATATGAAATTTATGTGCGTGTTGGTGGACACTTTTGCAGTTGTATTGTTCTGTATTTTATTTCTGTATATTGTATGTGGCCCTCTGCCGAGAGCCAGAACATAATAAATAAAATTGAATTGAATACAAATGTTTCCCCAGTTGCCAATACGTTTTGCACTCACCGTTAGACCCTAGTAAGTGGTACCCCAGGTATCTAGGGCAAGGAGCCTAATAAGGGTCCTTAAGGGCTGCAGCATGAATTCGGCCCCCTAAGGGACACCTCACCAAACACATATAGACTGCAACTGCATGTTGCGTGGCTTGATGCAGACAAAAGTGAACACACGACATGGCACATATCCCTGTGTCAAAGAGAGATACATCCATGCCCACAGACACTGCATGCAGTATACGTAAGCCTCCCCTACAGCAGCCCTAACAGCCCTAAGGCAGGGGGTACTATGCTACATGTGTGGACATATCTGCATGAACAGATATGAACCTGTGCTGGTCAGGTCCATTTCTGCCAGTACAAGCGATTAAGGAAGCCATTTAAAGTACATGTCCTGGACACTGGTGAAAACGAGTTCCCCAGCCTACACAATGGCTACACTGAAATCAGAGTAATAGGCCCACAAGCATTCCAGGGTTGTATTCATCATAACATGCACCCCGAAGGCCCCTCAGAGGCTCCTCCTGAAAACCTACCAACTACTGGTGTGCTGATGGACTTGGCTTAGCCAGCCTGCTACCACAGATGAGTTTCTGACCACCATGGGTGAGGGCCTTTGCTCTCAGGAGCTCAGGTATAAAGCCCCCTCCCACAGGATGACTTATGAATTAGCATGCCAAGGCAGGAAGCTTCATAGAGCGCACTGCCTTTGTTATGTGAATCTGGCTTCCCTCACATGAGAGGATGCTGACCCTCCTTGACCAAACCCATTTGGTACTGGGATAGGGCGGGAAAATTAGTATTCAGAGAGGCGTGTTCACCTTCAGGCTAGTTCCAACCTTAAGGTGGGCAACATGAAGTGATGGCAAACCTAGGAAATCTGGGAGAGGGTTATGCCCAATTCCCACAGGGTGGGGTGATATAGGGGGCGCAGTGACCCCATGGGTAGGTAGCCCTTTAGCTACTAACCTGCACTACCCTACCACCACTAAATTCAGCATTTAGGGAAGCCCCTGGCACCAGAAAAGCAGATCTTGCTAACCAAAAGAAGAAGGATAGAAGAGAGGCAAAAAGCAACAACCGAATAAGAAGCAGCTGACTTGGTGACAAACTGTTTGCCTATTCTTGACAATTGCGCCAAAGTAATCCCACCCTGCCAGCTGCTGAAGAGCCAAAGCATGGGAGGACTGCCAACACTTCTCCAAAGACTCAGGAAATCCTGTGGAGCATTGGAGCTGTACCCCTGCATCCTGCAGGTACCAGAGACCAAACTGTGAAGGCTTCGGACTGCAAAGACCCAACACCTGAAAGCACCACTGCACCTGAGCCGCCTAGCCTGAGCTGAAGTGGTGCCAACTATGCCAGAGTGGTCTCCCAGCCTTCCAGAGACAAAGATCACCTTGGATTTGCCCATCATGGAAGAACGGACGCTGCCTGAAGTCCCTGTGTGCAGGCTCCCTTGACCACAAGTGCTCTTGGTGATAGAAAACTGAAGCCTAAAGGCACCTCTGCATCTGTCGCCCCTGGGCCATGGAGAAGAGGACCAAAGGTGTCCCTGAGCATAGTGAGGCCTGAGTCACCCTGTTGGTTCAGCCCGACTGGCCTCCCAGTCCAAACCGGCAGCCTTTTTCATTAAGACCGATCCCCATATACTAACACTTGGCACTTGACTCTGTATTGACCCACTGCACTCCAGCCGCCCTAAAAATGTAAAATTGATACTTGTATAGCGCACTACTCACCCGCAAGGGTCTCAAGGGGCTTGTACGAATACCGCTGTGAAACCCATCCTGGCTTTCCCTGTGAGGCGTCCACTCCTGGACACCCCCAAGGTGGAGGCCAGGCATCCTTAGTGTTGTGGGGGCCGTTGTGGAGATTAAGCAAGCTATTGCCCAGAGTTGCAGAGTGGGACTCCATGATTGGAATAGGCACCGAGGCGAGAATTATCAGGTCCGTGGAATTTTTTAGCCCAAGACCCGCCGAGACGGGGAATTGAACCCTGGTCCCGGGCTAGACCTCTGCATCAGGGTCTGCCACTCTAACCATTGAGCCAAACTTCTCCACTTCGCCCTAGTGCTCCTGAAGGTGACCTGCTGGTGTTCCCTTAGGATCTTGCTCCATACTCACCTTAAGTTCAGGTGATTGGTCTTGTAAGTCACTGTACTCTACCTGTATGCCGTATTTGTTTTTCCTCCCATAGGATAACATTGAAGCTTCTGAGAATTGTAGTATGTCGACTTTTGAAAACGTAAAGTATTTATATCTCGAAATGTACTTACATGATCATATTGAATCTGGCACCTAAATATAAATATCTAACAATAGGTGCTATTTTTATAAATTGGTGTGGATCTCCTTATTTTATCGCTTGTACCATTTTTTATGACTATGTTTGTATTTGTAAATGTTTAACACTCCTCTCTGCTAAGTCTAAGGCTGTGTGAACACACTACACTCTAGAAGAGCACCTTATAATTGCTGGAGGAAACCCCCGTCCACTTATAAGGGAATACCTGGGCTCTTTGCACAGTATACCTCTTTTTGGTATACCAAATAAAGAGTCTATGCAAGCTCGCCCCAGTATCCCGTGAGCCAATAGAATGACTATGACTCACTGTTACTAGGGCCTAGTGTAGTTTCCTATCATGCAGGTTTGAGAAAGAACTGTACATTGGTTTCCTGCTGTTGGTTCCAATGTTTACGCTGCACCTGCCATTCCTAAAAGGTCAAAGGGATGGTACTAACGTGTTATTCTCCATGGTTCGTGAACCTACCAGAATGCCATGACCTAGCTGCTTACTTTGAGTCTCCAAGAGGGTGTATAAACCCCTGCCCAACCCAGAGCCTCTGCTTGGCCTCACTCATTGTGGAACAAGCTTCACCCTTCCCCCTCAACTGAAGAATCCTACCGGACTCAAGAAGCACTCCAGGCTCCTTCAAGTCCATAGTGAACCAGCGGTTCTGTGGCTTCAGCTCCCTCAATCTCTCCCTCCTGCACAGCTACTTTGGACCCTCTAGAACTCCCTGAGTCAAGGCTACTAGATCTTCTT
This sequence comes from Lissotriton vulgaris, assembly GCF_964263255.1. Taxonomy (NCBI): domain Eukaryota; kingdom Metazoa; phylum Chordata; class Amphibia; order Caudata; family Salamandridae; genus Lissotriton; species Lissotriton vulgaris. The sequence continues at coordinate 1,531,962,909 of NC_141685.1, forward strand.
CAAACATCAGTTAAGTGGTAGAACTATGCTTTGCATTTTACCCCATTCTTGCCTGCCTGTTTATTTTTGAATTTCTGGGACCGTTTTCCCTCCGTTGCAGCCCCCTCCAACGCCCCTCCCCTCCCCCCTTGCCTCCCCTGACCGCCAGGTTTTCCCGCCGCTGTCCCCGAGGCCACGCCCCCTCGCCGCCCCGCTCCCGCCTACCGGCTGACCCTCCACACCTCATATGGCTACCACTGCCCGGACGCGCAGCAGGCATGCCGATTGTGCGTCGAATCACTTCTTACACTAGAGGGGTTTTGTCCTACAGGCCCTGGCTGGACAATCAATCTTTATACAAAAACTGGGGATGCCAGGGCTCGAATTTTGTTCAAGACTGCTCTTTATTTAGCAGCCCTAGGCCTTCGTTTAACAGATTGCGAAGACTCCTGTATTAATTCATGCATTACATTTCAGTGTCAAATTATTTACATTTTCACAAAAGTCAGAGGTTTTAACACACCTAAAAATGAAGACAGTTGAAACAGACATAAATCATATATATAATAATCTGTGAGTGCATAAATGACAACATTCAATGACAGTTAGACATATGGATTAAACACAATTATGTTGATGAAACAACTAAATATGGTACACCTATAATTTTTTCTGTAGTAGTCCTAATGGCATAGTGTACAAAGTTAATAGGACTAAACACAATGGGCCTTTCGGGTTTTATAGTTCCTAAATATTCACTTCAATCGCCCTAATTGTGAACGTGGATATTCAAATCCTGTGACCACCAAGGTGTAGGTTCACTTGGAACAGCCGAACAGCCGACGCGTTTCCAAACCCTTTATTAAGTTAACCGGGTTCTTCCTCAGGGCTGAGCTGGGTACCTACGGTATAGAAATTAGGGAGTTTTTAGCTTCTCCTATTCTCTGGGTTTTTAGAGTCTTTGATCGTCATTTTTTTAAAAAAAGGAGGGGGTTAACTCAATTTCCAGAACGTTCGTTCTCCGTCACTTTCTTGCGTGGGGCGTCTTTGTTTCCTTCGCTTTTAACCTTGCCTAGGCAATAAATCAAAAGAAGGCATGCTAATAACGTTCTCGTCGTGTGTGAGAGTATTCTGCAAAAAATCGGTAACACGAGTCTATCTTTTTGTGAAGGTGCCAGCACTTACTTGACCAAAGTTTGATGGTTCTCTAACGGATACGTTCTCGGTATGGGGTTCTTATCGGTTCGCAGATGCTGAATGCTGTTGAGTTTAATAAAACATTTAATCAATAACTGAGTGTGGCTGCGTGTTTTAAATCATTCGCCTGCACCGTTAACACTTACTTGAAGACAGGAAAAGTGTTTTCTCTACGTGCGGTTCTGCTTTGCTGTCGTTTCTTTTACTTGTCGGGGGTCCCTGAAATATTAAGATTTGCGATTTATTTTATTTTGTCTGGAGCTGTGCTGGTGCTCAGACCGGAATTCAAGGTTTTTTTTTAGGGTTCCTTACCTCTTGTTACTCCTGACAGGTCGACAATTGCTTTCTCCGTTTTACCGCATGACCGGCGTTTTGGTTACCGCGAGTCAACTGATGTTGTTCACGGTCCCCCGGAACTGTTTAGCCCTTAAGTGCGCTGCTAAGCATGATGGAACTTGTAGTCTTTCAGAGAGGTGGCTTTCAAGTTTAGTGCTTGGTGTTAACGGCTGGGTTATGGATATTTAATGGGATCAAGTGATGTTGTTAGTGATGGCTGGCACTGATTTACGTGATGGTGGAGGGGGGCAGGGGGCTCAGTGACTGGATCGTTGCAGTTCGGACATTTCGTTCATTCCATCCACCACACAGTTAAATTTGAGAATTAAATATGCTTCTTTTTTTAACAACATGGCATCGACATTTCCTCCGCTGGGGTAATTTTGATTGCAGATAGCACTGTCCATTTAAAGTCTTTCTCGGTATGTTTATGCTCTACAAAGTGTTCTACCATAGGGGCAGTCAACACCTTGTGTCTAATTCTAGATCGGTGTTGTGCCACTCGCTGATTTACTCGTTGGGTAGTTTTCCCAATGTACAATTTGGGACACGGGCACATAATGGCATATATTACGTTGCTGGTTTTACAATTGGTGAATTCTTTATGAGACCATTTCAATGCATTAAACTGGAATTCCTCCCCTTCTATCGTGTTGGCACAAGACACGCAGGAGCCGCATTTATGATGGCCTTTTACAGGTTTAAGCTTCCATAAAGTGCGTAAATCTGATTTGACCTGGCTTGTTCCTACGTCCGCTCGCACAACGTATTGTGCAATGCTTTTATTTTTCTTTAGTGCGAACAATGGTTTTTCCATTGGAACTTCTAAGTTAGAGATCAGGTGCCAATTTTTTAAAATGATTGCCTTCAGTTTATTTGTATAGGGGCCGAATGTTGTTACACAGACTGGCCTCTCAACTGGCTTGGTCTCTTTTGTCTTTAGTAGTTCTTCTCGTGGTGTGTGCCAGGCACGTTTGATGGAATGTTTTAGCAGTTTACTAGGATAGCCTCTCCTACTTAGCTGATCACTTAGTATTTGAGAATGTGCCGTGAAGTCTTCTTTCCGGGAGCAGTTTCTTCGAATTCTCAACATTTGGCCATATGGGAGGTTAGCTTTGAGACTTTTCGGATGGTAGCTTTCATAGTGAAGAATGGTTGTGGGAAAACTGCGACATCTAGAAAGGTGAGAGATGTTGTGCTATGAGTCATTGAAAATTTGATGTCAGGATGTCTGGTGTTAAGCCACTGGTGGAATTGGGCAAGCCTTTCTTCAGACCCATTCCATTGACACCAGATGTCATCTATGTAGCGATACCATGTTGTAATGTTTTGTCTGTATGGATTATTCCGGTAAATGGCGATCAAAGACTCTAACAACCCAGAGAATAGGAGAAGCTAAAAACTCCCTAATTTCTATACCGTAGGTACCCAGCTCAGCCCTGAGGAAGAACCCGGTTAACTTAAAAAAGGGTTTGGAAACGCGTCGGCTGTTCGGCTGTTCCAAGGGAACCTACACCTTGGTGGTCACAGGATTTGAATATCCAAGTTCACTATTAGGGCGATTGAAGTGAATTTTTAGGAACTATAAAACCTGAAAGGCCCATTGTGTTTAGTCCTATTAACTTTGTACACTATGCCATTAGGACTACTACAGAAATAATTATAGGTGTACCATATTTAGTTGTTTCATCAACATAATTGTGTTTAATCCATATGTCTAACTGTCATTGAATGTTGTCATTTATGCACTCACAGATTATTATATATATGATTTATGTCTGTTTCAACTGTGTTAATTTTTAGGTGTGTTAAAACCTCTGACTTTTGTGAAAATGTAAATAATTTGAAACTGAAATGTAATGTATGAATTAATACAGGAGTCTTCGCAATCTGTTAAACGAGGGCCTAGGGCTGCTAAATAAAGAGCAATCTTGAACAAAATTCAAACTCTGGCATCCCCAGTTTTTGTATAAAGATTGTGCGCCGAAGGCAAGCCTGTCTGCGCCTGGACCGCGCCCATCGCCGGAACCCCTGCACCCCGCGTACTCCACAACACCAGACTCTGATACGACGCCAACACCCTCCACGCTCTCAACACCGGCCGAAACCACTGCTGCTTCCAGGCTGCCCAGAAACGTACCCACGGTCTCTTCTCCTGCCACACCTGCAACTTCACTTGCGACAGATTCTCCCATTTCTCTCCTGAGCCTAGCACGTCCACAAAGTGCTCAGGTTCTTCCACGTCAGGACACTCCAGAGTATTAGTGCGCGATACAAATTCTTTATAACACAACATAACAGGGGACAACATAGAACCCCTGGGTTCTGTCGACGTCAGAATCGGCATCGCACTATGCCATTCCGGCTCTGTGTTGTCAGGGATGAGGATGGGGCTTGCGCCACCAACACGCATCGGCGACATTGCAGGCACCGACTTTGGGTTCGACACCGGGGAAGGCTGCGTTTGCAAGACCGGCGTCGAACCAAATTCGAGATTTGATCCTTGAGACTCCACCGGCGTCAAGGGCGAAGCCGACGCCGTCAAACCCGATGGGGCCCCATCCGACCTCTCTGGGCCTGAGGGCTCACTAACGTGGTCGTTCCGCTCAAAGATGCGGCACATGGCATCATAAAACTCTTTAATTTGAGTGGGAGTCACTCCGGCTCCCGGAAATGGAGGGAGGTGCGAAGTAGACCATGCCTAGAGCATCAGTGCTCCTTACCTCTTTCAACGACTGACGCCAGTTGAGGTGAAGTCAAAGTTTGCTTGGACTTCTTCTTCTTGTGCATCTTCTCCGAGTGTCCAGATGACCTTGAATGGGGGGAAGAGGACTTAAGGCTCCATGAGCGATCCCGTAACCTCCTCTCCTTTGAACGGGATCGTGATCTCCTCGGAGTCTCACTCAACGGTGTTGACTGCCGGGCCGCGAGCAACTTCAATGCCCGCTCCCTCAAAGCCTTCGGAGCCGTCGCCCAGCAGTCTGAATACGACTTTGAATCGTGGTCGCGTTCAAGACTCCACAGACATATGTGGTGGAGATCGGTAACTGACATTGTGCGGGAAAAAGTCCAGCAAGGTTTAAAACCTGTCTTCCTACCCGACATCCCTCGCACACGAAGTAGTAAAAAATATCGAGAAAGTCAAGCAAAAAGCCTGCCAAAAAAGCGGCAGAGGTGTAGCTCCTCCCGGATCTGCGCTTATCTGGCGCGGAAAGAAAAGAACTGATGTCCACGCGCCTGGTTGGCGCCTATGTAGAAACCGCAACGTCATAACTGACGCTACCAACATCATCGACAACACGCGGAGCCGAATGGAGCCACCAGACGTCGCGCTCCAGTGGTATTGCTCAGCAAAAGTTTCCGGATCCAGCCTGACGCCTGGGAAATTTAAAGGTAAGCAATCTGTAGCTAGAAGTCTCTATCAGATAAGGCGTTACCAAAGGTAAGTAACTTGTTAATCTAATAGACTTTTAGTTGCAGATTCCTTACCTTAGAATAGAAACCCAAGAAATACCTCCCCGTAGGGGGGTCTGTGGGCCAATTTCACATGAAGAAGTCCTGCAGGGGCAAACAGGCAAAGTGCCCAGCTCTATGGACCTGACTGTCCAGACAGTAATGTTTGGTGAACGTGTGCAATGAAGCCCACGTTGCTGCCCGGCAGATATTCAGGACAGGGCCTCCGCAAGCTAATGGAGTGCTTGCAGCTTCAGCTCTGGCTGAATGAGCGTGCAAACACTCAGGGGGTTGCTTCTTAGCCAATGTGTAACAGATTTTAATGCAAAACAAGATCCATCTCAAGATGGCCTGCTTCTGCACAGCTGTGTCGTTCTTTGCTCCAACATACCCCACTTAGAGTTGGTCATCCACCTGGAACTCTCATGTTCGGCCAAGGTAGAACGACAACGGTCTTTTGGGGTCCAGATGGTGGAGTCACTCCTCTTTCATGGAAGGATGAGGGAGAGCATAAAAAGTAGGCGGAGCAATGGTTTGACCTACATGAAATGGAGTGACCACATTCAGATGATAAGAAGCCCTTGTTTGAAGCACCAGTTTGTCAGGGTAGGTTTTCAGATAAGGAGGTTTGGATTACAAAGTCTGAAGCTCACTGACCCTCTGAGCAGATGTTATCGCCACAAGAAAGGACGTCTTGATGGTAAAGAGCCTGAGTGGGCAATTGTTCAAAGGCTCAAAGGGAGCACGTAGGTGAGGACAAGACTGAGGTCCAACTGGGGCATAACGAAGGGAGTGGGAGGGAACATATGTTGCACATCTTCCAAAAACCTATGTACAAGAGGGGATTGGAAAAGGGTAGGTTGGTCAACCAACCTAAGAAAAAGCAGAAATCGCAGATGGATATCTTGTAACAGTGCCTAGAGCACTGTTGGGCAAAGGAAAGGACAAACAGGAGCACCTGGGAAAGAGAGGGAGAAAAGGATCAAAATGTTTCTCCAAACCCATGCCACAAATTTAGCCCAAAGGCATGCATAAACCGTCTTGAAAGAGGGATGCTTGGCTGCCAAGATAACATTACAGACTTCAGGCCGTAGGTCAAAGGCTACCAACTTTTGCAGCTCAATCTCCATGCAAGAAGGCGAAGTGTGGACAGGTTGGGGTGGAGAACCCTCCTCTGCTGTGACAGGAGATCCTCCCCTCTGGGCAGGAGTGGTAAGGGCGGTAAAGTGTACAGGAGGTCTGAGCTGGAATCAAGAAGAAAAGCGTTTCGGAGCGAGAACGGTTTGGAAATTTCAGCATGCAGAGTTGCTGACACTGTGTGAATGGAGATGTTAACCATGATCCACTAGGCATCGTCGGCTGAGGTTGTCCGCTCTGTTGTTCAGAGATCCCGCCACATGTTGAACTACCAGGGCTATGCCCAGTTGTTCCAGCCATGTCCAGAGACGCAGGGCCTCTTGACAAAGGGTACACAACACCACCCTGCCATGCCCTGCTTCTTGCAGTACCACATGGCGGTGGAGTTGTTTGTGAGCACTTGCACTAGCCTTCCCTGGATTTGAGGGAAGAAAGAATGTCAATGCTAATAGGTTGATGTGGAGTTCGGACTCTGTCAGAGACCAGAGTCCTCTAATCACTACCTCTCGCAGCTGGCCGCCCCATCCCAGGAGTGAAGCATCTGTCAGTACTGTCGGATCTGGGGTGGGGGCCAGTTTTGCAGCAGGTGGGGATTTTTTTTTGTTACTGGGGACCGGTTGTGCAGTGGTGCTGAAATATCGGCCCCCATTATCAAAAGCAGCAGTGCTTCACACTTGCACCGCACCCCCCTCTTCCCATCCTCCTGGGTCTTGTACTACAAAATTGCTAGGGCTGCTTTAGGTTCCCAGTCTGGCCCGGCTGATTGGGGAAGGAAGAGTGGTTAGCTGCTGACCCAATTGTGGTTCGTAAGTCACCACTGCAGGTCTTTGCAGTTCCCTCTGAATTCTGGACCATGTCGGAGAGATGCCCTTGATGTTGCGCCCACTGGAACTCTAGTACCCACTACAGAGGTATGTATCACAAGCAGGATGCAAGAGGCCATGAGACCCAGAAGCCTCGGAGTCAGTCTCACCGAATCCAGGATATAGGCTGAAACATCGGTATCATAGCCCCAATATCCCGGATTCACCGTTCAGGAGGATAGGCCCAAATGACACCATGTTCCAATGAAAGGGAGTATCTGCGAGGGAGTCAGGTGTGACTTTTGCACATTGATAGTGAACACTAGCGAATGCAAGTAGTCCACCGTAGTCTGGAGGAGGGCGATGACAGCCTGGGGCGAGCCCACCTCCAACAGCCAATTGTCGAGATAGGGAAGAATGGCACCCCTGATCTCTGCAGATGAGCTGCATTCACAGCCATCACCTTGGTGAACACCCGAAGAGCGCTGGTGAGGCCGAAAGGGAGCACAGCAAACTGAAAATGCTCATGGCCCACAGTGAACCGCAGGTAATGCCTGTGGGCAGGCAGGATAGGAATGTGGAAATATGCACCCTGCAAGTCCAACGCTACCATCCAGTCTCCAGAGTACAGGGCAGACAGGTTTAGTTATACAAAGTTATAATTTATAAATATGTTTTGTGCTATGTTGGTCACTTCATTTGACTTAGATTCATTGTTAGATTTTTTTTATGGTTAAAAGAAAACATATGTAGTGTTGGGATCTAAGTTAAGCCTTGGAATGAACTCTACTGTCTCACTATGAGATAAGAGAGTTCTATGCTGACGTGTTGGGATTGAGAGGGTTGACATTTGGAGAAGAAGGAGGTGTTGTCAAGAGCTACTACGGAAGAGCTAAGAATAAAGATGTATGTTACCTTAATATACTCGCCTATGGAGCATCATTACATGGACTCCTGTTACTTGGACACGAAAAGGAAAACTGAAGAATGATAGGCGGGTCAACAGCTTTTAATTAGTGGGTATGGCTGTACCGAGTGGGCGTGGTGCAATGCCATAGATCAATCAAGAACAGAAGTTTTACCATATAAAGAACCTGCAAAAAAGTGCAGTATCCATTCGAGAGTGTGTTTTCTCTATTGTAGTTGCTAAGCATTGGGGCTGGTGGGCACTGTGGGGTAGCAGGCTTAGTGCCCTAGGGTAGAGCTAAGCAGCAGCACAAAAAGCTAAAAAAAACTACAATCTGATTGGCTGGTGGAAAAGCATTACAACAAATGCTTCAGTATTGTGGAAAAGCAGGCATGTAATGCCAGTGTTTGCCTCTTTCTGAGCAAGATGAGCGGCCAGCACAGTCTGAACATTCCATTTCATGTTCCAATAAGGATCAGAGGCTCTCAGCTGGGCTGCGATTCCTCAAATGTTGACCTCTATTGAGGACCCTTGTATTTTTTTAGGGACTGTCAACAAGTAATTCTCAATGCAACGCCAAGTTTACAGTTAAGAGAACTCATTTATTTTTCCCTGCTACTGTAAAGTGGAGCGCTGACAGAAATCCAAAAAAAAAAGAAAACCCACACGGATGAAAGAAAACCTGCATGATAGATGACAGCTGGGAAGACAAGTACGTAGGAGGCTTCTAAAAGTAATTATGTTTTTCAAGTCAATAAATTTAAATATTAATCACTGCGGAGCTGCTTGTGCTTAAGGGATAAAGGCCCGAGAGAAAAGCCGTTTCCGTGACATGTTACCTTTGGCCGGTACAGCTGGTTGGAGAGCAGCAGGGTTTTCTGAGAGGAAGACGATGAATCCAAAGCCAGCCATTCTTTTTCTAGTGCAGCCTGTGGAAGTGGAAAAATGCACAGAGATGAGAGAGCAGATAAAATCTGTCTGATTTCAAAAACATTGATAATGGTTGATTTAAACTGCCGTACAGTCTGCTTCTGATGTTTACAAACGCCATGCAACAGAATCAGCACTTGTAACACAATCAGGGAGACGGTTTTTTTCAAAGCATGCCAGACATAAGTAAAATAATGCACAAGACAGCCGTGTTTTTCCGCCGGAAGGCTAACTTTCTTGCCTTCCTACTCGGACTTAGTGTTCTGGAGAGCACAGTAGGTGGTCTTAGGCGCGAATTACATTTAGCGGCTGCCATGACAAAATTGTGGCCCTGGCAGTCCGGGGAGAATTCCTGAAACATGGGGTGAACCCACGGCAAATTCTTTTTAAAGAAACAACAAAAAAAACAAAAAACATGGGGACACCCTGAAAGTACTGGGTTACATCATGAGTAGCCATAGAGAGCGAATGACCTTTTAGCACGTTTTATGAGAAAAATGTGCTTTGAAGCAATGTTTGTCCCAGATTTTTCAACATTTTCGCGGGGCTGGGGGGGGGGGGGGGGGGGGGGGCGGGGGTTACCCTTTGACCGAGGACTCCTCGAAGACGTAAGGCTCAGTGGCTATGCTCAATCAATTGAAATCGCAGCAAGCATTATGCTCCACCATTTTCAAAGAACACTAACCACCACTGATGAGCAATGTATGTGCAGAGGGGGTGGGAGGTAAGATTTTGCTTTGTACAATCTTAAAATGGATAACATTGCCTCACTTTGACAAGTGGGGAACTCCTTTTCTACCTGCTATTCATCCCAATTCATATGTAAATGGGGTAACCTGTCTTAGATGGCTGCAATCCTCTGATGCAATCCTTAAGATCATCCCAAAATGTAGACGTGAACGCTTGGGGGGTGTATCCTTCTCGGTAAGGGGGGCTCCATGAGGGAATAAGCTTCGTTTTTCCTTGTGAGCTACACATGATTTATTAGCCTTCGGAAAGGCCTTAATAACCTAGCCCTATAAGGGTTAGTTGATTATCACTGCTCTATTCTGAGATTGCCATTACCTAGCGCCATGACACCAGGTAATAATGTAGTTTATAAAACGATTAACATTACAGACCTTGACCAATGCCCGTTCCAATAACATTATATCCAATTCTCCCATAGTAATCTGGTTTTAAACAAAACAATGGCAAACCAATAGGTATGACCTTTTTATGGTGTTCACAGCAGGCATACACATGGTATACATACAAAGGGCAGAGAAAGTAATTAAAAAAGGAAAAAACATAACAAAATAACTGTGTTTCAGTAGCATTCATTTTCAGATTTTTTTTATCAGTGATTGTCCCCAGTCTTGGGCCACTCACAAGTTGACGTCTGATGTAAAATTGGTCCTCATTGCACTCTAATGGCGGCAGAAGGCCACATCAAACAGTAAACTGAAAGATCTACGATGTGATTAACAACGTCTTGGGTGAATAGCTGGAGGCTCCAGAAAAGAAGGCAAAGACTGAAGGAGGTTGACTTAAGTTTCCCAAAGTAAGTGCAGAAGATAATGAGTCCTATTCGCTAAACAAGTAGTACATATGCACACACAGGTAAATGTAAGCCCCAAATAGAGGTGAAAATGAACTACGTTTTGCATAAACAACATTACCAGCAGTACACCTGGAAAGCAGTACCATATGCAGGTTTCCAGAGGTACACTGGGATTGTCATGCAACTATTCTTGTATGCTTCTATTCCGGGTGTGCAGAGTTCTACATAGAATAGAACACCACGTAGGGGCAAAGCCCCAAACTTCCAAGGAAAACTATTTCTTGGATTGTGCACTTTCATGTGCACTTCCGATTTGCTTACCGCATTTTGGATCTCCATTTGGATCTCCATACTGTATAGCTGTTACAATGTATTTACTAAGGCCTTGCACATTAGACACATCGAATATCCTAAAGCACCAAGAGGTAGGGCATATTTTTTTTCCAGAGTTTTATATAGCGCGAACAAGACCTGAAGGTATCAGAACACTTTACTTGAGCACCAGTTGTGTTACAGACGGACACATTCATTTTCTTTGTTTAACAAAGAACCTCTTGCCAGCTGCACTCTACATACTAAATACGTTTTAAAGTGTTGCTCGGATCATGTATAAATCATATAAGTAACAATCATAACCACTGTTCATTACCTCACACAGGCTCATTTCTTAAAAACATCACAATGCTGTATATATTTGACCATTGTCAATCACATTCCTCATCAATTTAGTGGTCCAGAAAAGACCAGGAGCCTTATCAAGCCCCGTGAATGCATTCTAGTGTGTTTCACCCATCAAGTGTCACCTTCATTCCATATACAATGCTTCACACCTTGAAGGAGGTCATATGTGCTTTTTCTAATTCAAGTTCACTCCTTGAACCATTTCTCCCAGATCAACTCCCATGCACCTTCCACAACAGAATAAAAAGATTCCGGGTTCTCCTCCCTGAATTACTTAAATGGCCACATGATACATATGCCTTTTGGAAATTACCATCTTTTGCATGGTATTCCCCATGGAGTTTTGACTGAATTGTTTTCGTATGCTTAAGAACTCTGCACACTCATGATAACCTGAAGTAAAGTGCTGTCCTCTCCCTTAAACCGTGCTGAAATTGGCATACACACGATTGGCACCTTTAATTTACTTCTAAGTTCCTAGTATATGATACTACATATACACAGGCACTGTAAAGTGAATGCTACTAGTGAGCTGCAGCACCTATTGTAAAACCGACTACGGTAGCACTGTAAAGCATGAGTCCAGCCCTGCCACTGCAACCTGCCCGTGCACTTTTTAAACTGCGAAGTCAACCTCTCAAAATCACCCTTTTGACAGGCCTAACCCTTATTTTTAAATACTTCCAAATTACCTGTGAAGTAAGGCCTAATTGTCCAATAAGGCAAGATGCCTGGTATTTAAAAGCAGTCCATGTAGAAATTAATGTTACAAATGTCCAAAAGCCCTTTTCACGAAGGCAAGGTTAGCTGTCCCACATGAAAACACTGGATTACATTACAACATTATATAATGATAATTTTGGGCTGCAATGAGCTAAAAACATAATTCAAGGACTATAAAAATCCACTTTAATGGTGAAATTAAAATTAACTATGAAAGTGGCATCGCCTCTACAATCTTCAGATCACTCCTGGACCGAGAAAAATCAGAAAAGGACAACCCTGAAGCAAGAAGAAAGACTGGACCTGCTTGCGTTGAACCCAGGACCCTAGAGGTGACTCTAAGAGTCAGCTGGCTGAACTCCTGTTTGAAGTACTTCCAGAGGCCTACTCCTGCTTTCCAGCTGAACAATGACAACTGGACCCGACCTGGTCACCTCTGCTGGTCTCTGCTAGAGTGCATCCTGACCACCAAGTACTGTTCCCAAACTCCTAGACCCTCGGCTGTAGTCAGAGTGTCCTCCTTCCTGCTTAAATGAAAGCCTCTTCATTAATGGCTTCATCAGATTAGACACCGAGAAGCACACAATTAATGACTTCACCAGACTCGATGTGGAGCAGCATCCAGGTAATGGCAGCAACTTTTGTCGGCGGCTTCACCGGGTTACAGTCGCAAGTTGTAATACTGTGACATTTCCAATGTTTCTCCTTGTTTTTGAAACTGCCCTGGTTCATCTCTACAATCTGCTCCGTTTTTTAGGTCTCGGCTGGAGATAGCAGCGCACATGAGCTGCTCTCGGCAGTCAAGAGCTTCTTGGAATCAATACAGATTCTGAAGTTGTTTCTGCTCCACCTTCGGTTTTCATATGTGCGCATCGTTTGGCGTCACTAATTATGCAAAAGTGGGTGCAATGATTGCACCGGAGGTATTTTGATCCCTCCTGGTTGCCACCCTATCCGCGTTTGCCCCCCTCCCCCAACCGGGATTGGATGTTTTACTGGCAGCGGTAGACACTGTCTTCTAATTAGTGGGTACGCACTTTATCATTCCATTCCACAGCTGCAGCCAGGAGGCAGTGTGTTTGTGTACACTAGCCTTGTGCACGTTTCTCTATTGGTTCATCGCGAATCGCCGGCGTGCCCCACGCACCTTGCATTTGTGAAGGTGACGCTCATTGTCCTTCTATGTAGCTCGCCTTTGTGCCCCTGTTTTACAGCATGTTTCTAAATGATAAAAGTACAGTGGGTTGGCAAAAGAAGAACAAGTTACTTACCTTCGGTAACGCTTTTTCTGGTGGAGAAAGTATCTGCCTGTGGATTCCTCACCTTGTGAGTATCCCCTTGCGTCAGCAACATTCGGAAATTATTTTTTGTAGCTTCGCGCCGACGTGGACTTATGTCACAGAGGCACGGCATCGCTCGCGCAGCTCCGCTGACGTCACCGACTCCATGACAGGCCCACGTTGGCGTGATGACATCAGTTCCGCCCTTTTTTCCATGCCTTCGAGGCACACAGACGGATCAACAATAGTAGATATACACAAAATGTACATAGTACCAAATAATCAAAATAGCACACACAGTGTGAAGCCAATGCAGGAAAGCAATAGAAATAAAACATTTTCTTTGACAATAAAAATATTAACATTACAGTAACTCAGGTATAGAAGAGTGGACAACGGGGAAGCGGGTGGGTCAGTGAGGAATCCACAGGCAGATACTGTATCCACCAGAAAAAGCGTTACCGAAGGTAAGTAACTTGTTCTTCTGATGGATACATCTGCCAGTGGATTCCTCACCTTGTGAATAGAGTCTCACAGCAGTCCCCACTCCTATACCAGAAAATCTTGGAGGACAGAGCGCACAAAGTGGCTGTCTCTCCTCACCTTGGAATCCAAGCAGTAATGCTTCGTGAAAGTGTGGAGGGAGGCCCAAGTCGCCGCTCTACAAATGTCCTCGAGGCGTACGCGTTTGGAAAGACGTACAATTACAAGCAGGAGCTGCATGCTGATTGGTTGTCAATACTCCAAAATAGGAAATGTTGGCAGCCATCTTGTTTGTCGCGAGAGCCGAGTCACAAGAAAACAGTAAAACAAAGTTGAGATATAAGGAAAGGGGGCTGGGTAGAAACATTCTGACCCTATAGTCTTGGTCAGGGGGGTGGTACATGGATCTTTAGGCTCAATTTATATTTAAAAAAAATTAAAAATGGCGGGCTACTCGTGCAGTACTTGTACGTGGTGGAAAAGGTAAAAAAAAACTAGAAGTCCGTTTTGTTTATTAGGTCCCGGGGGGGTGGGGGGGGGGGGGGGGAATTACGGTGGTAATTTTTAGAGCTATATTTCTATGACAGTATGTAAAACTTTTTTTTTTTGCTGCATCAGTTGTACTGTCTACACATGCGCAGCCTTGTTTGCAAGTGCACTTTTTTTCTTTTTCTTCAAGTTCGCCAAGCAAACCTTTCCTGATTTTAGGTATCAAATTTGCCGCTTTGTTTTCCCGGGTCATGTGTGTTATCCGGTGCTATACTTTTGTAATATATTAATAAACGTATTGTATGTATATTTATTTGAAATGTAGTGTTGAGGCGCCAAACGTTGATTACATACTCCGTCCAACCGCCATTTTAGTAGTTTTCCTTCGTTATTTTTATTATACCTGTTACTTTCATTTTACCCTGTGTATATTTTCTCTGTGATCGATGAGATTTGGTGCCACAGATACCACGGTGTTTGTCCTTGGCCTCTGATCTTATCAGAGTTGGTCACACGTATACCTAGAAACTAATTTGAAGGACGTAAGGCACAGGCATTACAAGACGTGTTGGTCAACAAAAAAACATTATTAAGATTAAGCATTTATGTTATGTTATGTTAAGGAGTGCTTGTAGAGCGCACTGTCACCGTGGGTTTCCTGGCGCTGATCTGATGCTGAGGGGACAGAGGAGTTTAGCTGGATTGTGGGAAAAGCCAGGTTTTTAGGGATTTACGGAATAGGATGAGAGAGTTAGAGGTTTTGACCAAAGGAGGGAAAGAGTTCCAAAGTTTAGGGGCCAAATGTGCGAATCTCCGACCTCCAGATCTGCAGAGTTTGATGGAGGGGACAACCAGGAGATGGAGGTGAGATGATCTAAGATTGCGTGAGGGACAGTAGGGCCTGATAAGGGATTTCAGAAAGGCGGGGCAGGGACCGGTAGGGCATTTGAAGGTGAGGCAGCCGATCTTGAAGGCTGCCCTCGAGGTGACAGGGAGCCAATGCAATTTGGTGAGGAGGGGTTTGGCAGATTGCCATTTTGGGATCCCGAGGGCCAATCTCGCCGCTTGGTTCTGAACAATTTGAAGTCTGAGGAGAAAAGATTTAGGCAGACCGTGGTAAATAGAGTTCGAGAAATCCAAGCGGGAGAGGACAAGAGCCATGATGACTTGAAGCAGGGCTTCGGGAGTCAAAAGATAGGCCACCTTCCTGATCCTGCGCAGCTGATGCATGCAGGAAGAGACCACCGTCCCTATCTGGGGCTTGAGGGATAGCTCGGAGTCAATAGTGACCCCGAGGCTTTTCACCGAAGCCACAGGGGTAGGGGGGGGGGGGGGGGGGCGAGCTCTGCCGGCCAGAAGTGCGGACCCCAGTGGATGGAGCTCTTACCCGGGAGAAGGAGCTCCGTCTTCCCGGGGTTCAGTTTAAGTTGGTTCTGACACATCCACTGGAGGATATGGGACATGGCCGCCTGGAAATTAGGGATGGCAGAGGAAGAGTTAAGAGGAAAGATGAGTTGCAGGTCGTCAGCGTAGTTGAAGACGGTGACGTCCCACTGCCTCAGAGAGAAAAGAAGGGGTCGAAGATAGAGGTTGAAAAGGAGAGGAGATAAGGAGGAGCCCTGGGGGACCCATCATGGGGACACATGGGGATCATGTGTGGTAAATGCATACTAGTTGTAAAAGCATGTGTGGAAAAGCGATATGTGTGCTAATGGTTTTGTGGTGACGATCACGCGTGCTTATGAACCGGGTTTGGGCGTGGTGGAGTCTAGGGTACCAGGCGGAGGGGCACGCAGCTGGACTCATAAAATATAGAGGTAATATAGGATTTTTAAAACTTACAAAAAAAATTCCATAATTATCCTAGATTAAGTCTTCTGTTAGTATGTTGATTAAATACATGAATATATGTTTTAAAACAATTAAAAACATTCACGTCTTTTTTGTACTGGGCACCGTACATGACGTCTCATGGAGGCTTTGATGCGACGCGTAACCTCGAAGCGTATTCGTAGCGTATGCTGAGAATGATTAGCAGTACAAACTATGGTGTGATCACTCTCTCACTGTCAATTCAGAGCACAGGGCGCGCTATGAGAATGGTTAGAAGTGGCTTATCCACAGTATAATAACGTTATTTTTTAACCTGGTTAAGTTTGAGGTTTGCATGAAATACTATGCTATAGGCAGATATGGATGTTTTGGCAGCGCTTATGTCCATGAAGCTTGGTTATTACCATTTACATATACATGTCTGTGGGAGGGAAAAGAAGTCTATGTGAATGGCGAGGATTGCACAATAGTACCACATCACTCCTTAATTTGTAGACACATACAATGGCATGGCTCTTGTATACAAGATGCGCTTGATTTGGACTGAGTTTTGAAAGGTAGTCCGACACCTGCTATCACAACAACGTTCTGTTTACTGGAAACAGGAGTTATTTACTTTGAAATAATGGAGATTGTTGTTCAATGTTAGCAGGCATAGCTTACATGATTACGGTAACTGAGCGTATGGTTTGATTAAAAAAAAGTTGTGTTAACTTCTCTGCATGGGAAGCTGGATGTTTCCATCTGGCGGTCAATTTCGACCTTGAAAGCAGAGTCAACCAAATGAGTCGTATAAGAGCGCTATTGTCTCA
This sequence comes from Lissotriton vulgaris, assembly GCF_964263255.1. Taxonomy (NCBI): domain Eukaryota; kingdom Metazoa; phylum Chordata; class Amphibia; order Caudata; family Salamandridae; genus Lissotriton; species Lissotriton vulgaris. Next base: position 1,531,979,495 of record NC_141685.1, read on the forward strand.
AAAAGAGGTCGCTCTTATATCTAGTACAGAAACATTTGTCCTTTATGTAGCAAACACCTGCACAGAAGTGCATGATTTATTAAATACAGACATGCTCTTGAATTTTGGGGAGTTAATTTAGAGTATCTTTAATGTGTCCTTGACTACGGGGTTACCTTACTTTTTTAAAGTTAGAAGCAGTGGCCTTGTGACTTCTGTAGAAAGTATATTTGGTGTCTTTTTGGGATTTTTTCATTCGATTTTTTCCAGCATCTTTGGTGGATTGCGCTTCATACTCGCATTAGTTGCCGGTGTGTTTTTATTAATTTGTTTACATAAATATGGATGCACATCCTGCAGCAGATGATAATATGTCTCGGCTGTTGCTGCTCCGCAACCGAATGCTTAGTTACTTTGGAGCGCTGCCTCTTGCAACGTTGAGTGCAGCTTATGGATTATCGTTTCGATTCTCCTTTTTCACATGCGTTCAACCGGTGTTCCATTGCCTTAGCTGCGATTTCAAATGGGCCCTGGATTTGTGTCTCTGCAGTACGGTGTCTCCCAACGCGGATTATGACCAGTTGATGAGCCCCTAAGTGGTTCATGACTTGCTCTGTTCTGGCGGCGGGATTATGGCTTTAGCAGCGACACATGGAATAATGGGACGTTGGAATGTTTTTGCAGCGGCGCTTGTGTTCTTGGCACGTAGTTACATTGAAGATGACCCGAGTTTTCCTCCGATGGTGATAGAGGCTCCGGTCGTTGAGGAACATGTATGTTCATTCCCACTATTGAATTGGATGGCTGAAATGTTTTCAGATGAGAACAATGACTTCCTGTTGGAGGCTGTTGCTACATACTGTGCTTACACGCTGTTGGATTAAGACTCTTTGATTTTTCTACGAATTCTTTATTATTTAGTTACTGCTTTCTATCAAAGAGCGAATAACTTTTTTTTGGAAATGTGAACTTGACTCTGCTTTTTAGGCTTGGACTCTGCGTTCCTAATTCGCCCACGTTTATATCAAATGCTTTGATCAAGAAAGGGTGCCGTGGGGCTGAGCGTTGCACTCACACCCTGTTAAGTTAGTATGGGTTTATTAGAAGCTTACACGCTATTTTTGCTTTCCTGCTCTGCTTTGCACACGACACGTACTTGTGATATTGTTTAGAGAAGGCTGAGTCTCTTTTGCTTTATATGAGAATAATTTGGTATGCTAGATTTGTAAACTGCCTCGCTAGTTTTGTGTGTATAGTGAGAGCACAGAACATCAAGGTTATCTTGAATACTGTGTCTGTTATTTAGAATGATCCTCGCACGTTCGAGCCATATTACATATGGAGCTGTGGCCACCTCTGATACTTGCGCGTTTCGTAATCCATTGTGGAGGCAAAGCTACACACAGTTGGAGAACATTCGTATCTTGACAGTTTGTGAAGCACTGAATGTGATCCACTACTGTTGAGTACCAGAGGTATGGGTCTGCCCATGTAATCCTATGAGACTTTCTGTAGTTATAAACTAATCTGCTAGGTAGGGAGGGCGAAATGTAGGTATATTTTAAATTTGTTTACCTTTAGCATTATAGAATGTTTTTCCCATTTGTATTTCATAGAATAGTAACAATGCTAACAACCTTGTTTCTGATAATATGTTTGGTTGTATTTTCTAAGGTACTGTGGATGAGATTACGGCGTAAAAAGTAAACATTTAAAAGTTGCACATGTCTTTATTTACATCTTGTTTTTGACTGGTGTAAGAGTATATTGAAAGAGTGTTTTTGCAATCCACTTTACTTCATGTAATCTAAGTCGCATGTTCAAGGTTGACTGGTCATTGGTGTTTTTGCTCTAGGGCGAAAAAGCAATGAGTCACTGACTGCTAGTTTGGTAGGGGGTTTGTGTAGTAAGGTGGGTTTTGGTACACCGTAATTGACTGAGGTCCTAAGTCTTAATGCACAGTTCTGTGAATGAGCAGAAATCCTGGAACAGTAGTTACAACAAAAAGGCTCACTAAAGGGCTTGCACTTTGAATATGAATATAAAATAGAAGAATAGTTGATAATCACAGCTAAGGAATGCAGCAATTAGATGTGTATGTGTGTGGATGATGTGTACATTGAGTGGAAGATGAAAAACATGAAAAATAAGAAAGGTTGGAGAGATGCAAACTACCCACTGCATTGCCAGTGAAGTGGATCTTTGGATTTCCAGGTCATTACACAGATAGGGTGTTGGATTCCGCAGTGGGAGCAAGAGAAACTAGTACAACAACTAAGGAAGAAAGCTAGTGCATAAAGTACACACAGTTGGGCAGATTTACAAGGTCGTGGGAAAAATGATGCAAAAGTGGCGCAAGGGGCTTGTAAAGCTGCCGCAGTGTGTGGTAGAAAAGACGCAAGAAAGGACACAAGTGTGCAAATTACCCACTGCTATTCACGGGTAGTAGTTACCAAGAAGGCTGAATAAAGGGCCTGCACTTTGAATTTGAATTAAAGAAGAATAATTGATAAGCTTAGGCAAGAGTCGTAGCAAGTAGGTGTGTGTATTTGTGGTTGTTGTGTTGATTGAGTGGAAGATGACTAAGGTGAACAATTAGAGAGGTTGCAGAGATGCAAACTTTCCATTTCTTTGTAAAGGAAGTGGGTGTTTAGTTTTCCGGAGCATATATATATCCACTGAAAAAACCATAGGTTTCAGGCATGTTATAGTTCGGAATTAGCATTTAAAAAACCTTAGAAATTCACTGAAAAAAACATAGGTTTCAGCCACGTTATAGTTAGGAATTAGCATTTAAAACACCTTAGAAATTCACTGAAAAACCATAGGTTTCACCCATGTTATAGTTAGCTGGACATTTCTCTCATACAAAACCATTGAAAATTCCCCCTTTATATTAAGTTCAGCTAAGTATAACTCGCGCGCCCGCAATGCACTGCTGATGACGCCACATATTACATCACTCATGACATGGTCAGTGACATCACTCATGACATCACTGATGACATCTCAAATGACATCACTGGTGACATCATCCTTGTGAAAGAGTGGCAGACCTCCTCTCAGCGTAATATAACCTTTGATACACACTTTCAAAAATAAAATCTAAAATTTTCAAAAAAATTGAGATACCAATACCAGTTACAACAACCTATTCAGTAATTCCACCATCTACATACACATATGCACTCATTCACCAACAGTTCTATATAGTCACTCATACATGTACTCATATATCATATGTACTCATACACCTATACATCCTGTTGCACACCGACACTCATCCATAGAGTTACTCACACATGCAAATAAACTATCAAACATCCATTCATTTGCATATACAGCTATACACACACCACTACAGTTACTTTTACAGAAACTAACACATACATACTCTCTTAAACAATCACTTATAGAAACACATACTTATTTATACAGGAACTCTTCCAATCTCTAACTCTCACATATAATCACTTATATACATCAATACTCACATATACTAGATTAAAACATATGTAATTACTCATAAAGATACTATTGGGACAGTCATTCACCCACAAACACAGCCATACACATACTCATCCACCCATACAGTCTGCACACATGCTGTCTTCAAAACACATACAAACAGTGAGTCACTCATTCATGCATCTATATGCTAAGTAATATCCCCCACCGTACCATACAGACACTCATACTGATACTCAAAAAAAATCTAATAACCCATATACCCACTCATATAGCTACTCACCAACCCATGCAGTCACTTATGCACAAAGTAAGCGACTGATACAGATATTGACATGTTTAAATATTACTCACTAACCTATGTATTTGCTAAGATACACTTAATTAATTAGTTATACAATCAATTTTACACAAACAAAATCATCCATTTAGACACTTATATACCCATTTATTCTTCCATCGACCTTGTGATACACATATTTAAAACATATTTAAATTTCAGAAAACAACATTCACTTGAAGATGTCATCAGTGATGTCATGAGTGATGTCATTTGAGATGTCATCAGTGATGTCATGAGTGAAGTCACTGACCATGTTATGAGTGATGTAATATGTGACGTCATCAGCAGTGCATTGCGGGCGTGCGAGTTATAATAAGCTGAACTAACTATAACGTGGGAATTTTCAATGGTTTTGTATGAGAGAAATGTCCAGCTAACTATTACATGGGTGAAACCTATGGTTTCTTCAGTGAATTTCTAAGGTTTTTTAAAGGCTAATTCCTAACTATAACGTGGCTGAAACCTATGGTTTTTTCAGTGAAAAAAAAAAAATATATATATATATATAAATATATATATATATATATATATTTTTTTTTTCACTCCTCGATGCCTCGGTAAAGCCACAGCCTACCTAATCAGCGGGTGTGTCGTCGTTGTAGGACCACCGAAGGCACGGTCCTTATGATATTTTTCTCTGTTCCCTCGTCGACACAAAGGATAGACGACACCACGTTCTGGCCACAAATTAATTTATTGTGACAGCTGCAAACGGACGCGTTTCGCCAGACCCGCTGGCTTGATCACCCAGCGGGTCTGGCGACGAGGGAACAGAGAAAAAAAAAAAAAATATATATATATATATATATATATATATATATATATATATATCCAAACCACGTCCCCTTCCAACGGAAAGAAACAAGCCACACCAGTTCAGCAGGTCAGAAACGCGCTTTATTAAGCATTTCCAGGCATGACGCGTTTCGTCGTTAGACTTTCTCAAATGCCCTAATGTTAGGGAAGTGCTTTCCAAGTCCACCTTTTAACCCAGCTGGCCTCACTACGATTGGTTGACGCCTGCTGGCAAACGTCAGGGAGCATAGCGAAACTCAGTGCTCCGAGTTTCACAGAAGGCAGTCACGATGTCAGTACTCCCCCAAGTGGGCGGTGACTGCCTCCTCTCACCTGGCGCTTGAATCCCGGTGGAAAAAGCGGCTGACCAGGAACCATCACCCACCCGCAGGGCACACTCTGTTTCCCAGGAGCGACATCCAAGTGAGAGGCGCTCCCTCGTGCGATCACGATCCAAACAGTGGGCAGGTCACAGACGCGCAATGCGGTGGTTCGGCAGCATCCCCAGTCTGTGAGGTAATACCAAAGTTTGTTTGCCACTACTGCAGCCGAACAATCTTTGTTGAGTGGGGGGCCCTCTGTGTGCTGTGGCCGCACACAAACATCTCCAAACCACGTCCCCTTCCAACGGAAAGAAACAAGCCACACCAGTTCAGCAGGTCAGAAACGCGCTTTATTAAGCATTTCCAGGCATGACGCGTTTCGTCGTTAGACTTTCTCAAATGCCCTAATGTTAGGGAAGTGCTTTCCAAGTCCACCTTTTAACCCAGCTGGCCTCACTACGATTGGTTGACGCCTGCTGGCAAACGTCAGGGAGCATAGCGAAACTCAGTGCTCCGAGTTTCACAGAAGGCAGTCACGATGTCAGTACTCCCCCAAGTGGGCGGTGACTGCCTCCTCTCACCTGGCGCTCGAATCCCGGTGGAAAAAGCGGCTGACCAGGAACCATCACCCACCCACAGGGCACACTCTGTTTCCCAGGAGCGACATCCAAGTGAGAGGCGCTCCCTCGTGCGATCACGATCCAAACAGTGGGCAGGTCACAGACGCGCAATGCGGTGGTTCGGCAGCATCCCCAGTCTGTGAGGTAATACCAAAGTTTGTTTGCCACTACTGCCGCCGAACAATCTTTGTTGAGTGGGGGGCACTCTGTGTGCTGTGGCCGCACACAAACATCTCCAAACCACGTCCCCTTCCAACGGAAAGAAACAAGCCACACCAGTTCAGCAGGTCAGAAACGCGCTTTATTAAGCATTTCCAGGCATGACGCGTTTCGTCGTTAGACTTTCTCAAATGCCCTAATGTTAGGGAAGTGCTTTCCAAGTCCACCTATATATATATATATAGAGAGAGAGAGAGAGAGCGCGAGAGAGGGACCCCCTATATATATATATATATATATATATATATATATATATATATATATATATATATATATATATATATATATATATATATAGCAAAAGAGAGAGAGACAGAGATAGATGGATAGATGGATGGATGGACGGACGGACAGACAGACAGACAGACAGACAGACAGACAGACAGACAGACAGACAGACAGACAGACAGACAGACAGACAGACAGACAGACAGACAGACAGACAGACAGATATCTTTTAGATGATTAAGAAGAAGATTCCTCACTGTCAATTTCTGACACAGGTTCCTTTCTGCCTTTCAGCTTTTTAAGCTAGCAGCCTCCCCTCACGGTCTTCAAGTGTTTTAGTGGAAAAAGTACACCATACCTTAAAATCCTTTGCTTTAAGCGATGGTTACAGGCAATAAATGCAGTCCTGATGAGGGTCAACAAAGTGAAGCTTCTTGTTGCCACAAGTAGCACAGCACCTGAATAGGCCCTTTTATGCTTTTTCCAACATGGTGAAGTCAGGTTTGAGCAAGAAAAAATACAGATACAGATGGATATAGATATATCTGTAAATATCTGAAGAGATATAAACTCCAAATTCTTTGTAGGACAAGTCTGGAAGATGAAAAGCTGATCAGAGTTCAGTGGAGACTCACTAACTTGACGTGCTGTAGAAAATCTGAGGGACTGGAGCTACTCAAAGGAGTGTTCTAGAGGTGGATACAACCTGATTGGTCTAGACTTAAGTTTGGTATCTTTAAAAAAATGACAATGATAGGTTATTAAACTAAGAGGAGTAGGCCTTTTCTAGTCTATACTTATCATTACACTGCTTTTCAAAGGTACTAAGGGACCCCCATCTCAATGACGGGGAATTATTCAAGCATATGAATCTATTTAAATTCCAATACTGGTGTAAGTGAGTATTTCAATACATTGACTCATGCCTTCCACAGAGGTGAGGGCTAGTCCTGCTGTGGAAGGGGAAGGTGCTAAAACTACTATTATTGGGGTTTCTGGTTCAGTAAACAGTCCAGCATCCTTCAAAGTTTACGCCTCTAAGGGCTGAACAATGAGGTTTCAACTTCTCAGCAGTACTGTCACCCATCAATTTAGGAGGATATCTCCCATGTGGGATCCTGGGCAGGCACATCACCACCCAAAGGAAGTTGGGTATCTGGTGCTCTGGTGTCCAACTCAGCTCTGAGAAGTTCCCAGATCAAAAGATGATAACATTCAGTCAGACCCCCATTTCTGGACACATTTCCAGTGCAATCCCAACAGAAAGAGTCTTTCTGAGTTAATAAACTGCTACTAACAACTGGCAGTGCCAACTCTGCCATCCATCCATACAAGGTAGTACACTGAATGCCACAAATATGGAGAATCGTAACACTTGTTTAAAACTAGCAAAACTGTGGCATGAAATAGATAGAAGCAGGTTGTTATTGCTAGCTCAATGCAAGTGCCAGACTCCATTGTGATAATTGCAATCTTCAAATTACACTGCCTCTGAGAAAAGGTAAATAAACTTTAATCTTCACTTTTATTCTTTGTGGTCTGGCATCATTTGTTTTTACTTTATATACGCTTTATGTCTATAAGTTAATAAAAATGTAGTACACATTTTTACCACACAACATTTATGTTCCTTTATTACTGTGTTACATTTAGGGCCAAGTAATCCTGATGGAAAATAACACTGCACTCGTCTGCTGACAGCCATCATGGTCCCAAATTACAGGTTTGAGAAACCCTGTGCTAGGATCTCAAAAGGCACTGAACAAATACATGTTAAGGTAAGGCTTAACAGATGACCAAGAGTTGTCAGATATTGTATGTCTCATTGAAGAATGCACCTATTACGTATAATTAACTGATGTAATGAATAGAACGTCATGATCACATTCTAGGGGGACTGCCCCAAGTGAAGTGTAATGTGGTTCAACCTATTGGGGCTACCACTTATTGATTTATGGTTTATTGCTCAAACTACAAGAGTCCCATCTCCCCCATCCCCTTAAAAACCAGTCATTGGAGTTCACTGAAGTCCACATTATGTTTGTCAAGGTATTTATACTAGAGTAGAGGATCATGACCATGCAGTCAAATGCGTCAGCACCACTAGGTGTCAGATTAGCAGCATCAGTTTGAGACTAGCTGAGAATACAGGGTCATGAGGTATTGACACTGTTTATTATGCCAAGGGTCAGGTAAAGCATGCAGCAGTTGGTGCAACATATCCACAGTGTCTGGTGTCTGAAGTTGGATGACTAGAACTTGTTGGGAGTACTCACACCTTTATGTCTTCAGCTTCTTTGGTACCTCTGGTGGAAGGGTGTGAACTTAGATCCTCCAGCTCCTAGTGTGTTCATCTTGGTTGAGGGGTCTGCGGGTGCAGCTTCAGATTGAGAACGCAGTGCCCGAAAACCTACCTCACCCTGCTAAACGGGCATCAAATGTTTGGAGTCTAGCTTGGCGGCTCGGAAAATGCATTGGTTTAAGAGGTAGGATTCATTTATTAAGACATTTGCCTCCAGTTCGGCTGTCTGATGGGGCATGTCATGAGCAGGTTCCTCTTGCACAGGGGTTAGATGCATCATTGCTTCCTAGACACTAGGGCTTTTATATTTTATTGTATCTACTTCCTTTGCTTACTACAGCTCTAGGTATGGAAGTAATGGGCAGGCATCATGGTTCTTATCGATCCGGCAGCAATTGGGTTTCATTGCTTGTGTAACTTGCAATGGCTTGGATTCTGTTTTTGATGCTTTTTCTACTGTCCAGAAAAGGGACTCTCCTCTCTCTGAAATGTCTGCAGTTATCAGGTTTTTTTTTTAACTAAATGGCTGGGGTTGGTTCAACTGGGGCTTTTCAGGGGAGGGAGACTGTTCAGCTGTTTCGGTTTCCATCCACTTAAATGTCTTTTGCTCAACACTGGATCTCTTTTCAATCTTGGTTGCTGTCAAAGTGGGGTCAGTCTTGGGCACCCATACCTCAGACTTCCTGCTAGATGGTTTACCTTAGGGGCTGGTATTTGTCACACTTAAAATATGATGGGATGCTCTGAATGTTTTTTTGGTGTCTTTGTTGCTGGGTTGGAAATGCTGGCTCCATTGGTCATATAGTAGTTGCAGGGGTTTTTTCACTCTTTGGTCCTCCTAGGAAGTTTATTTTACCTCTTGGAGTTTGACTCTGGTTCTGTATGTGCAACAAGACCTGTCATTTGAGCTTTAGGTTCATATTCTCATGAACTTTCTGACCTAAAAGTCGGTCTTTCTGGGCCTATTTCTTCCCCACATTGATGGGGGGATTTAGGATCTTAAATTTGCACATCACCTTACTTCAGGGTTCTGGCGGATGCTTGGGTTCTACACACTGCTGCTGATTTTCTTGCTCACAGGCCTAATTTCATCTCAAACAAGACATGTTCGACCATCATATGAGGATGGATCTAGTCCTATTCCCTTAATGGGTCCGTAATATAGTGTGCTATATACCTGATGCTGTGGACTTCTGGGCCTGCAGGGTGCTTTTTGGGGACAGGTGGGTTGGAAGGGGGGAAACTAGCATCTTGGTTTTTATGGCCAATAGCATAGACCTGCTGGGTGTTTGTAGCTGGTGACTTAGGCCTCCTTGTCCATGTTTTTTACATATTGCCATTGGCATGTTCCTGAGATTGCGGCTGCAGCTGTTGGTCAAAACATTCTGTCAATCTGCATCTTTCATGTGTTCTTTCTTCCTTCATTACATGTTTTGGGGTTGCTCAACTGTCTTTCTGCGAAGTATCCATGCCTCAACCACTAGTTTCTTCTTTAGTATAGCTTTATGTTGTAATGACTATAACAATGAATCAGAAGACACAACTGTAATGTTTTGATTAAACAGGGTAATCCTCATTATCCCTGTTCCTAGTTACATTGATGCAATCCCTCCTTCCTACTTAAGCAGTTGTGGAAAGTTTTATTGGCATAAAAGGTTGTGGTTGTCTATCTGCTTCCATTTGTGAGATGAACAAAGGGAGGAGCCAAGACAAAGGGGAGGAGTTAGAACAAAAGAAGGGCTACTGCAATGATTCTCACCAGTTTACTTTCTGCACTAGAATTACATTTATGATAGTTATGGAGAGAAACAACCACCATATACATTTTGGAAATTTCCTTCTTGAAAATATAAAATAATCGTTAGGGCTTTTGACAAAGAAAAGTCCCCTGCATAGTGACAGGTGTGCTCCTGGGCCCAGAGTGGCCCAGACGCATAGATATCTGAATCGCTGGTACTTATTTTTGGTCCTGGACAAACACAGTTCATCCCTTTCTCATAGTAATAGCATCTTGTTAGGCCAGAAGAGGTGTACCAATTACTACCTTCGTAGTGGTAGAGGACTACTGCCCTTGCAAGGAGGTAAGTGACATGAGTGCGGTGGTGGCAGAATACCTGTTTTATGCTTAGAAAGAATCAGCAGAGTTAGCCAGCCTTTTTACCTGTGTCACTGGAGTGTGGTCTACCGTCCCACTCATGTAAAGTTCAGCTGATGTGTACATAATTCACACTTTGCTAACATAATGAATGTGTTTTGCACTGGGCAGCGCATGATACCTGCATATGCATGCTGGGATGTAGGTGTGCCTATGCATGGTACAAATCATGAAGGTCTGTGGGTACCATTTTGGAAGTACAGGGCCTGTATAGGCTAATGAAGGTGAGGACTGCAACTCCCAAACTGGCGATGTGGATAGCTGACATTTCTGAGGGCTGGAGTAGGAACACACACAGTGGAGGTAAGGGAGTAGAGCATCCTATCTGCACATCAAATGACTATTTGATTCCATGAGGAGCTATTTTTTTAAAGTGAGATGGCGTACCTGATAAGGATGGCACTGTAGGATCAGGGAATCATGATAGAGAGGAAGGCATAGGCTTTTGAACCTTTGGGAGGGATATTTCAGTGGAGGCTTTTAGCCAGGTGTGATCCCCAGCTACTCCCTAGGCCTGTGCATTGGGTCAATCAAATTTGGAGCTGCTCCGGGTGGAGCAGACTGCCTCTTTAACAAAGGACAGAACAGGAGGAAGGGCGCTTCAAATAAGTCGACACCCACAACTGGAATATCAAAGGATCAGACACTAAATTACGTCAGTGTCTGGATTTTGACTTTAAAGCTGGGAACTAGAGTCCCACAAGTTGTTTAACAGCACTGTTCAACAGGGGAGAAGATATTCAAGACTTCTATCTGCTGGAGCCAGGACTTGGAACCAAGATCAGCTATGCTTCCTGTTGGGTAAGGAGACATCACGCAGTAAGTCCAGACCACTTGCCCACCACCTGGAGCACCAGCCGTCTGCCTGCCTACCAAGACCAATAGACCCTGTGAGGAGAGTGTCTATAGGGAGCAAGGCCCAGTGGGGATCCTGCAAATGGATCCCAGTGAGCAAAGAGTGAGACACTTGGCCCATTTGGGATTGCTGCAAATAGAAATCGGAGGCCCCCGAGGGCAAGGTGAGGGCCATGGAGAAAGCTAGGGCTGTCGCTTTTGTGCTGAATATGAGGTGACTCCTGTGTGCCAGGAGAGTGCCACTGTGATATTAGGGCTGTCACCCTGGTGCAGGTGAAATCAGCGAGCCCCATGTGTCAGTAGGGGGCCACTGTTGAGGCCTGGATTAACATAGTCATTCAGCTGTGAAGATCACTTACTGATTGCGCAGGAGCCGCAGAGTGGACATCTGCCACCAATTCTGGCTATCTGGAGACTGAGGAGACAGGACAAATCATCGGACAAAGACGGGGGCAGGCCGCACACCCTCAGCATCAGAGCCCGCAGAGATGTGCCGCAGTCCTTCTAAACTTTCCGGCTGCCATTGTGTCAGGTAAAACTGTTCAAGGCCAGTAGGTCTGTTGTGAACTTGCACAAACTCAGCATTAAGCATGGGCGAATTTTGCGAATCTCGCGTTCGCGAATTTTGCGGATTTGCGAACTCGCAATCCGCAAAATCCGCGAATTCCCGCGAATTTTTTTTTTTTGTGTTCGCGCGTGTTTCTGCCAGTTCGCGAGGGTTTTTACAATTTCGCAATTTGCGAACTTACCTGTCGGGTCGCAAGTTTTGCGAACTTGTTGTTTCTACGTGTCCAGCCTGTTTGGGACACTCTTCTTCATCACTGCCACTCTCTGTCACCACTGCCACTCTCTGACTACTCATGCCACCCTCTGGCCCACCCATGCCACCCTCTGTTTCATCACCACACCCTCTGGTTGTCCAGTGTACATTATTTTCGGCAAAGCAAAGCACACCTTCCCTGCCTCAAGTGACCTGAATTAATTTGGGGCTGATTAATGTGTCACAGAATATTTTTTTAGCTGGCACCTGCTTCCTTAGTGCTTCCTGATTAGTGATCTTTTGCACTTGCTAATGCTTTCATTGTTGCAAAATTAGTTACAACACCTGCCCTGCCCCAACTGACAATAATGAATTAGGGGCTGATTAATGGATTTTAACTTCCAGCCTGGCACCTGCTTGTCTCCCTTAGCTGTAATTCAGGACCTTTGTGGCATATGTGTAACTATTCTGAGGTTCAGAGCAGGGTCACATAATAGTTGCAACTGGCAACTGAACTCTGGAGGGGCCCCTCAGGAAGCACTACAGGAAATGGCTACTAATGATGAGCCTGAACTTTTGAACCTGGTAAGTAGTTTCAGTTTTGCTAAGATCGTATTTCTGCAATTTAGCACTTACTCGCGGGGTGCGAAGTTGTACTGGCAAGCCGCGAACTCACGCGAACAGTGCGAGCAAGCCATAAAATCCGCTGCTCGCGGATTTTGCGGGAGATTCGCGGATCTCGCGGATTGCGAATTTACCGAAAATCCGCAAAATCCGCGAGCGAAACGGATTTTCCGCCCATGCTTACTCAGCATGTAGCACTGCTGAAGTGGGGACTAGCGTGGCCCGTACGTTGAAGTTGCCTCCAGTTTTGAACGGGGAATAACAAGCCTCACTAGAAGGGCCAGAGGCACTTTCGGATGGTGCCCAGGACGACACTAGTGTACCGACCTTAAGAGATTGTGAATATTATTTAATATCTTGCCTGCATGCTTTGTATTGTTTTTAATTGAATAACTAATTTTGTTCATTTGACTGGGCAATCAGCGTATTGCAATTGCTGTTGTACTTTGACGCTTGTGTACGCCCCACACCTACCTCCCCCTCGAACAGTCATGGACTGTTCGATCCGCGCTACCACTGGAAGGGGTACTTGGCCGAGTTACTAGTGCCCTTAATAGGCCAGACCCCCAGACAGGAGCAGTAAAAGGCCACAACGCCTATGGTTGGGTCCAGTAACCCGTGCCTGCCCCTTGGCTCTACGAAAAGGGTTCTGACAAAGGTAAAAATAAACGTGTCTGTTCTTAACAAGTTGTATCAAAACACATCTAATAATATTTTGCAACATAGTTCTGACATTGAAAAGTTGCCACTGGCTGACACTCAGGGTCGGCTCTAGGGCGGTGCGATCGGTGCCACCGCACTGGGCGCTGACTTGGGGTGAGGGCACCATTTTCATCCCTTTAAAAGTACCTGATGCCGTGTACTTTTTCCCCGCAATAAAAATGACAACTTCACTATTTAATGATCTTCCTGGAGAGAGTACGGAGCTTTGTCTAGTTAATGTTTTTACTGATCATAGGGCAGAGGGTTAATAAACCTGCTGCAAATAGGTGTGCCATTAACAAAGTGCATATAATATAAATAGGTCAATGGGTTACTGGTTTTGTCAGAGATCCTTTTCTTACTTGCAGTTTACAAGTTAAAGAATCCTAATATAGAGCAGTGAGCGAATAACCGCCGTCAAAGAACTGCATATTAGAGCTGTATATTTTTTGCCTAGACTTTCGTTGTTCTAATGTTGCAAAAGGGGCTCATTTGAGTAGAAATCAATTCTTATTATTAAAGAAAACCCCTACCAAGGACTCTTAAACAATACTGCTCATCAGTATGGATGACATGTGCCTCCTACCCCTTGTATATAACACCTAACAGGGGTTCAGGTAGAGAAGTCAAAATAGATATTCCAACTTCATGCAAACAATGAAAACAGAAAAGCGAAAAGAAGAAGCCTGCTTATTCATAAACAATTTTAAAAAACAGTTATAATTTATTATATATGTTAAAAGTTCAAGAAGAGATTTTTCACATATTGCCTTATTGGGCACTGAATCCACGTTGGGTGTGGTGGTAGTTCTAACCTGCCTACTACTACTCTTTCTATGACTTGACACTGGGTTCTTTATTCCTTAGTCTTTTCCTTTGAAGAAGCCTACTCGTTGAATGTATTTATGATTTTTTGTATTCTTTTTATTGTACAGCAATATATCGCTCAAGTCTATCTCAAGTCCTGCTGATGACCGCATAGTAACCCAGCGGTTGAAACTTCGTTGACGCTTTTTGTGGCCATAATTTTTAAAAGACACATTATTTTGTCTTTGTTGTTCTTTTGCACATGTAATGTTTGTTTGCCAGCCACTTGTTTTGTTTGTGAAGTTGATGGTTTTCTGTTGACCAACATTTTGTCTTGAGCGTAATGATTCTCTTCTTGAACTATTAACATATATAATAAATTATAACTGTTTTTTTTTAATTGTTTATGAATATGCAGGCTTTTTCTTTTCGCTTTTCTGTTTTCATTGTTTGCATGAAATTGGAATATCTATTTTGACTTCTCTACCTGAACCCCTGTTAGGTCGAGACTGTCCCTGGTTCAGGGTTGTTGGACAGCCCCTGTAGCCTGTTAATGATCCTACCCCTTGTAGGCCTGTATTTTATGTAACATTTCCTGTATACTGATTTTCACAGCGATGATTGATTGTCTCTATGCAATGCTGGGTGATGTTAAGTTTTCTGTCATCTTAAACTGGCATGAGTGGTGCTATAAAACGAAATGAATGTAAGAGACAGTGATTATGGAGACTTGAGGGGCACTGTCAAATAATGGTAGTGAGGGAATCTGTGGTGGAGGTGGTCATGGGGGTGGGGGCAACAAACATAGTCGCACAAGGCGCACACAGTGCTAAAGCCGGCCCTGTTTACACTATTTTTCAAAGTATAACACTCTGCATGACGTGGCTCAAAGCCATGTAGCAAACATTGTTTGTTATGCTGTGTGATTTTCAATACAACGTGCACTTTAATTACAGAAAAGGAAGAAATGATTTAGTATCTACAGTACGAATGCTACCTACTTCGTCATACGTAAAATCATCCAAATTTACTTCTTCGAAGTCCTCGTCCAGTTCATCAACTGCAATCGCAGCAAGAGCAGCGGAGAGTTTTTTCCTCAAATAGAAACCCTTCCAACAGGCCTGTACAAAAATGTTAAAACACATTATACGAGACTGTAAATCAAGTTCATATTCCCTACATTAATCCGTTGGGAACATTAAACACCTTAAACTTTCATTTTAAAACTCAAGGATTTTCTTTTTGCGCTTTGTGGCACTTAAAAATTCAAGACGAATGAAATCCCGCCATATGTCAGCATACCCAGGAGACTCTTCTGGTAAGAAGAATGGAATCCTAAAACTCCCTTCACTACAAGCTTAGGTCAACTAATTACATATCTGACAGTTCCAATGGGGCCATGGTAGCCCGGGGGAAAACGAGATACAAAGCAAAACACAAGCGTGCTCTTTCAGCAATTATATTTCTAAGGAGTAGGAATCAAACAGCCATTTGTTAGAGCTTCCAGTGGGTAAACGTGCTTTTACTCGCCATTGCACAACCAATGCATTGGCCAATGAACGACATGTTTTTCTTGCTTCCAATCATAACATCAGATGTGTACAGAAATAATGGTTGAAGACGGAATTCTAGCAACAAACAAAAGTAAAAACTAGAATTGGCAAAATAAGTAGGCCTGGCTTTAGTGCACCAACGCACGTAAAGAGACATTTACAAATTACCTTTATACGTGTTGCATGCATAAATGTTGTTTACCATATGAAAGTCTGCCCTACTGGCTTCCCCAATGCAGGAAAACGTAGCTGAGAATGCCACTTTCTGGAAAAATTCCGTACAGTAGCTAGATAATTGCATGTTTCGAAATTCATGACAACTGAGTGGATTCCTCCTGGACTCTAACTGAAGGTGTGGAGATTAAAAAAAACAATAGCAGGAGGCGAGAGAACTGTTCCTTTTGTTGGAGCCAAAACCACTTTGTGCCAATGAAATATTTTTTTTAACAGTGAATCAACCAGACAACTGTGCTGCCAAACCATACCAAACAAGCACTGGCATAGCCAATAGGCCACACCTTTGGAACCCACTGGCTTTGCCAATGTTTCTAGCTATGCTGTACAGCATCCCCGATGCTGAGCAGCATAGCTGCTATAATTTGTTTTAAAAAGCCATATGCAGTCAGCCGCATCATTTTGTCGGTGATCACAGCAAGCACCACATGCCTACAAAATGAAACAAGCATTTTAATTTTCTATCTGCTGATCCTATTTAGATTGGTAAACAACCAATAATATTGTGTGGGATGGATGCTTGGGTGCGTGTGTGTGGGGGGGGGGCAAAGGTGGGAACAAGCAACACAAGGGGGGGAAGGCGAGCAACGGGAAGGAGTGGGTGAAGCGAGGTGGGGGTAGAGGGAAGCAACCAGGTGGGGAAAGCCACGCAGAGGGAAGGAAGCAACAGGTGAGGGGGCGGGTGGCGAGATCAACGCTGAGGGTGAGGGCAAACAGAGATTGATAGGAACTTGGGTGAGGAAATTGAAAAGAGGCAACACAGATGAGGGAGAAGCACACAGACTAAAAAGCATTGTAGAGGAATGGATAATCCCAAAGGGCAGGGAAAAGCATACAGGCAGCGAGTGCAGCGCAGGGGGTGACATACATAAGGGAGACAGCAGTAAAACACATGCATTCTACTAGAGTGCTTAGCAAAAAGAAAAAAATAGCGCCTGAAAACAGAGCAGCGGAAGGAGACACATAATGAGCCCATGCTCCAGAGGCGGAACAAAGCAAAGAAGAGGAAGTCAAGCCCACACAGGCTAACAAATTAGAATCAAGCAAATGAGAGCTATAATGAAGCCAACAAATGGTAAGTAATGGGCAGGCACAAAGCCTACTGTAAGGTAACAAAATGTCTTCCAGTGCATGAACTGTCTGAGGCAAGACCAAAAGAACAAGTTACTTACCTTCGGTAACGCTTTTTCTGGTAAATACAATATCTGCCAGTGGATTCCTCACCTTGTGAATATCCCCCTTGCGTCAGCAACATTCGGAAATTCTTTTTGTAGCTTCGCGCCGACGTGGGTCCGGACGTCACAGAGACACGGCTCCGCTCGCGACTCCACTGACGTCACCGACGCCTATTACAGGCCCACGCCGGCGTGATGACATCAGTTCCGCCCTTTTTTCCGTGCCTTCGAGGCACACGGACGGACCGATGACAGTAGATATATACACAATATACACAGTATAGAAATCAAGGTAACACACACAGTGTGAAGTAAATGCAATAAAACATTTGACAATAAAATAATACATCAAAGATACTCTGGCATAGAAGAGTGGACAAAGGGGAGGCGGGTGGGTCAGTGAGGAATCCACAGGCAGATATTGTATCTACCAGAAAAAGCGTTACCGAAGGTAAGTAACTTGTTCTTCTGATAGATACATCTGCCGTGTGGATTCTCCTCACCTTGTGAATAGAGTCCCACAGCAGTCCCCACTCCCGGAGGAGGGTGTCCACTCTTCTAGACCAGGAAATCCTGAAGGACAGAGCGCGCAAAATGACCGTCCCTCCTCACTTCGGAATCCAAGCAGTAATGCTTCGCGAAAGTGTGGAGGGAAGACCAAGTTGCCGCTCTACAAATATCCTCCACAGGCACACCTCTAGCCAATGCAGAGGTCGAAGACTTAGCTCTAGTAGAATGAGCCCTTATGCCCTCTGGAGGTTCCTTACCAGCCAAAGAGTAGCAGATCTTAATGCAGAGGATGATCCATCTCGACAAAGTCCTCTTATGGACCGCTCTTCCTTTCTTGCAGCCAGCAAAGCCAATAAAGAGCTGGTCATCCATGCGACAGTCTTTAGTCCTGTCCAAGTAAAAAGACACCGCCCTCTTGGGGTCCAGATGATGTAATCTCTCCTCCTCCTTGGAAGGGTGCGGGGGAGGATAAAAGGTAGGGAGGGTAACAGATTGACCAAGGTGGAAAGGAGTTACCACCTTTGGCAGAAAAGCAGCCCTGGTCCTAAGAACCATTCGATCCGCATGAATGGACAGGAATGGGGGCTTGGAACTAAGAGCTTGAAGCTCACTTACCCTCCTTGCCGAGGTTATTGCAACGAGGAAAACTGTTTTGAAAGTCAGGAGCCTCATAGGACATTTGTGAAGAGGCTCAAAAGGAGCACCCATTAAAAATGTCAAAACTAAATTCAAATCTCACCGAGGCACTATAAAAGGGATAGGAGGGAACTTATTAGTGAGGCCCTTCAAAAACCTCAAAACTATAGGAGATTTAAACAGAGAAGGCTGGTCAGGCAAACAGATAAACGCCGACAGCGCTGACAGATAACCCTTCACCGTGGCAACAGCAAGACCCTGCTGTGCCAGAGAAAGGGCAAACTGGAGAACATCAGATAAATGGGTCTATGGACTTCTCCCTGCACCAAACAACACACTTAGACCACCTATAAGAATAGATGGACTTAGTGGAATCACGCCTGGCTGATAAAATGACATCCACCACATCGTGAGGGAGAGAGAAAGAAATCAGGTTGCCCCGTTCAATCTCCAGGCATGAAGGTGTAAGGTCTGGAGGTGGGGGTGTAGAATCTGAGAGAGGGGATCTGCCCTGAGAGGGAGACGGAGCGGCGGGTGAGAGGAGAGGTGGAGAAGGTCTGAGTACCACACCCTTCTTGGCCAATCCGGGGCAATCAATATGACTCGGGCCCGGTCTTGGCGAATTTTCCTCAGAACCCGAGTAATCAAGGGTATGGGAGGAAACGCGTAAAGGAGTTGCGAGCTCCAACTCAACTGAAACGCGTCCCCCAAGGCTCCTTGCATCGGATACTGGAGACTGCAGAATGACAGGCAGTGAGCATTCTCGTGATTGGCGAACAGGTCCACCCGAGGAGTCCCCCACATCCGAAAGATGTCGTGAACTACCTCTGGATGGAGCCTCCACTCGTGATCGGCAGAGAACTGCCGACTGAGACTATCTGCACGAACGTTCTGAACTCCGGCCAGATGATTTGCCATCAGACAAATCTGATGGTCCTGAACCCAGGACCAGAGACGCAACCCTACTCCTCCCTGTTTGTTGATGTACCACATCGCGGTCGTGTTGTCCGTCAGGACCTGAACTGACCGCCCGCGAAGGGAAGGGAGGAAGGCCTTGAGCGCCAGACGTATTGCCCGCAATTCTAGAAGGTTGATGTGAAGCAACCTTTCCTCTGGAGACCAAAGACCTTTGACCTCCAGGTCCCCCAGATGAGCACCCCACTCGAGAGTGGACGCATCCGTTATCACTGTGGCCAACGATGGAGGAATCTGAAAAGGCTTCCCTTGAGACAGATTGCCTTCCACACTCCACCAAGACAGATCCGCTGCAGTTTCTCCGGAGATCTTCACCGACTCCGAGAGATCTCCTTTGTGCTGATACCACTGCCTGCAGAGGCACCACTGGAGCGCCCTCATATGCCAGCGTGCATGGTTGACCAACAGGATGCATGAAGCCATCAGACCGAGCAGGCGAAGGACCTTCTGGACTGGAACAACCGCTCCATTGTAAAACAAAGGAATCATCTCCTGTATGTCGCGAATCCTTTGAGGGGGAGGGAATGCACGACACACAGTAGTGTCCAGTACCGCACCTATGAACAGGTTGCGCTGGGAGGGCACCAGGTGAGACTTGGGTACATTTATCGAAAAACCCAACCTGTGCAACAACTGAGTTGTCTCTTGCAGATGATGGAGCACCTTCTCCGGCGACTCCGCTTTGATCAGCCAGTCGTCTAGATACGGAAACACATGTATCCCCGTTCTCCTGAGATGAGCTGCCACCACTGCCATCACCTTGGTGAAGACTCGAGGCACAGTAGTAAGACCAAATGGAAGGACCACAAACTGGTAGTGTTGTGACCAAACCGTAAAATGGAGATACTTTCTGTGCGACTTCAAGATGGGAATATGAAAATACGCATCCTGCAAGTCGATGGAAACCATCCAGTCTTCTTCCAGCAGGGCTTGAAGAACCTGCGCAAGAGTGAGCATCTTGAACTTTTCCTGTTTCAGGTAAAGGTTCAAGATCCTGAGATCCAGGATTGGCCGAAGCCTGCCATCTTTCTTGGGGATCAGGAAATACCGGGAGTAGCACCCCTGACCCCTTTCCTGCTCTGGAACCACCTCTATCGCACCTTTTCTGAACAGAGCCAGGACTTCTTCCTGCAGGCGAAGCAGGTGGTCCTCCGAACAATAACCCTGGCAAGGAGGGTAATTGGGAGGGAATTCCTGGAAAGGAAGTGCATACCCATTCTCTACAAGATTGAGAACCCAAAGATCCAATGTTATTAATTCCCAATCTTGTAGAAAATGAGTAAGCCGACCCCCCACTGGGCCCACATGATCCGGAATGGCGGATCTAGGGCTGCTTTGCTGCGTTAGCCGGGGGTTGGGAAGGAGAGGAGGAGGAGGATTGACGACCTCTAGGGCGGGATCTTTGCCTGCCCCTGTATGACTTGTACAGCGTATTCTGCTGCTGTTGAGGCTCCTGCTGGGATGGTCTGTAAGAGCGAAAGGAAGATCTTCCGAACCCCCACAAGCGTCTACCAGTAGTACCTCTGGACTGAAGACCCAAAGATTTTGCAATGGCCCTACTGTCCTTAAAACGTTCCAAAGCAGCATCAGCCTTCTTGCCAAACAAACCTGAGCCATCAAAAGGCAAGTCCAACAAAGCAGACTGGACGTCTGCAGAGAACTCCGATGATTTAAGCCAGGCAGCCCTCCTGGTGGCCACGGAGGAGCCCATGACCCTTGCCACCGAATCAGCAGTGTCCAGACCACTCTGAATCACCTGTCTCGCAGCTGATTGAGTGTCTGATATCACTTCCTGAAAATCCTTCCTGTCATCCTCAGGAATTTTCGGAATCAGCTGCTTGACAGAATCCATCAAGGCATGGATATACCTCCCCATCAGACACGTTGCGTTGGTTGACTTTAACGCCATACTGTCTGAAGAGAAAACATTCCTGGCACTCTGATCTTGCTTTCTGGATTCTTTATCCCCAGGAACCTGTGGGAAAGCACCAGCAGATTTCTTTGAGCAAGCAGCCTGCACCACCAAACTCTCAGGCAAGGGATGAATTGATAAAAACGCAGGGTCCTCAGGTGCCACTCTGTATCTCCTCGCAACTGTTCTTGAAACTGCAGGAGCAGATAAAGGCTTCTTCCAAACCTCATAGATGGGCTCAGATAAGGCCTCGTTGAAGGGTAACACAGGTTCAATTACTGACGAGGGTGAATGAAGAACCTCAGTTAAAATATTAGGTTTATAATCAGCAGTGGGCAGAGTAATATTCAAAAGATTCGCTGCTTTCTTTATAACAGTGTGATAAGGCACCACATCCTTTGATGGTACATTTGACACTGAAGCCAACTCCCACTCAGGCGACAGTTCAAGCCCACTGGCCTCACACAAATCTTCAAAAGGATCTTCAGAATCCTGTAACTCCCCTTCTTCAGTATCCGAATATTGATACCTTTCCTCTTCCGGAAGTCTCTGGGCCTTTCTCCGAGACCTTTCCTTCACAGCAGAAGCCAACGGGTTCGGAATCGACTCCGACGGGGTCGGTGCCGGCGTCGAACCCGAAGTCGGACGAGGCTTCTCAACACGAGGTCGGGCAGAATCCTGCCTCGGAGTCGTAGGCATCGGCGTCGATGTGACTGGCGTCGACGGAGTCGGCGTCGTGCGCTTCGGCGTCGACGACACCAGAGGTGTCGGAAAATGCCAATGCGGTGGTATAGCCGGCATAAAAGGCATGAAGGGCGCAGGGGCACCCAAGTTGAATGCCATAGGACCCGTGGGACCAACAGGTGCACCAGACGGGAACATTGCCCTAGAATAGACACCAAACATGGCGTTCAGGAACCGAGAAGGATCCTGACCTGGAGCTGGAAACTCAGGATATAGATCTCTGGGTCGTTCCTGAGGAGGCGGAGTCGAAACGACGTCGACCTCTTCACCGAGTCCAGGAACCGGGGTCGACGAACCCGCAGGCACCGGAACCTCGACTTCACCAGCCCCCTGCTCCTCACCTTCATCCTCCTGACCAGAAGGATTGGATAGAACTGGAGAATGGACCTGCTTCTGAGATTCGGGTGAATCCGGATGTGAAGCCTCACCAACAGAGTTATGTTCCGATTCCGAAACCTCCACTTCCTTACTCAGAAGTTTGACCTGGGACTTCGGTCTTGAACTAGAGTCCTTTCCAGAGTGATGACGTGACTCATGGCTCCTCTTCTTGTGTTTCTTCCTCGAAGACTTCGAAGCGTGAGCCGAAGACGACTCCGAGCGTGACCTCGATCGAGACCTCGACCTCGATCGAGACCTCGACCGACGAGTTCGAGACTTTGAAGACTTCTTAACCTTCTTATTTTTAAGTTTAGCCACAAGGAGTTTCGCCTCTCTTTCTCTTAGCGCCTTCGGAGTCATCTTCTTGCAGCAAGGACAGTCCTCGACGTCATGTTTGGAACTTAAACACCAAACACAGCATTCATGAGGATCGGTGATAGACATAGTCTTGCCACATTCGCCGCAAGCCTTAAAACCAGTCTTCTTCGATGACATTTCGAAGAATATAAAGATTAACAGAATAACAGGATAATAGTAACAAAGTTACTGTAAAGCTACAGTACGATCCCTGAAAACCGTTAGCGTCGACAACGCGGAAAAAAGGGAACTGATGTCATCACGCCGGCGTGGGCCTGTAATAGGCGTCGGTGACGTCAGCGGAGTCGCGAGCGGAGCCGTGTCTCTGTGACGTCCGGACCCAGTCGGCCCGAAGCTACAAAAAGAATTTCCGAATGTTGCTGACGCAAGGGGGATATTCACAAGGTGAGGAATCCACACGGCAGATGTATCTATCAGAAAAGACTGGTCAGTGTAAGTATAAGAAACTAGAGCACAGCCAGATGGTCCTTTAACTGGAAATGCTGTCAGTGCTTCAAAGCATGCGATTGTAGTGAGTCACACTGCTACAATGATGCCAGTCACTCACCTTCTGTAACAAGGTTTAGCTTGCTGATTTTCATCTAGACCGTGATAACAATATATCATACACACAAATACCAAAAATAACAAGGGAATATTGATACGCTGATAAATAAAGTAAACACACTTTGTTTGCTGTACATTTCAATACGCTTTCTGTTTGTTGGATTGAGTGTTTTCTTGTGGTAGGGAATCCCTAGGAGGCAGGGCCAGCTCCTCCGTAATGGCAGAAGAGTGATGCCCCGCTAAGTCAGTCAGTGGCACATAAAATGGTAGTATAAAATTATTATATTTTTTTTCTGTTAACTAACTGAGCCAGGGAGTCTTGGGCGGGGCCAGACATGGCAGGGCGGAGGGGGTATGGTGCACTTTAAAGTGCACATGTCGGCACTTTCTCCTGGACAGTGTTAGAGAAACCCTTTATACCATCTCATGTGAGTGACAAAGCAAAATTCCATTTCAATAAAGAACAGAAATGGGTGTTTAGATTACGAAGCGATACCAAGGGGCTGAATGACACTATACCGTGGACCCTATTGTGATATCGCTAAGACTTGATTACTGAGCACCCCCATCTGTAATTTGCATTTAATGTCTAGGTGGGCTCACACTGGATAGGGAGAAGCAGACTGAACAATAAATATTATATTGAAAGGTTCCTCATTGAATTGATGGTCGGTACATAGGAAAGGCCACATATCAATAAGAGCAGAGACGGAGGTCTAGCGCCATGAGCTTCCTGATAAGATACAAGTAGACATCTTCATGTGTCCATCTGTCTTCGACATCTGGTTTGTGGTGTATTCAAACTTCAGATCAACAACCATTTCGCTTATGATAAGGTTATAAAAATCTGGCATTCTAAGGCTTGATTCGCCCCAGAGCTTTTCGGCATATATTTATATATCTTACACCTTTGTAATATATACCTGCATTGCTTGTAGCAGCTATATGTTTATATCTTATAGTTGTTTGCTTACATACCAGGGGGGCACTTACAACTCTGCCACAACGTCTCTGTGACTGATCCCTTTATTTTGATCATACCACTTTTTCTCTCCTTCTTTCAAATTTTATTGTGCACAGCATTGAACAATAAGAGAACATGAATCACGCATTACTCGTGTAAGCATGGTTGGTGTAATATGCCAAAGTCCTATGAAATGAGCAAGTCTGGGCTCAATGTAGTTTCCAAAAACATATTGTAACTGACGGTTCTGTTATTGAAAAACGCAGTGTTTGTAGGCAAATATACAAACACAGAACTACAAGACCGCCATTAGTGACATCTTCCTGTAGTCTAATGACGCGACGCTACATGCTCGCGGCATCTGTTTAGTTATAATGGATCATGGACTGTGCTCCGGTCCTCCCATGATCTTGGGTAAGGCACGGGGCACCGACGGAGAGATGAGGCTGGCTTTTGTGCGCAGGGCGTTTGAATGGGTGACTGCACTTCATTGTAGTCATGCGCGTTATGCTATGCGAGTTTGTTATGCAGCCGTGATATGGGTTGTGAATGCGCACGATGCAGGACAGACATTCACGAATGTGGCATGAACGAGTACCAGTTCATGGCAATCGTTGAGGTTGAGCTTGATACGAACAGAGCACGCTATGGAGGTGTTGAGATATAGTTGCTGATTTTGTGATGAGATGCGCTATTAGTCTTTAATAGCTGATGACGCAAGACGTGAAGTTTTTGTTGATCTTTCTATGAGTATAACAAACATGGAAACATCGCGTGGGACAACAGTGAATGTTTACTGTGGGGCCTTTTAAAGACAGAAAGTCTTAAAGATCTGATTCTCGTATATGCAAGTAACTCCCCGAAAGTATTTTTATAGTCTTCTATAGTATTATTACATAATATGCACATAAGAAATGAATAACAGAAGTCATGTGTTTTCAAGCTTACAACCTAGTTCAGCATAGTAGAGAAAGTCTTTGTGTCTGATGTGTTCTTCCCCAATGAATTTGATTTTAATGGTGCACTGTCTTTCAGATAGCAGTCCACCCAAGAATGGCTTTTGTGTATAACCCCCTTTTAAAGTTTGTTTACAATATTTGTTTACTGGGCAGGGTCTCATATACCTGAGTGATTACCGGGTGAGGTGAGGCTCAGGTTAGAGGTCAGGTGAGTGGATTTGTTCTTGATACATGGACAATGCCACTGAGATGGGCATGCAAAGTAAAAAAGAAAAAAAGACGAGCACGTTTTGATTGGTATATGTCCTTACAACAACTGTTTCTTGTTGTTTTTTGTCATTATTTCTTCCAGGGGTGAAAATTACTCTGCCTGTACTGAGGTAATAGGATTTAATACAATTGTTTTCCACAAATGCAGTAGCTTTTGAAGCATAGGTCCTGAAGAAAGCCTGGGCAAGTTGCCAGATTGGCTGAAACTAGTCGACCATTTTTGTGATCAGCGGCATATTTTTTACACGCCGCTTCGGCACTTTTTTACTAGGTTTGGGAGGAATATTATAATAAAAAGTTTCACTTCCCATTTTCCATCACCATGGATATCTACTGTTTATATCATGAAAAGTGCGGACTTAATAGTTATTAGTCCAACCTTTTTAGGTCTCGCTCTCGAGACCTATTGTCACCGAGATGCCTCTCAAGGGAGACAGACCGGGGCACGCGCGGCGATTGTGTTCTGTGGACGCGCTTACACATACAGCCCCTGCTTTCGCTTGGCTCTCTCTCTTTCTCTCGCGCATGCACGCACGCATGCGCCCCCCCCCCGCCGCCACACTTGTTTCAATCAGAATTCAAGTGGTTTCACATACAGTAGGAATAAGCAACCAAGACCAATTTGCTCTGTGATACTTGTAATCTTAAATTTTGAATAACGAAGTAAAACTACATGTAATGGCTTGTACCGATTGTACCAATTGTACCAATTGTTCTCTTCACACCCAACATGGAACACATCAAGAGTTGCCCCTCTCCTGGTATTTTTTGGTTATATGCGCTTAAGAGAGTTGAAGCCCGCCCATTCCTCACCACAAATAGATACATTCCTGTCTGAACATATCCCTGAGCTCCAAGGAGCAGTACATTAAATTAACTTTTTACCGTCCCAGGCCGGCGACGGTTCTCGAAACCAGGCTCACAGTGGGAAAGCTTGACTCAGCGAACCCTTGTGATTGAGCCGTTCAAGGGTCACTGGGTGCCCAAGACTGGCTCTCTCTGCCTGTGGTCGCAGGAGCACATTTCCTCCCGTCCCCGGCAGCAGCTTGGTCTGGGCGCTGCACCCGGCAGCTGGTGGGTGCGGAGCGCCTCGTGTGTATCCCAGGAGCTCCTCGCCCTGCCCCGCTCACAGGAGGCGCTCAGAGGAAGCGGCAGCGCTTGAAGCGCGCAACGTCTCTCGGGACAAAGAAAGCTGCGCACTCCTTACCTGCGCTCAGAAGTCTGCATCCAAATGCTGTGGAGCCTGGCCGTCCCGCGAGAGCCGGGTGGGGCGCCCTGCACAGGATTAGAAAACCACTAGGCTGTGTGCATGAAGCAAAGAGGACGGTGCCTCTTCTGGGCAGCTTTTTTTTCAAACATCCTGTATGTAAAGAGAAAAAAACAGAACAGGAAACACCAGCCAGCGATGCCAGCCATGCTGCAATCACAGGGCCTGCACCTGGAGAGAGCTTTGCTGACAGAGCTAGAAAGGCGACCGACCTCGGTGTGACTCAGGGGCCCTCTGCTCCCCCTCTTTCCCCCAGGCGGGGTCGGGGATCTCAAGCTGACATGTTAGAAACGAGTAACCTTTATTTTTTGTTTGCAGATTTATATAGCGAACTCGAACCGATGGTATTGTACAGGGCACAAGTCCTAAAAAAAAGAAGTGGGGGGACGCTGACGTCACAACAGAAAGTGACGTCACAAAATATGGCTTGCACCATCAGACTCATTGCCTCCCCTCGCTCACCCCTTAGATGCGATTGCATCAGAGACGCCAGCGCGTAAGCAGCGTTCTGAATGAGCTCCGATCTCGCCCCAGAGAGGCCAAACAGTAATTGTGTGGCTCCATTTGCTCCAGTTATCCAGCTCCCGGTAAAATAAGTGGGGGGAAGCCGTCCACCCGAGTGGTACCCCGACTCGAGCCCTGGTATTGTACCGCTTCTAAATAAGCACCAGTTCCGTTATCAAAGGACACATTCATTTTTGGTAGGCACGGAGAGATTAAGTGATTTGCCTAGAACCATAGGATGGCGAGCCGAACCAGAGGCTTGAACCTGTTTCTCCAGCTTCCAAGTTGGCAGCTCTGGTACTAAGGCCATGGCTCGCTTTATGGCCGCTCTTTACACAATACTTGTAGTTTTGGTTAACCTTAATAATACAAGGGTACAATTTTGAGGTACCACAGGAAAAAAAGAAAAAAAACAGCAGGCAAGGAGAGCAGCTCAAGCCTCCAATCAACAAAGTGGGATCTCTGCATGGGGTATACCTAAATTGTCTGTCAATGCTGAAACCTTTCCCTTGGAAGTGGGAAGATGTGGGGGTCGTCTTGTTGTTTTTTGCTGTCATGCCTCCTTGCTCCATCCCCAGCCATCGTAGAAAAAATGTTAACAAGATCAGGGTCTGTGTACCCAGCTGGAGTCAAGACGCAAGATCACGTTGGGGGTAAAGACTCTGGAAGGGCTGTGCTCTAAACAAAGAGATTCCTAGTGTTGGTAGTTTCATTAGCAAACTGCAGACGTTGGGACAGACAATAGAACAGAGGATGGATTTCCTAGCTCCGGCAGGCAGTCATGGAATTGGGGCAAGTGCGACGTGTGAGGAGTCACTAGCTTGGGTCACCAATATGGATAGAATGCATATGAAGCAGAAATTATATGAATTACCCGTGTGTATATCCCACAAATGAGCTAGAGCTTTAGTGGTCCGAAGGGTCGTATTTCCATGCATGCTAACATTTTAGAAGACGAAAGAGGGCGATTTAAAAATAATAATTGGGAGATTGTATCACTCCCATTAACTGCTACGGAGGCCTGAATCGGGTATATTGGCACATATGATGCTGCAGGTTAGGATATCAAAAATATAAATATGTTTTTTTCCTTACCTGTCAGGAGTACGGCGAAAACGCTTTGGCAGGCAGAGATAGTTTGACAGTTATGTTGCACTCTGGTAAGGTGACTAGATTTTCAGAACCTAATAAAACCGAGACAGCCATTGACATAGACAAGCATTTGCAATGCAATAGGTCTCGCATTTATGCGAGTTTGAGCTATTGGCATTGTAAATGACAATGCCTTTTATTTTTGTTTTGCTTTTTAAAAACCTAAATAAAAGGCATTGTCATTTACAATGCCAATAGCTTAAACTGGCGTAAATGCGAGACCTATTGCATTGCAAATGCTTGTGTTCCATCAAATGTTGCGTGAATGCATCATGAGAATACGTCACACAATCTTTAATCATGCAGATGATGCACCTGCATATTTTGCACATCTGGTTACAGAGGATGCAATGCCAAGTACATTGCAACACTTTGCTCAATTGCGTGATTGTTAACTGCGGGTGGGCAACATCATTTCCTCACCTACAGCTATTTACTAAGTTTCTCCCATGCGCATGTTAAAAGCACGAGAAGACTCAGTGGAGATAAGGGGTGACACTCACCTTCCTCGAGAAGGTGTGGTAGTTATGGTGGGAAATTACATAGGATGACACCTATCACCAAAAAGAACGTCTGATTCCCACAAGGCCTGTGGTGACCACTGGTTTTGTTGGTGACCACAGCGGCCCTATGAAGTATCCCTATGCTTGCATATGCGACTGCTAGGGTGATTGTATATGGCAAGTCCCTTAGAGTTTTGTTACACCTCTTTCTTTCAGACTGCTCGACAGTGTGAGGAGGGTGGAGAGAGGTGGAGGGAGGGCTGGTGCAGACGGTTTGTAGGCTCAGCATCACAATTTAAGTAAACAACACCTTCCTAGTTCACAGGACGTCCTCAGTTAGAATTTAGCAGAGCCTATCTTAAATTACAATAAAAAAACGGCCTGCACTGCTGGCGTCCAAGTTCACAGCCTACCACTATGCATCCTAATCCAAACTTCTGCAGTTGACTGACGTTGTGTGATTCTGTGTAAAGGACTTTATTTCATTTCACTATGGCTTCAAGTGTAAAACAAACATTGAAAATGCAATAGGCCTCGCCTTTTATTAAGTTAAAGCCATTTGCTTTGCTATACAATACCATTAGCAAAGCAAAGGGCTTTAACTTAATCAAAGGCGAGACCTAATGCATTTCAATGCTTGTCTTCAAGGTGGTTTCCAAATAGCATGTACATTCCCATGCACAGGATAGACCGCATGTTTCCAGCCAGAGCCTTGCATTTTTTTATACATATATTAAAGTGCAAATCTTGCGCACACACATGTACGCACACACACACCATACGAAATTATATCAGAGAAAAGAAAACATAACACCCATACATTGCCCGGACACAATGAGCAATTAACGTCATACAATGCTAGACGTTTTTCAGTGTAGTACAAGTTGAAAAGGTATTTCTGAGACAGGCATGGATAATTTCTAATTAAACATAGCCAGACCCATAGCTAGGAATATTCTATTAAAAGGATTATTTGGATTTGGTAACGATGTGCAGTGCGAGCTTGGTGGGTAGGATCACTGGTCAAAACTAGACAGAATTTTAAGTGGTGCCTGGGAGATTATTGTCATTTGAATTTTATGCTGAAGGACACGGTTTAGAGCCGCTTGGCCACGAGGAGATAAACAACATTGGCAATTCGTTTGGGGAGGCTGAGCTTAAAGTCATTCTGAGTTAATGTTAATGTGTGTATTAAAGCTCATCAGGTCGGTAACATTTAGGAAAACTACATAGAATTTAGGAAAAAGAGGAAAGTTCTCTTTTTCTGCACTCATCATCTTTATTTTTTTTAAATTATTATTATTTTTTTAAAACACTCCCCACCCTTATCCCCTATTAACCCAATATCCCGTCACTAAAAATAAACATAAAATACACAACTACAATAATAATTACTTGTAACATATTATACATTTTTTACACATTCCACAATATTAACAATTTTTTTTAATATTATTAACATTATATACATTTTTCGATATTTTTTACTGTCTATATTTTTTTTCTCGATATTATTTATATTCTATAGATATATTATTTCGATATTTTTAACTACACTAATAATTCAAGATTAACACTACATAATATTTTTGATTCGATATTTTTTACTTCGAAATTTACTTAATAAAAACTATAATGATATTTTTAACATCAATATATTTTCATTCGATATTTCTCTACCATCGATATTTTTGACTCGATATTTAGTCCATTCAATATTTTGAAGTCGATATTATGCCCAGTTACAGAGTGAAGTAGTGAAGTACAATGAAGTAGAGTGCAGTAGTGTTTCACTGAGTACAGTGAAGTATAGTGGTGTGGAGTGGCCTAGCTGGAGTTGTATGGTGTGTTCTAGAGTTGAGTATAGTTTTTATAGTGGCTTAGAGTGGAGTAGAGTGGAATAGAGTGTAGCAGTGAAGTAGAGTGTTGTGGACAAGTGTAAAATGTCATAGGGTAGAGAAGAGTGTTGTACTGTGGAGTGATGTGTTGCAGAGTATAATAGGGTGGTGTAGCGTTTGTGAACATTAAACCTGCATTTGAGCTAGTCCCACAAACAAAACTCTGGTCAGTTTTGGAGAGGATGGGGGCCCCTAGTAACATATCAACATTAATCTGCTTGCTCAATGAGTTATTTCCAAGTATGGAGGGCTAGTCAGGGTTAACTGGCAGAATGCATCATCATGAATAAAGGGGTGCGGCAGGGATACATGCTTACTCCATTATTTTCCTTTTATTTATATGATCTAGTTGCATAGTTCGAGCTAATGCATCTTCAATACATGCAGATAGCCAAGTCTCTCTGTTATTGTTAGTGAAAGATATACTGCTTACCTCAAAAACCATCAGAGGGTTACAACTTTTAATTAAATACTTTTTGCTGATCTGCATAGAGAGTAGACTGGGGACAAACTCCTCCAAAACAGATTATATAACCATCAGTCTTCAAAAATCATACCAGAAGAATATCCATGAGTGGAGTAAATCTTAAAAGGGTAATAATGGACTTGAGTATTTCGGACAAAGATAATGGCACATTTGTCTTGTGCAAAGCATTAATCTGAACCTGCCTCTGTCTTAACTTTCTTGGCCCAACGTTACACAACTCTTCCACCTAATTTCCAATGATTCAGCATGGATATGTTTTTCTCAAAATGTCTATGATCACATACATTCTTTTTGTAAACCATGGTAATACTATAGTCACACACCATCTCTGTGGGGACCTGGACATGTCTATAATCACACACTATCTCTGTGGGGACCTGGGCATGTCTATAATCACACACTACCTCTGTGGGTACCTCAACATCTCTATAATCACACACTATCTCTGTGGGGACCTGGGCATGTCTATAATCACACTCTATTTCTGTGGGGACTTCGACATCTCTATAATCACACACTATCTCTGTGGGTACCTGGGCATGTCTATAACCACACACTATATCTGTGGGGACCTGGGCATGTGTATAATCATACACCTTCTCTGTGGGGACCTGGACATCTCTATAATCACACACTATCTCTGTGGGGACCTGGGCATGTCTATAACCACACACCATACCTGTGGGGACCTGGGCATGTGTATAATCACACATTATCTCTGTGGGGACCTGGATATCTCTATAATCACACACTATCTCTGTGGGGACCTGGGCATGTCTATATAACACACTATCACTGTGGGGACCTAGGCATGTATATAATCACACACATTCTCTTTGGGGACCGTGGTAATATTATAGTCACACACCATCTTTGTGTGGACTTGAGCATTCCTGTAATTAAACGTAAGCTCTGTTTTGGCTTGAGCATCATCAGCTTTGCATTCTCTGTATGGGGCTTTGAAATACTGAAAAGTAGTAAAGTTAGACTTTGTGTCTAACTTTACCTTTGTGACTCCGGCCCTATTTTAATGAGGACTTAAACACAATCATCTTCATGCACTATCTCTGTTGGGACTTAAACATCGCTATAATAACACACTATCTTTGTAGGGGCTTGAAAAAACTATAATAAAACACTATCTTTGTGGGGGACTTCAACTTCACTATAAAAACATATCATCTCTGTGGGGACTCGAGCACTCTTGTAATAAAACGCAAGCTCTGTTTCGACAGGAAGCACCAGGGGGTGCCACGAGGCACAGGGTCCAGGCTGATTTGCATTTAGCTGGGTCTGAACTGGGGTGACGAAGTAAGCTAAAGAACGATGATGGTTTCAACCCAGATCAGTGACTGGGGGATAAGTGAGTGAAAAGTTTCAGCACTCCGTCTATCATCTCCTTGTGTTTGCTTCGACTTGAGCATCATCAGCTTTACATTCTCTGTATGGGGCATTGTGAATATTGAAAAGTAGTAAAGTTAGACTTTTTGTCTAAGTTTACCTTTGTGAATTGGGCCCTATTTTAATGAGGACTTAAACACAATCACCTGCATGCACTATCTCTGTGGGGATTTAAACATCGTATAATAGCACACTATATTTGTGGGGACTTAAACAACACTGTAATAACACACTATCTTTGTGGAGACTTGAGCATCACTATAATAACACACCATCTTTGTGGGGACTTGAACCTCTCTACGATAACACACTATCTCTGTGGGGACTTAAACATCGCTATAATAATGCCATATCTGAGGGGACTTGAGCATTCCTATAATTACACCCAACCTCTGTGTGGACTTGAACATCATTAGCTTCACACTCTTTATAATGGGATTTAGCCTTTGAATGTACACACTATTGCTATGGAGACTTAAACACAATGATCGTCACCCACTATCTCTGTGGGGACTTGAACCTCTATTTTGGAAAAAACGTTAGCAGCTAATCAAGCTCTGGGTTCCACTTGACCATATTCCTTAGTTCCATATGTTAATGTGTTCGTTCCTTTATCTCCTAAGATTTTAAGCACTAATAAATAGGTGAAATACAGCTTTAAGGGTCTTTCTTTAAGCAAGATATGATGTTTGTGTATATTGTTGGTAAAATAAACATTTAGCCAGGTACCTTTGACTATATTCAATCACAAATAGTGTTACGGACTAGGTCCCCACAAGGATGGTAGCACGTGTTCAAGTCCCCACAAGGATGGTGCTGTGCGCACGATTAAATAACAATAGATTTGCAAATTTGAAGCAGGATCCTGTATCATGAATTTTTTCTTAACATTTTTCTGTTATTAGTGTATTTTAAAAACATTGGGGAAGGTTAGTCCCCACAAGGCTGGTATTCACACATAGTCCCCACAAGGATGGTAACACGTGTATGTGTGTGTGTTGCGCTCTGTGTGTGTGTGGGGCTCTGTGTGTGTGAGTCTGTGTGTTTGTGTGTGGCATTTGCGAGAGATTAAGCTATTGGCATTGTAAATGACAATGCCATTTATTTATCTGTTTCCAAAACCAACACATAAATAAAAAGTTTGTCATTTACAATGCCAATAGCTCTAACTTTTGCAAAGGCGAGACCGTTGCATTGTAAATGCTTGTTTATTTGTGGAGCTCACAGTGACTACTATGAAACAAGAACCACATGATCTATCTCTGTGTTTAAGAGGTCAAGTGGAAGTAAGTACTGATATCCAAATGATGACACTGGCTGCTCTTGGCAGTTGATGGAAATCTGACTGTTTCGTAGAAGTCTCTACTTTAGATGGTAGTCTCATTTAATGGGCTGACTTTGTCCTGGGATGCTATACAGTAGTAGTGGGGTATTTAACCAATTGTTGCATTTTGTCTTTTCTTTCTTTCTTGACCGCCAGATTGTTTTTTTATTTAATCTTAGTGTAATTTGGGGATTGAATCTGGTAATTGGTCATTAAACGATCCCTAGCACACTTGTCCCTTTTTGGATGTGTATGTAGTATAAAAATATTATAATTTTTTTCTGTTAACTAACTGAGCCAGGGAGTCTTGGGCGGGGCTAGACATGACAGGGCGGAGGGGGTAGTGTGCACTTTAAAGTGCACATGTCCGTTTGGCTGGTCGTCTTAGGCCGGCATAACAGTATGGGTGTCAGCGCCTCTTTTGGGATGGGACTGTCTATTGCATGGTGTACAGTCGTGTACCCATGTCCTTAGTGCCCAACTGCGAGTATCTGGCTTCCTGTATTTTTTGGTTTTGGTACTAGCCTCACGCTAATCTAGTGTGTTCGCAGAACCTAGGCCTGTTTCTCTACATAATGTGACTTGCATTTAAAGACAGTGGACTACTGTCCCTGTTGGTGGTGGCAGCATACTATGTTTTGTGAATCCATAGTGGACACCAGACCTTTTTATCTTTGTGACAGGAGTGGTGGCCTGTTGACCCACTCCTGTAAAGTTCCCGAACGAATTTTGTATGTATGTGTGTGGTCTGTGTATTGCACATAATGTGCATGCCAGAGTAAAGCGGAGTGAAGAAGGGCCGTGGGTTGTTTGGAAGACACTGGTATTTCTATATGCAATAGATGGAAGTGAGGTTACTTTCCCAGTCTGTGGATATGTAATGCTGATATTTCTGAGACTGAGGTAGGGGACTAAGACACTGAAGTGGAAAAAAGGAGACAAGCTCCCCATAGAAATTCAATGATGGCCTATTGCTGCCCTAAATAATGCCAATTAGTGGATGGTTGTGGTGAAGGGCGGGACTGCAATTCCTGGTGTGAGAGTGTTAAGTGTCATTTAGAAAAATCTCAGCCTTTTGTAAGTCTTCCTGGTCTCTGACAGATGTGGCTGTAATAGCTAGGTGCAGAATCCTCACACCTTTCGTTCCTCTGTTATGAGTACTCCAACTTGGAGACAATCTTGCTATGAGGAGCATCACTCTACCAAAAGTTTGAGTCTGTAGGACATCCTGTGAAAGACACATGAAAGAAAAACCGATCTAAATTTGTTCTGGAAGTGCAGGCAGAAAAAACAAATCCCCTGTTTTTTGTAGTTGTATAAGAGAAGGAACTGTTGACCAACTTCTTGTTCCAGTTCCATGTTCTACTCGACCAATGACAGGGTGCTCCTCAGAGTACCCAGAGGACCACTGCGTAACCAAGGTGGATGTTCACCTGACAGCTAGCTCCCTTTGAGTCGGACTTGAAAGAATATATGTTCCTTCTAATGGAAGGAGGATCTTGCCTGAAGGAAGAAGGAACGGGAGAACCAACCCTGAAGGAGGAGCAGACTACTAACAGGTGCAAGAGCCATTGTCCCCAGTGATGTGGGTCAGTTTGACAGATGTGTGGACCCATGACTGGCAAGCTCCAAGCTCGGAGCCAGTAACCATCACTGAAACGGAGGATTTGCAGCCCTGCCAAAGCATGTATGAGCAGATCAACCCGTAGATCCTGCTATGCCCTCAAGCAGAATGTGCCACTGAAGAAGAGACCTGCGAAAGCCTATGACATTTGCCCAACCTCGCTAGAAGTAAAGCTCCTGTCTTGAGGTGCTTGCACCTGTGTGCCCAAGTGATTCTGCCAGATGCCACCTGGAAGTGAGATTGAGTGGACGAAGATCTGATGTTGCACCGAAGCACCTTGAAGTGACTGAGCTTCTGTCACTGGATCTGCGACAAGAAGTGGTCTGCATCGCCCCAAAGAGGACCAAGACACTGAATCAACAACTCAAACAGTCTAGGAGGAAGCAGTCCATTGCCTGAGATGTGGGTGAGTGAGTGAAAGACCTATCATGGACCCAAACTGTGGGTAAAGCAAACACTGAGAGATAGAGGGCATGCTCGTGCATACTGGACCGGGTGTGGGGGCGGGAGGGACTCCACCCATGCTGAAACCTACACTAGGGTAACCTTAAACTGAGGGAGGTGGATGGGGTAGAGGGTGCATCCTCGCCAGAAGGCAGTAATCCTGCACCTCTGACTCTGAGCATCCAATGCTTTTTGTATAGTGTGAAGTATTGAGTTTTATTGCATATTAAACTATGCATTTATAAAGATAAGCACTGGACTGTACTATCAAATTATTACACTGTTGAGTGCTGAGACAGTTGCAGCTCCACAATAACCTCACCTGCCAAACCTTTGATTGCTCCCATGCCGGTCACTGAGAGTCAAGAGCTTAAGGGGCTGTGCTTGGCCCAGTTTCATACCCTCGGACATCAGAAGAAAAAAAACTCATCTCCAAAGGCTGTGGCCCAGTGCCCCAGTTCACCCTGCTTGCCCCATCGCCCCCGAATAGGGTCAGTCATCACAAACATATGATTAAAGCGATTCAAAGTTCTAGGATCATCTAAACTGGAATGAGAATACACAATATCTAGCAAAGGGATGCCAAGGTTGGTTCATACGGGTGGAAAATTCTCAGCACGCGTTAAGACGTAATGATTCTATTGGGAAATGGTTGGTTGCAGTTAGTGGTTATCGCATAACTTGGCCCGGCTCCGGCCTTTGTAGACTACTGTTGCACACCCTTACTCTAGTATAAAATCAGTGGCGATAGAAGCATGTATACAATTGTGAAGTAATATCATTTCCAACCAATTGATCTATTTTGTCTTGCTGATGCTAGAGTAACATCGCTTTGTGCATTACGGGACATACATGTACAATTTAATTCCATTACCTATAACCTGTGTGACCGTTCACAGTCTGACAGTTTACTAACCTGAATGCGAGTTGCAGCTGCACATCTACGGCGTGGAGTGGGGAGGTCTGACAATGTGTCTTTCTTCCAAGCACTTCTGTTGTTCCTCCTGCAGCGGAAGTTTCTCCACGCTGTCTGGATCACTACAGCAGCCTCATGAAGTGTTAGGTAAAAACATATATCTCTGCGTACAGCATATCCTCGCCAGTGACGCTGGATAACTGTGGCTGCAGAGCTAACAGAAACAGATAAATAACATTTTAGCATGTGTCACAAGCATTATTAATAAGCCTGGTCGTGGCAAGCTAGTGCAATGGTTATTTTCTATTGAAAGCATATGCCACAAAATATTTAAAAAACAAAAAAGCATGTTGCAGTTTTAATGTGGTGGCATGCGCCAACAATAAACATTTTAAATTACATTAATTTAAAATATCCCATATAATTTTAAAATAGCAGCATATGTACTTTTTAGCAGGCAGGTGTAATGGTATTTTGCTTGCTCATAATTGGACTTACGTTCATGGATAGTGGGTCCACACTGTGCTTTACCAATATGTTTTTCTTTCAATTCTTTATCCATGTTTTTCTATAGATAGTGCATCTTTATGATTAAACTTTGTCTTCAAATGTCAGTCATTTAAAGCCAAAAAGTGACATTTCTTTGCGACAATAAGAATCCTGTTTTTCTGCATTGTGCATTTAAACCAACAAAGCTGTTATACCTATAGTCACACTTCATGACAGCCAATTGTAAATTGTTGTTATGGATTAGTGATTCCATGATTGGCATAATTGATGTACTTGTCAGACCGTAGTATAGTGCACTGTGTGTGCCCAGGGCCTGTAAATCAAATGCTGCTAGTGGGCTGCAGCACTGATTGTGCCACCCACAGAAAATGTCTGTAAAAGGTAACTCTGGCCTGCCATTGCAGAGCCGGTGTGCAGTCTGGGACTGCCATGTCGACTTGGCAAGTGCACACACTTGCCAAACCCCAAACCATGCCTTTTCTACAATTAGTCACCCCTAAGGTAGGCCCACGGCACCCCTGTGGGCAGGGTGCATTGTGTGTGAAACGTAGGGCATGCCCTGATTTGTGTGGGATGTCGTGATAGTGAACTACTGCCAATTTCGTTTTTCACTATTGCAAGGCTATCTGTTCCCATAAGACAGAATGGGGAGTTTGTTTATAACATCTTATAAACATAACTGGCTCTGGGAACAAGGTAGAAGTATACATTTTAGAATGCCTGAACTCGGAATGTTAACATGCATCTTTCAGCGAGGGTGATTTTTACATTTTGTGTTTAAAAATACCACTTTTAGAAAGTAGGTATTTTCTTGCCTAGCCATCCAGTGTTCCTCTGCTAGATTTGCGTATTGCATGTCTGGCATTTGGATGACAGGGGCTGGAGAAGGGCAGTGACTCAAGAAGTCTGATGAGTTAGGGCTGGGCTGAATAGACCTGGGCTGCATTTAGAGTAGGGGGAGGAGATTTCCTTTCACCTGAATGGGCGTGGTCTGCCTTCAACAATGCTATCTCCACCTCCTGGCAGGAAGCTGCACCCGTGAGGACAGAACTGGTTTTGGCTGGTTACAGACACTCTCTGCCTTCAGAGAACAAAGGATGTTTGTGTATAAAAAAGGGGGCCCAAACCCCAGACTTTTTAGATCACTTCTGGGAATCAAGAGAAACTTTTGCCAAGGAGAAGATCTGGAGAAGCTGAGGAGGAATACTGCCCCTGAGCTGTGTGCTGTCTGGGTTGGCCTGCAGTGGCTACTTGCTACCAAGGAAAGGAGAAATTTACTTTCTGCTGTTTGCTTAGTCAACTGCTTGAAACTGAGCTTGCCTCCTGTTCTGAAGTCTCAGGGACACAAAGACCTCACCACCAGCTTCCCTGAATTTCCTTGCTGGGAATTCTAATCTGCAAAGAGTTGTCTGCTGCTGTTCTGGACCTCTAGAGACTGGGAGTTGGAAAATCGGCACAACTTCGAAGAATGAAGACGCATCCGCACCTGTTTCCGATGCATCGCCGAAGAAACCGTCCCGGCGTCTGTCGCGGCTCGAGAAATCGTTGCACCCGCATCTAGTGCACCGATCTCCGAAGTCTGAGATCATTGAGCCGAGTTCGACGCAAGGTCTGCTATGCGGCTGCATGAGTTCACGCATCGTCACTGTATCATCACATCGCATCAAGGCGCCAAGTGTGTCACATCATTGAGGGACGCATTAAGAAACTGACGCATCACCTCCCCACGCAGTAAAAACCCGACACATCACCTCCTCTTCTGTAAGGAACTAACGCATCACCTCCCCCGAAGCAAGGAACCAACGCATCACCTTCCCTGTGTCCCGTTTTGTTTGGTTGTGTGTCGCATTTCAGGTACTTTGTGAGAAAAGTGTTGCATCTGCAATTCTGCTTGAACTGAACTATTTCTACCTTCTGAAAGTCATATTTTTAATACTGTATTGTGGATTTTTTGTTGGTTTAGATAAAGACTACTTATTTTTCTAAACTGGCGTGGTGTCCATTTGTAGTGTTTTCACTGGATTACTGTGTGCGTCACAAATGCTGTACACACTGCCTCTGAGATAAGCCTGTCTGCTCGTGCCAAGCTACCAAGGGAGGGAGCAGGGGTTATTTTGGGAGTGTATCCCCCTTAACTGACTAGAAGCAAGGGTCCCTATTTGGGCAAAGGTACTTACCTCTGCCAAGTATATATTGGGTTTCCAAAGAATCAATTACATAGATTTCAGAGTGTCCAGACGTAGGCTGCTATTATGATCTTCAAACAACCCGGGAAATGTCACACACTACCTTATATAGGGATCTTCACTTGCTCGCACTGGAACAAATGAGTATATTCAAAGACTGCTGCACTACCTTTAAGACTTTACTGGGTGAGGGCCCTCAATTTCAAAAAGCTCGAATTAAGAAATATATTCCTCATCAGATACTTCATACCTCTTCTTCAAATTCACTGACCATTCCAAAATATAACAGGAAATCGATGGATGGCTCCAGTTTCTCTGTACAAGCCCCAAAAATGTGGAATTCCCTGTCCCCATCCTTATGTCTCCTGACTGATTTTTTAAGGTTTAGTTAAGAACTCAAGATCTGGTTGTTCATGCAAGCTTATCAACTACCGTACCATGTTAGTTAAGCATTTAGCATGGGCTTCCAATGTTTTCCTTCTGTTCCAAAAACCTTATGGAATATGTGTGCTCACTAAGTTGCCTTAATATGACAAAACCCCCTTCCCGACCCTCCCATGATTTGCCAGCAGCCCAATGAGTGATTAAACTTTCGGAAGGCATGTCAAAAATTATTGAAGTAAAGGACAAGCTATTACTTATCTCAAAAAGCCAGTCACTCAGGATCACAGAATGTGGCCAAGGCGGAACGACAACATTAGTATCCTGATTCCCTGTTTTTTCTATCATTTAGCCATTATACCAGGTTTTTTCCACAAGTATGTGAAAGGAAACGGAAAGTATGCATAACTTAAGATTTCTAAAGGTTTATTTTCTAAC
Organism: Lissotriton vulgaris; assembly: GCF_964263255.1. Taxonomy (NCBI): domain Eukaryota; kingdom Metazoa; phylum Chordata; class Amphibia; order Caudata; family Salamandridae; genus Lissotriton; species Lissotriton vulgaris. Next base: position 1,532,019,944 of record NC_141685.1, read on the forward strand.
ATTTATTTCTGAACTATTTAGTTCATTGAGTGCAAACTGATGTGGATGAGGGATGGGGAAGGTTGCGTGTGGCTGAGATAGATAGAAAGCAGTGCTTAATTTAAACACATATTTGCAGGTGGGGCCCACCAGTGCTTATTTTTTAATGCTGGTGCTTATTTTTAGGTCTTGTCTGTGACATCACATGCACTGCATGCGTTCACACTTGCAAAAGATATTCTATACAACAAGGTGCTTGCAGCCCATCCAGTGCTTAACAGTTGCTGGCTGCAGTGACACTCTTATTTGCTGCCTCCTAATTGACTAGTGTGTGATGGCTTCACTTCCTCTTCTTTCGGCTGGAGCATGTACCAACTACTGATTACATCAGCTTAATTGCTGTCCTTCCACTGACTGAGCTGTGATTAAGGCACCACTTTTATTTTCAATTCTTCCCTGCCGTCTTTGTTAAACCTTTTGCTATTTGTAGAAAGGTTTTACTATGTATTACACACACTAAATGAAGACCCATTCTCCTTTGAAATTGATTTTTATTGTGCAACAGAGGTTATCTGTGTCTATTGTGAGAACAGAGGTTTGCTGCTTTCAAATGTATTTTCACTAAGACTGGACATGGGTGCAATTGCTTTCTTCATGCAATAAGATTTTTGCTAATTGTCATATAACTACTTTTTCATGCATGTGATTTGCTCAGAATCACCAGGATATTGTGCCGAGACCTAATGAGCATTGGCAAGGCCATAAGGTCTCGCCAGTGAGCTTCTTAAGACTGCCATTGTCGATTGTTTGTGATGTACAGCATGGGTACTGCTGACTTTGGCAATGATTTGTAATCATGCTTTATACGAGTTTGGCTCGTGCTAAGCATGGTGAAAAATAGTAATAAAAAACTATGATGCATCCAGCAATGATAGAATTTTAAAACAGCGCCTCCCCCCCACACACGAGGATGATGGCGGCAGTAGCTGGCGGGTCGGTGGCTCCTGCCTTACGTGAACTACTATGAGCTACTGTGCAGTTTGAGGCGGCGATTCGGATCTTTGAGCCCTCGCAAAAATTCATCCGGTCTTTAGTTTATACTTTCTTGCCTGCCGGGAGAAAAAGCATTTTTGCGCCCCAGCCAGAGGACGGAGGACGGAGGCCAGAGAGGCCGGAGAGCGGTGATCTGCGAGGCAGCAGCAGCGGCAAGAGCAGGAGCCATCCTCCCTAAAAATCCTTCGGGCTCACCTGCGATTATTTGCCTTCCTTGCAGCCCGCAGCGGCAGCAACTCCCTGCCTGTATCAGCCAGTCTGTGATTCTCAGAGTTCTGAGACGCCTGGATTCTTCCAAAATCGGATCTTGATTCTGTACAGGTGAGCCCTAGAACATTTTGAAAAAGATAAGAAGCAGAGGCTGTTGGTCACACGGTGTCGGAAAAAAGAGAAAAGAAAAAAAAAACGCAGGAGGGATTGAAACGTTTTTTTTTTTCTTCTGTACTGCTATATACTGCCAAACACTGCCACACACTGCTAAACACTGAAAAGACATTAAACCACACTGTAACGCAGAAAGGGAGCCACTTTTATATTACTTAGGAAAAAAAAAAATAACATTGAGTTGGTTTAGTATTTTTGGTACTACGGACTCCGACATCCATAACTCCCGGCTTCCTGTTTGAAATCCATATCGAGCGGAGGAGGGGGCCAGGCGGACACACTTTCTCTCACCTGCTGCTGGGGCTCCGACGCTGCTTGTTACCCCTACCGCCGTTGTTCCAGCTTACTGGCCGCAGTTGGGTGGAACTACAGCTCCCAGCAAGCCCTGGGACAACATCCTGTACCGCCCATACATCCCGAGGACTAGCGCGCCTGGAGGCGCTTAAATTGAGGAAGCTCCCTCCGCCACGCGGACGCCGGGTGAAGCCCGGGCTCTCAGAGGCCCGAGGAGGACGGGACGGGGCTACCCCCCTTGGCTCTTGGCTTCTAGTAAAGTGGCTTCTTTTGGGGGTTCCCTCCCAAAAGATATCGCTGGAGACACTTGCTTCCTCTTGGTTGTCCACCTATTGACTTTTCCTTTCTCCAAGGACAATTTCTGTTGCAGACTTTATGATTTGTTGATAACTATATTGCTTCACCCAAACCACACTATGACTCACAAGGGGGCCAATATAAATATTGCAAAGTTCTCCATTGCTAGAGAAGTCGATAAAGGCGTATCTCCCCAGTCCACACATAGTAGATGGTCCAAGCAGTTGCCCTTAAAAACAGTAGTCACAGAACAAGCCTTCCCGTGGTTAGATGAGCTAAACACCCTGTGTAAAACTACACATGTCTTAGCGGAATCACCGCTTCCTGCCGAAAGCTCCTGTGTATTATCTGATACTGATAGTCCTCTGCAACCGCTCCCATCATCGAATATATCCAACTTTGTAAACACCAAAATGATTGCATCTCCCCAGTTCTCATCAGCTAAAAGGAAACGTAGTGGGGTTAATAATATTGGGGATCAATCAATACTCCAAAAATTGTGCTTCAGCCCCAGAGCTCCAGTCAGTAACTCCACCACGACTCCTGAGGCTGTCGAGAAAATAGTCGTTCTAGCATCTCCTACACAGCCAGATCTATTATCCCTTATTGAACAAATGGTCAGCTCTATTATATCACCTTTAATAGAAAAAATAAATGCACTAGGGGACAGGCTGTCTGGAATGGAGGAAATCATCAAGTCTAACCTGCTAGCCAACAAATGCTTCGTAAATGCTAATTGTTCCCATCCACCTTCTACTCCTAAAGACCCTAAGCCAAATACCCAAGATAAAATGGTTCTATCCCAATTAAGAGTTCCTAACACTCCAGCCCCAATAGCTCGCAAAACTTCCTTTAAACCTGTTTTATCGTGGCCTACTGCTCCTAGAGTACAGCATAATAAAGTTACTCCTATCCAACTCCCACCGGAGGCAGCTCCTTTTGTATGTGTCCTCGCGGGAGTACCAGTACTTACATCTGGGAAAACCGAGAACCAACATGACCTGCTGAACAAGGTTACATTTTGGCTGACAACAAACAGACCCCTACCATCCAACCTCGAGGGCACAATAATGAGTGTTAGCAGGGTGAGCTGGCTGGGTTCCCTCCCAAAAGATATCGCTGGAGACCTAGTACTCGTTAGATTTAGGCAGAGACACATTGTCCCGTACCTACGTACCTGTGCACCCCAAGTGGGAAACGGCCCAATCTCCGTTTGGGATTTGCATGATTTTTACCCTAGAACGCCGTGCATCCCCTCATCTACTTTAAACGTTGGGTGCAACATGTTAATAGGAAGAGGAGTCTACGTATCGAGCGGCCGTAGCTTTCCCACTTATACCCGACAGGAATCATTGTTTTATAGTCCTAAGTATTGGAACCCCTATTAATTGCTGTCTGATTTAATCTTAGTCTGTGAAAAGTACGCTATAATTAAAATATTTATCCCCACAGGTTGGGCAAAAGTTTTTAAATTTGCAGATACTATGTGTTATTGTATGTATGTTTTTATCTACAAGTGATTTTAACTGTACGCTTTTATGATTTTTAAACCAAAATCGAATAAAGCTATACTGACTGACTTGAAAACAGCGCATTAGCCCTGGCTGCGGCATAGGACCTTTTATATTAGTTCTAGCCACACTGCAAAGAAATACCGCTGCTGCTAAGCATGGCTACAAAACATTGCCAAAGCCAATAGTTCTTAGGAGAAGAATTGGCTTTGCCAATTCTCGTTCTTAATCAGACTTTGACCCAGAGCAAGAGGGGAAAAACACACAAGTGGGAAGGAATCAGAAAGACAGATGGGAAAAAATTGATCTATATGATGGTAAACAATATAATTGACAAACATTTTGTGTCAAAAATATCATTTAACACAATATTGTGTTGCTAGAACTATAATGGTAAGTACAAAAATATCAGAAAAATATATCATGGACAGTAATATCAGAAAAAAACATACAAAAATATTTAACTTGTTTTATCTATCTACCTATATCTATCTATATAAATAAAAATGTAAATCTCCGAAAGTTCTTCACCGATTGCTTTGAAATTTTCACACAACGTTGGATTCAAATAGGGGCGTGTGTTATATACACATTGTTGGATTCCAATAGGTGCGTGTCGAATACGCATGTGTTTTTAATCGAAAGCACAAACAGACACATAAAAATGTAAATGTTCGTTTGTTAAAAATTTTAAATCTCCGAAAATTCTTCACCGATTGATTTGAAATTTTGACACAATGTTGGATTCGATTAATCGCATGTTTATATATACACAACGTGGGATTAGAATACGCGCGTACAATACGCGTATGTTTTTAATCAAAAGGCTGAACAGACCCTATCGATTAGGTTGCTGCGCAAAAACTACAAGGGATGCATTAAGACAATAGTCTACATATATTAGGATGGACAGTTCGTGTCAGGATTGCAGACCGGGAAGTGGGTGGAGGGAGGGGGGAGGATTTGGTTCACTTTGCAAAATTAAGAAAGGACGCATAGAGACAATAGTCTACATATATTAGGATGAACAGTTGGTGTTAGGATGGCAGACAGGGAAGTGGGTGGAGGGAGCGGGGAGGAGTTGGTTCACTTTGCAACATTAGTGCATGTTTATATATACACAACGTGACAATAGTCACAAAAACATATTGTGTGCCCACAAGCATTGTGAAATTAAACATATTAGAAACGTGCGCTTACTCTTTTCTTTTTCTTCCATTTAACCAGATTGAGCCACAGCAACGCGTGGCAGAGTACAGCTAGTATATATATATATATATCACCACATTTAACACGAAAAGTAGTGCTATAAAAAAGACTATCAATCGTCATTGGCACTTAATAAGTGAAGAATTAGGAAACATACCTCCACCCCTCTATGCGTTCTGAAAGGGCAAGAATATTAGGGACCATCTGATAAAATCCCTTCTCCCCGTGACTCGTCCTGTGAGCCAAACTACACTCTGGGGTCTTCCACCACTGCTAGGACATAACAAATGCGGGTCCTGCAAGGCCTGCCTGCTAACGATTGAACGCACCACATTTATACACAATAACCAGATGCATACCCTAAAACAATACAGTAACTGCAACACGTCTGGGGTGATATATACCATCTTGTGCCCCTGTGGTTTCCTGTACATAGGTCAGACCATCCAAAAAGTAAAATGCCGTATCCTACAACATTGTAGTAGGATACGTTGTAAAACACAAGGTGCACCCTTAGTGGACCATTTCACTATCTTTGAACATGATGCCAATAGCCTTAGATGGTGGGTTATCGAAAAGGTGGTACCAAACCCCAGAGGTGTTGATCTCAGCAGCATTCTCAGTAAAAGGAATGTAGATGGATACATTCCTTAGATACAGTCAACAAAGGGCTAAACGAGCAAGAGGAGATAAACAGACAGGTGGCACTTATAGGACTATAAGGTGGTCTAAATACAATGATATGTATGTTTCTCCGTGTTAGAAGCGTTGAAAGCACGAAATGAGACATTGTCCTATATTGTTCAATTTTGTAATTTTATGTGTTTCCAATTGTTTCTACATGTTTCCTCATGTTCCAATAGTATTAAGTGATCAATTGTCATATTGTCTCAATTGTAATTTTTCCTTATGCTTAATGTCACATTGATTTGTTTATCCAGCGCTTTAATCACTTTGTCCGTTATCCTCACAAGCACTTTTTCTGTCGAGTACATTGACCCAACGAGGTCTGTCTAGAACAACAAAGGGCTAAACGAGCAAGAGGAAATAAATAGACAGGTGGCACTTATAGGACTATAAGGTGGTCTATATACAATGTTATGTATGTTTCTCCGTGTTAGAATCGTTGAAAGCACGAAATGAGACATTGTCTTATATTGTTCAATTTTGTAATTTTATGTTTCCAATTATTTCTACATGTTTCCTCATGTTCCGATAGTATTAAGTGACTAATTGTTATATTGTCTTATTGTAATTTTTTCTTATGTTTCGTATCATATTGATTTATGTATTGTTTATCCAGCGCTTTAATCGCTGTGTCCATTATCCTTACAAGCGCTTTTATTCTGTCGAGTACATTGACCCAACGAGGTCGGTCTAGAATGACATTTGTTTAAAAGCCATACGCCCTCGAGAATGCACCGCGTCTGCAACTCAGCAGCGTTTCCATGACAACGCTAAACTTTGCGGCCCTCTGATAGTCCTTCTCTCATTTTCATGACATTGGGCGACGTCTCTTACGTTTTAACGCACACAAGGTATCGTCTCGGTGCTTTCTTTGAGTTGCAGCTACGCGCAACACGGCAACTATAGACTCTGACTTACTGCAGCGTTTAGGTAAGCTCGCACTTACTTATTTTTTTCCCAGAATCCACACTGTTTTAAGATGCTCGAGTATACCGATCGTCTTTCCCTTACTTTCATATCATTACCATTACAGCCATATGAATCCTTGGATCCCCTTGATACTGTTTTAAAAAGATACGCTGACACATTGTAGCGATAAGGTAAGCCTTGATCGTTAATGCGTGCTTGGCATTGTAAGATTCTTTAGATTCTATTGGGTGGCCGGTTGTAATCCCAATACCCATTATTATTTCAGCCCCTTGATCATTTTGGGATCCACATGACAGAGGAGCGATGTACATTTATTGAATCTGCTCCCCTCAGGTAAACTACTTTCATACTGATTGTTGGCACAACCATAAGTAGGGTTGCATTGCAAATTGGGCAATTTGATTACACCCTAATTAATTCTTTCAGGTGTGATACAATTCTTGATATATGAAGTGATCTCCTTCTACGAAGTGATCTCACTACACACAGTTCATCTTAAGGGTAAGCATTATTGCCCCTTCTCTCACATCAGAGGTTTATTCTTGAGATTTATTCCTTATACTAAATAGTGCAACAGCCTCATTTTAATCTCCTTCCCCTAGGGTCATTCAGCAGCCCCCCGGTTGTCCCTTTTTCTATAGTCCTGATTAAGACTTGCACGGCCAAGGTCCAACTAGCCCAAAGGCCCTAAGATGAGTCGAAACAACGACGCGCCTGTTGTTCTTAACCTGGACCCTGTTTTTCATTATATTTATGTGCATTTACTATTGGAACAATAGGTCCAGTTTTATGCGAATATTTCTGTAAATGTATGCATGATTAATGTGCATTGCGCCCAGGTCTACTAGGACGGTGACTAGTACAACCGATTTTTTGTATATATATATAAAAAATTGTAAAGATTTTATGTCACTAACCCTAATGATCTTTCTCTATTTTCTATTCACCCAACACATTCCCTAATCACCTTTCCCTTTGCATGCCTTCTCTGGGGCAACCTATACACCTTGAATGACAAAAGAGTAATTACACTCTACAATCTAGATACAATGAATTAAAATTGTTTCTACTTTTGTAATTTGACTTGTTGCATTCTTTCTTTCTTTGACTGATATATTGAATTGCTAGAGCAGCAATAAGGAATATGCTCTATAACTTGGTTGAATTGATGAACATATACTGATTAATTCAGTTTGATGAAGTAAAAGGTCTACGACCAATGTTTTTCTATATCAAGATATACCCAGGTCCACGCCATGAAATCTGTAGCGGGGAGGAAACTCCTAAGATGCTCTGCAGTGAAGGAGTTGTACTACCAGCATATTAGAGCCTATCACTGTTGCGGGATCCATGATCGTAGGTGGTTGCAGCAGGCCTGTGGCAGTCCCACTGCCGGGAAGATAATATGGTGGGTGGACCGCCAGTCTGTCAGTTCAGGGACCACAACCACAGGTTCGGAACTCATAATCAGACCCTTATTCTTTTACAAACTAAGCACTGAAGAAAGTGACTGCAAAAATGTGTTTTGGGAGTGTGTAAGAGTGAGAGGGTGTGTGTGTGTCTTTTTAATATAGATCTTGGTGCACTGCTTATTCAAACAAATCTTGGGAAAACCTAGATCCTAGTATTGAAATACCTATAGCTAAGTTAACCTCTCCATTCTCCAAATTATGTCCTATGAATATACATTTATTGGTGGCGGGGGAAGTTATCCTGTCACCAAATGTTTTCACCTTTAAAATGTGTTTATTTTCTATTGTCTGTTGTAGAATCACCTTCTAAAAATATCACCCTACCTAGAAGAGTGAGGCAGTAGAGAATGTGTTGTGCCATAGTGGTATGTACTGCATGTCTGTAAGATTTCCTGCCAAGTGTTGGAATCCCCACACCTCATTTCTGATAAAGGGTCACACTGTGAATAATATCACACTTTTAGAGAGACCAGGCTGCCAATAGGCAGCATGATAGCATTTTTAACAGGGATAAATGAATGTGCAATTTTTGAATTGTTAAATATGCTCAGAGCTGCCACTTTTATAGTATAGAACTAGAACATGTTTGTCACTCTAGGGGCAGCACGATTACATTTATTTTACACTTGGCCACCATTAAAGAAAATTGTAGACCATTCCTTTATCCTATTGGCACTAGTTGGTCCTGTTATTTCTGAGAATACCTATAAAAGGTTTATTGCAAGATAGCCAACTAAGCAGGTGTGCGACTACTGTACCACTGCACTCTCCCATCCCCCCAATACCAGGAGAATGTACACGTCAACAGGTGCAGGCAGTGAGTGAAATCTAAACAGTAACAGCAGGGAGATATGGGGGTCACAAACCATAAAAACACATGAAATGCTGCAAGTGCATCGGGACATCCATGGTGAAGCACATCCATGGGACCGTGGGCACAGCAGGAAACCCATAAAAAATAGGGAGTGTAACATGATTGATAACGGTGGCTTAGTCAATCTGGTCTTCTTTTCAGAGTCACAGAACGGCGTCAAGTCTGTGAGGTCTTCATCTAGTTCCTCTAACAGAGTCTGCCACTTCTCCCTGGCCCAAGTAAAGCTCAGGCAGGGGGTGGGCAGCAAACAGAAGAAATAAAAGTACATGGGAGGGAGGGTAGGGGTGCAAAACTGGAAGGCACAGAAGTGCAGATTACACTGCAGATATGTCATTAGCACAATGTGTGTTAAAGTTTCTATCTTACAGTGTATCAGTCTATAATCCACTAATCAGAACATTCTACTGGTCCAGCGGAACACATACCACAGAAAACATTTCAGAGTATTGGGTGTAAGTCTCAGGTAATTCAAATTCACAAAACAAGAGAGGCCAAAAAGCATATCCTTAATATTGGGGAAGTGATTGAAATTGTGGAAAGGTAGTTGATATTTAAGTTGGATGGATTCACAGTAGTACAAGTTACTTACCTTCTGCAATGTTTGTCCGGTAGAGACTAACTTCAGATTCCTTACCTTAGAATATTCCCAGGCATCAGACTGGATCTGAAGATTTTTTAGAACTGATAGGTGGCATCATAGGGCCCCACGTGGCATCGTTCGATCCGAAAGTGGCGTGCGTGATGCCTATGTAGGCACCTTCCCAGTGCACTGACCTCAGTTTTTGACTATTTCATTTGCACCAGAAGCATGGAGCCAAGCTGAGGAGGAATAGTTAGTGTGCCTGTGACATTCAAAAGGATTTCTGAAAGTGAGAATACAGCTTGCAACAAGGGGAGGATGGGACGGTCCGTAAGGAATGTACTGTATTGATAGGGTCTCTATAAGTTAAGCGTTATCAGATGTATTTAACTTGTTCATCTGATAGATACTTCTAGACACATATTCCTTACCTTAGAATAGATACCAAAGCAGTCTCTCCCTGGAGGGGAGTCTGCAGACAGTTTTAACCTAAGAAGTCCTGGAGGACCAAACAGGCAAAATGCCCTTCTCTCTGGACATGACTTTCAAGGCAGTAATGTTTGGCAAACATGTTGTGATTCCCACATAGCTGTCTGACAGATATCCAGGACTGGGACTACTCTAGGCAACACAGTGGTCATCGCTGTAGCTCTTGCGTAGTGAGCTCTTAAGCCCTTAAGGGGCTGTTTCTTGGACATTGTGTAGCAGTTCTTAATACAGAGGATAATGAATCGAGATATGTTTCTCTTCTGAATTGCTTTCCTTTTCTTTTCCCCCACAAATCAAACAAATTGTTGATTGTCCACCCGGAATTCTTTGACAAGATTGTTTTAGAATGATAACACTCCATTTGGATTCAGGCAGTGCAGTCTCTTTTCTCCTTTAGAAGGATTAGTAGGGGGGGTAAAACCTAGGCAGGGCGTAGAAAGGTGGAAATGGTGGACAGATATCCTTTCACTGTGCCTCAAAAAAAGCTCTGCCAGGCCAGGGCTAGAGAAAAAGGAGAAACTCAGACACCAGACACTCTGTTTGTACATTGTTTGCTCCTGGGAATTTGCTAATCTATTTTGCATTCTTTGTTGATCTGCAGTCTTCGTCTGCTGTTATTTATTACACAGCCTACTTTTTCTATGGCTTTTAGAAGGGCCTTCAGAGTGGCAGTTTTCTCCTGTTTTGTATAAACCAGACCCATGTTATCTGGCTGCAGATCCTTTGATATTTCCCTTGCATTTTGCCTCCTTCTACCAACCACACTTCAGTTCTGGCCTATGAGAGGTTGCGACCATAGCTGCCATATTGCTTTACCTGAGGGAGTAATACACAGGTATTCTCTGTTCTTTTTTTTGTTGTTGTTATGAGGTACCCTGGGACATGCAATGGATTGGACTGGGTTGTTTACTCAAAGTAGACACTTTGTTCGTGTTAGCACATCGAACAAAGGGGTCTGTTGCATGGCACTCAATCCGGCTTCCGTGCAAATTTTAGCACGGAGACCGCGCTCCTTGAAGTCACAGATGCCATCAGGGAGGAGTTGGATGCTGGTAAAAAAGTGGTATTGATTATGCTGGATCTGTCGGCGGCGTTCGACACCGTTCCCCACGCACTTCTTCTCTCCAGACTTTGGGACTTTGGTCTGCGGGGAACGGTGTGGAACTGGCTTAAGTCCTTCCTAGCCGACCGCCGGCAGACAATCTGGGCGCCACCTTTCTCTGCTGAGATGTCACCGCTTGAAGTGGGGGTCCCGCAAGGTTCCATCTTAAGCCCCCTCCTGTTTAACATCTTTATGGCCCCCCTGGCGGTGACGGCGGAGTCTTTTGGCGCCCGGATTGTCAGCTATGCTGATGACACCCAGCTCCTCTTTGTAAGTAACAGGGATGGTCAGTTTGATGGTGTCCAGGTCAACGGATGTTTGAGTGCTATTTTTGAGTGGTTTGGATGCCATGGGCTGAAGTGCAACGCCGACAAGTCGGAGTTGCTCTTCTTTGGCTGTACTTCTGAACCCGATTGGAAAACCTGGTGGCCGAAAGACATGTCTCCTCCCACTAGCTCGTCTGCGAAAGCCAAAAATCTGGGAGTGGTGATTGACAACAAGCTATCTTTCGGACCACATATTTCATCTCTCACTGGGAAATGTTTCGGCATCCTGCGGATGCTTCGCAAATTTCTCCCCCTAGTCTCTATCCAGCACAGACAAATTATTGTCCAGGCACTGATTTGCTCCAGGCTGGATTATGCAAACATTCTGTTTTTGGGACTTCCCAAATATCTGGTCAGGCGTTTGCAAATCACCCAGAATTCTGCAGCCCGAGCCATTTTTGGCCTTCCAAGGATAGCCAGAGCTACGGATCTTCTCGCCACATTGCATTGGCTACCAGTTGCAAAAAGGATTTTATTCAAAACACTGACCACGACTTTCAAGGCCTTGCATGGCATAGGCCCCAAATATATCTCCAAACGACTGTCTTGGTATACCCCTCTCAGATCTCTTAGATCCTCGTCCTTATCAAAAATGAGTGTTCCCACTATCAAACGGGCAAGAGTAGGAGGACGGTCTTTTCGGCACTTAGCCCCTCATGCATGGAATGATCTTCCAATCTCTTTAAGACAGACTTCCAGTCTTCTGTCTTTCCGCAAGGCCCTTAAGACTTGGCTCTTCCAGTAATCTTTGAGGCTGTTTTTATGTCTGTATGCCCTTTTGGTGTTATGTTTTTTTTTTCCCCATCTTCGGTTGGGAGTCTTCGTCAAAGTGCCGGGATACTCCAGTGGAGTGGCCGTGCGCTATAGAAGTGTACAAATAACATAACATAACATAACACATTTGGAATACTTTTCACTCATGCAGTTGTTACTGCTCATTTTCCTTCATTGTGAAGCTATGTGAGCTACATGCTGGCCCTTGTGTTCACCTCAGTAATAGTCTGGATTTGGATTTTCCTCTTCTTGATCAGATGATCCCTTTCCTATTCTGCAATCTGCCTTTGGCATTCTTTAGCCCCGATATGCACTGGTTGGTGGATGTTCACCTTTGTGACTGATTTTGACATATTCTTTTATTTTCGTATACATACTGATTCCGGGCTACAAGCAATCTACTTCAGCAAAGTGCTGGGCAGATGTACTGACCTGCGGTGACATGTGATGCTACTGCTTTCCCGCTTCCCTGTGTTCTGGTGTGTAATTGTGGTCTAGGATTGCTTTCCCAGTTGTATCCTGAGTTTCCTAGTTTCCTAATCACTCAAAAGATTTCCCTATTAAATTGTTTTGGAAGACAGTGATGAATAGTTCGTTCTCTGTTTTTTCTTTGGTTACCAGGTTAAAGTTTGCCTTTCCTAGTCTGTAGTCCTGCACCCAGCAGGCATTCAGAGCTTGTCTCCTTGAAGCTACAGGACTTCTTGCACTCCATAGTATTATGGGCTACGTGTGGTAGGACTTGAGTGTGTTTTACACTGCTTAGAGTTCCAAACTCTGGATTTGTGCTTGGTATTCCTCTTAAATAATGAGTTGGATATATTTGTTATGAGGTGAACTCACTTCCTTGAGGCAGAAAACCTCCAGGAATATACTGAAAATGTTGATCCAACACCCCCATACTGGGTGTCATGTAAGTGCAGGCATTCCCAACCTCCTCCATCCACATCAATGCCAGAACCAAAGTCTGAATCAGTCTATTGAGGGCAAGTGTGACGTAATGACTTGGACTAGAATGAGTATGATTTAGAAAATCTCTAAGAAAGCAGTGACATCGAGGGGCATGGGAGGACAAAACTCCCAAAACACGTTGTTCAGCGTTTCTCTGAAGCTGTTTGATCTCCTTTGGATATGGAAATGGGAGTTGATCCTCCTAGTGCCAAGGAAGACAGAAAACATCCCAAGCGCTTGTACAATAAATAGATAAACGTGAAGTTGCTTTGTAATTTTGTAACTTTTTAAATATCTAGATCATCCTCACATTAAAGAAGGGAACATCACAGAATAGTTCTTAAATTGTAATTAACTTTGGGAAGTTACAATTTGAAATATAGAGAAGGGCAAAGTCAGAGTGTATAAAGTTGAAGGGCAGGTTTCAGGGAGTTTTTATCAGGTCAACTGGGAACCAGAGGTCTCTTGTTAATCCAGTCAGAGCTTTCAATGCCTTATTATCTACACTACCTGTATAGCAGTCAGGCCCACCAGGTGTGCGCTGAGATTTGTTTGGCATTTTTCCAAATGACCAGGATTTTTTTCAGGTGCGACTGGTGTTCATGGGCGAAAGGGGAGTTGCCGCGCCACCCTCATGGACGAGGCAAGAACAAGAAAAATAAACACGGAGCTGCAAAAAAGAAATGACTGCTCTGAGGCGGTGTGCTGAATCTTCTGGGGAACTCTAGTGAACTTTGCAGATGTCCTACTGCACAAGCACCAGCTCAGCGAGCAAGCACATGTTACAGCAATGACATCACATGAGAGGGAGTGCTGAATTAGAATGGCATGGATCCAGTTGCTTTTGGGGCACATAAAGAGTTGCCCTGGGAGGAATTACAAAACTCCATGAACTTCAGTGGCTGGGGGTGGGGCAGGTCGATGAGGACAAGTTGGGAGTGGGTGGCAACAATTTGTTGATTATCACAGAGAGTCAGACTGTAGGAGCAGGGGGCTTCTGACCTGGCAGTAACACGTGTTTAGTACTGCATTTGGTTTCACTTTGGAAAAAACATTATGGAGCTTAATACACAGAGTGCTCCTTAGCTCAACTGCAGAGGCTCAAGAGAAGGAAGGAACCAGCTGTGGACAACAATTGCACTGGTAGGCTAAGAGGTAAGTGTGAAGTTAAGCCTCTGCATCAGGTCCTTCGTCATAGCCCCGCCCCCACCCTACACCCTTCCTGCTTTAGGAGCTACAGAGGAAATGGGGAGGAGATGGGTCCGTTATGCCTGTATCGTGGCAGACAAAGGCTCATAATGAACTTGGGAGGGTGAGTGAGTGAAAAGAAGGATGGGTGGATGGATGGATGGAATGATGGATGGAAAGATGTACGGATGAATGAGTGAAAAGATGGATGGAAGAATGGAAGAATGAAAGGAAGAGAGGGTGTATGAGTGAAAGGGAGAGAGGCTGTAAGAGTGAACGGATGGATCGATGGATGATGAGAGAAAGGATGGATGGAAGAATGAGTCGAAGTGTAAAAGGCTGGATGAGTGGATGAATGGATGGAGTAAAATATGGATGGATGAGCAAAAGGATGGATGAGTAAAAGGATGGATGAAAGGATGGATGAGTAAAAACAATGGATGGATGAGTGAAAGGCAGCGTAGATTGATGTCTGGATGAACGGATGGATGGATGGGTTAAAGGTTTAAACCGATGAATGGATGAACAGATGAGTAGATGACTGAGTGAAAGGATGAATGGATGAGTTAAAGGGTAAATGGATGGATGTATGAATGGATGGATGGGACAAAGTGTGGATGGGACGAAGTGTCCATGGGACCATGGGTGGATGGATGAGTGCAAGGATGGATAGCTGAGTTAAAGGGTGGATAGATAAATGAGCCAAAGGGAGTATAAGGGACGGATGGAGACAAAGGATGGATAGATGAAGCGAAAGGGTGGATGGATGCGAAAAGATGGATGGATGGATTATTGAAAGGGGGTGGATAAATGAAAGGATGGATGATCGAGTGGATGGATTGGTTTGATGGATGGGTGTCCTGGACAGGTGATGACTCTACTTTATGGGCTCCACAGTTACACTACACAATCCTTGTTATATGGTGGGTAGACTTCTGGTGGGTCGTAAAAGTCCAAGCAGTAAGTAAAGATGTCTTTAAATGTTTTATTTATCTTCTCACATTTACTGTGCTTCAAAGTCAAAGGTCAAATTTTGGCACGATCTTCTGCTGCTATTTTTTTTTAACATTGGGACTGGTATTCACAAATTCCTCTCACTTTGCAGTTAGGGAAAGAAAAGTGAAGTGAATTATGTGACAGTCGTGCTTGGGTACATGAAGTATGAAAAGAAAGGCTGTCAAATGTAATTTTTCCAAACACACAACAGAATGTAAATACCTGTAAATTAAATGTACACATTCAGCAGTTAGAAAAACAAAATTAAGCACATTTGTTTTGTAATTCTTAAGTGTAATGGGAATAAAGATTTGAATACAATCAGAACAAATTAATACACCTTACTTGTAAATGCAAAATAATAAATATTCACTGAAACCCGGTTTCCACACATTATAAATTGTGTACAATATAGTTTTAGCAGTAAACCTTTATGTCTTTGCAAATTTAGTGGCCATTTCAATAGAAAATGTTATGTCTCTAAATGACAATAAGCTATTAAAAAATGCTTTGGTTACATTTCAAAAATAGCTCGTCTCATTAAAGCTAGGTTGGTCGCAAACGTTTGTCGTACTCAAAAAAGGGTCTTGGTTCAAAAACGTTTGGGAAGCACTGGTCAAGAACTAGAACATCCCTATTACTCATATTTTGTCTAACATGAATCCCATGGACTGGTATGCACAACTTAATAAACAAACTTTCTGACTGACCTAACGCAGCATGTTGGCTTTTGTAGATACAGATATTGTGTTTATGCTAACGCAGCATGTTGGCTTTTGTAGATACAGATATTGTGTTTATGCTAATGCTTTTTCATATTAAATATATAAAACTGTACCAGAGATCCTTCACACACTCTGAGATGGTCTACTGTTTTCTGATGTCATAAATAATTGCTTTATGTAGAGATTTATGAACCTACTTAGAGGGCAAGGGTACTTTAAAGAATTGAATGGGGGGGCAAAAACAATAATGAAAGGGAAAAGGCCAAGATCCGTATGAAGACAATAAAGAGGATCTAAAAGGGAGGGAGAGAATTGGCAATCTAGCTAATTTAGGTACGTATAAATTGTAATTGTGCCAAGCCTAAAGATGTTGAGAGACACACTTTTGCACAGAATGAATCATATCCAGGAAGAACAAAGTTAAAGAATGCGAAGTAGGCAAAACAACGTTATACCTCTAACAAACTATGGCTCTCTTTTGTCTAACCTAAAGTTCCCATATGTCCCCACACAAATCTCCCTCTAACTGAATAAGCAGGAGGTTAAAAGAAAGTTTGTGTTCTAGTGGGAATAGAGAAGAAAGAATTCAACAGCTAAGTTCTGCCTGAAGAGATTGAGCACATAATGAACATGCCAGGCCACAGAAAGGTAACAAGACTTATATCAAGGTTTCATATTATGGAGCTACCTTGAAATCAGCAATATGTTTGCCTTTGCCTGACCCAAACAAAAAGCAAGGACATCAAATTGCAAGTAGATATAAATCAGGAACGCACTATGCCAATGGAGGAAAATCAGCCATATTTACTTTTTTTCTGCCATGGTTTCAAATGTGTCCCACACAAAGTTGCTGAGTCTTACATTTGGGAAGAAGATCTCAGCAGAAAGTCACCTAAGCCCACAAATGTGTCTAGAACTATTGCCAGCAAATGTGTGGATAGGAAATGTATCCCTGGCATGAGAGTATGTTCTCCTCCCACATATGTAGCCATCCTAAATTATTGAGTGATATTTTCAAGTAAACCAATACAGTAGTTCCTTTGCATTTGTTTAAACAGAAACTCAGAAAAAACTTCAGGGGGCAATAAATCAATTAAGCCAGAGCTGAACTTGTCAAGTAGCCCAATTTCTGACAAACCGTACAATATAAAGATGACATATAGTAGGACTTATTACAAAAACTGAAACACAAATGTTTCTAGTAGAAGAAAGAATCTTTTTTTATAAGGAGATCATATAACCAAAAAATGATGGTACGGTGCAATGCTCTGATGTGCAAGCATGCAAACAGTGTGACAAAGCTGAAGCACAAATGGAGAGAAATCTCAATGGCTGTAATAAATTTCAATAGTAAGAGCCCCAGGAGATTGTTCATTGTTAGGTGTCTAGAAATGGCCCCGGATGGAGGCAGTATAACACTTAAAAGAGAGTAGCATATTGATATTTCGATACAAAATTGATTTATATAGGGTCTTCATCAAGACAAAGACAAATAAATTTAGGGGCAGCATTACAACCCTATAAGGGAAACATAAAAATTGGAAAACTTGGGTATTGTCACATCATTTGTGCCTTGCCATACTTACCCTTGCTGTGAAACATTGCATCCTTTACATGGGTAGTCGCTCACAGTGTGAACTTCGCCAGAAATGGTGGGTTTCAGTCACCATTTTCAGCAGAAATACCTTCAGACATTGGCAGGGCAGATGATGAAGCTGGGAGTTTCCATCACTAGCATAGCTGCCATTCCCCTTTCTCTAAATGTGGCGGAAAGTCTATCAGAGGCCTGGTAAATTAGCTAGTTTCAGTGGAGATCCTATATTTCCAGCCTCCCAACAGTGTGTTTATAGAGGCCCCTTGTTATCAAATAAGGGTTACCGTCAAAGGCACATAATCTGGCTGGTGCAGGAGTTTTGTCCCAAGGAGTCATGTCTAGAGTTTGCCACAGATGCAGTATGATTTTCTTCTTTAAATCTGATTGGGTCAAACCACGCGCCAGGAACAGTTTTGGTGAAGCAATGCCTGCTAGATCGCAATGCCATGGCGGAACTGCCAGCATTTTCTTGCATTCAAAGAAAACCCCCCACTCTGTAGATTTGTTTTTTGAACATTAAAAATCAATGTCCCTAACAAGCTAGGAGATTTATTTTAGGGCATGGTTGACATTGATTGCTTGCTGACACAAACCACTATACATGGTGGTCCTGGACAGGTAAACAAATATATGCAGGAGAACTAACAGCAGGATGGATGTGGCAGCTGCCAATTGTTGGTGGATGTCCTATTATCCCCGGCTCTAAATGATCTCCATTGGTCTTATGTTAGCAATTATAATTGTTTTTGATGCAGAAATGCTTGGAGTTGAAGCAACCTGGAAGTTGTATCCAAGCTGAGCCTCCAGAATTCAGATACACTGTACAGTAGCCAACTCTGAAAACTAGACATCTAGTAAACAAGCACTAGCAAAGCCAATAGCTTTTGCCTTTAAAAAGGAAGGGCCCACCTATTCATTTTACCGATGCTCATTTCCCCTGGTGCTCACACCCACAATTCTTTTTTTCTGTTCTGAAGTGGCAATTACATTAAAACGGCAAAATAAAAAAGCCAAAATGGCTGCCAGTGAGTCACAACTGATGCACATACAAGGCGGCCACTTCAATACAGTAAGGTAGAAATAAAGTGTGCAGGACCACCAAAAAGAGATGCGAGAGGCCAGGTAGTCTTTAGCGGTGGCTGGGCTATTCAAAATTCAAAAAATAAAACTAAAGAAAGGACTGCACAGGGAAAAAATGTATGAGCTGGTGTTGTGGGGAGCATATAGAGCATGGGATGGTGGTACATGGGGGGAAGAAGAGGTTTAAAAACAATTCTTAAAATGGGTTAGGGTCCAGGATCACAATGGATGAACTGGGGAGGTGGGGTCAAGGTAGAAAAAGATCGCTGGAGCCAGGGCGGTAGGTAGAAGAGGGAGATGGGGGAGAGAGTAATAAAAGAAGACATGCACTCCCATGGAGTACTGAATGAAAAATAGCAGTTCCATTAAGTCAACCATTGGAAAGATACAATTCATCTGACTCGAAGCAATGCAAAGAAGAAATGCTTAATGGGCTGGACAGCCAGAAGAAAAGGGAGAAAAGCAATTGAATAAAAAGCAGGGAAACTGAGATAGACAAGAAAGCCATCAAATCATGTACAACGTGCTGAGAAAATGCCTGCTCTACATACTGTATTGTAGACAACAGATTTTTAATAACAGACATTTTATAGGTGAAACCTAGAAAATCTCTTAGCGGGGCAAAAAGGTTAGCTTGCATTTGTAGGGTGTTATAATTAGGCACTGGGAGAACTGTCACAGCCTACATCAAGGGAACTACCTTTGTTTCCTCCCGGCCTACTAATAAGATTCTCTACACAAATAGTAATTGTCAAATCGTGGTAAACCACTATAAAATTCCCCCTTCTGTGAGACGCACCTATTTCACTCAATATTACCCACTGTATTTATTCATAAAAAACACAACTACGAATCACGGAAATGCAACTGCAACTGTGAAAACATAGGAAGGCAAACCAGGCTCAGCCCCAATTTCTTAAGGAAAGAAATCTTGCATAACCTCACATCAGTGACCACACTTAAGGGTATGCCTTTCTCTGTCAAAGCCTTGCTATCTCCTAAGGATGTCATAGCGCCATGATCTAAAAAAAAAAACGAATACCACTTTACTATATAAATGAGAAGGGAAATATCTTCAATTGCTGTGGGAGAGCGTTGGGTAAACCAAGTGCTAGTTTTGTTAAAGTGTTTTGGAATAAAATGCGAAAACACGCCTTCCTTTCTCCATGATTTGAATGTAATTAGTTGTGTTAGTTAACACTGAGTGAAGTAAATTTGTCACACAAGGTAAAGGTTTTTGACTTTTTTTCTATTTCTATGTTATACTTGACAGGTACCGACATAGTTTAAGGTTTTTGACATTTTGATTATCTGTAATCTTCTACTTAACAAGACGACATAGTTTAGGAATTACATATTTTTAAAATCTTAACGAAATCTAAGACTGCCAGCAGTGATTTGTGCAATTAGGCAATCATACATTGTACTTGTTCGATCACCAAACTCACAGTGGTCTTTCAGGATAAGTATGCCGTATCAGTATGCTTGGTAGCATGTACAAAAAACTCATTGTCCCTTTTCAAACTAGAAGGCATTTTTCAGTGTTGCTTCTTCAAGATCAAATTAGGACGGCCATTTTGAAATATCCAAATTGTATGACATGTTTCGGAAGTTGCATGTCCAGCCACTTTTGGCACAAAATGTTTCTTGTGCCCAGCTTAGACTCAACATGGAGGAGGGCGCAGGTCTCTGCTAAATCAGAAAATAGGATACAAGAAGGACAGTCACTAAATATTGTGGGTTAAGTCTGCTTCTTATACGTTTCTGACTCAACCCTACATTAAAGGGGTTTTTACAAGGATTTAGGGATGAGCCCAGATTAGGGCTCTTGTGAAGATGCAGGGGAAAATACATTAATGTGTATAAAGGCAAAGAGGAAAAAACCTCTGCCAGCTTATTGATAGAGGAAATCTACTTGGGGTGCTACTCTAGGAGGCTCTGATGGGAAAGTGCCCTCGAGGGAGGAAATGGGCATCAGGAGGACTGTATTGGTGGCCAACCTCAGCGTCCTCAGTGGAATTTGTCATAATATTTAGAATCCACTTGATGGTAACTGCTGTCAGACCGACCCCTGCCTGCTGACCACATATGGCTGTCAAGTTTAAAGAACCAACTGTATCGCCTAGTTGTGGAGCATTATCCAACAGTAGATACAAAATGG
The DNA here is from genome assembly GCF_964263255.1 of Lissotriton vulgaris. Lineage (NCBI taxonomy): Eukaryota > Metazoa > Chordata > Amphibia > Caudata > Salamandridae > Lissotriton > Lissotriton vulgaris. The sequence continues at coordinate 1,532,040,597 of NC_141685.1, forward strand.
GGGCCATCTGTTCAAGGATTCTCCTGCAGATAACTCATGATTTTCAAAGCAAAAGAAATGCTGTCATCCCCTGAAGTTACCAAAGTTGGACAATGATTGCGTTGAATGTTTACATCGCAGACCTTCAAACATGTCTGTTTTACTTTCACTGAACTTCACTTGAATATGCCCTTCTGCTTTTTACCATGCTAGCAACAGCTACTCTTTTGAACGATACACAAATAACATGTGAATGGAACACAAGCCTTTCCACTATGAATGAAAAAGGCAGGTGCTCTCTACTTGTTATTCACACACACACTCACGCTCTCTGCAGGCAAAGGATCTAGAACAGTAAAATGTAGAGATTTTAAGGTCTTACTTTTCTATGCTTTTTTGGCTACGAAGTTGGTTCATTTCCAATGTACATTCGCGGGCCAACTCATTGGTGTTTTTTCCTTCACACAGAAGAGTGAGGTCCTTCTCCTCTTTGATGGGAACACTGGTTAATGCAGTATTTTCCTCTTCTTCAGTTCTTAGTTGAGAATTGATCGAGGACTTAAATATGGATTGAACATGTCTATCGCTGCTCCTCGATTCAGAAGTACATCGTTTATTTTCCTCCTTAGAAATTAAGTTAGCACGATTCTGAGGATTGTCAATTGAAGTTTCCTGTGAGGGATCTCGCGGAGATTCTGATTCCAAACTTTCATTTACATTCAGAATCCCATACTCATGTGAATAGCGGTGTTCATTACTAAGTTTCATAATTTCATCAAAATACCTACATTGGATCTTGGCGACTTCCAGAGATGAACAGACAACTCTAAAGAAAAGAAAAAAGAAAAAAAATGTTTAGTGGTATATTTTGTTTCTGTATGACAAATTTCACATTATAGGTGTTTTCAAAAAGTGAACTGAGGAGATGAGATCAACGTCATGGGAATTTACATTGTTCCTAAGATGCCTTAACATTCTTTACCCTCCGAATTAAATACAACAGCAATTTTACTTTCCCAAAAAGCAATCTACTTGTGTTTCTATATATTACTGTCCAGTTTACAGTTAGTAGTACCTAGTATAGGATAGGGAATTAACTGCAGAGTCGGCTGCTGTAAGTTGGTCTCTGCAGTCCCGCCAATAAGGGGAAAGATTTGTACCTGGATTAAATAATATTATTTGTGATTGCTGCTGCATTCCTTATTAAAATTGTATCAGCTACCAAAATGATTAAATGCCTTTTGAAAGATCAGGGTAATTTATAAATGTGTCCAGCACTTTGGACGGGATTCAAGGCTAGGTCTGTTTATTTTAAGCATGGGCGAATTTTGCGAATCTCGCGTTTGCGAATTTTGCGGATTTGCGAACTCGCAATCCGCAAAATCCGCGAATTCTCGCGAATTTGCGGATTTTTTTTTGTGTTTGCGCGGGTTTCTGCCAGTTCGCGAGGGTTTTGTACAATTTCGCAAACGCGAACGTACCTATCGGGTCGCAAGTTTTGCGAACTTGTTGTTTCTACGTGTCCAGCCTGTTTGGGACACTCTTCTTCATCACTGCCACTCTCTGTCACCACTGCCACTCTCTGACTACTCATGCCACCCTCTGGCCCACCCATGCCACCCTCTGTTTCATCACAGCACCCTCTGGTTGTCCAGTCAGTGTACATTATTGTGGCAAAGCAAAGCACACATTCCCTGCCTCAAGTGACCTGAATTAATTTGGGGCTGATTAATGTGTCACAGAATATTTTTTAGCTGGCACCTGCTTCCTTAGTGCTTCCTGATTAGCGATCTTTTGCACTTGCTAAGTGCTTTCATTGTTGCAAAATTAGTTACAACACCTGCCCTACCCCAACTGACAATAATGAATTAGGGGCTGATTAATGGATTTGAACTTCCAGCCTGGCTCCTGCTTGTCTCCCTTAGCTGTAATTCAGGACCTTTGTGGCATATGTGTAACTATTCTGAGGTTCAGAGCAGGGTCACATAATAGTTGCAACTGGCAACTGAACTCGGGAGGGGCCCCTCAGGAAGCACTACAGGAAATGGCTACTAATGATGAGCCTGAACTTTTGAACCTGGTAAGTAGTTTCAGTTTTGCTAAGATCGTATTTCTGCAATTTAGCGCTTATTCGCGGGGCGCGAAGTTGTACTGGGAAGCCGCGAACTCACGCGAACAGTGCGAGCAAGCCATAAAATCCGCTGCTCGCGGATTTGCGGAAGATTCGCGAATCTCGCGGATTGCGAATTTACCGAAAATCCGCGAGCGAAACGGATTTTCCGCCCATGCTTAGTTTATTTACAGAATGACTGCACAGAAGATTGGACAAATACTTAATTGCAGGGGCAAGCAGTTTATGCTCCCAATTTGCTATTACACAACTTCAGAAAAAGGGGAAATTTCTACTTAACTGAATGCCAAAACCTCTTATCTATAAAGGAAAATCCAAAATCCCTCAAATGATGTCAAACAGCCACCTTTAAAGTAATCGCAAGTTAAGTAAAGAAAGCCAACGCTTATGCCTGTTCACATCTTTGCCCAATGCGAGAAATTCACTAGATGTTTGTACTTTGAGCATTGTTGTTCCTGCCGAACGACATATCTGCACTGTAGTACCTAATTAAACAGCACTGTAGTTGTAGGTGGGCACATGTCTGTCAGCAGGTTGGGAAATAGAGCAAGGGTACGGGAGGCACCCCCTATTAGGGAAAAGAAAGCACCATTCACCGGAGGGCAAAAACCAGCATTGAGAGACAGTGTCTGCCACGTGGTGAAATGTCCACAAATCGTTTCACCATGCTTGTGAAAGGTGGTAGCCTCTGATTTATTGTGGTAGTATTCTTAAGCCTCACTTGCCAGTCAGTACGTGCTGACATTTTGGAAGTAACACTTTGCCGTGTGAGTGACATAGATTAAAAAAGGTGCCCAACCCTGAGATAATACAAGTCTTTCTCTTTCACTGGAAAGTCAACATCCATTCACATCTTGACGAAGGGAGACGACAGAGTGCATCAATCCAACATACATATTACTGGGAAAGTGAGTAGGTGCACTGCAAGAGAGCCAAGAGTCCTAGTCTGGATGTGGTTCATCTAATCAGTTCACTCCTTTCTTCACAACCAGGAATGAGAAGTGAGGAGTTTCTCAGGCTGTTTTTGTCTCTTGCCATTTGTCCTGTAGAGGGAACCAGATGAACCTTACGCTAGGCATCCCACTACAACTACATGCATTGAACTAATGCAGTGAATGGATGACCTAGAGAGAACAGACCAACGTCAACTGGAATTTAAAGACTTGTCTGTGGTTTCATACACAGACAGCTTTATAATGTAAAAGGGGGTTGTAAAGGGCTTAAATCCTGACTGCACTAATATCTGTCAAGACTTGCAAAACGGATAAATACAGCCTCATTCCCAAACAGCAAAACTGAAGGGTTTCTTTGAAACTTCAGGACAATTGATGAATGCATGAGGTACAAGATAACATTGTGTAGAGACATTAGATAGCACGGTTCTTCAGGGTATCACATGAAATTGAAGACCACAGGCATGTTGAAAGGAACTGAATTATTGATTGATGATTTTGTGAATAAATAAAAGAAACACAGAATTTATTATTGAGGAGAGCTGCAGGTTCGGAAGCAGGCCATACCATTCACACTAATATGCATGCTGTTTTTTCGTGTACCTCTTGTCACCTACGAACAAAACTAGCAAGAAACATGCAATTTTGAAATGCACTAGAGTGAAACCAAGAGGAGGTGAAAGAGCATGGAAGACCAAAAGGTCACTTACCTGTAACTTATTTCTCCAGTGGTGGCATCTTTCGTGTTTGTACATACTTACTCAAAGATTCACAACATCAAGTTTGGACATTTTGTAAACATAGATAAACTGGCTTAAATCTATTTTTCTTACAAGCAATACCTGAATCGTTACAACAATCAATGATTTGAATACCCCTACAGTTACAGGTAAGTAATTTTTTCCTACAAAATCCTTGATTTTCATTAACCGATTAACAGATTATCTGAAAGTAATTACTCTGGGTGCTGTGAAGTGAGGCAATCTTCAAAAAGATTTTTCAGAATTGCTTGGCTGAATTTCGTTTCAATTTTTCCAACCACATCATGACCGTAATGCTTATAAAAGTGTGCAAGGACCTCCATGTTGTTACTTTGCAGATGTTTCAACAACTGATGGGCTGTTTTGCCCTATCAAGCACTTGGAAAATAACTGCGAGTTGCACCAAATAAAGAACAATTCCCATTTAGCTATACTCAGCTCAGATATGGGACTTGGGGCTAGATGTAGGTAATTCCCATTTACAGACTCTTAAATACCGAATTTTACAGAATCGGTATTAACCCTTTCGATGCTGATGACGAGCTCAGCTCGTCATCACCCACGGGTGTCGTGTGCTGATGACGAGGTGAGCTCGTCATGGAAACAGCAAAATGGTAATTCCCAGCACAGGAGGGGGAAAACGCCTAGCAGCCAAGGTGTTAAGAGTCTGTAAATGGGAAGGGGGCAGATTTAGGTAATTCCGAATTTAGGAATAACGAATCTGCAAGATTCGGTATTTACCAATTCGGTAAATACCGAATCGGTATTGCCCATTGATTCCTATGGGCCTTGAAGCCCATAGGAATCAATGGGAAATACCGATTCGGTATTTACCGAATCGGTAAATACCGAATCCTGCAAGGGTGCAGGGGGTGTCACTTTGACACCCTCTAGCACCCCAAGTACAGGCTTGTGTGACATGTGGCACACATACATGCCCTAAGGGCATGTCTGTGTGTCACATGGCACAGGTGTGCAGGCACAGGTGTGCATGCACAGATATGCATGCACACCTGAACTCGGTATTTTACCACACAATAGGATTGTGTGGTAAAATACCGACTCTTAAGGGCCTGTGGCACTCTTAGGAGTGTCAGCTACATATGGATTTACCGATTCGGTAAATATACAGATTCAGTATTTTACCGAATCGGTATATTTACCGAATCGGTAAAATTTCCGAATCAGTAAAATTACCGATTCGGTAGGCCCCCTACATCTGAAAAGCCTAATACCGGTCGGAAACGGCCGAAATCGGCCGTGTCCGACCGGTATTAGGGCTCCTACATCTGGCCCCAGGTCTTTAATTACAAGGGAAGAGGTGTGGCGCCAAGGCCAGGGCGACTGACGCTAGAATCTGGGGCTCACAGTTCAATCCCCGGCACAGGCGGCCGGTCAGCCCAGCACCATGTGACTCTGGGCAATAGCTTGCTTAATCTTCCAGACGGCCCCCAGCGCCTCGATGTCTTCGGGTAGCTGTTCGCGCTTTACAAATACTGGATATACATTTATTTACATACCCAAATACAACTTTTGTTGGGGGGGCGGAGCTAGCCGGCGTCAATGGTGGACGCGTAAGAGCGAAGCTCCGAGCCAGCGCCAGCAATTATCCGGCATAGATCCTTTTCCAGCGGTGGATACTGAGCAAGACCGGCAGAAATCGCCGCCTCTGCCCCTAACTGACCTCCGGCTGAAGTTTGGGCGAGAAACGGACTTGGGAACCCTCATTTTGCCCGTCCACTCTGCAGGCGCCGGACCAGGCCCGGATCCCCGGCCTTTCCTGGACGACGGGGCCGAGCTACGTCACCCGACGTGCGGCCGCGCCGAGCGGGCGACTCGGGGTCAGCCGGAGCCCGGTGGGGGCTGACCTTTTAGCTGCCCCATACTCCTGGACCACGCACCGGAGGTGCAATACAAGACTTTGGGGGCGACAGGAGCAGCGGGGGAGGCGCCGGTCCAGCTACGAGGCCGCTGGCGGACCGCGTGGCAACTGCGGAGCCCCCTGAAGGTACGCTTGTCCCTGGCCCCTGACAGACAGACATTGCCACAGCATAGGGGCGCAGCGCGTCGACTGGGGAGAGAGAGCCCTCTGAGTGCTGCGACCCCCCCCACAAGAGCTGAGCTTCGACACTGCCCTGAGCAGTACTGGTGGGACTGGAGGGTGGACTACCGGCCGCTGCTATCAAGGCCTGCGGACACACGTGGCTCCAACGGGTCCCGGCGGGACACTCGCACTACATAGCCTGGACTACTGAACCCCTGAAACTGCTCGCAACCAGCGAGGGGGCACGCACAGCGCACTAGTATCCAGCAGTGCCTTCACTCACGTGGAGCCCAGCCTTCCCTGAAAACATAACTATGGGCAAGGGAGACAGAACGCAGACGAAACTGTCGTTCGATCAACGACGACATAAGGAGCCAGAACAGCCGATTGCCCAGTCTCCGGGCGCGGCTAGCGACCCGGGTGCCTCACTGTGTGCGGAAATAAAAGGGATGCTTACTACTATGGAGAAGGGCCTGCAGGAGGGCATGTCAGCCATTGGCAACAAGATTGATGCGTTGGCATATAGGATGGACCGTATGACGGAAAGGGTAGACAAGCATGCGGAGCGGCTGGACATGGCGGAGCGCCGATTGACAGAGGCGGAGGGGGCGCAATCGGAGTGGGACGCCGACCGTAAACAATTTGGAAGACTGCTTCAGGTAATCCAGGAGAAGTCGGAGGACTTGGAGGCACGTTCTCGGCACTCCAACATCCGCGTAACGGGAGTTGCCGAGTCGACCCAAACGGGCAAAATGGAACTGTTTGTCGAGAAGCTCCTGAAGACGCTACTGGGGGATGACACCTTTTCGCCAATGTTTATAGTTGAGCGCTCCCATCGCACCCTCAGACCAAAGCCTCCCCCGGGCACCAACCCTAGGCCGATCATAGCGAAATTGTTAAATTACAGGGACAGGGACGCAGCCCTCCGAGCTGCCCGTGAGAAGGGGAAACTACAGTACGAGGGAATGGACATATCGCTATACCCCGATTTCACCTCAAAAGTGCAGGAGGAGAGACGAAGATTTGTCCCGTACAAACAGCAACTTAGAGACCTTGGCTTGGACTACACCATGTTATACCCAGCGAGGCTGCGCATCAACAGGCAGGGACATTCGCATTTTTTCACTGATCCCAAAGAACTGCAAAAATCCCTGAAGGTGTGGATGAGAGAGAACCGGGGGAGCCCGGAGACAAGTATGGCGGAGCGGACCAGTAATGAGGACCTTGAGGAACAGGACTGATGAGAAGGGGGGTATCCATGGCACTTCATGGAGAAACTACTGCTTGCGCACCCCCGGACCCCCTCCTTGGGGTGGTGGACGACGCCCTCACGGACCAATCTACTGCAGTCGCTGGACTATCGTATGCTGTACTGTGGGTGAGATCTGCACGTTTTGAGTTGGTACCACTGTGGGGTTGCGCTTACACTACTGCAATTACCCTAAGCAGGAAATGGCTCCCAGGTGCCCAACGCAAGGGGGAATAGAGATGATGGGGGTCGGGGGGAGGGGGGGTGAGGACCCAGACCTGTTGGTAGAATACTGTGCTTACCAATCACTGCTAACCTCTACTAACGGGGCGCTGGCGAAGGGGCAGTCTATAGACATTGTACGGAAGTCCCGGAAGGAAAGTGGACAACAAAAGGACTAATTAGGCTACCTATGCCCCAGCGCTTTCAGCGGTTACGGCTCGGATTGAGCCTGTTTGGGGACTTGTTGCATGGGTTTGACAGTGGGTGGGGGGGAGGGACACTGGGGATTCGGTCACACCAGGTTGGGGTTGGTTGACTGTGGGAGGTGGGGGGATGCGGAAGTTATGGGTCCAGGTATGTTCGGGGGGGGGGGGGTTCTTAGTGTGCTCTGAAATGTTACATCCCACAGAGGTGCTTGGCAGTTACTGTATACGACGGATGGCGGTACCTATACTTGAAATGCACATGAAGTATTGCTACACTGTAAATGGCTGACACACCACACGAAGATTTAATGAGTGACACAGAGACCTTTAAGGCTCTGACATGGAACGTGAGGGGATTGAATGACTATCGTAAACTCCGCAAGGTACTGCACTACCTCCAACGACATCACATAGACCTGGCACTGTTGTAAGAAACGCACTTACCCAACACCAGTAAGATGCTTACACATAGGGGTCTCCAGGGTAACTCCACTTATGCAGGCTTCACCACACATGCTAGGGGTGTTCTCACCTGGGTCAACCCAAAATCAAAATTGTCCCTCACACTGTTGAGAGCAGATCCGGAAGGAAGGTTTGTGCTAAGCAAATGTACGGGCAAGGGGCAAAATCTGCTGGTCATGAACGTATACGGCACGAATTACGACTCCCCTGACTTTTACGCGGCAGTAGCAGGACACTGTACTGAGTGGTCCTCAGACAGAATGCTGTGGGGGGGAGACTTTAACTTCATTTTTAGCCCAGAACTGGATAGATCGGCGGGTCCACCCCGACGCCCGGCAGCAGCCGCGCAACAAATGCAAGCTGAAATGATGAGACTGGGGCTGGTGGATGTCTGGAGGGAAAGACACCGGGATAGAGGGGGATACACACACTACTCTGCGTACCACAATATACACACCAGAATTGACTATTGGTTGTCCACACTCCCACTACTGGCGACTGTGAGGGGCTGTAGGGTGCTCCCCCGTACACTATCGGACCACTCCCCTATATTGTTGGTACTCAACACCCACAGGCAGAGGATACCCCCGTTCACGTGGCGCTTCCCACCATATTCACTGATGGATGAGACGTTTAGGGCCGAACTAGGGGAAGAAATAGATATGTTTTTCGCTTCTAACCTAGGCACAGTGGACAGCTTCGGGACGATATGGGAGACATTTAAGGTCTACGTCAGGGGGATAGTCATGGCTAAACATTCCAGTGTCCTGAAAGCCATTAGACACAGACTGACATACCTTGAGGGGCAAATAGCAGAGTGTGAAAGGCAACATCTGGCGGGCTCAACCCCCACAGGAGATGGGACCCTGCAGGAGCTCCTGAAAGAGTTCCACGAGGAGGCAGACAGAGAAGTTCGGCACCTAGGAAAGTATGCGACGGCGCGCACTTATGGTGAGGGAGACCGGCCAGGCTCGCTTCTAGCCCGGATAATGAAGGGCGCCAGGCGAAGGCAGGTAGTCACAGAATTGCAATCGGCAGGGGGAGCGGTGCTAACAGCGGAGGAGGACATTCTCGCGGAATTCAAGGGATTTTACGCGGAGCTATAAACGAACAAGATTTCCGGGGTAGAGGATCAAATTGACAATTACTTAAGCTATATCAAGATGCCGTTCCTCGAGAACTGGCAGAGGGATTTCTTGATGTCCCCCATACTCCGGGAGGAGATATCAGACGCGCTGGATGGTATGAGGTCTGAAAGTGCCCCCGGGACTGACGGATTAACTGTGACCTTCTACAAGGCGTACAAAGATAAGCTATAGCCCTACCTCTCCACCCTCTTTGACGAAATCTGTGAGGAAGGCGCCATGCCGCCCTCTATGAGAGAGGCACTTATTGTAACAATATTGAAACCGGGCAAACAGCATGACCTTCCAGGCTCATACCGCCCCCTGTCACTTCTCAACGTGGATGCCAGGCTCTATGCTAAGGTGCTGGCGGCCAGGTTGGCACTTGTGGCCCCTGAGTTGGTGGCCCCAGAGCAAGCGGGATTTATTCCAGCTCGGAATCTCACATACAACATCCGCACAGTGATGGGTGCCATGCAGCACACCAAGCATGACGCCATGGCCATCGCAGTCTTCCTAGACATGGAGAAGGCGTTCGACTCCGTGGAGTGGGCATTCATGCGCAGAGTACTTAAGAAGTTGGGACTTGGAGACCTATTCCTCCAACTCCTTGGCGCGCTTTACTATAAACCCACTGCGTGAGTTAGGCTGGGCGATGCAGTCTCGGAGCCGTTTGTCATCAGCAGAGGCACAAGATAGGGATGCCCCCTCTCGCCACTACTTTACGCTCTGGTGGCGGAGCCTCTGGCCTGCGCGATTCGGGAGTACCACTCTTATGAAGCTATCAACTACCCCACCTACAAGATTGGTATATCCACGTACGCGGACGACACCCTGCTATACGTCAGAGATCTGGTGAATAATCTCTCATCGGTTCTGAGGGAGGTTGTACGTTTTGGAGCGCTCTCGGGGCTGAAAGTCAATTGGTCTAAGTCAGTGGCGTTTCCCCTGACCCCTGTCACCGAACCTTTCGAGATGGAATACCCGCTCCAATGGTCCACAGAACCGATAAGGTATCTGGGCATAATGCTACACACGGATCCCGAAATTATGCTGAGGGAAAATTACGGAGCTGCCTATAGCAAACTCGCAGATGACGTTGAACTCTGGATTAAGCTCCCGCTGTCATTGATGGGGCGAATTGCTATGATGAAAATGGTGGTCCTGCCGAGGTTTTTGTTTCTCTTTAATAATATCCCGATTGTCCTCTCTAAAGCCTTCTTCACAACCATAGACAAACTTCTTGTACGACTGGCCTGGGCTGGAAAGCAACCTAGAGTGCAGTGGAAGGTCCTTAAGCTGCCATACGAGCAAGGGGGGCTGGCTTCGCCCGATATGGAGCGCTATTATAGGATTGCGCAGGCCTCCCACCTCCACACTTGGATACATGGTAATCAGGACATTCCGCATGTGATTCTGGAAAGGCTGTTCGCAGACCCAACCCCGCTCCCAGCGACTATCTGCGGCCCTAGGGACCGTAGAGTAGGAACACTGGACTCCCTCCTGTCTACTAACCATGCCTGGCACTCCATACTACAGAGGCAAGATAAAGAGCTGATGTACGCACCTAATATGCCGATGCATTGGGCGCTATGGCTCCCCACCTTGGCGGAACCAGGTGTACACAGGGCCCTCAGTGAACTGGGCGCACGCACTCTGGGAGACCTATTCGAGCATGGGAAGGTAAAGACATGGGAGCAGCTGACACGAGGGAGGGAGCGTCCCTCGTTACTTCAGCGCTTCCAGTATCATAGGGTTCGTAGTGCCCTTCTAGACCTGCTAGGACCCGACATGGAGGAACCCCCTGAAATACCGGAACTGGTATATGTCATAGACACTGCGGCACCGCAGAAGCTGATCTCTAAGCTTTATAAGATAGGGCACGGACATACGGCACTACAGTACACGAGGGCGCGCTTGGCCTGGCAAATCGACCTGGACACCCAAATAGACGACAGTATGTGGGCATACTGCTGTGCGGCCTCCAGGCGGATTTCGCTGAACGGGCGACACCGTTTGGTCCACTTTAAATTTTTACAGCGAGTGTATCATACACCGGAAAGGCTGCACAGGTATGGTCTCCGTGACACGCCAGGCTGTGAGAGATGCCACGCCACAGTTGCGGACTTCCTGCATTTAGCATGGATGTGCCCGGGGATTCGGAGATTCTGGTGCAAGGTATTCGCTGAAATGAGCATTATCGTGGAAATGGAATTAGCCATGGACCCAGCCCTCGCCTTGCTAGGCTATGCAAGGAAGGTGCTCGGGCCTGTGAGAAAAATGGTAAGCATGGGCATGCTGCTTGCCAAACGAGTAGTTGCGTTATGCTGGATGAGGGGCCCTCTGCCGACGCTGAAACGGTGGTCCAACGACATGATGTTCTGTAATACTCAAGCAGAGCTTTACAGTGAGCTGCTTCCACCCCGAAGTCGACCCAAGAACTTCTGGGGGTTATACCAGACCTACTTAACCTCTAGGGTAGACGAAGATGACCTTGCAGCGGGGGAGGGGGAGGAACAGGGGTGCGACCCGCACCTGGACCCTGGGTGAGTCAGCCTGGGTAGTCCCTTACAAGGAAGCGCGACTCAGACCTGTGGGAGTTACAGCTTCCCTGGGAGAGTGTGGACCTAGGGGGCGTCCCCTGGAGCTATAGGATGTAGCACGCAGCACAAGCCACAGCACGTCAACAGCTTATACACTGCCACACCTGAGGAGCACTGACTGGGGAATAGTTGGGGAGAGGCGGGGTTCTTGGGGTGGGGGGTAGGTTGGGAGAAAATGTTAAAAATATATAGAATTGTCCATATACACACAATGCACATCACACTATCGATAGTATCAGCTTGCCGGAGAGGTCCCGACTCTGGCTGAACATATGCTTGACATGATGTTTGTTTTTTTCTTTTGGTTATGGCTATGAGTCACTGATAAGATCATTTGAACTACTGCCGGCCCGAGAAGGGATGTAGGCGAATGGCTACTTGCGCTTTGTGATTTGCTGTTTTGTGATAAATAAATAAATAAATAAAAAAATACAACTTTTGTTAGGTAACTCTAAAGACTTAGGACAGAAATAGAGTTTGGCAGATAAGATACTCTGTCAAAACATAGCGGCTATTCTCGCTGTTATATTGCAGGTGCCATAGGTTATAATGCACTGGTAGTATGACAGGTGGCACATCCACCACATCTGTGATGGAGAAGCCAGTTCACCAAACAGAGGCTTTAGACTATGAAGGGGAAAACCAGTTACCACCTTTCACCCTGACCTTGAGTGTGGTCTTAAAACCAACATACCATGTGGAAACAAATATGTGTATCCTTAATGAAAAATTCTTGGATTTCACTCACCTTCATAGATGATGTTAGCTTAGCAATAAAATGTATGTTCTTTGACAAATAAATTATGTCACACAAATGTAAGGTTTTAAAGGGAGAGCTCTAAAGTCTGGTCATTGGACAATGAGTAGGGAAGAAAAAACGAATTTCTTCAAACATGATAAGTTCTTTCAGAAAGTTACCATCTATCAGTGATGGGATGTTTCCAATGAATGCAAACGCTCAACATCTTTTGTGGATCAAGATGATGGAGGCACTCTCCCTCTTTGAATGGATGAGATGAAGGCTAAAACAATGCCGCAAAATGCCCAAAGACATATGAAGTTCAGTAGGACATTGGGGAAAAAAACGTTTCACTCTAAAAATCACCCTGTATTAGGAAAATACTAATGTGATGGTTAGAAGGGAAGTGGTTTTCCACATAAGGAACTTGAGATCGCAGAAATGTAAACAACCACTATCCTGGACTGGATGAAGCACTTAACAGCTCTCAAAGGGCAACCTCTCATTGTCGAATCAGCAAAATTGTTAGGTGTGACTCTGGACAGTAACCTAAAGATGCAGAAGCATGTCAGCGCTTCCACAAAAGGAGCTAACTTCCAAATGAAGAACCTGCGAAAACTGAAACCCTTCCTGCCAGCTTACGATTTCAAACAAGCAGTTCAAGCCCTAGGGATCCTAAGAGTGGAATATGGGGCTGTAACCTTATGCGGCCTACCAAGGTTGTCAATAGCCCAGCTAAGAGCCGCTATCAACTCAGCTGCGAGACTCATGACGGGCTCAAAGAGAACCTCTCACATCTTTCCAGGCCTTGGAGCCCTCAACTGGCTACCATTTGAAGCTAGAATTCATCTGAAAATAGCTTCTATGACGCACAAGGCCCAACACCACAATTCTCCGCACTACCTAGCTCAGACACTGATGCTCTCTGCAGGCAATAGAGCCTCCAGGAGTGTCAAGACTCTTCTACTGAAACCACAACGATTTGCCAAGAAAAAAACCTATAAACGATCCTTCTCTGGTATGGCTCCAAAGATCTGGAATGCTTTTCCCACTGAAACAAGACTGAACCCTTGCACTGCCTCCTTCAAAAAAGAAGGGAAATGGATTCTCATGGCTATATTCACATGAATTTACTGTCTTATTACTGTATTTTAATTACTAGTTCTGTTTTTGAGCTCCATATTTTAATCACTAGTTTTGACCTTTCTGAGTATCTTATACCTGAGTCACTAATAACTGCGTTTGCTGTGTTTACTCTGGATTCCTACATCTGACATGTAAAGCACTCTGATACCCGCAAGGGTCTTATATGCGCTATATAAAACCTTCAAATAATAAGGGCTAGAAAAGATGATGAATGAGGAATGCTAAGATCAATCTAAGTGCCCACTAGGCAATAAAAGACACATTAGACTGAAGAGCCCTGAGGAACCAAATAACTAAAAGGAGTCTGAGCAAAGGGCCTGAGTCTGTGGAGAAGAGACACTGAAATAGCTCCTTAAAAACATTTTTACAGTGCCAATGTATAGCACTTCCTGGGCTAAAGAAAGGTCAGTTTGCAAAATGTCCATTCGGTCAGATTACAGCAGATCAACAGATTTATATTTACCACACAGAATAGATCGAACATTTTCAAGAAGGTACTACGTTAGGAGATAGGTGTCCATCTGAGTTTTCAAAGGTGAGCCATGTTTACTATGATTTAAACACAAAGAATTTACACTTTTAAAATGAGAGTTCAAAATTGGCATGAAAGATTGAACTATTTCCCTAGGTGATAAGGTCTTCTATCAGAGGAAGCTTCTGCAAATTGGACACAGATATAACAGATCGGGGTAGCAAGGATGCTTGTGCTCTTCAGGCACAAATCAAATTTCAAAGCTTTATTCGACGTTTGTCATAAAAGCATCCTTCCTAACCCTATTACAATAAATACTACAGCTAAAAATACTTTCTAAAACACATATTAAACATTGACAGTCGAATGCTATACATGTTAAAAATACAAAAAAGTTTTTCCAATATTCATAAAAGTTATTTTTAAAAAGACAATTCATACAACGGAATGATTAGATAATAGCAGCCATATTTCATGTTGTTGTTGTATTTGACATTTAAGTGCGAGTGCGGATTGCCCAAGCCCAAGCAAGAAATTTAGCCAAAGCAACTACAAATGGTGTAGAACAATCGGATTCTAGTATTCTGAGGGCTATCGATTGACTACGAGTACCAATATTTGAGCACACTGGCTTTAGCCATTTTCGCCTAGGGCTGGCATACAATGGGCAACAGAACAACAAATGGGAAATGTGCTCTATTTGATCCTTACAATAATAGCAATGTTCATCCCACATTGGAGACCAGTGCTTCTTAAAAGCATTCACTGGTAATGTTCCTATACGAAATTGGAAGTATAGTTTCCTGTCATGTGGTCGTTCGATTATATCCCAATATGTTTCGCATGACGGGTACATTTTTATATCAAAAAAGCGAGTTGACCATTTTGATTGGGATCCTTTACAGAACATTGTTAAATACACCATCTCCCAATATAGTTCTTTCAATTTTGCTTTCGAAGGAAAACTAGCCACATCATTAGTGCCCCATAGGTGTTCCAGCTTTAACTTTACAAGAAGTCCCCGTAGTTCTTTTAGCCATTCAATACAATGAAAACGATCAAACTTGACAACATCTGCCAGAGCTGCAGCATAATGGCTTAGCTCTGGAGTCACCATCAGGCATCTCCAATACAAAAGTGGCCGCAGTCTAGCTATGTCCTCAATATTTTTTCTGCCAAGGTCCAGTTTCAGAGGAGTTATGGGTGTACTTTGGGGGACCATTACAAGCCCTCGTAAAAATCTGTTTTCTGCGCGCCCCAACTCTCCCAAGTTTGAAAACCCCCATAATTCGGATCCATATAAACAGGCGCCCAGTACTTTCATATTATAGATTTCAAGTGCACAGTTTACCGGCTTTGTTAGCGAGGCTCGATGTTTTAAAGCAACTGCGCCTGCGAGCTGGCTAAACTTCAATACTGTTGTGTTAATGTGCGATTTCCACTTCATGTTTCCCTGTAGAATGATGCCTAGGTAAGAAAAAGCATCCACTTTCTCTAGAGGGGTGCCTTTGTATTTTATTACACCTTTGAAAGTGGACTGATAATTTAGGCACATGAATTTAGTTTTGGTGGTATTCAGTTCAAGGCCCCTACTATCACAATATTCACCAAAGGCATCAACCACTTTTTGGAGACCGCTCGGCGTGCGTGAAAGTAAGAGCGTGTCGTCCGCAAACATTAGGACGGGGACGTGGGAGTCTGCTATAATTGGAGCGTCACATGGGGATTTCTTTAGATGGTCAACAATACCATTTATATAGATTGAAAATAGTGTTGGCGCTAGGACGCACCCTTGCCTTACTCCTCGTTCTACTGGGAAGGGGTCTGTTACTTCTCCCTGCTTGCCCCACCTGATTTTAGCAAAATTGTTTTCGTGGAGGCGAACTAGGAGAGTGAGGAGTTCCTGGCTTTTTTTTTTTTTTTTTTTTTTTTTTTTGAAAACCTTTATTTATCAGAAACATAGTACACAGCGTCTGCCTACAACCACTGCGGGCCGGCCGCTATGAAAATAATTAGCCTGCCAAGGTACCTTGCACTGCAAATAAAGGACAGAAAATCACAAATATCAACACTACGGTAGACTGGCAAGGAGCCACAGGAGGAGGATAGGGAGGGTTTCATTTTGTAATTTAGACGAATCGTCCTAAAGTCAGATCGGGTGGCCGAAAGGGCGGACCAAATAAAGGGATATACACAAGTTAAACATCATTATCGAGAAACTGGCGTGAATCAGCACAATAAGGATAAACAAGCACCGAAATACATATCACCCCAGTTAGCGCCCGCCCAGTCACTTTGTCACATAAGGAGTTGCATTCAAGCTGGTATACGGTATAGTAGGATATAAGAGGGATCATTATATGACAACGATGAAAGGATCCTACGACATGCAGAAAGGCACTTATTACAAGGGAAAATTAGCAGCAGAAAATGCGCCCTCAAACAGTAGTATAAGAGGGAAGGAAGAGCAGGATGTGTAATCATTCAGTAACTATGCATTAAAGTCGATATCATGGTCGTGAATCAATAAACCTTGCGACAGTAACACAGACGCAAAGCACGAAAATCCGTCCCAGAAAGAACTAAACCCAACCCCCATCTGACCCGAGATACGAAAGAAGAAGAAGGAAACAAGAGAAAGAACAAGAAGAAAGGCCATAGAAACAAAAAGAAAACGAAAGTCAAGCCCCAACCCCCCCACCCTGCACGTCGAAGAGGCTACGGCCCCCCCCCCCTACTAACGTGCCTGTCGCCCCAAGAGTACCCACATAAGGGAAAGACGGGGGAAAGTCAACACAAGCAGACTCCCGCCCCACCCCATTCGCACATAGCAGCTCAGGCGCGATCACAAAACAGACCAGCAGGTCGACAAACAATGGCGGCGTCGTAGTACAGTTCAGCAAAGCGTCCACATCATAATGAGTGACCGGGGATCAGTCCTGCGATGCAAAAAGGAAGAGTTCACCCCTGTCCCAACTTTACCCTTCCGTCAATACGTAGCCACTGAAAGTTTGCAATGGGGCACCGCCCCGAATGAACAAGACGGCCAGGCGGGTAGAACAAAGGCAATTCAGCGAGAGATCTCAGAGGCAGGGGACCGACAAGTAGTCTCCTGAGGACATGTAGGCACAGGAACAAAGCTCCGAGCAAATCCCTCAGGTTGCGACCCGATAGTGGCAAGACAAGATAGCCGGGTGGTGAAACAGGCCCATGAGGGGAATCCGCACTTTTTGTAGCACTAGGCCTCGATGGCACATTCAAGCGGCTAGGCAGGTGGGATCTGTGACCAACATCGTCCAGGGCCCTCCATGGCACCATCGGTAGGCACGTAGCAGGCACATCTAATGGCGGCAAAGATCCGCCCACAACACTACTTCTAACGGGATCGCCGGAGCCTTCTTCCCACGGCTGGGTGATAATAGCGTCCAGGCGCCGTGCAAGGTCCCCGGCCCCATCCAAACAGGTAAAGCGCAGGGAGCTCAGAGCAGCAATAAGGTCGCGAGCCGTAGGTTCCATGGTGCTTAGCCGGCATAAAATCACTTGCTCTCAGGGTATCTTCTACCTCGGCCAATGTCAGTGACCCCCACCGAACCGCCCAGCCGAAAAGGCAGTGTAAAAGTCACCAGAGCAGGGGCCGGCGCCACCTCCAGCTGTTACGATCGATCCGCCACTACACCTTGCCAATAAACAGTACACTCAGTTACAGGATGCCCCATAAGAAGCGCGGGCAGCATCGACGTTATATGGCACAGAGTCTCAATAGCAGGGGCAGACCCACCAACTGTGCGCAGGAGCGCCGACCTCCATACCTTCGAGGTCTGAAAAGATGCACCGGTCTGCCCCAGGTCAGCCAGCGCCAGCAACGTTGCTCCCGTTTCAAAATGGCGGTCTCAGCTCGTCCAGTAGATCTACGAACAGCGCAGATAACAAAGGAACGGTCGTATCAGGCAAAAGATCAGATCTCCGGCGTGTGCGCCCGTGTCTGTGGTGGTGCCAGGTCCCCACGTCCGTCCGGGTTGGCGCAGTGTCTCTCCCGCAGCTAGGAGATATGGGCTTCGTGGCCCGCAAAGCCGCGACCTCCAGTGGCATCCGCGGCCGGCACCAACATCCGGTCTCTCGGCCAGCAGTCGGACGCCGCCACGGCGTCTAGCGAGAAAGGGTGGATGGATGGGTCACCAGTCACCTCCGAGCGCCGGAGTTGCCGCCCGCCGATCCACACATCTTCCGACGTCCCGTGAGCACTGCCCGAGCCTGTGCGACCCGGGGAAGAGCAGGATATTAACAGGATAAGTGCCGCGGCGAGCGGAGCTCGCGGACTAGGCGGCCATCTCGCTCCGCGCTCGGCCACGCCCCCCCGAGGAGTTCCTGGCTTAATCCTACATCAGCCAAGGTCTGCCACAATTTTTCTCTAGGGACTAGGTCGAAAGCTGCTTTTAAGTCCACAAAAACGGCATACAATGAACCCTTTTTTAGTGTGACATTTCTCCAATAGATAGTTATGAAGTAAAGGACTTGGTCAACACTACTAGTCAGGGGGCGAAACCCTGCCTGGTAGGGTGACAGTATGTTCTTTTCGTCAATCCATTGTTGCAACTTGTTCTGGACTAGGCGCCCCATCAGCTTTTGTGCTGTGTCAATGAGACTGATGGGTCTGTAGTTTTTAGCTAGAGTTTTATCGCCTTTTTTAAATATAGGGATGATTTCTGCTCCCTTCCATGAAGCGGGCACTTCCCCTCCCATCGCCACTGCATTAGCCAACATTTTAAAGTAAGTACACCAGGAATTCCGGTCCGATAGAAATACGTCAGCCGGGATTCCATCCATGCCCGGAGCTTTTCCACCCGCTATACAATCCAATGCTTTGCCAACGTCCTTTTCATTAAATATTTGGTGTTTGAAGAAGATGGATGGGGGGGGGTTGATCAGAAATATAGGATGGATTTCGGGCATACTGTGGTTTAAAAAACTCATTCCATTTATTTATAGCAACATAATTTTGTGGCTGGGCAGCTATCCCTCCCCTCTCCCATTTTACTGTGGCCCAAAATCGCTTGGAATCCTTGGCAGCACAGGCCTCCTTCAATTCATACCAGCATTCCTCATCCCAGCGTTTCCTGGCCTGTTTTTGGGTCTGTCTGTAGTTGTCTCTCGCCCTCCTAATTGCTATGGCATTGCCTGTTCTCAATTCCGTACTCAGGTTGAGTCGTGCCAACCTACAGCTCTTGTCATACCAACCTTGTCTTGGTTGTTCTTTTTTTGCTTTGTTGGGATCTGCTGTTTTAATGAAGAAGCTTTGAATTTTGCAAAAGAGTTTTTCATGGGCCTCCATCATGTATTCTTGGAAGTTAAGCTTCCCATAATGGGACTTGATGTTGTTTACTTCATCGACTACTATTTTTTTGAGGACCTCTAATTTTGCTACATCTTCTATTAGCATTCTCCATTTCAAGTGGCGTTGGTTATTCGAGCATGCAACATCTTACGTCACCATTCCATTTTTATTGGTGTACACTGTAGTCTCATGATGGGAGTAAAGGGTCAATCGTAGAGGGTTGTGATCACTTTCTAATCTTTCTTCCACAACCATGTCTAGCATTTTATTCCAGACCCTTACATCCAATAATAAATAATCAATTCTACTAGCTGATCGGCCATTATCAAACGTGTTGTTCCCTTTTAAATCAGAGGGCGAGCGCCCATTTACCGCTCTCAATCCTCTTGCTAAGCAGAGACTCTTTAGCTGGATTGCCACTGCACTCCATTTTTTAATGGCAGGCAACTCCAACTGGGGTATTCCCCACTTGGCATCCTCCTCCTCAGACAAGATCCTGTCCTCTACACCCAAGGGTTCAAAGGTGGCATTAAAATCCCCGCCCACTATTATGTGAGATTTTGGTGTTAACATTTCGATATTCTGCTCTAAAATTGTTACAACCTCTGAGGATTTGCCACTACCCACTCCCCTGGCATAAACATTAAACAGGACGAGTTCTTGGCCGTTTTCCCATACAATATTAAGTGCCATGATGTCATTAGATGGTACAGATCGTTGTTTTATTGTACAATTCAGGGACTGGCGTATCCAGATTAACAAGCCTCCAGAGGGGCGTCCCAAACGATTTCTAGTTGCTGGCATGTAAAAGTTTAGAAACCCCTGGCGAAAGGTTGGAGTCAATTACCAAGTTTCTTGCAACATAATAATGTCATGTTGATCAATGAAATCAACCCATTCCGGTGTAGTTACCTTATTTACTATGCCTGCTATGTTCCAAGAGACAAGGGACAGTAATGGAGTTTCTTGTTGTTGCAGTGACTGGCCCTTTTCAACATTATTTACAAATACTTCGCTTTCTGCCATTATTATTTCTCCATCCGTCAATATAATCTTACTCCCTTTCGCCTCATCGAAACATCCTTGAAAGGGTCCTAACGTGAAAATTGCCTCTAAGAGAAAAGGGGGCACTTCTGTGTGGATCTATTTGCAGTGCCATTATACACCCGAGATCTAGGCAGCCTGCCGTCCAAAGGGTTTGTCAATTTTGTAATCATTGCCATTAACTTGTCAAGGTCATCCTCTATTTTTTCCTTTGCTTTTGTGGCTCTAATAGGTCTCCACCACCACCCCCCAAAGCCCACTCTGTAAGGTCTTCTACCCAGTCTCCACTATGGGGCCTTGAATATGGAGCTAAAGTATGACCATATGGTGTGTGGCCAGGAGAGTTCCCAGGGCTGCAAACTGGTGCTCATCTTTCTGCTTTTGGGCGCAGGAACTATTCTGCTTATGAGGTAAGGATGAAAAGCTTCCCTTTATTGGATAAACAAGCTAGTTACCTTGGGTTACATATTATCTGGTAGAGATTATCTAGCCTCACATTCCTTACCTTTGAGCAGTACCTCTGGACATTGGTAGGTGGCGCTGATAGACTCATGGTGCCATCCATGAAGGTTGTGATATGTGAGGAACCTATATAGGCTTTACCCCAGTGTGCTGACACATGTTTCTTTTCATGACATTTCAGCACCAGAAACACAGAGCCACGTTAGAAAGCTGATGGACCAGCGTGCAGACACTAGGGACCTACAGGGCCCTTCCACATGAAGAAACCATTCAGAGAAGTGGGGAGGATACGTACGGAATCTAGACAGGATCTCTACCAGATAAAGTGTTACCAAAGATAAGTAACTTGTTCATCTGATAGAAACTACTAGCCGCAGATTCCTTTAGTTAGAATAGATACACAAACAATACCTCCCCAGATGAGGGTCTGTGAACAGATTAAGTCAATAAGTCCTGGAGAACCAAATGGGAACTATTTGTTTAGAAGAACTGGACTGCCAAGGCAGTAGTGTTTGGTAAACATGTGCAGAGATGCCCACGTAGCAGCCTCACAGATGTCCAGGACGGAGACTCCACGAGCTAACACAGTGGTAGCAGTCTTGGCTCTGGTTGATTGAGCTTGCAAGCCTTCAGGGATTTGCTTCTTGGCTGATGTGTAGCAGATCTTAATGCTGAGCACAATCCATCTGGAGGTGGTCCATTACTGCTTGGATTTTCCTTTCTTTGCTCTGGGGAACCCACCAAAGAGTTGATCGTCCACCTGGTATAATAATCCACATTTGTAAAGTGCACAATCACCCGTAAGGGTCTCTAGGCGCTGGGGGCCGTCGGGAAGATTAAGCAAGCTATTGCCCAGAGTCACATGGTGCTGGGCTAATCTGCCACCGGTGCCGGGGATCGAACCGCGATCCCCCGATTCCGGAGTCAGTCGCCATAGCCGCGGCGCCACACCTCTTCCACCTGGTGTTTCTTAGTGTGATCAATGTAGAATGACAACCCTCTTTTTGGGTCCAGTTAATGGGGTTTCTCCTCAGAGGAGTTAGGAGGAGCATAGAGGGTCACCAGCATGATGCTCTGGTCGAAGTGGAAAGGCATCAGCACCTTTGATAGGAAAGACCCACGGGTACAGAAAAACAGTTTGTTGGGAAAAGGTTGGTGTTTGGAGGGTGCACAGAGAGAGCTTAAAGTTCACTAACCCTCCTGGCTGATGTATTGGCCACTAAGAAGAATGTGTTAAGGGTCAAGAAACTCAAAGGGCAACTGACCAGGGTCTTGAAGAGAGAGCACATCAAAAATGTCAGAGCCAAACTAAGGTCCCATTGGAGCATAATGAAGGGTTCTGGGGGAAACATATGTTGGAATCATTTTAGAAAATGGGCTACCACTGGCAAATTGAACAGGAAGGGTTGATCTAGCAACCATAAGAAACCCGATATGGCTAAAAGACACCCAATTAACTGTGCAAAATGAAAAGCCTTGCTGGGCTAACAATAAAGCAAACAACAAGACTTCAGGCAAAGTGCAGAGCGGGGATAACAGGTTTGGCAGTGCACCAAGACACAAAATTGTCCCACTGGCAGGCATATGTGGTCTTAGTTAAGGGACCCTTGGCTGCCAGAATGACTTTGCAGATTTCTATGGGGAGGTCAGAGACTGTCAGCTGGTGCCACACAATCGCCATACATAAAAGCGGAGTGTGTGCAGGTTCAGGGGTAGGACCCTGCCCAGTTGCTGCACCAGGAGATCCCCCTGAAGGGACAGCCTAATCAGAGAACCGGTGCTCAGTCGTTCGGTATACCATACTCTCCATGTACAATCCAGAGCAACAAGAATAACTTGGGACCCATCGTTCATGATCTTCTTGACAACTCTGAGCAGGAGTGGTATTGGAAGGAAGGCTTATATGAGGCCTGTATCCCACTCAAGGGAAAATGCATCTTTAAACGAGAGCCACCTTGAAAACACCAGCACGCAGAAGTGATGACATTGAGCATGCTCTTTGATGTCAAATAGATCTAACCAATGTTTGCTCCAATTCCCGGAAGAGGCCTTGAACCACCTCCAGATGGAGATGCCATTCTTGATCCATGAGGCATTGATGGCTGAGTTCACCTGCCCTTGCATTCAGAGAGCCTGCAAAGTGCTGTATGACCAGGAAAATGTCCAGGCGTTCTAGCCATGTCCTGAGAAGCAGAGCCTCATAGCTCAGGTTCCATGACCCCACCCTGCCCTGTTTGGTGCCGTGCCACATGGCAGTGGTGTTGTCCATGAACACCTGAAATAGCTGTCCCTTGATGGAAGGGAGGAAGGCCTTCAATGCCAAACAGATCACTCTCAACTCCAATAAGCTGAGACCAGAGTCTACTGAACTTCACCACTCCTAGATGACCAATCTAAACCAGGAGTAACACATCTGGCATCACTGTGAACTCTGGCTGGGGAAGGGAGAGAGGTCTGGTGCTGACCCAATCATAATTTGTTAGCCACCACTGCCAGTCTTTTGCATTTCCCTCTGATATCTTGAGCAGGTCTTATAGATTTCCCTAATGCAGAGTCTACTGGCATTACAGGTCCCACTGCAGAGCCTGCATATGCCAGCAGGCATGTGTTATCAACAGGATGAAGGAGGTCAAGAGGCTGAGCAGCCTCAGAGTCAGCCTCACATAAATCCAAGATAGGGGCTGAAACATTGGAATCATATCCTGAATATCCTGCACTCGCCATTCCGGAGGATAGCCCCTAAACCACACTGTGTCAAAATAGCTCCAATGAAAGGGAAAGTCTGAGAGGGAGTCAGGTGTGACTTCAGCATAATGACAGTGAACCCCAGCAAATGCAGGACATTCACAGTAGTCTGGAGGTGGTTGACGACTGCCTGGGGCATGCCCGCCTTAAGCTAGGTAGGGGAAGACTGGAACCCCTGACCTTTGCAGTTGGCTTGCAACCACCGCTATCACTCTACTGAACATCCAAGAGGCGCAGGTAGGGCCAAAGGGGAGCACTGCAAACTGAAAGTGCTCATGGCCCAGTGTGAACTGCAGTTAATGTCTGTGGACTATCAGGACAGGTATGTGAAAATAGCCATCCTGTAAGTCCAATGCTACCATCCAGTCTCCAGGGCAGACAAAACCTGAGCCAACATGAACATTTTTAATTTTTCCTTTTTCAGGAAGCAGTCGAGAGGGTGAAGGTCTAGTATAGAGAGGAGGACTCCTTCCTTTTTAGGCACCACAAAGTAGAGGGAATAGCAGCAACGAGAGGTCTTAAGCTGTCAGAGGGTCTAAGAATGGTGGTATGGGCGGCGCTGTTTCTGTGAATGGAAGGGTGTAATCCTGCTGAACATTTTGAAGCACTCATTTGTCTGAAGAGATGGACTGTCATTGGGCCAGGTCGTGCTTGATCATGCCAGCGACTGATTGCCCGGGATGGTGTGAGGACATAATAAAGCAGTATGGAGGCTGCGGCTAACGGGGTGGTGGTGGACTGGGAAGATCACCGGCCTTGGGTCCTACAGGGACCTGTGAAGGCTGAGTCCTTGGGCAAAAAAGGTCTGGGGTGCTTGTTGGACATGGTGGCAGGACAGAAATGGAGCAGTTGGTAGCTCCTACTGCAGCCGCGGAAGGGGCGAAAGGCAGAGAGTGGCCGGCGCAGGGCCATGGAGAGTCCCAGCGACCAAGTGGTGACCCTACTGTCCCGAAAAATTGAGAGCGAATCTGCCTCATCGCCAACAAGGCGAGTGCCATCAAAGGGCACATCTGTAAGGGATGCCTGGACATTGCCTGAAAAGTCAGTACACCTCAGCCAGGCGTGGCAACGGAGTGCCACTGAAGAAGCAATTACTCTGCCTAGCAAGCCAATTGCATCCAGTCCTCAGATTATGGTGAACTTTGCTGCATTTCCGCCATTGTCAAAAGCCTGTGCCAGGATGACCTGGGCCTCCTCCAAGACCATGGGCAGGACTAGCACAGCCAAATACCAAACTGTGTGGGAATACTGGCCCAAAAGGCATATGGTGTTCAATGACTGCAGCGCAATGCTGGCGGAAGAGAACGTCCTCTTGCTGAAGGTGTCCAGCCTCTTCGATTCTCTTTCCAGTGGTGTAGTAGGGTACATGCCAGGGCTGATTTTGGATATGGAGGCCTGGACAACCAGACTCTCCGGGGTGGAGTACTGGGTGGGGAAAGCTGGGTCTCCAGGAGTGAGGCAATGGGGGCGGGCAATCATCCTGTGCAGGGTTTGGTCCATGCCCCGAGCAAGACATTGTGAGGACTTCATCAAAAAGGAGGAAAGGTTCTGTGGGGGCAACTGTCAGCTGAAGCATCTTTGTCAAGTCCAGAGTCTAAGTCACCCTCCTTACCACCATGGCAAATGAAGCCCCACCCTCCATAGCCACACAAGGAGGACAGACTAAGTCAGTGTTAGGGGATGCGCCCAAACCACTGGCATCTGCCAGTACCTTCTACTATTTATCGTTGGGCTCTTCCATGGGGTTGGGATAACCATAAGGATCCTGAGATCACCCCCAACCATACTCCAAACAGGCCCTATTTAAAAAAGAAGGCACTATCTCCAAGTTGAAAGGTCGTGTTTCAGCTGGCGATCTAGTCGACGCTGGGCAATACTGGGCTGGCTCCGTATCGGAATCGGGTATAACGATGGAGTCAGCGCCGCCATGGGGCATGTACAGCGCCAGGAATGGTCCCACTGAAACAGGATCCAGGGAAGGTCGTGGCCTCGGAACCAGAGCCACTCTGGATCCAAGAATGGATTCAAAGGGCCCAATTGGCACCGGGGGTGAACCTGCCAGCGGAAATCCATTGGGGACACGTACTGAACCTGTGGGCCTGAAAGCGCTCCTGAGGTATAAGCCCGCCCAAATATGAGATGTATGGGATCATAAAACTCTTTTAACTGAGTGGGGGTCGCTTTGGTTCTGAGAAATTATGGGAAGCATGGAGCGGACCCAGATTCAGGCTTTGCAACTGATGCGTTGGAGTGGGGCCTAGCCCTTTCCCACACCTCATCTGAAGACTTCTCCGGCGCAACAGTCACTTCAACATCTTAGACTTTTTGGAATTTTTATGCAACATACCCAGTGACAACTAGGATCTCAATTATGAGCACCAGGAACGACTCAGTGAGCTGGCCCGGGAAATGGAGCGTCATGGAGTTGCCTTGCGCCAGGTGATCAGGAGCTTCGGGGAATGCTCCCAAACCGTTTTAGGATTCATGACATGACAGTCAGGGCAGGACTTAGAGTTGTGGTCTGGCTCCAGGCACCAGATGCACACCAGGTGGGGCTCTGTCATAGTCATCTGTCGTTGACAGGAACTACAGGGTTCAAGCCCCACAGGTTCTTTAGGGGACATTCCTATTTGCACACTGGGAGCAAAAGCTCAAAAGAGTTTGACAAAATCTACACTGATGCCGCAAAAAGAAAAGAACTGATGTCAGTACACTGTGGTGGGGACTATATAATCACAGCTCACATCACATCCGTTGCGTTGATGACACAGCTGATCTGAGCCACCTACCGCCACACCGAGGTTCTGCTCAACATTCTCCAGATCAAGTCTGATGGCAAGGGAATATTCTATGGTAAGAATCTGTGGCTGAAGTCTCTATCAGATGCAGCTTATTCGTGACTGGTCCCCAATACTTATTTATGATCCTGTATATTCACATCACCTAAATAAAGTTTGCATCCATTTATGTGCACCTTTGGCAGATTCTCCATTTCGTATCTTCTACTTAATTTCAGAGGCATCAGATTGGGTGCATGAAGGACATTAAATTGCACCAGCTTAAAACCGGCATTCCTTGAGGCGTCCTTTACATGGAAGCCTGACTCTACAAGTCTTTTGGAAATGTCCACAATACCAATGATCTGATCAAGACTTTTTGCGCTAATTCCCACTCATAATTAGCATACAGCCTGACTTTTGGATCTGATTTCCTGAAAGATGAGTTGTTGACAAACCAATGCCTTTGTCTATGCCTAATGCTAGGCCCACGTAGCTTCCAAACATAGGGTAAGGGAGTCCACAGCTTACTTCTTGTTCAGGTAGGGCATCGGACACATGTTGTATATCAAGACTTACAAATGCCTACCCTGAATGTGAGGTAGACCAAATTGGGGTTGGTTCTTTTCCTGAGACCACAAAGTAGTGTAGTTGAGGGGACAAGGTGTGCCCCCAGCCCTGTAAGGAGGTGTCTGTCACTAATGCAATCTAGGGAAAATTAGGCCCTGATAGGATCCTAAATTTGAAATGATTCTTTGAAACCAACGACCAAAACAGGGACTCCAGGATTACCATATCTAGCAGACTGTGGTCTTACAAGTAAGTATGTTAGGTATGGGTCAGTGTTTAAACATTATCAAAAATGTAACAAAACCTACAAAAAACACAACATTCAAAAGTTCACCACAATGCTTTGTCACATTTTATATTTAATAGATAAAAAATTCTGGAGAATCAACAAAGCAATTTTATCGTTTCAAAAGAATGAATCATTTTTTTTTTTTAAACAATTCAGTTTTGGAAATGCCAAGATGCATAAGTAACTCTTGTAAATCAAAGTTATCTATCTCATATTAAAATTTGAATGTGCTCTCAGTGAAGAAGAAAAAAGTGTTAGGGTAGGATGGGGGTGATAAGGTAAGTGTGGGGCTGGGTAAAGGTGGTGTGACAATAACACAATCACAAAATCGTTAGAAAAAGACCTTTACAGTCTAATACGATCCATAGTTCCCTATGTCTCTTCACATATAGGATGGATATCTCGATATATTTGGATCCTATAATGTGAGACAGTAGTGCAGTCAGTCTACGTTTCGACTCAGCTGGATTAAAGGGCTATTTGCGCCTCATTCTGGAGTCTTCATCAGGACAAAATTATATTAGAGCACATTAATGACCGGCCTCTCAATGACTGTCTGTATTGGACCTTACACTAGTGTGAGAAGTTGGCCCGATATGCAGCGTTCGCTATTCTAGCGACCACTATGTATCGTTCCAAACGACCCTTATGGTGATTGGTTGTAAGTCAACCTTAGACCAGCTATCCTAGTAGCGTGGATACGAGCAGTCTTCGGGCTAAACTCTAGAGGGCGTGTTAAGCCAGCTGTTATACCATCACATACCCCTTGAACACCAAGTGGAAGGACACCACACAAGTGTTATGAAAATAAACAGTATATTTATTAAGAATCACAACAGCCCTGGACTCTTTATGAGGACAGGGTACTAAGCACAGAACAAAAGCTCTTAGAAAATACTTCAAGTGCACAATTTAAAACAAGTGCCCGAGGGCACGGAAAGTTTAGTGGTCTCGGGCGGACCCGATAAGGCAAGTCGGAAGCGAGGGACTCGGGACCCTAGAGTAAGGAGGCTATGCAGGCACCGAAATGCCGAAGTTACCTAGCCACGAGGGCTGCGGCTGCACAAGTCTTACAGGCGTCGGGGGTCTTCGCTGACGAGCCAGGAGCCGGAAGAAAAGGAGTTGCTGGCCGGCGACCAGTGATGAATAGTTCGTAGTGATCCAAGCCTGGATCAGTGACCGTTGATACCTGAAAGCAGAGGGGACCAAGTTCGTACTACTAGCCAGTAGTCAGAGAGTACCAGGAAGGCACCGGATGGCCGTCACCTCGACTAGGTGAGTGGGCGACGCTAGGCTCTGCAGTCTCACGGACCAGGAGGCGTTGTCGGCGACCAGGATGGAGGTGCGAGCTGTCCCACGAAGGTTGATACTGTTGGCGTCGCTGGGCCCAGGATTGGGGCAACAAGCCTTGGCAGATCTCAGGGCCACGTGGTGGGCCTAAGATGGCGTCTTGAGTGGACCAGGAGGGTCCGGGGTGCTCCTCTCGAAAAAGGGAGCAAGGGCCGATCTGGAGCAACCAGACCAGCATTGTTGGTTGTCGGATGTCGTCAGAGAAGGGCACAAGCCAGCGGCTAGTGACCAGACAACGTGCTGAGCAGCGAGCAGAAGGGCCCCACGCAGATCGTGGAGATGCTGGGAGACTGCACTTCGGTGCTAGAGCTGCTCAGGGTCGGGGCTTCTCGGACCCCAGAGCACTCGCCAGAGAATTACTTCGATGGTCGTGCTGATTAAGAAAGCGTGCAGGTTTTGATGATGGCCGGTCCCTCGAGGTCTCGTCGCACCCACAGATCTCAGCTGAGCTGACGACGTGGGTAGAGGTCAGAGGTGCCAGGGAAGCCGGTTCCCGTCGAGCTGGGCCGTCGGATCCTTGAGGAAGGACTTGCAGCAAACCGCAGAGTTCTTAGATGGTGCCCGCTGATGCAGGGTGACTACTCCTTAGCCACAAGGGAGAAATCTTGAGAAGAGTCTCGAAGTCCTTTCGTAGAAAGTATTCTTGATTCAAAGATGATCTAATTTGGAAGGGTCCCCGCTCCGGCCTTTATTCTAAAGAGAGGGGCGGGTACATGACTAGGTCCTGCCCTAAGGGTGGGACCAGGAAGGGGGGTAGTTACACCCCTCTCCCCCTGCTGGACTTTCCTCAGGTCAGGGGCTGCGTGCCCCTGGAACTGGTTCTAGCCGGCAGATGCGTAGTGAGCACCGGGGTGCCACTTCGCAGTCACCTTCTTGCAAAGCCCTACCTACCCAGAATACACAAACCCTGTCTGGGACGGTGCGAACACCGCCCTTGACAGGAAACCCTTTGTCCAAGCTCTCCTCGCTGGAAGGACTCCCAGCAGCAGGAGGTCAGACTTGTGTCTGTGGTGGCAGCGTCCATTTTGTGGAGCTGAGGCTTCAGTTAACTTTAACCGGGGTTCACAGTTACGTACATGTCGTGTCCCTCTAGAAGGGCGGAATGCTAACCTCGTCGCCAGGAATGGTGAGAGGGCAGCACCCCGATTCGTATGACACCTTACTCGACATGTCTTGATAACGCGATACCGAAGTTACCGATATGGGACGCGTTATCATGGAACAGCCATTGGGTCTTGGTTCCGCAAGCTGCAACCGGGCTCGGCTCGTGCCGGAGTCCAATTCACACAGTTCCATGCACTCTGCCTTCAGGATTGTCAAGGCCTGCCATAGGAGTGACTGATAGGAACTCGGGTGTCCATTTTAAGGTTAGGCATAGGGATACTATACCTACAGCAACGGGCGAGTACGCCACGTTGCCCCAGCTGTCGTGCAGCCAGTTGTGTCAGATTTAGATGGCCATCCAGGGGTGGCATAATACATGCTTCAGCTCCTGGTAGGCCCTGGGTACACCGATGCCCTGAGTTACAGGGTCTGACAGGGTGGCCCAGTTCCAATTGGGTAATGCACCTAAGGTACACATATCAATTTAGCGAGAGAACAGCTAGGCTGTGGGTCTGATTGGCAGGCCCACAGCCCGAGAAAGTCGTAAACCAGTGAAACAAAAGCAAAAAGTCCGGGTGATCATAGGATTGCAGACCCTACTCTCCTACAACTAGTTCCTCCATTGCTCGGTTGATCCAGGTGGGGTCTGGATGAAACCGGGTATCAATCTCCTGGTTATTCTGGATGTAGTCTGAAATATTATTATTGTCATGGGGGGCGTTATCAATCCGCCTGCACGAGTCGCTAGGATAATCAGGCCCTGATAGTGGATCTGTATACCGCCACAATCACTGCTTGGGTTGTCACACTACCTTTACCCAGCCCCACACTTACCTTTTCACCCTCATCCTACCCTAACACTTTTTTCTTCTTCACTGAGAGCACGTTCAAATTTTAATATGAGATAGATAACTTTGATTTACAAGAGTTACTTATGCATCTTGGCATTTCCAAAACTAAATTGTTTAAAAAATGTTTTTGATTCATTCTTTTGAAACGATAAAATTGCTCTGTTGATTCTCCAGAATTTTTTGTCTATTAAATATGAAATGTGATATAGCATTGTGGTGAACTTTTGAATTTTGTGTTTTTTGTAAGTTTTGTTACATCTTTGATAATGTTTGAACACTGACCCATACCTAACGTACTTACTCTTAGACCGAGGTCAGGCAGTTTTCAGGGTATACCCCGTTGAAACTCAACACGTGGTCTTACAAGTGTCAGTAAAACTGGTTCTAGTACAATATGATCTTGCAAGTGGCCAAATAACTGGTTCCACTTGCATCGAAGTAACCATGGCATAAGTCTCACGTGAAGTTGCACATAAGAAGCCAAGAAACACACAAAATGCCCTTAGACCTAAAAGACCTAGAACATCTCTTCTTGGTTGGCAACTTGTGTGCAAAAATGCCATCCTCATCCCCTGAATGTGGTGTAAAGACCAACATCAGCCGCCTATCTAACACCGCTCTGATGAAATGTAGCTTCTGAGTAGGAATCAGCCTGCATTTTTCCCACATGCATTTTCACTTGCTTCTCCAGTATTTTCGAAAGGCTGGCAGCAGGGAAATCGGTCTATAATTGGCCGGAGCGGCCGGGTCTGCCGTTGGATTTTTAATAAGTGGAAGGATTTTTGCCTACTTCCAACCATTAGGGACAGAGGCTGTACTTATTGAGGTATTTACAATCCTGTTTACCAGTGGACTGATAGTCTCTGCCACCGATGTCATTAATTTTGGGAGCATGGATCATTAGGAGAGCCAGATTTGATGGCTTTAAGAGCCTTTATCGGGCATTCCAACTGAATAGACTCAAAACTACTATGGTTTGTCCTAACTGTGGAGTCTTCTTAGCCAGCCGTAGGATCTCAGCGTCGACCTCATGAAGCCATCCTATAACTAGGGTGTCTTGAATGCTAACATTCTTATTGGTGAAGACGCTCGCTAACATTTCACACCGGTCTATCGAGGCTGCCTTAGTATAAGTGCAGGCCGCTGGGGACATAGAGCTCTTGACGATAGAAAAGATTGCTTTAGATCTATTTCCTATCTTTCCTATGCACTCCTCAAAGTAAGCTTGCTTTGCTTTGGCTATAACCGCATAATATGCCTTTTGTGCCCGCTTCAAGATCTCTTTGTCTGCTGAATTATAATTCTTCCTCCATTATTCTCTATAGTAAGGGAAGCTGAAAAGACTAGAATATGTACTTCTGTGTACTTTGCTCAGAAATACCAGGGCCAAATCTTCTGTAGCCTTTCAGATCCGACTATTGTATTTCATGAGATCATCACTCATAATGGCAGAAAATTCTGGGAGATGTTGCTTTAACACCTTCAAGAATTCCTGCTGATCTATTCTATTAAAAGCTTTCCCATTACGGGTCAACACGTTCTGGAAAGAGTCCTGTATTACTTGCTGTTACCATAAAAATCTAATTAAAAAATGATCCGACAAGGACAATGGTTGCACGTCCTTCATCTGAATTGGCATGTTGGAACACACTTGATCCAGCGTGTGTCCTCCTTGATGGGTCGGTTTCACCAAATACATGCTAAGATTAAGCCTCCAACCCATGGTTCTTTTGCCCACCATGTCACCTCTGGTTGGACCCAGCCATATGCTAATCAGCCTTGATGCTTCTCCAATAGGAAAAGTCCAGCACAAACTGACAGGCCAGGTCCTTCCTGAAGTGGAACACCAGCAACCCAAGAACGTTTTCGTCTTGATTGGGTTCGTCAGTGGGGTGAAGTCATTTTCCAGTGGCAAAGTGAGCATGGAACCTAGGTTTGGGCATACCCTTGCGACTTAGGGCAGTACATATCCCCCCACACCCTGGGAGTTTCCTCCCAGTAAATAAGTTTAATTATTATTTCCAGTTGATCACTAACACAAAATAAAAGCATTATACTGTCCACCCTAACTGTGGTGGACCGTGTGATGTCCTTCCTCCAACAACCCCTATTATGTTGGGCTGGTTTAACACGTATTCTATCGACAGAACCAAAGGAGGCTCAGTCGACAGAATAATCTGCCCACCTTTAAATCAGGTGCGCAAACTGAAGGTTTGGCAGACAGGATGCTCAGTCGCAACTACCACACTTAGATTTAGCCATGTCTGCACTTTGCTGGTGTAAAAGATGGTAAGATCATACTAAGTAAGATGATTGCTTTAGAAGCAGCAATTCAAAGGAAGTCACGTGATGGAGGGAGTTGGACGAGCCTAGGATGGAGCCAAGAGACCCGAATTAGAGGGATTGTGATGATGAAGTGGATCAATACTTGGAATGCCTGCTCTTCTTCCCATTATGGTGGTGATCACTTGTGCTACTACCTGCGCTTCTTGTGACACCAAAAGGAGGGGAGAGGTACAACAGCAGGGATGAGAACCAGTCCTTCTGGAAGGTGATGTGCAATTCCTTCTTCTGGAAGGAGATGAGGTAATCTTTTTACAGTTGCCCCTAAAAGCTTGTCCTCCCTCTCTTGAATTTCCTTCTGGACCATCAGGGCACAGAAGTCACATGACTTTCAGTTGTTAGAGGGACAGCATCAGCGGCACAATATCTTGGCTTTTAAAATAATTAAAAATGACATCTCTTCAAGGACAGAGTCAAAAAACGGATTCTTCATTGGTCAATGCTCCTTTTAAGAACCATAGAGAAAAATAAGAAGAAATGCAAACAAATGAAAATGCATGCTTGGGGCATGGTGTGTACTGAGAAGGAGAACACTGAAGTATGCAACAGGGTCACTAACATCCCCTTTATGCAACAGAACACTGGTTTCTTGACAGGAAACTCGTCTCTTTTGGCCAGTGGGCAGATACAGAGGCAGGCAGGATCAGGTGTCATATCAGCTTGTCCTGACTCTCCTCTCAGAACACTTCTATTTTCGGCTTCAAATCTGCTTGCAGATGTACTGGCAAGGGTTCACAGCTTGAGGTGCCACAGGTGCACCAGTCAGCCACCTGCCCCAGCCATTAGAGTGCAGTCTCAGAAATCAATATACCCATTTGGCAGTTCTCATATGTGATGAGAAATGTGGGTAGCAGCATCCCCCAACAGTTTGAAAGGCAATCAGTAGAGGCAATGAGAAGCAGTAAGGGAAAAAGTTTTGCTCCAAAGAAGAAGGAGAGATTTTGAAGTGCGGAGAACAAAGCCAAGTACTGCAGGTCAATTATTTCAGGCACAAGGCATCATTTCATTAGGAAGTCACTTACCTCCATTTCTATGGTATACTATTGCAGCACAGAACCAAAAGAGAATTCAGAGGCACTAACGAGAGCATACAGAAGCAAATAGGGTGCTGATTGTGGAAGTACAGGGGCTGAGGGGGAAGTGCATTGATTCACAACTAGTTACTACTAGAGATTGGAACAAGGTGATGCCATTGCCTGAAGACTTTTTGCTGCTTCCCTTCTTTAAGTTCCACTTTCTCTGACCCAATGCTGCAGACTAAGCTTTTGTACATTTCTCTCACACCATGTCCTCACAGCATGCACAATCCAATCCCCGCCATTATAGAGGCAAAGAAGACCTGTAGGGCAGGTGCACGAAATTGGCAGTAAGAAGCTGGATTGAAGAGCTGTCTACTGACCTTCAACAGACAGAAGATACCATTCCAGCCACCACAAAATAGTCATCTCATCACCCATGTTTTTCCCGGAAAGGTCACAAGTGTCCTGCAAGACCAGCGGAAACATTGAAATGAGTTTGTAAAGCTCCTGGACCCTTACAAACGCCTGGTACATCCCTCTGTGATAATTAAGAGGGAATTCCATCCTTGAGTGACTGAAAAGACTTTCATTTCCGCAGTTTTCACTGGCTTTCCTCCGCAGTGCTATTCAGACCTTCTCCAATTATGTTCCTTATCCTGAGTTTTCAGTGAATAAGTGATAATAGTCCCATCACCACACACAACTTTGTGACCATCACATCCCAGTACCTCCTTCGGAAAGAAAAATGTGTCATAAGTCACTTCCGACTCTGAGCCATTAAGTTATGAACTTAGCTGTGTATTTCTGATCTGAGTCTTCCCATCTTTTCTATCCCTGAGCTATTTTCTTCCCATCTTATGGTGTCTGGCCTTCGGTCCAACTGACATGGAACACAGGACAACAAATCATCATTCCCCACTATTAACTGCTAAGCAAATCCAACCAATACAACTGATAGCAATTGGAAAAACCACAGGCTCAACCCGATAAATGAGTCGGTCGGTCAATATACCCTTGACGCTCATTCTAATTCTCTTTCTTTGAGTCTCCATCCTTGTTTAAATGGACCATTACTCTCCAAATGCCTTAAAACAGAGTTGGTTCCAAAATGGTTGCTTTCCTTTTCATTTCCTGGCAGCTTAACCCCTCCCATGCTCGTGACGGAACCGTTCCGTCACGAGCCTCGGGTGGGCTGTGCTGGTGACGGAACGGTTCCGTCACGGCCCGCTTGCCGCGCCTGCGCGGCGCGAATTCCGCGCTTGTGCTGACGTTCTGAAGAGCGGGCGGGGCCGTGACGGAACCGTTCCGTCACAAGCACAGCTCACCCGCGGCCGTGACGGAGCGGTTCCGTCACGAGCACGGGACCGCCGCGCGGCCCCTCCTCCCCTTATCACTGCGGCGGAATAGCCGCCGCAGCAAAGGGGTTAAAGGGCTTCAAATATGTTTTCTGCCTAATGCAATTACCACTCATACAACCATGAACATGTTTTTCTCGACTTAAACTGTCGATTGGGAACAAAAAACAGAAAATCTGATTATTTCTTTGCTATCTATTTCACATTAACAAAAACTTTCAGTTCATTGGAGGGTTTTGGTGAGTATTACAGGTGTTACTGTCAAGGGTATTATTGTGGGAGGGGAATTTTACCAATATAACAGATTCACATCTAGATAGATGTAGAGCCATGTAAGCGATACCCAATATGCCATATTCAACTACTTTAAATAAAATTGGTACATTATATTTGATAGAAAAAGTTATTTGGGGACTTAATGTTCATGTTACAAATTGTAGTCAATTTTAAACTGACATAATAGTGAAAAGAAAATAATACATATAGAGGCACTTACCCAAGTTCATCGTCAAGTCTTTTGTCTAGCAAGTTCACCTCTTGAATCTGAGCTTTACAAAAGGCTAAGAAACTCCCTCTGGGAACTACAGAGCTATTTTCTTTGTGAGTAGTTTTCTCCGACGTTAAAGCTTCATCATTTAGAATTTTTAAACAAGGCAACATTTTCATGACTGAGAAGCTACAAAAAATGAACAACATTTATATCTTATTTTTGATACGGGTTTAGCTTGCAAAACATATGTATGCATGTCTTTGTTTAAAAAGCAGTGCAAATGAGCATAACACGTATTGAAATGTAAAGCATATATGATCAATACTTTAAACACTTTGGGTGATGTTTATCAAAGGTTGCTACTTTTAAACACGGGGTATTATGGATTGTGCGAACAATACAGGGCTTATAGGAAAAAAGCAGTTAAGCAAACAAAGTAATATAGTTTTTACTTGTTCGTGGTTTAGTACACAAAGCTGTATCCAAGATAGTAACATCCTTACACTTACAGAAGGGGGTGGGGGGGGGGGTCTAAGGCTGGTCCGAGGTTTCCAACCCTTGCGAGTTTTAAAAGATAACCACAGGCTATGGCAAGGAGTTACATTTAGATGCATTATATTCAATTGTATTCTATGTTGCTATCTTGAAAATGTTGCATGCTACTGGCCCTGTATGACTAGCATTGCACGCACCACACAAATAGAGCATGCAACATTAGTAAGGCTGAAAATGAATGAATGTTTCCCTCAAGAAGATACTTACCCGTGTAGGACCTTACTGTCGCCACTATGAGCCCATAAACTGAAAGGTGCTGGAACATTGTGGTATTACAAATATTCTCCTGAGGGTCTCATGAGAAATGTAGAATTACTGCTGGGATTGGGACTACTGTACCCAATGCCATGGTCATTTCAGATTTTTAGGTTCATTTTCACTCAGATTTCAGCAATCTTTAACTAGTGAAATATTCAGGGAAAGGGGATTTGTCAAGATTGTGGTGCTGCTGCATTCCTTGTAATTCCTGCTTCAGCTGAATTGGGAATTACACCAGACCGAAGTCGGTGGCCTATGAGTAGAAACATTCCACTGTAGGGTAACCAAGCAAACTTATTCCTCATGAATGGGTTGTAAGTCATCTAAAGGTCAGCTTATTTCCCAAACTATGTCCATTTTTATATTCGGGTTTGACTTGAGTTTTAAAGTGTGAAATGCTTCTAAAACAAAAAGAGAAGCCTCAAAACATTCTCATCTTCCGCTAAGTCACTCTATTTTTTCAGATTTATTAATGATCATCACAACGTCATCTATATATGGAAATCATTTCACGGAGGTATACTACATACATATGCCTACTATGTCCAAATTGCAGCAAAGTGCAGCCGATAGCTGCTCGAGCCCAATAGAACTAGGATTTGGAATGCAATTGGTCTCGCATCTATGAGACTTGGAGCTACTGGCATTGTAAATGACAATACCTTTTATTTATGTTATTTTTAAAACAGATAAATAAAAGGCATTGTCATTTACAATGCCAATAGCTTAAACTCTCGCGAATGCAAAACCTAATGCATTGCGTATGCGTTTGACGTCCGTGCTATAAAAATGTAAAAAAGCGTTAGGAGAGAGCGTATTGCAGGCAGGACAAAGCTATTTGAGAAAATAGTGCTTAGAGGCTGTAGTTAAAGCCTACTGAGTAACAACACACGTAACAGGGGGTGCCGCCATTGGAGGTTACAAAATAAAACAAGGCTGTACTAAGGAGGAACTACTAATCCTATTGACCAAAGGACAGCCACAGTTTACAGTGGACAATGACACAAGCCAATGAAAAATATTGTCGGAGAGTGGGCGGAGCTACAAGTCCCTACCTGAAAACAGATATACCGGGCAGATTACCATCTCTCTTGTTCAAATTGGCAGAGATTCTGTTCCGCCTGATGTTGGAATGATCAAGTTTTGTATGCTGGTGACTTTCTAACTAGAAATCATTTACAGTGTTTGCTAATGTTCACTCTTTTTGGGGACTGTTGGTTCTTATTTTGTCATCATTGTGAACTATTTCTCTATTTTCTCCCTCTCTCAACGCAGATACAAGCACACGTACACACAACACTTAACCCGCTAGATGAGTGGCCTAGAACCCACACACCAGTAGTCAGATCCAGCAGAACCCATTCATAAATGGTGAACATGAAGTTTCAACAGAGTACAAGTTATTTATTTTTTAGGTAAATTGTCTTTTTTCTCCCGTATAGGTGCCATGTTGTTGGTGTTGGTACTTTTGACAACCATTGGGACTTGTTGAGCAAACAGTATAAAGGTAACAACAATATAAAATAGACTTTTGATGCAGAATCTCAGATTGGGTTATCTGGGTACATCCACACCCTCCGAACTAAAATGTGGACTAAAACATTCTCACACATTTTATGTTTAAAAGAGTGGACATGAAGCAAAGTCACAATCGTTGACAAAGGACAGGCCTGCCATTAGATAGTTAGAGATTCAACCTCCTGTGATGTAATCTACCCCAGCAAATGCAGTTAAGAATAATTTAATGTTTTAGCACTGTTTTGGAAATAGAAAACAGTATTTACTTAAAGTGACCAGGCAGACAGATTTTAATGCAGGCTAGAATATTTTTGTTATCGTACATATAATATCCAAAGTAAGAGTTGTTCTAGGGTTGGTTGCACACACTTAGTCAACACACCTAACGTGCCACTTGCTCCTGACCACCTCAGGAAAGATGAAGTGTGCATGAAAACTGCTGATTGGGAAACGGAAGAGAGGCGAGAACTGGGCAGCAAGCATTCATTCATCAGTTTCACTTTCAAATCACACTAAATATGAGGAGAACAGTCAATTCACAGTTTCTTCCTGAAGATTTTAAACACAAAATACAAATATATACAATCTCGAAAACGCAGAAATGAACATGTTTTGTCTACGCAGAGAACTGCATCAGTAGAATGACCTTTTCGGATACAGTGTTTGGAGATGTGCATATGGCTGGGTTCCTTCCTAAGGATAGATTAACTGAATCATGACATGCAAATCCTAAGGTACAAAAGTCCTTACCCCAGTGGTTAAGAGCATTTCCTACGCACTCTGATCCGGATGGACCACCACTACCAGTACTTCCACTACTAAGCCCATCAGAATCATGCACAAGCAAGAACATGCCCCTCTCTTTATGCACAATAATGCAAGCTGGCTGAAGATGGCGCACTTCGGTATTAGCTATTCGCTACCATCAGAAGAACGTGTCACCTTCAAACTTGACTGAATAACTCTCCAAGCCGTTTACAGAGGGCTTCCTTCATACTTGGAAGACAAACGGCACACATCAGGAGGCCCAAGAGAAACAAAACGGGAATACACGAATCCAAGCTGTTACTGCAGATAAAAAAAAAACACTGCAGGAATGACCTTCTTGCGCCTTGCACCCAAATTCTGGAATCAAATACTAGAGGACATAGAAGCACCCCTTCCACAAAAAGCTCAATAAACGCCTCTCCAAACTCCAACACCCCATAGTTCACCTGGGCCTTTTTAGCATCTTGCCGTACTTGCCCTCCTCTGTTACTTACTGATTTTTGTTTTACTGATAATTGTATTAGCATTTTCATATTTTAATGCAATACAGTAAACAAGACAGCACGATACACTTCGTATCAATACATCAATAGATGGCAACAGCAGTTATAATTAGGGCTTCCGGTTTTAAGGTATTATTTTTTGGGCATTTCTGTCTGTATTTACCCATACGTATTTTTGCTAATTTTATCTGAATTTATCCATTTTAATTTTTAGTTTTTTGCGAAACAATGAAGCTGCAAATAGTATATATCTGTATTTATTTAAAGAATACATATGCACTTATTTTGGTGTGTGTTAACAATATAGGTACCCCATATAATAGATTAACACAGTCATATGAAAACCTGAGCATTGTAATGAAAACACATGCACATCTCATCCTGATTAACCTTCATTAGGAAACCTTCTCCCTTTTTTATTAACTCAGCAATCTGTAAATCTGCAAAGCCACTAACATGACAGACATGACTAAAAGAATGTAGACAAACTTTAAAAGCCTCACCCATTTTCCGTGTTGGTCCATATTTAAAAATTTCAGCCAGACATACATCTAGATGATTTCCTGTCTAAATCTGTAAAAATCAGTAAAAACGGGAAACTGGGAGCCTTAGTTATAATTATATACTTGCGACTCCACAGACTCCTGCCTTAGACCCCTGGGAGGGGTCGGGTCTATTTTTTTTTTTAATCTCAATATTCTAACCATCTGCACTATATATGCTTTGCTACTTCATGTTCTGATGTTTTATATATGTAAAGTATTCTATGTAAAGTGCCCGGTGCACCAGTAGCTAGGGCTGCACTATATGAAGACCAGAAGGAAAAAAGAACAGAAGAATGGCAGATCTTCGAGAAAATGCAAATTATTATTTAGGTGAAAAAATCATGCACATCTGAATTTGCTAACTCTACATTCTCCGAGTTCTCTGTATTGGGAGGGGCAGAGAGGAAAATACCTCTCAACAATAAAGAGCAAGTGGTGCGTTTTGGAATTGCTTACATATACAAATATGTCTTTGAAAAACACTATTTAATATTTGAAGCTCTTAGTATGAATGCTGCATTATTTCATATGACAACTGCTGCTGTGCATGTCAATTTATATCAGAAGAGGTTATGGGTAGGAATTCAGTGACCTCATTTTAACACTGTGCTGCACATTAGGGATGCTGCATTCCAGTACCTATGGAAATCAGACAACTTGGGAATGAAATGTGATCTAGTGGCATACTCATGTTCCCACTGCACATACCCAGAAAAAATATGGCTACTAACAAACCGTCATAGGCCATCAAGTTTGTTTTTAAACGATTGGACTCCATAATACAATAACACTTTTTCCACTTGTCCATAACCTAAGTTGTGCTTCATTGCAGGACAAAGTTTGAAGTTAACATATTCCTCGATGCCATTACATTTACATTTAAACCTATTCTGGTGTCTGTAAGGACTCCATGGAGAAACAAGTGAGAAAGAGTAGGCATAGGCGGCCTGCTTGAACATTTCAGTTGAGGTAAAATGCACAGTAATCAGAATTTGCCGCAAAGCACAGCACAACAAATTCTCTTGACCAGTCATGATTGGGTGTGACGAATCATAATTCTCCATTTCAACATTCTACTCCATGGCACGAGAAACATCTCAAGGAAAATGTGGGTGGTTTTGGACAAGCGAGGCATGCCGCCCAAGACTTGCTTCAGCCTTCTAACATTCCATCTAAGAAAACAGGATTGGAGAGCTGAATCTAAAATCTGTTTTCTAACCAGAACATTCTGCTGCGTTCATACTCGCCGCTTTGAAGAAAAAAAAGGCCTTTTAGGAGTTCAAATTTTCATGGCTCCAGCCTTCCTGAAGCCGGTGGCGTCCTTCTTTCATTTGACTGACAGGCGTTATGAAAATGAAATTCGGAAGTCACTGGAGTAAGTAAGTGGGCTGAAACGTAAGAAGCAGTGTTCGCCTAAGAGGCGCTCTGTTACCGTGGCGCGGGCAACTGCTGAAACGTAAGCTTGCAAGAGCGGGGTATGGTAAGTAAAATAAACTGTTGACACTTGACTGGCAGCAGGGTTTACAGTCTACTGGCAGTTGTATAAAACTGGATGAACCAACTATTCGGATAACTTCAGACATCACAATGCACCAAATTCTCTTATAGAGACTATCAACGAATTGTGCTCACAAGGTACAAGGATAATGACCCCATGACTGAATGCCAAGGGTCACAACCAAAAAATGTATATTCTCCTCACTCTGTAATCAGTCTTCACATAATAGGATGTTCTCAGATGGAGACAGTCTGCAAAACCTAAGAATTAGACACAGTAGCAATCAATTGGAGAGCGCAGTGACCGTGCACTTCTGAATGGAGCGGCCTGTCTCTTCCTCAAAAAAGCGGCACTATAACAATAATAAACCATGACAGGGTAATCACATTAAACACTTCACAAGAAATGACACAGATACTTTAACTTATGTTTCTAACGGCCGGAAACCGAAAGCGAATTAAATAAATTACAAATGGAGGAAGGCCACGTGCTCCGGCTGATTCAATTACAGCCCGAGCAGTAATTAAAACAATGCTAATCGTAAATGCGCACTCTCTATGAGAATATCCCTTGTCCTGCTCTTCCGAAGAAAAGCAACGCTGTCTGGGGTTCTGATAAAAAGATACCCGCGACACACAAGACTTTGGAGTTGAAAATTGCGCGCGCAAGTGTTGAGGAGTGATAAATAATAAAAAGGGTGCCGCGTTCAATGTGATTAATGCTGGAAGAGGGGAATCAGAGCTCTGGGATCTCGGCTGTAGTTTTTCCAGCTGGGTTTCTCCTCATGAAGAGCTGAAACAATATTTCATTTAGTGAAAACTTCCTGGTGCATATTCCGTCATTTAAGGGGCTCTATTAATCATTACCGCATTCCCTCGAGAAGGCTAAAACTGATCCGAGGGCTTAATTTCGAAAAAAGTGATTTTTTAGTACTTCATCTTGGACAGTGTTATCACTGGCCGCACATGAAAGCAGGCGGCCGATTGGGAAACTCGACAGCTAATTCCTGGGGTTGGTATCGGGAGGTTATGTAAAGTTCATCGTGGCAAACTGCCTGAAGTTGTAGTCGATGTTAAACTCAACAAATCTATATTTTATAGGACGCTAACACTTTAAATCCGTTGGATAAATGAATCTCGTGTCCAATCATGAAATTCATACTGCACAAAAGATGTTAGAGAAACACAGGGTGACGTAATAGCATTCAGATGGTGTCTGTAACATACTGCAACGCATTACAGCCCAGAAACCCACTAGGTTTGTCGCCAAAAAGGGAGGTTTGCATAAAGGTTTTCAATGCATGCATCGTAACCGAACTGCGAAACTGACTTTAAAGCCAAATTTACAGAGAAACAATAAAATGCCGATTTTTTTTCGATTTTTCAAATACATGTTATTGAATCGTGGAAAATGATAAATACAGGAACATTACATTACCCAATACAAAAGCAGAATGTAGTAATGTTAAAAATATGCTAAGAAATAATTTGGTACAAGAGGATGTAATGTAAAATTGGATAGGAAGAAAGAAGAGAAAAGGATGATAGGTACATATGGCGTTGAGAAAATGAAAATACATACAAGTGTAGAAATATGTAATATTATATACTGATTTTATTTTTAATCAAACAATGTAGTATAGGAGTATAAACAACTTGTAAGCAAATATGTCATGAGAAGGTGAAC
The DNA here is from genome assembly GCF_964263255.1 of Lissotriton vulgaris. NCBI lineage: Eukaryota > Metazoa > Chordata > Amphibia > Caudata > Salamandridae > Lissotriton > Lissotriton vulgaris. Next base: position 1,532,083,750 of record NC_141685.1, read on the forward strand.
AATCAGGTAGAAGTTACATGTCCCATAGCGGAGTGTGACAAATGCAGAATGGGGCATCCATATTTGAGTGTGTTTGATAGACAACTGTAGTGAATCAGTCTTATAGCTATCAAGTTTGGGATGATAGCAAACTGGGTTCCACCAGGATAGAAGAGTAAGCTTGCCAGTAGACTTCCAATCGGAGGTAATAATAGAAATAGCTATAGACAGCAGTAGGTGAAGTAATTGACCAAGTACCTTGTTCGAGCTCGAAAGGTCATCAGCACTACATAAGAGCAGGGTATATGAAAAGGGTACATGCATTTGTAACATGCCATACAAAAAGCCAAATGTGGACAGAGTTGGACAAAAAAAAGGACATGTGTAAGTCTGTTCCTAGGTGAGTGTGACATCGCCAGCAAGTGTTATGTTGTGTAAGTTTGAGCTCAAATAAGTGAGCAGGAGTGTAGAAAAGTCAGTTGTAAAAGAAGTATAATGTTTGCGTGAGACTAGCAGTGCAAGCAGGGGCGTGATTTTTCATCTAAATTCTGTCCCATAGAGAGATTGGCCAGGAGAGACCAAAATCAGTTTCCCACAATGTCTTAATAGGGGTTTTGGCTGTAATGGAGTCAGGTGCGATCAGGAGCTTACAGTTGTGGGATGCTTTAGAATAAATAGTTTTGCCAATTGGGTGAGAAGTGGAATAGGAATGAGATGGGTCTGGGAGAAATTACTGCAAAATCGCATTGTGAATCAGATTCCATAATTTGTGATATTGGGGGTACATGTGGGAATTTAGAATATAAATGGAAGATAGTTTAGAAAAAAAGGAAAAGGGGAGCCTGCATTATAAAACTGAGAAAAGAGTAAAATGCCTCTATTTAAGCAAGTCTTCCAGATTAAAGTTATTATTTTTTTTTAAGAAGGTCAGTATAACAAATAGGACTATTTAGGAATTGATCAATGGGGGACAAGTTGAAAACATAGTATGGTTTGAGAAGAGTGCACAAGTGAGAGATAGTGTTAGGAAGCCAATATTTGGAAGGATTGAACATAAAAAGAATGTGTTTATGGAAGCAGAGTGAGAGCAAAGGTTGCTCTAATGAAAACCAACGTTTCGGTGTGATGCCAGTCGATTTGACAATTTTAAAAGTGTATTTATGTACACTGAAAGTGTCAAAAACACAGCGCATATTACTGCACGAAGCATTGCCTCACACCTGCACAATTTACCCTTGGCTTGTCAAGCTAACAGACATGAATAGATTTATGCTCTAACAAAGTTTTTTTAGAGTTATATTTTTATAAATACTTTTAAAGGTAGTGCTAAAATGGTGTCAGTCAAAGATATTGTGTGAACAAAACCCTAGGCAGTCAACAAATGGGCAAACAAGTAATATAAAGTGACAGCAAAAAATCATACATGGAGAATTAAAATACAAATAATCATGATTTTAATGAACACAGATAAAACAGGTAGTACAGCTCGTAAACCGGCACCGCGAAACCCCCCTCAGCCCGAGGTCTTAGAATGTGCCACTCTGCGTCTACCCGAGCCCCACAAAAAAACGGTCACCATGGCCCGTAGGCGCCAAAAGTAAATCGCCGGGATCCAGACCGGAAGAGTTTGAAAAAAATAGAGCAATCTCGGTAGAGTTACCATCTTAAGGAGCGCCACCCTCCCCGCCAGAGACAGTGGAAGCGTACTCCAGAAGTCGAAATTTGTTTTAGTAAGTCTGATCGCCGAACCAATGTTGCCCTCTAGAATGTCTAGGCTATTATGATAGATTGAAGTACCCAGGTAGCGAAGACTCCTCTCCTCCCAGGTCACTCCTTCCGTAGAGTGCGGGCATGTTCTACGCGCACGAGTCGGGAACAGGTAAGACTTCGCCCAGTTCACTCTGAGGCCAGACACCGTACTCAGAGATTTAAAGAGGGATTTAGCCCCCCGCAGGGAGGCAGCAGAGTCCACCAAAAACAGTAGGAGGTCATCAGCGTATAATGCAATATGGTGCACCTGCCCGTAGATGTCCAACCTCTGATACGCCCGCCCCAATCGGGCTCGCGCCGCCAAAGGTTCGATCGCTATGGCAACAATAGGGGTGAGAGGGGGCAGCCCTGACGAGTGCCCCTTCCTACGGCGCAAGCCTCAGATATTACACCTCCTGTTCTGACCCTCGCCGTAGCGTTCCGGTGTATTAGTGCCGTCCAATCCACAAAATCCTTGCCCAGTCCCATTGCGCGCATAACATGGAAAAGGTAGGGCCATTCCAGGCTGTCAAAGGCCTTCTCCAAGTCGATTGCAAACACAGCCGCCTCGTCCACATCGTAGGTGTCAGCCTCCAGAACGTGGAGAAGTCGTCGTATATTAAGCGCGGTGTTGCGGGTCGGGATAAAGCCAGATTGGTCCACGTGGATCAGTGTGGACATGTGGGGAAATAGACGCGTCGCCAAGATTTTGCTCAAAATTTTGTAGTCCAGGTTAAGCATGGACAGCGGGCGATACGCCGATCTGTCCCAAGGCTGCTTGCCAGGTTTCAATAGTGGGACAATTAGCGCCTCGCCAGTGGTCTTCGGTAAGCTGCCCAGTCGTTTAGCCTCATTGTAGAGCCACGCTAGTCGGGGCGCCAGGAGGTCGACGTAGGTGTTGTAGAATTCCTTCAGGAGACCATCGGAGCCTGGCGTTTTATTCCGTGCCATACTCTTGATGGCGACTCTAACCTCCCTCACTTCAATTTTATCCCCCAGAGGTTTTGCGTCCTCTTCGTCCAGTTCCGACAAACCCAAACCCTCCAGGAATCTCTGGAACTCGTCCTCCGACGGAAGGATCCGACTATGGTATAGCTCCGTGTAATAATCATAGAATAGCTCATTAATTCCCTGTTGGTCGAACCGTGCCATTCCCGCATGATCTCTGAGTTCAAGGATGACCGAACCTCGGCGAGCCGGATAGGCTAGCCAGGCCAAGAGCGCCCCCGTTTTATCCCGTTCCGAATGTGCACGCGTGAGGTAGGCTTTGTAGTCGAAGCACCTGAGACGCTCCACCGTCGCCGCCGCTGATTCCTTCGCCTCAAGTAGGGCCTCATGAATGTCCGGCCGCTAAGGTCGTTCTCTCTCCAGCGAATGTCACTAAGTAAGGTTTTCCGCACCCCCGACACCGTCGCAATGCATCGCCCCCGCACCACTGATTTGAAGGCGTCCCATTCAACCGTTGCCGACCCCAAGGTCCCCGCATTGATCTGAAAATACGTCTCTATAATCGAGGCTATCGCGGTCCGGAAGATCTGATCGTCGAGCTCCTCCGGGCGTAGTTTCCAGGTGGGAATGCGTGGGCGATGCTGCGACCATCGTAGCTGCACCAGCAGCGGGTTATGGTCGGAGATCGTGCGCGTAAGGTATTCACTGTGGCACACCTCTCCATGCACTTCCGGGGAGCACACGAAGGCGTCTATACGGACGAGAAGTTCGTGAAGGGAGGAAAAGAAGGAGTAGTCCCTGTCTAATGGGTGGTAAGGTCTCCATGAGTCAATCAGCCCCCATCGACGTTGCCAGTTAGAACGCGTAAGCGCCAGTTTGCTCGCCGGTGCATTTGGTAAGGGGGGATGTGAGCGGTCCAATGCAGTGTCAGTTACACAATTAAAGTCCCCTCCAAGGAGCAGTGGTCCCACTAAAAACGGGGCCAGTGTGCGGGACAACGAGGAGAAGAAGGCAGGCTGTTCCACGTTTGGTGCATATAGAAAACCCAACGTTAGGTACCTCCCATCTAGTTTTCCCCTCACACTGCATACCTCCCCTCCGGGTCAATAAGCTGTTGCGTGCATTGAAAGGGTAACCCCGCCCTTATCCAGATGACCACCACCCTAGCGTAGGCCGAGTAATCAGTGTGGTAGACTTTCCCCCTCCATCTCCGTTGCAATGCTTTCCCCTCCTGTGCTAAGAGATGTGTTTCCTGGAGGAAGGCAATATGAATGCCCCGCCGAATTAAATATGAGTGAATCTTGTGGCGTCTATGCATGATATGCATTCCCCTCACATTCCACGTGAGACATTTGCAGCCTAAGTCGGGTCCCATGGCAGCCCACATTGCAGTTCACATGTTCCCTCATAGGATCCTTTGACACGCCCAGACCCCACCCACCATCCCCCCCCCATAAACATAACCAAACAATCCTACCCAACTCCCACTCCCCAGGAAAGACAACCAACGTGATAACCCCATCCAAACTCTGTAAATTAAGCGTAAATCAACCAGAGCAGGCTAGGCGGTTCGGAACTCCAATTCTATTCAGATCCGGAGCTTCCCTCCCCCCCCCTCTCCCAAGTATTCAGAAACCATCCACAACTCACCCCTCGATATCACAGTTATGATCAACAGAAGGCAGTTGCCCCCCGCCTCCACCGCACCAGCAGGCAGGACCCTCCCGTGTCCCAGTACTGTACATCAGCGTGTCCAATGTCCTCACAGCCACATCAGCCAAAGATGCCATCCGCCGTTTGTGGGGTTACTACCAGTAGGTCCATCTCGGTGAGACCATGAGCGCTGCTGGAGCCAGGACTTAAATCAGCATTCTTCGAGCGCTCCGAAGCATTACTGGAGGGGCTGACCTCCCCCTGGCTGATGGCCGCCACCGCCATCACCGCCTTATTCCTTTCTTGTTGCCACCCAGCCGGGGAAGGAAGAAGTGTGTGTCCCCTCCAGTAATGACCTTCAGTCGGGCCAGGAACAGCATAGCATAGGGCAGTTGCATAGCTCTCAGCTTTCGCTTGACCGTTAGGAAGGATGTCTGTTGTCGTTGGACGTCCCTGGTGAAGTTCGGGAAAATCATGACCTTGCTGTTACCAATGCGCAGGTTCGGTAGACCCCTGGCCGCTTGAAGAATGTGATCACGATCCCGGTAGTGCAGAAGGCGCACCACCATCGGGCGCGGCGGTCCTCCAGCTCTAGGCGTGCGCGTCGGGACTCTGTGGGCGCGCTCCAGAGCGAAAAATGGGGAGAGCCCCTCCGGCGCCACCTCCGTCGGCAACAAGGTTTCCAAGAAGGACACCGCATCCTGGCCCTCCTCCCTCTCTGGGACTCGTACTATGCGGAGGTTGTTACGTCTGGAGCGCCCTTCACTGTCCTCGGCCCTGAGTTCCAGCACCCGAATTTTCTGCGCCACTTCCGCCAATGAGGCCTTCAGGGTAGCCACTTCGACAGGAATGTCCTTCATGTTAGCTTCCGAAGTTGTTACTCGCTCCTTCAGCTTCCTGTGGTCATCCTTCAAGAGGGATAGGTCAGACCCAATGGTGTCTATCCGCTTCTCCAGGGCCTCACGTGATGCCACAATGGCCTGCATAATGTCAGTCAGGGAGGGGTCCTGTGGCGGGGCTGAGCTCCCAGAGCCAGACGCCGCTTCGTCTCCCGCCATGGAATGACCCGGGTCATCAAGTCTCAGCACATCAAAGCCCTTCTTTCTGGCCCCCCTGACCATCTTTGGTTGCAGTTTTCGGGGTTCGCTCCAAGCGATAGTGCTTGCCAAGTAGTCAGAGACCGCGGGCGTCGTACACTCAGGCCCAGTGCCCCCGGCCCGCCAGCCCGCTGCGACAGGGGAGGCACCAACGCTGGTCCAACACTCCCCCGTTCCCCATGGAAGGAAATGCCCACTCTACTGTCACTGGGTGCAGGGGCGAAGTCAACACAGGGGATACGCCCCAGCGAGGGCCCTCAGGTAGTTCTCCATGGCCAGCACTAAGCGGTCGGCTGCAGTGGTCAGCAGGCAAGTGGACGGCCCGCAGGCAGCAGGGACCGGGTTCCGCCTCAGGGAGCAGCCTTCTTCGTTTCTAGGTCTTCTCCCTGCAGGCCCGCAATGGACCCCGCCGATGTCACAGCACAGGATGAGGAGGAGGCTGGGGCCCCGGGTCCTCGTACCACTGGGGGGTCCAAAAGAAGCAGTCAAAGCGGGCACCACCAGCCTCCGGGCCACCAGAGCACCAATAGCCGGCTCAATGGTGTCGCACCAGGGTCACGCGGGCGCCTGGCGAAGGCCCACCCCAGCCCTCCTGTCTTCCTCTCAGGATGGTCCCCCGGGCAGCCAGCAGTCGCCAGTCACAGCCAACGGTCGTCACCCCCCCCAGGGATAGGGGTCACCGGTGCCCTCGCTCCAGCAGCAGGGTGACTCCCTCTCAGGGGAAATCTGCAGGCCCTCAAACGTCTCTGAAAGGGCGTCCGGGGGCAGACTCGATCATGCGGGCGCCGCCATCTTAGGGTCAGGCAGCTCGCTAATCTGCCGCTCCCGGGCCTCGCCAAAACCGCAATGCCAGTCAGCGCTTCCCCACCTCAATCAGCTCGTGGGACGCTCCGCTCCAGCACAGGTAATTTCTGTCACCTCCGTGGGCCCTCCGCCGCCGACAGCTCACCTCTGTCAGGAAGCACGGACAGCGACTCCGGCCGCCATTTTGAGAGCCCACCACTCCAGCAGCACCGCTCGGGGGAGAAAAGTCATTTCCAGCGGTCTCGGGGCACCCAGCGCCTCCAGCTTCTCCCCCAATGCTCCCTAAGCCCTCCGATGTAAAGTGGACGTCAGGGGTCCGAATTTGGGGGTCAGGATATGTGACGGAGAGGGGCGGCTACGGAGGAGCTCCGGAGTCCTGCTTCCACCTACATCGGCGCCCAAGCCACGCCCCCCTTGTGTCAACTTCTTCATGCTGTGAGAGTCACCAGATATACTACATTTTGGAAGTCATGAGTATATTTTTGTACTTTTATGCTACTGATGACAGTGAAAACCACCATCCTGATTTAGAGTTTAGTGAACACGGTACTCCATCACAAACACAAAGGGGCACCCTGCCCACCAAACTATAAGCCTGCCTGTCTGATTTACAGAAGGGCAGACCTTAAGTATTCAGTCAAAGGAGTCCTCATTGTCCCAGTCAATGAAATATGACGTACTAAGGGTCCTCAGAGGGAGGTCCTTACACTGTTCACCCTATATTGGGTGGAAGGTGTAATCAAAAGTTCAATACATATGCCTTAATCAAATAAACAGTGCTAAATAAGTAGATTTAATCACTGTGTTTCAATCACATAGGTCAAGAGTTTAAAGAAAATGGAAGGAGTTATAATTCTCACCAAGCACTCTTGAATGATACTTTTTTATTTTTGCGAATTCACTTAGACTGGGTGTGTTAAAAGATTTCCCACAGAATACGCACTATTGATTAAATTGCTGCCCTTTCGGGTGGCTTATATTGCATATCAGTAAACTCAGTGAAATAAATGGGCAGGTAAGGCCCTGAACAGAGAACCTGCACTTCTTTAATTGAAAGGAATAAAATAGGCACTTCTTAGCACTGCTGCAATACTTTAAGGGCCTCATTACGAAGTGACTCGGAACTTTCCGAGTCACATCGTGGGTTTCCCTTTCAACCGCCACATTACAATGCAGGCACTTGAAAGTGAAACCGACCAGTCATTCTGGCTGGATTCCGACGGACTCCTTGAGCCAGTTGGCCAGTCAGAGACCTCACTGTAATTCCTATGGATGGCGTTTCCGCTATTGGATTACGATGTCGGTTTCCAACAGGCTATCCATGTCGTGCTTTCTGACATGGAAAGCCTGTCGGAAGCGACTATAGGGGCCCCTGCAGGGCCCCCTTCTCCCTGCGGCCACCGGTTGGGGGCCAAGGATCCCTACCCTGTGTGGCAGGGATGAACAGATGCTCCCATTTCTCTATGGGAGCCTGTGCTTTGGCCAGTTTACGGCTGCAGCCAAGCTCCCATAGAGAAATGAGAGCTTGCGACCGCACCATGTGCGGTCCCATTGTAATGCTGCGGTCGGGACCGCCGACCAGAGGTCAGTTGGTCCCGACTCCACAACGGTGTAAGGCAGACGCTAGTCCATCCAACAAAGTAATAAGGTCCTAAATAGTGAGTACCTAGGGCAGTACCAAAGATGCAGCACGTTTTCCTTGTTTGCACCGGTTGAACCTATTTAAAGGAGGGCCTGGAGCTAACAAGAAAAATTTGCTGTTTTAGGATGAATACGCTGTCCTAAGGGCTGCCGCAAACCCACGCTGCCATGGGCTACATTGCATTCATGTGAAAAACTGAGTGGTTGCTTAAAAGCCACTCCCTATTTTTTTTAAAGTGCATGGGCATCTGCCCGACATTGTAATAGGCCCTAAATAGTGAGTACCTGGGGCTATTTCACAGATACAGCGCGTTTTCTTTGTTTGTGCATGGTGCACCTATTAAAAGGTGCGCCCAGCACTAACAAGGAAAATGTGCTGTTTTAGGATGAATACGCTGTCCCAAGGGCAGCCGCAAACTTGTGCTGCCATGGGCTGCATCACATTCATGTGAAAAACAGAGTGGCTGCTTGGAAGCCAGTCCGTATTTTTTTACAGTGCAGGCAGGAATCTATCTGCACTTGAAGTCACTCACTGTACCTACCTGCAAGGAGATGTCTGGGACCACCTTCTCCCCCTTCTCCAGAGGCAAGCCATCAGGGGGCACACTGACAGTAGGCCACCTTTTTAGTAGAGCACTGTCAGTGCTCCTCCTAACAGCTTCTTTTCCTCTACGCCCCCATACGCCAAAGACACAGAGGAAAAGGGATTCACTCATCCCGGGGCCTATCCAGCCCTTTACGCTATGCTGCTCCCAGGAGTGATTCGCTGCTGTGCAGGATAACCATCGACAAGTGCAGTGGCCACAATCTGAAGTCGAAGCAATCAGTGTTACAGGTAAGTGCAGGTGCAGCCATCCATCCACTCACGAGTGTCCAGGGCCACAAATGCAGCCACTACACCCTCTGTAGGTGGCAGCTCAGGCAAAGGTAGGCTGCGATGTTGTCTTAATGTTGAAATTTTTTATTGAATTTTACAATGAAAATACATCAAGAGAATCTATGCATGGCCGTGTGAGCGGGGGAAGCAGCGGATTGGTTGAGTCCTCATTACCGGCTGACTCGAGTATTCCAGTCCACGGCTTGTGGTTTGCTGGTTGACGATTTGCCGATACGCAGACCTTCCGACGAAAGCAGGAGAGGAGAGAGAACCCACGGCTCCACTGGCCCGCAGTCGCCCCCTCGCTGAACTTTCTCCTGTGCCAAGAGTGAGGGGGCGATTCTTGACTTGACTCGCGGCGTCTGCCCGCCCGCCCCCGCCCAACACCACCGTGATCCCACCTGGCCCCGTTCGGCGTGTCGGGGGCCGGAGTAGAGGGAGAGGCGGATGCAAGGGCGGCAAGGGTGCAGAGGCGCGGGAGTGGAGACCCGCTCCCAGGGGGCAGAGAGGCAGAGGAACAAAGTGCTGAGCCTCAACGACCCATACGCCTGCTATAGGAGCCATCAACCCTGCCTGATCCCCCGTTCGTGCTTCTTAGATAAGAGCAGAGCATTGGGAAGGCAAACTGCAGGGAGAGCTGCGGAGCCAAGAAACCCACACTCTCTGCACTTCTCCATGCAGTTGTGCAGATTGCTTCAACCTTGCCCGCCAGCCTCCAGCTCCAGCCTCCAGCTGTGCCTTGTAGCCTGCGTCAACCTTGCCCCCCAGCTCTCAGGGGTGCACGGGGCAGACAGGACTGGCTGGCTAATCACTATTGCTGCTCACTGCCAGGAGATTGCCGCATGTGCGGAGAGGAGACGCTTTGCAGTCGCTTGGTGCTTGGTGCTCGCAGTCCGCGAGAAACCCGAGAAATTGTAGCCGTAGGCTTCTACGGGGGCTTCTACAAAGGCGCTGTGCCTGTCCTCGTTGCAGACATGCCGGACCGCAGAGCCCTACGTCAGAAAGTGGAAGGGGAGCCCGTCCAACCAAACTAGCACCGCCCAGCTCACCCACAGCAAATTCCCAGGGGGGAATCCTAAAACCAAACCAAAACCCTTAAACCCGCCCCTGGTACCTGGTAGTAGGAAGCCGAGGTAGTCTGAGGAGGTGTCCTGCGGCGTGCGGTGTGACAAAACAGAGGCATCAAGACAGCAAGATAGCAAGCACCTGTTGTACATACACGCAGGCAGAGGGTGACCAAGACAAAGCTGTGCCGAACGGTGAAGTGGGTAAAGAGCCCCAATCGGGGGACAATGAGGTCGAGGAGAACGCGACGACCGGTGGAAAACAAGAAACCCTCGAAAAATTCAAAGAAGTTAAACGTAGTGGATACACCTTCGGGGGCTCAAGTCGACCAAAGGGAGAGGTTGGTCTCAGCACCCACTCCCGAATCAACGTCAAAATTCTCAAGCAAGTCAGGGCTGTTAAAATTCTTCTACTTAAAGGATCCAATTGCAGCGATCTAAACGGCAACAGCCGAAGCAAGTAACTTACCAAATCCAATTTTTACTATTAACGTTCTACCCCCCTTGGACAAAAACAAGTCAAGTATGAGCGACGGGCCAATCTCCTGTACACAACCCAAGGGCCTCTCACCCAAGGGAAGCACACTGACAACTGCCGCACAAGTACACCATCCAAATGCCCACAAAGGGGAGAACGATCACTCAGAAGCTCAAAAGCACACCGCGGCGGATGACACCATAAAGGACAACAGCAGGATAACAACTGGCAGTATAATACTGACCGATGTGGCAGAAGTAAATGATCCTACAGGTCCGACAAGACCCCAGGACAGTATAATATCAACTGAAGTGGTGGAAGTAAATGATCCTAAGAGTCCGATAAGATCTAAGGAGGGCTCAAAAAGCCAGGCCAATCTACACGCAGAATCCATGCTTGATAGTGATCCATGGCATAAACCATTGTTCTTGTCAAATGATTCTGAATTGGAAGAACTGACGGAAAGGATATCAATGTACCTAGAAACCCAAGACAGAGCATTACTATCCGAGCCAAGTCCGAAAAATCTTTACCCGAGTCTGGGTCTGGCGATGTCTACCCCTCGAGGGCCAGTAGAAAAAAGAAACCACCAAAACCTCACCATGAACAACAGTAACAACATGACAATAAACGACCCATATATAAACAACACTGCACCAATTACCATCTCGTCGGGGAGTCCGATGGTCATTGATTCGAAAGTTTCAAATAAGTCTCAAGAAGACCAGTCGCCCATTTGGATTAAGTCCTTACTAAACTCTTTAGATCAAGCAATAAAAGCTCTGAACTTTCAATCGAATAAAATGGAGGTGCAGATTGACCTTATTACTTTGGTGGCAGGCCACATTGCGGGCTTAAACTCAAAAATGGACGCACTTACCTCACTATTAAGAATCCAAGGGAAACTAGAAACCCAATCAGAGTTTAAAAAAGAACAGCTTTGTTGTGGTTGTGGTTCAATAATTGAAAAATTAGCAAGTTTGCCAGCAATTCTGACGGACATTCTACGGGAGGTAAGACAACCTCACAACTCAGTTGAAAAGTCCACAAAATTCTCCCCGGAAAAATCACACTCCCGCAACAGGTCAATCTCAAAGGAGCATCCAATCAGTAATCACACAAATGACTCAAAACACATCCCAAGGGAAGTGGGGCTAGAAAGATCAGTACAAGATCAGGAACCAGCATTGTCCGCCCAAATTCTAATTGAAGAGGAAAAAATTGCAGTCAAGGAAGAAAAAACAGCAACCAAGAGACAAAAGAAAAAGGCCAGGAAAGCCAGGCTAAAGTATAAGCAGCAACAAGTCTCAGACCCAGGGAAGCTGTTTTCAATCTTTAACGTAAACACCGCTCAGGCCTCCAATTCTGATCGTCCCACTATGTCCCAAGACGGCAAGGTAGGTTTAACTCAGATGCCAGTGATTAAGTATGAGCGCAAAATCCGTTCCGCTCCCGGATTTTGCAAATTTTCGGTAAATTCACGATCCGCGAACTCCCGCGAATTCGCAAATCCGCGAGCGGCGGATTCCGGGGGCAAAAGTTGAAGCCTGGCTGGCCTGTCAACTTGTAACTATTTTACGATGGCGCCGGCAAGCTGCCAGCGCCATCCTAAAATAGTTACTAAGTTAGCTTCAACAGGAAGCTCTAATAGATAAAATAAAGCAGGTGCTCGCACCTGCTTTATTTTATCTATTAGAGCTTCCTGTTGAAGCTAATTTAGTAAGTATTTTAGGATGGCGCTGGCAGCTTGCCGGCGCCATCGTAAAATATTTACAACATGCCCTTCCTGTGACTCATTCATCAGCCCAAAAACAATCGTGACCGTTGTCGAGGCAGGTGTGCCTTCTTCACAAATCTACCGTGGAAAATCAGCTGTGATGCTGGATAGAGGCTTTTGCATCCTTGACTTTCACGAGCGCAATACCCGTGCTGTTCCTGTGACCAGGAGCTTCTTTCTCTTCATCTGCTGAACTGATCTTTCTCTGACCTTTTATACACACAAGAAGCATGTGTGAAGTCGCATGGAAGCCCTGCCCGTTTGGCCCCGCCCACACACTCGCGGTTTGCACCGTCTTCCCGCCATTCACCCACTATGATGGACAAATCCGCTGGTCCGCAAATCCGCCGATTTTGCGGATCTACGATCTGCAAATCCGCAAAATCGGCGGATCGTGGATCCACAAAATCCGCCCATACCTACCAGTGATTCAAGAGTCCCAAACACCCCCGAGGGTGGTCAAACCTAGGCAGAGTATAACCATACCATTTGTTAACCATCACAGCATAACGAATTCGGTATTATCTGAAGCTCTTAGCGGCCCAACGGAAAAACCATCAGTTCCAAAAAATATCCGGACTCACACGGAACGAATCGCCAACTCTACCAGGATTACCGAAAATGGAAGCCCAGAGCAAATAAGGCCTAGAGAAAACACGGGAGACCACATAGGGGGACAAGGTCAGTCAAACCCGGTCAACAATAACAGTCCGCAGCCCACAGAAACATCTCTCAGCTGTCAGAAACGGGATCCCTCCTAAATAATAAGTCAGTAGAATCTCAAGGACCACAGCTAAAAACTGCACCTATCCGCATGTGCGTTACTGTTTCGGAAAAGCAGCGCACCTGTGCCTTATCACAAACTCGGCGCAACTCTCTCTCAAAGGGTTACTACAACCCAGGTTCAAATCAAAGCACATCTGATCCGATGTCGTCAGCAATTACGGACCAGGGGCTAGACTCCTTCGCATCATCTTCCGAAATCAACGAAAATACAAAGTCACAACAGTCTAAAGACGCAAAAAAAGAAATCCTTCTTCATTCTGAAATAACACCACACAAATTAACATTCATCCCAGAATATTCATCAAAGGGGCTTCAGGACTTCTTAAACCGGGGCAACCTGCTAAGATTATTCCAGGAAATAGAGGAGCTAAATGAGATAACATCACAGGACCTCCTGGCCGTTGAATTCAAAAGAATCCCCCAGCATATAGAATCTGAAGTCACCGTCACAACGTGGGCTTCAAAAGCCATCGCTGACAAGATATTCTCCACAAGAGATCATTTCGAAACATGGGGAATCTCGCTTTTAAGAAACACAAGCCCAAGATACCCATTTCTGTTACAAAAAACCACCCATAATGTAACAAAGGGTAACAGGGAAAAACGTCCTCCGTTCTCCTGTCTATTAGGAGCCCGTGCTACCTCTCCAGCCGCTGCAAGTGTAACGGAAGGGGTAAACTCGACAGTCCACAATCAACCAACTAGGCAGCCCGGTCGGGACATAACAGATTGGTCCTGGGTCCCAAGGTTCCTGTGTAAAAAGGGACCCTAACACGGAGACACATTTTTCTCCGTCTCCACGTAGGAGGGAGGAAACGCAGAGTGCAAAAACTATCTCAACAAAAATTACAGTATGCACATGGAATGTACATGGTTTCCACGAAATGGAGCTGGACCACGAAACTCAATTCTTTTTTTCCAACCAAGATATAATCCTGATTCAGGAGACATGGAAATTAGCACCAAGTGTGATACCAGGCTTTAAGACCCACCACATCCCTGCAGAAAGAACCTCAAATTTTGGGCACCCCCGGGGTGGTCCATCAACTCATATCACTCAAAAATGTAACTGGTCCTCTGAAGCACTGGACGTAGGACTCAACTGGGTACAGGTGACCAGAATCACTGAATCTATGCCAGCTGGGCACAAAAAATGGCAAATTATAATCCTCAACGTCTATATCCACCCGGATCATAATTTACAACAAGAAAAACAAATGTGCCTGACGTCGCTGAATAAAACGATGCAAAAAACCTATCTAGGATATCCTCTACTAATCTCAGGGGACTTCAACTGTGATCTCATTGGAAAATCGAGGGCAAAAGAAATCATGCGACTGCCCAAAGGAGGCCTCAGGTTAGCCTTCAACCCAAAAGTCCTGGGTCTGACGGTTCTAAACGGCAACACGACGGGGGATAGGCCGGCTGGTATTACGTTCCTGAGCGGAAGGGCTCACTCAACAATAGACTACACAATAGTAAGTGATGACTTAATACCAGACATTGAGACCTTCAAAATTGTCCAACGACCAGAAAGCGACCACTTCCCCCAAATAACTTCTCTAAACACTGCGCCCAACTTGGCACTGAAATTACCAAGTCTGCTTCACCAAGCCGCTAAATTCAACTTAAAGAAATTAAAATGGAGAGGAGAAATGCTGGAAAAAATCCAGCGTGCCGCAATTGCTCGAAAATCCGAGTTAGGGATGCAAAAAAAGAAGGACCTCGTAAAAAACTGGGAGCTATTGGTCCTGGATCTTCTTCACAAATTTTCGGCAACTTCAGGTGTACTAAGTAAGTCCACCTCTAAAAAAGAGCCCTGGTTTACCAACGAACTAAGAACAAAGAAAAGGAGGGTAGCAAATGCTGTTCGTCACCTTGCTTGGGAAAAAAAACTGGGACTACAAACAAACAAAGGGGTTTTGACAGAAGCCAGAAGCACTAAAGAGGCTCTAAACATCGCAAAATCCGCCTACAATGAGAAGCTATGGAATAGATTGCTAAGTGCTGGAAAACACCCCAACAGTCGAGAATTTTGGGGCATCGTTAACGACCTAAATAAAGGACAAAAACTCCATCAGGAAGCGGGAGTAGGAGCTGACGCTTGGTCTCAACACGTGCAATCCCTTTACTGCATAACAACAACAGGCCACCCAAATAATATGCGGAAAACAAACACTGTAGAGAATGGTAAGTTGGAAATCTGCAACCCAGGCACAGAAGGACCGGTGATAAAGGATTGCTCAACAGAGAAAAAAACAGTCCCAGAATTAACAACCAGAGGGGAACTCTGTAAAATCATCAACAGGCTAAAGGCTGAAGGAGCACCAGGCCCGAACGGACTGCCCAACGCCATCTTTAAACACGACCCGGTTTTTTGGGCAGAAACCCTGACAACATTGTTTAATCAAATCTATCATGACACACAGGTACCTGCATCATGGAAGGGAAACATGATTCATCCAATATATAAACAAGGCGACCATGGCAACCCAACAAATTACAGACTCATATCACTGATAGATGTTGGAGCAAAGCTCTATGCCTCTGGTATCCTCCTTAAGCTGCAAGACTGGATTGAAGAATCTCAGAGAATCCCCTGGTTCCAGACAGGATTCAGGAGGGACATGGGGACAATCACCAACTTAACTTGCCTGTCTCTATTAATGGACAGAACAGCAGTAAAGGGCACACGATTATACGCCTGTTTTGTTGACATCAAATCTGCATTTGACAGAGTAAATCGAGAGCGTCTATGGGACAAATTGCAGTTTTGGGGGACGCCATCAAAATTAATACAGGCAATAAAAGTTTTGCATGAAGATACATGGGCAAAGGTTAAATTGGGAGATGGAGCTTACACAACAAGGAACATACCAACATACCAGGGCCTAAAACAAGGCTGTGTTTTAGCGCCCACCCTTTTTAACCTTTTCCTTTCTGATCTCGCAACAGTATTGGACACAGATGAGGTGCACCCTCCGTCATTGGCAAACCGGCGAATTCCCTGTCTGCAATATGCAGATGACATAGTCCTGCTGAGTCAAACCCCAGTCGGGCTACAAAGAGCTTTAAATATCTTATCAGGGTACTTAAGACAAGAAGGACTGGACTTAAACAAAGAAAAAACCAAAGTGGTACGTTTAGTAGACCCAAAAAAACTTAGTTACACATGGTCGTTCAATGGGACGAAGGTGAACGAAATCGGTTCGTATAAATACCTTGGAGTAACAATATCCCAGGGAGCAAAACTAATGGAGCACAAAACTGCAATACGAGCAAAAGCCCAAAGTTTAATCTTTGCTTACCGGTTGCTAAAAACAAAAATGAATTGCCCGAACTATAGCCGCCTCTTGAAGGTCATGTCGGCACAAATTTTACCATCATTATCTTACGGTCTCGTCACCTGGTGCGGCAAGGAAACAGACCTACTAAACGAGCTCCAAACTAAAATCTACAAAGCAGTTTTTAACCTTCCAAAGAGTGCCTCAGCCCCGCAAGTAAGGCTGGAATTCGGGCTGCAAAACCAGAAATATAGGAGCATGAGCGGCTTCATAAAACTGTGTCACAAGTTAAGATCTGCAGGTCCGGATTCAATGGATTGGCTAAACTGGGAAGCCATAAAAAATCAAGGAGTGACTGGAACCCTTTGCCCTTGGGGAAAATACCTGAAATCCTGCGTGAAAGAGCTGGGGCTGGAAGGAACTTGGGAATCCGTGACGGACAAAGCAAACATAAGTAGTTTAGCCAACAAGGCAGCAAGGATGAAATCCTTTCAAGAAGACAAAGCATTACTTCTCAAGCGGCGACATGGTTGGACCATAATCAACTCCTTCAAAGCCGGACGACCGCAGGCATATTTAACCTCTCATTTTAATGTGCATATAAAAAGAGCTTTTACAGCCTATAGGATGGCAATGCACATTTCGAAAGACTTAGTACCATCGTGGAAAGGTAAACATCAGACAGAGAGTTGTAGACTTTGTGGCTATAAAACGGAATCATTAGCCCATTTCTTGTGCGTCTGTCCGGCTCTCCTGGCACAACGTCGAAGATTACTAAAACAGATCTGCAACGAGTTAAAAATCCGCACCTGTAGGCAAGCGGTAACTTATTGGCTAGGAGGGAGTTCAATTATTTTAGCATGCCGGGGAACAAAATTCCTGGCAGAAGTGAATAAATGCCTGAGTCTTGTGGAACAAGGACATGGTGAAATAAGCGGTGTAATAACTCTGCCTTGATCCCAATGACTGGTAACCTTGTACAAACACTTAATAACATTCTGACCTCTTAAAGACGGTGGGAGTTTCCCTGGTAGAAACCCGTTTTAACTGTGTTATACCATTTTAACGAAGGAAGAGTTTAATCTTTTTTAGTAGCATATATTTTTGTATTATAATATTGACATGTGGAAATTGTAATGATTTTAATTAATTATGCAATAAACCTCTTTGACTCTGACTTTGACTTTGACATCAAGAGAATAATTATGAGGAGGCAGTAATGAATTGTGAATAAATAAATGAGAAATTCGATAAAAATAAAAAGTAACAATAAATACATGACATTTGTTGATGAATAAAAGCATATAAATATGGAACATATAAATAGACATGTTGTGAATAAATAGTTAAATAATTGAATAAATAGATAGAGAAATAGTGAAGAAGCTGAGAAGGAGAAGGTAAAAGTAAGGGGAGGGGAGGAGAATGCAAGAAGGGTAATAATTAATGGATATGTAAATGTTGTCTTGAGCCTCAGGGTCCGCCACCGGTTACCTCAGGATTGCAGTTTACAATCATGACCACACCCGACCCATGGAAGATGCGGACTGCACCAGTGTAATGGGAAGTCATGGATGGTGCCAGAACTGTGTGGGGTGAGAGTTACTGCAGGATTCTTAGCAGGCAATCTGCGTAGCCTCTAATTGTGGATCTGACATGGCCATCTAGGCCATGCACCCCCAAAGATTGACAAAGTTGAGCAGGGGAGGTCTGGATCCCTGTCTTAGGGTATGGTAAGAAAATTACTGCCATCTGCTCCTTCATATAGGGGGTGCTACGGAGCCGCACAGTGCAACCAACTGGGGTGGTACGGCCTTGCCGGAAAATGTCTCCAGATCCAGCCTGATACCCAAGAATATTCTAAAGGTGAATCTGCAGTTAGAAGAATCCAGCAGAAGAGCTTGTGACAAAATCTCCTAAGGGAACGAATGGAAGGAATCTCCTCTCTGGAAAACGACACCATTCTTCAATAGGAATGCTCTCTCTCACTTATGGCAAAACTAGATAAAAAGAGGCGAAGCTAAAACGTCAATGGAGTGTTGACGAGGACGAGCTTTCTGCAGAGATCTGGGAGCAACAGAAACCTGTGCCACTGTGTCCTGCTCAAATGTTGGGATTACAGTGCCACTGTCATAGGATCTTGTGCAGATGGAGAAGACAGAAAGGTCCTTTTCCAGGATTTATGGGATGAAGGCCAGCAAGCTCTTGTCAAAGCGAAACTCTCCCAGCCATAGGGCCTGTAAGAGTGAAACGTCTCTTTACTTGAAATGGATCCTCAAAGTCAACATAGAATACTTAAAACTCCTTGCCAATGAAGCATATGAATGCCTCTATTTGAATATTTTGTCACACGTGCCACACAGAATTAACTACTTCAACATCAACACTGGAACATGAGCACTGAGAAGCTGCCTGCCAGCCAAATGAGTGGAGGAAGCAGTTGCATGAGAGAAAGGGAGAGTGGAGAGTGGCCCTCTTCCCTCTCAGGTTGAAAGTGATAATAGAGATGAAGCTTCTACTCTATTTCCCCATACTTAGTCCGTAGGCGAACCCCTCCCATGTCCCGAAGCCTCTGCATGGCATATTCTGGCAGATTTATTACAATACTTGATGAAATGGGTGTAAGGAAACCAGACCACACATATAATGTACTCATCTTTCCTTGTGATTTAACCACCACGACTGGACACGTCAAAAAAGTGCAGGCATCATGGCTAAAGAGAACAAAGTTGTAAAAACACCATCAAGGAAAGTAAGATAAAGTACTTTCCTTCCCGAAAATGTGCAAATGCAAAAAATATCCAAAGGTAATCCCCCCAAAAATCCTCACATTTGATGTTTTACTCGAAAGAAGCCTTTAGAAAGGACAAAAGGTGCTTGAGAACTTCCTCACTGGGCAGAAAAACTGCCTGAGTCTATTGGCCACGATGAGACTTGCAAAGTTCGTAAAGGAGCAGGGTCACTTTGCACTGTTTTAAATCGTGTGCATTAGGACACAATAGCCTGCATTTACATCGCCTCATAATATTACATTATAGGTAAAATGTATTGTTGAATTGACGATTTCCCTAACATTATAAACATAAGCTAATAAATATTGCCTATTTGAAGATGTTTCCTATTAACTTTGGAGGAAAGACAGTTATGAAGAAATTTGTTCCGGGAACTTTTACACACACAAATATTCTACCTTCTATGACCATCAGAGAAAATTCCTTGATAAACACCTCAAGAAAACATTGATCTCTGAGATGCATTTTGCACATTCCAGCTGCTCTTTATCGCTACCATTTTGCCAATGGTAACTAGTGACTTATTTAAGTACTGCAGCTACTCGATTTCATATGGAAATTAATATGTAGGTATGAATGCTAGAGTATTTGATAAGTTCAAACCTAGCTTGAGAGCTATCGAGCACTGTACAAGGGCTGGGCAGTGAAATATGACTGAATACCATTTACAATGAGGTGGGATATTGAGGGTGGTGAGTCCTAATGAATAGAAATGTAGTAATCTCTGAAGAGACGAGTCTTTATATTTAATGGTAAATATGTAAAGTCACCTGCACGCATCAAGAGCATGGATCAGTCATAATTCAACGCCATCACAGGATTGCACATCATTATCTAAGTCCTGCACATGACAATATCACTAACGTGACTGTGAGTCAGAGAAATTAAACTACATAATGAAAATTACTGTAGTAAAGTATATGGATCATTCAACAACAAATGCGAGACTGTAAACAATTAACTACAACTTTTTTTAGGCTCTCGATTTAAATGGATTCATAGCAGATTCCTTTAGACACAATACCGCCTATAATTTTAAACATCTAGGTAAACCTTTGGGTATACTTACTCATATGACAATTATATTAACTTGCTGTTATTTACTTATCAATGCTGGTGTACTTTCTTTTCCCTGCGGCCACCAAACGCTCACAGACGACCGCAGTTCTTTCATACTAGTTCCCTCCCCTTTTCCTTACCTCACTTTATGGCGACTGACTGGAATTGGCACATCCTCGACACCCAATATTCCAGAGGCCGTCAAAAATGGTATGTTATTTCATTTCTTATAGCTTTGAGAAAGATCTTTCGCACTTAATGGCCTGGCGAAACACGTCGACCATACTCAATGAATGTCACACTAATTGACAAATAGGTAGTACGGAACAAGTATACAATACATTAACTGTATACCAAAGGAGTTTATATGAGCACCTGGAATGATTTTATGTGTGAGTGCTACAATGGTTCTGATAACTTCAGTAAAAATGTGCAGTACCCACAGTACTGCGCATTCTTATTCACTATGGTCTTCTAATACATTAGCTAAAATATTTACGCATATGGAACACTCAACTTTTCATCTGGAGGAAAAATGAGGACTGCAAGCCCATCTCTGAATCAATGGGCAGAAGAGAAGCTGGCACCTTTTGAATTAAGCATCACACAAAATACTACTACAGCTGTTACCAGAAATTATTGGCAATGTTAAGTTTTATATATTTAAATTGTGAGGGAATGAATTAAAATTATGCTTTTTCTGACAAACGAAATATTGACATTTTCGGCTTCAACATTTCACAGATGGTTTAAACAGAATTAACTGAATACATCCTTCACAAATAGGTACCCAGGCCTGTGCTTGAGAGCTAATTTAAAGATGTGGAGTATTTCAAAGTTAAGGCAATTTGTGGTACAATTACAGATTGTTATAATGAATAAATTTCAGTGTGGGTTCAGTCCTTTATAAAAAAAACTGTTATAAATATTTTACAGTATTTTCAGTATGCTTTGCTATGTACGACGAACTAAGCTAGCATTTAAACTGGTTAATTCGGATCGGGCTTCATTCAAAGGGTTAGTTTTACATCAAGTATTTTTCAAGACACAACGTATATGAATAAGGGCAACTTGTTAAACATTCTTTTACTATGTTCTGCTAGCAGAACATTCCAAAAAATAGCAAAAAAACCCTAAAAAACACAATGACAGAAAGCGTACTTCAAAATGTTCTTTGCATACAATTTATGTATGTATATGTTGGTGTGCATATTAAGGGTGTGCAAAGTCATGAAGGTTTTACTCAGCTTTACGATTTTTATTTACACCATATATACGGCCAGATTCATCAATGTCCCGATTTGCGAGTCCTTAATAGCGATTATTAAGGAATCGCTATTAAGGACTTGAAAATCGGGATTCATGTAGAAATCGCTAAATAAACTGTGATTCCTACAGCCTCCTTATTTGCGATTAGCAAATTGCTAATCGCAAATAAGTAAAAACTCCCCATTCATTCCTATGGGCCTAAAGGCCCATAGGAATGAATGGGGAGTCATTCCTTATTTGCGATTAGCAATTTGCTAATCGCAATTAAGGATGCGATTTCAAGGGTGCCAGGGGTGTCCAAAGGACACCCTGTAGCACCCCTGAAATGTCAATGTAGACTGATGTTGCGCACACACATGTCCAAAGGACATGTGTGTGTGTAACATCCAACTTAGAAAAATGCACTAAAGTGCTTTTTTCTAAGTTTTCGCTATTTACCACGAAGTCTGACTTCGCGGCAAATAGCGGCCAAAAGTAGCGATTTCACAATTTAAAAATGGTTGATGAATTGCATTTAAGGAATCTCAAATAGAGATTCCTTAAATACAATTCCTCGCAATTTAGCGATTTTGCAATTAGCGATTTCTGCATTTGGGATGATGAATCCCAAATGCTAACATTGCGCTCGCAAAGGGCCAGATTCTCAGAATCTGGCCCTTTGCGAGCCCATTTTTCTTTGATGAATCTAGCTGTAAGTGTGTAAACGTCACAAGAACAGCAAAGTTTAAAAATGTAGGAAACGGAGCGTTGGAGGAATCAATACTTGGAAATCCCAGTAGAAGCAAGTTACTGCTCACAAAAAGTATTCTGCTGGAATATTTTACCTGAATAACTAGTGTGGGTCTTTATAGCCTACAAGGAAGATTTTGTTAAGTTTCCAAACTTCAAAGCTTTGAGGAGTTGCAAATTGCGCACCTCTGAAAATTCGAGGAACCTTAATAATTACTCAAAAACCTCATTTATATGGCACAAGCCAAGCTGTTAACTAAAGAAGCTCTTTACATCAACTGTGGTTTGGGAGAGAATTTTAGGTAATTTAGTTTAAGTGGGGTAGCTGTATTAGACATGTTTTACATTACAAAACTGAATCACATTACTTACACATGTATGATATGCTTGAACTAGGGAGTCAAAGTTTCATTCAGTAAATCAAACTTCGAATTTAGGTGGGTGATTACAAGGAATTCTGGACTAGGTTAATGTTTTAAAGGAGCAGTTTTATAAACGAACATTTATCAATCAATATATTTTAAATGATTTAAAATATACAAGGCAGGGCTCCCGATTGTGCCCATTGCACATAGTGGATGCCCGCAGCACAGTGCACTGCATAGTGCTTCGAGCAACATCAGACTTTGTGAAGCAAAGGAATCACTATTCTTTCACAGTGCATGGAGGCTGTGCGCCTTGAGGCGCACAGCGGCCATTTCAAGAGTATTGATAGAGAAGGATTCAGGTCTGCACCTCACTGCACATACAATTGAATACTTGGAACAGGTTACTTCCATTGCAGTATTTGAAGTCACAGTTTGCTGGCATTACGACCCCTCCCTCAACAGATGGAGGACGCAATGTCACTAAGAGTGGCACACTGTCACTGGGACATCAGTCGAGCAGGCGGCGGTCCAAGGGATCCTGTCTGCGTCTCCTGAGGGCAACAGCGTGCAAGCCATAGAGTAAGCCGTCATAAACTGACACATTCGGACCTCGCTGTAGCAGTCGGGAAACATTTTACGTTTTGAGACCTTAGTATTAAAGCATTTTTGCATACATTTTTGAGCCACATGGGCGGAGGAATACTCCTTCCTTTGCTATCCTACACACCTATCAACCCACAAGGGTTTGCAATGTGTGTATTGCGATTTGCAATTGCAAACTGATAAGCAAATGCTTTGCATTGAAAACGGCTACTTTAAGTAATTCAAGAACCTCTGCCCTGGCAAATGAAATGTTTGCACACCAGGCTTAGAATCTAGTCTCTGGATTAGAGAGAAAATAAATCACTGGCACAATTTACATGAAAAGTAACATTTACCAGTATGTGTCAATTTGTATTGCATTTTAAAGCAAGTAAACTAGAATCATTTTCTACAATGGAACATTACTTTGTGTTGGTGATATCATCTTTAAAGACCCCTTTAAACAAACTCCACACTCTCCGAACAATTTAGTGCCATGTTATATGTGTTCAACATACAACCTCAACAGAACAATCAGTTATTAGTCTGTTCAAATGCAATCTTTTTCCTGCCATGACGTGGTGAATTATCTGAAAATGTAGTCAAATATGCACCCATATTTGGTATCACGAGATCCGCGAGTGGAAGCAATTAGATCTGTGTAATGTTTCTCTTGCTCGGTCTGCACGGACGTATGACCGGCATCCTTGTTAGCAGAGCCAACCCTGTGTACAATTAAAGGCCGGCACATGCTTTCAATCAGCAAGAGCGGCACTGGATATCCGATGAGTATCTGAAGGCTCATCACCGTCGAGTTATTAAGTCATCTCCCAACCACTGAAGGCCCACCTTCATTCACCACGATTACCGCCTGCTGAAAGCACTCAGCCCTTTGCAGTTTACCACAAGATCTGTTGTGTATTACTGCATCTTCAGCGAATGATAAGCTGAGCCACAGATTTCAGATACTGAAAATCTGAGTGTGTGACTGCCAAGGAGGCTTTCCGCTGCTTCACCTGTCACAACGGATTTTTGCTCATTCTAGATTAAAAAACCTATGAACCACAACTGCCCTTTGTAATACACATTAAGCTGCACTAATCATTATGCCTTCTTTTTTTAATGTAGTTCAACAATTCTTTTTTTATGGTCCACTAGGTATTTTCGAAGCCTTGGGTTACTTTCTTCCATCGATCTTTTCATTCATTTTGGGTTCTCCTTAAAAGAGGAGCAAAGTATCTTCTGTGCTATTTCTGGACCACAGGTTTCCAGGTGTCACTGAAAAGTCTCTCACTCACTCACTATTTCTCTTGCATATACCAACCTTCGCTCAGAAGGAGAGAGCGAAATAATGGACCTACTCCTTACGGCGGCAATCAAACTGGTGCTAACAAACTGGAAGGACACCACCAGAGCTACATACAAAGGCTGGCTCAACTGGGTTATCCACATCAGGGGAGCACACAATCTGGCATTGCAATACACCCCATGGAAAGCATCATCCAGAGACCTGTGGGAAACACTGGATAAAACCATGGCCCAGGAGGAGCCGCCATAAAAACACCGCCCAACACCCGCAGTGGGGCCAAGATGACGCCCAAGGAGCAAAAAGACAACCCGGGGACTAGTAAAACCCATCCAAATAAGAAGGGTGTTTCCTGATGTCGGTCCTATCCTTAGCCTTCGCCTATCCATATCTCTTTTCTTTTCTTTCCTACCTCAAACCTACCTGTGCAAATATAACCAGAAAAAGGAGATCCGCGAAAATGTACTTTAATTTTATTTTTTTATATATACACTCTGCAGTTACCTGCCGCGGAAAACCTGTATAACAATGATGTTCTATGTATATAAAACCTATAAAAATAAAATTTTAAAAAACAACAAAAACAAACAAACTAAGAAACATAAATAAAGCGTTGCAGAGCAATTTGAGGTTGCCCCTGTGATGTAAAATGGTTTCTTCAAAATATTGTAAAAATGTTATGTGTGAATGTGGATTATGTGCTTTTATTCCACCGCATTTTGTGCAAAAGCACCAAAGCAAAAGCACCCACACCTGCTATACAGTCTGACGAGTTTATGCTTTGTTCATTAGCTAATCAGCAAGGGGAGGGAGAGGCCCTCAAATGGATTGCATCCTTCCTAACAGAATGGATCCAGAGAAATTGACTGCCACCCTTCACCTCCGATCCCAAGAACATCTTCTCTGGCGTCCCCCAAGGATCGTCACTCAGCCCCACCATGTTCAACACCTTCCTTTTTTTTACTGAATGAAATCATCAGAACCCATGGACTCTACATAGTCTCCTATGCAGAAAACACCCAACTGATCATCTCACTGACGAAAGACCCCACGAGGAAAATCTTCCGAAACGCCAAGACGAACATCACCAACTCGATGAGGACAAACTGCCTGAAACGCAACACAGACAAAACGGAAGTGGTCATCTTCGGAAAAAACACCTCACCGTGAAAAAACACCTGGTGGCCTTTTAAGCTCGAATCCGTTCCCACCACCATGGACCATGCCAGCAACCACAGAATCATCCTGGACAGCAACTCACTATGAAAGGCCAGGTCCTCGCGACTTCCTCCCCATGCTTCCAAACCCTCTGCATGCCGCACAAGATCTTCAGATGGATCCCCATCAACACCAGGAAAATAGTCACCCAGGCCCTTTTCACCTGCAAGCTGGACACTCTATACTGGGATCACCATCCATGTCCTCAAGAGATTCCAGACCACCCAGAACGCAGCCACCAGACTCATCCTCAACCTCCCCAAACGGACCTGCATCACAGCCCACCCCAGGAACCTACACTGGCTCTCAGTACAGAAGAGATAGATGCCAGTTCAAGATGCTGACCCTCGCCTCCAAAGCCCTCCACAAAATGGGGCCAGTCTACATTAACTGCAAAAACAACAACTGATGGACAGAATGCAGAACAATGTCATACATTCACCCCAGTACAGAGATCTGGGCCTAAATCCATCATTTTTTTTCTCACCATGCCATTCCAGTTTGAGTCCAGCCGTATGCAAATCAGTCTTGACCCTGTGTCCAATGGGAACAGTCCAGCCTGAACTGCCAGGCCAGGTCCTCCCTGGACTGGAAACAAGCATCCGATGACCGGTTTCGGGTTTTCACCCCTCTTCGGCCAGGATAGGTTGATTCCATTGGCATGGAGAGCGTGGAGAGCATGGGACCCACGTCTGGGCATACCCGTCCCACTCGGGGTGACAAATGCAAAAATAACAATTGATGGACAGAATTCAGAACAATGTCATACATTCACATCGATACAGAGATCTGGGCCTCAATCCATCATTTTTTTGCTCACTGTTGGAAGTAGGGGTCCTTGTCCCTCACCGCCGCCACCAAATACTGGAGGCGGGAGTCCCTCTTCTTACTCTCAAGGCGGCTTTCCTGGTAGCTATCAACTCTGCCAGAACAGTGAGTGAGCTCCAGGCTCTTTCTTCTAAACCTCCTTTCCTTTCTGTTTATTCGGACGAGGTGGTTTTAAGGACCCGTCCTTCTTTCTTGCCAAAGGTTGTCAAGCCCTTCCACATTGGGCAGACAATCACTTTGCCCACCTTCTTTCCGCCTCTGCATCCTTCCAAAGAGGAAGAGAGGCTCCACCTTCTGGACCCAAAACGTGTGTGCTTGTTCTATCTGAATCGCACACAACGGTTACGGGTGGATGACTAGCACTTTGTTGGCTACGTGGGCGCCAAAAAAGGTCGGGCCGTTCACAAACGGACCATCTCTAGGTAAGTCGTTCTCTGCATCAAGGCCTGTTACTCGTTGGCTAAAAAGGAGCCTCCAGTGGGGCTGCGTGCCCATTGCGCCAGGGCAATTGCAGCCACTACTGCCTTGGGACGTGGCGTCCCCTTGCAGGACATTTGTCTGGCAGCTACGTGGGCCTCGCTGCACACTCTTACCAAGCATTACTGCCTTGACGGTCAAGTCCAGAGAGATGGCTTCTTTGGCCGTTCTGTTCTCCGTGACTTTCTGGTGTAATCTTGTTCGCAGACCCACCACCGGGGTTGGTATTGCTGGGGTATCTATTCTAAGATAAGGAATCTATCACTAACGTGTCTCTTTCAGATGCACAAGTTACTACTTGTGTAACGATATATCTGTAAGAGACATTAGTTAGTGATTGATTCCTCACCGCCCCAGCCATCTTCCCCGTTCTGCGACCTGCTTTCTAGGGTTAAGGACATCCCTTTCAGGGCCGTAGTTTCATGGCACCAGTGGTCAGTTTCTTGCATGGCTCTGCGTTCCTGGCGCGGAAAGTTGTGTTTAGAACTGACTTCAGCGCGCATGGGTGGCGCCAAAGTACTCTCCGTGATGTCATCTTGGCGCTTACGACGCCAGCAATGGACGTGGAGCAACACGACGCCACTTACTGACGCGCAGAGATACTGCTAGCAAAAGCTTTCCGGATCCAGTCTGACGCATGGGGATATTCAAAGATAAGGAATTCATCACTAACGTGTATCTTTCAGATAAAGCAGTGCATCACGCTAAAAATAATCTACTGTGCGATGAAGAAATAATGCAATGCACCACGTTACAATCATGTAGTCTGCAAGGGAAAAATAACGCAGTGCGTAGGGCACCAAGCATGTAGTTCGTCAGGCACAAATAAGGTCAGGCATCATACAACAGTTTGATAGTTTGTTAGCAGCAATAATGCAAAGGGTAATACAACAGTTTAGGTGCTCCGTTAACAGTTGCCCCCCAATATGGATCAATGATGACACAAAAGTACAGCTTCTCACTCCGGCTCCAGTACTGCCCCTCCTTGGGCCAGCACGGGCCTAGATCCAAGCCGAAGCAACAGGCTTGCGCATGTGACAGAAGCGAGAGGCCGAGAGAGCGTCCCTCCGGTCCCGCACCCCACTCCAGGTGGTGATCCACGTTACCTGGGGGGGCGCAACCCCACTCTCCTCTCTTCCTTAAGCAACTTGGGCCTTGATCAAGAACTAAGTCATTGTCACGGCGAGCTCGGGTCGGCGGCTCAGCTGCTCCAGGGCTGCCGGTCCGGGCAGCTACTGGTTCACTGAGAGGGCCCAATGACCTGGCCCTCCTTCCAGCGGTCTCAGTGAACACCGAGACCCCCCCAGCACAGTGGATTTTGGTGCACACACTACCAAGGCACTCCTCACCAGTGCCTCTAGTTGCACCTCAACACGCACTCTGCGCGTCCGAGACTCGCCTCTTCTCTGGTGCACACGATGACCAGGCGCTCCTCACCAACCCCTCAGCTTGCACCCGAAACAAATCCTCTGCGTCCGAGTCTCACCTCTTATCCTGCTGCACACGAGGACTAGGCGCTCTTCACCAATGCCTTCGCTGCACCTCGAAACACATCCTGCGCGTTGGTGACTCACTTCTTCGCTCGGTGCACACCACGACCAGGCGCTCTTCACCAACGCCTGGCTTGCACCACGACATGCACCATGCGTGTCCGAGCCTCCTCTATCTCCTGGTGTACACAATGACTAGGCGCTCCTCACCAACGCCTTAGCTTGCATCACAACACGCACCCTGCGCGTCCGAGACTCCATTTACTTCCTGTGTGCACACGATCACAAGGCACAACTTTCAAGGGTCTCAAGCTGCACCTCGACACGCACTCTGCGCGTCCGAGACTCACTTCTACGCCCGGTGCACACCGCGACTAGGCGCTCTTCACCAATGCCTGACTTGCACCCCGACATGCACCCTGCGCGTCTGAGTCTCACCTCTTCTCCCAGTGCACACGATAACCAGGCACTCTTCACCAACGCCTTGGCTGCACCTCAACACGCACTCTGCACGTCCAAGACTCACTTCTTCGATCAGTGCACACCAAGACCATGCGATCTTCACCAACGCCTGACTTGCACCACGACATGCACCCTGCACGTCTGAGCCTCCTCTTTCTAACGGTGCACAAATGACCAGGAGCTCCTGCGTCAGAGACTCCGTTTACTTCCTGTGTGCCCACGATCACAAGGCACGGCGTCTGAGGGTCTCAAACTGCAAAATAACATGCACATCGCGTTGCCTGGGACTTCTCCGGAAACTTTTATGTTCCTGTGTTTCCAAACAGGGAACCAGCTGACCTCGGAACCTTGATGTTCAAGACACATTACAAAGCAAAGTCTTCGTCAAGCAGGGGGACCCAGCGCCTCCAAGCACAGTCCCAACAGCCTCTTCCTTGGTTAGAACAGCAAACTGCAGACCAGCCCCTGATTATGAAGCAATGATTGGTCTTTCCCCAGCAGTCTTTTAAGTTGCTCCTTTCTTAGCCGAATTCTTCTTGACCACAAAATGGGTCCAAGCCTTTTCAGTCTCAATCCATATCTGTTTCATTCCAGCATTCAGGGGTTTCAGCTCTCATAGTTAGACCCCTTAATGTCTTTGAAGTTTGTTGTGCTCAGGGGTCCCTAACCACTCCCTAAATCAGTCCTGGGTGTCTCCCTCCCAGTGTCACCTTTCTCCATTTGATAATAGGGGTCTGGATCCTTAATCACTCAGCAGGAGATGGGTCAATTGGTTTATAGCCGCAGCCCAGGTCTTTTCATCTCCCGGGCTTCTCCTCCCCCTACTCTCCAGATGCAGGGCAGTCTGGTGCCATCTCAATCCCTCCCTGGGTCAATACCTCTCCCAGCTCCTCTCACCTCTCAGATCCAGACAGGCAATCCACATTCAGCAGAGACACACAGAAATGCCTAAAATACAAAACTCAGCCACTTTCTAAAAGAGTGGTTTCTGAACACAATGACAAAACCACTTTCACAGAAAGATGAGTTATGACACTGTGAGTTCATGCATACTAAACTTTACATCTCCATTTTAAACTTAAAGGAAACTAGGCTAACAAACACAACACCCAGTCTCCCCCATTCTGTCCTATGGTCAGGATGGCCTTTCAGAAGTGAAAAACGAAATGGAGTGTTTTTCACTGTCAGGACATAACGCACAAGTTACTACTTGTGTAACGATATATCTGTAAGAGATATTAGTTAATGATAGATTCCTTACCTTAGAATATCCCCAGGCGTCAGACTGGATCCGGAAACTTTTGCGTAGCAATACCCCTGCGCGTCGGTAGGCGTCGTCCACGGCTCCGCGTCCTTCGTCGGCGTCGTTAGCGCCGGAATGACGTTGTCGGAGTACTTAGACGCCGCTCTCGTGCGCTGACGTCAGTCCTGATACACATCTTTTCGGCGCCAGATATGCAGAGCCATGATAGAACCAACACTGGTGCCATGAAACTAGGGCCCTGAAAGGGGATGACCTTAACCCTAGATATCGGTTCGCAGAACGGGGAAGATGGGTGGGTCGGTATGGAATCTATCACTAACTAATGTCTCTTACAGATATATCGTTACACATGTAGTAACTTGTGCATCTGAAAGAGACACGTTAGTGATAGATTCCTTACCATAGAATAGATACCCCAGCAATACCAACCCCGGTGGTGGGTCTGCGAACCAATAATCACACCAGAAAGTCCTGGAGGACGGAACGGCCAAAGAAGCCATCCCTCTGGACTTGGCTGTCTAGACAGTAGTGTCTAGCGAACGTTTGCAGCGAGGCCCACGTAGCCGCCTGACAAATGTCCTCCAATGGGACTCCCCGGCCCAGGGCAGTAGTAGTCGTCGTGGCCCGAATGGAGTGGGCCCTCAGCCCAACAGGAGGCTCCTTCTTAGCCAAGGTGTAACAAGCTTGGATGCACAACACAATCCACCGAGAGATGGTCCCCTTGTGCACCGCCCGTCCTTTCTTAGCGCCCACGTAACCAACAAAGAGTTGGTCATCCACCCGGAACTGGCGTGTGCGATACAGATAGTAAGAGAGCGCACGTTTTGGGTCCAGACGGTGGAGCCTCTCTTCCTCTATCGAGGAATGCGGAGGCGGAAAGAAGGTGGGCAAGGTGATGGACTGCCCGATGTGGAAGGCTGTGACTACCTTGGGCAGGAAAAAGGGTTTTGTCCGCAACACAACCTTGTCTGGATGGACAGAAAGGAAAGGAGGTTTAGAGGAAAGAGCCTGGAGCTCACTCACTCTCCTGGCAGAGGTGATGGCAACCAGAAAAGCAGTCTTAAGGGTAAGAAGATGTAGAGGACAATTATGAAGCGGCTCAAAGGGAGGGCACATCAAGTAAGTGAGAACCAGGTTCAAGTCCCACTGGGGCATCACGAAAGGAACAGGAGGGAACATATGAGTGATGCCCTTTAAGAATCTGTTTACAATGGGGGACTTTGAACCACCACGGGGGCGTGGTTTGGACGCCGAGAGGAATGGCGGCTCTGTGATTTCCTCCTCCCGTGGTGTAGGTCTAACCACGACTTTGGGACATATTCTACCGCTCCAGTTCCTACGAAACCACAAAAACTGGGAATCGGAATGTGAGGAGACTCTGCCGAGCGACCGGCTGAGCCTGGAAGTGGCCGAAAAGTGAAGTTACGGCTCAATTCCCTCCGGCGACTCCGCGCCGGGAAGGACAAGCGAGAAAATGGCGGCTCTGGCCGAACGCTGATCTCTAGCCACAGGCCGTGCATTGAACCCCCATTGGTGTCGCCGGGACGTATCTGGACATATCTGGGCTTCTATGTCCGTCCGTGAGTAGTTTCTACCCCCCATAACGCTGTTAGAAGTATAGGCGCATAGTACACGATCGACTCTATCCTCCCCGAATTGGCCGGCGGAATCACTTTTTGAACGGGTGTTGGTCCTCGCGCACTGCTCACGAACTCACCGCAGAACTGTATTAGGTTTGCAGCGATACCACCGCATATTTATTAATCGGCATATTGCGGCAAGGCAAGGCTTCTGTCTGCACACGTGGCGCCCACAAACAGCACTGTCCTACTCACCATGGAGGACTCTTTTATTTTCTAAAACGGGAATCGGCTCCCGCGCAAATCACGCAGACCTGGCATAGCGCAACATACTCGCCTAGCAAGCGATGATGCATGGAAGTTAAACTAAGTATTCTGATGCTGTGTGACTCAGCCTACAGCTAATAGCACGGACGCCTGTGATCAATCACACGAGAAACCTAAACACATCGAACCACATGACACCTGCTCCAAAATGGCCGCACTGCTTCTCTGAGTCCGGAACTTACAGGGTTTCGCATAAGTAGGTGCAACAGTTAGGCAGCCATATTACATGCCTCAGAGTGTCAAAGATGACTTTATGCCTGCAAGTACTGCTGTAGTGGATTACACCTGCTTGGTATGATAAAGATTTGTAGCACCGGATATTACACAATGCCAGAAAGCACACTGCGTCACTGCCTTATCTGCCATATGTATGAACAGGGTGTGGATGCTTGAGACGGAGCTATCACTACTGCCCGATTTCGGAGCTGTATACCAAAGGGATCCGTGGCCACGCTTCACGACCTATCTATGGTGCAACACAAAATTAGCCTTCCCCAAAGCAAGGCAATAGTGAGTACGACAAATTATCAAGCTCTGTCCACTGACCTAACCACAACGTCCCTGGTGTTAACACGAATCAGGAGCAATGAAAACGGACAACAAGGAGCTAGCTAAGACCCTGAAGAGACTCAAATCTGATCACTCGAATCCAAACTCTCCGGTCAAAAGCAAAAAGGAAAACGCTGATGCAATGGAAATGATACTAAGCAGACTCGACGAAGTTAGAGACCTAGCTAAATCAACTAACGAAGAAGTGGTGGCAATAAAACAAGACATACATGACACCAACACAAGGTTGGATGAGACGGAGTCAAGAATCAGCAGACTGGAAGACACCGAAACCAGGACCTGTAGCGCCCTCAAACGCCTGACTATCGCTTCGGATCAGGTAACAAGGAAGCTGGCCGAATTGGAGGACAGGAACCGAAGGGGTACCCTTCGCATCTTTGGTATTCCGGAAGGTCCCGAGGAGTCGTTTGGCTCCTGTGTGCTGTTCCTAGAATCATGGTTCGCCGAAGCCACCAGCATGAACTTCCATCAGCCCTTGGAATTTGATAGAGCGCATAGAGTGCCTGGTAGGATCAACAAAAACCAGAAAGGTCCTAGGCCTATTGTCTGCAAGCCACTACGCTATCAACATGTGGAACAGATCATTAACTTTGTCCGGAAACATAACCATATACTATGGAAAAATGCCAAAATATATATATCACAGGATTACGCAAGGAAACTGTAGACGTACGGAAGGCATTCCTGGCGCTCCGCCCACAACTGAAATCCATGGGATACCAGTATGGCTTTAGGGGACCGGCGAGATATAGAGTGATCATCCAGGGCCACCCACACATCTTCTCGGACCCTATGAAACTCAAAAGAATGCTGGATGGGCCCGAAGATCTGGTCACGGACACTCAGAACTCTGACAGCACGACAGCCTCTTCTTCCGGCGTCAAATGAGTATCCTTTTCCATCATACTGACTGTATGGTTTCTTCATTTTGTCAGATGGCTAAACTATATCCCACGTGCTATGATCACTGTGTAGCTACTGGGTCTTGACTGACCAATTGTAGATGCCAGTCCACCTCCATCTGTCAAGCTGAGACTCTGAATCCGCTACAGGGTCTTATCCATGTTGTTCCTATTCTTGTCACAGGTCCCGATGGTTCCAATACACCACGCTGGCCTGTTCTAGTATTGTGCTTATCGCTGTGTGTTGTTGCTTTTGTTAAATGTTTAATACGACTATCACAACCGACGTAGATCAATTGCCCTGAAAAGGTTGGGTTATGCTTTAAAGTCAAAGTTCTTGTTGATGCCCATGCCACGGTCTACATATTAATCATTCTGATATATGTCAATAGTCGAAACTTCCAGGCCATCGATATATAAATCAAGTTCATAAAGTTCACTCTTGCCTACTGTGGTAAATAAAGTATTACCCTGTCATAATTTCTATACTTAAACAAAGGGTCATTAAATGAGAGGCAGAGTCCGTGGTGTCCGATTCAAAAGGGCTTTATTTCAATAACTCGAGTTAGGGGAGAATCGGTTCCATCACCACTAAGGTTCAGGAAGGGTCTTCTGAACTTTATTCACAGAGTACAATATTTATACATTCAATCTCTTACATAGGGAGGAGCGCTCCAGGCAGAGCAAGAGAAAGAGAGAGATAAGAGCATGTGGGCGTGAATGAGGGCGTACACTTGAGGAGTCATAGGTTAGTCATAGGTGGGTGGGTGCATAGAGGGGGGTTGCATGGCCAGCTTGAACTTCACCCTACTTGTGTGCGGGACTTGGTCA
Organism: Lissotriton vulgaris; assembly: GCF_964263255.1. Taxonomy (NCBI): domain Eukaryota; kingdom Metazoa; phylum Chordata; class Amphibia; order Caudata; family Salamandridae; genus Lissotriton; species Lissotriton vulgaris. Next base: position 1,532,117,941 of record NC_141685.1, read on the forward strand.
TGACGTGTAATTGACGTGTAACTGACGTGTAACTGGGGGGAAACTGACTTTCGGTCTAGTAGGGAGGCCTTCAGTGTCAGGACGACCAGCACGTCTGGTATTATCTGATATCTTATGTCCGGGGATGTATTATCTGAAGCAAAGGTCGCTCTTCACCAAGAGCCGGTGTGGGCATATATTTCTTCGTTCATTTGCGTGAGGGCTTTGAGTTTTCTATGGATGTGAGCTCTGCAAGTCACTTAAACGGAGACAGAAAGGCTAGGCCCTATCTCTGCAGACGGGTTCTGTTTACCTTCTTCACCAGGCAGGAATGTGATTCTGTAGCGCAAGCAGATACCTGTGTGCAAAATACTGTCTTGGCACCACGGGCTGGGCCCCTCTCGGCTTAGACAAAAGTATGCAAAGGTCAGGGATACGTAGCTGCAGCCCTCAGAGTGTCTGGAGGTATGAAACCTTAATTCGGGTCCTGGCTCAGGCTGAGCCACAAAATGGGTTCATCTCGATATATTAAACGTGCACAATGCAAACACATGGGCCACATGGGCCTCAGTGCAGAATTAACGTTTCTTTTATGAAAGACTTGGTAACTGGCATCCTAATGTGGGACGCAAATGCAGAGGCCTCATTATTCAGGCCACAGAGGGAAAATGCATGGGTGACATGCATATACACTAAACGTTGGGGTACAAGCAGGGGACACATTGGCCATGTAAAATTTATATTTCCTCATTCCCTCCTTGTACCCTACTTTACCCTTCAGGACACATCTATTTTCATGAGACCGTATATTTGATCATACAGCATCATTTGTTCATCTTTGATCCTTTGTATACGTGGATGGGGAATACAGGTAGTCGCACACAGGCCGCAAATGGCCGGGCCACACTGCAGACAGAGACAGCAGCCGAATATCATAAGCAATATCATTCCTAGGAACAACAACACTTTCCATCCCCATGCCGATATTACACCCCAGAGCCAACTGGACCAAGTCCATGTGCCTGGGTCTTGATGTATATCATGAGCAATTTTGTGGAGCCTTGTTATTGCTGCGTACACAGATGGCGCGTTATTTGGAATGAAAACGCAGCAACTGGAGCCGATCACTCTACAAGCCCCGCCCCTATCTGCCAGGATGACGTCAAGAACAAGACGGTTCTGAAGAACAACAAGTCTCATGGCAGACTGTTCCTGGGTCAAGTTCGCCAGGGCAGATGCAGTCTCATTCACTACTGCTTCTAGAGTTCTTGTTAACCTGCGTATGAGTTTACTGTTTTGGACGGGACCTATGAAGAAAAAGAATCCTCTGTTGAAATCTGTATATTGCTACCAGGCTGTCTCAGTCTGATCAATCACTGAGGAATCGGTAGCCCTTCTGTGTCTAACATGCTCTAGTCGTGAATCTCGATGATAATGGGATGGGGCCAGAAAGACGGGTGGCAGCAGGAACGCTATATAGCATGTCCCACTCCAGTCTAAGGGCAGATGTACATAGGCTGTCTGACCGCAAATTAAATAGGTATGGCGAGATGCTTTGAAAGAGGACTTTCCTTTATCATTAAACTCTACTACAGCATTACACTCGCTGTGTCCCATATGTACTGATCCTTTCTTTCTAACGCACAAATCACCTTTTACTGGTAAGACTGAAATAATCGGTGGACCCGCATTTTGCATGGGCTGGACATTTAGCATTATAAAACTAAGGGAAGCATTTCCTTGCTCGTACTCTTCATTTTCTAGATCGGTCCTCTTCCTTTGGGGGAGGCCATCTTCGTCTGGAAAACATACCTCATTCATTACTTTATTCAAGTTTCCCCATATCCAGTCACCCTTGTAAACTGTGGACTTTCTGTCTAACGATGACATTAAGGCAAACCATGCTCCGCACGAACCATTGTGGGAGAACGGAAAAGGGACGAAGGGCAAAACTCCCTTCGTCTTTTGATAAGGTGGGAGTTGGCCACATACCCAGCAATCTGTCGTATTGCTGGTCTGATGAGAACGGTGCAACATTCGAATAAAAGTATTGTTGCGCAGGGCAAGTCGATATGACAGTTCATGGGGTGGCAGATCACTAAATGTATGCTCTACAGTGTCATTAAGGGAAGAGTGTATATGTGAGGCAATAGGAGGAAAGAAAACATGCAGTATTAAGCTGATACAGATTGTAGTGATGCACAGAAGAGACAGAAAAATCAGTGATACTATACATCTACTTCGTAATATCTTGCAGTATTTCTCTTTCATTTTGCTCTTTTTACTATTCTGGTCTACGATCTTATACATGTCAGAAATCTAGTCTAACCGATTCACCACCTAGTGGACTTAAACAATTAAACGCTATCTGACTTTCTAGATCGTAATTTGGACCTGTACTCTTGCTGCGGAGTCTTTTCTAGCAAAGGGGGCTCAAAGTCTGTAATGTCTTTTGTCTTTACCAAAGTTCCAGAATCTCCAAAGTACTTTTTGCAATGATGGGCATGGAGCCAACCTTTTCTTCCTTCGACCTTGATGGCTGTCCTCGTGGTAAGTAAAACTAATTTCGGCGTCTTCCAGCGCGGCTCAAGGGGGCTTGATCGATCAAAATTCCTGACGAGGACGTAATCGCCTGGTACTATGGCATGCTCCTTGACCTGGGTGTTGTCAGGGAAGGCGGCGGCAACCTGTGAATGACAAGAGAGTAGTGCAGACATCAAGGAAGCCAGGTAATCTCTAAGCATGTTACTGTCAACATCAGTTATTTTCTTAGGCATAGGCGTACCCCACATATTCGGCGGTCTACCGAAAACCACTTCATATGGTGATAGGCCTGTTCTGGAATGGGCTACCATACGCATGTAAAAGAGGGCAACCGGCAAGGCTACCATCCAATCCACGCCTTTTTCTGCACAGATCTTTGCTAATTTCGTCTTTATTGTCTGATTATGTCTTTCTACCAGGCCTGCTGCTTCAGGGTGTCGCACACAATGGAACTTCCAGGTATATCCTAACAGAAGTGACACTTGTTTCATTAATTCAGAAGAAAAAGGCTGACCATTGTCTGAGTACACGACACGGGGCAATCCGTATCTAGGGAAGAATTCGCGCACCAATTGCCTGGCGGTTGTCACAGCAGTATAATCTAGGACTGGATACGCTTCTGTCCATCTAGTTAGTGCACACACAACTACCAGGACATACTTGTAACCTCTACATCTGTCCATTTGGATATAATCCATCTGGAGGACCTCAAAAGGGTGGTCAGGAGGATGAAACCCGCCTTGTTCCACCGGAATGCCTTTACCTGGATTGAACTGGCAACAGATCATACATGTTCTTACTTTTTGTTTCGCTGCTGCACGCAGGTGCTTGTTAAACCAGATATTCTGTAAGCTGTCTATCATTGCCTTCTCTCCCAAGTGTGCTGGACTATGTGCTGTGTTTATGATCACTTGTACCATGGAATCTGGAAGATACCATGTGGCTTTGCCCTTAGTCGTCCAACCTTGGTCAGACTGGACCCCTCCTTGTTCAGTCCATTTCTTTATTTCGTCTGAAGTGGCATGTGTCTGTATGTCGAGTACATCTTGAGAAGGATCCCTGACTGTCATGCTTTTTGTCAGTAATGGTACCTCTGTCTTTGTCGTGTCTGTTGGTGTCTGGGCTGTACGTTTAGCAGTTCTGTCTGCCAGGTCATTACCCTGGGAAATGGTGTCTGTAACTTTGGTGTGTGCTTTGCATTTCAGGATAGCTATGGCTGCAAGTAAATGTATTGCTTCCAACAGGGCCTGAATAAGCGGGCCGTGCTGAATTTTGGCCCCATGAGAGGTCAAAAAACCTCTCTCCCTCCATAATACTCCGAAGTCATGAACAACGCCAAAAGCATACTGTGAATCTGTATAAATGTTCACTTTCAAGTGCTTAGCTCTTATGCAGGCTTGTGTCAGAGCGATGAGCTCTGCTGCTTGTGCTGACAGTATGTCTATTCTTTGTGTCTCTATGACTTCAGTGTCAGTGGTCACGGCATATGCTGCCACTAACTCTCCTGCACTCGTTCTCATGCATGATCCATCTACATAGAGTGTTAGGTCAGGGTCTGTGAATGCAATGTCTGTCAGGTCTTGTCTTGGTTTCGTCACTATATTCATGATTTCCACACAGTCATGTGGTGCGGTGTCTACTGTACTTGAGGGCAAAAGTGTAGCAGGATTGAGAATGTTACATCGTCTGATCTCTATGTGTGGCTGAAATAACGTCAGTTCATATCCTGTCAGTCTCGCTACGGTCAAGTGTTGTGTCTGTGTCCTGTTCAAGAGAACTTCCACTGCATGCGGAACCTGTACTGTCAGGGGGTGTCCCAGCACTATAGAGTCACTTTGTCTTATGGCTAGGGCTGTTGCTGCAACTGATTTCAGGCACGTAGGCAGAGCCTGGGCCACTGGGTCGAGTGTACTAGAAAAATAAGCACAAGGCTTGTGCTTTCCTGCTTGATCTCGTGTGAGTACAGATAATGCTGTTCCATCTCGTTCAGTTACGAAAAGCGTAAAGGGTTTGCTGTAACAAGGAGTCGCTAAAACTGGCGCCTGACATAAGGCTCTTTTTAATTCTTCAAATGCCAAGGTATGTTCTTGTGTCCAAGGGAGGACAGTCGAAGACGCTGCCTCCTGTGTTGTCAACTGTATGAGTGGTTTGGCTAGATAGGCATACTGGGGAATCCACTGCCTACAGTATGAAGTGAGGCCAATGAAGGCCCGTACTTCCTTTTGTGTCTTGGGCTGCGAAAGGTTAGAAATTAACTGAATACGTTCTTGTGTCAGCTGTCTACCCCTCTTGGACAGCAAGTGTCCAAGGTACACCACTTGCTGTGCACAGAATTGTAACTTTGAAGGGGACACTTTGTGCCCCTTGTCTGCCAGAAAGTGTAAGACCGTCTGTGATGCATGTTCGCAGTCTGTTTCTGATCGTGCTGTAATTAGGATGTCGTCCACATACTGGAGCAGTGCAGTGTTGGTAGGCATATTAATACTGTCCAGCTGTCTTTTTAATGCTTGACTGTAAATGCTAGGACTCTCTGTAAAACCTTGTGGTGCTCTCGTAAATTTAAAACTGCGTCCTTTTAAACTGAATCCGAAGAGATACTGGCTGTCTGGATGAATTGGAACGCTAAAGAAAGCATTCTTCAAGCCAATGACTGTAAAGAACGTTGCTTCGGAATCAATAGCAGTCAGTAATGAAGAAATGTCTGGGACTACTGGGTACTGTGGAACTACACATTTGTTCAATTCTCGAAGGTCAACAACTAGTCTGTAAACTGGTGTTGCATTAGGGTCTGATCGTTTAAGGATAGGAATAACAGGCGAGTTACATACATTCGAGTCAGTCTCCACTACCGCCCCTTGTGCAATGAGTTTGTCAACAATTTTTAATAAGGCCACTTCGGCCTCAGGCGGTATTCTGTATTGTCGTATACGTGGTAGTACTACTCCAGCTTTGAGAGTGACACGGTGTGGTGTTATGTCAATGTAACCTACGTCAGTCGGACCTTGTGCCCATAGGTGCTTTGGCACATTCTGGAGTCTGTGGTCAAAATCTGTCAACACATAATGTCCTTTAAAATCGCGTAAGAACAGTCGCACTCCTTCCGGAGAACAACAGATAACTGCTCCTAGTTCTTTTAATGTCTTTATACCAAGTAAGTTTTCTGGACATGATTTAGTAAGTAGCAAGTCTGTGGTACGTGACAATGGACCAACCCCCAGAGAGACTGGTTTCGATACTTCATTAACAATAGGCTTTCCTGAAAATCCCAGGGAAATATTCTGTGAGCCCGAGAGGGGTGCCCCTGGAACCTCGTCATGGCTGATGGTAGTTCTGCTCGCCCCTGTGTCAATCAGAAACTTTCTATCCTGTCCCAATACACGACTATGTACATAGGGACCCTCTTGATCTACAGGAACCTCAATAAGGGGAAAGCCAACTTCCCTCTCAAGGCTGTTTCATGAGTACGATTGGTATTCGGGATAGTCTGACTGTGTGTACTGATACATTTGTGGTGTGGCATGAACAGGCGGTGGTGGGGGTGGAAAAGTCGCTACTGTCTGTTCTGAACTCTGTTGGGTGCTATTTTGCCTAGGAACGTGTGGTCGCTCTTTTGTTTTGCCTGTAGCTATATTGTGTTTCAGGACAGCACATTCATTTACATAGTGACCTGGTTGCTTGCAATAATTACAGTTCCCCTTGACAGGTGTCATGCCATTTTTACCATTTTTGTTCGTGTTTGCCGGTACCATTTGGGCAACCAGCACCTTCATTTTTGTCTCTTTCATGCGTCTTTTTTCCTGATCCTGCTCTTCTCTAATCCTGTTCTGGTGATATTGTAGCATTTGCAACATTTGCGAAGGGCTGTTTGCTTGCCAAGTACTCTCAACCTTCAGTACTCTATTCTTGATCTGGGGTAAGGAATTCTCTACTAATTTGCTCACGAAAAGATGTGGGTATGACTCGCTACTGGGCTTAAGGCCACTATTAATAGCAAAGCATTTCTCAAATCTAGAATAGAAGTCACTTGTGTCCTCGTCTGGTTTCTGTTTACAGGCTGAAATAGCATCCCAGTCTTCCTTTTTAGTAGTCAATAGTCTCGGCAAAACCTGTATTAGGAGTTCAGGTAGTTCTCTAGCTTTGTCTCCAAGACCAATCCCCGGGCCTCTATCTATATCCTCTGTTTCCAATTCTGCCCAACTTAACTTTTTCTCTCCCACCTCCCAGTCTTTTTCCTTAAGCTTTTCATAAATACCTGCAGGCAATAGTACTTTCAATAGTTTCAGAATGTCAGCGTACGTATAATCTCCGATGCGGCGAATGTCTTTTAATTCTCGGTGAAACCCACCCGGGTCTTTATCATGGTAGGGCAGCATCTTTTTCATTTCTAGTATTTCTAATTTCGTTAAGGGGGTGTAAACATACACCCGTTGAAGCACATTGTTTGCATTTTTGACGGGATGTACCTCTCATAGGGGGTTCTGTCTGTCTATGTATAGGTGCTTTCTGTCTTGGTGTGGGGTGGGAAGCATGCATGTCGTCAGAGAATTTAAGTACTTATGTCGTTGATCCAGGATCACATTAATTAAGTCAGTACCCAGGCCTGTCCATCTGTCTAGAAGTATGTCGTCCAGTAATTCATACAATTGACCGGGATCAGAATATTGATGCTCATACAACGTTATTAAATGTTGGACCATGTAAATACCGGCCAAACGCTGTTCGTTCGGCGGAAGGCTCAAGAAAGTTTGAGCCACTATATCATTGCTATATATATTAGAATTGGACACCCACTGGGTGGCTGACAGGGCCAATTCCATTTCGTGTGGTGTGTGAGATCGCTCGCTCTCTATCCGTCGTTTCAGTGCTTTTTCAGTAGCCTGGAATAGATTTTCAAGGGAATATCTTTCTTTTATAGCAGGCCCCTGTTTACGGTAGTCGAGGCACTTGGGCCTGTCAAACTGTCGTGCCTTGCCTACATAATTTATCTTGTCCTTCGCCTCGTCAGACTCTTCCGTTGATGACTCACCCTTCTCGTCAGACTCTACTTTGTGTGTTGCTAATATTTCCTTTCGTATTTTCTTTATCATACTGTCTGTCTGTCCCTGTTTATCATGCCGACCGGCATCTATGTTATCACTCCATTCTATCAGACCAGGCTTTACATCCCCGTCTCCTTCGTCTTGTTCCCTGATCAGGCAGTTAATAATAAAACGGAGGATGTGGTTCTTAACCCCTACCTTTCTGCTTTTTATGGCCTCTGCTATACTCTCGGGTCCCTGTCCCGTTCTAATGAAACAATACATTTTATCTAGGTGGTCTTTCATATCTGGTAGTTTGTCCAAATAATCGACGGCCTGTCTTAGTCTTAGTGAAATCACGAGCATTGAGCCCTTTCCTGGTTCTGGATCGTATATACAGTGAGGGATTGTTACATCTACAGTCGGCCCCCCTCCCCCCTACGGCCCCTGGCCCTACGTCGTCTTTCACGGTCTGCTGGAGCTGTTCGAGCTGATCTGCTGGTGGGGGTGGAGGGAAATCTGCGTTTACGTAGTCCGGTGCGGGCTCCTCTAGATAGGAGGAAATAAACGCCTCAGATGCTGTTGGCTTTATTCTACGTACTCTATAGGGTACAGGTGGTGGCGTTCGCGACCTACGGGGTGTTTCTGAGGGGGTTGCTTTAGCTAGTTCTTCTGAGAGGACGGGATAAATACCAGTAACTACGGCATTTCTTTCTCTATCAGCCTGTTCTGCCTTGACCCGTTCCCCCTCCTTCCGCAGTTCTTTTTCTTTGGCTTTTTCCGCTGCTCGTTTACTTCTCTCTGCTTGGTGGAATTCTTTCTCTGATCTCCTATGTGACTCTTTGCGCCATAACTCAATGGCATCTTTCTGAGAGGGTCTTGCTTTCTTTTTCCATAGCGCTTCCTCTACTCTCATAATACATTCAGAATCCCACGTTCCCGAGATAGGCCATCTGTACTTCTCCTCTAAATCCTTCGTGTAATCTACCCATAGTTCTAAATACAATAAGACATCTAGTCCGTGCTTATTATACATGTAATGACCAGGTGTGTCTCTAGGCGGGATGTTAACTGGCTCTTCTAGTATGCCTTTTCTGGTCCCTATCTGACGTAATTTCGAAAACAGTGGCATGTTGAAACCAACTTAATGAAAAACACAATAAACACAAAAATACTCTGACTGAAACAATCATTCACACTACAACACTAAAACATTAAAACAGATACAGATTAACCTGATACATGGAGTTAAACATGTACTTGAAAACAGTTAACTTTATGCACTGGAATACAGCACAACCATACCGGTCTCTTAAAGAGACACGTCTTTACCGTGTCCACGTTTACCGTGAACCCGTCTTTACCGTGTTCGTGTGAACGGACACGTCTTTACCGAGTTCATATAAATGAACCCGTCTTGAACTTTATGCGTTCCCAATAGCGGTACTCACCGGGAAGCAGAACTTGAAGGCCTCGGAAACTTGATACTGCCCATGCGCCGCGGAACAGGTGGACCTCTGGAAACCTCGGACCTTGCTCTCTCACGGGTTGGGCTCTGGTTGGGATGATCCGCGATCCTCACCGCCTCGTGTGGATGCCTGGTCGCAGTCCGTCTCCTCCGTGGGCCTGAGGGAGTAAGCAGGAAGTCCCGCTGGCGTGCACTTTGAAGTCTGTCACGGCTGTAGAAGGGAGTAAGGGCTGGACCTACATCTCCGGGGCAAGGGGATTGGTCCCAGTTCGGGCGCCAGACTTATGTGGTAAATAAAGTATTACCCTGTCATAATTTCTATACTTAAACAAAGGGTCATTAAATGAGAGGCAGAGTCCGTGGTGTCCGATTCAAAAGGGCTTTATTTCAATAACTCGAGTTAGGGGAGAATCGGTTCCATCACCACTAAGGTTCAGGAAGGGTCTTCTGAACTTTATTCACAGAGTACAATATTTATACATTCAATCTCGTACATAGGGAGGAGCGCTCCAGGCAGAGCAAGAGAAAGAGAGAGATAAGAGCATGTGGGCGTGAATGAGGGCGTACACTTGAGGAGTCATAGGTGAGTCATAGGTGGGTGGGTGCATAGAGGGGGGTTGCATGGCCAGCTTGAACTTCACCCTACTTGTGTGCGGGACTTGGTCATGACGTGTAATTGACGTGTAACTGACGTGTAACTGGGGGGAAACTGACTTTCGGTCTAGTAGGGAGGCCTTCAGTGTCAGGACGACCAGCACGTCTGGTATTATCTGATATCTTATGTCCGGGGATGTATTATCTGAAGCAAAGGTCGCTCTTCACCAAGAGCCGGTGTGGGCATATATTTCTTCGTTCATTTGCGTGAGGGCTTTGAGTTTTCTATGGATGTGAGCTCTGCAAGTCACTTAAACGGAGACAGAAAGGCTAGGCCCTATCTCTTCAGACGGGTTCTGTTTACCTTCTTCACCAGGCAGGAATGTGATTCTGTAGAGCAAGCAGATAACTGTGTGCAAAATACTGTCTTGGCACCCCGGGCTGGGCCCCTCTCGGCTTAGACAAAAGTATGCAAAGGTCAGGGATACGTAGCTGCAGCCCTCAGAGTGTCTGGAGGCATGAAACCTTAATTCGGGTCCTGGCTCAGGCTGAGCCACAAAATGGGTTCATCTCGATATATTAAACGTGCACAATGCAAACACATGGGCCACATGGGCCTCAGTGCAGAATTAACGTTTCTTTTATGAAAGACTTGGTAACTGGCATCCTAATGTGGGACGCAAATGCAGAGGCCTCATTATTCAGGCCACAGAGGGAAAATGCATGGGTGACATGCATATACACTAAACGTTGGGGTACAAGCAGGGGACACATTGGCCATGTAAAATTTCTATTTCCTCACTACGATGTGGGATACACTTACCTAGATAGGCAGGGGGTCTAGTTTTCTAATCTCAGTATTTTTCTCAGTGTTCATTTACTGTTATACTTGGCAATAGTGTGTTACTTTGCTGGAATAGTTCCAATTTTTCACTAAAGTTGAGATCCACGGGGAGGATTGGTTGCTATTTCTCTCCAGTCACCATGTCTACTGTTCACTGGTGGGGAGGGGTGGGTGGGGGGGGGGTGAGGGGTTTGGGGGGGTAGGTGTGTTATTTGTACTATGTTTTCTTTCATTTCCTTTTGTGTTCTATGTGCTTGTACAGATCCTATCGAACAGTTACACATCGACTCGACAAATTACTGATGTTACCTTCCATCTAGGTTGGTCTGACACGGCACTTGGCAAGATTCTTAGACATGTCTAATGACACAAGACAAATTTAATACACCACTGGGTGTGGCCTCTATAGACAACCTGAAAATACTGTCCCTGAATGTAAAAGGCCTTAACCAACCTGTAAAGAGACAAAAGATACTAGACTATGTGCGCAGACAACGGGGTGATATTGTCTTGTTACAGGAGACTAAAATAGATGGCAAACAGTTTTAGCATTTAACCGCATCACTGTGGCGGTTATTTTTCCGCTGTGCGGCTTTTTTCTAAAAGCTGCGTTACATGACGAGCTCAGCTCGTCATCCGCACACGACCACCGTGGCTGATGACGAGCTGAGCTCTTCATCAGCAGTGAAGGGGTTAAGGAATACATTTTACACCGAGATCGTGGGGTCAGAAGCGAAGGGGAAAAAGAATGGTGTCTTGTTGTTAATAGCGAAAAAATCAAAGGTCGAACTTCTCTTATCAGAGGTAGATGATAAAGGGATAAAGGCAGGTGGGTCACAGCCAAACTAAGTAGAGACAACACGGAATTCTACATCACAAATATCTATGCTCCTAACACCTCTGACCTTAAATTCTGGGAAGGTCTGAGTAGACAAATTGAGTCCATTCCTGACTCGGCCGTACATATACTAGCCGGGGATTTTAATCTCCCCATGGATGCTACCCTAGACAGGGACTCACGCTGCCCCTTTCGACCGAATAAATCACACAGGACTATGCTCAATCTATGTAAACGCTTTAATTTGGTTGACGCATGGAGATTACAAAACTCCACGGACAGGGACTATACATTTTACACCGCACCACATGACTCTTACTCTCGAATCTTTTACATTCTTATAACACAGAATGGGGTGGCAAGGATAGATGACACATCCATACAGCCGAGGGTTATGTCCGACCATTCATGCATTTCCTTATCCATCACTAACGTGAAGTCCTCGTCTCGCCAAACGTCGTGGCGTTTGAACTATGAAATATTGGACAAAGAGCAGCATAGATCTGCTATTGAGTCCGCTATATGCTCTTACTTACAACACAACAGGAGGGGCGACACTACTGACCTAGTAAGGTGGGAGGCCCTCAAGAGTACCATCAGGGGGGTTTGCATTAAAATTTGATCAGCAATGAATAAAGACCAAAACCGGAAAGTGAAATATTAGCCCAGGAGGGTAAACACCAGCGAGATAGGGGAGGCATGACACTGAACACACTGGCAAACAAAAAGTATGAATACAACAAGATAGTGACTGAGAGGGCGGGGGTTTGGCTAGAGGTTCAAACTATGTGACTCAAACAAAGCGGGTAAGAGCCTGGCCTCCTATTTAAAATTCAAGGTACAGAGGAATACTATTAATGTCATCAAAGATGTTTCAGGGGTTGCTCACTCAGAACCGGATAAGATAGCGGTGGTATTTAAGGACTTCTACGAGACCCTATATGCCAAAAATAAATCGGTGGAAGAAGATAAGATACAGGATTATTTAAATGAATGCGACCTACCAAGACTCTCCACTGATGACCAGCTAAACCTTAATGCCCCAATCACGGCGACTGAAATAGAGATCGGGAAAGCCCCAGGCCCTGATGGGTTTACAGCTAGATTTTATAAATCCTTCTCATCCTTATTAGTGGAACCTCTACTGAACCTATTCCGAGACATAAATGAGTCAGGTGAAGTCAAGGGCACCCTGTCTGAGGCTATAATTGCAGTACTTCCAAAAGACGAGAAAGACCTCTCTGTCCCGAAAAATTATAGGCCCATCTCCCTTATTAATCTTGACTGCAAGATCTTGGCAATGGTCCTCTCGGCTCGCCTCCAGAAAGTGCTTCCCCAATTGATCCATCCCTCTCAAGCTGGATTCCTGAAGAACAGATTGTCCAGCGACAACACCAGGACACTAGCGCACGTCTTGGAAAAGGCAAAATTACTAGACCCACCCACTGCGGCAATAACATTGAATGCCGAAAAGGCTTTCAACAAAGTCGATTGGTCCTTCCTGAAAGCGGTCCTACATAAGTTTAATCTGGGTGAAACATTTACGAAGCTAGTGATCTCCCTTTACTTCTGCCCCTCTGCAAAGGTAAGGGCGGGTGGCTCCTTCTCCTCCTCTTTCAATCTACACCAGGGAACAAGACAAGGGTGCCCCCTATCACCTTCTTTATTTCTACTAGCTATAGAGCCATTCCTATGTCACATAAGAAACAATGATGCGATTGCTGGTGTTCCTTTTGAGGGCTGTACTGTAAAACTCACTGCGTATGCAGATGATGTACTGATTATGTCTGAAAGAGCTGGAGAAGCCATACCTGCACTCATGGCCACCATTGACGAGTATTCCCGCGTCTCAGGGTACAAGTTGAACACAGATAAAACGGAGGTAAAACTTTAAATAATATAGGCAGTAGAGCTATTCTTGGGGACTCTGGCCTATCTTGGCAACCTCACTGCTTTAAATACTTGGGTCTCGACTTTGATAAAGATCTGATTTCCACTCTGAAAATGAATGAAGATATAACCTTGAAAAAGATTTCCACTCTGTTAGATGGATGGTCACCGAAGTTCATCTCTTGGTGGGGCAGGGCGGAAACCCTTAAAATTATGTCTACTGCCCTGGTGAATTACTTGGCCAGCATGCTTCCCATGACGTTCTCTGATGACTTTATCAATAAAGTAGATATGCTGTTTGGCGGGTTCCTGTGGCGGGGGCAAGAAAGCCAGGATATCACTGAAAAAGCAGCAACTAGCAAACTAGCAACTAGCAAAGGACAAGGGAGGCCTGGTCTTCCCTCGTTCAGGGACTACCAAACAACATTCCTCTGCAAACAGGGAGCACAGTGGCTGGCAAACTCTCCAGCTTATGTTCCTCTGTGGTTACAAATTAAAAAATCACTCATTGGTCACGCACCTCTACCGGCCCTGCTTACCATGGACCTGTCCCACCTCCCTCACTCTAAATAAATACTGTTAAATACCAGACGGGCCCTGTTGAGACTCGACCAGACACATAAAACTAACCTGGTAGTTAAAAAATCCACTCCTATGGCCTTATGGAGAAACCCCTATTTTAAGCACGGTGGTAAAATCCTTTACTGGGACTTGTGGTCCAGGAAAGGCATTAACTTAGTGGGGGACCTCTATGATGGCACAATTCCGCTCCCGTTCTCGAGCTTCAGGTAACATATGACCTCACGCCAATGGACTTCTACGAGTTCTTGAGACTGAAGACCATTATATCAGCCCGGGGGTTCACTCCGCACGTTCCTTGGCTGGTGACCCATATACCACGCCTCTTATCCGCAGGACACTTCGTCTCTAAAGTATATAAGATGCTACTCCCATTACCGAAGAAGGCACATAGACTTGTAGAGTCCAGATGGGAAGCTGAATCCAACAATACTGGGATAGAGTTTGACTGGGATGTGATACACAGTACTGCTCTGTCTAATAAGGTATCTCCCATCCTTTTTCAGACAAAATATATGCTATTGAATAGAGCATTTTGGACTCCGGACAGACTTTTTAAATGTCACCTGAGGGATACACCCACGTGTTGGAATTGCCAGTTAGGTACCGGCGACCTCGCCCATATGCTCTTCCACTGCCCTTCTTTGCATACCTACTGGGGGAAAATCTTCGACTGCATTCACCATACGTTCAGACTGAAGCCTGCCAAGGAATTTGTATAAATTATATTGGGAGTTCTTGATCCAAATTTGTCAAATACACATGATCGCCAGATCTTAAACTTGATGTTAACACTTGCCTGTAAGGTGATCTTGTGCAAATGGAAAAAGACATCAGAGGTGAATTTTAAGATTTGGCAGGAATGTCTTTCATTCTTGAGGGGGGCTGACAATTCGGCCTTGCAATCTGCCACATGGTGCCCTTCCAACAAGAAACTCTGGAAGTCCCTTGACATGTCCTCCTTCCATTTTGACTAGAAAAAGGACCCACCATGATGTAATTATTGATACGATTTACTCTGAATAATGCGTAGCTTGATGCCGGACCTTATAGATGGTAGGTTGAGTTGTAGTGTAACTGCACATTGGAGTGATTACGTGTATATGTTTCCTTATTATGTAATACTCATTATGTAATTCTGTATGCAGACGACATTTGCAAGCACTATGTGATTTGATTTTCTTTTAGTTCTTTTTCTGTATTGTATTCAGACGTTATGATCACTCTCATCTTTGTACTGGAAGACTTTCTGTTTGTTATGTCCTTTTCCTTTCTTATTAATAAAAAAGATTTAAAAAAAAAAAATGGGGGACTTGAACAATGAAGGCTGATCAGGTAGCCTTAAGAAGGCTGAAAGGGCAGAAAGGTAGCCCTTGATAGTGCCCAGAGCTGAGCCCTGCTGGGCAAGAGAAAGAAGGAAGAGAAGAACCTCAGAAAGAGGGGCATTGAGAGGATCCACTGCCTTTGCTGTGCACCATGCCACAAATCTGTTCCACCTGCAGGCATATACCGACTTTGTGGAGGGACGCCTGGCTGCCAGAATGACATTACAGACTTCAGGAGGCAAGTTAAATGGCCTCAACTGTCGCCGCTCAATTTCCAAGCATGGAGGTGGAGACTGGACCGGTTCGGGTGGACGACCGTCCCCTGCTGCTGCGACAGAAGGTCCTCCTGAAGAGGCAGACGAACCGGGGGATCGACTGACATACTGAGTAGCTCGGGATACCAGTACCTTCGCACCCAGTCCGGAGCCACAAGGATAACTTGGGCCAGGTCGCGCTTGATCTTCTTCAGCACTCTGGGCAGAAGTGGTATAGGCGGAAAGGCGTACAACAGACCGCAATTCCACTTGCGACGAAAAGCGTCTCCGAGCAAGTGCCGCCTTGGAAATTCCAACGCGCAGAACTGATGACATTGCGCGTTCTCTTCTGGGGCGAATAGATCTAACCAAGGCTCTCCCCACTGCAGAAAGAGGCCTTGCGCCACATCCGAGTTCAGACGCCATTCGTGATCCATCATGCACAGCCGGCTGAGTTTGTCCGCCCTGGTGTTCAGAGAACCTGCCAGGTGTTGAACCACCAGAGTCACGCCCTGATGTTCCAGCCACTGCCAGAGGCGCAGAGCCTCCTGGCAGAGGGTCCACGACCCCACCCCGCCCCACCCTGTTTGTTGCAGTACCACATGGCGGTGGTGTTGTCCATGAACACCTGCACTACACTCCCCCGGACAGAGGGGAGGAATGCCTTCAGTGCTAGACGAATTGGCCGCAGCTCCAGAAGGTTGATATGTAGCTGGGACTTCGCCGGAGACCAGAGGCCTCTGATCTCCCCCTCCCCCATGTGGCTTCCCCAGCCCTGCAGGGACGCGTCTGTCACAACTACATGCTCCGGTTGGGGAAGGGAGAGGGATCTGCCGCTGACCCAATCGCAGTCCGTGAGTCACCACTGCAGCTGTCTCGCAGTGCCCTCTGAGATCATGACATGGTCGGACAGGTTGCCCACTGAAACTTCAGGTCCAACTGCAGAGCCCGCATCCGCCACCTGGCATGATGCACCAGAAGAATGCAGGAGGCCATCAGCCCCAGAAGCTGCAGCGTCAACCTGACCAAGACCCGGGATAAAGGCCGAAAGAGTGGAATGAGAGCCTGAATATCCCGGACCCGGTGTTCGGGAGGATAAACCCGAAACCGCGCCGAGTCGAGGACCGCTCCGATGAAGAGGAGCTTCTGAGAGGGTGAGAGGGAGGTGTGACTTCGGCACATTGATGGAAAACCCCAACTGGTGCAGGAGGTCTGCCGTTGTCTGGAGGTAGCTGATGACTGTCTGGGGCAAGCCCGCCTTCAACAACCAGTTGTTGAGGTAGGGGAAGACTGAAACCCCTAACCTGCGCAGATGAGCTGCGACCACCACCATCACTTTCGTGAACACCCGTGGGGTGCTGGTAAGGCCGAAGGGGAGCACGGTAAACTGAAAGTGCTCGAGGCCTATCGTCAACCGCAGGTAGCGCCGGTGGGCCGGCAGGACGGCGATGTGGAAATAGGCGTCCTGCAAGTCCAACGCTGCCATCCAGTCTCCCGGGTCCAGGGCAGCTAAGTCCTGAGCCAATGTCAGCATTTTGAACTTCTCCTTCCGGAGGAAGCCGTTGACGTTCCGTAAGTCCAAGATAGGGCGTAGGCCCCCTTTGCCCTTCCTAGGTACCAGAAAGTAGTGGGAGCAACAACCACACCCTACTTCCGGCCCAGAAACGCGATCGATGACCCCCTTGGCCAAGAGGGCTGTAACTTCCTCTTGCAGAAGTTGCAAATGATTCCCCGACACGCGGTGGAATTGCGGTGGCATGGCTGGAGGGGTCGTCTCGAAGGGGAGGGAGTAGCCCCTCTGGACGATTTGCAGCACCCACACGTCCGACGTGACTGTGCACCAGTGGAAGTGGTGATGGCGAACCCTGCCCCCCACTGGCATCACATGGGCCTGAAAGTGCGGACTAGGAGGGTTTTGAGGCGGATGCTGCAGGGGAAGGTGTGGACTGGCCGCGCCGTTGTCCCCGATCGCCACCACAGCGGTTTACTCGGCCGCCACCGCGCTGTGCATTAGTCTGTGGCGCGTGGCTGGCTGCACGTGTGGGAGCGCCCCTTCCTTGGCCACGAAAGGAGCGATAGGCACCCATTTGCTGGCGTGGGGCCGAGAGGCCCAAGGACTTGGCGGTAGCCCTGGAGTCCTTAAAACGCTCAAGCGCATGGTCTGCCTTGTCGCCAAAGAGGCGACGGCCATCAAACGACATGTCCAGAAGTGTGGCCTGGACATCAGCCGAAAAGTTGGCGCTCCTCAACCAGGCGTGGCGTCGAACAGCCACTGTCGTTGCCATCGCTCTGCCCAGTGAGTCCGTGGTATCCAGCCCACACCGGATGGAGTAGCGTGCCGCATCTCGACCCTCCGCAAGGGCTTGGGCAAGTTTAGCCCGGACCTCCTCTGGGCATTGTGGCAGCACGTCAGCGACTGTGTCCCACAGAGTGTGGGTGTAGCGGCCCAAGAGGCATGCGGTATTGACTGACCGCAGTCCCAAACTCAGGGACAAGAACACCTTCTTACCGAACTGTTCATACCTCTTGGATTCCAGATCGGGCGGAGCCATCAGGAATGCGGTCTGGGAAGTAGAGGCCTGGATAACCAGGCTCTCGGGGGTGGGGTGGGTGGACAAGAAGCAAGGGTAGCGTCTGGCCACGTGCCTATCCACAGGCGGAGCTGTAGAAGGCCTGGTCCAGGTGTCCAAAAGAACATCACAACTGGCCTCATTAAACGGCAGCAGAGGCTCAGCTTAGCTTGACTGCGGTTTAAGGACCTCAGTGAGGAGGTTAGTCCTCACGGCCGCGACGGGGAGCTCCAGGCTCAAGGCCTTGGCCACCAGCGTCAACACTACACTGTAAGCAGCTCCCCTGTGTCAAGTCCACTGGCATCCCTAAGCTCACATGTCCAGTCCTGTTGAGACTGGCACTCCTGTGCCAGAGGGTCCATAGACCCCTCCCATTCCCCTTCGTCACCCATCACCTGATATTCAGGTTCAAAGGATGGGGCCAGTTCGTAGAAATAAAAATTTCCAAACGACGCCGAGAGCGGCGCCGGAACCGAATCGAGGGAAGGACTGGGGACGGCGTCGCCGGGGGTGACACCCTAGGGGCCGGCGTCAGCGAGGTTGCGAGGTCGGCCGGCAATGACCCGGATCCGGAAGCGGATCCAGTAGGGGCCTGCGGCGCCGGGACCGAAGTCGCCAGCGGCGTCGGGGCCGAAGCGCCCGGCGGCGTCGGAGCCGAAGCACCCGACCCGCAAGACCCCCCAGCCGGGACTGCTGGGCCCGAAGGCGCCGCGAAACCCGGCGGAAGAGGGAGGACCTCATTGTCATGAGGTACCGCTCGACCTCCAGGCGCTGCATCATGCCCAGGGACCGGAAGGTGTGGGGTAGGATGTGGAGCCCGCGACTCCATCGGAGCCGCGTGGGTGGTGTCAACCGAACCCCCGGCCGCGTCACGCGAGCGTCGGGGTGGGTCGGAAGAGCGATGACGCCTTTCCGACCTCTCATGCCTCTTACCTGAGGATCGTGATCTCGACGACCGATGCTGACTCTCGGAGCTACGAGGACTCCGACCCCGCGACCGGTCCCTCAACCTCCTGTGAGACCGGGGCCTCGAAAGGCGCGGGCCGACTGCCGGAGCTCAAGTCGCTTGCGGGACCGCTCCCGCCTAGCCTTAGACGTCAGGGCCCGGCAGTCAGAGCAGGTTCGGTCGTCGTTGTCAAGGCCTAGACACTGGAGGCACTGGCGATGGGGGTCGGTAACCGACATCAGTCGGCTGCACTTAGATCAGGGTTTGAACCCGGGCATCCCTACTGGCACCGTAGGAGTCAAACAACTCGAGAAAAAACAGATCAAAGGATCAAAAAAGTTTAGTCAAAAAGTGACTAAGGAGTAGAGCTTCTCCGGATCTGCGCTAGCTGGCGCGGAAAAAAGAAGAACTGATGTCAGCGCGCGAGGGCGGCGTCTAAGTACTCCGACGACGTCATTCCGGCGCTAATGACGCCGACGACAGACGCGTAGTCGCGGACGACGCCTACCGACGAGCAAATTATTGTCCAGACAGTGTTTTTAACTTATAAAAAGGAAACATACTTTATTAGGCATGCATTACTTAATACTATGCATTAATTTACAAATATTTGAAATAGGCAGGTGGAAATATCTAAAGTGACACTCTCCTAACAGTGCACACGCTGAAGGAGACCTGAATCCCAAGATCATATCTCCCAAAGTAAACAAGACACAATATAAAGGAGTGTAGTTATAGTAGGCAAGCCTACTGGCTTTGTTAGGGTGTCACCAGATTCATAGAAGCAGAAATATACCATAACACACCAACTGCAACACCATTAAAACTGCTATGGACGTTACCACCTTACAGTGGTATTAATTAGATCTTGTAAACTGATAATCAATAAAACGTTCAAATAACCTTTATTAAGCATGATTACCACTTTTTTTTTTAAATAAAAGGTGACCATAAGTCATTCTTTTATTTTCAACAGACTGCAAGGGCAGCATCTGGACTTAATAAGATCCCCATAACCTCAAAGCCACTGAGCAAACGTTCAAGCTCTAGGAGTGTGTTAAGCTGTGTGAACTCCCCTGGGCTCACACATTTAAATCCCTAGGAGAGTAAGGGTGACTTTGAAAAAACACATTAGAGTGGAATCTGTGGAAACTGCTGTACTCCTGAAAGCCCCAAAAACATTTAAGAACAGATATGTGTTGCTCCTGCCCTCTCTGGGCCATCAAAAGCCTAATATGTAAATTAAAAATACCCCTCGTAAGGGTTTATGGGGCTCTTCTTTTCCCAGATGATTTGATTGCTGCAGTGGCCATTTGAAGTGACAGCCACAGGGAAACTTACTACTACTCACCCCTTCTCCATGTATTATATATACCCTTGCATATGACGGAAGTTGGAGCATGTGAAAACACTGCATTAATAATAACACTTATGACATCTCAAATGACATGATTTGCCTGAACACACTGCACGGTGCAGTGGCGATTTCTAGTTAATACAGTGAGACGATTGAGGATAGAAGTCTGTGTATGGAGGTGGGTGAGTTATCTGAATCTTAAGGTGGCACATATATGTAAATGTGAGTTATAATTGTGAATTATTTAACTTTATAAGTGGTGCTAAAATGATACATTAAAGATGAAACTATAATTGTATAATTTCTAATGTTTGTGCAGTTTAAGTTGGGTTTGTATATAAAACATAAAAAAAAGTTTTCCTAACTATAACTCATCTTTAATGTTTGTTATTTGTGAATTTCAATGGTTTTTGTAATGTTAGTAACAAATGTGTAATATTGGTACAGTTTAGCGGTGTAGAGTATTATTAAGTGGAGTGGAGTAGAATATGGTGGAGGATAGTGTTGTAAAGTGTACAGCGGTACAGTATATTTTGGTATAATGTAGTGGAATTAGGTATACTGGAGTAGCGTACACTTGAATGTATACAGCGGAGTGGCATAGAGTGGAGTGGAATCGCATACAGAGGAGTGGAATAAACTGAAGTTGGATACAATAGAGTGACATATATTGCAGTGGCATAGAGTGTAGTGGCCTACGGAGCTGAGGTATACAATAGGATAGCATAGAGTGGTAAAGAGGAGTTATGTCCTGTAAATATTGTTGAGTTTATAAGCGTAGACTGTAGTTACGTACAGTGGAGTGCTACAGAGTGGAGTGTTGTATGGTTTAGGGACGTATACTGGAATATCATATACTAAAATAGCATACAGTCAAATGGCTTACAGTGGACTGTGGTACAGTGGAGTGGAGTAAATTGGAATAGCATACACTGGTGTGGGGTACAGTGCAGTGCCATACAGTGGAGTGGTGTACAGTTGAGTGATGTAAAGAGGACTTATGTAAAGTCAAGAATCATACATTGTAGTGTGGTAAGTACTATTGCGTAAAGAGGAGTGGATATATTGGAGTGCTGTACAGTAAAGTGGTGCAGAGTGGAATAGCATACACTACAGTGATGCACAGTGCAATAGGTTACAGAGCAATGGCATATACTGGAGTAGCCTAAACTGTAGTGCCATGCAGTCGAGTAGCTTACAATTAAGTGGTGTTTACTGTATTAATGTAGAGTTTACTAGTGTGATGTGTTGAGATGTACTTTGGAGTGGATTACAGTGGAGTAGCGAACAGTAGAGTGTTGTACAATTCAATGGGGTTAATTAAAAAAGCGTAGAGTCTATTGACGTACACTGAAGTGTTGTTTAGTGGAGTAGTACAGAATGTAGTTTTGTATAGTGAAAAAGGATACAGTACATTGTCGTACACTGCAGTGGTGTATAGTGCATTTTAGTAGAATTGGGTGCTGTAGAGTGTGTAGCATACAATCCAGTAGTGTACCATAAAGTGGGGCGTAGTGGAATAGCATATAGTTGAATAGCGCACAGTGGATTAGCTTACAGTGGAATAGCCTACAGTTGCAAGCAGTGTAGGGTTGACCAGTAAACTGCCATACATGAAAGAGTAATAGAATAAAATGGTGAACAGTATAATACCATAGTGTATAGTGGTGTATACTGGAGTGGTGCACAGTTGAGTTGGGTCCAGAAGAGTAGAGTAAAGTGGAGTGGATTAGCATAGAATTTAATGGCATATACTAGAGTATCATAAAGGGGAGTGGCATACTGTAAATAGCATACAGTGCAGTGGAATAAAGTCAAATAATACACTGGAGTGGCATAAAGTGGAGTATGTAATTGAAATGAAAGGTACCGTAAAATTATGTGAAAACATGTGAATGTTATATCTGAAAAATATGAATTTTATTGTCTAAATGTTAATTTTCTGGCTGTATATATAAATAGTGTAAGTAATGTAAACTTGTACATTATATGAAGTGTAGTTATATATTGTGCTATGGTATACCATGCAATGTTCACAGTACACCACAGTACATGGTGCTTAGAACTTGTGATGTGATTGGTTCATGGCTGTGTTTATCAAAGACAGAAATCAGGCATGTCTTTTTTCTTACAAAGCTGCATTCATGTACAGTCAGCGTTCCGCTGACTTGTGGGTTAGAGTGCTACATACAGTTAATTATAACTATAACAGGGGAATTTCTATGGTTTTGCACAAGAAGAATGCCCAACTAACCATAACATCCCTGAAACCTATGTTTTTTTCTGTGAATTTCTAAGGTTTTTTAAATGCTAATTTCAAACTATAATGTGCCTGAAACCTATGGTTTTTTCAGTGAATTTCAAAGGTTTTTTAAATGCTAATTTATAATTGTAATGTTCATTAAACGTATGGTTTTTTTCGGTGGTTTTAAATTATCATCCTATTCTCAACCTGGTGAAAACTGCTGCTATAGCCAGTTTTCCATCAATAGCTGCCGCAAAACAGTATCCCCACAAATGAGAGCGACAACTAACACTAATGATATGCAGAGTAAGCGTTCCGATGCAAAAATAACATGAAAACACCACTTCCTGATATTTTCAACGACCAGCCAAATCTGCGAAGCGATTCAAAAACAGGCGAAAAGCCGCTTTAGCAGTGAGAATTTAACATCTGCCTTTTACTTGTGTAAAGCAGGGTGACTATCTACAGTATGAAAGGGAACCCAGCCCAGAGCCACATCTGAAGACCAGCACATGTCATAGAGCTACTGATCATGCAGCTCCGACACCCAAGAAGGCCACAACAACCACTGCCATCACCCCTAGGACCTTCCCCCTGAATCACAGCCCACTACTACCACCGAAGCAGCGCAGAATAGGACAGCAGACCTTCCCAAAACTGCATGGCCCCTCAGCCATACAATAGCTGAATTCTGGGAGATGTGGCAACCAAGTATGTGTGATGGACACATGTCATCCATCAATAACAATGCTCGCAATGCCAAGTGTAGCGGTGATGTGCTGGACAGACCTCACTATGCAGAGCACAAACCTCTCCATGTGTACATATACTGCTGGTGCTTGTAGTGTTGTGGACAGTGGACGCAACCTTGTTCCCTCAGGCAGTGGGGAAGATCTCCGTCATGTAGCTGTGTCGTCCCACTGTAAGCGGAAGCGGAGTGGGCTAGTCCAACGTATGCCACTCCAGTGGAGGAGTGTGAATAAATAGGCCAGGGCTCTAGGTGTGGTTCACTTCTGGAAAGGCCAACGCATCCGCCAGGGCGGCAGCCCTCACCCTGCCACAAGGCCATCACCGACAGCCTCCTCAACACAGGCGCCCTGCAAACTCAGCGACACAGCTGCGCAGAGTTATGTCTGTGCAGACTACTGCCTTCGATGTACACTGTGGACAACAGAGCTCACAATTCAGATCGAGTCACGATTGCAGATGATGCAGTCCAGTAGGCAACAGACATTGCTACAGTGCAGCCAGCACGACCAAAAATCATCGCTGGCTGTGCACACACTGGTTGCTTCAGGTACCACTAACTCAGTGCACCACAAGTCATCACCACGTACCCTTATAAAGGCAGAATTTATTAGACAAAAGTCATTGCTACCAGTGCGGCCAGCATGGACCACGCATCATCGCAGGCTGCACACACGCTGGTTGCTTCAGGTGCCACTAACTAAATGCACCACAAATCATCGCCACGCAGCCTTATTAAGGCAGAATTTATTAGACAAAAGACATTGCTACCAGTGCAGCCCTCCAGGACCACGCATCATTGCTGGCTGTGGACACGCTGAGTGCTTCAGGTGCCACTAACTCTGTGCAGCTCAAGTCAACGCCACTTTGCTGACCGCTGCCTCTGGCCTACACTGTGGTCAGCAGGGCTCACAATTCAAATTCAGTATTGATTAATTAATTTCAGAGTCCAGTAGACAACTAACTAGAATTTCCCTGAAACCTACATATTTCGACAATATATCCCATACATATTTCATCTTTTGTTCCATACGCCTACACTGTGATCAGCAGGGCTCACCATTCAAATCCAGTCTTGATTTATTAATTGCAGAGAGAATTGTACTCTATGTCCGCGGATTTTGTCAACCGGAAGTGACAAAAAAACATTCCTTGATGTCTGTGCTGCCTACTGCCGTTGATCTACACTGCGGACAACAGGGCTCACAATTTAGATTGCGTTGCGATTGCATATGACGCTGTCCAGTAGGCAACAGACCTCGCTAACAGTGCGACTCTTCCGGACCACGCATCATCGCTGGCTGTGCACACACTGAATGCTCCTGATGCCCCTACCTCAGTGCACCACAACTCATGGACCCTTTATGATAGAATCTTTTATGTATGATTTCAGATCTGCTGTCCCTACCCCAGTGCACCACAAGTCATGGACCCTTTACGATAGAATCTTGTGAGTATTATCTCACATCTGGTGCCCCTACCTTTGTGCAGCACAAGTCATAGACCCTTCATGATTTGAATCTCTGTATGTTCTCCGATAATTACTGTTGAATTTGTTGCCAGACCTAAGCAATCCCTGAGGGCTGGCTTACACTCATCCCAGACGCACCCAGGACAGACGTCACTGGACATGTGACCCTGGTAATAAAAAGGGGCCGAGTGCAAGTGACCGTACCTAGTTCCACTATCTATCTAACTGTGTCCGTGTGTTCATTATGTATGCATGATGCTGCCCCTGGGCCCTGCCACATTACATTGTGCTGTGGACAGTGCACGCAACCATGTTACCTCTGGCAGTAGGGAAAACTTTGATTATGTAATTATGTCTCGGTCATTGTACAAGTATATAGGTAGAGACTGGATTACTAGAGTACTGCAAGGAGAGTGTATAGTGAATGTATAAGTGCTTGGGGATTGGCAGAGTGATTGGATAAGTACATATGTTGGCGGAGCCTAACAGCTGAGCACGAGCTTGGCTCTAATTGGCTGCCCTCCATGTACCAAAAACAGAAATTTGGGATTTGCATTGCCCTGTATTGCTACAGCTGCAACACTCCACTGAATGTGCAATAAACATTCATATCCACACAGATATCTCATGTCCACGATCTTTCATGTGTGGAAGTATGGATGAATGCAGGGTCAGTGACTCCCCCTACCTTCCATTTTGGGTCACAGGGTGACACATTGGCGCTTGCGACCCACCTGGCGGCAACACTACAACAGAGACACCCGCGTCAGTTGATTCCTCATACAGCCGAGGACAGAACAACGCCCATAGCGTCATTGTTCACAGCCTAATGCAGAACTGGCATACGCCAGGCCAGCCTACTCCGCTTACGCTTACAGGGAGGAAGGACAACGCTACATGTCCCAGGTCTTCCCTGTAGTGATCTGCTGATCACAGGTCTAGTTGTCAGCATGCCACAGCCACTCCCTCACAGCTGGTTTACACCCACACCACACCCATGCAACCCAGGCGTCACAGTACATGTGACCCTGCCAATAAAAAGGGCTGGACGCACGTGCTCAAAGCCATTTCCATTCCCTCCCATGACTTGAAGTACACAGAGTTGGTGGTAGCCGAGGCGCTTTGCCCAACACGGGCCTCCCACCACGTGGCGATGACTTGAGTTCCACTAAGTTAGTGCCACCAGTGCTGAGCGGGTGTGCATCCTGCGATGATGTGTGGCCTCGATACACCATCCTGGCAATCAAGACGGGATATGAACTGGACCGCGTGTTCGCCACGGCTGAGGAGTTTGCTTCGGCACGTGGTAGGCCCTCTTGGACACACATCGGTGGCGTAAGGTGAGCAGAGAGGCTTGTTTGCTCAGCGGCGGGCAGTCACCTCTGGGCGGTGGGAGTGGTTGGTGTGCAGCAGCATGGGTGCGCAGGGGTGGGACAGTGATTTGGGCGAGTGCAGTTGAATGTACTCTGCCATTACTGATTCTATACTATGTTTCAGATGAGTGAGCTTGAGGGCTGCAGTATGCCCCGGCATGTAGTTGGAGACACACCAGTAGCGCAAATGTGATGTGTGAGGGTTTTGTCTGCAGTGTCAACACTCACTCTCCATCTCTTCCTTCCTCTCTCCCTCACTCTTTCTCTTCCTCTCATTCACTCTTTCTCTCTCTCTTCCTCTCTCTCTCACTCTTTCTCTCTCTCTTCCTCTCGCTCTCACTCTTTCTCTCTCTCTTCCTCTCTCTCACACTGTTCCTCTTCCTTTCTTCCTCTCTTTCTCACTCTTTCCCTCTTTCTCTGACTCTTTCTCTCTCTCTCTCTCTCTCTCTCTCTCCCTTTCCTTTTTTTCTCTCTCCTTTGATGGGCGCATTACGCACAAACTTATTTTGCTTTTTGTCTTGCAGGCTGTGATTCACAAATCGTCGAGGGATGACACACCATGGCGTACCTACTTTTATTTGTTGTTTGTTTGTTTAAATACAATGTTTCATATGTAAATCCATAGATGACTGTGATTCTTATTTGTCCAACCTCACATGCATCTTTTTTATCATAATTGTGCAACATAAGCCGATTTGTTACGTTCCAGATTTCGGAAGGTTGTTGTCACATTTGTTTGTAGGAGGGAGGAAAGGGGGTATGGCGGACACAGGGTTGGTGGCGGGGTGTGTCGGGCCCTGATGGGTGTCCGAGTTGCATGATCGTTGGCTCCATGGCATCTGCTGCCGTTCAGGTGTGGCTGTGGGCTGGGCTCTCTTTCATATTGCAGGTTGTATTTCGACTTTACACCAGGTCAGAGCCGGTGTAAACTTCTTGCTGCTAACGCACCTTATCGCCTGTTTTGTATTGTGTTCGCCGATCTAGCTGGTTGTTGATAAAGTTGCGAAGTGGTGCATTCGGTGCTTTTTGCATGGGAACGCCTACTCTGCATCTAGTTTGCAATATTTGGCGGGGTCATCTGTGACAATGCTTTTTGAGGCTGCTATCGCTGGTAAACTGGTGATATGGGCTGTTTGCACCAGCTTGTGAATGGTACATTACATTTATCATCATTTTGGCTGCAATAAAGTGCAGTTAACTCGACAATGTGTCCTTGAGAATATGCCCCTCGGTTTTTTAAAGATCTGAGAAGTACTCGAGTGCCACACTGAGAGCCGCTCACCCAGCACGTTCACACTAGGGGGGCCGTGCTGAGAGCTGCGCACCCTTCGTATTCACACCAGGGGGCTGCGCTGAGAGCCGCGCACCCTTGCCGCTCACACTAGGGGGGTAGCGACACCAAACTTTTTTGAAAAAAATAAAGAGGGATCACTTTCATTTATTTACATTCGCCTCGGGACCCCATCCCCCGAGGCATGCCCACATCTACATATTTTTGTCAAAAGGGAGGGAGGCCGCGTGACCCCTCCTAGGCCACTTCTGGCCCAGGGGACCCAATCCCTCAGGGTCTGGCCTCTCTGTTCTGGACCGTGGGAGGAGCCCCAGTGCCCCCACGGTCCTGCCAGCTCCCCGCCTCTTGCGGCAGCCGGCATTCCTTTTGGGCAGTGGGAGCTGCTAACATGCAGCTTCGCTTGCCCAAAAGCAATTTTCCTTTCTTTTATTGAAGTGAGAGGAGGTTTTCTTCTCTCGCTTCAACGAAGCAAACCAGGGTTTGCTATCATAGGGTGGAAGCCATGTTCCCGTCCTGTAATAGCAAACAGCAATCTCCCGGGGCTGGACACCCCGGGACATTGCAGGACCCAGTCCTGGGCGGTGACGGTCTCCAGGTCAATCAAGAGCTCCACGCCCAGCGAACCGACCGCGCCCCTAGATATCAATATATATATATTTTTTTTCTCAGCAACTACTGAACGGATTTGCACCACTTTCCAGAAGGTCACTTTCTGAACCAAGAACTACCTTTTTGCCAATTTTGGTGTAATTCCGATCAACAGTTCGGGCTGTAGCCTTGGCTAAAGTTTCCGAAAGGAAATTGATTTTTTGACTATTATTTTTTTAATTTTTCAGCAGCGACTGAACGGATTTACACCATTTAAAAAAAAAAAAGGTAGTGTTCTGAACCAAGCTCTTCCTTTTTGCCAAATTTGGTGTAAATCAGTTCAGCAATTCGGGCTGTAGTCTTGGTTAAAGTTTCCTAAGGGAATTAAGATGGAGAAAACTCTTTTTGGAGCCCTCCTTTTTTCTCAGCCCCCGCTTCACGAATCACCCCAAACTTTCAGTTCAGGATAAAAGCTGACCTGGATAGACCTTTGTTTTGGAAGAATTTCGCCGAGATTTGTCAAACGACGCCAAAGTTATTAGCGAATCAAAAAATGCTTTTCCTATGGAAACTAGGTTCTAACTAGAACTACCTAATGGCGACTGCCAGTAGGTAATATATAAACCTACATTAAATAGCGTAATACAGAACCCAGGAAACTCGGAATTCAAAACTCAGATGGCTGCCTTTATCTTTTTGTAAAGACAGTCATTAGCCAATCTGCTAATGACTTGTCATCGCTATATACCTGGTATGTTCTGCGGTACTACTGTGGCCACAGATATACCTACATTAAAAACACTTAAAACTTGTGAAATACTTATCCTACTTACATGTAGTACCCGCACAGAATCATCTGCACACCATAATATATAATCCTTCCAAATTTGGTAAAAATTCGACTGACGGTTTTTGTGCTAAGCGAAATACAAAAGTCTTTGTAAAATGCCCTGGAATTTACGCCCATTTTGGGATCCCCCTGTTTCTTTACACCCCTTGTCATAGCAAAACTTTTAGGAATCCAAGAATGAAACAGGGGCACCAGGTCTACAAAGTTTCACGGACATTCGTCAAATGGGTGCAAAGTTTCTACGGGACAAAAATCTAAAAAATCCCGGTCTCAGGTCACCCTAACTATAACTACTACCATATGTACGTATATCCACTGAAAAAGAAAGTTTAAAGTAAAGTTAGTTATAGTTAGGCGAACGTTTCAGCTTAATAACATTGTAAACTTCAAAAAGATAAAAAAAATTACCAGTTATAGTTATTATTGTGTCCAGCCAATCAGAAAGAGAACTCATGTGGGACGTGTAGGAGTTTTCGATCCCACAGGAGCGAGTTGGCCGAGGGGAAAAGAGCACTTAATTTCTCAAAAACTGTTGAAAGGATTTACACCAAATCATAACAAGCATGCTTTTAGAGTAAAGGTCTAGCTTTCTGTAAAATTTGGTTTCATTCCATTCATTCATTTTTTCTGTATCACTGTTCAATTTTCCCATGAAAAATTGCATGTCCTTCCCATTTCGCACTTCCTGTCAACACAGCAACTAGTCTGTGCTGAGCATATTTCAAGAGCTCAATGTGGCACCCATGATGGTAAAATACTCTTTTATATGGAGTATATACATCATTCAAATTTTCTATTATGTTTGATGCACCACATTATTGAATTCAATTCAATTAAAAAATTTAAAGTGCACACAGTCAAAAATTATCAATAAATTAATGTCAATCTCTAATTCACTGTATTTGCATATTATTTTCTTGATGTTGATTTATTTCCTCCAAAATGCAAACTTCTTTCAAAAGATATAAATAAGCAAAATAAAAATCAAACCCAATAATGGGAATAAATATAGGCTAAAATGCTTCAGTACAATGAAATAAAACAATTCTAAAATAAACATATATTAAATAGGAAGCATTGTCTATATGCAATCAGTTAGAGCAGAATAAGTGCACATATGTAGATATATGACACCCCACATATATTAAAATAGAACAGTAATACACTGAGGTCCAATTGATCATATGGCTGCCTGTTGTCATAATCAGACACTCGTGTCTTAATAGTCATATCTGCTTAATGAATCAATTGTACATGCATGGCTAAACACATCCCCCATGATGTCACCAATCAATTCTTTTTCACTGTACAAAGTGCTGCTGTGGTATGTATAAATTGCAAAGGTCAGTCATCTCCTAAAAGCACCAAACAATGATATCTAGTTATAACAATAAAGTGCCATTGCCAATTTGTAGCAGCACATAAATCCCAGAATAATCCACAGAGACATAGATATTATGTCAGTTAAATTCTCATGGGTTCACTATTTCACAACTTCTATAGTGTCATAGATTCACCAATTCATAAGTACAAAGGGTCAAGGAGTCCCTACAAATGAACATGTAGTTCTGCATCAAGATTGTGCCCCCATGGTTTTTCAGTTCCTAATAAAATTATAATTTTGGATTCACAAGGTCTCAGTTCCAGTTCTCTATTGACTTTTCAGGAGTGTCCTTTAATATGTTTTATGCTATAATATTGCAGGCTATTTATATTTCCTTAATGTACCTACCAAAAATGTTTGGCCATTGGATATGTTCTGTCCTAATGTTTGATGGCCCTCATGTGTGGTAGAATCTGAGTCTTAACCCTGTTCACTGTACTTCCAACATACCGCATTTTGACACCACTTTCAAGGATGTAAACAACAAAGTCAGTTTCACATGGATTCTTTCCTTAATCATACATGTTCCCACTTCAAAAGTAAAAGACAAACAATTGATGGGCGGAATGCAGAACAAATCAAAATAGTCACCCCCAGTCAAGAGATCTGGGTTGCCCTGGCTGATGAGGGGTGAAACCCCAAAACATGTCATAGGCTGCTTGGTTCCAGTCAGGGCCGGATTGGCTACCGGGCAGTTTGGAATGCTGCTGAGCTGGGGGCTGATTTCGTTCATGCAGGTCTCCATGAATGAAATCAGCCATGAACAATTTGACTCCCATTATGATACAACTGTATTTCATTGTATCATTTTTGTTACTTATTCAATTTGTGTGATTTTCATTATTTTGTCATTATTTTGACTATGCTTACTTGTATAGTAAAGTGTTGATCTTCTTTTATTTAAATCAACTAGCTCATCTTTATTGAAACTGTGATAGTTGTGTTGTAATGTACCTCGACTAGATCTTCACTTTATCGTCTTGGACCTAGTCCTGTACCGCTCATCCAAGGAATGTAAAAGAAGCATGCGTTGCCAAGTTTCTGTCAGAGTCTGAGAACCCAGTTGGCTGGTTGGCGAGAAATATGTGCAATGCCATTCTGGATAAAGCTAAGTTGTCGCTGCGACTTAAGGATTGGGGAAACGCCTGACCAAAGCACTTCTTCATTAACTGTATGAGAGACAAGTTTTTTTCTTACTTCCAGTCTGCGTCTTGTAGAAGAGGATTCCCATTCAGTGATAATTCACGCAAATTCTCACACCCATCAATCCATCGAAGGACACTTTGAAGGTCTGTACATGGGGAAAAAAGAAATAGCTGTAGATCTTTTTCTGTTGTGGTGTCAAAATACTGTATGTATAAAGATACTGTCTTACATATTAGACACACATTTCGCAGAGTTTATTTGTGTTTTAAACAATTTTTATTATTTTTAATAAAGAACAGAAGGATTATAGAGTTGTTAACTATTTGAAGTCAGACATCGTAAAGGAGGACAATTCAAATCGCAAGAGGTTAAGGCACAACCACGTTCCAGACCTCTAATTAAACCTTTCCACAATAGGATAGCAGAAGGGCAGAGAGACAAATATTTTGATAGATTCTAGATGCATGCCAAACACAGTAATATCATTATTATCCTCTGTATATTTTGGAGATCCCCAATTTTCTCAAAACTTTCCTGAACACACAATACCTTCATACAAATATCTTTCTACCCCTATGCACCAGTCGAACAAGTTACTTGCCTTCGGTAAAGCTTTTGCTGGTGTATACAGTATCTGCCTGTGGATTCCTCACATTTTGATTCCACACCTTTTGAATTACCCCTTGTGCAGCATTCAACTGAAACCTTTCTCCATAGCTCGCCCATGTAGAAGAGGACATCACAGTGGAACGCTTTGCACATGACTCTGTGTGACATCATCGGAGCCATAAGAAGACCTTGCCGGCGTGATGACGTCAGTTCCACCCATTTTTTGCATGCCTTCGAGGCGAACGAGTGAACCGACAAAACAAAAAAGAAACTAGGAATTCTAAAACATAGACATTTCCTAGTGGCAACTATCACATCATTTCAAATATTGATAAAAAAAATACATGAATCACATGTCAATTATTTTTCGGTATCAACAGGCAGGCAATGGGGAGGCAGGTGGGTCAGTGAGGAATCCACAGGCAGATAATGTAACAACCAGAAAAAGCATTACCAAAGGTAAGCAACGTATTCTTCTGATGGATACATCTGCCTGGGGATTCCTCTCCCTTTGAATTGAATCCCCAAGCAGTTCCGCTCTCAGAGGAGGGTGTCTGTCTGCTTATACCAAAAAATCTTGCAGCAAAGAACGTGCAAAGTGGCCGTCTCTCCTCACCTCTGAGTCTAAGCAATAATGCTTTGCGAAAGTGTGGAGGAAGGCCCAAGTTGGCACCTTGCAGATATCTACAACAGGGACACCTCTAGCTAAAGCCGAAGAAGAAGACTTAGCTCTGGTGCAATAAGCTTGAATACCTTCATGAGACTCCTTCTTGGCCAAGGCAAAGCAAATATTGATGCAGAGAATGATCCACATGGACAGCGTTCTCTTGGGAACAGCCTTGCCCTTCATCTTGCCCTACTATCCAATGACGAGTTGTTCATCCAACCTGAAGGCCCTAGTCCTGTCAAACTGACTGCCCTTTAGGGTCCAGGTGGTGAAGTCTCTCCTCCTCCTTAGAAGGATGATGGGGAGGGTAGAAAGTGGGAAAAGTGATAGATTGCCCTAGCTGGAAGTGAGTGACCACCTTAGACAGGAAAGTAGCTCTGTTCCTAAGAAACATCTTATTCACATGAAATGAGGTAAATAGGGGCTTGGAACTAAGGGCCTGCAGCTAACTAACCCTCCTAGCAGAAGTGATTGCAATCAGAAATATAGTCTTAAACGATCACAATCTCAAGGGACAACTGTGCAGGGGTTCAAAGAGAGATGCCATCAAGAAAGTAAGAACTACATTCAAATCCTACTGAGTCATGATAATAGGTATTGAAGGTAACCTATTGATGAGAACCTTAATAAGCCTCATGACTATGGGAGATTTAAATAAAGAGGGTTGGTCTGGTAAGCAGAGAAAAATCGACAAGTCAGACAAGTAGCCTTTAACCGTAGCTAGTGCACAACCCTGTTGTGCAAGGGAAAGTGAGAAACTGAGAATATCAGATAAATGGGCTCGTAAGAGATCAGCGGATTGCTCTCCACACCATTTTACAAACCTGCTCCCCTACCAGAATAGACAGATTTGTTGGAGTGTCTTCTGGACGATAAAATAACATCCATCCCATCAGGCGGGAGAGAGAAAGAATTCAGATTGCCCAGTTCAATCTCCAGGCATGAAGGTGCAGCCTCTGGACGTTGGGGTGTAGAACCTGCCCCTGCGACTGCAAGAGGAGGTCTGCCCTGAAAGGGAGACAAAGAGGAGGGTGCAATGAGAGGTAAAGGAGGTCTGTGTACCACACCCTTCTTGGCCAATCAGGAGTGATCAATATGACTTCGGCCGGTCATGGCGAATCTTCCTCAGAACTTGAGGAATCAAAAGCACAAAGAAGCTCTCAGCCCCAATCTAACAGAAATGCGTCCCCCAAAGCTCCCCGCATTGGATACTGGAGACTTTAGAACAACGGGCAGTGTGTGTTCTCGTGAGTGGCAAACTGGTCCAACTGAGAAAACCCCAACATTCTGAAAATGTGATGGACCACCTCCAGATGAAGACGCAACTTGTTATCAACCGAGTATTGCAAAATGAGACAGTCCACACGCACATTCAGCAATCTAGCCAGATGATTCGCAACTACACAAATCTGATAGTCCTGAGCCCAGGACCAGAGTCGCAGAGCCTCTCTGCAGGGTCGATACAACCCTACTCCTCCCTGTTTGTTTACGTACCATATCGTGGTAGTGTTGTCCGTCAGGACCTGAACCGACTGACGGCAAAGGCAGGGAAGAAAGGCCTTGAGTGTCAAACATATCACCCTCAATCCTAGAAGATTGATGTGAAGCAACCTTTTCTCTGGAAAACAAAGGCCCTTGACCTCCATATCCCCCAGAGGAGCTCCCGACCCTAGAGTGGAGGCATCCGTTATCACTGTGGCCACCGAATAAGGAGGTTAAAATGGTTATTCGCAGCACTCGAGCGTCTCTGGAGATTCTGATCACCCCCCTGACATCTCCGTTGTGTTGAAACCACTGCCTGTGGAGGCGCCACTGAAGTGCGCTCATGTGCCAGGCTGCATGGTTGACCAACAGTATGCACAAAGCGAACTGACCGAGCAGGCATAGGACCTTCAGCACTGTAACCGCAGTTCCAGCTTAAAAAATTGGAATCACAGCCCGATGTCTAGAATTCTCAGAGGCAGGATTAAAGCACCACTAACAGTAGTGCCCAGTACTGCCCCTATGAACAGGTTGCGCTGAGAGGGCACCAGGTGAGGTTTGGGTACATTTATTGAAAAACCCAAGACAAACAACAGCTGTGTCGTTACTTGCAGATGATGCAGCACCATCTCTGGTGACTTTGCTTGCTCGTCCAGATAGGGAAAAACAGGAACCCCTGATCTCCTGCGAAGCACTGCTACCACCACCATCACCTTTATGAAGACCCGTGGAGCAGATGTAAGACCGAACGGACAGGCTGCAAACTGGTAGTGCTGAGATTCCACAATAAAACAGAGATACTTCCGATGCGACTTCAGGATGGGAATGTGAAAATACGCATCCTGAAAATCGATCACCACCATCCAGTCTTCCTGCTGCAGCGTCAGAAGAACCTGAGCCAGGGTCAAAATCTTGAATTTCTCCTGCTGGAGGTAAAAATCCAAGATTGTGAGGTTGTTTTCATGAATGCACATAGAACTAGTATATTCACTTTAATCTTTCCCGGCAACATTGGTTAAAGTTCATAGACAGACTTCATTACATCTTAATAGGCTTTCAGATACACGTTTTTTTAATAATACAATTGATCACTCAATGTGACTTTTATATAGCGCTATATATTGATTTATGTTATAGGATGGTTTCCTCATTATATTTTTATATCCAATTATAGAATTATACCTGATGAAGGGCACAATACCCGAAATGCATTGGATGGATTTTGGAATGTAAACGCATCATGTGTAATACATCGTACAGTGCATAACATTCGATTTGGCGTTAAACAATTATTGAATCCAAGTCTATTTAATACAACTATTGAAATAATCTACTGATTATGTGTCTTTACTATGGAATATAACCAATACACACCCTCATTAGGGTATTTGATAGTGCCTAGGGGAATTCACCGCATTTCCTAGGGTTGGACTATTGAACACTACTCCCCTTGAAACATTCAAGGGCAGAGGTAGCTTTTTTCCCCCCAACAGGAGATTTCTATCAAAGGGCATGTCCAAGGAGGACTGGACATCGTCAGAGGACCCGGTTAAGCACAGCCACAGATGTCAGTGGATGGCAACACTGGGGCCAGTTGCATGCCTGATGGATACAATGGTGTCCAAGCCACAACAAATTGCGAAATTGGCTACATCACAACTATCTTTCATTGCCTGAGACAGTACAGGGCGAAGACCTTTCAGCACACTAGGAAGGACGTGTGCCACCAAATCCCAAAGGCATGACTGTAACGACCCAACAAGCAGGAAGTGTTAACAGGACGTAGGAATAAACTAGTGGATAAAAAGAAATGTTTAATTAATGTGTCCACTCATTTTGACTCCCAATCGGAGAGTTGTAGGAAAAGTGTTTGGATTGGAATGGCTAGTGGAAGACTGTACCATAAGACTTTCTGGAGAAGGGTGCTGAGACAAGAAAGCAGAGTCACCTAGAGCAGGATGGTGGCGCCTGGCAATCTGTCTATTAACTGGGGGGCCAGAGCAGGACATGGCCCAAGGTCCCAAAAGGGTGTCCATTAGAGCATCGATCAAGGGTAGGAGGGTCTCAGAAAAATCTGGGCCTGACTACATGACCTGGGTAAGAATATTACTTTTTACCTCTAGGTTGGCAACCTAGAAATCAAGGGCTTTGGCACTTGAGCATGACCATGGCATAGGAAGCAGATCCTTCTCTATGGCTGGTCCAGGAGAACAAAAAGAGCTGTGTCTGGGGAGGTTTCTAGTCCACTGCCCTCCTGCAAGTCCTCAGACCAGTTGCCATCCTGATAGGGCTTAGCGCACAAGTTCCTACTTGTGTAACGATATATCTGTAAGAGACATTAGTTAGTGATAGATTCCTTACCTTAGAATATCCCCAGGCGTCAGACTGGATCCGGAAAATTTTGCGTCCGTCGTTGGCGTCGTTAGCGCCGGAATGACGTCGTTGGAGTACTTACAGATATATCGTTACACAAGTAGTAACTTGTGCATCTGAAAGAGACACGTTAGTGATAGATTCCTTACCTTAGAATAGATACCCCAGCAATACCAACCCCGGTGGTGTGTCTGCGAACCAATAATCACACCAGAAAGTCCTGGAGGACAGAACGGCCAAAGAAGCCATCCCTCCGGACTTGGCTGTCCAGGCAATAATGTCTCGCAAACGTGTGCAGCGAGGCCCACGTAGCTGCCTGGCAAATATCCTGCAAGGGTACTCCTCGGCCCAGGGCAGTTGTAGTCACCGTGGCCCGAGTAGAATGAGCCCGTACACCCACAGGGGGTTCCTTCTTCGCCAAGGAGTAACACGCCTGGATACACAAGATGTACCACCGCGAGATGGTCTGCTTGTGCACCGCCTTTCCCTTCTTAGCGCCCACGTAACCAACAAAGAGTTGGTCATCCACCCGGAACTGGCGTGTGCGATTCAGATAGTAAGAGAGCGCACGTCTTGGGTCCAGACGGTGGAGCCTCTCTTCCTCTTTCGAGGGATGCGGAGGCGAAAAAAGGTGGGTAAGGTAATGGACTGCCCAATGTGGAAGGCCGTGACAACCTTGGGTAGGAACAATGGTCTCGTCCGCAACACAACCTTGTCCGGATGAACAAAGAGGAAAGGAGGTGTAGAAGAAAGAGCCTGAAGCTCACTCACTCTCCTGGCAGAGGGGATGGCAACCAGGAAAGCAGTCTTCAAGGTAAGAAGACGGAGAGGACAGTTATGGAGCGGCTCAAAGGGAGCACACATTAGATAAGTAAGTACAAGATTCACGTCCCACTGGGGCATCACGAAGGGAACAGGAGGGAACATATGAGTGATGCCCTTTAAGAATCTGTTGACAATGGGGGAATTGAACAAAGAAGGCTGATCAGGTAGCCTTAAGAAGGCGGAAAGGGCAGAAAGGTAGCCCTTGAGAGTGCCCAGAGTAGAGCCCTGCTGGGAAAGAGAAAGAAGGAAGAGAAGAACCTCAGAGAGAGGGTCGGAG
Organism: Lissotriton vulgaris; assembly: GCF_964263255.1. Classification (NCBI taxonomy): domain Eukaryota; kingdom Metazoa; phylum Chordata; class Amphibia; order Caudata; family Salamandridae; genus Lissotriton; species Lissotriton vulgaris. Next base: position 1,532,155,475 of record NC_141685.1, read on the forward strand.
AGAGGATCCACAGCCTTTGCTGTGCACCATGCCACAAATCTGTTCCACCTGCAGGCGTATACCGACTTTGTGGAGGGATGCCTGGCTGCCAGGCTGCCAGAATGACATTACAGACTTCGGGAGGCAAGTCAAATGGCCTCAACTGTTGCCGCTCAATCTCCAAGCTTGTAGGTGGAGACTGGACAGGTTCGGGTGGAGGACCGTCCCCAGCGGCTGCGACAGAAGGTCCTCCCGAAGAGGCAGACGAATCGGGGGAACGACTGACATGCTGAGTAGCTCGGGATACCAGTATCTTCGTGCCCAGTCCGGAGCCACAAGGATAACCTGGGCCCGGTCGCACCTGATCTTCTTCTGCACTCTGGGCAGAAGTGGTATAGGCGGAAAGGCGTACAATAGACCGCAACTCCACTCGCGACGAAAAGCGTCCCCGAGCGAGTGCCGCCTTGGAAACTCCAACGTGCAGAACTGATGACGCGTTCTCTTCTGTGGCGAATAGTTCTAACCAAGGCTCTCCCCACTGTTGAAAGAGGCCTTGCGCCACGTCCGAGTTCAGACGCCATTCGTGATCCATCAAGCACCGTCAGCTGAGTTCGTCCGCCCTGGCGTTCAGGGAACCTGCCAGGTGTTGAACCACCAGGGTCACGCCCTGATGTCCCAGCCACTGCCAGAGGCGCAGAGCCTCCTGGCAGAGGGTCCACAACCCCACCCCGCCCTGTCTGTTGCAGTACCACATGGCGGTGGTGTTGTCCGTGAACACCTACACTATACTCTCCCCGGACAGAGTGGAGGAATGCCTTCACTGCAAGACGAATCGCCTGCAGCTCCAAAAGGTTGATTTGGAGCCGGGACTCCGCCAGAGACCAGAGGCCTCTGATCTCCCCATCTCCCATGTGGCCTCCCCAGCCCTGGAGGGACGCGTCCGTCACAACTACGTGCTCTGGGTGGGGTAGGGAGAAGGATATGTTACTGACCCACTCGCGGTCCGTGAGCCATCACTGCAGCTGTTTTGCAGTGCCCTCCGAGAACAGGACATAGTCGGACAAGTTGCCCTGATGCTGGGCCCACTGAAACTTCAGGTCCCACTGCAGAGCCCGCATCCACCACCGGACGTGATGCACCAGAAGGATGCAGGAGGTCATCAGCCCCAGAAGCAGCAGCGTCAACCTGACCGAGACCCGGGATAAAGGCTGAAAGATCGGAATCAGAGCCTGAATACCCCGAACCCGCTGTTCGGGTGGATAAACCCGAAACTGCGCAGAGTCCAGAACCGCTCCGATGAAGAGGAGCTTCTGAGAGGGACACAGGTGTGACTTCGGCACGTTGATGGAGAACCCCAGCAGATGCAGGAGATCGGCCGTAGTCTGGAGGTGGCTGACGACTGTCTGGGGCGAGCGTGCCTTCAACAACAAGTCGTCGAGGTAGGGGAAGACTGAAACCCCTAACCTGCGCAGATGGGCTGCGACCAACGCCATCACTTTGGTGAACACCCGTGGGGCGCTGGTAAGGCTGAAGGGGAGCACGGTAAATTGAAAGTGCTCGTGGCCTAATGTGAACCTGAGGTAAAGCCGGTGGGCCGGCAGGACGGGGATGTGAAAATAGGCGTCCTGCAAGTCCAACGCTACCATCCAGTCTCCTGGGTCCAGGGCAGCTAAGACCTGAGCCAGAGTCAGCATCTTGAACTTCTCCTTCCGGAGGAAGCCGTTGACGTTCCGTAGGTCCAAGATAGGGCGTAGGCCCTCTTTGCCCTTCTTGGGTACCAGAAAGTAGTGGGAGTAACAACCACACCCTACTTCTGGCCCAGGAACGTGCTCGATGGCCCCCTTGGCCAAGAGGGCCGTGACTTCCTCTTGCAGAAGTTGCAAGTGATCCCCCGACACGCGGTGGAATTGCGGTGGCATGGCTGGAGGGGTCGCCTCGAAGGGGAGGGAGTAGCCCCTTCGGACGATTTGCAGCACCCACCTGTCCGACGTGACAGTGTGCCAGTTGAAGAGGTGATGGCGAACCCTGCCCCCCACTGGCGTCACATGGGCCTGAAAGCACGGACTAGGAGGGTTTTGAGGCAGGTGCTGCGGGGGAAGGTGTGGACTGGCCGCGCCATTGTCCCAGACCGCCGTCACTGCGTTTTCCAAGGCCGCCACCTCGCTGTTGGACATTCTGCGGCGCGTGGCTGGCAGCACGTGTGGAGGTGCCCCTTCCTTGGCCACGAAAGGAGCGAAAGGCACCCGTTTGCTGGCGAGGGGCCGAGAGGCCCAAGGACTTGGCCGTAGCCCTGGAGTCCTTGAATCGCTCCAGCGCATGGTCTGCCTTGTCGCCAAAGAGGCGACGGCCATCAAACGGCATGTCCAGCAGAGTGGCCTGGACATCGGCCGAAAAGTTGGCGGACCTCAACCAGGCGTGGCGTCGAACCGCCATTGTCGTTGCCATCGCCCTGCCCAGTGAGTCTGTGGTATCCAGCCCACACCGGATGGAATACCGTGCTGCATCTCGACCCTCCGCAAGGGTTTGGGCGAGTTTTGCCCGGACCTCCTCCGGACACTGTGGCAGCACGTCCGCTACCACGTCCCACATGGTGTGGGTATAGCGGCCCAAGAGGCCTGCTGTATTAACTGACCGCAGTCCCAAACTGAGGGACGAGAACACCTTCTTCCCGAACTGTTTGTACCTCTTGGATTCCCGATCGGGCGGAGCCGTCGGGAATGCGGTCTGGGAAGTGGCGGCCTGGATGACCAGGCTCTCGGGGTGGGGTGGGTGGACAAAAAGCAAGGGTCGCCCGGGGCCAGGCGGTAGCGTCTGGCCACGTTCCTATCCACAGGCGGACCTCTGGCGGGCTTGGACCAAGTGCCCACAAGAACGTCACACAAGGCCTCATTAAACGGCAGCAGAGGCTCACTGGAGCTTGCCTGCGGTTTAAAGACCTCTGTGAGCAGGTTAGTCCTCACGGCCGCGACAGGGAGTTCAAGGTTTAGGGCCTTGGCTGCCCGTGTCAACACTACACTATAAGCTTCCCCCTCCTCCGTAGCCACGGTGGGAGGGGAGAAAAATCCAGTGTCTGGCGAAGTGTCAATGCCACTGGCCTCCCCAAGCTCATATGTCCAGTCCTGTGGTGACTGGCACTCACGTGCCAGAGGGTCCTCAGACCCCTCCCAATCACCCTCGTCACCCATCTCCTGTAGCACAGGTTCAACAGATGGGTCCTGTTCATGGAAATAGAAATCTCCAAAAGCCGTCGTTAGCGGCACCCATCTGCGCCGCTCCGGCGCCAGAACCGGACCGGGGGTAGGATTGGGGACGGCGCCCATAACAGGCACCGGGGTTGACACCCGTAGGGCCGGCGTCGGCGGGGTCGTGAGGCCGACCGGCGACGACCTGGATCTGGAAGCGGATCCAGAGAGGGCCTGCGGCGCCGGGACCGAAGTCACCGGCGGCACCGGGACCGAAGCACCCGACGGCGTCAGGGCCGAAGCGCCCTACCCGCTAGGCCCTCCAGCCGGGGCCGTTGGGCCCGAAGGCGCCACGGGACCTGGCTGAGGAGGGAGGGACCCCTTGGCCATGAGGTACCGCTCGACCTCCTCATGCGTCGCGTCTTGCCTAGGGACCCGAAGGTGTGGGGCAGACGGCGACGATAGCGACTCCGGGGAAGCCGCGCGGGTGGTGTCTCCCGAACCCCCGGCTGCATCGTGCGGACGTCGGGGCGGGTCAGAGGAACGATGATGTCTCTCCAACCTCTTATGCCGATGTCCACTCCCGGAGCTGTGAGGGCTCCGACCCCGTGACCTGTCCCTTGACCTCCCATGGCACCGGTACCAGGACCTGGAGCGGCGCGGGCCGACTGCCGGAGCTCCAGTCGCTTGCGAGACCACTCTCGCCTAGCCTTTGACGTCAGGGCCCGGCAGTCGGAGCAGGTTCGGTCGTCATGGTCGAGGCCTAAACACTTGAGGCACCGGCGATGGGGGTCGGTAACCGACATCAGTCGGTCGCACCTGGAACAGGGTTTAAACCTGGGCATCCCTACTGGCACCATAGGAGTCGAAGACTCGAGCAAAGAAATTATCAAAAAGATAAAAAAGTTTAGTCAAAAAAGACTAAGGGGTAGAGCTTCTCCGGGTCTGCACTAGCTGGTGCAGAAAAAATAAGAACTGACGTCAGCGCGCATGGGTGGCGTCTAAGTACTCAGACGACGTCATTCCGGCGCTAACGACGCCGACGACGGATGCGGAGCCGCGGACGACGCCTGCTGGCGCGCAGGGGTATTGCTACGCAAAATTTTCCGGATCCAGTCTGACGCCCGGGGATATTCTAAGGTAAGGAATCTATCACTAACGTGTCTCTTTCAGATAAACTCATTACCGGGTCACAATCGTTATCTGAGTCTGTACCAAAAAGAGAATACAAAGAATGTTGCAAGTACGTGGTAAGTCAAGAGCAGAAATGGGTGTCTCTGTAGGAATTTGAGCATGACTTTGGTTGAAGTCAGACTGGCGTCGAGCCGGCATTGGAGAGGTCAATGGAGGTCACTTCTTTGGGCAGAGTGGGCAGCATCAGGGTTAACATACTCAGGCCCAGTATGGTTGTAAGTGCCGGAAGTGGAGTTGAAATAAGAGCCAGAGGAAAGAGGTGTCCAGAATAACCAGCTGGTCCCGAGAACAAACGTGCTGTGAGTATTGTACGTGGAAAGCCTCTCTGCGCCTTGGGGCCCAAAGGTGCGCCATAGGGAGGAGGTAAGGAACCAAAAAACGCAGAGCATAGTTGTGCAGAACTTTTAGATATGAGGTGGCATGGTTAAGGGCCCTGGAAATACGTGTTGTGTGGGAACTATCTGCGGATTCGACTCCGAAGTCAGAAGACTTAAAGAGCGGGATCGAGACTCTGGACTCCGCACATGCACTTGCTCAGGGGAGTGCAAGCGGCATGAAGGACTGGAACACTACTTCAAATTCTTGTGTAGTTTGTGGTTACCTGAAGACTAGAAGTGCAACACAGAACGGACTCTGAAGCAGGTCCATAGGCTCCAGCAACAAGTGCGAGACCAGGATCAAACATTTGATGCAGAATGGGATGTGGAGCGGTCTCAGCTCCAAGTTTCGGCTGCTGTTCCCTGATGGCCTTCCAGTTCACTGATGTGCAATCCCACAGGTTTCGGAGTCGTGACTCAGCCCTAAACACCACAGGGACACCTGACAGAGATCCGTGACAGAAATCTGTTTGCAACATTCCCTACAGTATTTAAAACCTGTTGTTTTGCGGGTGACACACTGTATTAACTTTTTGGGGTATGGAACCAAGTTGTCTCAGAGATAAGAGCATGCGCTCGATCTGTGTCTGGAGGTCCCATGCATCATTTCCGGAGCGGAATGGTGCCAGTGCAGACCCGCAAGGCGCACAAAAGTACTGCTAAAGAGTTTACAGATTCAGTCTAATGCCTCGGGAAAATTTTCAAAAGGTGCGGGATCTGCTGCTAGAAGTCTCTATCATAAATAAGCATTTCTAAGTATATCCACACAGCAACTTAACTACACACTTTTACTGCTGCTGCAGTGCAAATCACAAAATGATCTCACAATGATGAAAGAAATATGTCATATCTCACATAGTTTTTAAAGGAAAACAAACATGCAGGCTAAAAACAGTGAAAATCGCTTATTCGCAACTGACATTGACATTATTAACCTAATAATTCATTTGACCTTCAAAAACATACCTGACAAGCAGTTGTTGCTTATATCCAACTTTTCCAAAGACACAAAGGCAGACAAAGGCGCAAGATGAGTCAAACTGCAAGTCAAAACCCAAAATTGTATATTATACAGTATTAATATCAATATAAGTGTACATTCAAACATATCTCAATATTACATGTCAACCAAGGGACAATAATGTTGCTTACCTACCCAAAACAATAATTAGATCATGTTTTGCTTCAAGAATTTTTCTGATATGATCAGATAATTCCTGTTCACTTCATGAAATCTCCAAACAGCCTTAGCTGACAAATGATGAAATATATGTACATGTTGGAACAGAAGGATTGAGCACCTTGCGAAGAAATGGAGGATGGGCTTTACACCAGAGAAGTACGGCTTAGTGCATGTAACACAATTCTCCAAAAGGGGTTCCACTATAAAGTCACATGCTTAAGACATTTCAAGTCCCTTTTAAGAAAGTAGTTACTTATATGTAGCTCCTGTTCTCCGACATGGGTATCACTCATAGATTTACACGAGGGATCTAGAATTTGTATAAAATATCTTCTTTTCTGTGGGACAAGATGTTTACAAAATCTACTTTATTTGGAAACATATCTACTGGACCTATTTGGTGTCAGGTAGTTATTTGACAAATTATGGTTGTGCTGTCATTTTTTCATAGCTTTCATGGCATTGTTTGCATTCTAGCATATCTGATTTTGCCACCTATCACATTATACAAGACTGAACATACTGTGCTTTTATATATGTCAAATCTTCGAATATTTGCAAGCTCTGTGTCTGCAATCTCTGTGTATGCTCTCTTTTTGTATGGGTTCCGTTTAAAACAGCTTTATAATCACAGGAGGACTCGGAGTACGCCAGCATTTTCATTATGCAATACTTCTCATCCTACCAGTGTTCTGGATGCATCCGTGGTCTAATTATCCCTTGCTCTCTTTCTTACTTTAGTTTCAGATTAAGTATTTTGTACAATGATCTGGCTCATTTATTGTAAAGTATTTATTTAACCTTGCAAAATATGATTGTAAGTAAGTCCATACTATACTTGTAGTCCAGTGCTTAAGTTGCTAAATGAGTATCATGTAAATCATGCAAAAACAATTATTGATGGACAGAATGCAGAACAATGTCATACATTCACCCCAGTACAGAGATCTGGGCCTAAATACATTTTTTTTGCTCACCATGCCATTCCAGTTTGGACCCAGTCATATGCAAATCAGTCTTGACCCTGCACCCAATGGGGACAATCCAGCCCGAACTGCCAGGCCAGATCCTCCATGGACTGGAAACAAGCATCCTAGGACTGGTTTCAGGCTTACAGCCCTCATCAGCCAGGATAGCTTGACTCCAGTGGTATGGAAAGCACGGGATACACGTCTGGGCATACCCGTCCCACTCGGGGTGACAAATGCAAAAACAATAGTTGATGGACAGAATGCAGAACAATGGCATACATTCACCCTAGTACAGAGATCAGGGCCTAAACCCATCGTTTTTTTGCTCACCATGCCATTCCAGTTTGGACCCAGCCATCTGCAAATCAGTCTTTGCCCTGTGCTCAATGGGAACAGTCCAGTCCGAACTGATAGGCCAGGTCCTCCCTGGACTGGAAACAAGCATCCTAGGACCGGTATCATGTAAATCACCCACAGTCAAACCTTCTTAACTCGACTACACCATACTTTGTACCTTTGAACAAATCACTTCACCTTACTGTGTTTCCAAATTGAGAGTATATAACATGTGACACATCAAAAGCAGGGCACTTACATTTTACAAAGAGATGTACTCTGCAATGTGCCGAGTAAAAGTATTACATACCTGATTCTTTGCACATGTAAATGTTGGTTTTGACCTTGTAAACGTATTTACTCACACAAAGGTTTTCATGTTAGTAAATGTACTGGAAGAAGTGGGTGCTCCAGGGCTTGAATAGCATTTGATTTTGTCCACATTAAAAAGAAGAGGTTACTTACCTTTGGAAACAGTCTTTCTTGTGGACACTATCTAACTGCAGATTCAAAAAACTTCAGAATATTCCCAAGGTGCCAGACCAGGTCTGGGAACTTCAAAGCAATGCTCTTGCATGCTGCTGGATGGCACCGTGCAGCTCCACATAGGCTTCGTTCCACCTCGGAAGTGACGGAGCGAAGCAACATATAAATGTCAGCCCTGTGCAGTGACATCACTTTCTTATCCCTTATACGCAAAGCACAGAACAAATGTCAGGACTAATATGCAGATCTCTAGTTTGGGAACTTTTTTGATGATAAAACGTGGGCGCTACACAAAACGGGGAGGTGGCAGATCTGAAGAGGACTATCTACCTTTAAAGAGTCCTTTTTCTGCACAGCCTTTTCTTTTCTCACCCAGAGTACCCCACAAAAAACAGACTGAACACCCAATGGTCTTTGGTATGAACAAGGTAAAAGCTTAAACCTCTTTTGAGGTTTAACCAATGGACCCACTCCTCATTCGAGATGTGAGGCAGAGCAAAGAGCTGATGCTCTGTTATCTTGTCAATACCACATCTTATGTCTCTGATTAACACCTTCCCTGTATTATCCGGATAGGGAATTAATTGGAGCAACAGTTAAGCCTGCCCTATTCACTAAATCTCCAATCAGACAAGTGGCAAATTACAATGAGTTCACATGGAAGGCCTCCGATTTAAAATATTTGGGTATTTTCCTTAACAAGGCCTGGAAAATACGATATATGATGATATACAGCCCTTACTTGTCAAAACTAATAATAGTTAGATAATCTCCACTATAACTTTCTTTGTGGAGTAGAGTACAATTGGTGGAAATGGTGATGGCCTTTTAGTTTACTTACGCTTTGGGAATGCTACCACTTTAGATTCCAAATTTCTTTCTACGCACCATAACACAAACATTAAAGATTTCCTATGGCTGGGCAGGAAACCTAAGCTTAAACTGTCTAAACTGCATGCTGACACAATGGTATGAGAGCTCTGTTTATCAGACATGTATTTATACCAACTGGCACACCATTTATTGCAAATGATAGACCTTTTCGAGGGTACGCTGAACAGCTGCAGAGAGTGATGGGTAGAGCGCTCCCTTCCAAAGGTCTCACCCAATCTGAGCATTTTTTTACAATAAAAAGTTCCCATCACCCCCACGTATGTTTACTTACCATGAAGGATATGCTGGTAACCTGGATGGTCTTGCATACGTTACTAATGATGGATGGTAGCCTACATTTAAATGCGCCAATCTGGTCTAATGTTGACATTACAATTGGACGTGAAATGATTAGATGGCCCACATGGGATACATGTGTGATCAGAAAATTAGGGGACTGTAGGATGGTAGTTCTCTTCAACTAACAACTGCACTATTCCTCATTAGGTCCAGGTAGGTTTCAATAACTTAAACCTTAAACCTCGGTAGCTGTAACACAGAGCAGGCAGGCTGAACTTAGGAGTAATGTGTAAAGCATTTAGCAATACCAGTTAAAAAATAGAAAACACAACGTAATAAAAATTCCACTTCGATTTACAAAAATTGACTACATTTTAATCAGCAAATAGACACCAAAAAAACAAAGATCAGATGTAGGAATGTAGAGAACTGAATTTATAAATGTTTAAACCATTCTAGCACCAAAACCACAAAGTGTCAACTGATGGAACCTGGCCACGCTGAAGTGGTCAAAGTCAAAGGCTGACCATGATGGAGGCAGGGCTAGATAAAGGGGCCAGTGGAAAATTTACCTTCAGACTTAGTAGTTTTTCTGGTGAAAAGTCCTCATCAGTCGGCCGGGCTACAAGCTGGATCTGAAGTGGGGCTCGTCAACAAAAGCCGGCTGAAGCGCACAATCTCGACGAGACCTCGGCTCCGGCAAGAAGTTCGAGGATTTTGACATTTAAGATGGGAAACCTCCTAGTCCTGGTGAAGACTTCTGTGTTCGGACTTAGGGCCATATCTAGGAGGCCCAATACCGGTCGGTAACGGCCGAAATTACCGAATTTCGGCCGTTACCGACCGGTATTGGGCATTTGGAATGTAGGTGGCATGATTGTAGGATTCGGTAACTTAAGGAATCGGTAAATTACAGAATTCTTAACATACCGATTCAGTAAATTACCGAATCCTTAATGTAGGAACACATGTAAGGATTCGTTATTTACCACCAACTACAAGTTGGTGGTAAATAACGTAAACCGCTAAAAAAGCAATTTTGTGCTTTTTTAACAGTGACATGTGGCAGAAATACATCCCCTTAGGGCATGTATGTGTGCCACATGTGCACCCATGCACTATTCAGGGTTGCAACAGGGTGTCAATGTGACACCCTGCCACCCTTGTAAGTCTACCCCCTATTACCTATTCGGTATTTACCGAATCGGTAATTCTCATTCATTCCTATGGGCCTCCAGGCCCATAGGAATGAATGGGGAATACCGTATCGGTAAATACCAAATCAGAATTTACCGATTCAGTAAAATTTACCGAATCATTAGCTACATACCATTTACCGATTCTAAAATACCGAATCGGTAAAATTCGGTATTTTAGAATCGGTAAATGATATTTACCAACATCTGGCCCTTAGAAACTTATGTCAGGATCCTTTCAGTGGGGCAAACCAGCAAGTTGAGTTCAACCGGCAGTTCGACATCGGTGGTCCAGTGGTAGCCACTGATTCTTTTGGAGAAAAGTTTAGAAATGTTTCTAAATGGCGTGGCTTGGACGCAGAGGAAGATGCCTGCATGAGTGCTCGGTTCCGTTCTGAAGGGCCAAGCTCCTCTCAATTTCAGCAGTATTTTTGGACACAAATAACCGAAAAAGGTACTCCCGTAACTAGAATGCTATGAGGCACCATCTGACTCGAGCACAATGACTGATCTCGTGGGCTCTCGGAGGGCTACAAAGCAGCCTAAGCCCTGTACCGGACGTAGGGCGAACGCAGCATACTAAGTGAGTACAGGGGCTGCCCAAAGTGCTCAAAGTGCAGCGCCGATCTCCCTAAGTGGCGCTAATACAACCACACAGCAACCACAACCTCTTCACAATCGGTGCCCCTGACTGAGAAAAGTGCAGTAATTCTACATAATTGGCTACACTCAACGTGGGTTTGCGCGCATAGTTACTTGTTCCCGAAATTGTGGTGGCTGCCAACGCGCACTCATAACTCTGCTCATCTCCCTACTTAACCACAGTGAGCAGGCGCATCCATAACCCTTTCTTAAGCGGAATCCGAGATTTGTTTATGGCAACAATCAAGCCTCATGGGTCCGCAATAAACAAATTATTTTTGGTCGGAAGATCGTCGGATCGGCTGCCTGACTGTAAAATGGCGGCAGCATAGTGGGGCAAACCCGCATCTCTCTATCCACAAAGCGCTCAAAATATTAAAAGTGATGCAGGCTTCAACAACGTAAAAAGCAGGCATAGCTCATTACAGAGCTGCTCAAGTTTGGCTCACTGGGTAGGGGTAACTGTCAAGTTCATCATATACCTACTTTGTTGTATCCTGCATGCTTGACTGGCTCGGTGGAACCCTGCAGGTTCATCTAAAATGGCCACCTAATACCATATGCCTGTACCCCTCTCCCTCATCTCATCTATCTTTAAACAAGCACATGTACAGTCAAGAGTCATCATCAAGTAACAGCAAGAGACACCACGTTGCAAGCGACATTAAGTAACATTAGGAGACATTTAGAATCACTAAGATTCACTAAGAGACATCAGTAAGAGACATCAGTTGTCGCTTGTTGTCAGCAAGTGTCACTAAGAGTCACCAAGAGACATCAGTTATCAGCAAGTCACGACGATCTGTCCGATATGGCCGACCAGTGTCATACCCCCCGGCTACATAGGGATGCCAAAATGGCGGATAAAGAAAGCAAACAATCTCTAAAAAGAGTGAAAGCGGACCCACAGCACCCAGACTCACCAACAAAAGGGAAATAAGACATTAACCAGACAATGGAAATGATCCTAAAGAAACTAGCAGAGGCAAAGTCCACCAAAACAAACCCTGATATCTTACAAAAACGAATTTGCAGATGTCCCTCAAGACATGAAGGAAAGAAGAACCAGAGTTACAGAGGCAGAAAACAGAATTAGACAACTAGAAGACAACGGAAATATCATGAAAAAATCCATTCAAACTCTCAATATTGCCTCCCATTCCTTTGCAAAAGAAGTCTCAGAATTAGAAGATAGAAACAGACGAGGAAACCTACATATCTTTGGCATGCCTGAAGGAGAAGAAGACTCTAACCAACCCTGCACAGCTTTCATAGGAAAATGGTTCACCCAGGCCACCAACATAAAATTCAACAAAGAGCTGGAATTTGACAGGGTCCACAGGGTGCCAACTTGGATATCTCAAAACATCCAAATGCCCGACCCATAATATGCAAACCTCTAAGGTATCAATATGTAGAGCTTATTCTGAGCGACATGGGGAATACAATCACATACTCTGGAAAGGCGCAAAAATCTTTATATCACAGGACAACTCAAAATTAGCTGTTGACACTCGTAAGGGTGTTCTAAACCTTCAACCCAAGATGAAATCAGCTGCTCTACAAGGCTTGTTCGTTGTCCCGGTATGGCATCCTTCACATCTTCACGGACCCAGGCTCGCTTAACAAATTTCTAGACAAAAAAGGTGGAATGCAAATGGATACATCAGTCCTCAAAGACTCAACCACCACTTCCACCCAAGAGAACTACAGCTCTGGTCACTAATGTCTTAGTGTCGCTAATGTCACTATTGTCTGTTTACTAATGTCTTCTTTGGATGCCAATCTCCTAAGATACTGTGTTTAACAAAGCATGTGTAATGTTTTCCAAAACTGGATTCGTCTAAATTCGCTCACTTATCACAACCCTGTCAGGTACGCAACTCATCCTGGCAAGGCACTTGGGGCAGGTTAATTAATTAGTTAGTAATAATAATGCTCCTCCTGGCAAGAACCACCTACTACCAGTTCATATATTACAGTTACAAATATATTACAAGTATGTTATTTGTGATTATTGTTCTCCTTTCACACTATTTACACGTTTAAGCTCCTGCAAGCCTCCCAGGCTCCTATGGCGCACAGTCATGCTTACAGTCATGCTTACAGCCATGGTTAACACCTCATTTTCTGTTGGGTGTCGCATCTTCACCCACAAATAGCCATGCATGGGTTTCTGACACGCTACACATACTTAGACACACACACTTATCTCATCTGACACGTTCTTCTTATTACAAGTAGCCCACACTTTCTCTTGGCTACATCATCTGATTATAACCAATGACTATTCTCTAAAATTTCACACAAGGGGCCTACAAATTCAAACGATCTTGCATCCATGCACTATGCTCATCCAGGTGGTACACAACCGCAATCTCAAACACATCTTTCTCTACATTTTACCAGACTACAAGTCTCACACTATTTAGTCCCCTGTGCACACTCACACGCATACAAACTACTACCCTAGACTCCAACATAGGCCTTAAGCTCAACATTGTGTGCATAATGTTCATGCCATCATTCCCTTTTTTCACAATGTTAGTTCCTAGCTATATTGATGGGGTATTGCCCTAATTTACTGTTGTTCTTAATATCTGTTCCTCCGGAGGAGAAGCAACCTTCCTCCTATCGCTACGCCTGTTGGAAAATATGGGTAGTGGGAGGGTGTTGGTTGGGTAATTAAGGGATGGGTTCTCTTTTTGTCCTACTATACAGTCTGTTGTTTTCTTTGCCTATTGTTTTGCTTCTCGATTTTTGTCTTACAAGCCTCATGTCATACTGACACACACAAGGGGAAGTCTTCTATTCAGGTGTGGCCTCGCTCTTCGCAACCCTACAGAAGGTTGACACTGGTTCATATCACCTTCCTCTAGCATATCATATGGCGGGACTGAACCAAAGTATTAAAGTAGTCTCCCTACATGTAAAAGGCTTGAACCAACAGGTAAAGAAGAGGAAGATAGTTGATTATCTGCATAGGCTCAAAGGAGATATAATTCTCCTTCAAGAAACAAAATTGGATAACACAGTATCCGAGAGTTCTGCTAATAGTCAATTGTCTAATAATGCTTACTCAGCAGCGGTAGGGAAGAAAAACTGTGTACTAACTCTGATTTCCAGAAAATCTATATTCAACTTACTCTCGAAATCATCGGACTCACAAGGCAGATGGATCATCTTGAAGCATACTAAAGACAATGTTGAATTTTATGAAGCCAACAGTTACGCACCTACTAAGGACCATCAGTCCTTTTGGGATGATCTATACTCACAACTAGAAAAAATACCTGATACAGCTATCAATATCCTAGTGGGTGACTTCAACCTACCTCCAGACCCACATCTAGACAGAAACTCTAGATTTCCATTTGTTCCAAATAAATCACATAAAACCCTAAAGAAAATCTGCTTGAAATTTTATCTGGCTGATGCCTGGAGAGTTCAAAAGAAAGCAGAAAGGGATTATACATTTTACTCCTTTCCCCACAAGTCGTATTCACTTATAGACTACATTTTAGTCTCCAACAATACACTTTGTAAGGTAGATCATACAACAATCAAACCCAGGGTGATCTCAGACCACTCCTGTATTACATATTCTGTCTCTGACCCGCTCCACAAAAAAAGAAATCCAACTGGCGTTTCAACGACAAGATACTAGCTGATTAGGACAACATTCAAGTAATTAATTACACGATTCATAATTTTCTTGCTGAGAATAAGGCTGGGGAGACGTCTGATCTGACCAGATGGGAGGCCCTGAAAGCAGCAGTAAGAGAGAAAATAAACAGGATTAGATCAAGAATAAACAAAATAGCTAACTCTAACTTAGTGAAATAAGAGAAAGAAATTGTGGATCTAGAAAAAATACATATCACTAGCAAAGAAGATTTTACTCTTAATAAAATCCTCAACAGGAAATATGAATACAGTAAAATCATCAGACATAGGGCAGGGATATGGATTAACAAGCAAAAAAGCATCAAAATATGTGAATCTAACGGGGCAGGCAAATCCCTTGCCTCCTATCTAAAATTTAAAATGCAGAAATTCGCCATTAACGCCATAAATCACAAGGTGGGAATATTATTACTGATCTGCAAAAAATAGCTGACAGTTTCATGGACTTCTATAAAGACTTATATGAAGAAAATATTCATGTAAAACACTCAAAAATACTAGGACTATCTAAGCAATATTACTCTCTCTAACATTACAGACCAAGAGAGTTCATCAATAAATGGACAGATCACAGAAAATTAGGTATTGTTGGCAATCAATAAATTGAAATCAGGGGCGTGGCTAGCAGCCAAGAGAAATGGCTGCTGCCTGAGCGAGCTTCCACCTTCCTGTAACATACTTTGCCCTATCCTGTGCCATCCACATTTTCCTACCTGAAGCTGTGCGGTCCCGTCCCTGGATTCCCCCGGGGTATCTCAATCTCCGTTTGGGGCAATTGGACGCAGCTTTCGCCCTAACTGACTGCCTGGTCGGAATGCACATGGAGGCTCCTCGGTGATTGAGATCGTGTCGGTGGTCCGAGCGCGGAGGCCGCTCCCAAGGTGCGGTGGAACTGTGGTGAGGAGGAGCTGTGGTGGGAGGGTCCCCTGCCGCGATCGGCCGCATTGAGGTGGCGTTTGGAGGGGACGTGGTGGGACACGTCTGGCGCAAGGCTCTGGCGCCCAGGAAACTAGGTGAGTCCCAGCTCGGAGGGAGGCGTGGCCAAGGCCTCAGCGGCCTGTGCGGGAAGACGGCGCCGCGATCACACTGAGAGGAACTGATGGCAAGTGGGGCATTAGCTGTTGCGGCGGCACTCTAGGGTCAACACCACACTGAAGGTTGCCCCCTCCTCCGTAGCCATGGTAGGGGGTGAGACAAAACCAGTGTCTGGCGAAGAGTCCAGACCACTGGCACCCCCAAGTTCACCTGTCCAGTCCTGCTGGGACTGACACTCACGTGTCAGAGGGTCCTCAGACCCCTCCCAATATTCCTCATCACCCATGTCCTGCAATTCAGGGTTGTCAAAAGATGGGGCCGGTTCATTGAAGTAAAACTCTCCAAGTGGTGTCAAAAGCGGCGCCCAGCGGCGCCGTTCCGACGCCGGAACCGGATTGAGGGAGGCATCGGGGACGGCGTTGCCGGAAGCGGATCCAGCGGGCCCCTGCGGCACTGGGCCCGAAGGCGTCGGTGGCATCGTGGCCAAAGCACCCGACCCGCTAGGGCCACCAGACGGGTCCGCTGGGCCCAAAGGCGCCGCGGAGCCCGTCGGAGGAGAGAGGGACCTCATGGCCATGAGGAAGCGCTCGATCTCCTCCGGCGTCGCTTGCTGCCCAGGGACCGGAGGGTATGGGGCAGGTCGCGACGCCTCGACTCTGTCGGAGCCTCGTGGGCGGTGTCACCCAAACCTCCGGCCGCGTTGCGCGAGCGTCGGGATGAGTCGGAAGAGCGATGACGTCTCTTCGACTTCTTGTGCTTACCTGACGACTTCGAGCCTGAAGAGTGATGTCGACTCCCGGAGCTATGATGGCTACGATCCCGCAACCGGTCCCTCGACCTCCGTCCGGACCGGGAACTCTCGTGGCGCGGGGCCGACTGCCGGAGCTCGAGCTGCTTGCGGGACCGCTCCCGCCTAGCTTTCGAAGTCAGAGCTCGGCAGTCGGGGCAGGCCTTGTCGTCGTGGTCGACGTCAAGACAGTGAAGACACCGGCGGTGAGGGTCGGTGACTGACATCAGTCGGTCGCAGTCCTCACAGGGCTTGAGACCTGGCATCCCTACCGGCACCGTTCGGAGTCGAAGACTCGAAAAGGATCAAAAGGGATCGTAAAAAAGTTTAGTCAAAAAGTGACTACGGTACCACTTTTTCCGGATCTGCGTTGCTGGCGAGGAAAAAAGAAGAACTGACGTCAGCGCACGGAGGCGGCCTCTAAGCCCTCCGACGACGTCATTATGGCGCCGACAACGGACGCGGAGCCGCAGACGACGCCTACCGACACGCAAGGGTACTGCTACGCAAAAATTTCCGGATCCAGTCTGACGCCTGGGGATATTCTAAGGTAAGGAATCTAATACTAACCTGTTTCTTTCAGATAATAAAACACACCTACCTATCCTCCCTGTGGTACAACAAAACACTCAAAATTGATGGTTCCTCATTGTTCTGTTCAGACTGGTCATGCAAGGGCATTAACTTAGTGCAAGACATTTTCGAAAACACGTCCCCGCTACCATTCTCAACCTTTCAGAACCGGTTCAATCTTGCCAACCTGGATTTCGACAAATTCTTCAACTTACAGTAGGGCTTGCAAAATTGAACCTATCGGGTATCTGCCCTACTATCACTACCCTCTTGAACCACTTATCCAAAGTAGGGCATCTGTTCTCATACATATATATATAAAATTCTCTTGCTGAACAAAAACAAATCTCTATCCTGCACTCAACAGAAATGGAAATCTGAATCTACCAAGTTAAACATTACTTCAATTGGGCAAACATTACCAAATCCCTCTTTTCACACAAAATCTCACCTATATTAGCACAAACTAAATTTATGTTAATAAACAGGACTTACTTAACTCCTGCAATACTCTTCAAGGTCAGTCTTGCAAAAGCTCCCACCTGCTGGTGCTGCGACAAACATGCTCCCTCGAGCATATGCTATTCGGATGCCCCCTCCTTCAAAACGTTTGGGATAAGGTATTTGATTACATCACATGTATCCTAAAGATTATCCCCATGAGAGAGTTCACATACAGTTTACTGGGCTCTCTGTATCTCCAACTCAGGGACGACAATGACCGGTTCCTCCTGGATTTCATGCTTACTCTAGCCTGCAAACTAATCCTAAGCAACTGGAAAAGCCTCAAAGCAGTCTCTTTTTTAAATGGCAGGAGTGGATCTCTTTCCTTAGGGGTGCTGACAACATTGCTCTCCAAATATCCCCATGGAGATCTTCACGGCACTCAATTTGGAATGCACTAGACACAAGTGCCTTTACTTACAATCCACCCTGACCCAAATCATTAACAATCACAGCTCCCCACCATCTTTTCATGGTGTATATGACTCCCCAATGCTTTTTCGAGCTTCTCTATACTAGGCCATGCAACCTCCACTACCACCGTCTTCCCACACGCTTGTGAAACAAAATCATTTTATTCACTCCTGTGCATTCCGTACCAACATAGATGTCAAGGTGTATAATTCTGCCTCTTTTCAACCTACTTGTTTCTCACCCACATGTTTATAATAATGTTTTTGTATAACATGTATGCATCACCTCCCCCACAAGAACACTGCTCTGCCAAAATCATCCAAAATGGCAGAACCTTTCTTCTCCTGGGAAGAGCTGCTAGAAGAGCTGTGGGCACACCCCTGAGATGTCTCTAGAGAAATGAGAAACTCTCCCTGCAAACCAGTTCTGAAACAGGTCCGCCCCATACTGGGATTGCTGCCACTATGGCTACCTGGACAATGGAAGGGACAGGCCTAGGTGGGCGTTACATCTGCCTGTGACAGGGGATACCTGTTGAGGCTTGTGAGGTTGGTGGGCACACCACAGGCCACCCTGTTAGGACGAGGTCACAACTCCTCCCTTCCAAGGCCTCTTTTTTCCTTTCCTGTGAGCCACTCACACCTTCTTGCAGGGGGCCAGGAGGCTTCCAGGTGACAGTTTAGGATCAAGTCTGAAAAGGCTACTAGAAGCTTTATGCAGGAATAACCCACCTTTTAAAAATGTCATTTTCAAAATAGTAATTCAAAATCTGTCCTGGTCATTAGATTAGATTCTAAGTTACTATTTAGTATTTTTTCTGCCTATTCTCAAACTGAAGTTATGCATTATAAGGTGTTATCATGTAACATGGTGCTTTTCTATGGGAGAGCCAGTCTCACCACAGTACAAATTACTGTGGACATTTTTCACTGCCAGGATGTGTAAAACCTAAGTGCATGGCCTACTTTTTCAATACCACGCACCCTCCCTATGGGCATTTAAGGCCTACGTTAGGAGTGATTTATGCATATTAAAAAGGAAGGTATAGGCCTGGCAAAAGGTTTATATTGCCAGGTTGAATTTGTAGTTTAAAACTCCACAGCCAGGCTGCAGGGGCAGGCCTGAAGATATGCTTTGCATTGTCACTTTACTGGTGGTACAATATGTGCTGTAGTCGACTAGTGACATTAATTTTACAGACCCTGGGTACCATATACCAGAAACTAAGTAAGTTAAATGTGCCAATTAAGGTTTCTATCCAATTTGACATGTTTTTGTTGTGAGGCCGCATATACTGGGGCATGGTTAGCAAGGTCAAAAGTGTGAAATGTCTAAAAATCCACAGCATCAGTACACAGGAAATTGGGGTAATCTTGCAAAAAAAGCATTTTCTTACAATTACCTTTACAAGGGAGACATGTTTAGTAGTCACAACATTGTAAATATAGGCAATTAAAGCAATGTCTGCGAAGTAAACTTGGTCTTGACTATATAATTGTATGAGTTACCAATACAGAAATATTTATTGGCATGGGGAAATATTAAGGCATGATTTCTGACATCTATCCAATTCCTATTGACAAGTTATACTTGCCACATACATGAGAAGTAACTAAGACATATAGGCAAACCTGTTTCACTTGAACAAAAGAGATGAAGATTGGATAGACATAAATGAGGTCCATGACTGGGATCTCAGACACAAATACATGTATTTTACAGTGCTAAACAACTGATATTAGATGCCATGGAAATTTAAAAAGGCCTGACTCATACCAGACGGTAGATGCTGGAGATGTAATACCCCGGACTGTCACATCATTTATATTTTATGGTCCTTTATACGACTTAACATATACTGTGGAGACATCTGGCATCCCATTGTTTGATAGTATCTAGGTAGTATCTAGGGACTGTTCCTTCACACTAATGTGAATTAATCAAAAAGGAGAATGGACACTTGTAGCTTCATAACCATTGGTTATAATGGAACACCCTCATAAACGCTATGAAGTTGAATGCGGTGTATGTCTGTTATCCGCCCTATGTTCAGCGTTATGGCATAGTCATCGGGTGTCCAATTTTCGTGCTATATGCCAGCCTCATCCAGAGGCAACCTCTGGTCTGGGTAGCAGTGTCAAGAGAATGAGGGACACCCCCAGAGGTGAAGGTGAAAAAAGAAAAGAAAGAGAAGATTTTACTTAAAAAACAATGCTTCTCCAGTGGACAACTTTAATGTAAAAAGGAGAGGTAATGTTATTATAAAGAAATGGATATAGTGGTCAATCAAGTTACTGGATCACCTTATATCTCTTAAAAAACGGTCAACATGTTTCTGCTCTTTCTGGCCCAGCCGGGTCTATAGAGCATTCGTCAGGACATACAAGACAACAAAAATAGTACTTACACCAATTGTGCAGTGTTCAAAAAAGTGTATGTAATTTTCAGCACTTGATTTCATATATATTTCATTCCTTCACTAGGGAGAAAACATTCATCATCAGGGTGCCTGGGTGAATTAAACCTGAGCCGCGTGTTGAAGAGGTCTCCTCGTCCTGTGCTGGCTCTGCCCCTGGATGAATGTTTTCATCATCCAGTTTTCATCATAAAGTTTTCCACTGGAGAAGCATTGTTTTTTAAGTAAAATCTTCTCTTTCTTTTCTTTTTTCACCTTCACCTCTGGGGGTGTCCCTCATTTTCTTGACACTGCTACGTGAACGTGGGGCGGATAACAGACATACACTGCATTCGACATCATAGCGTTTATGAGGGTGTTCCATTATAACCAATGGTTATGAAGCTACAAGTGTGAGAGAGAGTGGAGGATTACCTCTCCAAATATGCACTACCAACACTAACGCCCTCACAACAAGAATCCTTAAACGAACCAATATCGGAGGTAGAAGTCATTAATGCGATCAAGTCCATTAAGAGTGGGAAGGCCCCCGGACTAGACGGGTTTAAGGCACAATTTTATAAATGCTTTGCCCAAACCCTTAAGTCACCAATTCGGAGCATTTTTAAGCTAGCTATACCAGGGTTGGAAGAGGATGTTCTCAACCTTCTAAATAAGTCTCTGGAAAGCGGACAAGTGCCGGCTATGCTTAAAGAGGCCCGGCTGATCCCGCTGCTTAAGAAGCCAGGGGCGGACACAAAAATCCTAACGAATTTTAGGCCCATCTCCCAATTACCTTTTTTAGCAAAGGTCTTGGAACAGCATGTGCTGACATACCTCTCAAAACATCTGGAGACCAATGATCTGCTAGAGCAAAATCAGGCAGGCTTCCGGGTACATCACAGCACGGAGCTGGTGATGGTGTCTATCTTAGACGAACTGAGGTGTAGAGCTGACAAGAAGATCCCGGGGGCCCTGGTGCTACTTGATCTCTCCGTGGCTTTGGACACGGTGTGTCATAGTCAACTGTTGTCGCGTGTGAGAGACTTGGGCATCGGGGGCCTGCACTAGGTTGGCTTACCTCCTTCCTGCAAGATAGATCGTAGAAGGTGCAGCTGTCCGACCTAGTATCAACATCAGCGGCCATCACCTGTGGAGTGCCGCAAGGCTCGGCTCTCTCACCGCTCCTTTTTAACATTTACCTGCAGCCACTGATTTCAGCTCTCAATCAGATGGAGTGTCAGATTTTAATTATGCTGACGACACACAGATCGTCATCCAAATAGAGGATTCTCCAGGAGCACAAGCCAGGTTGCATAACATTCTAAGGAAAACGGTAAATTGGATGTCCGCAAACTCCCTGAAGATTAATCCGGACAAAACAGAGGTGCTGCCTATAGCCACCTCTGGCAGCCCCTGGAACGATGGGTTTTGGCCCATGGAGTTGGGCAGGACGCCGGAACCAGCAACCGTGGTGAAAAGCCTGGGAATCCATATTGACAGCACTTTGTCTATGAAGAAACAGGTGTCGGTAGTGGTAGGCACGTGTGTTGGTCTTCTGAGACAGCTTCGCAAGATTGCCCAACTGTTGTCGTTTTCCACTTTAACCCCTTTACTGCTAAGGCATTATTCCTGCCCTCATATAATTTCCATTGAAATCAATGGAAAGTCCATGACGAGTTACCCTTGTCATTAGCGGCGAAGAGGTTAAGAAGTGCGGTGTCAGCTATAATTTTGGGACGACTGGACTACGGCAATGCGCTGTATATAGGGCTGCCCAAGCAACAACTTACGAGGCTTCAGACAGTAATGAACGATGCAGCGAGATCGATTTTTAAGAAGCCTAGGAAAACACATGCTTCATCTCTCCTGCGTCAGTTACATTGGCTCCCCGTTAGACAGAGGGCATTGTTCAAAGGACTATGTATCACACACAAGGCACTCTACGGGAATGCGCCCAGTTACATCAAAACTAGATTATCTAGCTATGTTCCTGGTAGGGTGCTACGGTCCTCTGATGCCTCTCTCCTGGTTAATCCACGCTTTCGCCTGTCCACTTTGGGAGGGCGCGCTTTTTCCACTTTACTTCCTGCAGCGTGGAATAAATTACCAACTAATCTCCGCAAGGAGTCTAATCTACTGCTTTTCCGTCGAATGTTAAAAACTATTCTCTTTTGGGAAGCATGGGGAGGGTTGTAAGGTAGCCATCTGTTTTCTGTAGAAGTCGGTTTCTTTTTTTCCCCTGTACAAGCGCTTAGAGACCCTGGGGTGATAAAGTGCTATATAAATTGAAATAAATAAATAAATAAATAAATAAATAAATAAATAAATAAATACCAGAGGTCTATTAGAGTATATCGCAGCGAGAAACTGCGCATAAGATCATGATGCAGTGGTATTACACACCCTCTCAATTGCACAGGATATTCCCCACAACCTCCTCATTGTGCTGGAGATGTTCGAATGCTTCTGGGGACTTGATTCAAATTTGGTGGGCATGCCCTCTCCTAACCCTGTTCTGGAAGGAAGTTCTTCGCCATATTAAGGAGGTACTGGGCTTCCCTCTGCCCGAAACCACAGCCAGGATCCTTTTAGGCCTTAAGCCCCACAACTTAAAAGCACTTACCTGTAGCGACTAGTATATAGCCTTTCATATGCTCAGAGCCGCTAAGCAACTCATAGTGCTATACTGGAAGAAAGCTGAGATCCCGCCAATTGCTGCCTGGTTTGTACGCCTATGGCATGCAGTGACTATGGAACTCTTCACAGCGCGATTGCAGTCCCGCGATACCCGCTTCACCACAATCTGGAATCCATTAGTTACATACCTCTGTAAAGTAGAGCATGCACGTCTCCTACCCCCGAAGCTCCGCCTATTTGAGGATGCTATAACCTTGTCTGACCCTGACAGACTACTTACACAGTCA
Organism: Lissotriton vulgaris; assembly: GCF_964263255.1. Taxonomy (NCBI): domain Eukaryota; kingdom Metazoa; phylum Chordata; class Amphibia; order Caudata; family Salamandridae; genus Lissotriton; species Lissotriton vulgaris. The sequence continues at coordinate 1,532,178,516 of NC_141685.1, forward strand.
TAATGGCTCCGCTCATAGCCCCGCATGACACGTGTACCGATCCATGGCCTGCCTAATGTACAACACTGGCTCCCTTTGTTCCCCCTGCTCACCCGCACACTCCACATCATTGTAGCTTCAGCATAGCCCCCCCGATGTAGGGACCCTTCTCACTTTTAATCCTCTTACCCCTTTATAGCTATCTATCTGTTTACTCCTCACTACCTTCTTTCCGTACCCCTCTTACCTACACCTTCTGTTCTTCTCTCTGTTATGTTATTGTACTCGTTAATTAAGGGTTTTGAACCTCATCCACAATTGTAAGTTACTGCTACGATACATGCATCATGCGGTTAGCCCAATAAGGGTTGCAGGCGACATGCTGTGTATAAACTGTTCTGATAAGCCTACCCGAACTCCCTCGAGGCTCTATCGAATTGAGCGGCCGGCCCTGTGTAGGGTTGTGGGCCTTGCGCTGTGTGTACCTGGACCCTAACTTTCTTCCTTATTTGGAAAATAAAAACAGATTTACACAAAATGTAAACTTAGCAGTGGGTGCCCTTCTCGAAATGGTACTGTGACTAGTGTAACATTTTAGTAAAGAACGTGTCAAAATGGCTGCCACCTGTAACAGCAATGTGTTGATCATCTTGGACTGGTAAAACAGTGTTACTCTATTTGAAGATGGCCACTCAATAACATAGTACTTGGGGACCATTTTAGAATGGTATTAAGCATAGTGTGTCATTGTAACAATCCAAGCCAACCAACATCTTTCTAAATGTATAATTGTGAATCTGAGGACCTCTTTGTGGGAAAGTGTATGTTAAATGCATTAGTTCTCATTTGGTTGTTGTGACAAGAAATTGCTAAACGTTATGATCCTTTGAGAAAGGAAAACAAGGATACAATATACACAATACCATTCCAAGATAAGTATTTAGTTCAGAAACGGCAGTCATGCAGAATGAGAAGCACTACAGATGAGATGAGCGACAACTAAGCATCTAGGAAGCAGAGTCTGGGCAACTGCTGGGAACTCTTAAAAATAAAACAAATTGAAAAATAATGAAACTAATTAAATTGAACCTGTAAAAAGGACAACATGTAAAGGTAAATGACAGGCCCACCATCACTGCCAATTAAATGAGCTCATTTTCAGGTACATGTGCAAATGTAATCAGGCAAAATGGTGTCACCGAGACAGCAATAGAGCCAGTGGCTGAGGAAGGTTAAACCACTGCCCCATGCACAATCTTCTACTCCCAGGGTTTGTCAGTGTGTAACCAACAGAAAATCTAGCAAGCCTCCATTTAAAAAATAGCTGTCTACTGGCTTTACCAATTGTGATAACAGTCAACTATTAAAGTTTGATTGGCTTGAACATATGATTGTCACAAAAATTAAGTCAGACTACTTAATTTGTCATAACATTCCATAATAAGTATATTAAACCTAAGACCTCTCACACAACTTTTCCCAACTAACCAATCAGGCCTATTGCCCTTAGCAATGGCTTGCTACAATAACCAAGTGACAACTAATGTAGTTAACATAAGCTTTAACCTCAAAGTGTGCTCTCAGGCACACAGTCATACATTTATGAATATGTATTTTTATTTGGCCAATCAATATACAACCTTTACTAAGAGGCTTTAAAAAACATTATTATAGTGCAAACCTTTTACCCCCAGAGTTTGATAGAGTAGGTAATCAACCCCAAAACACTGCCTAATATATCAATTTGTGAGATTCCATGTGATGAAATACTTGTTTACAGTCTCTCAGTGTGATAACAATACACTGTTTAAAGACAAATGGCTTTAACATAAGCTGTTCACAACAAATATGTCAGTTCTACTGCCTCTGTCTTAATCTATTACAATATGCTATTTAGACCTTGGCAGCTAAAATAACTTTCCCCTATGAGTCCAATACCCATTTCATTGGCTTGTCAGCATTACCACTGCAGGCCTACTGTATTGAACATTTGTTTCCCACAAAGTAACATGCTGAAATTACAAATATATACGCATTACAGTAGGCAAAATAATATAACCCACTTCTGAGTGGAATTATCAACGATTAAGAAAGTACAAAACTACTATCACCCTTGGTTTTGTCAGCAGGGTGAATCAACATCATGCACTTGCCTATTACAATAAGCTACGAGATTCCATGTAACAAAATATCAATTTGCCAGCTTTAACACCGAGTAATATATAATCCACACTAATAGGCCTACTGACTTTAACGTATGTTTTCCACAAAATCTACGTCAAGATGACTTTCTCTGTCATATAATATCACAATTAACAAATCAGACCGATGACTTCTGATATAACTTTTTCCAATGAATCAAACAGCCATATATTAATTATTTGGTCTTTAAATATAGTTTCCCCTTGGACCCCCCCCCCCCATCTGTGTTGTGTTACATATAGTAATAATCGTCATATTAGCAAAGTAACATGATGAAACGACAAATATATATGCATTACAGTAGGCAAAATATTATAACCCACTTCGGAGAGGAATTATTAACGATTAACAAAGTACAAATCTACTATCACCCTTGGTTTTGTCAGCAGGGTAAATCAACATCATACACTTTCTTATTACAATAACCTACGAGATTCCATGTAACAAAATATTGATTTGCCAGCTTCAACACAGAGTAATATATAATCCACACTAAGAGACCTACTGACTTTAACAACTGACTTTAACGTATGTTTTCTACAAAATCTACGTCAAGATGACTATCTCTGTTAGGTGTCTTCCGTTTTGCCAATAAACTGGGCAGTCGACGGATCCCAGCAATGTTAAATATTTATAGACACAGATGTTCATCAATAGCGCTTTACGGTTCAGGGGTATGGGGGCACTGGCCTAGCAGAGAATTGCAAACTTTGGAAAATTTGTTTCTGAAACGGTTACTTTGTTTACCATCATCGGCATCTACCTATCTGGTCCACGAGGAACTAAGGATGGACCATATAGCCGATTTAATCGAAATGAGACCTCTCCTGGTATGGAGATCTATTTGGCTGAAGGACGAAACAAGTTTCACAAAGAGCATTATCAAAGATTGTCTGCTTTTGGATAATTTCAAAAATATACCATGGATAAAGTATGTGACCACTACCTATAAAGAACTCTTTGATTTGGATGTATGTAATGAGCCCGAAATTGCAACTACTTTATCCAAAAAGGAGGTGAAAGAAGAATTTTTGAGGGTAAAATTCGATAAACGGAAAGCTGATACAATTAATTACTCAACTCATGCTTTCTATTCCTCCAATGTAAATGAGGGCTCTGGTTTGCCTACCTATCTTAAAATCATCTACAGACAATCCCACCAATTCGTCCTATCTAGATTTAGACTAGGTATCGTCCACAATCTTGTGGCCTTTCCAAAGATGAAAAATTATTCAACCTCTGCATGTCCATGTGATGGATTAACCAAACAAAGTACCCTGCATTTTATGTTAATCTGCCCCCTTTATAAATCCCTACGTATTGTTTATCTGAAACCGTTATTTAAAAAATATTCTGTGTCTTCGACATCAAATGCCATGAAATTTTTATTTTCACTTGCTAGCCCGGATCTGTGTTTTTTTATCGCAACCTTTATTCTGAAATCTGTTGCTGCAAGAAAAAGTATGGTTTTTTAGCTATTATTTCCTTTTCTATTGGTTGACATCTGTGAGCTCTGAAACCTAACCATGATGATATGTACTTTCCCTGTGTAATGTTATATGTCTGTTTTTATCTGTGTACTTTTATGACGTTTTTTTAAACTGTCGAATAAAGTTTATAAACGAAACGACTATCTCTGTCATGTAATATCATAATTAACAGATCAGACCTATGACTTCTGATATAACTTTTCCCAATGAATCAATCAGCCATATAGTAGTTATTGTCATATTGGCAAAATGAGCACTTTTTCCAGTGGAAGCAAACAGCTATTACCTAATCAAAAGCTTGTAGAGAGGAGAAGCAATATGGGCAGGGGAGTTTGAGAACTCTCTCGTATTGCTTCTTAAAGAGCTTTTTATGTTGATCACATAAGCTCGAAGACACCTGCCCTATCAAGTCAAATTTAGTAAGCTCTGCCGACAGGTATGACTTAAAGATTAATGTGCATCTTCAGTGACTGGTGAGAGTAAGGACTCAATACCTCATCACCCATGCACTCTGTAACTTATCCTTGCACTCATAAAACCATTAATCCACCCACTGACTACATTTTGCATTCAGCCGCTCATCCTCCTGAAGCTACATCTGATCTACAAGCACCGAGGAAGAGGTGGTTGTTTCTGATTGTTAGATTTGGGGGTGTCTCTTTGGCAGAGGTAGGTACCTTTGACCAAATAGGGACCCTTGCGTCATGTCAGGGTAAGGGTGTACACTCCTAAAATAACCCCTGCTCACCCCTTTAGTAGCTTGGCACGAGCAGACAGGCTTATCTCAGAGGCAGTGTGTACAGAATTTGTGAACACATACAGTAACCCAGTGACAACACTACAGATGTACACCACAAAAGTTGTAGTATAGCAATAAGTATGTTTATATGGACTTAACCCAAGACCACAAACAACAAAAATCCACAATACTGTACTTTAAAAATGGTAGAAATATCTTAGTTCTCTTTAGATGTAAAATGCAACACTTTGAGTTCAATGTACCTTTGTATGCGTAACGCTATACAACGAAAGTGTTGCAGGGAAGGTGATGCATTGGTTTCTTACACGCAAGAAAGGTGATGCTTCGGGTCCCTACTGATGCGTATGGGATGTGTCGGTTCTTCTAAGGGTGGGGAGGTGATGTGTTGGTTTCTTACTGCGCTTCCCTGGCGATGCGACCAGCAGTGCCCTGATGCGAAGAAGATCCGGTGCAATGAAACAAAAATGGCATCTTCTTCTTGATGCGACACGATGCGTGCATGCACGATGGCCGTGCGGTGACTCAACGATTCTTCTGAGGCGCGACATGCCCTGCGACATGCTCCCCGGTGATGCGTAGACGACTGATGCAACGTCGATCCTCTTCTCCGGTGATGCGAGGCGCTTCGGCGATGCGACAGCTGTAGGGGCGACACCCTTCTCCAGTGATGTGACAACAGTGGCTGCAGCGGCAACACGCTTCTCCAATGATGCCGCAGTGTCTGATACAACATCGATCATGTTTTCCGGCGATGCGAGGCGCTTCTGCATTGCGAAGCGACAGCGTCGACACCCTTCTTTAGAGATGCGACAACAACCGCTGCAGCGGCGACACGCTGCTTCTTCGTGAGTCGCGCTTCCAGCTCCTTGCGGCACGCAGTCCTTCAGAAAGCCCAACACAATAGCAGGTACTTCAAAAGAACTCTTGGGGAGCTGGTTGGTGAAGTCTGTTGTCCCTGAGACTTCAGCAGGAGGCAAGCTCTATCTCAAGCCCTTGGAGATCCTTTACAAGTTGAATGAAAGTAGCACAAAGTCCTTTCTCCTTTCTTTGGCAGTCAGGCAACCACTGCAGGCCAATCCCCCAGACAGCACTCCGCTTAGGGATAGTCTCTTCCTCAGTTTCTCTGGTTCCTCTCCTCAACAAAGCTTTTTTCTTGTTTCCCAAAAGTGATCTAAAGTTCTGGGGTTTGGGTTCCACCTTTTATACTTATTTTCCCTTTGTTCCCTGAAGGCAGAGAGGCCTTTGCCTAGCCCAAAGCAGTTCTGGTCAGTCCTGGAGCACTTTGTTGACAAGGTTTGTTCTTCCATTTCACAGTGTAGGCCAGGGACATCAGACGCACCACAGGAGGTGGAGCCAGCATTGTGGAGGGAAGGCACAGCCCTATTCAGGTCCCAGGTGCAACTCCTCCCACCCATCTACATGATGATCTCTATAGTCAGCCCTGTGCTGACTCACCCTGTCTCCTGGAATCCCCCAGCCCCTGTCACTCAAATTCCAGACATGGAATACACAAACTAGCAGAGGCAGGCTTGGGTGGTTAGACAAAAAAAGACCTGCTTTCTAAAAGTGGTATTTTCAACCAAAGAATATTAAAACCAACTTCACTAAAAGATGTATTTTATCATTCTGAGTTCAGGCATACTAAACTCGAATTTCAACCTAGTTCCCTGAGTCAGTTAGGATTATATGATGTAATAATCAAACTGCCCATTCTGGACTATGGGGAACAGGTAGCCTTGCAATAGTGGAAAATGAAAATGGCTGTAATTCACTATTAGAACATGCCACACACATCAGGGCTTGTCCTACCTTTTACCTACAATGCAGCCTGTCCATGGGCCTACCATAGGGGTAACTAATATGCAGAAAAAGGAAGGGTTAGGGACTGGCAAGTGGGTGCACTTGCCCAGTCAACATGGCAGTACCAGACTGCACACAGGCTCTGCAATGGCAGACCAAGGACACACTTTATAGGGTGCTTCCGTGGGTGGCACAACCAGTGCTGCAAGTCCACCAGCAGCATTTGGTTTACAAGCCCTGGGCACACTCAGTGAACTGTACTAGGGTCTGACTTGTAAACCAAACCAGCCAATCATGGAGTCACTAATCCATACAACAATTTACCATAGGGAGCCCTTGCACTGTGGCACTGGACAGCAGTGGTACAGTGCCTAAAGCATCTATAACCAGCAAAAATACATGAGGCAACAGCAAAAAAATGGAAGGAAGACCCTCGCCAAGGGGCCAGGTCTAAAACGTGTCCCCTCTAGCTGAAATGTGGGGGGAACTACCCTACCTCCTGGGAGTTCTCATCACTAAGGCGGAAAAATCTGGACAGACCATCAGCATTGGCGGGTTCTGTACCAGGGCGGTGTTCCACCGTGAAATCCATCCCCTGTACGGAAATGGACCACCTCAACAGATTTAGATTCTCACCCCTCATCTGCATCAAAAATCTGAGGGGTTTGTGGTCTGTCTGAACCCGAAAGTGAGTCCCAAACAGGTATGGTCTCAGCTTTTTCAGTGCCCAGACCACAGCAAATGCCTCACGCTCAATCACACTCCACCTCTGTTTCAGTGGAAGTAACCTCCTACTGATAAAGGCTACAGGTTGATCTAGGCCCTCCTCATTTAACTGTGACGAAACAGCCCCACACCATGCTCTGAAGCGTCTTTCTGAACGATAAACTCTTGAGAAGTTGGGTGCCAGGAGCACGGCCGCCTTGCACATGGCAGTTTTCAGGGCCTCAAAAGCTTTCTGACAGGTGTCAGTCCAAATCACTCTCTTGGGCTGCTTCCTGGAAGTCAGCTCTGTCAAGGGTGCAACAATGCTGCCATACCCCTTTACAAACCTCCTGTAATACCCAACAAGTTCTAAAACGGTTGTCACCTCTGTCTGAGTCTTGGGGGCTCCCAAGCCAGGACGGTCTCAATTTGGGCTGTAGGGGCGCCACCTGGGCACTTCCAACCTGTTGTCCCAAGTACACCTCAGAACCCTGCCCGATCTGGCCTTGTTTGTGAGGCCTGCCCTCTGCAGCGCCATCAACACTTCCCAGAGTTGGCGCAGATGTTCTTCCCAACTGGTGCTAAACACTGCAATGTCATCCAGGTAGGCAGCATTGAACTCTTCCAGTCCAGCTAACACCTGGTTCACCAATATGTGAAAGGTGGCAGGGGCGTTCTTCATCCCAAAAGGCATAACCCGGAACTGGTAGTGCCCATCTGGTGTGGAGAATGCTAACCTCTCTCTTGCCCCATCAGTTAAGGCGGTCTGCCAATACCCGGATGTTAGATCAAACATGCTAAGGCACCGGGCAGCCCCTAACCGATCGATGAGCTCATCAACTCTGGGGATGGGGTGAGCGTCAGTCCTCGTGACTCAATTGAGCCCTCAGTAGTCTAAAAAGAACTGGAAGTCTAGCATGGCAACCGGTGCACCAGCCTTTGGGACCAAGAGCAATGGGCTGGCCCAAGGACTGTTAGAGGACTCAATCACGCATAACGCAAGCATCTTGGAGACCTCCTCCTTGATGCAAGCTCAAACCCAGTCAGTCACCCTCTACGTTTTGTGCTTCACAGGAGGACTGTCTCTAGTGTCCACATCTTGGATGCACCAATCTGTGACACTGTTAATCAGGGAGAACAGATCAGAAAACTATCCCAGCAACTAGCGGCAGTCATTCTGTTGCCTAGGGGTCAGGGTGGAAGAGAGGTTCACACCATCCACTGACCCATCTTGCTCTGCCGCCGACAGGAGGTTAGGAAGAGGCTCAGTCTCCTCCTCTGGTCCAGCATCTGTCACTAAGTGTATGCCCACTTCGGACCTCTCCAAGTGGGGCTTCAGGCGGGTGACATGTAGGACCTGCACGGGGTTCCTGGCAGACCGCAAGTCCACCAAGTAGGCAACAGGACTTTTGTGCTCCACCTCCTCAAATGGTCCGGTCCATTTATCCTGGAGCACGCAGGGCACCACAGGGGCCATGACCCACACTTTCTGACCAGGCTGAAGCTCTACCAGAGTGGCATTCTGGTTGTACCACCGCTTTATCTCCTCTTGGCTGGCTTCCAGATTCGCCTCAGCGAGTTGCCTGAAACGCCTTATCTGGTTCCTGAAGGCCGGCATAGCTATATACATCTGGGGAGGTTTCCTCGGAGATTGCTCCCAGCCTTCCTTGACCAGACTCAGAGGTCCTCTCACTGGGTGTCCATAGAGAAGCTCAAAGGGGCTGAACCCTAGAGATTTCTGTGGGCACCTCACGGTATGCAAAGAGCAGGCATGGTAAGAGGACGTCCCACTTATGCCTCATAGGTTCCTCAAGACCCATAATCATGCCTTTTATGGTTTGGTTGAATCTCTCAACCAACCCATTTCCTTGGTGGTGGTAAGGAGTGGTGAACTTATAAGTTACTCCACACTCCTGCCACAGGGACTTCATATACTTGAAAATAAAGTTTGTACCTCGGTCAGACACCACCTTTCTAGGGAACCACACATGGGAGAAAATTCCCATCAGTGCCCGTCCCACCACAGGGGCCATTGCGGTCCTCAGAGGTATGGCTTCCTGGTACTGGGTGGCATGGTCCACCAAGACCAGGATGAACCTGTTGACCATGGCTGTCTTGGGGTCCAGTGGCCCCACAATGTCAATACCCACCCGTTCAGAGGGGGTGCGGACCACAGGAAATGGCTGGAGAGGAGCCTTCTGCTTCCTCCCACCCTTTCCACCTGCCTGGCAAGTCTGACAGGTCCTGCAATGAGTGTATGAACTCTTGCGCATTTGGGGCCAATAAAAGTGGGTGACAAGAAGGTCTTGTCCTGCCCCAAATGTCCTGCTAACGGCACATCATGAGCTAGCCCCAGTAGGAAGGCTTTAAAGCGCTGGGGTACCACCAGCACACAGGCTGAGCCAGGCTCAGCAACCTTAGGCTCAGTATACAAAAGATAATTCTCCCAGTAGATCCAATGTGATCCTGACTGATCACCTGCTGCCTGGTCTGCAGCTTGCTGCCGCAAACCCAAAAGAGAAGGGAACTCCTTCTGCTCCTTGCAGAACTCTTCACTGGAAGGTCCTCCTTCCTGCTGCTGGTGGGTCAGCTCAGGGAGGGCCCTCAGTTCAGCTACCTGTTCCCCTGTAGGCTCCAGGGCATCTCCCTCAGGGTCTGCCTCCTCCTGGACCGAGGGAACTTCGGGGGTCGGTTTCCCACGCCCTCTGCCTCGTTTCTTTAAGGTAGGCACCTGGGCCCCCCTCTCAGGCTCCAGGTCCTCTTGAACACCCTTACTGGCTGCCATGGACCGTGTGGTCACACACGCCCAGTCAGGCAGATCCAATATCTCCAAATGAGCACTTCGCTCCACCTTAGACCAAGGTGAGCTCTCCAAATCGTTCCCTAACAAACAGTCAACAGGCATGGCTGGCCTCACAGCTACTTGGAGAGTACCAGAGACCCCCCCACATTCAAAGGGAACCCGAGCCACCTTGCAGTGGCTCTCTGTGTTGTCAGCGGCAAAAACTGGGTAAAATGCCTTGGGGACAACCTGCTGTTCAGATACCAGGTGACACTTGACAGCTGTCACACTTGCTCCTGTATCTCGAATAGCCTCCACTCTATGGCCATTGATGTTCACCCACTGCCTGTACTTTTTAGTGTTGCCAGGCACTTGCCTCGTGGGGACCACCTCACAGTCTCCTAAAGAGACAAGGGACATCTCTGCGGGACCCCACCCACCTTGGGCACCCATCTCTTCTCCCAGGGCTACACTCGCCATCTGCCGGGGTGGAGCACCAGTGGGTACTGTCTTTCCATACTGTGGGCACCGGGGATCAACAGGCTTATGGCCCACTTCACCACATGTGAAGCACCTCAGCGGTCCCCTGGGAACAGGTCTACCTGTCGGCCCCTTGCTTCTTCTCAGGGGGAGGCTGGGAACCTTTCCCTTGGTTCCCTTGGGAATTACTTTGGGGCCCTTTCTGGAACTCCCTCAGTTTACTTTTGTTCCTCCCCACTCTACTGCTGGGGACTCTGCCCACTCTTGGCTGAGTCTCCCACTTGACCCTTGTGGACCTGGGTGCTCACCCAGCCGTCCGCCTCCTCAGCAAGCTTCCCAGGGTTAGTCAGCCTGCTATCAATCAGGTGCTGGCACAGCTCGGGAAAACAATTACTTGACAAGTGCTCCCATGCAATTAAATCAAAGAGCCCCTCAAAATCATTAACTTTGCTACCCTTCACCCAACCATCCAACGCTCTGCAAAAGACAGTTACATATTCTACCCATGTGCTTGACTCCAACTTCTTGCAATTTCTAAACCTCTGTCTATACAATTCAGGAGTCAACCCATTTCTGGACATCAATGCATCTTTCATGTTGCTATAAGAATTATCGACTTCAGAAGGCAAGTCTAACAGTGTATCCCGCCCCTCACTAAGGAACCGTCCCCACAACCCCGCTCCCCAATCTTTCGCAGGGACCCGGTAGGAAGACATGGCCACCTCATAGGCTTTAAACCACTGCCCAAATGTCATCATTCTTATAAAACTTTCACCACATCTTTTGGAATATGCACCCTAGCTTCCACAGGCATGGACGGTGTGCTGCCACCAGAGGGAGTAATTTCTACGCTCCTGGCTTTCAATTCCATCTCCCTCAAACTTTTTCCCATGCTCTAGTTGCATCCTCTTGGGCCAATTTCCTAGTTTGCAATTCCAATTCTAACTGCCCACTTACTTTGAGCTTGGTCAGCTCCATCTCATGCATCCTACATTTCTTCCAGTCCTCCAACTCCTCTGGGGACAGTCCTTTGGCAGAAACCACAGGGGAGGTAGCTCTCCTTCCCCCTGGACCCAATGGCCCATCCAACTGCTCCTCTGCATTCTCAACCCCGTCCTCATTCTTAGGGGTATTCCTTGCTTCGACCCAGGCCCTCAGCACCTTTAGGAACTCATCCTTCTTGGAGAGACTGGTCATTGCAACTTTAAATTTCCTGCAGAAGTGCTTTAGCTGTTTCACATTGTAGCATTCCAGTTTCTCCTTTTCCCACTCAAAATCACCAGATGCTATTGATGCTGCTTTCTCCATGGTGGTTAAATTTGGCAGTTCTATGCAAAAATAGAAAATCCGAGGAAAAACACTCTACCAAAAGTATGTGGTCACGTTCAGTCTGCACTCACTAGTAGTATTCAACAATCACTGTATATGAGTCACAAATGCAAGTCCTGAATCCTCACCGCTGACCACCAATGTTAGATTTGGGGGTCTCTAGTTGGCAGAGGTAGGTACCTTTGACCAAATAGGGACCCTTGCGTCTAGTCAGGGTAAGGGGATACACTTCTAAAATAACCCCAGCTCCCCCCCTTGGTAGTACAAGCAGACAGGCTTATCTCAGAGGCAGTGTGTAAAGCATTTGTGAACACATACAGTAACCCAGTGACAACACTACAGATGGACACCACACAAGTTGGAGTACAAAAATAAGTCTTTTATATAGACTTAACACAAGACCACAAACAACAAAAATCCACAATACTGTACTTTAAAAATGGTAGAAATATCATAGTTCTCTTTAGATGCGTCGATTCCTTACACGCAAGAAAGGTGATGCGTCGGGTCCCCTCTAATGCGTAGGGGATGTGTTGGTTCTTTTTGGCATGGGGAGGTGATGCGTCGGTGTCTTACTGCGTTTTTTTGGCGATGCGACCACCAGCGCCGTAATGCGATGAAGATCCGGTGCAATGAAACAAAAATGGCATCTTCTTCTTGATGCGACACGATGCATGCATGCCCGACAGCTGTGCAGCGACTCAACGATTCTTTTGAGCTCCCTAGTGATGAGGCTGTGTCTGATGCGAGGTCGATCCACCTCTCCGGTGATGCGAGGCGCTTCGGCGATGCGATGCGACAGCTGCAGCAGAGACACCCTTCTCCAGCGATGCAACAAAAGCTGCTTTGGCGACGACACGCTTCTCCGATGATGCGGATACGTCTTATGTGACTTCGATCCTCTTCTCGGGCGATATGAGGCGCTTCTGCGTTGCAAAGCGACAGCAGCAGCGGCGACAGCCTTCTTCAGAGATACGATGACAGCGGCTGCGGCGGTGACCCGCTTCTTCGTGAGTCGCACTTCCGGCTCCTTGCGACACGCAGTCCCTCAGAAAGCCCAACACAACAGCAGGCACTTCAAAAGAACTCTTGAGGAGCTGGTTGGTGAAGTCTGTTGTCCCTGAGACTTCAGCAGGAGGCAAGCTCTATCTCAAGCCCTTGGAGATCCTTTACAAGTTGAATGAAAGTAGCATAACATCCTTTCTCCTTTCTTTGGCAGTCAGGCAACCACTGCAGGCCAATCCCCCAGACAGCACTCAGCTTAGGGATAGTCTCTTCCTCAGTTCCTCTGGTTCCTCTCCTCAGCAAAGGTTTCTTCTTGTTTCCCAAAAGTGATCTAAAGTTCTGGGGTCTGGGTCCCCCCTTTTATACTAATTTTTCCTTTGTTCTCTGAAGGCAGAGAGGCCTTTGCCCAGTCCAAACCAGTTCTGGTCAGTTCTGGAGAACTTTGTTCACAAGGCTACTTCTTTCATTTCACAGTGTAGGTCAGGGACATCAGACAGACCACAGGAGGTGGAGCCAGAATTGTGGAGTGAAGGCACAGCCCTATTCAGGTCCCAGGTGCAACTCCTCCCACCCATCTACATGCTGATCTCTATATTCAGTTAAAAAAAAGTGGTTCTGTTGGGTAAGACCAATTGTTTTGAAAAATGCTCATTAATGCAATCAACAACAAGCGTTCTCTGGTACAAATCAAACTTTGAGAAATGAATGCTCAAAATACAAAGTTGTGCGATCAAGAGATTATATTGTACAATTTACAACAGAATTCATTCATTTAGTATCCGAATTGGAATCATTCAAGGATAACATACAATGCATGATATGACCGTCAGGAAAAGTGCAATAGCGTGACTTTTTGGTGAACAGTGCTCGATGAGTGAAAGAATATACAGTGTAACAAGAATTCCTATGTACAAATATATACAAGTGTTTCATTGGCCAGATGCTGATTTTGAACCAAGGATTCCTAGTGTTCCTATCAGGATCCTGGTGGTTCTGGACCTATGATATGCGTTGACGCTTCGACCCTCATGCGCCCCAGTCAGTGGTCGCAGCGGGTCTTTCTCAAGACAAGGGAATGACAGTTTGAGTTTCAGACCAGCGAGTCTCAGCCTGAATCAAAGCAGCGCAATGGCCAGTCATATCTGGCTTGGTGGAATCAATCTGCGGATGAGGAGGTGCTTAGTCCCTCCCACCAGCTGCAAGAATCCGTACTGTCATTCCCTTGTCTTGAAAAAGACCCTCCGCGACCACCGACTGGGGCACATGCTGGTTGAAACGTCGACACATATTATAGGTCCAGAACCCCCGCCCGCCCCGACATTGTCCAGCAGCCCAGGCCCCCGACCCGGCCTGTCCCCCGCCTGCCCCAACCCCGCTGGCTCTGACATAGGTCCCCTTACCTCAGCCGCCGCTCCTCCCGCCTGTCCGCTGCTCGCACCGCCACTGGCCTCTCCGCTGCTCCTCATGTCACCGCTCCTCCCCCGCGCCATGTCCGCCGCTCCCTTACCTCAGTCGCCGCTCCTCCAGCCTGTCCGCTGCTCGCACCGCTGCTGGCCTGTCCGCTGCTCCTCACGTCACCGCTCCTCCCCCGCGCCATGTCCGCCGCTCCTCGTCGCGCTCCTGGACGCCGCTCCTCCCCGCGCTCCTGACGTGAGCACGCACGTCGTGGCCGGCGCTACTTCGGAGGGACTACTTTTGTTTACTGTAAAATTTTTAAATAACGTTTTTTTTTACATTTAAATAGCCTATAACCATCTACACACCCTGACGATTCCAACGGTGTATCGGGTGTGTGGATTGGGGCTGTGGTTCCCGAGTTTACCCGCCTCAAAGGCTGAAAGTTCTTCCTTTATTATAGTAGTATAGATTTGAGATTCCATGTAACAAAATACGTGTCTTTAGGCTTTAGCAACATGTATTAACAGTCCACACTTAAAGGGTTATTTCCTTTGACAATAAAAATATTATTCCTTCTACACACAACATTTTTATTATAGACAGATCAGACCTACTGCATCTATCAAACATTTTCCCAATAAAACAATCAGACTTCTAAGCGTGATCGCTGTTTTAACGCCATAACTAATTCAAGCCTATTATTTTTTTAAACACATTTTTATTGCCATTTTGCATTATACTGTCACAATATAGTCAATGCACATCACAACAATATGTTCCAATAGCTTCAGACAACATTGGAAGCATTGGAGTATTCCCTCCTTAGCCTTGCGCGTACAAGTAAAGGTAATACAACCTGATTTTTAGGTTAAGCATCAGCGTGCGTGCGCTGTCTGCAAGACCTGCTGAAATCCTTCTATGGAGTGTAATTACAGCTCCTGTGTGCTATTGGTTCAAAACTCTAATGCTGTTGTTTTCTGGCTCCTTATTGGCCGGCGCTCCCGATACATTACTTCCGTTTGTAAGCTAGGAGCACCGGCCAACTACACTGCAGGTTTCATCTATTTGTTTATGGAGTACTTTGCTTATTTTTCCACATTCCGCGCTTTACCTTTAATCGGGACCGTGCCGCTTTCTTTTGATGCAGCCTCAGCTGATTTTATTTTGTTACTGGTTCCACACCGCTTTTGATTTCACATCCCCTTGACTTTTTACTTGTTTAAATTACATGCAGACGTTCAACACAATATTGTTCTGTGTGTCACTTCGGGTTTCAGTCTTACCCACAATTCAACTTATTTGTGTCAGGAAGGAGGAGTACTCGGAGCCGGAGGCATGCGAGGCAAGATGGCACTGTGTACAACCCTGCTTCCGAGCAGATGGCCAAAGGTGCATTTTCCTTCTCTCTCTTCAACTCGTTTCTCAGGGATATTTTGTTTACATCTACCTAAAACTATCCAAAGATGCAAGTAACATTAAAAATAAAAGTTTCTCAGTGTGTACGTGTTTGTGTGTCCGATCGCGACCCCATGGCATGGCGATTGGTGAGACAACTTATACGTAAACATATCTGAGTTTTGGCTGCGCACTGGGTCGGACAACCAAATGCCTTACTACAGCCCCGTATTCTCTCCATTGTGCTGCAGGAACAAGTATGTAATCACTCTCCTCGTTTGGTTTGGGGATTTATTTCAGCTGACTTCATGTTTAAGATGCCCCCCCCCACACATACACACTTACTTGCTTAACACTACGGGCACTCTGTAAGTACTGAAATATTTGTTGGGTAGGAGCAAAAAGCGTACAAGTGCTGCTACATATCTGTGGGATTTTTTGTTTACAACTGTGTTTTAACACTACAAATGTAGCGTAAAACTACCTACTTACTCTTTCGGCTTTCCACATGCAAGCAACAGTAACAAAGGCTCTCTGATCGCGACCCCATGGTAGGCCTCGCTGGAGGTGGGGATTTAATTCAATTGACTGCACGTCTGAAATATCCCCCCCCCACGTACTAACGCGCATTTAACTATAGAGGCTTAATAGTGGAACATGCGTGGAGGGCAAGAGGCGTATAACTGCTGTTTGTCCTGGCAAGGAAGAATGAGGTAAGGCTGTTCTTCTCCTTTAACATTTTGAACCAGCATTCTCAAAAACAGCTGAGATTTTACAGGTAATGATGACAAGCTCTCCCGCCCTCTACAATACCGCCCTGCTTTATTTGAAACATTTTTATCACTGCATAAATGCTTGCAAATCTGGACCAAAAACTATACTTATGTCGTAATGCTAACGTTGCAACCAAAAGGGGCATTTATATTTCTCTAGATGGATTTTTTTTAAATTCCGTAGTGATTGCCACAAAGCAACAACAGTATACAAATAAAAGCATGAGGTAAATTCCCAATAGGCTGCTCCTGTTCTCTCCACTCTCCCACTTCTGAAGCTGTGGAGTTGTTTAATTGTAGCTCTCTTTGCTCCCCTCCTCAGCACCTAGGCTTCGCCTGCCAAGCTCTCCCAAAAACCAGCCCCCCTGGGGCCGTAAGTGTTAAGACCGATTGTGTTAAGACCGATTAAAAAATAAATGTAATCCAGCCATGAATATAGCTTCAGCCATATAAACTTGCAACCAGGCAGGTATTAAGAAATTGCTACGTGGTAGAAAATGAAATGGTTATAATATTTAACTTAAATGACGGGATTGGTTATTTAATATGTTTCTGTAATAAATATTCTACTGCGCATCTTACTCATCTTTGTGTGACAGCTACGAATAGCAGTAATGCTCTGCAAATATGAACACAACTGCAAACAAGCATTTACAATGCAATGGTCTTGGCATTATTAAAGGTAGAGCTATTGGCATTGCTCATGACATATATATATATTTTTTTTAAATCTAAATAAATGGCATTGTCATTTACATTGCCAATAGCTTAATCGTTAAATAAATGGCATTGTCATTTACAATGCCAATTGCTTAATCGCTGGCAAATGCATGACCTATTGCATTTACACCCACACAGAGCCACACACACAAAGCCACCAACACACACATACAGAGCCACCCACACAGTCATTCACATAGAGCCACCTACACAGAGCCACCCTCACACAGACAGATCCACCCACACATAGAGCCACCCACAAAAAAAGCTATCCACACATAGAGCCACCTACAAAAAAAGCTATCCACACAGAGCCCCACAGAGCCACACACACACACACATAGCCACACACACACAGAGCCACACACACATACACACAGCGCCACACACACACACACAGCCATACACAAACAGAGCCACACACACACACAGTGCCACACACAGCCACACACAAACAGAGCCACACACACAGAGCCACACACACACACAGAGCCCCCCCCCCCCCCCACACACACACTGCTTACTGACTATTTTGAAATTATAACCCTATACAATTAGTTCATGTGTGGAAATTGCTTTTTGGTTACTACATTATGTTATTGCTGTTTGATCGTATGCACTTTGTCAAATTGAACTCTTAATTATTTTAGTCTTAACTTCTTGTATGTGTGTCTACATGTATGTGTTTTATGTATTGGTTCATAGACCATAATCAAAATAAATCAAAAAAAGATAATTACCAACTATAAGAAATGTAATTACAAAATAGGGAGCAATTAATAACAATTGTTCCTAGTTTTACATTGTACTATCCTTTTTTTAAAATAATAAAGAAACATAGGAGCTATTGTAACAACACATGTAGGTAACCCAAACATTATGAAAATGTAAATGGTACAATGGCATATGTTAGCCAAAGCAACGTCATATATAGATCCCACAGCCATCTACAGTTTGAACAGCCTTTTTGGAATCCGGTTCTACACCGCTGCCTTTCACATCACTTAGAGCCAGTCCATAGAACTCATCTCAGCTGATTGCTGCCTATAGCACACGTGCAATGTTTTGTATGTCTCCTGCTGAGAGCTGGCAGAGTAAACACCAGATTACAAATCTGGTGTTTGATGCTTTGGCGTGGCAATAGTGGGGGGAAAGTTGTTTCTGCTCTGTCGAGTGTCTCTATGAAGAACTAACTTCTCGGCCCTATGGTGCTCAGCAGTAGCTTTCCTTGGGGAGCACAGCGCCAAGTTCACCCTTGGCAGCTTTGTGGAGTGACAAAGAGTGCGGACCAGTACAGGGAGTGTTCTCAAAATTAAGAACGCTACCCTATTCTTAATTGGGCCAGGGGCAGTGCGCAGAGGACAAGTGCACCCTAAATCCATGCACTCGGCTACGACCTCCCCGAACCCTCCCCCCGGATGCTCGCGGGGAGCTTTATTGGGGCGCACAGCTTTAAATTAACCACTTAGCGCTTGGGCACGAGCAGCACAGGAACGCTGCTAATCTTCTTAAGGCAAGACTCCTTTACATGGTGACTTTTGGAGCGTCCCTCGCAAAACCCACAGACAAAAGACAAAAAAAGATACATAAAGGTGCCATTTTAACTTACGTGATCTTGGGTGGGCATGTGAGCTATGTATTCGTATTTCTATGGGATTTGCCAGTAAAGAGTGTTTCCACGTTTATGTTGCAAATCATGAAGCAAATAATTTGATGTATGGGCGCATAATACCCCAAGTCACACTGTGCATTATTAAAACGACAAAACATGCAAATAAAAATGCTGCAAAACAAACCGACTGCAGTTATAGTGTTCAGATTCGTCGTGTGCCAGGGAACAATAACGCACAATTTACAATCCACCGTACGATAAATGGAAATAAAAAGAATCATAAGAGAAATGGGAAAATACACATACTTCCCCGCCTTGTTCTTTTTAAGAGGTTCCACGTCTGTTTCGTGGTTCAAAATGCAACTGAAAGGACAAGCGCTCCCTCTTTACAAAACTAGAACGAGAAACACCACAGCGCCCTAGCTTTAATGTCCAGGTACCAATGTGCCTAAAACTGTGTCCGCGTCTTCGTTTTTTTCGCGTTTCCCTAGCTTTAATGTCCAGGTACCAATGCGCCCGAAACTGTGGCCGCGTCTTCATTTTTTCTGCATTTCCCTAGCTTTAATGTCCAGGTACCAATGCGCCTGAAACTGTGGCCGCGTCTTTTTTTCCGCATTAGTCGTATTATTTTTTTTGTTCCCTCTGACCTGAAAATCGCATTTGCGGTCACTGGTGTCAGAACCTAAAATATGAATTCTTCCTTTAGTGAGCCCCATAATAAATATGCATACACACACACACACACCAGGGTGCAGTTGTAACGTAAACACCTTGTAATGTAAATGCACTTTATAGAGAATGGGTTTTACAGGCTGAGAGTTGAAAGGAGTGTTAGGAAAGGGGTGGAAAGAGGAAAACCGCGGACTCTTAAAATGAAATGTACCCTGACGACAGTAAACTCCCTGCAGTGAACAATAAACGTGTTATGTACGTGTGTGCGGGTCATCTTACAATTCACCCTTTCAGAGCAGTGTTACACAGCTGGGTTAATGCAAGCGCCTCGGCCGACGTAGAGCCTCGTACTTATTTTAAACACGGAGCTTCAGGTTTCTGAAATGACTGAAGTGTTTTCGTGTAAGAATAGATGTATACATAATGTACCGCATGTGTAATATTGGATGGCGATTTGATGTTTGCAACCTTATAAACGATCAGACACTATATCTCATTACATCCTTCATGTATAATGTGTGCATTATTTACTTTATATGACCAACCCATGCTGAACATACAAAGTCTTTTTCCATTTAGAATAAGGTTTGGATAATAAAATTCATGTGCGGATTTGCTGTGTTGAATACGATAACGTGCTTTATATAGCGCTTCAATTGTACTTTCCAGCGTACCTAATATATTGGCACTATGTTTTATGCAGGCAAGAGGGGGGGGGGGGGTGATTCTTTCGAGCCTTCGAAATAACAGATGCTATGGGTCCGTGGTTAACTCGCTGAGCTTTCGTACAAGCTCAACTGGCTAAGAGAAAAGAAATGGCAGCAGTTCTGCCTATTCCCGTCTGGATCACCGACAAACTCTTTTAATAGGATTCCAAGATGCCCCAGTGTGTGTTGGCATCTGGCTGCTGCTGGGACGCTCTGTGGCACAATTCACTGGTTTACCCTTTGAATGAGGGCTGTTTCCCAGTCGTCTTCGCTTTATTTCTTCCTACACACCTCCCACTCCTGTATGCGTCTCCTCCTTCTGTATTGCAGCAGAGTCCCAGGTCTCCTGAGTGTTTGAAGCCAATCAACGTTTGTCAGCCTTTCATCTCTTCTACACCCCGATCCCTCGCCCATCGACTGCGAACGTCCCTCCGCCCCCACCTCCCATTTATTCTATCAGACTATTGATGACCTTGTTCACTTTGTGATCAGGCGATCCAACTTGTACTCCCGGCTTCTCCACCGTGTGTGATCTTGAGCAAGCCTTGACTGGGTTCCACACTTTGCCAGCGCAGCCGGAGTTATACGCAGCACGAGGGCTCTTTGCAGCCTTAAATCCGGTTCAACAACTAGGTATTAACAAGACGCACAAAGACGAGCCATTTCTCCTGCTCCTGCCAGAGGCGGTGGCTGTCAGGGAGCGCAGCCTGTGATCCGTCTGCGGTGCACCCCCCCCCCCTGAAACTCGACATCCTCTAGGGAATGAATGCTGGTGTGGCGGGCGTGGGTATTCTAATGGAAGGTCAGACCCCGACGAGCAAAGGATGCGAAAGGAAAAATGGGACACGTAGACGACTTTGATGTGGCAGAAGCAGAGAAGCTCTAGGTTTCTGTGGGAACTGAGATGAACTGCACACTCGACAGGACAAACAGCTCACAGGACACAGGGAAACATAGAAAGCAAACACAAAAAGATAAAATGTAAGCAAAAAATACAAAATGGCTTACCTGCCGGTCCTTGCATCACGGAGAAAGCGGGACGGCCACTTCTGCAAACGGAGCTCACGGGCAAACCGGGAAAAGGGGGCCATACACGACGGGATGGTGACGCTAACAAATCGGACGGGACAAACAGCTCACAGAACACAGGGAAATACAGAAAGCAAACACAAAAAATGAGAGAATGTAAGCAAAAAAAACAATATGGCTTACCTGCCGGTCCTTGCATCATGGAGAAAGCGAGACGATCCTCATGGGAAGACAAAACAAATAATGGCGGACACAACGTTCCAAATTTTTCGGATTGGGGGCGTGTTTGGTGTTCTCAGAATGGGCGTGGCCTAAAAGTGGAAAGAAGAACACCGAACACACCTCCAAATCCGAAAAGGACGGAGCCTATTCGGAGGGACAGCTCTCTCCTCCAATGGCTGGCCTCCGTTTAGGAAGACAGCCAATGGGAGAGAGGCAAAAACAGAGCGGGACAAATAGTCCACACTAAGAAACATAAAATCTCGGTACTTCCGGTTCTGCCTTCGGCAGACCGGATATTACCTCGACCTAACAAAAAAAGAGAAGTAGACCACATTGTAATTCACATCCCCAATAGTTTTAAATTAACAAACGCAAAACCCGCCTGCATTGCAAATGCTTGTGTTTATTAAGCACGAGGAGATTACGCAATTTGCACAAAATCAAGGATGTTGAGCCAATGTCTACACTCGAGCCTGCATAGTTCCAAAGTCGGGTGCTCGGGCAGTTATGTCACATCCTCTCCACCTGCTCCAGTTGGGCTGCATGCTCGACTGCTGTGATTCATATTCGGTTCTTCATCCCACTCCAGGAGCGATGGCTTATGACTAAAAACATCCATGTGCAATTGTACACTTTAAAAAGCGAACTGTCTCTGTGCAAAGTGGCCCAGTTCAGTTTATTGTAGGCCTGGCAGTAAATTTTGTTCCGCTCGCGGAATTTGGGTAATTTCGTGTTCCGCAGGGAACGTGGAATTGCCAAAAATTCCGAATCCGCGGCATCACGGAATTTTTTGCTCGTTTGTGCTTTCAAAATGCGTGTTTGCAAGATATTTCTCGCCGAGCACACAAACAGCGTTCGCGAACAGGAAAAAAGCATTGCGCGGACATTTTTTACCGTTTCGCCTAGCTTTGCGTAGCGCAACTACGCAAATTCCGCCCACCCCTAGTTTATTGTGGCCACTTCTTAGCTCTTGGTTGGATTTTTGGTTTGTGTTACTTAATAAATAAGGTAAAAACCGGGATTTTGTTGACTGTAGCAGGCACAAGGTAACTATATTATTGCTTTAAGAAAGATTAGCTAAAAGTTTCATTTTGTGAATTGCTACATGCAGTGACTAGTCTTAGAGGGTGAAGTAAACATAAGTCACAGCAGTATGGTGCTGCTGTCAGTGTTGTGAGAGTTAGAGACATGCACTGCCCCATTTCCATTGCCAGTTCTGCCAGGGGCAATTCAATGTTTGCAGCACAAGCAATACGCGTAACACAAAAGAGCCTGCTAATGTGAGATACTCCACCATAAAGTAATGCTTTTTATACAGAGCCCTGTTCCTGTGAGATTTATATAAAACTGGATAATAACTGTTCATTCCTATGGGCTTATAAGGTTTGTGAAACCTGTGAGAGAATGCTTTCATGTGAGACGCTCAAGCTTGAAGAACTCTACAGACACTATAACCTGAATAGCTGCTCTAGGGCCTGAACCCACAACATCCCTAAAATATGCAACTTTCTACTAGAGCTTATAACGTGTGTGTAACCCAAGCAACAAAGGCAATGTGGAAACTGCTGGAGAAGGTTTAAAAAGAACTCTGCACTGTGCTTGCAAAACAAGTTGTCCAAGGATGCAAAGTAACGTGCACCTGCCCAGGCACAGTGAGTAAAAGACCTGTGATTCTTAGTGCAGAACAATCTTATGCTATTTCTCCTTACAGTAGATTACTGAGTCCCAGTCCTTTCCATTAGGCATAGTCTCATCTCCTCTCCTGCATCACAAATACATGTGCTTACTAAGGACCCAAGGTTTTTTTTTTACCTGAAAGTTGCATACATGACTCTGACTAATGTTGTCTATATGGTGGGACTGGAAGTGCTGAGTCGTGGTGAGTGAAGGGCGTGGCTGGCCTGCATGTTGGAGCTTTGGTCTTCAAATGTTTCTCAGGAGCTGGAGGGAGGGGTATAGCCTTTGTGGTAGTTGATAATAGGATGCAACATTCCGAGCAGCTTTATTTAATACAAGACAGATTGTGGTTAATTGTTTCCTTCGTTCATAGCACCTATCATTCAGTATGCATGCATCCTTATTGCACATAGCCTTGACACGTCACGAGTGCCATGTGAAGTAACAGTTGATGTTGTAGCAACTAGGATAATGTGCTACATTGCAAAACACTTATTAAGTCCCAAAGGCGAGACCTATTGGCTATGCCAATGCTTGTTACAGTAATGTGAACATCCAGGTAAGTCAAGGCGAACCAATTTCCAGCCCAAAGGGAACTGGCCATCTAATAACTGTAGGCCATAAAGGCATTGATTAGCAGATCAAGGTAGTCCACAAGGCCCTTAGCCAAGTCATAGGACTTTACGCTATTGCTAGCACAAATGTATGACTTTACAATGCATACATTTACAATGCATGCCTTTACAACGCAGTTTTTACATAGCAACATCCTTTACAACGCATTCTTTTACATAGCATGCCATTACATTGCATTTTCAGAAACTACCTGTACAACGCATTCCATTACATCGCATTATACCTTTACAACGCATACCATTACAATGCATACCATTCCATTGCATTTAAGGTAAGTGTTGGATAGTATTGGGGTAATAATTACTATTCTAACTCCACTGAGTGCAACAGTAGGGTAAGTGTTGGATAGTGTAGGGGTAAAAATTGCTATTCTAACTCTAGTGAGTGCAACAGTAGGGTAAGTGTCGGATAGTGTAAGGGTACTATGCGTTGTAATGGTATGCATTTTAATGACTTGCGATGTAATGCCAGCGTTGTAGTGACATGCATTGTAATGACATGCAATGTAATAGCTGCGTTGTAATGACATGCAATGTAAAGGATGTTGCGATGTAATGACTGCTATGTAAAGGTAGTGCGATCTAATGACTGCGTTGTTAAGGTTGTGTCCCACTAGCACTGGTCCCTTGCAGCAGCCATTTGAAGAGTCAACACATAAAAGGAAAAGAAGAAACCAATAATTTACTTACAACGTGTGCAACAATGGGAGGGTCATCAGTGTCACTTATCAGGGCTGCCTACTGCCAATCCGTCACATATCCATCTAGTGCTCTAAAGAGAGGGAGATGAATGTCTAAGGCAGTGGAAGTGTGCGTACATGGGTACTCACATCGAAGTTCAGGGGAGGCGGGACATGCTACAGTTGTCCCTTGTCCTGAGGTGTGCCATCTCCATCCCTGAGCATACAGGTCAGGATATAATCGAGGAAACGATTCCTCCTATTCTGGGTCAGATGCAGATTATTACATTGCATCCCCAGTGTCAGACTCGTCCTGCAAGGGACCACCCTGTCCCTCTTCGATGCCTCCCTTGATTCCTACTATGCTATTGGCGTCTCCAGAGGACCCCTCCCAGTTGCACAATTACTCAGACCATATGTCTGCAATGGGGTGCCTGCGTACTCCTCTGGTATCTTCCCTGATAAGGGCTCTCCCTTCCACCGAGCCCAGCTCATCACATAGGGGAAAACCACCGGTGATGGACAGAATGCAGAACAATGTCATACATTCACCCCAGTACAGAGATCTGGGCCTAAATCCATCGTTTTGTTGCACTTCAGGCATGGCCTTATGCAAATCAGTCTGAGCCTGTGCCTCATGGGAACAGTCCAGCCCGAACTGCCAAGCCATGCCTTCCCTGGACCGGAAACAAGGTACCGAGGACCGGATTCTGACATTCCAGCCATCTTCAGCCCGGCTTGCTTGAATCCAGTGGTGTGGAGTGCATGGGACTCATGTCTGAGCATACCCATCCCACTCAGGGTGACAAATGCGAAAACCACAGGTGATGGACAGAATGCAGAACAATGTCATACATTCACCCCAGTACAGAGATCTGGGCCTAAATCCATCGTTTTTTTGCACTCCAGACCACCCCAGTTCAGACATGGCCATATGCAAATCAGTCTGACCCTGTGCCTCATGGGAACAGTCCAGCACGAACTGCCAAGCCATGCCTTCCCTGGACCGGAAACAAGCTACCGAGGACCGGTTTCTGGCATTCCAGCCGTCTTCAGCCCGGCTTGCTTGAATCCAGTGGTGTGGAGTGCATGGGACTCACGTCTGAGCATACCCATCCCACTCGGGGTGACAAATGCGAAAACCACAGGTGATGGACATCCAGCCTGGGGTACCCCATTGACTTCGATGCTAGCGTTATGTGCCTCTTTCCCAATGCCAAGACCAAAATCCAGGAATGTAGATCCCACTTTCTTTGATTTGGGTCTAGGGAACAGACCTAGCAGGCACGTACCCAGGGAACAGGTAAGTGAGCAACCTAGCACTCTGGTCAATTTACGCACCACCTCTTCCCAAAACGAGCACAGGTTGGGGCAACTCAACACCATATGGTAAAAATCAGTATCCAATGCAGCACATCTGGGGCAGGGTCATGGCTCTCCACCATAGTTGACCTATAGTCTATAGGGTGTTAGATAGGTCATGTGAGTATAATTAAATAGCATAAAATGTAGGCGTCAGAACCTTGCTCCATTCACTATCCGAAATGTCATGTTTCAGTAGGGCCACCCATCTAGTTCTCAGAGCTAAAAGTGGTTTCTGTGCAATTTCTAACAGTGCTCTAAAGAGCCATTTCAACAGGTGTCTTGTATTCCCTAATGGTCATCAACAGCTGGAGTACTGCAGGAGTCTTGAGCTACTCTCTGCCAGCAGACCATAATCACCAAATGACCTCATCAACGCCTCATATGTCAGGAATGGGCCAAGGGAAGTGTGTATTGTTCCAGCAATTCTTCCAATGGTACCAACATTTCCAGTTGAAGCAGTCCCCAACTGTAGTTAGCCCCACGTCCGTCCACGCCGTCAGCTGTTGCGCACTATAGTACGTAATCAGGTCACCATGAGGGAAGCCCACCCAACGGCAATCCGGGGGCATATAGAGGATGTCCACCAGTTAATGGCTGACAGCACCTCCAAAATGCTGGGGCCACCGACAGCAGTACCCCTGATCTCGGAAGCTCCACCTTTCGAGCTAGCAGTTACGACAGTAGTGCCCGAACCGTGTGGCAAATCTGCCTGTCTGTTCCACTTCTTCCTGTCTAGAGCCTGCCAATCAATATGTTAATCACTGTAATTGATCTGATATATAATAAAATTCAAAACCGGGAGCCTCTAGGCTCCAGCATCAAGAGGATGGCGAAGAGTGTCCAAGACACCCTGTGTCTACCTGTGTCTACCTCTGTCCCATATCCAACTCCATGACCATAGTATCCAACAGCTGAAACCAAGTTTCGGAAATTTTAAACGGGGGACTGGTAAAAACAATATAATAGATGCAGTAGCATCACCATCTTAGTTAGTCCGCAACATAATCGGTAATTTCAGGGATACATGTCCAGAGAGATCAAACGACACCCCCCAGATTCCCCTCTCTTACATCATCTCAGGAATGGACACCTGTATTTGAAGTACCGAAACGTCGTCGCTACCCAGTACAACCCTTGTGGCATAGGACCTGAACTGCGACTGCCAGCCACCACAGGGAACATACAGTTCTTGGTCTTATATACTAGGAGGAAAGAATACTGAGCAAATGCATCCAGTAAAGCCATTGCATTTGCCCCCCTTTCGAGCCATCTTTAAGATAAAATAGAAGGTCATCAGCATATAAGGAAATGATATGCTCCCTACCATCTGTCACCACATCATAGCCCGGCCCTTCCCATCGGAACAGTTCTGCCAAGGCTTCTATGGCCAGTGCAAACAGAAGGTGCGACGGGCATCCCTGCCTCATGTCCCGAAAAACCCTATACGTAGCAGCGATACTGTGCCCGTCTTAACTCTCGCCATGGGAAAGGAACACAACAATTTAACCTATTTCACCCATTGTTCTCCCAACTGCATTTAAAGCATTACCTCATAAAGATAATCCCAAATGACCCGATTGATGGCCTTCTCTAGATCAATCGACATATTCACAATACGAGGGCGGGACGACATTCCCGGATGATATAGAACCTGGTATAACCTACGAAGATTAAAGAATGTACTCTTCGTTGGAATAAACTTGGTTTGGTAACTATGCACTAAGTTGGTATATATGGCAATAGTTTATGCGCCAGAACCTTACTAAGAACTTTGAGGTTCATATTCAACATGGACAGGTGGCGGAATGCTGTAATGGGGGCATCCTGTACCCCAGTCTTCGGGACGGACACTATTATTGCCTTCCTAGTCGTGTCAGGCAGAGAGCCTTTATAGAATGCCTACGAATATAGAGTTTCCAGTTGGGGGGGCCATTGTGCAAGTAAATGTTGCATTCAATTCAGCATGGACGCCATCAGAACCCGGCGTCTTCCCATTAGCCATCTCCCTGATGGCAGCCCAGATTTCCTGGGTCAACACTGGGCTGCCCAGTTCTTCCCTGGCCACACAATCCAAGCTCCGCAGAAGCCCTCTATCTAAAATGGCCCTCAAGCTATCAACATTCATTGGTTCTGGTCTCCCATACAGGGACACATAGTAATCCCTGAACACTGGATCAATCTCATCCAGGGCATACAGAGGCTTATCATCGCGGGATGGGAACTGGGCAATGGGCGACCCCCTGGATTTTGGCTGGATAAGCCAAGCGAGCAACCTACTAGTCTACCCTCTTCCTCATATGCACTCTTCTTTATAAGCTTTATAGTACAGGCAGTACAGGTGTTGCAGTGTGGTGTTATACAACTCTCTAGTTTCATGTAGCCTGTGTCGTGTGTGGTTTTCTGCCCTCAGTACATTATCCAATTCATGCAATTTAACGTCCAGGTCAAATAGCGTATTATTGCGCTTTCTTCTCACTACCACCAACTGGCCCATACAGTGTCCCCTCACCACTACTTTGAACACCTCCCACTAGACTGCTGCAGATGAAGCGGACTCTTGGTTTGGTAAAAATATTCTGTGACAGTACTAGCTAAGGTGTCTCTGAAATATGCATCTTCAAGCCACTGGTGCTTAAACTTCCATGTGGGCATCTTTGGGCGGTACATGACAGGCATAAACTTTAGGGTGAGTGGGCTGTGGCCGGACACCGTACAACCCAGGTACTCAGTGTGTGACACTCAATGACTAAACCGCGTGGAGCAAAGAAATGTATCTAGCCGGGTATGCAGGTGGTGTATGCGAGAGTAGTAAGAGTATTACAGGACTAGCTCATGTTGCGCGTTTCAAATGTCCACCATGACCTAGCACCCCAACCAGCTCCTTAAACTTTCAGAGACTCTATGCGCAGGCGACCCTTGTAAGGGAGAGGTAGAGCGATCTTATACTGCATCTGTCACACAATTAAAGTCACCTCCCAAAAGGAGGTTGTCAGTAGCAAGCTAGACCAGCTGGGTCGATAATGTTTGTAGAAACCCTAACTGGTTCTGGTTCGGAGCATGAATGCTTCTAAACGTTATACTCTGTCCCAACAATCGGCCTCACACCAATACATAGTGCCGATCTTTGTCTATCACAGTTTGTGTGTGTTCAAAGGACGTCCCCGCTCTGACCCATATAAGCCCCCCCTAGCAAACACCGAGCATGTAGTCGCAAATACCTGCCCTTGCCACCTTTCAACTCGCCATGTTTCAGTCGCTCCAATTCACATCCAGTAAGGTGTGTTTCCTGTAGCATGGCTATTTAGATACCACCCCTAATCAGGTATCTATGGATGTTCCTTCGTTTAGAGGCCGATCCCATCCCCCTAACATTCCACAACATAATCCTAAGTGTAAATTTAGGGTCCACCATTTAGACAATCTACTAAAAACCCCATCCTCCCCTCTTCCGACACCCCCATCCTATTCCTCTCCAAAGGAATTGCCTCCTGAGACATAATAAAACAGCCCCCCAACCGCAAAGTCCCACACCCAAGAGCAGCACAGCAACAGCCAGCCGCCCAAACCTGCAAAAGATAAACATTAGTACAAGTATGCAGCTTCCAGTATCCGGACAATGGTCAAACCAGTTGGGGTGGGCTAGGCCGTTGACCACCAAAAGTACCGCACCAGCCCACTCATCCATGGTAGGATACACATATATAATAACCCTGGTTATAGGGAGCAGCCACCCAAATCTCACATACTTTACATGTAAACAAGGGGACCCGAAATAATGGCTGAGGACCACGGGTATCAATTATAATTTAAAAGAACAAAGGTCCTTAGCAATTTAGAAGAATAGGTATGGAATATCAAATATAGACCACAATAGGCTTCTATATAATTCCAATGTCCAGCCGGACATGGATTTTTATTGTATAAATATTCACAAGATAGAGTCAAGGATATCAGTACAACAACAGTTGTAGTAGGGCACAGTCCTGTACCATAGTGTGAGGGTGAAAAAATGAAAAGGACAGACAACAATTACGAAGTTACAGGCAAAGACTGAGCATAATGGCCACTTGTAAATCAGTATGTCAAATGTTGCCGCAAGTATAGCCAAAGTAAAAATCACAACAAATTATACACAATGGTCAATTGTGAAACCACTAGAGAAAGTCGACGTTTCGATCCCTTGCTCATAAATGTACGGATCATCATCAGTACTAAAACATAACATTTGCCTGGTGTATACAATTAACTCCTGTTAGGAGAAAACAGGAGGAAAAAAAGGAAACAGTGACCATTAAGGTTCACTAAGAGCATTTGGCCATCAGAATTGAAACAGCGCACGTTTGGTTTTAAAAAAAACACTCAATATTCAGATTCGAACAGTAGGGTGAAAGAGTGCGGTTGAACAACATGAAACTCGTGACCTAAGGCGAAAATAGTGACAATTTCCACATCATTTTTAAGAAAAAAAGGGCGATCTGAAGCCTTCATCAGCCCTACTGCCTCCCAATATTTCTGTCGCCCGCCTCCATCTCACATCGGACCCTCGTAGGAGGCTCCCTACTTCAACCTGCCGTAGCTGCTTCTCCTGCTTCCTGGAGTCCGAATACACTAAGGATTATCTACAGGCAGGCACGGGGCGACAAACTGACGCGTCTGCCATTCTCGGCTCCCAAGCCACACCCCTCAAGCCTATTATTTTTAAAGTAAATTATTAAACAAACTGACCTTCATGAATAGGTAATAGATTCATCAATATGTTCAAAATTACAGTGGGCAAAATAACATACAAAGACTCGAAAAAAGGCTTAAAAGAATTATCACTGGAATAACAGTATACAGCCAGGGTGAGTCAGAGAGGGTAACGCACAACAAACCTTTGCCTACTGATAATGATGAGATGATAATCTCTGAGTTTACATCTACCCATTTGCCTTCTTTAACACAGTGTAATAATAACACACCCTTACAAGCCTATTGGTTTTAACATATGCTTTTCTCAATAATTATGTCAGGTCTTCTGAGGTTGTCGTAGCTTATTGTAGTAAAGGATTAGACTGTAAGGCACCCAACATTACTTTTCCCAATTAATCAATCAGTCATGCAGCTAACTCAATACGACTGTACTGACTACATGTTTTACAGTAATATAAGTACAAATACGTACACAATTACAGCTGGCAAAACAATATGCAAAGCCTCCTAGGATAGCCTAACATGTTCTCCAAGAGCTCATCTTCACCTGAGGGTGTGTAAGAGAGGGTGACCAACATCAAATCCTTGCTTACTATAGGAATCTGTGCGCTTCCTGTAAAAATGCACAAGTTACTACTTGTGTAACGATATATCTGTAAGAGACATTAGTTAGTGATAGATTCCTTACCTTAGAATATCCCCGGGCGTCAGACTGGATCCGGAAACTTTTGCGTAGCAGTACCCTTGCGCGTCGGTAGGCGTCGTCTGCGGCTCCGAGTCCGTCGTCGGCGTCGTGGGCGCCGTAATGACGTTGTCGGAGTACTTAGACGCCGCTCCGCGTGCTGACGTCAGTTCTTAGACACAGCTTTTCCGCGCCAGAAGCGCAGAGCCATGCCAAAAACCAACACTGGTGCCATGAAACTAGGGCCCTGAAAGGGGATGACCTTAACCCTAGATATCGGTTCGCAGAATGGGGAGGATGGGTGGGTCGGTAAGGAATCTATCACTAACTAATGTCTCTTACAGATATATCGTTACACAAGTAGTAACTTGTGCATCTGAAAGAGACACGTTAGTGATAGATACCTTACCTTAGAATAGATACCCCAGCAATACCATCCCCGTGGTGGTGGGTCTGCAAACCAATAATCACACCAGAAAGTCCTGGAGGACAGAACGGCCAAAGTAGCCGTCCCTCCGGACTTGACTGTCCAGGCAATAGTGTCTTGCAAACGTGTGCAACGAGGCCCACGTAGCCGCCTGGCAAATGTCCTGCAAGGGCACACCTCGGCCCAAGGCAGTTGTAGTGGCCGTGGCTCGAGTGGAATGAGCCCTCATCCCAACAGGGGGTTCCTTCTTAGCCAAGAAATAACACACCTGGATGCACAAGATAATCCACCGGGAGATGGTCCGCTTGTGCACAGCTTTCCCTTTCTTAGCGCCCGCGTACCCAACAAAGAGTTGATCATCCACCCGGAACTGTTGTGTGCGATTCAGATAAAATGAGAGAGCACGTTTTGGGTCCAGACGGTGGAGCCTCTCCTCCTCTCTCGAGGGGTGCGGAGGCGGAAAGAAGGTGGGCAACGTGATGGATTGCCCAATGTGGAAGGCCGTGACCACCTTGGGTAGGAAGGAGGGCCTTGTCCGTAACACAACCTTGTCCGGATGGACTGAAAGGAAAGGAGGTTTACAAGATAGAGCCTGGAGCTCACTCACTCTCCTGTCAGAGGTGATGGCTACCAGGAAGGCAGTCTTCAAAGAAAGAAGGCGAAGAGGACAGTTGTGAAGTGGCTCAAAGGGAGCGCACATCAGAAACGTAAGAACCAGGTTCAAGTCCCACTGAGGCATCACGAAGGGAACAGGAGGAAACGCATGAGTGATGCCCTTCAGGAATCGATTAACGATAGGGGACTTGAACAAAGAAGGTTGGTCAGGCAGCCTCAGAAAGGCTGAAAGAGCGGAAGGATAGCCCTTGACAGTGCCCAGAGCAGAGCCCTGCTGGGCATGAGAGAGAAGAAAGAGGAGAACCTCAGAAAGAGGGGCGTTGAGGGGATCCACAGCCTTTGCTGTGCACCATGCCACAAATCTGTTCCACCTGCAGGCGTATACCGACTTAGTGGAGGGACGCCTGGCTGCCAGAATGATGTTACAGACTTCAGGAGGCAAGTCAAATGGCCTCAACTGTCGCCGCTCAATCTCCAAGCATGGAGGTGGAGACTGGACAGGTTCAGGTGGAGGACCGTCCCCTGCTGCTGCGACAGAAGGTCCTCCTGAAGAGGCAGACGAACTGGGGGATCGACTGACATACTGAGTAGCTCGGGATACCAGTACCTTCGTGCCTAGTCCGGAGCCACAAGGATGACTTGTGCCCGGTAGCGCTTGATCTTCTTCAGCACTCTGGGCAGAAGTGGTATAGGCGAAAAGGCGTACAACAGACCGCAGCTCCACTCGCGACGAAAAGCGTCTCTGAGCGAGTGCCGCCTTGGAAATTCCAATGCGCAGAACTGATGACATTGCGCATTCTCTTCGGCGGCGAATAGATCTAACCAAGGCTCTCTCCACTGCTGAAAGAGGCCTTGCGCCACGTCCGAGTTCAGACGCCATTCGTGATCCATCGAGCACCGTCGGCTGAGTTCGTCCGCCCTGGCGTTCAGAGAACCTGCCAGGTGTTAAACCATCAGAGTCACGCTCTGATGTTCCAGCCATTGCCAGAGGCGCAGAGCCTCCTGGCAGAGGGTCCACAACCCCACCCCGCCCTGTTTGTCGCAGTACCACATGGCGGTGGTGTTGTCCATGAACACTTGCACTACACTCCCTCGGACAGACGGGAGGAATGCCTTCAGTGCTAGACGAATCGCCCGCAGCTCCAGCAGGTTGATATGGAGCCGGGACTCCGCCGGAGACCAGAGGCCTCTGATCTCCGCCTCTCCCAAGTGGCCTCCCCAGCCCTGGAGGGACACGTCCGTCACAACTACGTGCTCCGGTTGGGGAAGGGAGAGGGGTCTGCCGTTGACCCAATCGCGGTCCGTGAGCCACCACTGCAGCTGCCTCGCAGTGCCCTCCGAGATCAGGACATGGTTGGACAGGTTGCCCTGATGCTGGGCCCACTGAAACTTCAGGTCCCACTGCAGAGCCCGCATCCGCCACCGTGCGTGATGCACCAGAAGGATGCAGGAGGCCATCAGCCCCAGAAGCCGCAGCGTCAACCTGACCGAAACTCGGGATAAAGGCCGGAAGATCGGAAACAGAGCCTGTATATCCCAAACCCGCTGTTCGGGCGGGTAAACACGAAACTGTGCCGAGTCGAGAACCGCTCCGATGAAAAGGAGCTTCTGAGAGGGGCACAGGTGTGACTTCGGAACATTGATGGAAAATCCCAGCTGGTGCAGGAGATCCGCCGTAGTCTGGAGGTGGGTGACGACTGCCTGGGGCGAGCCCGCCTTCAACAACCAGTCGTCGAGGTAGGGGAAGACTGAGACCCATAACCTGCGCAGATGAGCTGCGACCACCGCCATCACCTTCGTGAACACCCGTGGGGCGCTGGTAAGGCCGAAGGGGAGCACGGTAAACTGAAAGTGCTCGTGACCTACCGTGAACCGCAGGTAACGCCGGTGGGCTGGCAGGACGGGGATGTGGAAATACGCGTCCTGCAAGTCCAACGCTACCATCCAGTCTCCTGGGTCTAGGGCAGCTAAGACCTGAGCCAGAGTCAGCATTTTGAACTTATCCTTCCGGAGGAAGCCGTTGACATTCCTCAGATCTAAGATAGGGCGTAGGCCCCCTTTGCCCTTCTTGGGTACCAGAAAGTAGTGGGAGTAGCAACCACGTCCTACTTCTGGCCCAGGAACGCGCTTGATGGCCCCCTTGGCCAAGAGAGCAGAAACTTCCTCCTGCAGGAGCCGCAAGTGATCCCCCGATACGCGGTGGTGTTGCGGTGGTATGGCTTGAGGAGTCGTCTCGAAGGGGAGGGAGTAGCCCCTTCGGACGATCTGCAGCACCCACCTGTCCGAAGTGGCAGTGCGCCAGTGAGAGTGGTGATGGCGAACCCTGCCTCCCACTGGCGTCACGTGGGCCGAAAAGCACGGACTAGGAGGGTTTAGAGGTGGATGCCGCGGGGGCAGGTGTGGACTGACTCAGCCTGGTTCCCAGACTGCCTCCGCGGCGGTTTCCACGTCCGCCGCCGCGCTGGACGACAGTCTGCGGCGAGTGGCTGGCGGCACGTGTGGGGGCGCCCCTTCCCTGGCCACAAAAGGAGGGAAAGGCACCCGTTTGCTGGCGCGGGGCCGAGAGGCCCAAGGACTTGGCCGAAGCCCTGGAGTCCTTAAAGCGCTCAAGCGCGTGGTCTGCCTTGTCGCCAAAGAGGCGACGGCCATCGAACGGCATGTCCATAAGAGTGTTTTGGACATCTGCCGAAAAATTGGCGGATCTCAGCCAGGCGTGGAGTCTCACCGCCACTGTCGTAGCCATCGCTCTGCCCAGCAAGTCGGTAGTATCCAGCCCACACCTGATGGAATACTTGGCTGCGTCCCGGCCCTCCACAAGGGCTTGGCCGAGTTTGTCCCGTACCTCCAACGGGCACTCTGGCAGCACTTCCGCCACCGTCTCCTACAGAGAGTGGGTGTAGCGGCCCAAGAGGCATGCGGTGTTGGAAGACCGCAGTCCCAAACTAAGGGACGAGAATATCTTCTTTCCAAAATACTCGTACCTCTTGGATTCCCTGTCCGGCGGGGCCGTCGGGAATGCAGTCTGGGAATTAGAGGCCTGGATGACCAGACTCTCGGGGGTGGGTTGGGAGGACAGGAAACAGGGGTCGCCCGGAGCCGGGCGGTGGTGTCTGGCCACGTTCCTATCTACGGGCGAACCCGTAGCAGGCCTGGACCAAGTGCCCAAAAGAACGTCCGTCAAGGCCTCATTAAACGGTAGCAGAGGCTCCATGGAGCATGACTGCGGCTCAAGGACCTCTGTGAGGAGGTTAGTCCTCACGGCCGCGACGGGGAGCTCAAGGCCCAAGCCCTTGGCAGCCCTCGTCAACACCACACCATAGGTAGCCCCTTCCTCCGAAGCCACGGTAGGAGGAGAGACAAATCCAGTGTCTGGAGAGGTGTCCAGGCCACTGGCCTCCCCAAGGTCTCCTGCCCAGTCCATATTAGACTGACACTCATTGGCCAGAGGGTCCTCAGACCCCTCCCAATCCTCCTCATCACCCATCTCCTGAGATTCAGGGTCGTAATTGTATGAGGTCGGTTCGTAGAAAGAAAAAAATCTCCAAACGGTTTCGGGTGCGGCGCTGATAGGCGCCATCCCGACGTCGGAACCGAAGTAAAGGAGGTATCGGGGACGGCGCCGGAGGTGACACCACACAGGCCGACGCCGGGGGGGGGTTGTAAGGTCCACCGGTGACGATCCAGAGCCTGAGGAAGGTCCAGCGGCGCTGGGCCCGAAGGCGCCGGCGGCGCTGGAGCCGCTGTTCCCTGCGGAGCCGGGCCCGAAGGCACCGGCGTTGTCGGAGCCGTGGGGCCCTGCGGCGCCGGGCCCGAAGGCGCCGGCGGCGTCGGGGCCGAAGCACCCAACGGCGTCTGGGTCGAAGCCCCCGACCCACTAGGGCCCCCAGACGGGTTCGCTGGGCCCGAAGGCGCCGCGGAGCCCGTCGGAGGAGAAAGGGATCTCATGGCCATGAGGAAACGCTCAATCTCCTCCGGCGTCGCGTTCAGCCCAGGGACCGGAGGGTATGGGGCCGTACGCGGCGCCCGCGACTCCCGAGGAGCCGCGTGGGCGGTGTCACCCGAACCCCCGGCCGCATCGAGCGAGCGTCGGGGGGAGTCAGAAGAGCGATGATGCCTCTTCGACTTCTTATGCTTCTTACCTGACGACTTGGACCCGGAGGAGTGGCGCCGACTCCCGGAGCTGTGACGGCTCCGTCCCCGCGACTTGTCCCTCGACCTCCCGTGGGACCGGGACCGGGACCTCACACGGCGCGGGGCCGACTGCCGGAGTTCGAGCCGCCTGCGGGACCGCTCTGGCTTGGCTTTCCTCAAAAGGGCCCGACAGTCCGGGCAGGCCTCGTCGTCATGGTCGACGCCCAAACACGTCAGGCACAGGCGGTGGGGATCCGTGACCGACATGGTACGGTCGCACTCGTCGCAATGCTTGAAGCCGGGCATCCCTACGGCACCGTCGGAGTCGTACAGACTTCGAAATGGATCAAAAAGATCACCAAAAACTTAGTCAAAAATTGACTAGGGTAACTGCTCTTTCCAGATCTGCGCTGGCTGGCGCGGAAAAAAGAAGAACTGACGTCAGCACGCGGAGGCGGCGTCTAAGTACTCCGACGACGTCATCACAGCGATCACGACGACGGACGCGGAGCCGTAGACGACGCCTACCGACGCGCAAGGGTACTGCTACGCAAAAGTTTCCGGATCCAGTCTGACGCCTGGGGATATTCTAAGGTAAGGAATCTATCACTAACGTGTCTCTTTCAGATACCAGTTTACAGGCACATTGTGATATAATAAGCAATACTTCCTATCATCTTTAATATATACTGTTCACAATAAATAAGTCAGGTCAACTACTTTTGTCATAACCTTTCTTGAAAAACAAATGAGAGCCATGGCATATGACATAACTTTTCCCAATGAATCAAGCAGGCCTTTATCATTGGTGTGTCACCATGCCAATTCAGGAATACTGTACTGACAATGCTCCTTTTTAAGGCAATCGTTAAACATACGTTCATAAAATTATCAATATGTACAATATTGGTAAGTTAAACAATATATATAACCCTGCCTAAAATCACATAAAAACGATTACCACAGCTTAACTACTGTATTACAAGGTTTCCCAAAGGGGGTAACCAACATCAATATCATTGCCTACTACGGTCATCTGTGAGATTCCATGTTACAAAAAACCTGTCTAGGCCCTTTAACACATTTTAATAATAATCCACCATTAAAGACTATTAACTTTAAAAAGTGTTTTTCACAATATATGTTACTACTTTATTTGGAATTACATGTTTATAAAAAACAGGTTAGACCTACAGCACCCAACATAATTGCTCCCAATAAAACAATGAGGCCAGCGGTGTTGGCTTGTCACCATAATCATCTCAGACCCACTGCGGTGAACATAAGCTTACCCACAAAGCAGACATTAGGCATACTGTCAAATACAGAAATATGTACAAAATTACAGTTGGCAAAACAATGTACAACGTTTACAATGATTAATGTAGAGCAAATCTTTTACCCCCCCCCCCCACCCCCCCCCCCCCCCCCCACCTTGAGTTTGTCAGAGGAGGTAACATAAACCAAAACCCTTGCCCCCTGTGGTAATCTGTGATATTCCTTGTAACGAAATACCGATTTACAAGTTATAGTACAGTGTTACAACAATCCACCCTCAAAAGCCTAATGCTTTAAACATATTTTTTATGATAAATATGTTAGGCCTACTACCTTGAGCATTGGCTGCCAATATAACCAATTCGTGTCAACTGCATTGAACATTTGCTTTCCCAGACTGCAAAAACTGCAATGCAAGCACTAATTTCAATGGAAGCGCCCACATTCTTCTCATTCAAACGTGCATTGAGCGGGAAATGAATATGTAGGCGGTTCTAAGGCCCTCTCTCAGTAATGCTTCACAAGGCTTTATTTGTGATGATTACATAAGGTCGGAGACAACTACTCTGTCAAGCCAGACCTGAAGGAGCATCATATTGCGTGAAGTAGAAGGAAATAAATCAACCTAAGGTAAACAGGAAAAAGTGGAAAAGTCACACACAGAAATGGATAAGGCACAACAGCATTCCCAAAAATGTTCTGAGGTTCAATTAAGAACCTGCTCCTCAATTAGAAGACAAGATTGACAATGGCACGTTAAACCCTTACCGTGCATCTTCTGGTTTGGAAAAAAAAGTGAGACCTCAGAAGTAAAAACAAAAAAAAGGGAAACAAAAGGTAGCAAGTTCACAAACCAATTTTAACTGGCCGTACATTTAGAGGAGGTGGATTCTACAACCGAAGGGTGGCACAAGGGCAACTAGGACTGGAGCGTTTGAGTAGTTTGCCGCTGTGAGTGCCCAGGAGGGGCGACCTAATTTGCAGATTATTCTTTGATCTAGACGGGCCACCTCGCCAGCTGTTACACACCAGAGTCATATGTTCAGGTTTATTTTGAATAGCAGTCATAAAGAAAACCATAAAGTTCCACAACGGCCTTCCTATTTTGTCTTAGGCATGCTGCGTTCTTGTTTTAAGTCATAGTCCTGCCGGCTCTTTAGACAGCTATTGGGAAATTATTCTGCCAAAAAAAAGTAACATGCTGCGTCTGTTGTTACTCATTTTACATGAGATCTTCAAAACAGAACAAAGCAGAACCACTTGTGCCTTCTGTGAAGGTTCTGTGCACGACTGAGCTCACCGCAATGGAAACGTCATTACATCTAAAAGTCGCACAACGTGCCGGGGAAAGTACCTATTCCACACAAAACACAAAGGCGCCTGTGTGGAAAATATTCCGAATAAAATGCGTGCCTTCCACGCCAAGACTCATTTCAAGTTCTCCAACATTATGCAGAAGAAAACAGAGGTGCAGCAGAATTGTTCTTCGTTCTTTTACTTTCTTTAACCAAAGTTAGGACTTGCTTTGTGGATTACGTAAACTCAGGGTCTGAAGGCGCTCAACAAAATGTAAACGGACAAGCTAGCGCAGAACGAATGGGCTGATGGAAGTGGCTGTGCAGTGTACCAACAATTATAACTAGCTGTCTAAAACTGTTGAAGAGGTACAGTTAACAAGGTCGCACGAGTACATAGCATGAATGCTAATAGGTCTGTAACTGTTTGAGCAAGTTTTACGGATGTTACTGGTGCCTGTGGAAGAAAATTCGTAGCAACAAACTGGTAATATATGGAAATGTAACGGCACGCGACGTGACCGTATGGCAGCAGCTGGCGAAGCGCTAACGAGAAACTAACGCAATAAATACAGTAAGGGGTTTGCATGACTAGCGTGCGCACGCCAGAGTGTTAATAAGTTAGTTAGTACTCTGCATCGCCTCCAGATTTTTGGTTACTAAGAAATTTGCGGTTACTGTGCTGTGATGCGCAATCTTGCTTAAGGCGGGCTCCTCTGAGAAATGATGAAGTGATGAAAATCTTAAATCTAGCATACTCCTCTACCACCTGTTGTGTTGTGGGCCCCAGGCCACATGCTGACCAATAACTGACAGACACCGTGGATATCGTTATTCAACTGGCCACGAGCATTTGCACTCGGGCTCTTTTATTGACAGGCTCACGTCACTTGTGACGCCTGTGAGGCATGCGTGTGGGGTGTAAGTGTGCCCACTCCCATAGGGGAGTGACTACTTCTATGCCTGTCGAGGCACAATAATGTGTCTCGCAGGATGCAACATTCCTCCCAAATTTTAATAAAAACAAAGTCTCCTAGTCCAACCAGTAGGGATAAACAGTAACGAGATACACACCACAGGGTCCATCACTTTCTGGGGTCCGGCATCAGGAAGACGGCAGACCAGGGCTGGTGAGTTCGACTGTGACTGGACACTCTCAGCAGGTATTCATCATTTAACCTGATCGGTTCAGGATACGAACTCTTGCTTGAAGATGTAATCTGCGCACTAGGAACGTGCCGGTGTAAGCATGTCCTTTAGTCCCACGTAACTTCCGTCCGCTGACCTGGATGATGGTATGTGGTGTGTAATAACAGTTCATTAACTGGGTGTGTCAAGATCATGGTGAGAGTCCATGGTGAAAGTTCACTGAAATATTTCTGTATTGCCTGAAGTCTCTATTAGGCTGCCTTGCTGTATCCTGTGACCTGTCGGTGGGGCTATGTCTTTTCCAGCTCTCCCGCATGGGGAGGCCCTTCGTCAGGCTTGCCACAGGACTGTTGGTAGGCTGCGATGGGGCTGCGTGTGTGCCGCCTGGGGGCAGCTGCGAACCGCCGAGGAGCCAGTAGACAGTCTCTCGCACAAACCTCAAGGGTGCATGGGTCTTGGTCAGGACATGCTTTCGCTGCTGCAGTTCAGGTGCAGACCAGGTTAACAGGTAGACTCTGAGTGTGCTTTTTGTCTAGCTTGGCAATAGTGTAGGACTCCAATCCATGTGTATCTGAGATGGTGTATACAACAAGGGGGGAAGGGGGATCTTTGTGGATCCAGAGGGCCGAATTACCACTCAAGGGGAGCGTGGAAGGTCCAGACCGCAGCGTGGGCCCTCAGATAACTGGTACCAAGGAGGGGGCTGGGTTGTTCCTGGTTTTAAAATACAGGTCAAGGGGGAGTGGATATGTGTAGGGGGTTAATAGGTAACCCACCTGTGGGTATCCATTTTGTTGGATATATTGGCCTCACACACCCTTGCAGGTGCCATGCTTCATTATGGGCAATGCTCCTCGTTGGGTGGGCGGTGCAATACTTGTGCCCCTGCCCCTGGCCACAGTTGCTTCTGAGGGCCTGCAGCAGTGTTTTCTTATGGATGCTGGGGACTGTGCGGCCTACGATGCACTTGGGTGTGTGTGCTGGCTGACCGGCTGTAGATGGCTGCTAGGTCTTTGCATGCGTGGCATGCACAGTATGCCCTATGGCTTGCAGTTTAGCAGGGATTCTTTGCTGCGGGGCATTTTAGGTGCAGGTTCCCATCATCATCTGCCACACATCTACACTTGTTCGGTAGGTGGCCTTGCAGCCAATCCTCCCTCTGCTCTTCCTCCCTAACCTGTTGAGGTCAGCTCTAGAAGGTAGTCCGGCTGGCAGTCAGTGTGCACCACAGCATGCTTCTTGCGGGGCCGTTGTGCCGCCTGGGTTAGGGTATGCAGGGATGCAGCAGGCTATTTCTTGTTGCGTGGGGCAGAGCTGGCCTGAATTCCCGACATGCCCTTTGTTTCTTAGGGGCCCCCTTGCTCTGCCGTCACTTGACGGGCGCCGGTGCATCGCATTGAGATCCTTTCCTTTTCGGCGGGCGTGGTACCTCGGATAGGCCACTAGGTGGCTCTGCATGTGATCCCAGGGAGGTCAGGCAGCTCTTCCAACCATTGCGTGTCTCGCTTGTCTTGGCCGGGCAGTGATGAGCAAGTCCTGGGACAACAGGCAGGCTTGGTCAGGCCACAGCACACAAGCCAGCCTGGTAAGTGAGAATGGGCTCTCTCTTAGGCTGCAGGGCTGACTAGGGTTATTCCGGCTTGATTCTCGGGTGGCTTGGCCGCTGTGGGATGATCAGTGCCATTTTTTTTGGTCTTGTTGGTGCAGTGTGTATCAGGTTGGCAGGTGACGGCCTTCTCGCTCCTGCGCGGACTGTAGACTCAGGACTAAGGGTGGGCGTAAAATCCGTTTCGCGGGCGAATTTGCGGATTTTCCGCGATTTCGCGATCCGCGAATCTCGCGAAATCGCGGTAAAATCCGCGAATCAGCGGGGACGAATTTTCAGCCAAGCAAGGGTTACAGCAGCAGGTGCAAAAGTTGAACCTAATTCCTTTGTAACCTTTTACAAAAGGGTTACAAACAAATTAACTTCAACTTGGACACCTGCTGCTAATTGCTTCCTGGCGCCTCGTTATCTACTTGCAACAATTCTCTGACCCTGCTCTGACCCTTAAAGCAGGGTCAGAGAATAGTTACAAGTAGGCAATGAGGCACCTGTCCAAGGAATTAAACCTCATCAGGAAGCACTTACAGATATAAAAAACAGGAAGAAGGGAGAGGATGGCAAATACACCCATTTTGAGTTGTCAGGAGGGGTTAAACTAAAAGAGACCTTTACAGCACAATTTTCATATGCATTTTGCTAAAAATAAAAAGCTGTATGTTCTGTAGGGGCAACTCAGGAATCTGGCCCTTCAGAGATCCGGCCTCTCTTTCTTTCTCTCGTTCTCTCTCTCCCTCTCTCTTTCCCTCTCTATCTATCTATCTATCTATCTATCTATCTATCTATCTATCTTTCTCTCCCTCTCCCATAAACAACTGCATGGGTAACTTCGCTATGCAAGCGGCTCGCGAAGACGTAAAAAGCCCCGCGAACACGCAAAAAACCCCGCGAACACGCAAAAAACCCTGCGAACACGCAAAAAAACAAAAATCCGCGAATTCGCACAAATTCGCGAATTTTGCGGATCGCGAATTCGCAAATCTGCAAATTCGCGGATCGCGAATTTGCAAAATTCGCCCATGCTTACTCAGGACGCTCCTTCTGGCCAGTGCAGCAGGTGTCTCGAAGACGGAGGGAGGGTACAAGATCACTAGGCTACCCTCCCTTCAGTGCCAGCCACCCTCCATGATC
Source organism: Lissotriton vulgaris (assembly GCF_964263255.1). Lineage (NCBI taxonomy): Eukaryota > Metazoa > Chordata > Amphibia > Caudata > Salamandridae > Lissotriton > Lissotriton vulgaris. Next base: position 1,532,220,936 of record NC_141685.1, read on the forward strand.
ACAGGCTGTGCTGGCATGCTGTGGAGCATGGGAACCCAGAAACATTTTCCCAGGGGCCGCAAAGTTTGGTCTATGGTCTGACCGAGGGCCACACTGATGCCAGCGGGGGGTGTAAAGTGGGTGTTGGAGAAGCAAAGCATGTATATGTAGTGGCTGTCTTTAGAAATAAAGGTGTTCCTAAAGTTAAGGGCCTAGCTGCTTCCTTTCTCTAACTGCAATTTACCTTGTAAAGGTCAGGAGGGCCGCATGCGGCCCCAGGGCCGTACTTTGAGTATCACTGCTGTGGAGCAACTCCAGGCAGGGGCTGGAGTTCTGCTGAGCACTGGGCTGGCGACTGAGCAGTGCCAGGCTTGGCGGTGGAAGGGCGGAGTCACGAGAGGCAGAGCTTGAAAAGCAAAGCCTGACTGTCAACTCGTACATTTAGTTATATAAAATTAAAACGACGGCAAAGAAAGCGGGCATAATATTATTATTATTATTGAGTTTTATATAGCGCCTGGTTACCCTTGGGCATCCCCGCGCTCAACCAGAAAGAAACGCTACCACAATAGGGCAGGAACTAGACAGGGAATAGATAAGTTTTTAAAAGTTTGCGGAACCGTAGGAGACTCGCTTCCGAGCGTAGGTGCAGAGGGAGGGAATTCCACAGGGTGGCCACATTTATGGAGAACCTTCTGCCACCGGTTCTTGCCTTCCTCACCCTCCGGACCTGCAGCAGGTGTTGATGATCAGAACGGAGAGAGCGGGAGGCCTTGTAAGGCTGAACCATATCCCCTAGGATAGGTGGGCCTTTCCCCTGCAGAATTTTGTGGGCGATACAGAGTGCCTTGAATTTCACCCTCTCTCTGACAGGGAGCCAATGTAACGCCTTCAGCGCAGGGCGAGCGGACTGATGCCTAGGAAGGCCCGTCAGGAGCCTGGCAGCCGCGTTCTGCACTTGCTGCAGTTTATTCAGGGTGAATTCTGGAGCCCCCAGAAACAATGCGTTGCTGAAGTCCAACCGCGAGATGATAAGCCCCTGAATGAGTAACCTCCTAGAGGCCACTGGGAGGAGAGGTAGAATCTTCCGGGCTGATCGGAGCAGGCCAAAACACACGCCTGCTGTCTTTTTTGCGTGTGTTTTAAAAGAAAGGTCCTGCTCGAGCCACACCCCCAGGCTCTTGATCTCCTGCTTGGGGGTAGGCACCGGTCCCAGGCAGTCGGGCCAGCTGCTAGGAGATAAAGATGGAGGGGAATTCCCCAGCAGCATCAGTTCCGTTTTGGAGCCGTTTAGCTTGAGAGCTGAGCTGCACATCCACGTGAAGATCTTATCCAGACACGAGTGCAGCCGGTCGGGTTGGTAAGCCGACTGGGAAAGGCCTACCACCAGCTGAGTATCATCAGCATAGCTGATGATCTTGATACCCAGAGGCAGTACCACACTCTCCAGAGGGGCCATATAAACGTTGAATAAGGTAGGGCTCAACGATGAGCCCTGTGGCACACCGCACTGGAGAGGTACTGAGGGTGATTTCTCGTGGCCTTCCCACACCTCAAATGTCCGGCCTTCCAAAAAGGAAGCGAACCACTTAAGGGCCATCCCAGAGACCCCCACCCCCGACAGCCGTTGGAGAAGCACCTGATGGTCTACGGTGTCAAAGGCAGCACTAAGGTCCAGGAGGATCACTGCCACCGATCCCCCTGAGTCCAAAATGCTCCTAGCATTCTCCACGACTGCCAGCAGGGCAGTGTCAGTCCCCTGACCGGGGCGGAAGCCCGTTTGGGAGTCGCCCAGAAGGGAGTTGGCCTCCAAAAAGCCCGAAAGGCGACTATTCACCAGCTTCTCCACCACCTTACTGAGGCCGGGGAGCAGGGAAATAGGCCTAAAGTTGGCAAGGTCGGCTGGGTCCAGATTAGGCTTCTTCAAAAGAGCCTTGACAACCGCTCCTTTCCAACTGGGGGGTACCACTCCTTGGGTGAGAGACAGGTTTATAAGGTCCGTCACTGGGCCGCCGATGGTAGGGGCTACCTGCTTTAGATATTTCATGGGTGCAGGGTCTTTCGGAGAACCACTTTTCATGATCTTCAAGACTGTGAGAACTTCCTCCACAGTGACAGGACCAAGAGAAACCAACTCTACTGATCGCACCCTTGGCCGAGGGCTTGAGCTGCCACCGGAGGAGACATCCTCGGATAGCCGGGGAAGGGATGCAAGGATGTTATCAATTTTAGTTTTAAAGAAGGAGGCCAGTTCTGAGCATTTCTCACGTGGGTCCTCGTGAATGACCTGAGGTTCGGGGGTTTTCAGAAGTTCTTTAATGACCCTAAATGATTCTTTCGAGGAGTTGGCCGCAGAGCCTATTCTCTCCTCAATGAAACCAGATTTTGCTACCCGAATAGCAGATTTGTAGGTACTCAGAGCCGCCCGATATTCTTTCCGGCTCGTTTCGCTCCAATCATTCCTCCAGGTCCGCTCTAGCCTCTTGCAGCCCTTCCTCAATGTTCTCAGCTCAGATGTATACCAGGGCGCCGATCCCACTCTCTTCCCCCTGGTAAGTTGTTTCTTTTTGGGGAGGAGGGCATCCAACGAGTTAGTGAGCCAGATGTTTAAATTCTCATCTGCAACTAGTGGATTAGACCCAAGGGGAGGCCGAGACGCCTCCAGATGTACCGCCCAAGTATCCACTGGGAGCCTAGACCAGGCTCTTTCCACGGTGTGAACCCTAGGGACCAGCGCAACTGGGATGTCAAACTGCCACAATGCAGGCACCATAAAGTGGTCTGTCCAAGGCAGAGCCAGCGCTGGGAGTGATTTAAGGAGGTCCGAGTTTGAAAATATAGGGTCCAACAAGTGGCCCTTCTCGTGGGTAGCACCCGAGTTAGCCAGGTTGATCCCAAAGGCTTTGAGATCGCCTAGCAGATCTACTCCCAGGGAATTGGAGGGGTCATCAAGGTGGATGTTGAAGTCCCCTAGAGCAACGAAGTTACCCGTTGAGGAAGCAAGAAGTGCGGTTGTTTCTAAAAAAGAGTTGGAAAAATTTCCCAGGGTTCCAGGTGGGCGATAAATCAGCAGTCCTGCCATGGACGTAGTAGATGTCAAGCGAAGAGAGAACTGGCAGCTCTCACAGTCACTCACCCCTCCGTCCTGAACCTTGCAAACTAGCGAGTCTCTGTAGAGGATGGCAATTCCTCCTCCCCTCCCCACAGGCCTGTCCAGATGAGATATGAGAAAACCTGGAGCGAGTGCTCTGACCATGTCGGGGCCCGAGCTGGGGGTAAGCCAGGTCTCGGTTAGAAATAGCACATCCAGCTCGTGGTCCAGAATGAGGGAGTTGATTTCAATAGCGTGACTGGGTAGGGACCGACAGTTCAATAACGCCATTGAGAGCACTGATTTAGCAGAAGCTGAATCCTGACCCACAATACAAGCCCTGCACGGTAGGAACGGGGGAGTTCCCTCCTGTGCGAATTTGCATGTGGTAGGATGAAGCGGACGCCAGGACATGAGATCCTCCCTCCCATACCGGACACAGGTAGTAGGTGGCTCTGATGAAACGGGCATAAGGACCGGCCCTGAGCCCGTCTGGGCCCGGACGGGCACAGACGGGCTGAACTCTGGCGTAACTCCGGCATCATTACGGCGTCTCCGCTGCGCGTTACCGCTGCGCGTCAACATGGCTGCCTATATGCTCGCAAGGAGAGTAGAAAGAGGACTAGCGCGGTGGAGCACACTCACCCAGTATGGCCGCCACGTGCAAGGGGCAGAGGGACCCGCCAAATGCGGTGAAGTTCACAATTAGAATGCGAGTGAGATGACAGCCGTGGGGGTATGCGGGCCAAGCTGGATTAAAAACAGGGGGTAAGTGCAGAAAGCAAATTAAAATAAGTAGACCAAAAAACGGGAGGTTTAAAAGTAGTACTGCCAAATACAAGCGCTACAGGTAAGCGCTACCGCTGGTAGTATCATAGATTATTCCATAGCAACTTTGCTTGCTTCATTAAAAAAAGTTTGGATTATAATGTGAAAAACATTAGGATGTTTGGATTATAATGTACATACATTTTAAGTCTTCTTACAAAACCTAAATGCACTCTGCAGTGTCATTAGTGAATCTTTTTGAAGCGTGAATCTTCTGGATTCACATGCTGTGCATTATTCTGCCTGTGGTTGGGCCAGGAATTGTTGTATTTGTCTTCTCTCTTTTTCTTCCTGTGGGCGTCGACATACCACCATTTGGTGTCCTCTGAAAGCTCCCACCTTTGGTCGCCATTTTCAGATTCTATTTTTCCGCCGCTAGGTCTGGATCGATACGGAAAGAGCTCCTGCCTCTTTCCCTGGATGATTCTGATTCCCTTGGAGATTCAATGTAAAGAAGCACTCTTTGATACCTCAACCTCCTCAACTACGATTCAGTCGTCGGGCTCCTCTCCCCTTACGCATGGGAAGGCTGCTCTACCTTCCATAACTGTACACAAATAGGCTGCATTTTAAAAGCTCGTATAGGGTTGAGACAACTGCAGCAGGAGATCTTTGTGTGCCCAGCAATTTTGAGGTTTTACAAAAAACAACGGAACCCTAAAGGCATGTCGCAGGGACCTTGGGCAGTTTCATATTATATAGAACATTATTTGATTATGGGTGGACCACCAGACTGCTGCACCTGCCACAGAGCTGCCAGCCTCACAAATCGAGCTATCACGCTCAACCCAGCCCTAGGATACAGACGAGATATTCTCAGAAAAGGCTGTTTTGGATACTATCACGAGTGGAATTTACTCCCTCCAATAATTCTTTGGACCCGGTTCCACCATGCTCGCAGTAATGCGGAAAGGCATAGTGAAAATAATGTTTGTAAAAAGACAACAATGATTATTTCTTTGTCCTGATGATTATGCCCATAATCAAATAAGGCATCGAAACGTCGTCGACCTTTAAAACCCCTTATGCAATATGATATTGAAATATTGTAAAAATGCAAAGTTGTGGTTATGAAAATTCGCGTCTGTAACACTGAATACAAGTACACAGACTTATTGTAGCTTTGCCCTTTTGGCCATTTCTTTCGTTGTTTTGTCTTGCATGTTGTGGGTCACGGCTGTGCCCACTTGTTATTTTAGTGTCTTTGCATTTTTGTTTTACTGACTAGAACGCTAAAATAAAACTTCTTGTCCGGCTGGACAAAAGACATTACACTTATTAGGTGTTTTGATTATTGTTTTGCAATTCATCCTGTTCACATGTAGGGACCAATGTTCTATATAATATCAGCAATTTTGAGGTGCTTATAATAGTGGGAAGGTAAGTCTAGTGGTCAATGCAGTTCTCGAAGAGTTTGACTCCCAAAGTAGCACAGAGGGTTAAAGTGCTTGCTGCAGTTTTGACTCATCAAGTAGCTGTAGTTGGAGGCAGCCCTGGCCGGGGATTTCAAATTGGCCGACACCACCCGGAAGCATGGAAAGGCAGCGTTCTAGTTGTACCCCAGAACGTCAGAGAGTCACCTGCAGCAACTGGTGCTTAAAACCAGGAAGGGCTGGAGGCATGGAGAAGAGACGAGGGAGCTGCATCTACGGGGGATTGTTCAGCTGTCGAGGGTACGACACTGGAGGGATACAACAAATCGGTTGGAGCGAAGTGACCCGAGGAGACAACTGGAGTCCGAGAACAACATTTCACGCACAAACACTGTGATGGCCGCTAGTGGTGAAGAGGGTGGGAAATAGACCAACACTTACCCTGTTCTATAGTTTCTCCGAGGCCTACAGCCCTACGGGTATTACTGAAGTCCTAGGGAAGAAGAATGATGCACTGATGGAAGGAAACTGGAGAAAGAAAAGGGAGGTAAATGCTGCGCTGTCACAGTGAACATCCGGGGGGAGGAAAACCCCATTCAGCAAATAGTCAACTAAATAAAGGCTTGACATCTATACCTTAGTCAGCATCTTTATCCTGGAATGACTGCAGTGGTGTCAGAAGTGGGATACTCTGCTTTCAGCATAATAGGTTGTGTTATGCTTCATAGACAATCATTACTCAGCTGGTGGAAGGACAGCACTATCTTCAGGTAGTACTGGAACAACAAGACCAGACAGTACTAAAGGGCCACAACACCTTTCAGACCACTATGAATGACCAGGCGGACCTGATAACTGATAATCAGCAGGTACAGGATACAGCCAACTTGCAAGGAAGTGGGTGCTATTTCTTTGGCACATGTTCATCCTAATGTACCTAGGGCAGTACTTTAGAAATGTCAGTAAGGAGGTGGCCCTGGTTACTTCTTTATGAACTTTGAGAGGGTGCCCACCACAGCCGCATGGTCACATGAGCAGTGGGGGCAGTATATAGTGCCTTTGCTTTCGGGTGAACTACAGGTGGTTTACTAAGCAGCAAATTCGGCGGAAGTAACCGCGTATGCAGATTTTAAGAAAGCTATATTAGAGCGCCTGGGTTGTGACCCTGGATATTATAGGAATTGATTTCGGAAGGAGAAATAAACAGCTGGGGACAATCCAAGATCCCTGACCTATAGGATCTGGGATTTGGGGATTAGGTGGCTCCAACCCTCTGCTACAACAGTGGATGACATAACCGAGAACATATACCTGGAGCAATATCTCAATGCCTTACCTTCCAACACTTACTCATGAGTTAAGCAGCGCCCTAATCTATCAGCAGTCTCAGCGGTTGAGAGAGCCTGCACATACCACCACTCTCCAGAATTTAGAGTCCATTTACCCGACCTTTGTTTCTACAAAAGGGTCCATTTGGGGAGGGGGAACTCCAGCGATGGATGCCTGATCCACCCTGAATACTAACAGGGGGCAGGTTAACCACAGAATCCAGTGTTTTCAATGTGCAGAATGGAGGCATGTAGCTAGTCTTTGTCCTCAACAAGCTGTCACCGAGGAACCCATGGGGGTGGGGTACACACAGGGTAAGGTTCTAGCTACAGGGGCCGTATCAAGGCGCTAAAAGAAAAAGATCTACCTTAATGGCAGGGCCCTTTTTGCTTATTGCATACAGGTTGCCACTGCACATTGGTTCGTCAGTACATATGCCAACTGGCCAAATGAGAGAGGGAGAATACACACAGGTTGCATGGGTAGATGAGGACAAGAAGACCTATCTGGTGGCAGAGATGTGGCTGGAGATAGAAGGGGATCCACAGGTTTGTAGAGGGGGGATTATTCCTTCCCTACCAGAGAACGTGATTCTCGGTACGGATTTACCCATGTTCGGAGAGTACCTCGTCAGATATAGATACACTTCCAGTGAACAAGGTAAAAACTAGAAAACAGAAAAGAAGGGTATTGGAACTGGCCCTTCTTGCAGGGTCATCCCCAAACTTTTTGCTTCTTCCTCCCTTATTTTTCCTGACCCGTGGCTGTTGGCAATAGGACTCTGCGCACTTTACCACTGCTGATGTGCATATGCTCTCTATGTAAATTGTTATTCTGATTGGATATACATGTTTGGCATATTTGTATCACCATGAAGTCCCTAGTAAAGTGCACTGGGTGTGCCAGGGCTGGTGATGACAAATGCTACTAGTGGGCCTGCAGCACTGATTGTGCCACCCACAGGAGTAGCTCTAAAATGGTGTCTCAGGCCTGCCACTGCAGCGGCTATGGGCAGTTTAGAACTGCCATGTCCTCCTGGTCAGTGTCCCCACTGACCAGGCCTAACCCTTCCCTTTACGTGCACATCAGTCACCCCTATGGAAGGCCCAAGGTACCCCCCTGGGCAGGGTGCAGTGTATGTGAAAGGTAGAGCATGTGCTAGTGCAGGTGACATGCTCTGGTAGTGAATTACAGCCATTTTCGTTTTTCACTATTGTAAGGCTATCTTGCTCCATAGGTTAACATGGGGGATGCTGGCTACAGTGGTTAACAGCATTTCTCCCCATAAGAACAAGATAGGACATAAGTATCTAGTATCCCTGAACTCAGAATTTAATAATACATCTTTTAGGAAAGGTGGTTTTTAAATCCTGTGTTTGAGAACAGCACTTTTAGAAAGTTGCTGTTCTCTTGTCTGACCCTTCTGTGTGCCTGGGCCTGTTTGTGTATTGACTGTCTGGTTTGTGAGTGACAGGGGCTGGGGAATTCCCCCAGAGGCTGGATGAGTCAGCACTAGGCTGAATGAATGCAATTGCAACCTGAGTGGTGGGAGGAGTTAGCACCTGGGCTGAATAGGGCTGTGCCTGCCTGCCACAATGCTGGCTCCACCTCCTGCTGGGCGGCTTGAGGTTCCGTGACGGTTCCGTGACGACTTGAACCCGTGTTTTCGAGTTTGTCGGAAATACATAAAATTAGTATCAGCGAACCGCAAATGATCCATTTAGTATATCCTAGTGTTTTCGCTACGCTACGAGCAAGAGCACTCCTTCCATTGACATATTTCTGATATACCCACGGCATCCATCTTAGATCGTGGCCGCCATTTTGTGTTTCCTTGCCCTCACATATGCAATAGCCTCTGATCACTTCATTCACTCCACTTTGATTAAGGACACGTAGCCGTAGCCGGAGATTCACCTCTTACATGACACGTGCACCTTAAACCAGATCACGCTGTAGCTGCATGATTCGACAAAGGCTGCCTCCTCTGCCCGAGGCCAGTCCTGCCAAACTGGTCTTCGTGTCCATTGTACCTGATCATGATTAGGCGGCCGAAGCCGGTAGCCTTGCCCATTTACAACCCACAAACATCTCTTATCCCACTTTTCTATCTCCTGCACCTGGCTCTACTCCTTTCCTTCTGGGCCTTTATTAGGGGGAGGTAACGAACTTTACGATGAGGCGGTCCGGCTCTTGAATACAATATTGACAAGGGATTGTGATGGACTGGTGGGAACCCCTCTTCGTGATGTTTGGTATCAGATATTATCGACAGTTCCTGTGTAACGCCAAATATTTATTGTTTAGAGACACAAAAGGTTTGGGAATGTACCGACATGTGAAATATTTGCCTAGAGCACAATTTTTAGTATATAAGGAGCAACCCACTTTGTACAAATCGAACAGGCTCCTGGGTACTGACCGTGTGTAGTATCTATGACTTCTGTGTCCCTGCAGTAATAAACCTTTGGTCTTTGACGCCACCATCGAGAAGCCCGTGTTTCTGTTCATTTGTGCACCAAGACAGGTGGAACTCCGGGGTCTTCGGGTGTTGTACCCTGACACCTCTGGACGGAACCAAAAAGTCCAGAACTCCAATTGGCGCCCAACGTGGGGCGACGTCATTCGGTACCGGTCCAAAAGCCTGAAGAGTTCGAGAAGCTTCGTGTGAAGATTCCTGAGGGAGGCGCCCCACTTCATCGATCCCGGCATATCGCAAAAGTGGCCCTGAAGTTCTCTTCCACGAGGGTTCCCGTTCAGGACGGCTGCAGTGGGCCGTTGCCTTGACCGTCGCCCTGTCTTGGACCCGAAGTGGTGCAGTCCTTAGTACAGCGAAACGTGACGGGTTTCTCCTTGGTGACGTCTTCAGTGACTCAGTTAAGTATTTAGTGATAGCTAGCTGGTTACTTTTGTGAGGATTGTTAAAAATCCTTGATCGGTTCTTGGTTTGGTTTGGTTTCGTAAGATTATCACTAGTTGTTCTGGTTACGATAATCTATTTGGTTCAGTTTTGGGTATCGATACATCAGTTCGTTTTGGTAGGCCTAAGTTCTTGGTTCGAGTGCACATATTTGTTCCGTGTTTTGTTTGTTTTGTGTTCCGGACTGAAAATGGTAAGTCGGAAAATGTTGTCTTGTTTTGGTTGCAACCGTGACTCACGATTGGAGGACTCTTGTCTGGTTCCTCCGATTGGGACTCCCCTATATGATTTATATTGCAAATATGGCGTGGGTCCTATAACTTATAATGAGATATGGGTCCGCTATTGTAAGAAGGATGGTGTCCTTAGTTGGCCACTGCATGGTAGTTTTGAACAAGAGATTCTCGACAATTTAGAAGAGAAATTGTTCAAAAAGAAAGCCCGGCCGGCAATGTTTGATTCCTTCCGTTATTGGCGGAAAGAATCCAAACAGAGAGAAATGAAAAGGTTGAAAAAAGAGCAAAAAGAACAAGAAGAGTTAACTCTAGAGCAAGCGACTAAGCAGTTGCAGGCTAACGAGTGTGAGAAAGCCATAGATGTAGCCATTAGAGAGCATAACTTAGCGATTGACAAGTGCTATCCTGCCTTGCCATCGAAAATGGCTAAGATACTGGAGGATTCCGAAAACGATCCTCTGCTATCTTATCTGTTACGGTCGCCTCCACCGTACGCACAAGGTGCTGCGGCCCAACTTATACCGAATGTTCAATTGCCGGTTGCTGGACAACCTGGTGTTCTTGTTCCTCAGAATCAAGTTCCTATACCTCCTGTGGTGAATGTAAATGTTCCTACAGCTCCTCCTCTTCCCGCACTGCCCGCTCCTATACCTACCACTGTACCTATTGGTCCTCAAACTATTTTTCTCGATACTCCTATTGTTTCGTCATCTATTCCTACCTCCACTGCATTCTCTGTGTCTGCGAGTGTACTAACTCCACTTTCTGTTCGTCGAAGAATCACTGATTCGGTTACTAATATGCTGTCGCCTATATATAAAACCTTGATTAAGACTCCTACTCCTGACTCTGTTCAGAGACGGAGTCAGCTTCCAAGTACTGAGGAACGGGGAGTTTTAGACTCCACGACTCTCAGATGGATTTCGAAGGGTAGAAGATATAGTACAAGAGATGTGCTAGACACATTTATGCAGTGGGGAGAACCAACGCAACGATACGTCTTTGATGAGATGTGCTCGTTGTTACGTGAAGAGATAGAAGAAGACGATGTCGAATCAGATTTGGAAGATTTAATTAGGGTTCAAAAAGAGTTTGCTGCTGGAATGATAGTGGGCGATAATATAAAGGAAGCGATGGAACTTATTTTGAGTTTTAGGAATGATCCATCTCTTCGTTCACCGAGAGATTTAGAGAAAGGTAAAATGAAGCTAAGTCGCCAATATCCTATGAGGGAGGTTCCTCCAATTTGGCGCGAAGCTGTGCAAGCTGACGCACCGAATGGTGTTGTAGCTGCTCCAGCACAGTTCCAACGAGTGTGGATACACATTCCATGGAAGCGAGCAGAAGTGTTAGCAGTGAAACAGGCCTTGCCAGATCCGCGTAAGAATCCAGCCGGATATTACAAGGAATTAACACAGACAGTTGAGGCTTGTATAATGAACTTAGCCGACATTGATATGTTGTTTGGTAATGTAGTTCCACAACCAGTGTGGGCTAAAATTCGTAGAGAGGATCATCAGGCTGCTTTAGGTGGTGATTGGGCAGCTATCACTGCAGCAGATAATCAACAAATAGGTGGTGCGAAACCTGAACCTTTGATCGCTAATCTGCCAGGTAGAATAATTGATCTAATGAAGACTCTGATGCCAGCATTGCGTGTTAATTGGGATAAATTATCCGCATGCAAGCAGAAGAAAGACGAAAGTGTCTCGGACTTCTTCACGAGGTTCGAAGAGACTTTTGTGGATCATAGTGGTCAGGATATGAGCACTGAAGGAGGACAGAGATTGTTTGTCGATAAATTTGTGCATAATTTGTTACCTGAATTATGCAATAAATTGAAAGACTCAGAAAGTGCGTGGGCTGTATCTACGACAGCGCAAATACTTGCGACTGCACAGTACTACGAAAATAGAGATAAAGAGGAAAAGGAAAAATCAGAGAAGAAAACGAAAGATTTAAAAACTAAAGTTCTTTTGCAGCAGGCGTATCCGCCTCGCGCGAATCAGACTAATACGCAGCAAAACTCATACCAAAGGACAGATTATAGTACATCAAGACCTCAATATCAATGGAATCAGTGCGCGTACTGCAAGAAAGAGGGTCACTATAAAAATGATTGTCAGATTTTAGCGCAAAATAATGCGGCAGCAGCTCAGAGAGGTCGTGGTGGTTTTGTGCAGAATTCTAGAGGACGAGGACGAGGTGCTATGCCTCCACAAACGAATGATCGTCCTTCCAATCACTTTGATCAGAGAAATGGACAATCTGTTCAGCAAAATAGATCTCAGCAATATCTTGTTGAAGATTATTGTGAAGTAGAAGAGGGTTTTCAACAAAATGGGTACTAGGACAGCCATGGACAGAGAGAGGGAGTAGTATCAGTTCCAGTGGATCAGAGTGGGCCTTATGTCGCAGTAGCAACATCAGGTGTAGTCGAACCGTTTCTGTTGGATACTGGTGCCGCAAAAAGTTCTATCATACATGCGAAACTCCCTGGCGCACCTTTGTCTGGCTCAACAAATGTTTCCGTAGGTTTTTCAGGCGCCCCTGTGTACAACCCGATATCTGGTCCTTTGTCTATTTCTGTTGGACCGTGCCAATTGAAAGCACCCTTGATTTTGACGACAGGTTGTAATGAAAATCTGCTTGGTTTAGATTTGTTAAAACGACTATATGCGACATTGTACTGTTCTCCGGAAGGAGTACAGCTTACATTGGGTAAAAATATCACCTCTCCGATGTACTTGTCAATGGACGCACTCCCGCCGGAGCTACGTTCACTCCCTGATTCTCTTTGGGCGACTGGTCCTAATGATGTAGGTCTCCTAGAAATTCCACCGTATGTAGTAACTTTGAAAGCAAATGTGAAATTTCCAAGAATTCCCCAGTATAAAATATCGAGTGAAGGTGAGCGTGCACTTTTATTGATTGTGCAAGACTTGATTAAGAAGGGTGTAGTTGAGGAAACTAGAGGAAATGTCTGTAACAGTCCTGTATTACCGATTCTGAAGCGAACTGACCCTACAAAGCCTCCAGTTTATAGGTTTGTCATAGACCTTAGAGAAGTTAATAAGATTGTAATTCCACAGTTTCCTGTAGTGCCAGACATTACTGCCTTGCTAACATTGATTCCCGCTACAGCCAATTGGTTCTCAGTCATCGACTTGAAGAATGCCTTTTTCAGCATTCCGATAGCCGAGGAAAGCAGAGATATTTTCGGCTTCTGTTTAGGAGGTCGAAGTTTCAGATTTAAACGCGCTCCACAAGGCTATTGTGAAAGTCCATCCATTTACAGTCAAGCTTTAAAAAGTCAGTTAGATTCTTTTGTCCTTCCTCCAGGCTCTGCCCTAGTACAGTACGTAGACGATCTTTTAGTGGCTGCCGATGACAAGGAAACTTGCAAAGCAGCTACAATTTCCCTATTGCATCATTTGTCTAATTTGAATCATAAGGTGTCTCCTTCCAAGATGCAATACTGCTGCCAAGAAGTGACCTACCTAGGTCATCTCTTGTCAAAGGAGGGAAGGAAGTTGACCCCAGAAAGAATAAAAGCAATTACGCAGATGAGTGTTCCACGCACACAGAGGGAAGTACGTGCCTTTCTAGGTATTACCTCTTACTGTAGGCAATGGATCCCAAATTTTTCTCTTTTAGCAAAACCATTGGTAGCTTTGACTGGGAAAAATGTTTCGAGTCCGGTGCCATGGTCTGATGAATGTCAAGAGAGTTTTACTGAATTACGAAAAGCATTGTGTTCAGCTCCTGTATTAGGTACACCTGATTATAGCAAGCCATTCACGCTCTACGTTCACGAAAGAGAAGGTTGCGCGTTGAGTGTCTTGACACAGAAGTTTGGTGATAAACAACGCCCTTGTGCGTATTTTTCATCAACATTAGATCCGGTAGCCAGAGCGTTACCTAGTTGTTTGAGGGCTACAGCGGCAGCTGCAGCTTCCATTCGACAATCTGCTGGTTTGGTGATGAACAATATGCTAGTGGTCATGGTTCCTCATGCAGTGGATACACTCATGAACCGAACGAAGACACAACACCTTACTAGCGCGAGATTATCTGGTTACGAGCTGACGTTATTAGCGAGTCATATTCAGATCAAAAGATGCAATGTATTGAATCCAGCAACATTGTTGCCGACTGATCAAGAGTCGAGTGATTCTGAGCCACATGACTGTTATTTCAAAACGGAGGAAGAGACAAAAGGACGTATCGATTTGAAAGATACTCCCCTGTCCGACCCAGATGGTACGCTGTATGTGGACGGGTCATGTTTTAAATTGGAGAATGGTGATGTGACTGCTGCCTACGCGGTAACGACTTTGAAGACGATTGTGGAGACTGCAAGAGTGAGTCAGAATTCTGCCCAAGCTGCAGAGTTAATAGCTCTTACGAGAGCGTGTGTTTTAGCTGAGGGAAAGAGAGTGAATGTGTTTACAGATAGTCAGTACGCATTTGGCGTGGCCCATAGTTTTGGCCGGTTGTGGAGAGAAAGGGGTTTCATTACGTCCCATGGGACTAAGATCCAACATGGTCAGCTAGTTAACGACTTGTTGGAATCTCTAACCTTGCCGACTGAAGTTGCGATTGTGAAGTGCAGTGCTCATAAAGCAATCACGGATGATGTTGGTCGTGGGAATGCCTTTGCTGATGAAACCGCTAAACAGACAGCTAGAGACATGATGAGTAGAATGTATGTTGCTACGTCTGCAAGATGGATTGCTGAGTCTGGGATGTGTGAGGACACTATGGAAAGTGTGAAAGAGATTCAGAAAGAAGCGACTGAGGAAGAGAAACGTGTATGGAGAGAAAGTACGGGCAAATTGGACTCGAATGGATGTTGGATCGATTTGACAGAACAGCAGCGTTGGATGTTGCCTGATGCGTATGTGCTTGCAATAGTGACGATGGCGCATGGAGTAGCGCATATAAGTTCTAAAGGGATATGTAAGATGTTGGCTCCGGTCTGGAAGAATGAGGGAATCAGTAAGTGTGCAGAGAAAGTGGTGAAAAATTGTATGGTGTGCTTGATGCATAATCCTGGCAAGGGAATTCCAACTCCAGCTGGTCATTTCGCTCCTCCTTCCTGTCCCTTTGAAGTGATTCAGTTAGACTTCATTCACATGGAACGCTGCAACAATTTAAAATACGTCCTGGTGGTAGTTTGTGCTTTTTCCAGGTGGATAGAAGCATACCCACTAAAGGACAACACTGCTTTATCAACTGCCAAAATTCTTCTCAAAGAATTTTTTCCTAGGTATGGAATGCCACGGATTGTATGGTCAGATAACGGAAGTGAGTTTATAGGGAAAGTTATGCAGAGTGTGTGTGCTGGTCTAGGATTGAAACAAAAATTTCATAGTGCGAACCATCCCCAGTCAGCTGGTCTAGTGGAGGGTTACAATGGCACCCTCAAGCTTAAAATAGCCAAAATACAAGCATCCACAGGTTTGGCTTGGCCAGACGCACTTCCTTTGGCCTTGTTATCAACGAGAGCAACAGTGCATTCTAGAATAGGGCTTTCTCCATATGAGATTGTATTTGGCCGCCCGGCAAATGTCTGGGGTGTGCCAAGGCCTAAACAATTTTGCTCCATTGAATATCCTATGTTGATAGACTACCTTTACGACTTGACTGCTAAATTAAGTCTTATTCATCAACAGGTCTTTGATGCTTTGCCAAAACCTCCGGAGAGTCCAGGGCATCAGCTGAAACCCGGCGACCACGTGGTGGTCAGAAACTTCGCGAGGACAAAGAATCTTCAGCCTCGCTACATCGGCCCCTTCCAGGTCCTGCTGGCAACGAGGACAGCCGTACGTGTCGCTGGCCGAAAACACTGGATTCACGCTTCTCACGTAAAGCGTGCTCCGTTGCCGCTGCCTTACGACGACTGGGTGAAGAAGGGAATTGGTGCCTCCGAATCTGAAATCACTCCGAAATTTATCCCTTTCAGCGATGCCGATTTGATTACTGACACTTTGAAACTTGACTCTCCTCCTGAAAAGACTCCTTTGAACACTGAACATTTGTCTCCAGCATCAGAAGAAACTTTGCTATCTGCGAACTTAAACTCTACAACAACTGCTAGTGATACACTATTTTCTGATCAGACAGTACCAGCGAAGCAGAAATACAACCTTAGAAGCCATAAAAAGGACAAATAAAGCAGGCAACTGCATATTGTGATTTTGATATATTGAACCTTTTGCCTTCAGCCAGGAAGTTTGCTATTGTTTATTGTTTTTAAAATTGCCTTGCCGTCTGGGTAGCCGTAGGGTCGTGGCTGTGTGCCTAGTTTGAATTTGCAGGGGTCTGACACAAGGTCGATCTTTCTGTTGGTTCTGGGAACTCCCAGGGCTGATAGAGGCATTTTCATCTACGTACACATCATCAGTGGTCGCGAGCGGATTGTAGAAGATGGAACTTCCTGCGCTGCAACGAGAAAATGTGATTTACGTTCGCAGAAACAGACTTAATAGAATTCTTCACAGCAAATGTTTCTTGATGCAATGTGCCGTTACATTTTTGATTGTTTTAGCAACATTGGTGGGTGGAATCGTCTTTAGCATAAGTTTGATTTTTGTGCCAGTTTCTACAGTACCTCCCCTTGATCCTGCTATTTCTACTGTTTCTTCTATACACTCTTTTCACTCGTTTCCGGAACATGAGCAAGCCAGACGCTCAGAATTCACCAACAACACTTTTGTACAGCTCTTGCACCAACACCAACTGGTAGTTAACACTACAGACTGCTGGGTGTGTGGCTTGATACCTCACACTATGGATAAAGGTATTCCCTATTTGGTTTTGCCTTACAGCTATAATGGATCATTTCAGGCCTTCCAAACCATCTTTGCTTATGCCCTTGAAACTTATCCTCCACGTCCACCACGTTCCACTAAATATAACTCTGCTAACAAAGCTTTAGTCCAGGGAATTATTGACATGGTCAAGGACGTCAATAATACTCCATCATACCCTAGAGACGAATTGCGAGTATATTTAAGTTGGAATACTTCAGAGTATCGCCTTAGTTTAGGAGAAAGCAAGCGTAAAAGCTCAACTCCAATCTGGGTCGTACCTCACCGAGGTCAGGTCTGTTTGCAAGGTAATGGGAGAAATCCGAGAGCTCAGCTAGGGAGGAGTGAGTGCGTAGAGACTTATGTGTTTCCGGCTAACTCTTCCCCTGCCTTTCTTACTGCTAGGGGTACCTATTTCATTTGTCGAGACAGAGCTTATACATGGTTGCCTGCCGACTTCTCAGGATCATGTTATATTGCTCGATTATTGCCTCCGACATACACTGCTTCACCTGATTACCACAGAACAAGAGTAGCGAGAGGTGTCTTCAGCAAGGAAGATACCGCTGGTCAGGAAGCCGGAGACTTCTTCAAAGGCTTCCTTCCGTTCTGGGGACCTATGGCCAATAGTAGAAACATACGTCAGCTAACACGGGTAGTTGAATCTACTATTACTGAAACTGCTGGTGCCCTTAGCAATCTGACAGCTGAGCTTCAGGCGGATAGGCTTATGACGTTGCAGAACCGTATGGTTCTAGACGTTATACTTGCAGATCGAGGTGGGGTATGCAGAATGATCCAATCGAGCTGCTGTGTCTTTATTCCTAATAATGCTCCAACAGTTTACGAGGCGATCTCTAAGTTGCACAAGATTTCGGACTCCATACATGTAGATGAGGGAAACTGGTCCTTTATGGAGTGGGTTTGGACTCTGATCTCAGCGTGGGGATGGAAGGTTCTAATGGTCATTGGTGTCATCTTAATATTACTATTCTCATGTTGTCTGATTATCCAGTGTGGTCCTGCTCTGTGTAGTCTTTGTGCTACAACCTGTTTTAGGAAACCACCTGCATTTGGAGAAAAGACACGAGAAAGGATGATGATACAACAACATGTCACTGACCTGATGAGCATAGAACTAGATTCAGACATAGATTGAGTAATTGCCTATGTAAGGGCAAAAGGAGGGTCTGAGGTTCCGTGACGGTTCCGTGACGACTTGAACCCGTGTTTTCGAGTTTGTCGGAAATACATAAAATTAGTATCAGCGAACCGCAAATGATCCATTTAGTATATCCTAGTGTTTTCGCTACGCTACGAGCAAGAGCACTCCTTCCATTGACATATTTCTGATATACCCACGGCATCCATCTTAGATCGTGGCCGCCATTTTGTGTTTCCTTGCCCTCACATATGCAATAGCCTCTGATCACTTCATTCACTCCACTTTGATTAAGGACACGTAGCCGTAGCCGGAGATTCACCTCTTACATGACACGTGCACCTTAAACCAGATCACGCTGTAGCTGCATGATTCGACAAAGGCTGCCTCCTCTGCCCGAGGCCAGTCCTGCCAAACTGGTCTTCGTGTCCATTGTACCTGATCATGATTAGGCGGCCGAAGCCGGTAGCCTTGCCCATTTACAACCCACAAACATCTCTTATCCCACTTTTCTATCTCCTGCACCTGGCTCTACTCCTTTCCTTCTGGGCCTTTATTAGGGGGAGGTAACGAACTTTACGATGAGGCGGTCCGGCTCTTGAATACAATATTGACAAGGGATTGTGATGGACTGGTGGGAACCCCTCTTCGTGATGTTTGGTATCAGATATTATCGACAGTTCCTGTGTAACGCCAAATATTTATTGTTTAGAGACACAAAAGGTTTGGGAATGTACCGACATGTGAAATATTTGCCTAGAGCACAATTTTTAGTATATAAGGAGCAACCCACTTTGTACAAATCGAACAGGCTCCTGGGTACTGACCGTGTGTAGTATCTATGACTTCTGTGTCCCTGCAGTAATAAACCTTTGGTCTTTGACGCCACCATCGAGAAGCCCGTGTTTCTGTTCATTTGTGCACCAAGACAGGTGGAACTCCGGGGTCTTCGGGTGTTGTACCCTGACACCTCTGGACGGAACCAAAAAGTCCAGAACTCCAGGCTGAGGACCCTGCCCCTCACTCTGAAAGGAAAGATACAGCCAGCAAAACAAAGTGCTCAGGATCCACCCAGAACTGGTTTAGACCGGGCTCAGGGCCCACATGCACAGAGAGAACAAAGACTTTAGGGGTATAAGTACAGGACCCCTGACAACAGAAAATTAGATCATCCTGGAATCAAGAAAGAACCTCTGCCAAGGAGAAAGCTAACTCTGAAGAAGGAAGACTGTCCTGCTGTTGCTCTGCTGGACTGACCTGCTGTTGCTTTGCTGCCAAGGAGAGGGGAAGGACTTTGCTGTGAGCTGTGTCCCCTGTCTTGAAGGAATCTCCAAGGGCCTGAGAAGAGCTGGCTCCCTGTTTTTGAAGTCCCAGGAACAAAAGGACTTCACCCCCAGTTTCCCTGAACTCTGCTGAGAGAGTTCTGTCCTTCCTAGAGTGCTTGATCCAGTTGTGGGGCCTCTGGAAGTTGAACCTGAGCTGGGAAGCTTGAAACTAAGCTTGAGAGACTTTTGAAACTGAAAAGTGTCGCATCGCTCGCTTGCGGAGCACATCCCCGACAGTGCGAGAAGTTTCCCACCGCTACGAAGGTCGAGATCGTCGCAGCGCCGGACGCCGCTGCCAGAGCCGTCGCATCCTTCGTTTGCGGGACGCACCAGACCGGTGCGGGAGAATCGAACATCGCTGCGAGTGTCGTCGCAGAGCCTGTCGTCGCTGGGTGAGATCACCGCACTGCTTGCTTGCGGACCGCATCACGTCGCTGCGAGCATCGTCGCAGAACCATCGCATCGAGGAGCTGCGAGAGAGAGGATCCCCGCTGGACCGCGCATCGTCGCCCCGGAGATCGTCGCAGCCCCTACGAGATCATCACATCGTGCCTTTGAGAGAACAGACTTCCTACGGAACCTACGCACCGGAATCCACACAAGTGGCCTTCCTCCCCATACAGACCGGATTCGTCGCAACACGCCCGCTGCTGCAGCGGGGCTGTCGCATCGCCTCCCCAGGGTCTCAGGAGCAACGCATCGCTTGTTTTCCATCGCACCAGCTTCTTGCTTGTGGAACTTTGTTGCATCTAAAAGGTACTGTGAGTAAACGTGACGCAACTGTGAACTTTGCACGCATCTGTGGATTATTTTAACGCACCTTAAAGAACTTTGAATACAACCTAAAGAACTCTTTTGAAACCATATTCTTGAACTGTGTATGTTGGATTTTTGCCGTTTTGGTCTTGTGTAGTTTAGAATAAATATCTTTATTTTCCTAAACTGTTGTGGAATCAGTTTGTGGTGTTTTCACTGTGTTACTGTGAGTGTTGGTACAAATACTTTACGCATTGCCTCTGGTTAGCCTAGACTGCTCAGGCCAAGCTACCTAGAGGGCGAGCAGGGGTTATCTAAGAGGGTTATCTCCTTGCCCTGACTAGAAGCAAGGGTCCCTATTTGGACAGTGGTACCTACCTCTGCCAACTAGAGACCCCCAGTTCTAACAAAGGGAATGGATGCAGTAGAGCAAAAATTCTCAATCCTCAACTACCCATATCCATTCCTCCTTAGAGGGAAACCGGACACGTCCCTGTAGCTTCCGGACAGCTCAGAAGAGTGACATCACCCTGAAGCATGCCTAGGAACAAGTGAAAGAGGAGGAACCAAACCAGATAGGACCATTCTTTAGTATAAAGAAAGCTCTTTTGTAATGGGTTAGGGGAGGGAGCGCCATATGGAAAAACTCCAAGTACACCTGGCTTTCTGTTAGCAGGTGTTTCATCTAGCCAACAATCAAACCGGGAGTGGGCAGGAACATACGTTAAAATAATTGCTAGAAACGTTTATTGGAATACTCTAAAAATGTACGTAAAATGTCAAAAAAAAGAAAAACATTTTATTGGCTTGGGGTGTACTGTGAGGTAGCAAATTATTGTGTGGCCTGTCCACGCTGTGAGCTGATAAATCCTCCAGGCTTAGTGTGCTCCCTTTTACATCCCCTCCCCGTTATTGAGGTGCCATTCCAGAAAGTTGTATTGGATCTTGTGGATCCACAGTCCCCCCCTCCAGTCAAGGGCACCAATGCATCCTGGTGGACTATGTGCCGCGCTATCCCAAGCTATCCTGTTGTTGAGCATGACCACTAATATAGTGGCCCAGGCCATGATCTCCTTCTCCTAGGTGGGATTTCCTCATAAGTCACTCACAGATCATGGCACACCTTTCATGTACAGGTTGATGGCCCATGTATGCAGACTTCTAGGCATATGGCAAACCCGTACATCTGTGGATCATCCACAGACAGGGGGATTGGTCAAGAGGTATAATAGTACCATCAAGACCATGTTGCGGAAGGTCATAAACGACAAAGGGAGTGACTGGGACAGGTAGCCACCTGTTGGTCCTCTATGCCATTACGTCACACAAACAAAAGTCTACTGGGTTATCACATTTTGAGCTATTGTTTGGGAAGAAGCCCAGTACCTCTTTGGCCATGGCTGCGGAACATTGGATTGAGGAGGAGAATGATGGCAAACCTCTGCTGCAGTATACAGCGTCACTCAAAGGCAACCTATTCAGCTTGTGGGAGGAGGTACACAGAAACCTAGAGACAGTGCAGAACAGGTAGAAACAAACTTATGACAAAAAGATGATGATACGAGACTACTCAATTGAGGAAAAGGTATAAATCCTACTACCCACAAAGGATAAGAAGCTCCTCACCACCAGGCATATGTTGTCAAAGAAAGAGTGACTATCACTTATACAGTGGATAACCCTCACAGTAGGATGGAGGGACAGATCTACCACACAAAAACTTTTTTAAAGAAATGGGAAGAAGCCACTTGTAGTAGCAGGGACCCCTAAATACCAATTGGCTACATCTTCACAAATACACCCAAAGTCTTTTCTCTTCAACAGTTACTAGAGAAAAGACCAGAAGACATTAGCACTGGGGAATTCCTAAATATCAAACAGAGACACCAGCTTAAGCTACCAGTGGGAAGATAACCTTCCTTGCTCTCAAGGAATCTAGGATGCACAACTTTAGTGTCCCATAATGTTATCACTGATGGGTCCTGGGTGGTTAAGTTAAAGCCCTACCGCATTCCAGAAGCAGGGAAGCAGGGGTGGAATAGGAGGCGGAAGTTATGGTAAAAGCTGACAAAACCAAGCCATCCAAGAGTGCTTGGTGTTCGTATGTGAAGTTGGTACCAGAAGGTGATGGAAGCGTGCGCTTCCGTAACACTTTTGGACAGCTGAAATTCATGTCCTGATTAGAAACGTATCCCATGCCACGAGTGGATGAGTTGATAGAAAGGCTAGGCGGCGTGAGGATCCTGTCCACAATCAACCTAATGAAACAGTATTGACAGATACCCTTAACACCCGAAGCCAGGCAGTAGACAGCGTCTGCTACCCCCCCTACCGACATCCGAGCCCTGATGGACAACGAAGAAACAGCGGCCCTCATCCTCCTAGACCTCTCCGCGGCTTTCGACACGGTCTGCCACCGCACCCTAGTGCAGCGCCTCAGCAACGTCGGAATCCAGGAGAAGGCACTGGAATGGATCGTCTCCTTCCTCGACGGAAGAACACAGAGAGTCCGCCTACCACCGTACAAGTCAGAGGCCACCGAAGTCATCTGCGGCGTCCCTCAAGGATCCTCGCTGAGCCCTACTCTCTTCAACGTCTACATGAGCCCCCTCGCGGCCATCGCACGCCAACACAACCTCAACATAATCTCTTACGCCGACGACACCCAGCTGATCCTCTCCCTGACCAACGACCCCGCCGCCGCCAGAGCCAACCTGCACGAAGGGATGAAAGAGGTAGCCGAGTGGATGACGACGAGCCGCCTGAAACTGAAATCAGATAAGACGGAGGTTCTCATCCTGGGCTCCTCGCCCTCCGCCTGGGACGACTCCTGGTGGCCCCCCGCCCTGGGCACCGCACCCAAACCGACGAACCACGCACGCAACCTGGGCTTCATCCTGGACTCCTCCCTCTCCATGACCAGGCAAGTCAACGCCGTCTCCTCGTCGTGCTTCAACATTCTGCGCATGCTTCGGAAGATATTCTGGTGGATCCCTACGGAGACCAGGAAGACCGTCACCCAGGCCCTCGTCACCAGCCGACTGGACTACGGCAACGCACTCTACGCCGGAACCACCGCCAAGATCCAGAAAAGACTCCAACGCATCCAGAACGCCTCAGCCAGACTCATCCTCGACATCCCACGACACAGCCACATCTCGACACCTAAGAGACCTGCACTGGCTCCCGGTCAACAAGAGAATCACCTTCCGTCTCCTTACCCACGCACACAAAGCTCTCCACGATCAAGGCCTGAGCTACCTCAACCACCGCATCAACTTCTACGCTCCCAAACGCCACCTCCGATCTGCCAGCCACGCCCTCGCCGCCGTCCCACGCATCCGTAGAGCCACTACAGGAGGAAGGTCCTTCTCCTACCTGGCCGCCAAGACCTGGAACTCCCTCCCGGCCGACCTGCGCCTGACCCAAGACCACCTCTCCTTCAGGAAGAAGCTCAAGACCTGGCCTTGAGACCCTACGGGTAGGTAGTGCGCTCTATAAATGTCTTT
The DNA here is from genome assembly GCF_964263255.1 of Lissotriton vulgaris. Lineage (NCBI taxonomy): Eukaryota > Metazoa > Chordata > Amphibia > Caudata > Salamandridae > Lissotriton > Lissotriton vulgaris. Next base: position 1,532,244,259 of record NC_141685.1, read on the forward strand.
GATTGATTGATTGATTGATCTATATCACTTTGAGGTACCGCCTTTCAGCCTGCATGGGGCACCTGCAACATTCCAAAGACTTATGGACATTCTGCTACGGGCTCATCAGGAGTTTGCCACAGCATCCTTGGTGGAGATCATGGTGCATAGTATTGACTGCGCGACACATCTCCAACATCTAGGACAGGTCTTGGATACAGTACATCAAGCAAGGCTCACATTGAATCCAAAGAAAACCACATTTGTCACCGAACATATTGAAAACTTGGGTTATACCATCCGTTGAAGGGTCATCTAACCCCAGATCAGTAAAGTTGAGGCCATACAAAAGATCCTAAAACCCACAATGAAGAGGGAAATAAGTTAATTCCGGGGACTTGTAGGAAATTATCACAAGTTCATCCCATTGTTTTCTGTCATTTCAAGCCCTCACACTGACCTACCGGTCAACAAGTATCCTACGAAATGCGTGCCTGGGATGGAGGTACAGGAACACAGCTTTTAATCACTGAAATTTGTGTTATGTACAGCTCCTCTCCTGATTTGCCCCAATTTTCAAAGGACCTTTGTATTGCAAACTGCTGCCTCGGGCCTTGGACTGGGTACTGTCCTCTCCCAACCTGATCATCAAGGGGACCTGCGTCCCATTTTGTATTTAAGTCACAAACTATTCCCAAGAAAACTGCTCTATTCCACCATGGTAAAGGAGTGCCTTGCTACCATGTGGCCTATGGAACCCCTACAATATTATCTTCTAGGACAAACTTTTATCTTATTGATTAAACATGAACTGCTCACTGGGCTAGCTCGCAAGAAAGACATGTACCCAAAGATACTGAGGAGGTTCCTGGCTCTGTTTCAGGCTTTACATGTGCCCGGGAAGTTGCAGGGTAGCGTGGACTTCCTGTCCCACTTTCCAGTCATTGAATGGCACCTGTCTCCACTCCTGGAAGGCAGTCAGGGTAGTAAGGAGGAAGCCCTGGTCACGGATTCCAAAATAGCCAACACCTCTAAACCGAAAGCATGAAAGGGGAGCCTTCTAGTTATTCCCAAGAACCTCAGAGCGTCACCTGCAATGAATGGCGCCCATAACCAGGAAGTGCTGGAAGCATGAAGAAGCGATTAGGTAGATGCGTCTATGTGGGATTGCCCAGCTATCAAGGGAACGACACCAGAGGGACACCACAGACTGGGAGGAGGCAACCAGAGCCAAAAGGGCACCAACCCTGTCCACCGCGACCTGAGGTGAGAATGCCAAGCATAATGCTGGAGGAAAGGAAACTGGTGCAACTGCTGGATGCAGGGACGCCAAGCTGACTGCCGGAGGCAAGGAAGCCGGACCAACTGCGCAGGAGGAGGACACCTAACAGGAAGAATGCGCACTGCTAGAGTCGGTTGAACTCCGTGGCCAGAGAGGGCAGGATGAGACTATGGTTCCTGACGCCCATCCACCGGAGGGATGCGGACCCAGGCAAATACAGCTGTTGCGCTTGGTATCACTACAGATGTGGTGGGTGGGGGTACGGCTACCTGTTTGATGAAAACCTAGTGTGGAAGGGTCACAGGGCACAAGAGCACCATTCCACGCAAGGTGACGGGCACTAGTGGTGTAGCAGGGAGTGTAAAAAACAAGTTACTTACCAGTAAACTGTGGTTCTCCAGTATTGATATCTTTAACAGATTCACATGCTTAAATCTTCCACGTCGTCATGATGGGAGCCCCACAGTATTTAAAACAAGCAGTCCATTGTAAATATAGTAAAATACATAGGGAAAGCAATTGACATTTTTAACCAATTCACATTGTTTTAATAGACCAAAACTCCAGCCAATCAGAGGCAAGACCCTGAAATACTCTTCCCCTGCAGAGCCACTATACCTCATATTTCGAGCATGAGTGTAACATGCATATCCATGAGGTATCGAAGAGATGAGCCTATACAGGGAGGTAGGCGGGTCACATGTAAATCTATGAAATATATCAATACTAGAGAACCACAGTGTACAGGTAAGTAACATGTTTTTCTTGAGTATTGAATCATTCATAGATTCACATGCTTGAATCAGAGTAGCTTGAAGTAAGCAAAGAACGCATGGAGAAGGTTTTTTTGGGGGGGGGTTTAAAACATTTTATTGAATAACCAAAAAGTACACTGCCTCATGCCTACAACCCGGAGGCTGGCGTCTATCTGATGAGGATCCTTCTACACAACTGATTTTGCCAACAACCTCAGGGGCAGGCAGCGCAACGAACCCCACCAGAAGATGTCAAGACATGTCAATGTACTTTGTCAAAGTTCTATTATGGTCATAAATAAGAACAAAGAATACCCCCCTCCGCCCCCCTCCCCCCCCAGTACCTCCCCCCTTGTCGTTCCAGAGTCTGGACATGTTTTTTGCCAATTTGCAGATGCATTCCCAAGGAGATGTGCAAGACCAATCACTAACAGGACAGTGTTACTACGGCGCGGCCGTCCCACCATACACACACAAAAGCATGGGGCCACTACCAGATCCCCCCTTCCCTCAATACATACCAAATCAGCAATATACTATGTTCCAGGGACTATTTGGACTGAAAGTCCACGCCTCCCAGTTTCAACCATTCGGCAAATGGGGCCCATATATCCGTAGGTCTAGAACCGCTGGGCATCTGTTCCCAAAATAACTCTAGCTGGTCTTTACAATATGTGACTGTCCCAATCCATTCGACCACCGCAGGTGGTCTCTGTTTCCTCCAGTGTATTGCCACCTGTCGTTTAGCCATCAGCAGCAGCATAGCAGTAAGCCTGCGGTGCAACACCGGAACATCTCGCACATATCCCAGGAAAGCTAGCATGACCGACCTTTCCAAGGGGCCTCCTATTATGTGACCAATATGTTTAAATATATCCAACCAGTATTGTGCCACCGGGGGACAAGACCAGGCCATGTGTATGAATGTAGCATCCTGCGCACTGCACCGCCATCATCTGGTATCCGCCTGAACTCCCATGTGGTGCATTTGTGACGGAGTGCGATATAAGAGGTGTAAGTAATTGAAATGTATTATCCACAGTAGGTAATTGGGTGATAGGTATTCTAGCTGGGTGCAGCAGTACTGCCACTGCCCCTCAGTTATGGCTAGATCTGCTTCCTCCTCCAATGCCTCCCGGGACCTGGTACTAGTGAGTGGGTTTTCCCTCGGTTTTGTGCTATAAACGCGTGTTATGAGCTTTCGGGGCGAATGGTTAGATAGTACGTTTTCTAGCGCGGGCAACATAGGGGTTCGCTTGGAAAGTCCGTATACGTGGCTCTGCAAGCCGCTCGCAGCTGGTATTAAAGTAGCATATCAGAGGCAATTGGCCTGTGAGGCACACATGTCTTGTAACGTTAAGAATTCTCCTGCCGCGATATGGCCCCGTCTAAAAGAGGTTGGAGCAGTGGGTTTCCACTCAAAGGCATGGATGGAGCATAGAGCACCTCCAGGTCCGCCCTCTTCGCAATATTTCTCCAGGCCCATTGTACACTTTCAACAGTATCTATGTCTTGCCGTGGGCGTTTATATGGCTGGAAAACAGCCGTGTTTAGGGGAAGAAGCAAAACCCTATCTATTTCTATCGCCACATGTGGCTGAAACGGAGTCGGGTGTTTCCAAAAATGTAAAAACTGAGCTTGCGCGCTGTATGCATAAAGTTCAAAATCTGGGGCACCCAGACCTCCCTGCGAAAAAGGTAAAGTCAGTACCTGCCACGAAACTCGGGGTTGTTTGCCAGCCCATACCAGGTCCAAAACGTTGATTCGTAAGCGCTTGAAAAAATGCGAATTGAGCGGCATCTGTATGTTTACAAACAAATACAGTAATTTAGAGAGGAGTATCATCTTTGCGATAGCTATGCGCCCAGTCAGGGACAAGGGGAGAGACTTCCACCTCGCTATCTTACCCTCTATCCATTCCATGACCCTGCCATAGTTTGTCGTTCACAAGTCTTGCATCGTTCTGCTAATGTGGATACCTAGATAGCACACTTCACTTTCCGCCCATTTGATCGGAAACTCCGAAACCAAAGGTGTGGTCTCGTCAGTCAGTGGTATCATAGTCGACTTAGCCCAGTTTATCTGCACTCCAGTTAGTCCTCCATACCTTATGAATTCCCGCATTAATATATCAAAGTTTTCACGGGGTTAGTCAAATAAATAGTAATATCATCCGCGTACAGTGAGACGAGGATTCCCCGCGTGGTGAATCCTATACTCTTGCTCTCATGCTGTTGCCGGAGCTTCGCCGCGAGTGGCTCCGTGGCAATAGCGAATAGCAGGGGAGATGATGGGCATCCCTGCCTAGTGCCTCTGGTGATGGGAAAAGGCTTAGAAATCTGACCATTTACCCGGACTCTGGCCGTTGGGCCAGTGTAGAGGACCCGAATCTGTCTAATGAATAGTGGGCTGAGGCCCAGGCGAAAGAGTAGTGTAAATAGGAAGTGCCACTCTAAAGAGTCGAATGATTTTGTGGCATCTAGTGGGGCCGCCGAGGCTTGCACGTGCGGTGCCAGGTAATGGAGTACTCCAAAGATGGTGCACAGATTATGCGCCGTGGAGTGGCCCGGTATGAAACCCGACTGGTCTGTCAGCGCAATTTGCGGTAGCATAGGCTGTAGCCTGTCTGCTATCAATTTAGCATAAATCTTCGCATCTAGATTAATGAGGGAAAGGGGCGGTAAGAGTCCGTTTTGGTGGGGTCTTTATCTGGCTTCAAGATTGTGATAATGGTTGCTTCACGCAGTGTGGGTGGCATTTACCCAGTCTCCATGGCCTCTAGGTACATCTGCAGCAACCAGGGCGTAATATGTCGACATATTCCTTATAGAAGGCTGCCATCAGACCATCCGCCCCTGGGGCCTTGTCTTCCGGCATGGCGCCAATCACTCGTCTCACATCTTCCACTGTGATGGGAAGCTCTATGTATTGACGAGCTCCATCATTAAACCATGCCAGCCATATCTCATCCAAATAATCAGTTAAATCTGTCTGCGACGGAGCCACCCAGGAGGTATACAGCTCGGAATAATATTGCACACATTTCTCCAATATATCAGGAGGGGTATGAAGTACTGTTCCCTCCGCTGTGTGGAGTTCAGTTATGTAGGAGGCTCCCCTAGGCGTACTAAGCAGGCTCGCCAGTGTCTTGCCAGGCCTATCGCTTTCACCATAGCGCCTTGCTTGTGCATATTTATACAGATATGCTGTCTCTCTCTCGGCCTCACTCTGAAACTCAGTGAGTTTAGTCCGTATACTAGCAGCTGTGCCGTGTGAGGGACTGTTCATCTGCTGTCTCTCAAGCTCACCAATATCTTCCCTCGTTACAGCCTTGAAGGCTTCCCATAGCACCCCAGGAGAGTCTACTGAGCCCTTGTTTAGCGTGAAATAGTCTTCGATTCGGAATTCGAAGTTCTTCCCGAAAGACCTGATCTCGCAAAGCACCCGATGGGAATCACCATGAGAAAGGTTGAGTGTATGCTGGGGGGAGGCAAATCCTTATCTGCGCAGGGGCATGATCCGACAGGGTGCGGGAAAGGTGTACAGCGTCCTCCAGCCAAGCATGGAGATCGCCAGTGAGCAACCAATAGTCGAGTCGCGACCAGGCATTTCTGTGATGTGAGATACATGCCCCTTCTTTACTATTTGGGTGTGTGGCTCTCCACGAGTCAATCAAATGGAGATCAGCCATGATCTCACGGAGGAGGTCTGCAGCCTTCGGATGGTGCGCACGGGAAACCCCTTGCCTATCGAGATCGGTAGATAGAGTTACATTGAAGTCCCCGCCCCACATTATCGCGATGTGTCCTAGCCTTTTAAGCTCATGCTATATGCGTTGAAAGAATTCCGGACTGTCCGTATTAGGGCCATACGTATTTACTAGTGCTACAGCCGTGTTGCAGAGTGCTCCCACCAATATTATGTATCTACCTTCCCTATCTGTAATCGTGTTGTGTGTGCGCCAGTGGAGACCCTTCTTTAGTAATATTGCGACCCCTCTGGAGTAACTGTAGCAACTACCAACTCCCACCGTCTATTCCTTAGTGTGGTCGCTGCCGAGCCAATTAGGTGTGTTTCCTGCAAGAAGCATATATCCACCCGTGTCTTGTTAGATATGAATGTATAAGTCTGGTCTTCCTGCAGTCATTAAGTCCCCGCACATTCCATGTAAGACATTTCAGTGTGGTGGTGGTATTTGTATTAGTAATCACAGCCATTGGTGTGACAATTGCAAGGCAAATTCTGTTGGGACATTGCTACACTCCTCGACATTTCAACATCCATTAACATGCATCCACGCTATGGCGTGACTAGACGGTGAATCCATATCTCATGACCACAATTCACAGTGTCTAAGTGCATCTTTTGATATGTTAAGTTACCTCCGGACGACAATACCTGCAACCAGAAAAGTCTCCCTCTCCCCCCCCCACACCAACCCCCCAATCAGGTTGTGAATTCCCAGCCACCCCCCTCCCCTACTCGCCCCCAAACCAAAATAGAGAACCAAACATAGGGAATCATCCCAGTGGGTATGTTGGGTTACCGGCATCAACCCCTGCGCTTTTGGCGGGGTGGCCAAGGTGCAACTGGCACTGTAGTGCTCACTCCCCTTGCCCACAATCATCTACATTGAACATTCTTACTCGGCAGTCCCCGGCTCATATTGTATGTCGTGTCTCTCACATCAATCCTGGGCGGTCATCTTATCTCGACCTTACCAGCTTCCGTCCTCCATCGACCGCGGCTGGCCATCAGCTCCACCTCTGTCACAAAAATGGCAACCAAATCTAGTCATTGTCACTGAGTCTGTCTTGCACATCGCCATCAGCCTGTGTCTTTTGCAGTTTGTGATCTTTGGCCAACTGTTTCACAAATGTAAATGCAGCCTTGGCGTCGGTGAAGAAAGTGGGTTTCCCAGGTCCTTGCACTCTCAACTTAGCCGGATAGATTAGAGCGTATTTAGTACCGATTTGTTGGAAAATCTTTTTGGCGGGATTAAATTCTCTCCTCGCCGCCTGGACCTGTATAGTAAAGTCAGGGTACAGCGCAATCTCATTTCCTTTGTATTGAATAGAGCCTTTCTCGCGAGCAAGACGAAGTATCGTATCTTGGTCTCTATAGTTTAATACTCTCGCCAGGATCGGCCTCGTGTTCTATGCGCTCGCTCAATTAGGAACAATGGTGATAGGCCAGGGCCGAAGAGGTCCTTCATCATACCTTCCACAAAAAGCTCCATGTTGGAAATGTCTGTAGATTCCGCAACGCCTGTAATGCGTATGTTATTTCTGCACGAACGCGCTTCCAAATCCTCATTCTTTTGGTGTATGAGCTTCAACACCTTGTCCATAACCCCGAGCTTCTTTTCTAAGCATGAGCGGAAAATCCGTTCCGCTCGCGGATTTCACAGATTTTCGGTAAATTCGCAATCCGCGAGATTCGCGAATTTCCCGCAAAATCCGCGAACGAAAATCTGCGAACGGAACGGATTGGGTCAAAAGTTCAAGCTGACTTTTGTAACTCTTTTAGAATGGCGCCGGCAAGCTGCCAGAGCCATTCTAAAATAGTTACAAAAGTCAGCTTCAACAGGAAGCTCTAATAGATAAAGTAAAGCAGGTGCTGCTCAAATTCAGTTACACAATCATTAATCACCCCAAACTTGGAGTGATTAATGATTGTGTAACTTAATTTGACCTTCAACTGGAGCACCTGCTTTACTTTATCTATTAGTGCTTCCTGTTGAGGCTATTTCTAGCTATTTTAGAATGGCACTGGCAGCTTGCCGGCGCCATTCTAAGTGGGGCTGAGGGCAGAAGGGCACAAAAGTGGGAAAGAGGGTAGAAGGGGACAAAAAATGTGTGGGGCAGAGGGCAGAAGGGCACAGAAACAAGTGGTACAGAGGGCAGATGGGCAAAAAAAACGAGAGGGTGGCAGTGATTAAGCAGGCAAAACCTTCCCCCCCGCGAAATTGCAAAGCGCCTCGCGAAAACCCGCGAACACGCAAAGCGCCTCGCAAACACCCGCGAACACGCATAAATAAAAAAATCCGCAAATTCGCACGAATTCTGCGGATTGCCAATTTGCAAATCCGCAAATTTGCGAATTGCCAATTTGCAAAATTCGCCCATGCTTATTCTTTTCCACTTCCGTCTGCCCCTCCTCAGTCTCCGTCACTCTTGTCTCAAGGACACTCACTCCGCCCCTCCTGTTTATCCATTCGCTGGGTTATTTTATCCATCCTTTCAGCAAATGCGTCCATTTTGGAGTCTATCCCTTTCAACCCGGTTTTCAGCTCCTAGATCATTGCCTTGACATCGTCTGTGGGCAATTGGCTCACTGCGGCCCCTCAGTCTGGTGGCGATCCCCGTCTTCAGCCTCAGTGGACTTGGTCCCTTTTTTCCCCTCAAAGTTTATGCGGGGTTGGCGTGTATCCGGCTTCCCCATGGCACCTCTGATCCAGGCGCCACGATATCAACTCGTCCGGTCGGTTGTGTCCACTAACCACCCCCGGCAGGGAGCGCGGCAAATCGCAACCTCGGCCAACGACGGGGTAATAGGCAGTGTTGGCAAAAACGGGCGCACCCCTATTCCACTTAGCTACTCATGCTCCCAACAGTCGATGTAGAACCGTGGGGTTAACAAACAGTATATTTTCCTGCCGCCCAATTGTGCAATTCATGTCAGGGAGAGTGTCAGCAGACTCCCAGGACCCAGCCATCCAACCGACGCAATGCACATGTCTAGCTGGCCCACACCACGGGCCAGAGTTCGTGGTCTCTCTGCGGCCGCTGCCTCCTGCAGCTGCGTAATATGTCTCTCAATGCAGGGGGACCCCTCTCAGCCGATCAGCAGGTTCAGTCATCCACAATCTCCCTACATGGGCCGCTTCGCTGCTCTAGCAACACTCTTTCTTCCTCCCGCAGGACCTCTGTATGCGCAGTCTATGGCTTGGGTCTCCGCGATCAGGCCGCACTCCCCCTACAAAATGGCGGCTCAGTCGGTCTTTCTCTCTGACTCGCGAGTAGGCTCGAATACTGCTGTGTCTGGCCCCAATGTGCAGCTTCTCCTCTAGCTGCCAGGTCTCCAGCCTACCTCAAGGTTGTGTTCGCGACCGCCCTTAGGTGCCACATCTCCAGCGAGCAGTCCCGTTCGGGGCAGCCGCGCCACTTCTCCTCCGCAGCGGCCCGGGTCCAACGGTCGCGATTTTGGCTGCCCTGGGGGGCACGCAGGGCACTCTCGCCGCACCAGCGATGTTCAGGTAGGCGCAGCGGGGTTCAGTCGCTCCCTTCCCGGCGCCGTGCACAGCCGCAGTCTGTCGATGGGGCCACCCGTCGGGCCTCCCGACACTCTAGGCCCCGGTTTCAACGCTGTTTCTCGGCCGCAGTTTCGGTCTCAGGGCCAGCCGCCGGTACAGTGTCTTCGCGGCTGGGGGGAACCTCCAAACTTCATAACCAGGTGCCAGAGGCTGCTAGCACTCAAGTCCCGGGCTGGAAAGCAGCACATCGACCAAAGAATCGGATAGATACCGGATTTATCGGGCTTGGCCGGCGGAGCCGCTTTAGAAGACGGCCATCTCGCTGCTCGGCTAAGCCACGCCCCCCGCATGAAGAAGGGTTAGGTGAAAACCACTCTTTAAAAAATAAAATACCTTGTAAATGAACGACAAAGTAAGTACAAATAGTGGAGATATGGCCACCTTTCTTTCTGAATGTGCAGCAACCTTCTTTGATAGCGGTCTTTCCGCCTTGTGCCAGTTCCTTCTAACAGAAGCAGTGACTGGTGCCATGCACTTTGTGAAAATTCTGGGAGCCGACCGTAGGCCAAAGCGAAGGACCTTAACCCTGCCACCTCAAACCTCAAGAACGGTTGATGTTTTATGGGAATGAGAAAATATGCATCTAAGAGTTTGAGAGATGTAATGAAATCCCCTTTGTTGAACAACAACAGAATTTCTTGAAGAGACAGCATTCTTAAAGGTTGCTTCTTTATGTATTTGTTCAGCTGGATGGGGTTTATGACCTGTCTGCATTTCCTGGACCTTTTCTTTATGAGGAAGAAGTTAGAAAAGAAACGTTTTCTGTGCAGCCAGAAAGGAACTTCATCTTTAGCTCCCTTTGAGAGAAGCAGAGATATCTCCTGTTTCAGGAGAGAGAGGTGTTGATGCTTCCTCTTGGGAGGTGGATGATGTGGGGATTACAGGGGGTGACCCTGACGTATAACGTCTAACACCCATCTGCCTGTTTTGATGGTCTCTCATTGGCTGTAACAAATGGAGAGATTGTGGTTCGAGGGTTGATGGTAGTACGAGGTGACTAGTGCCTGAGAAATGTCACTGTCTCCTTGCGGAGTTTTGGACCTTTCCCCCGTCCGGGGGTCGCCTTCGCGTTGGCTGCCTTGAGTATGCAGATGAGGAAGGCCTGCACTGTTGCTGCCCAATGTACTGGGGTCAATATCCTTGCTGTGCAAACAGCTGATACCTATATTATTGATAAGAAGGTCTTTGTACATATAGCCCTCTTCCTCCACGAAAAGGCTGAAAATGCCTGTTGCAGCATTCCTAAAGAGCATGCTGTCTCAGTAACAGCCTTGATGACCTTAAGAGCATCATCTACATGTTTGCCAAACAGATTTCCCCTATTGAAGGGCGTATCTAAAATTTTTGCTTGAACCTCAGGGTGGAGAGAAGGTGGCCTTCAACCAGTCCTGTTGGCGCAGAAGAACAGCACCCACCATCTGCCTGAAAGCGATGCCCATAGCAGTGTCTATGATCTCAGAGGATGCTTTGGCACCTCCTTCCAAGATTTCTCATCTATCCTTTTTTTCTTACCCTCTTGGAGATGATCAAGTAGAAGAGTAAGGGCAGACCACATTTGGCAGTCATAGCGACCCAAGATGGCTAATGCATTTGAGGCCTTGATGAGATAGCTGCCATATCTGCAAAACACTTGCCAATATTGCAAAGCCTACTTCTCTTCTTCTCTGTAGGCGCCGAAAAGGGGGCAAATTAATTCCTGGAGCGCCTTTGCGTAGCTTGCATTACCACAGAGCCTGGGCGTGTATGCCCTATCAAGCAGGCTGGGGAAGAGCCTGGTGCCTTGTACTTCTTGTCTATGCATGAAACCATAGCAGTGACCGAAGCTGGGTTTTTCATCAACTTTAGGACTTCCTCCAAATGTAGTTGACAATGTGAGAAGTTGGCTCGATATGCAACGTTCGCTATTCTGGCGACCGCTATGTATCATTCCAACGACCCTTATGGTGTTTGGTTGTAAGTCAACCTATAGACCAGCTATCCTAGTAGCGTGGATACGAGCAGTCTAAGGCTAAAGACTCGAGAGGGCGCGTTAAGCCAGCTGTTTACCACACGTGTACCCCTTGAACACCCAGTGAAAGGACACCACACAAGTGTTATGAAAATAAACAGTATATTTATTAAGAATCACAACAGCCCTGTACTCTTTATGAGGACAGGGTACTAAGCACAAACCAAATCTCTTTAGCAAATACTTCAAGTGCACAATTAAAACAAGTGTCCGAGGACACGGAAAGGTTAAGGTCTCGGGCGGACCCGATAAGGCAAGTCGGAAGCGAGGGACTCGGGACCCTAGAGTAAGGAGGCTATGCAGGCACCGAAATGCCGAGTTACCTAGCCACGAGGGCTGCGGCTGCACAAGTCTTACAGGCGTCGGGGTCTTCGCTGACGAGCCAGGAGCCGGAAGAAAGGAGTTGCTGGCCGGCGACCAGTGCTGAATAGTTCGTAGAGATCCAAGCCTAGATCGGAGATTGATGAAAACCTGAAAGCAGAGGGGACCAAGTTCGTACTACTAGCCAGTAGTCAGAGGGTACCAGGAGGGCACCGGTTGGCCGTCACCTCGACCAGGTGAGTGGGCGACGCTAGGCTCTGCAGTCTCACGGACCAGGAGGCGTTGTCGGCGACCACGGTGGAGGTGCGAGCTGTCCCACGAAGGATGATGCTGTCGGCGTCGCTGGGCCCAGGATGGGGCAACAAGCCTTGGCAAATCTCAGGGCCACGTGGTGGGCCTAAGATGGCGTCTTGAGTGGACCAGGAGGGTCCGGGGTGCTTCTCGCAAAGATGGAAGCAAGGGCCAGTCTGGAGCAACCAGACCAGCAGTGTTGTTTGTCGGTCGTCGTCAAGGAAGGGCACCAGCCAGCGGCTAGTGACCAGACAACGGGCTGAGCAGCGAGCAGAAGGGCCCCACGCAGATCGTGGAGATGCCGGGGGGCTGCACTTCGGTGCTGGAGCGGCTCAGGGTCGGGGCTTCTCGGACCCCAGAGCACTCACCAGAGAGTTACCTCGATGGTCGTGCTGGTTTTAAGAGCGTGCAGGTTCTGATGATGGCCGGTCCCTCGAGGTCTCGTCGCACCCACAGATCACAGCTGAGCTGATGACGTGGGTAGAGGTCAGAGGTGCCAGGGAAGCCGGTTCTCGTCGAGCTGGGCCGTCGGATTCCTTGAGGAAGGACTTACAGCAAACCGCAGAGTTCTTAGGGGGTGCCCGCTGATGCAGGGTGACTACTCCTTAGTCACAAGGGAGAATCTTGAGAAGAGTCTTGAATGTCCTTTCGTAGAAAGTAGTTCTTGAATCAAAGATGATCTAATTTGGAAGGGTCCCCGCTCCGGTCTTTATCCTAAAGAAAGGGGTGGGTACATGACTAGGTCCTGCCCTAAGGGTGGGACCAGGAAGGGGGTAGTTACACCCCTCTCCCCTGCCGGACTTTCCCCAGGCCAGGGCTGTCGCCCCTGGAACTGGTTCTAACCGGCAGATGCGTAGTGAGCACCGGGGTGCCACTCCGCAGTCACCTTCTCGCCAAAGCCCTACCTACCCAGAATACACAAACCCTGTCTGGGACGGTGCGAACACCGCCCTTGACAGGAAACCCTTTGTCCAAGCGCTCCTCGCTGGAAGGACTCCCAGCAGCAGGAGGTCAGACTCGTGTCTGTGGTGGCAGCATCCATTTTGTGGAGCTGAGGCTTCAGTTAACTTTAACCGGGGTTCACAGTTACGTACATGTCGTGTCCCTCTAGAAGGGTGGAATGCTAACCTCATCGCCAGAATTGGTGAGAGGGCAGCACCCCGATCCGTATGACACCTTACTCGACATGCCTTGATAACGCGACACCGGAGTTACCGATATGGTACGCGTTATCATGGAACAGCCATTGGGTCTTGATTCCGCAAGCTGCAACCGGGCTCGGCTCGGGCCTGAACCTAGCTCACACGAGCCCACGCACTCTGCCTTCCGGATTGTTAAGGCCTGCCATAGGAGTGACTGATAGGAACTCGGGTGTCCATTGTATGGTTAGATATAGAACTACTATACCTAAAGCAAAGGGTGATTACACGACTTCGCCCCAGCTGTCATGTAGCCAGTTGTGTCAAATTTAGGAGGCCAGCCAGGGGTGGCATAATACATGCTGCAGCCCCTGGCGGCCCTGGGTACACCTATGCCCTGCGTTACGGGGTCTGATAAGGTGGCCCAGTACCAATTGGTAAATGCACCTAGGGTACATATCGTAATTTAGAAAGAGAACAGCCAGGCTGTGGGTCTGATTGGCAGGCCCACAGCCAGAGAAAGTCGTAAACCAGTGAAACAAAAGCAAAAAATCTGGGTGATCATAGGATTGCAGACCCTACTCTCCTACATGACCCCACCCCAAACGTCGGAACAATAAGCTAACCTTGACCAGGTGAGTCTTCTTGTTCTAAGTGGAAATATCTGGAGAGCCCATCGGCATTGCCATGATCAGTACCAGGTCTATGTTCCACTGTAAAGTCCATCCCCTGTAGGGAAATGGACCACCTAAGCAGTTTGGGGTTTTCACCCTTCATCTGATTTAGCCACAAGAGGGGCTTATGGTCGGTCTGAATCTTGAAGTGAGTGCCAAACAAGTATGGCCTCAGCTTCTTCAGGGCCCAAACCACAGCAAAGGCCTCCCTCTCAATAGCTGACCAATTCTTCTCTCTAGGGGTCAGCCTTCTGCTTATAAAAGCAATGGGCTGGTCTTGACCATCAAAATTCAGTTGAGATAGAACAGCTCCCACACCCAACTCAGAAGCATCTGTTTGGACAATGAATGGTTTGGAGTAGTCTGGACTCTTAAGGATAGGCGCCGTGCACATGGCCTGCTTTAGGTCATCGAATGCTTTTTGACAGCTCGCTGTCCACTGAACTTTTTTTGGCATTTTCTTACTTGTCAGTTCGTTTAATGGTGTCACAATTGAACCATAGTTCCTGACAAACTTCCTATAGTAACCAGTCAGGCCCAAGAAAGCTCGAACCTGAGTCTGGGTGGTTGGAGGAGCCCAGTCCCTGATTGACTGTATCTTGCTCTCCAGTGGCTGAACCTGGCCTCCACCTACAAGGTGGCCCAGGTATACAACCTGTGTCTGCCCTATCTGGCACTTGGTGGCCTTGATAGTGAGACCTGCTGCTTGCAGTGCCTCTAACGTCTTCCGCAGGTGGACCAGGTGATCCTCCCAGGTGGAGCTAAAGACAGCAATATCGTCAAGATACGCCGCACAGAAGTCATCCAGCCCAGTAAGGACTTGATTCACCAACCTTTGGAAGGTGGCAGGTGCATTTTTCAGACCAAAGGGCATTAACACGAACTGATAATGCCCACCAGGGGTTGAAAATGCGGTTTTAGGCTTGGCGTCCTCAGCTAACCTGATTTGCCAATACCCAGCTGTCAGGTCAAACGTACTTAAGTAGTTGGCCGAAGCCAATCTATCGATAAGCTCGTCTGCCCTTGGTATTGGGTGGGCGTCAGTCTTAGTGACTGCATTGAGACCCCTGTAGTCTACGCAAAACCTCATCTCTTTCTTACCGCCCTGGGTGTGAGGTTTCGGCACTAGAACTACGGGACTAGCCCAAGGGCTATCCGAGGGTTCAATGACTCCCAGCTCCAACATTTTCTGCACTTCACTCTTGATGCAGTCTCTAACGTGATCAGGCTGCCTGTAGATTTTACTCTTGACGGGCAAGCTGTCACCAGTGTCAACCTCATGGGTGCACCAATCGGTCTGACTGGGTGTTAGAGAAAACATATGCCTGAACGACTGAAGAACCTGTTTACAGTCGCTCTGTTGATGTTCGGAGAGGCTGCCACAAAAGACAACACCATCTACCGAGCCATCGTCAGGATTCTGAGTGAGCAGGTCGGGGAGAGGGTCACTCTCCTCTTCCTGTCCCTCATCTAGGGCCATGAGCAAACTCATGTCCTTCCTGTCGACATATGCTTTTAGCCTGTTGACATGAAGCACCCTGTGGGGCTCCGGGGAGTTCCCAGGTCGACCAGGTAGGTGACCTCTCCCTTTTTCTCCAGGATGGTGTGGGGCCCGGACCATTTGTCCTTGAGTGCTGCTGGGGCCACTGGCTCCAGCACCCACACCTTCTGTCCGGGCTGGTAAACAGTCAAGACAGCCTTTTGGTCATGCCAAGCTTTTTGGAGTTCTTGGCTGGCCTTAAGGTTTTCAGATGCCTTTTCCATGTATTCAGCCATCCGCGAGCGGAGGCCAAGCACATAGTCCACTATGTTGGCTGCAGGCTTTTTGAGAGGTCTCTCCCATCCTTCCTTCACCAGACACAGGGGTCCTCTTACAGGATGCCCGTACAGAAGTTCAAAAGGGCTGTAGCCAACCCCCTTCTGTGGGACTTCTCTGTAGGCGAACAAGAGGCAGGGGATCAGGACGTCCCATCTACGCCGAAGCTTTTCCGGTAGTCCATGAATCATCCCTTTTAGGGTCCTGTTGAATCTCTCAACAAGCCCATTGCATTGTGGATGATAGGGTGTAGTGAACTTGTAGTTAACACCACATTCCTTCCACATAGCAGTTAAGTAGCTCGACATAAAGTTTGCACCTCTGTCGGAGACGACCTCCTTAGGGAAGCCCACTCTGGAGAACACTCCAACTAGGGCTCTTGCCACAACAGGTGCTGTAGTGGTCCTAAGGGGAATAGCTTCAGGATACCTGGTGGCATGATCCACTACCACCAGTATAAACTTGTGCCCTGATGCTGTAGGTGGTTCCATGGGACCGACGATGTCGATCCCCACCCGTTCAAAGGGCACCCCCACCACAGGCATTGGTATAAGGGGGGCCTTTGTCGTGCCACCTGACTTACCACTGGCTTGGCAAGTGACACAGGAGCGGCAAAACTCCTTGGTATCTTCGTTCATATGAGGCCAGTGAAAGTGTGAGACAAGCCTGTCCCACGTTTTCGTCTGGCCTAAGTGACCTGCTAAGGGAATCTCGTGGGCCAAGGTAAGTAGGAAACCATGCTGAGACAAGGGTACGACCAGCCTCCTGGTCATGCCAGGCTTGGGGTCTCTTGACTCAGTGTACAGGAGTCCATCTTCCCAGTATACCTTGTGGGTACCTGTGGCGTTCCCAGCAGCCTCAGCAGCAGCCTGCTGTCTGAGGGGTTCAAGAGAAGGGCAGTCTAACTGGTCCTTCCCCAGGTCTTCCCTTGAGGGTCCCCCTGAACCCAAAATTCAACTTGATCAAGTTCGAATTCCCTAGGTTCAGTTTCCCTCAATTCCTGTAGGTCAGCCTCCTCTGAGACTTGATCCACGACCTGGGGCAAGGGGGAAGGCGCAGCCTTAACCCTACCGCTCTTTTTCTTGGGAGGTGTCTGGTCCGTTGTTCCAGGATCCAGCACCTGTTCAGTGGGGCATTTCCTGACCTGCGACCTAGTCACAGCGAACACATGTGCTGGCAAGCCTAACATTTCCATGTGAGTCCGATGCTCCACTTCTGACCATTGTGATGACTCCAAATCATTGCCCAACAAACAATCCACTGGGAGGTCTGGACTAACTACAACCTTCTTTTGGCCAGTTACCCCTCCCCAGGAGAAAGCTACAATTGCCATACTGTGATTGGTAGTGACATTGCTTGCATTGGTCACCAGGAATTCTGTACCTGGCATGATCTGTCCAGGGTCCACAAAGTTAGGCGTCACCATGGTGACGCTGGCACAAGTGTCCCTATAGGACTGAGCCATCTTTCCATTTATGAAAGGCGTCTGTCGGTATTTGCCCAAAGTATTGGGGCTTACGTCAGGGGATACGTCCGCGTCCCCTGTACTGACAAGGACAGCCTGAGTGAGTGTGCCAACTAAGTTGTCACGCCCCTCAGAACCCAGGGTTAACCCTACTAAACCCTTGGGAGGCGCACTACCACTGCTGACTGTACTAGGGGGCACAGGTGCCTTAGGGGCTGCAGTGGCAGGAGTCTGCCCTCCTCCTTTCTTGGTGCACTCACTAAACCAGTGAGATTTACTTTTACAGTACTGGCACCATCTTTTGGATTGGCCTTCCTTCTTCTTTTGGGGAGCCTGACCCCCACCCTCTTTGGGTTGTTGGGGACCTGTCGAAGACTTCTGGTCATTTTGTTCCCCCTTAGAATCTTTACCCTTCTGGTCTGCTTTCTTCTGACCACCTTGATTCTGGCCCTGGTTCTGTTTAACTCTTGTACGAACCCATCTGTCTGCCTTCTTTCCCAATTCTTGGGGAGAGGTCAGATCCGAGTCGACAAGATGCTGATGCAACAACTGGTTCTGGCAATTGTTTAAAATTTGTTCTCTCATCATCAAATTATACAATCCTTTGTAATCAGTAACCTTACTGCCCAGCAACCAGCCCTCAAAAGCCTTAGTGGCACAATCGACAAAATCAGACCAATCTTGAGCCTGCGTTTTCTGGGTATCCCTGAACAGCACCCTGTACTGCTCAGTGGTTAGGCCGAACCCTTCAACGAGTGTATTTTTCAAGATTTGGTAATCGTTAGCATCCTCCACCCTTGTGGTGAGGAGCTTGTCTCTTCCTTTTCCTTCAAAGGAGAGCCACAAGATAGCTGCCCACTGACTCTGGGGAACACCCTGCACAGTGCAGGCCCTCTCCAAAGCAGTAATCCATTTGTGGATGTCGTCCCCTTGTTTAAAGGGGGGCACTATCTTACCAAGGTGTTTCGTATCGAAACTCTTTTCCCTATTACTAGGTACATTGCTGCCACCAGTGGGGACTGCCCCACTTAACTGTTGCTCTCTAGCAAAGGCAAGCCTTTCTTTGGCCAGGGCAAGTTCTTCCCTTTCAATCCTTAGATTAGCTGCCCTTTCCTTAGCTTCGTACACTCTCCTCTGAGGGGACGTCATCCCTCTTTGAGAAGAGTTGTGAGAGCCATTGGTTTGAAGGGATCTGCCAGAGCCTCTTGACAGAGACCTGGCTCGTCCATTCCCAATGTTAAGCGGACCTGACGGTAGCGCCGGGAGTCCCCCAGTACCACCATCATGTTTGCTTAAGTTGGACCGTGTTAGTCTGACGACCTCTACCTGTCCCTTATCTGCCTCATCCCCAGAGAGATCCTCATCCTCATCCTCCTCCCCATCTTCGTTCTCAGTTGCGAGGTGGATGAGGTCAGGATCGTCTCGGGTTCCCTCGAGGGGAGGCATGTCTCCTTCTGGATTAGAAGAGCTACGAAGTTTCTCAGCTCTTCTGGCATCATAAGTCTCCAAGAGACCAATCAGAAAGGACGTTGTGGGGTTAGACCCCTGCTGAATCTTCCTGGAGTGACACAGTCGTCTTAACTCCTTGAAGCTCAGCACAGTATATCCTGAAGGGATGACCTGTGGAGGGTCAACTGACACAAGGGGAGACCCAGAGTTTCCTCCTTTGTCCGACATACTGTTTCTAGTGTGGTGTAAGTGATGCACCTACCTACACTATGTGTTTACCTACTGTTCCCTTGCTAAGAGTTGTAGCCAAGGTGTGCTAAGCCTTGAGGAGCTACAACAGCTGGTTCAGTAGAACTCAGAGTATTCTAAGCTTTTAGTTATATGTACTAACAGTACTTGTGCGATCTTTCAACAAGATATTCTTAGGATACGTGTGGTAAAACAACAGCAAGCTCAAATCCCAACCGCTGCTCACCAATGTGAGAAGTTGGCTCGATATGCAACGTTCGCTATTCTGGCGACCGCTATGTATCGTTCCAACGACCCTTATGGTGTTTGGTTGTAAGTCAACCTATAGACCAGCTATCCTAGTAGCGTGGATACGAGCAGTCTAAGGCTAAAGACTCGAGAGGGCGCGTTAAGCCAGCTGTTTACCACACGTGTACCCCTTGAACACCCAGTGAAAGGACACCACACAAGTGTTATGAAAATAAACAGTATATTTATTAAGAATCACAACAGCCCTGTACTCTTTATGAGGACAGGGTACTAAGCACAAACCAAATCTCTTTAGCAAATACTTCAAGTGCACAATTAAAACAAGTGTCCGAGGACACGGAAAGGTTAAGGTCTCGGGTGGACCCGATAAGGCAAGTCGGAAGCGAGGGACTCGGGACCCTAGAGTAAGGAGGCTATGCAGGCACCGAAATGCCGAGTTACCTAGCCACGAGGGCTGCGGCTGCACAAGTCTTACAGGCGTCGGGGTCTTCGCTGACGAGCCAGGAGCCGGAAGAAAGGAGTTGCTGGCCGGCGACCAGTGCTGAATAGTTCGTAGAGATCCAAGCCTGGATCGGAGATTGATGAAAACCTGAAAGCAGAGGGGACCAAGTTCGTACTACTAGCCAGTAGTCAGAGGGTACCAGGAGGGCACCGGTTGGCCGTCACCTCGACCAGGTGAGTGGGCGACGCTAGGCTCTGCAGTCTCACGGACCAGGAGGCATTGTCGGCGACCACGGTGGAGGTGCGAGCTGTCCCACGAAGGATGATGCTGTCGGCGTCGCTGGGCCCAGGATGGGGCAACAAGCCTTGGCAAATCTCAGGGCCACGTGGTGGGCCTAAGATGGCGTCTTGAGTGGACCAGGAGGGTCCGGGGTGCTTCTCGCAAAGATGGAAGCAAGGGCCAGTCTGGAGCAACCAGACCAGCAGTGTTGTTTGTCGGTCGTCGTCAAGGAAGGGCACCAGCCAGCGGCTAGTGACCAGACAACGGGCTGAGCAGCGAGCAGAAGGGCCCCACGCAGATCGTGGAGATGCCGGGGGGCTGCACTTCGGTGCTGGAGCGGCTCAGGGTCGGGGCTTCTCGGACCCCAGAGCACTCACCAGAGAGTTACCTCGATGGTCGTGCTGGTTTTAAGAGCGTGCAGGTTCTGATGATGGCCGGTCCCTCGAGGTCTCGTCGCACCCACAGATCACAGCTGAGCTGATGACGTGGGTAGAGGTCAGAGGTGCCAGGGAAGCCGGTTCTCGTTGAGCTGGGCCGTCGGATTCCTTGAGGAAGGACTTACAGCAAACCGCAGAGTTCTTAGGGGGTGCCCGCTGATGCAGGGTGACTACTCCTTAGTCACAAGGGAGAATCTTGAGAAGAGTCTTGAATGTCCTTTCGTAGAAAGTAGTTCTTGAATCAAAGATGATCTAATTTGGAAGGGTCCCCGCTCCGGTCTTTATCCTAAAGAAAGGGGTGGGTACATGACTAGGTCCTGCCCTAAGGGTGGGACCAGGAAGGGGGGTAGTTACACCCCTCTCCCCTGCCGGACTTTCCCCAGGCCAGGGCTGTCGCCCCTGGAACTGGTTCTAACCGGCAGATGCGTAGTGAGCACCGGGGTGCCACTCCGCAGTCACCTTCTCGCCAAAGCCCTACCTACCCAGAATACACAAACCCTGTCTGGGACGGTGCGAACACCGCCCTTGACAGGAAACCCTTTGTCCAAGCGCTCCTCGCTGGAAGGACTCCCAGCAGCAGGAGGTCAGACTCGTGTCTGTGGTGGCAGCATCCATTTTGTGGAGCTGAGGCTTCAGTTAACTTTAACCGGGGTTCACAGTTACGTACATGTCGTGTCCCTCTAGAAGGGTGGAATGCTAACCTCATCGCCAGAATTGGTGAGAGGGCAGCACCCCGATCCGTATGACACCTTACTCGACATGCCTTGATAACGCGACACCGGAGTTACCGATATGGTACGCGTTATCATGGAACAGCCATTGGGTCTTGATTCCGCAAGCTGCAACCGGGCTCGGCTCGGGCCTGAACCTAGCTCACACGAGCCCACGCACTCTGCCTTCCGGATTGTTAAGGCCTGCCATAGGAGTGACTGATAGGAACTCGGGTGTCCATTGTATGGTTAGATATAGAACTACTATACCTAAAGCAAAGGGTGATTACACGACTTCGCCCCAGCTGTCATGCAGCCAGTTGTGTCAAATTTAGGAGGCCAGCCAGGGGTGGCATAATACATGCTGCAGCCCCTGGCGGCCCTGGGTACACCTATGCCCTGCGTTACGGGGTCTGATAAGGTGGCCCAGTACCAATTGGTAAATGCACCTAGGGTACATATCGTAATTTAGAAAGAGAACAGCCAGGCTGTGGGTCTGATTGGCAGGCCCACAGCCAGAGAAAGTCGTAAACCAGTGAAACAAAAGCAAAAAATCTGGGTGATCATAGGATTGCAGACCCTACTCTCCTACAGACAATAGTTATCGATTTTACTGATTTTCGTGCCGAGTTCTGAAAGTCATAGAGAAAACAATCTGTTTGTTTTACTGGGAGTGGAAAATAAAATCTTTTTGATGCACTCTAAGATATGTCATGAAACCCTCCGACGTCTTCAGGAGGGTAACTCAATTGGAAAGGTGCAGGTGAAGATGGTGTAACTTAATCATCCTATTCCTAACCCACTATACCTGGGTCTTGAAAAAGTTCACTTTCTTCTGGTTGATCATCAGGATCACTCTCTAAGTAATCATCCCTAAATGGTGACGGGCAGAAGCACTGCACTGGACTCTTGTGTGCGACATGCACTGGACTTTTAAGCATAAGTGTCACATCCTTTACATCTGTGCAACATGGAGCAAGAGGAACTGGCGCTGCTGTTTCTGGAAAGCGCTCATAATACTCATTAGCAAATACAAGGAGATGATGCATGGAGCGCTGAAACTTTTCAGACACTCACCCCCTGTCACAAATCTGGGTTGAATCCATCATCGCTCTTAAGCTCACTTCGTCACCGAAGTTCAGACCCAGCTATATGCAAATCAGTCTTGACCCTGTGCCTCAAGGGACAGGAAACAAGCATCCTGGGACAAGTTTCGGGGTAACACCCCTCATCAGCCAGGCTAGCTTGAATCCAGTGGCAAAGGGAGCAAGGGACCCAAGTCTGGGCATACCCTGCCAACTTAGGGTCAAGAGACTGATTTGCATATTGCTGGGTTCAAACTGGAATGGCATGGGGAGCAACAAAAACATGCATTTAGGCCCAGATTCCTGTATTGGGATGAATGTATGACATTGTTCTGCATTCTGTCCATCAACTGTTCTTTTTGCATTTGTCACCCCGAGTGGTGAGGAAATATAAATTTTATGGTCAAGTTGTGTTCCCTAGCGCGTACCCCACCGACTCCATGTACCAGCTTAAAGTGCATGTAACTTCCCTCCTGTGTCAGCTATGAAGACGCAAATACATTTGCGTCCAACGTTAACTTGTCCTCTTTCAGATCCACCCTGAATGGATTAAATGGTCCGTTCCTAAGTATGCTATGCCACCGTCTTTTTGTAGTGTACTTTACATGTCTTCCTGCTCTGGCGGAGTAGGCCCTGAATTTCTGCCATCGAGCCTCTTTTCTGGCTTTTGACTCTGACAGCCTCTGCCCAGGCTGCCTCTGTACCCGTGAACTCTGACTTACTTCCAGCGCGGCCCCTCGCGCTCAGCTCAGCCTGCTCTCTGCCAAGACTGACTATAACCTTCGAGTTATCTGTTCCGCTCCTCGAAAAATGCATTCCTGCCTACTAGTTTCAGTAAACATCCTCCCCAGCTGCAGAGCCAAAGGGCCGACCTGTCTCAGTGCAAGTAATTCATAGCTTCTGTTACCATGCTTCCATGGAAGGCCCCGTGCCCCCACGCTTCTCTTGCAGACACTTAGGCGCTTATACACGCATCCACAGTTAGTATAGAATAGCTTCTGCCCTAGAGACCTTTCCGTCCAGATAATATGGTTCCTAAACATCAGATATCAGATATGATAGAAGTACAAGTTGATCTGACATGCCAGACTTCTGTCTCTTTCCGTCAGTGTAAATGTCAAGTCCCCTGCACCCCTCCAATCACACGTCATGCAGCTGCGCGCGCATCCAAGTTTCCAATTTCTGCTGACATTGCCACATTTCTGCCTGGTGCCACCCCTTCGTGACACCTACCTGTGACGTTTCTAGTTCACGCCTAGTTCATGCCTGTTGATTACGTACTAGTAACACGTGTATGCTGTTATCTTGTCTTCTCTCAGCTGTTACGCCTCCTGCACTGTTTCTTATGAAATGAATTAAGTATATAAGCTATGTACTGTCAATAAAATGTAGCGCGCTCTTACTATCCCTTTTTCCACCCCAGTGGTGGGAAGAACATGATATCTTGGTCATGACCATTCCTTTTTGAGGAATAAAACCCCTAAGAACTCCAACACCACGGACTCTGGTTTTTTCTTTCCGATCTGAGTTATTATTGATTAAGTACTTACCTGCATAGAAATTAAGAGAGTAAATTAATTATTTACGTCATTTTGGCGCCCGAATAGGGACCCCTCCCCCACCTCACGCGCCGGTTGGTGCGTTGCAAGCTCTGTCCCCTGCCATCAGTTAGATGGAACCTACGCGTACCGGCAGGATTTCCTGCATCTCCCTCTGACCCACGGAGGTGACGAAGACTGCGATCAGTGCCCAGACGAGGCGGTGAGGAGTGCGGAGGATCCCGACCAGAGCCTAGCCGAAAGAAGCAAGGTCCGAGGTGTCAAGAGGCCCACCAGTTTTCCGAAGTTTTCCGAAGTTTTCCGAAGTCGAGCCGAGTCGAGTCGAGTCCAGTCGAGTTTTCCGAGGCTTTCTGTTTCCGTGCTTCCCGGTGAGTACCATTGCTGGGACGTATCTAGACAGGTTTGGGTACACAAGTCCGGTCTGCACTGTTTTTAGGCAGTGTATCTGTACTGTTTAGCAGTATATCTAGTATTCTGAATTTCTGAATTTTTGCACTGTTACACCAGTGTATCTGTACTGTTGAGCAGTACATCCAGTATAGGGGGTAGTCATCTATGTCTCAAATGTCTCTTTATGTGATTAATGTCGTGGTATGAATGTGACCGTTTTAATGTGCATTATTGTGGTTCTTGTATAAACTAGCTGTATCCAGTATTAGGTAGTAAGGATTGAGTATTCAGTAATAAGTAAACAAGATGCCGTTTTTCAACAAGTTAAAGCAGATAGGAACTAGGAAAGGGATACTGGAGGAAGAAATTCCTATTCCCCCTAGGGACACTCCAGGTAACTTTATGTATCATAAACATGGCATAGATGCCATATTGTATCTAGACTTATGGGCCGACTATACCAAGCATCTAGACGAAAGACACAGATGGCCCACTACCGGAACATGGGATGCCGAGTGCATCATGAAGGTAGAAGAAGCATTATGGAAAAAGAAAGCTAGACAATCTCAGAAAGACGCCATAGAATTTTGGCGTAAGGAATCCCATAAGCGTGCTGAGAAAGCACTCCGTAGAGAAGACAGACTTAAAGAATCAGAAAAAGCCCAAGAAAACGAATTAGTTACTGAAGGGATCCGAGTAAAAACAGAACAAATAGACCGTGCCCGAAACAATCTCGTAAACGGTATGTATCTCGCGGCTGAGGGTACACCTGAGGCCCTATCAGAAATACCGAAAAACTTACCGCCACCATTAGTTCCAACTAAAGTAATGCATAAGACTACTAAAGACATATTCCTAAATTCTTATCTAGAGGATGTAGCACCAGCTTACGCTTACGCCAATCTGCCTGTTCGTGCCCTGCCTACTGACAGGGACGGGGGTGGCACTCCGCCCCCAGATCATGTTCCGCCGGTACCGCGACAGACCTCCCCCGCTCCGCCAGCTCCGCCACTTCCCACACCCAAAATTGACCTACCGACACAAGGTCTACCTGATCCTACTAAACGACAAATTCAAGTTCAGATACAGACTCCACAGGGAGATAATGCCCAAGCATCCGCTTCAGGAGGTGCGACCGCGGGTCTTCGGACCCCGCCATTAACACCCAGATTCAATCTCAGAGATACGCAGAGTCCTCTCAAGTTCAGGTCACCCCGCCTTGACGCATTAAAAGAAAACATCTCAGTTTGCAGATATGATCCAGTACCCGGTAAAGACGATCTAATGATATTGGCATCACTACGGTTGAGATCTGCTACTGATATCTTGCTATGCTATGTAGGAATGAAGGACCGTCTAGATAGAATATATGAGTTTGTTCAGACAGGGAAAGACCCTGACAGTATCAAGGATGCCATGGAGAAACAGAAGGTTGACATTCAAGCACAGATACTACGATTTTTCATAAATTGTCTAATAAGAGAACGAGACAGGCCTGGAACAGATCAGAGTGAATTAGATGCACTGAACAAGTGGGGTCAAAATATAGCTGAAGGAAAACATGACAAGGGGACTTGCATAGCCAGTATGTATAAGAAAATTAGAAAGGCAGTGATAGCAGTACACCAAAAAGGGAAAGAACAAGCTTCCTCCGAGGAGGAAGAAGAACTTGAAGAACCAGAACGAGCTACAGATACTATAGCATATGTAGGTAAGGGAACTTACCTTAGGAAGGGCATCCGTCCGGAAAACAAGAGAGTTTTTCTCTCTGCTTTAACAAACCCGAATTCTTCTGAACATCAGTTCCAGGAGACTGATAAAAGACTACGAGAAAGAATGGGGTACCATGTACTCAATTCGATGGATGAACAAGAACTAGCCCGGTCAGCCATCTTATGGGCCGAAAATCCAGACATATATAATGATGATACCTTAGCACAGACGTTTCTAAACCTTTCCCCTGACGAACAGAAATTAGCAGGTGTATACATGATTCAGCACCTCCTCACGAAATACAGAAATCAACATTCCGATCCAGGTCCCTTACACGAAACATTAGAAGCACTACTCATGGATAGATGGAGAGGTTTCAGTACCAAGTTAATACAAATAATTCTAGAACAACGACATAAATATAACACCTTCATAAGCTCTGAATATGTTCCCGCCCCGCCTCCAGAAAGGAAAATGTACCACATGCAATGCGGGAGTGGCATTGAAAGCCAGAACCCTTTACGAGAAGTACACCCAGTTATGGGTGCGGATCATGCCTTGAAACGTGTATATGTACACACGCCACTGACTAAGTTAGAACTGTTAGAAATGAAGAAACTAGTCCCGAGCCATGATAAAGACCCTGCAGGTTTTCACAGAGAGCTTAAAGACATGTTACTGATGGGGGATTACACGTATGATGATATTATGAAAATGTTAAAGGTACTGCTGCCCACGGGCATCTACGAGAAACTAAAAGAAAAGGAATGGGAGGTGGGAGAGAAGAAGATTGTGTGGGCAGAAATAGAAGACGAAGAAAGCAAACGTGTCCCAGGGGTAGGCCTTGGGGACAGAACTAAAGCATTACCAGGTTTAATAGTACAGGTCCTGCCAAGATTATTGACAACTAGAAAGGAAGATTGGGACGCCATCTCGTCCTGTAAACAGAAACATGATGAAGATACTAGTGACTTCTATTCAAGATTCGAGAAATGTTTCATTATAAATAGTGGCCTAAAACCAAGCAGCGAGTCATATCCACACCTTTTTGTATCAAAACTAGTCGAGAACTCCCTACCATTAGTTAAAAACCGAGTGTACAAAGTTGAAAGTACTTGGCAGGCAAATACGCCATCCCAGATGTTACAGATGCTCCAATATCATCAGAACAGAATTAGAGAAGAACAAGATCAGGAACAGAAGCGCATGAAAGACACAAAGATGAAAATGTTAGTAGCTCAGACGGTCCCAGCCGACGGTCAAAGGAAGGGTGGGACCCAGACGAGTCACACTACAACTCCCGTTAAAGGGTCATGCAACAATTGCAAGCAGCCAGGTCACTACGTACATGAATGTCCCGTCCTGAAACATAACATAGCAACAGGGAAAACTAAAGAAAGACCGCATCCGCCTAGACAAGACCAGGTCCAGCAACAGACCTCACAAAATGTACAGCCAATGCAGAATACACAGCCTATGCATGCTCCATCTCATACAGCACAGACAGTAGCAGTACCACAGCCCATTGCCGCGACTCAGCAAGTTTCGCAACAGATGTACCAATATGCCCAATCTGCATATCCAGATTACCCCTGATATACATGAAACAGCCTAGAGAGGGAAAGTGGCTTGCCTCTTATTGAAATTCCTGTAGATCAAGAAGGTCCTTATGTACACAGTCACGTATTGGGAAAAGACAGAAAGTTTTTAATCGACACAGGGGCAAGCCGCACCACAATCAGTCATAATGAAGTCCCAGGGGCACCCCTCTCAGGCTCACAGAATGTTTCCCTTGGTTTCTCAGGACAGCCTATTGTAAATGAAGTATCGGAACCAGTACCCTTGGCTGTGGGTCCATTATCACGAGTTACGGATTTGTTACTCACGAACTCATGTCCAGAAAATCTGTTAGGAATTAAAACGTTGAAGGCTCTAGGAGCTATAATATGCTGTTCCCCGGAGGGAGTTAGACTCTTTCAGCGGGATTTCAAGGGTCACTATGTGTTGCGAGAATTCGATGTCAGATTGAAAAATGTACCAGATCACCTATGGGCAAAAGGCCCAACTGATGTAGGTTGTATGCATATCACACCATACCGTGTTACACTCAAGACAGGAGTTATTCTACCACGAATCAGACAATACAAGTTACCACCCGATGCTGTAGTGGCTTTACTGGAAATCATTGAAGAGCTTATTGCCCAAGGAGTGGTCGTAGAGACCGACTCCAATATCTGTAATTCACCCATCATTCCAATTCTTAAACGCACTGACCCCAATGCACCGCCAGTATATCGGCTGGTGATTGATCTTCGAGAACTGAACAAATGTATTGTACCACAGTACCCTGTGGTCCCCGATATCTCTTCCCTATTGACTGCTATTGATTCAGAAGCAACGTTCTTTACCGTAATTGATCTTAAGAACGCTTTCTTCAGTGTACCTATTGATCCGGAGAGCCAGTATCTCTTCGGATTCAGTTTAAATGGACGAAGTTTCAAATTTTCCCGCGCACCTCAAGGATTCACAGAAATCCCCAGCATCTATAGTCAAGCACTGAAAAGACAACTAGATTGTATTCAAATGCCAGTTAACACCGCTTTACTGCAATACGTCGATGATCTACTGATCACCGCACGAAGTGAGCCCGAATGTGAACAAGCATCACTGACAGTTCTACATTTTCTGGCGGACAAGGGACACAAGGTGTCTCCTTCGAAGCTACAATTCTGTGTTCAGCAAGTTGTGTACTTGGGTCACTTGCTGTCCAAAGTGGGGAGACAGCTCACTCCCGATCGCATTCAGTTAATTGTAAACATGCCACGACCCCAGACACAAAAGGAAGTGCGGGCCTTCATAGGCCTCACCTCGTACTGCAGACAATGGATTCCTCAATATGCATTTCTAGCTAAACCACTCATCCAGTTAACAACGCAGGAGGCAGCAACTTCGACTGCCCTCCCTTGGACTCAGGAACACACACAAGCCTTTGAGGAATTAAAGAAAGCATTATGTCAAGCACCAGTTTTAGCGACACCATGTTACAGCAAACCGTTTACACTTTTTGTTACAGAACGTGACGGTACAGCATTGTCTGTCCTCACTCAAGATCAGGCAGGTTCACATAAGCCTTGCGCTTATTTTTCAAGTACATTGGATTCCGTAGCCCAGGCACTCCCTGCATGCTTAAAGTCAGTAGCAGCAACAGCGTTAGCAATAAGACAAAGCGATTCAATTGTTTTAGGACATCAGTTAACAGTACAAGTACCACACTCTGTAGAGGTTCTTTTAAACAGAACCCAAACTCAGCACCTGACTATAGCACGACTGACAGGTTACGAATTAACGCTATTCCAGCCACACATAGAAATCAGACGCTCCAGCATCCTGAACCCAGCAACACTGTTACCTACAATTATGACAGATCCAGCCCCGCATGATTGCATAGAGATCATTAATGCAGTAACAAAGCCCCGATGAGACTTAACAGATGTTCCATTGACAAATCCAGACCTGACACTTTATGTGGATGGTTCATGTATGAGAACAAGTACAGGAGAATTAGTGGCCGCGTATGCCGTGACCACTGAAACTGAAGTTAAAGAAACACATCGTATTGACACACTGTCTGCTCAAGCGGCAGAGCTCATCGCTCTGACCCGAGCCTGTATTCTAGCCAAGAACAGAAATGTCAACATATACACTGATTCCCGTTATGCGTTCGGAGTTGTACACGACTTCGGCATGTTATGGCAAGAACGAGGTTTCCTGACCTCTCATGGTGCCAAGATCCAACACGGTCCCCTCATTCAAGCACTGTTAGAAGCAATACATCTGCCTTCAGGAATATCCGTCATGAAGTGTAAAGCACATACTAAAGTCACAGATTCTGTTTCCCAGGGTAACGACCTGGCAGACCAGACAGCAAAACATACAGCATTGACTCACACTCAGACAACTGATATGACAAAGACAACAGGACCGACACACTGTATGACAGTCAGAGATCCCACACTAGATGTAATCGATATACAGACACATGCTACCCCAGAAGAAATAAAGAAATGGATTGAACAAGGAGGGATCCAAACAGATCAAGGTTGGGTGACGAAGGGAAAATCTACATGGTTTCTCCCTGACTCTATGGTTCAGGTCATGATAAATACAGCACATAGCCCAGCACACCTAGGAGAGAAAGCGATGTTAGACAGTTTACAAAATCTTTGGAACAATAAACACTTACGAGCAGCAGCGAAACAGAAAGTGCGTACTTGCATGATCTGTTGTCAGTTCAATCCAGGTAAAAGCGTCCCTGTAGAGCAAGGTGGATTTCATCCTCCCGATCACCCTTTTGAAGTCCTCCAGATGGATTATATCCAGATGGACCGTTGTCGAGGATTTAAATATGTACTCGTAGTTGTTTGTGCTCTGTCCCGTTGGACCGAAGCATATCCAGTCCCAGACTATACTGCTCCGACCACTGCCAAGCAGTTGGTTCGTGAATTCTTCCCACGGTACGGTTTGCCTCGTGTCGTGTACTCAGATAACGGTCAGCCATTCTCGTCCGCATTAATGAAAGAAGTTTCTTTATTGCTAGGATACGAGTGGAAATTCCATTGTGTCCGACATCCTGAAGCCGCAGGCCTTGTAGAAAGGCATAACCAGACACTAAAGATCCGCCTTGCAAAAATATGTCAGGAGAAAGGGGTCGACTGGATAGTCGCCCTGCCAGTGGCACTATTCTATATGAGAATGGTTGCCCATTCGAGATCAGGGCTATCCCCGTACGAAGTGGTTTTTGGCAGACCACCGAATATGTGGGGGACGCCCATTCCGAAAAAGATTACTGATGTTGATTGTAACATGTTGACAGATTACCTTGCCTCCTTGATGTCTGCACTCCAATCATGTCGTTCACAGGTTGCCGCAGCCTTCCCCGACAACACTGATGTAAAGCCACATGATGTCCGCCCCGGGGACCTAGTCTTGGTGCGCAATTTTGATAGAAAGAGTCCGCTGGAGCCCCGCTGGAAATCGCCGAAGACCGTCCTTCTCACCACGAGGACCGCCGTGAAGATCGAAGGGAGAAAGGGGTGGGTGCATACGAGTCATGTGAAAAGATTCCATGAACTGAAACCAGACCGAGACTCGTCCACCCCCATCAAAGACTGTGTTGAGCCAAAAGACTTTACAGTATCTGAACGAGAAAAAACTCCCCAAGAACAGTATAAATTAAAACTCCGATCTAGCAAGTCAGACAGTTTAATTGTTTAAGTCCTCCCCTAGGTGAATCGGTTAAATAGTTTCTGACATGTATCCCCTAGATCGAGATAGAGAGAGAGAGAGACGAATTAAGAAACGTACATATTGTAAATCACTTCGTAGTCACTGTATAGTGACACTATTAATCATGTTTATTCTGAGTATTTTAATTATTGTTGCTAGCATCTTACTACCTATCTACTACCCTATTTTCAAGCGTGAACAATCTGCTTACAATGTTTCTGCTGAACATACTTTTAGCGAGTTACCTCCACACGAACTCTCCTACAGACTTGCGCTGCGCAACAACACATTCATTAGTATGCTACACCATTCTCATCAAACTAACAATGCTACAGACTGCTGGATATGTGGCCGACTCCCTCCCTACCAGAATTACAAGGGAACTCTGCCCCTCTTTCCGTACCCGTTCACTCACAATGGCTCCTGTGGTGCATGGTTTAAAATAATTAATTCCTTAGATCCTGATATTGCTGTTTTCGATGGGGGCTGGGTTTGGGGAAACATGAACTTGGTCCTGCTCGACGTCTGTTACCCTGATAAGGAGGGACTCCCCACTAGAATAGGAACTGATCTAGAAAACGAAGTGTATGGATTAGGTAATTATACAATTAGCCTTATGATTCTTACTGTTGAATCTGAAGCCGCACCTGTTATACCCACTATGTCAGTATTGCCAGTCACTGGCGAATTATGTATCAGGAAGAAAGGTTCAGTACATTTAGGTCATAGTAAATGCACTACTGTGATCGAATTCAGTGATCATGGAAAATCGTCCTTTAAAGCTATTCGTCATTCTTATTTTGTTTGTGGTCATACCGCATACATACGCCTACCTCCAGATTGGGATGGTACCTGTTACATTGCATTCCTTCTGCCACCTGTTTTCCTAGCCCCTCCTGATTACCCCAGAAATACAAATCTAGTAAAGAATAGACCCAGAAGAGATATCCCACTTGTCGACTACACAGAAACGGCATGGGAACAATACACCGATTTTAATAAAGGATTCTTTTTCTTTTTAGGACCTGTTCAAAATAGTAAATTAATACGCAGATTAACTAGAACACTTGAAGCAGTAGTGAATGAAACTGCCTCCGCCTTAGGTAACTTAACAGAAGAACAGTCCGCCATGCGGGTTGTTGTCCTTCAGAATCGTCTTGTTATTGACGTCATCTTGGCAGACAGAGGTGGAGCCTGTAAGGTCATCGGGTCAAGTTGCTGTGTTTTCATACCACAAAACGCACCATCTGTATATCAAGCTATTACACGTCTCCATAAAATTGCAAATCAGATACATCAGAATCCAGGCACCTGGTCTTGGTCCGGTTGGTTCTGGACAACGTTAACCGCTTGGGGATGGAAGATCCTATCCTTCCTAGGCATTGGCCTAGTCCTAGTATTCAGTTGCTGCCTGTGCCTGCAGTGTGGGCCAGCGATTTGTGGACTGTGTGCCACCTCTTGTATTGAACATTCCAGTTTTCTCTCAAAACGTAAACGAAAGAAAGAAGAACAAATGATGTTACAAGAACAAACTGATCGATTCATGAGGATCGACATATCATGAAGGGTCCGTAGGGAACAAGGAGGGAATGAGGAAATATAAATTTTATGGTCAAGTTGTGTTCCCTAGCGCGTACCCCACCGACTCCATGTACCAGCTTAAAGTGCATGTAACTTCCCTCCTGTGTCAGCTATGAAGACGCAAATACATTTGCGTCCAACGTTAACTTGTCCTCTTTCAGATCCACCCTGAATGGATTAAATGGTCCGTTCCTAAGTATGCTATGCCACCGTCTTTTTGTAGTGTACTTTACATGTCTTCCTGCTCTGGCGGAGTAGGCCCTGAATTTCTGCCATCGAGCCTCTTTTCTGGCTTTTGACTCTGACAGCCTCTGCCCAGGCTGCCTCTGTACCCGTGAACTCTGACTTACTTCCAGCGCGGCCCCTCGCGCTCAGCTCAGCCTGCTCTCTGCCAAGACTGACTATAACCTTCGAGTTATCTGTTCCGCTCCTCGAAAAATGCATTCCTGCCTACTAGTTTCAGTAAACATCCTCCCCAGCTGCAGAGCCAAAGGGCCGACCTGTCTCAGTGCAAGTAATTCATAGCTTCTGTTACCATGCTTCCATGGAAGGCCCCGTGCCCCCACGCTTCTCTTGCAGACACTTAGGCGCTTATACACGCATCCACAGTTAGTATAGAATAGCTTCTGCCCTAGAGACCTTTCCGTCCAGATAATATGGTTCCTAAACATCAGATATCAGATATGATAGAAGTACAAGTTGATCTGACATGCCAGACTTCTGTCTCTTTCCGTCAGTGTAAATGTCAAGTCCCCTGCACCCCTCCAATCACACGTCATGCAGCTGCGCGCGCATCCAAGTTTCCAATTTCTGCTGACATTGCCACATTTCTGCCTGGTGCCACCCCTTCGTGACACCTACCTGTGACGTTTCTAGTTCACGCCTAGTTCACGCCTGTTGATTACGTACTAGTAACACGTGTATGCTGTTATCTTGTCTTCTCTCAGCTGTTACGCCTCCTGCACTGTTTCTTATGAAATGAACTAAGTATATAAGCTATGTACTGTCAATAAAATGTAGCACGCTCTTACTATCCCTTTTTCCACCCCAGTGGTGGGAAGAACATGATATCTTGGTCATGACCATTCCTTTTTGAGGAATAAAACCCCTAAGAACTCTAACACCACGGACTCTGTTTTTTTCTTTCCGATCTGAGTTATTATTGATTAAGTACTTACCTGCATAGAAATTAAGAGAGTAAATTAATTATTTACGTCAGTGGGACGGGTATGCCCAAACGTGGGTTCCGTGTTCTCTATGGAGTCAAGCTATCCAGGCTGATGAGGGGTGAAACCCAGAAACCGGTCCTGGAATGTTTGTTTCCAGTCCAGGGAGGACCTGGTCTGGCGTTTCGGGCAGGACTGTTCCCATTGGGCGCAGGGTCAAGACTGATTTGCATAAGGCTGGGTTCAAATTGGAATGGCATGGGGAGCAAAAAAACGATGGATTTAGGCCCAGATCTCTGTACTGGGGTGAATGTATGACATTGTTCTGCATTCTGTCCATCAATTGTTCTTTTTGCAAAAATCATTAAGCATGTGCCTCCGATCCACAACTAAAGAAATGGGCACCGCAATAGTGTCCTCTCTCAAGCCCTGTTGTTCATTATCTGGATCTTCTTACGGGTAATGCTGCAGGAAAGTATTGTACCGGTGAGACATGACTGGCTTGCAAGCGTGAATTCATAATTTCCTTCCAGGTAAGAAGAAGCTTCTTTGTCGTAATCCTCTTCGTCCTCCGTATCCTGGCATTTTACTTGCAATTGAGAAGGGCTGTATGCTGGACTGAAAAGTCCTTCATCGCCAGACTCTTCTATGTCTAGAAGCTGAGCTGGAGGCAGTGGAAAAACCTTACTAGGAGAGGTCATGTCTGGTCTTAATTGCTTTGAGGCACCTTCAGCAAAAAGTGTAGTCTTTTACTGTCTCGTTGAAGGGCTCCTCAATGATGCAGTCAACGGTAGAAAGATCTTCTTTCTTGTGGACATAGTTGTTGCCTCTGAACTCTTTGACGGAGATTCAAAGGCTTTCATCAATGGGATGGTCGCCGACAGGATGGTCGTCTGTTCGTTTGTAGTTGTCGTCCCCATCGACGTGGTCGAGGTGACCATCATCACTGCAGGGATGGCCAATGTTCTTGTTGACACTGCTCCTGTTGATGACGAGTCCGTCGACGGTCAGATTTTTGTTGCCGATTAATCCCTCTGAGGCATGTCAGGAACAGAAGAATACGATGTAGAAGGTTTCTTATGTGAATAGCTTGAAGAGGAGTCCTTTGAGGCTGATCTATTAAAGATTCAATACTGGACAATAGACCAATACTTACCCTGTTCTATGGTTACCCGGAGGTCTTCAACTCCATAGCCATTATTGATGTCCTGCGGAGGAAGAACGATCAAGTGATGGAATGAGACTAGAAAAGTAAAGTGGAGGCGAACAACGTGCTGTCACAGTGAAGACCTGGGGAGGAAAACATAATAAAGCCAGAGAGACATATCTAAACACAAATTCCTCCAATAAATAGTCAACTAAATAAAGGCTTGGCATCTATACTCTAGTCAAAGTCTTTGTGCTGGAAGGTCCACAGTACCATAGAGGGTTAATGTGCCTGCTGCAAAACACATCACGTAACATACAGATCAAAGTTTTGTATTTTATGTAGATAGGTAAAAGTTCTACTGCTTTTGACACTGAAATCATTTTGTTACTTCCAGTTCATAAATTGTAATCCTTTTTATTGGGTCTCAGCTATAACGCGCTGAAAGCGCGTTCTCGCCAGATAACTATTGTTGGCGTCTCAGCATTCTGAGACGCCGAAGTGAGACAAGACCTGGCCGCGTGCAGCATTTCCCCATAGGATAACTTTGTACGCGCGGCCAGGTCTTGTCTCTACAGCTTCTAATGCAGGCCGGATCGCGACGCGCGCCTGCTGGAATGCAGGGGGAGTCTGCATACCAGCGCGCGGCGCGTGAGCTTGTTTTGCAAGGTGGTCGTCGAAGATTTGGATTTCTCTCTGTACAGCTATGTAACTTCCCGAAACGAGGAGACCAGGGCTTTCTCGGGTGCTGTTAAAAGCTGCCTTCTCCGTTCTGTGGTGTTGTCATTCATATGGCTTTTCTTGGACCCAAGTTGTAAGGTGTTGTGTTCCACTCCTGTACTGGTTAAGGAGTGAGGTAGTTAACGCTAACATAAACTTGATGATGATGATGACGGGGAGCGGCAAGCATCCTGAAAGCGCCGGGAACCGTACTCGCAGCTCTTGCTTAAATCGGAGGCTAACATGTTTTTCTTTTCGTAAAGATTAAGATAAACAAGGGAACATAACGTACAGCATGCTTTAAAAGGCATTTGTAAAAGTGGCTTTTACTGTGCGGTTTTCATGTCCTGTGCTGGACAGAAAAGCAGTGACAGACAACTGGAAAATGCTTGCAAAGTGTTTTTAAACAAGACAGTAAAAGCAAGGGGGAACCGCCGCAGGTTTAAAGAGTCCATCTGGCTGTCATCGACTTCAAGGCCCCCTCCGCCTCCAGAGAGAGTCGCACTGACTCTTGCGGGGAATAGCCTTCCCTGGTGATGGACACAGCCCATGGCAAAGTGGCTCATGGCGGGGAGCAAATGGGCCCGAGTAGCAAAGCTACAATTAATCAATGTGTTGTGTTTAGTGCTGCATGCTGGAGCGGCCAGATACCAAGTGCTAACCAATTACAGCTGACTTAAGCGAGACAGGGGAAGTAAGTGGCCAGATCAGGAATAGATCACACAGGCTGTCAGTGGCATTTGGGACTGAAGCCCGGGAATGCTTCTCTCCACTTGCAAAGCCAGAGCCAAGAGGTAACTCGCCCTCTCCCTTCTCTGCCCGGAGCAGCGCCCAGCTGACAGGACAGGGACTACAGAAGACTTCTGCCCCGGGCAGGACAGACTAGGCCCGCAGGTATCAGCATTCTTTCTGAAAGGTCCAACATTCCTCATAAATCCTTGTTCATTCCTCTCTGGACCTTTGACCTGCACATTTGTTTTTTTTATCGCGTTTTATGTCTTTTCCTCCACTGTGTCGTTTCTGTGTGTAACATGGAGACTTCCTTATTCTCTGGATGACAGGCCTCATGCTGCCGAGTTTTCCTACGATTTTAATGCTAGCATTATTCATCTCAGAAACACAAATGGAAATGTCAAATAAAAGGCTTTCAGTGCCTTAACGCCAAATGCCAAAGTGGCCCACACAGCAGCATGTAAGAAACATGTTTCAGGTTTGCACTGAGAACTCCCAAGAGGCAGGGGTGACTGCAAAGGAAGAAGGAATGTGCTGGCCGCGGAGCCTATTGCTGTACTTTCCTCGCTCATATAAATCATTAAGTTGCAAATTGTAGTTTGATTGCAAAACTTCCTGAAGTGAAAGATGTGTGCTTGTTTAGTAGATCTGAGCTAAATTCACAAAAAAGTTTAAATGAAAGATATAAATGCATAAACCTGTTTCCCGATTGGCCGCACTCAACATGGCAATTTATAACGCATGTATTTTTGGTGTGTCGTCAAATCATTGTGCTGCCAAGGGATTCACTTTTCATTCAACCGCGCTGGGCATACTGGTGCTCGTAGTTTTTCCCCCCTGTTATTTTTTTATGAGTTTACAAGTCCAAACAAACAAAGTGCTGGCTGTGTGGGTGGCACTGTGTGTGTGTGGGTGGCTCTGTGTGTGTGTGTGTGGATGGCTCTGTGTGTGTGTGTGCATGGCTCTGTGTGTGTGTGTGCATGGCTCTGCGTGTGTGTGGGTGGCTCTGTGTGTGTGTGGGTGGCTCTGCATGTGTGTGGGTGGCTCAGCGTGTGTGTGGGTAGCTCAGCTGTGTGTGTGTGGGTGGCTCAGCTGTGTGCGTGTGGGTGGCTCTGTGTGTGTGTGTGTGGATGGCTCCGTGTGTGTGTGTGTGCATGGCTCTGCGTGTGTGTGGGTGGCTCTGCGTGTGTGTGGGTGGCTCTGTGTGTGTGGCTCTGCATGTGTGTGGGTGGCTCTGCGTGTGTGTGGTTGGCTCTGCGTGTGTGTGGTTGGCTCTGCGTGTGTGTGGGTGGCTCTGTGTGTGTGGGGGTGGCTCTGTGTGTGGCTCTGCATGTGTGGGGGTGGCTCTGCGTGTGTGGCTCTGTGTGTGTGGGGGTGGCTCTGTGTGTGTGGGGATGGCTCTGTGTGTGTGGGGGTGGCTCTGTGTGTGTGGGGAGGCTGTGTGTGTGTGGGGATGACTCTGTGTGTGTGTGTGTGTGTGTGTGTGGCTCTGTGTGTGTGTGTGTGGCTCTGTGTGTGTGTGTGGCTCTGTGTGTGTGGGTGGCTCTGTGTGTGTGTGTGGGGGTCACTGTGTGTGTGGGGGGGGGTCTGTGTGTGTGGGTGGCTCTCTGTCTGTGTGGGTGGCTTTGTGTGTGTGGCTCTGTGTGTGTGTGGGTGGCTCGATGTGAATGACTGTGGGTGGCTCTGTGTGTGTGTGGCTTTGTGTGTGTGCTCTCTGTCCGAGTGCAAATGCAATAAGTCTCGCATTTGCGAGCGATTAAGCTATTGGCATTGTAAATGACAATGCCATTTATTTATGTTTTAAAAACAAAAACATAAATAAAAATGTCATGAGCAATGCCAATAGCTCTAACTTTAACAATGCCGAGACCATTGCATTGTAAATGCTTGTATAGACATGTGATCTCTTTACTGGCATCAAGAAGCTGACTGCAAGTCATGGGTATAGCTTGTTATTTTTCTCAATCTGTTGTTATTCTAAGATTGCAAACAAGAGGTCCTCTGGGAATTAAGAAAGTCTTGTTAGTGCCAGCAGTCAAAGTGCATTAAAAAAAGTTATGGGAACTGTGATGCTGCACGCAACAAGGGCGTGTTAAGTGAGCGTGGTCAAAGATGTGGTTAAAAAAAAAAAAACTAATTCTGTAACTTTTTTCGGTCTTATACCATGTAGGTTTAGTGCTACAATGTCCCATTCTGATACAAAAAGCACTATGAATATGTAAATCATTACTTTAAACTTGAATTACACACAGTATAAAATAGGCTGCTACAAAATGCTCAAAGTGGTTTAACATAAAAAAAGCGCTTACAAAATATCGATTTTAGTAATACCCAGTCTGAACATAGGGTAATTTTTTTTTTTTAAACTGACCTTCAAAAGCAAACACTTCATAGCTCAGCTGGTAACTCGCTTGCAATACCACTTCAAAAGAAATAATAGGTGTGGAGAAGTGTGGCTCAATGGTTAGAGCGGCGGACCCTGATGCAGAGGTCTAGCCCGGGACCAGGTTTCAATTGCCCGCCTCGGCGGGTCTTGGGCTAAAAAATTCCACGGACCTGATAATTCTCGCCTCGGTGCCTATTCCAATCATGGAGTCCCACTCTGCAACTCTGGGCAATAGCTTGCTTAATCTCCACAACGGCCCCCACAACGCTAAGCATGCCTGGCCTCCACCTTGGGGGTGCCCAGGAGTAGACGCCTCACAGGGAAAGTCAGGATGGGTTCCACAGCGGTATTCGTACAAGCGCCTTGAGACCCTTGTGGGTGAGTAGTGCACTATACAAGTATAAATTTACATTTACATTTTACATCAGGAAGCTTCCATGACTCATTCAATTAAAGCCAATACCGGCTTCCAAGCATCCTTTTATTTGCAGATTAACCAGTTACGCACATTTACATTTCCTTCAGGCAAGCAGGCTCTCTAGCAAGAAGACTTGTTTAGCTGTTTGCCCCTCTCTTGGTATCACAGCCTAGGAGGCTTCCTACCTTACACATCTGCTGAAGCATTTCCCTCCAGAACGAACTGTCCTGGGACACTTGTCTTTTCACAAAAAAAGTAGTCAAGTCAAAAACCACTTTATTCGATTTAGTTAAAAATCATAAAAGCATACTACAGTCAATAAGAAAGGGCAATTTCATATCATAAAAGTTACATACAGAAAAATCATTTATATACACAGATTAAAAACAATTTAAAAACAGCTAAAAAAAATGAAGATAATAATTAGCCAGAATTACAGATACAAAGGACACATTTCATCTTCCCTAAAGTACCCCCATATTACATTTTCAATCGCCTCCTCCTAATCCTAACCGCTGCAACAAGATAGTTTGCCACGCTGAACATGACCAAAGGTGAGTCCAATAGTTGGAGATACAGGAGAGCTGGTTTTGCCTGAAGAAAAGCTTTATCCTTTAGTAAGGGTACCAGATACTTCTGTCTGGGCATGTTATAAAAATAGCAAAACAGCATTAGGTGCATGTTATCCTGCAGTGAAAAATTATCACAATTACACACCGGTGCATCCTCCTGCTTACACCAAACCTGGCTATCACACAGAACCATATAGATCTGGTTGAACCGGAATTTTACTAAGAGCCACCTATGAAAAGGGATATTCACTGTAGCAAGGTACAGTTGAATATCTGAGCAAGTAATAGTCATGTAATGGGCTCTAACCGTAGGCTTAATAAGTTGCTGATCCTCTCTCTCTAGGGTCTTCAATTTGAGGAAATTGAGCTTGACCCAATCTAAGTCAGATTTCTTCAGACCCAAGGGGGCAGTAAATATCTCAGGGCGTCCTAATTCCAGGGAGCACCTATGGATATATGACAGCCAAGCAATGTTTTTGGATTTCTCCAGTTTTAAGCAGTCCAACATTATTTTATGGTTTAGACCTAAGTTATTATTGGTCCAAGTCCTAATCCATAAGAGAATAGGTGCCATTGAAAGGATATCGGTAATATACCCTAGACCTAACTC
The DNA here is from genome assembly GCF_964263255.1 of Lissotriton vulgaris. Lineage (NCBI taxonomy): Eukaryota > Metazoa > Chordata > Amphibia > Caudata > Salamandridae > Lissotriton > Lissotriton vulgaris. The sequence goes on from NC_141685.1 coordinate 1,532,284,484, forward strand.
CTGGTGAACTGAGAATGTGGCTGTCGATTGGGGGGAGTCCTAGTATGGCCGAAAGGAACTTATTTTCCTCCCTTTGGATGTTTTCAGTATTCACATAGCCCCACAGACCTGAACCATACCTGGCTATTGCCAGAGTTTTTGCCCTATACAAGCTTAATAATGCACCGCTCGGCTTCCCTCCAAGTCTCCTAGAAAAACTTAAAATAGCATTTGTCGAGCTCCTCACCGCTTTAGTCTTGGCTGTAATTTGAGGTAACCAGCTGCCCTTTGTATCAAAAATCACACCAAGATAAGTGAAAATTTTGACATTAGTGATCACTTCACCATTACAATAAAACGATTTGGTATTGTTTTTAACAGCCCCAAAAGCCATAACATGGGATTTAGAATTGTTTACCACTAAGTCAAGTGAGGACATAAACTCGCTAAATGCGTTTAAAAGTCTCTGCAGGCCCAAATGTGTCCGAGCTATTAATGCAGCATCGTCTGCGTACAGGAGAACGGGAATGTGAGTATCCCCTGCACGCGGTGTATCCAAGGTAGCAGTTAAAAGGTTTTTCTCCAATGAGTTTATGTAAAGGGTGAACAGCATGGGGGCAAGGATGCAGCCCTGCCGTACACCCCTGCTCGATTTAAACCAGCCTCCATTTTCCGTAAACTAAAAAAGTATGGGCACGTCATGCCACTTAGATACTGCCCACTTCAAGTACTGGTTTATACAGACAACCTAAAACACTGCATTAGGTTTTATATCCTGAAATTGTATCTCTCCTGACCATTGACTCTTAACTTATAATGTCTACAAGTATGGGCAATGAGCGATTCCTACATCTTATAGCCCACATTGTCTTATGTAACATTTCCTCGACATTGATTTACAAAACTGTATGATTTATTGCGGCTCTGTGTGCGATGTAAAGCATCTGACACTCTACACTGGGATGAGAAGTTTAATAAAATAATTAAATAAAAAAATAGGTGCCATTCAAATTGTTATTTGTGTAATTACTCATACACGCAGCTAAATCTTGCATTCTTACAGTGCAAGCACATCTCTTAAATAGAGGGGTTTGAACACACTTAAAAACCTGCCTCCCAATCGTAGTTTCTCTTAAGTACTTGTGAAGCGATAATTGTAATCAGCATTTATAGAGCGCGCTGTGACCCTACGGGTATCCTGGCGCTTGAACACATGAGACCAGCTAAACTCTGAGTATATCAGAGGGCACAGGATCAGTAGAACTAAAGAACCACGACCACAACTTATGCCCTAGGAAAGAGCACATTCTTCAACTTCTTTCTAAACGGCAGCAGGTTTTACATCTGCCTAAGTTCGGCTGGGAGTTTGTTCCAAGCCGAAGCTGCTGCAATGCTGAAGGCCCTTCCTCCTGATTCGACTCTTCTAAACCTGGACACTCTCACCAGTTTAGCGGAGGAGGAACGGAGGTTACGCGAGGGGACATACCATTCAAATCTGCTCCGTAATGGCTTGGGTCCAAGGCTATGCAGAGCCTTAACCGCATCGCTGCTGCGGCGATTTTTGCGCTGTGCGGCTTTTTATTTTTTAAAAGCAGCGTTACATGACGAGCTCAGCTCGTCATCAGCACACGCCACCCGTGGGTGATGACGAGCTGAACTCGTCATCAGCATCGAAAGGGTTAAAGACTCTGCATAGCGACTTCAACTGTACCCGCTGCATAACTGGGAGCCAGTGATTTACGTGGTCTCATTAGAGCGAACTTGGCCGGCATCGACTGGATTCTCTGGAGTCTCCCAATCAAATATTTAGGAGACTCCAGCAACAATGCGTTGCAGTAATCCAGTCGACTCAGAATATACTCCTCACTACTAATGATATGGTCTGTGTGGGAAGCTATGTGCGTTTGTTTCCTTTCATTGCATTAGCATCTAGGTGTTAGACTTCAGATGGCTGTGCTATTGCCCGAGAGCTTTAGCTGACACCCTGTTCAAGGTTGATTACACCAATTGTGCCCCCTTGGGCTTCTTTGAACATATGCTAATATCTCTGTGTAGGTTGACCATACCAATATTCAGACTCTGCTAGATCAGCTGAGTCCAGAAATTCACAAATGGACTGGAGAACCTTTGACCAATCAGCACCTCAATACAATCCTGTAGTTTAAACTGCTGGATGTCTTCCGAATACATTTGTGTGGACTGCCATAAAGATCTGGCCTAACAGTCAAGCTCTAGTCTCTTTCAGCTGTACCGAAGACATTCCTCCCAATGCCATCTGAACCTTTGCTTTATCTAATTGCTTATTTGTTTTATGGCCTAAAGCCAGTGTTTTATTTGAGCCGATAGTTGCAAGTGGGGCCCACTAGCACTTGTTTTCTCCACAGACTTTAATCCAGAGCCAGAGAGAGAAAGGAAAAAATGGAAAAAGAAGGGGGAATAAGGAAAACAGTGACAAGGGACGAAAGCAAGGATGAACAAGAACCCTCAGAAGAGATAAAGAGGCAGGGAGTGTCTGGTGGTGGAAAAAGGCTTTAGGTGGAATCAAAACTATGCAGCCTTGGTATTCGGCACTCCAGCCTTCAGTAGAGCAGGCTTCTGGGCTTGTGAACAAAACTTAGGGCCCCAGCACTTATTCTTTTACAAATTAAGGACTGGCTAAAGCAAGGCATTTTTGAACTGCTGAAGCAATCACTGCATGTTTTCAAAGGAGCATTCAAGGGGCCACTTTGAGTTTGCTGGTATAAGGAACTTTTCATCTATTAATTAGGCAAAGCCAGGAACAAGAATGTCAGATTTCCTTTCAGAAGGCAGCAGGGTAAACGGGAGCCACTGGGCCCAACCGTGGGGGTCGAGGTCTTTTACTCCAGATGTCCCAGGACCCAACCTACAGTTGGTCCTGAGAAACTGGGCCAAGTTCTCCTTCCACACTTGACTCTCAGTAATAGCGCTGGTTAAACAGTCCAAGGCTTCTCAGGGGAGGTAGATGAAGGAAGTAAACATAGGCCCACAACTAAGAAAACATTCGATAGCAACAATAAATGACTGTCTCGTCAAAAAATTGTTTTATGAAAAAAGGAGTATTTATATATGAACTCAAGGTAAACTACGGCATACACAAATAATACACCAATTCCTCCTGAGGTCAGTAGTTTAGTGTTAGATAGGAAGGTCCCTGAATACCACTCCCATTTCACCATTATTCCTCATTCACAATAGGTGACATTCAGTTTAGGACCCACTGGAGGTTTGAGTCTTCAAAGTCTCACTACGACTCTAATACAGTCAAAAGTGTTTCAGCGCACACAGCACTACACGTCAGAACAGGTTCCCCTGGTGTGATGAGTCTTATCCACTCCCAGTGCTGTTGCTCTACTGGAGTGCCTTGGAGCGTTTTTTAGACTCAGACATTAGGAAGGTACGCAGTGTCTGTCGGCAGTGAGTAGCACTCAGCTTTGCAGGGGCAGCAGCTGGTCGTCTGCAATATTTCCTCGAATAAAGCATTAAGTTCTTCTTATTTCTCTCACATGTAGGGGGGAAATTGCTTAGGGTCCAGTGCTTCAGTCTGGACTTAAGCACTTGCAGGTCACCATGGCAGCCTTCCCTCTTAGCATCAGCAGAACCAGTTGACAACCCTTGCTCTTCATGGTCACTACCCCCATCCTTTGGCATCCAGGGTCACCAACTTATTCCACACACTGGCTAGAGCCTGATTGGTATGGCAGTAATGCACTCTTCACGGCGGGCCCACTATAGCTTTATGGAGTCATCGACTTTACTCCACACACACGCTACAGCAGGGATGAACTCTTATGGCAGCCCCACTTTGCTCATAAGGTAGAAAGCAAGTTAATTACCTGTAACATCAGTTATCCAGTATTGGTATAGATTCACATGGTTAGAATCATCCCCACCGACGAGGTGGGAGTCTTGCGGTACAATAAAACATATACATTATAGTCATAATAACATTACACAGTAGGCTACCATGGACAGCAAAGACAGTACATTAGCCTATCTTAGTCCTTTTGTAAAAAGAACCAAACTTGGAACACAGCCAATCAGGCTGCAGCACCCTCTTAGAAACTTCCATAGAGAGGCAAACCCTCAGATTTTCGTAGCACAAGTGACAGTAAGTATACCATAATGATAAGGTAAGCCTCTCCGGGGAGGAGGGTGGGTCGCATATGAATCTATGAAAGATACCAATACTGGATAACGGAAGTTACAGGTAAGTAACTAGTTTTCTTATCCAGTATTGGGGTATCTTTCATAGACTCACATGCTTAGAATCAGAATAGCTAGCAGTAAACAATACTTAGATGTATATTGGATGATGGGTATCATAAGAAAACATAATAGATACCATGTAAAACTGATACAATAATACAGCCATATTTCCACTCTGATAAAGGGTAATTCATAAACATATGCATTAAAAAATTATATGCAATATTGAACATATCAATAGCAAATCTCATATCTTTTTATTATAGAGGCGTACCTTATTTAAAAATGTTTTGTAACACTGCATGACCAACTGCTGATTCAGCCTCTGTTGCTAGATCCAGGCAATAATGCAGTGTAAACGTGTGCAAACTTTTCCAGGTTGCAGCACGACAAATCTTCTCCAGTGTCACACCAGCAAAAAGTGCAGTAGATGAGGATACTGCCCTAGTAGAGTGAGCCTTAGGTTTGTTAGATAACAGATGTCCAGCCTTGCAATGGCAGAATTGGATAGTGGATGCAATCCACCTTGAGATAGTGGACTTTGTTACTGCTGATCCTGGCCTTTGACCACCATAAGAAATAAATAATTGGTCAAATTTTCATATGGAAACAGTACGCGAAATGTAGAACTTCAAGCATCTTTTGACATCCAAGGTATGCAAGGATTGATCCGCAGAGGAAGACGGATTAGGACAGAAAGATCGTAATATAACAGGTTTGTAACAGGTACAGGATGCTAACGGTGGACTCTAGGTGCCGCACCAACCCCTGATTATTTCCACAAGTGTCAAAAAAGTACTGATAAGCTGTTTAGTGTGCAAACATAACTCCTGCACCCACCGTTGCGGGGTACAACCCAAGAAAATGGGAAGAAAGTCACTGACGATGATGGAGTTGTGCACTACCAGGATATCCAAGCGATAATAATGAAGCTCAATCAGTTTATTCGCTGCAAAAGTCTTTATTTGATATAATTCCAAAATATAAAAGCAACAGCCAACGCGTTTCGTTCTTAGAACTTCGTCAGGGCAGTCAGTAAGTTGCGTAATGATCGTCTTGATCAGTCATGCCTGAAGCATCGTGGAGTGTGGCAGTCTTTCAGGAGACATCCGGCTCCTCGTGGAGAAGATTTACAAACAGCTCTATAACGTGGCCATTATCAAGGTGGCACACGTTCCTGAAAGACTGCCACACTCCACGATGCTTCAGGCATGACAGATCGAGACGATCATTACGCAACTTACTGACTGCCCTGACGAAGTTCTAAGAACGAAACGCATTGGCTGTTCCTTTTATATTTTGGAATTATATCAAATAAAGACTTTTGCAACGAAGAAACTGATTGAGCTTCATTATTATCGCTTGGATATCCTGGTAGTGCACAACTCCATCATCGTCAGTAATGTAACAGGTTTGTTGAGATGGAATGAAGAAGGAACCTTGGGTATGATTGTGGGATTAGTTGTTGAAAAGACATAGCCATTGGTAAATTTCAAATACGGTTGTCTTATAGTGAATGCCTGTATTTCACTTACTCTTTGAGAAGAGGTTAGTGCCAATAGGAGAGCTGTCTTCCATGAGAGATATTTTAACTCTGCTTTGTGAATAGGTTCAAATGGATCCTTCATTAGCTGTTGTAGTACTAGATTCAGTCTCCATTCCGGAGGAGGAGCCTTAATGGGCGGAAAAGTTCTGAAAAGCCCCTTCAGGAACTGTTTAATGAGTCAATTTGAACAAAGGGATACCGCACCTGAAGATCGTCTGTTGGTAGAAATGGCAGCTAGATGCAGTTTAACAGAAGCAAATATGAGACCAGATTTAGATAATGACAATAGATAAGGCAGAATCTTACCCGGAGGACATTTCAGAGGATAAATATTCCTGTTGCTGCACCAGCAACAAAATCTCTCAATTTTAATGCATAAGTCCTCAGCGTAGAAGGAGCTCTAGCTCTAGCCAGAATGTCTCTGCAGTCTTGAGGTAGATTTATCTCCTTGAACTCCGTGAAACCAGAAACCAAGCATGAAGTTGCAGCTGAGCTGGACGAGGATGAATAATCTGGCCTTTGCTCATTGACAACAGGTCTGGAATTGCTGGAAGACGGAATGGTTTGCGCTCAGACAGAAGGAGAAGCTGTGTGAACCAGTGCTGACGTGGCCATTTCAGTGCAATTAGAATCACGCAGCAAGGTTCCGTCTTGATCTTGCCTAGAAGTCTTAGAATAAGTGGAAAGGGAGGGAACGCGTCAGCGAAAATCCCCGTCCATCTCATCTTGAAGGCGTTCCCCCAACAGCCCTTCTCTGGTTTCGAACTTGCAAAAAATGGGCACTTCCGATTATTCCTGGAGGCAAAGAGATTCAGATTTGGCTTGCCCCACTTCTGAAATACATTCTCTAGAACTGTTTGATCCAGCTCCCATTCGTGACAGGATTTCGACATCCTGCTTAGAGTATCTGCCAGAGTGTTGTGGATTCCTGGAAGATGTTCCACCTTGATCGTTATGTTGTGCAAAAGAAGCCACTTCCAAATGCTTTGAGCCTCTTGAGACAGAATGGGAGACCGGGTTCCCCTTGCTTGTTTAGATAATGCATGCAAGTTGTGTTGTCGGTTCTGATCAGAACCGTTGTTCCTTGAAGTCTTGCCAGAAAAGACTGTAGTGCCAGGAAAATGGCTCGGAGCGCCAGACAAGTGATGTGCATCTTTGCCATTGCTACAGACCATTTTCCACTTATGCAGAGATCCTGAAGATGCGCACCCCACCCCTCTCGGGAGGCATCTGTTGTGAGGATGAAATCCGATACTACAGGTTGAAAGCTGAGTCCGACAGGCATTTTTGGAAAGCCTCCACCAGGAAAGAGTTTCTCTCATAACTGGAGTTACTTGCACTATGTCGTCGAAAGACCCCGAGACTTGGAGCCACTGACTGTCCAGCTCCTCTTGAATTGGTCTCATTTTCAGTCGGGTATGAGGCACTAGCAGAATCGCTGATGACAGTATGCCCAGAAAAGCTTTAGTCATCCGCACAGAAGCAAAGTTTCTTTTTAGGAGGTCTGACGCCAGAGAAACAAGGCAAGATTGCCTTTCTTTGGACAAGAATGCTTTGTCTTGAATGGTATCCAGCATTGCTCCTAGAAATTGGATCCTTTGGGAAGGATAGAGGACTGACTTTTGGACGTTCAGAGATAGTCCTCGAGAGTGAAAAACCTGCAGGCATATTGCTGTTGCATGAGAATCTTGACGAAAAGAAGGAGCCTTTATTAGCCAATCGTCCAAATACGGGAATAATTGGATGCCCAGTAGCCTGAGATGAGCTACTACTGGAGCTAGGAATTTGGTAAAGACTCTTGGAGCTGAGCGTAGGCCAAATGGGAGGACTTTGAATTGGAAATGTACACCTGCCACAGTAAATCTTAGGAATTTTCGGTGTTTATGATGGATTGGGATGTGGAAGTATGCATCCTGGAGCTCCAACGTTGTCATGAAGTTCGCAAGTCTTTTCTGGGAATACTGTCATCAGCAGAATCGCTGATGACAGTATTCCCAGAAAAGACTTGATCATCCCCACAGAAGCGAACTTTCTTTTTAGGAGGTCTGACGCCAGAGAAACAAGGCAATATTGCCTTTCTTTGGACAAGAATGCTTTGTCTCGAATGGTATCCAGCATTGCTCCTAGAAATTGGATCCTTTGGGAAGGATAGAGGACTGACTTTTGGACGTTCAGAGATAGTCATAGAGAGTGAAAAATCTGCAGGCATTTTGCTGTTGCATGAGACGCCTGATGAAAAGAAGGAGCCTTTATTAGCCAATCGTCCAAATACAGGAATAATTGGATGCCCAGTAGCCTGAGATGAGCTGCTACTAGAGCTAGGAATTTAGTAAAGACTCTTGGAGCTGAGCGTAGGCCAAATGGGAGGACTTTGAATTGGAAATGTACACCTGCCACAGTAAATCTTAGGAATTTTCGGTGTTTGGGATGGATTGGGATGTGGAAGTACGCACCCTGGAGATCCAATGTTGCCATGAAGTCCACATGATCCAAAAGCTGAAGGATTCCCTGGAGTGTCACCATGCGGAAGGACTTTTTCTGAAGGTATTTGTTCAGTTTTTTTAGATCCAAGATTGGTCTCCATTCCCCAGACTTTTTTCTTATGAGAAAAAAGCGAGAATAAAAACCCTTCCCCACTTGAGAGCGAGGCATTTTCTCTATCGCTCCTTTCGAAAGCATGGTTTTTACTTCTTTTCTGAGCAGAACAAGATGCGGTGGGTTTTTCTTCAGAGGTGGATGAGGAGGGGGGGAATTGATAAACTCCAGGGTGTGACCAAATTTGATTATATCCAGAACCCACATGTATGTGGTTATTTTCTCCCAATTTTATTGGAATTTTGTATACTTGTGGCATATCTGGTGCAGATGTTACAAGATTGTCACTGTTTTCTAGCAGAGTCTCTGCCTTGAGGTTAGCATCTTCTGCCTTGTTGTCTGTAAGCAGCCGCTGGGGGATTCTTATAGGACTGCTATTGTTGGTGCTGATGGTATCCATATCTACCTTGACCACCTTGTTGTTGGTATTTTTCATATCCTCCACGAAAGGAATATGAGCCTCTGCCCCTTGCTCCCCGAAACAGCGTTTTTCTGTACTGCAACGTGCCCAATGCCCTAGCAGTATCTGTATATTTTTGGATTTCCTGCAATGCATCATCTATGTGCTTGCCAAATAACAGGTCTCCATCAAAGGGCATATCCAGAATCTTTGGACTTCTGGGCAAAAGTTAGTAAACTTCCGCCAACCCTGATGTCTAAGGGTTGCTGCTCCAGCAAATTGGCGAAAACCCAAAGAAGCCATATCCATAGAGATATCGATAATCTCTGAAGCAGCCCTTTCTCCCTCCAGAAGTATTTTCCTTGCTTCCTGCTTTTTATCTTCAGGCAGATACTCAAGATAAGGTGAAATGTCTGACCATAATTGCCGGTCGTATCTGCCTAAAATTGCTAAACAATTCGTGGCACGAACTGTAGCGCCCGCCATGGTGGTAAAGCGTTTACCAATGTTGTCAAGGCGCCTACCATCCTTGTCTGATGGAGTCGTTATTGGGGCAGATGGATTTCAAGATCTCAGTTGGGCCGCCTGTGAGATGACGGAATCTGGTCTAGGGTGCCCAGAAAGGCAGGCAGGAGCATCATCTGGCGCCTTATGTTTCTTGTTGATTCTAGGGAGAATCACCGGAATTGAGAAGGGAGTCTTCATTATCTTCGCCCCTTCTTCCCAAATCTATACTACTATTATAAGAGAGAACACAACCCTTTGAGCCAGGTAAACTCGGGAACCACAGCGCCAATCCACACACCCGATACATCCTTGAAATTGTCAGGGTGTGTAGATGGACATAGGCTACATAAAATAAAAAATAAGCATAAATTAAAAAAATTTATTTTAAAAACAAAGTAGTCCCCTGAAAGAAGCGCAGGCCGCGACGTCTGCGTCATGACATCGAGAGCGCGGGGAGGAGCGGCTTCAGGAGCAACAGGAAGAGCGGAGGACATGATCGCGGGGAGGAGCTGCGGACAGGCGGGGAGGAGCGGTGAGCGGCGGACAAGCGGTAATGACCAGCGAGAAGCGGAGGAGCAGTGGAGCGGTAAAATCAGCAGCGCGAGGAGGAGCGGCGAGTAAGGTAAGTGAACCATCCAAGAGCCGCTGGTGCGCAACGAGGGATGGGGGGAGGGACGGGCGGGAGCCATGGGTGCACGCAAGCCTGAAATGCTGCCCCAGCCCCCTTCTGCCCCGGGCATCGCTGCCGCAAGCCTGAAATGCTGCCCCCAGCCCCCCTCTGCCCCGGGCAACGCTGGGGTGGGCTGCTAGTATGATCTATAATCGGAATTGAACAAACCGATTTTCTGCTCTGATCCTTAAAATCATAAAGAAAATACTCTGTTTTCTGTACCGGTACCTCCTAAATCTTCAGGAGGGGAGTCAACAGCTTAGGGGACTGGTGAGGCTGGCGTTGGAATTATATATTCATCCCATTCATCCCCAGTCGTGGGTGAGTTTGGTATTTCTCCTTCAGCCACTCTGTCACCATCATCATCCTGAAGGAAATGAGTAGGCAGAGCTACTTGAGGCACTGAGGCAGGGGCAGCAGGAGTCGCAACCTGCAAAGCTGTAGGTGCAGGGCTTTGTTCCGGAACCGGTACAGGTGGAAAGCGTGTATTATAGTTAGGGCCCCTGGTTTTATGGTATTTGTTTGCCATTTCCATTTGTATTTATCCCTATTTATTTTTTGGGCATTTTATTTGTATTTATTCACATTTTTTATTCCCACAAGTAAAAGCAGACGCTGCATCTAGTATTTTTCCACATTTAGTTAAACCCTGCCCACTTGAAATAACTGACCCCTTGAATTAAGGTGCTCTTTCACACAGACTCCTTTCTCAGACATAAAATACATATTTGCCATCACATATATAGACACACTTGAAATAACCATCTTTTCAGACAAACCGGGTGCAGTTGAAAAGCGACAGACTTGTTATTAATGTAAATTTGCTGCAGAAGAAACAGATCTTACAGGTTTTGTGTTCAAGGATGAGATCAGTGGAATCAGACCAGCAGGAAGAGCAATAAGTTGTATCTTATAAGTGAATGTACTCCAGTGCTAAGAAACAGCCTTCAGTGAGCAATAAAGAGGTTATTGGCTTGCGAGTGAAGCATTCTTAGGAAGTACCTCCTATCCATCAAACCTATCCCTCTGGGCTGACATGCATAGCTCAACTAATGCAGGCACCATCACTTAACACCTGGTGTCTCTGGTAACAGAGATGTGGTCTCACGTCTAGACTGTTGACTTGGAGCTGGGAAACGACTCCACATCCTGTTAGGGTGACCAACCGTCCGTAAATTTCACGGACAGTCCGTAATTTTGGCTGTCTGTCCGTTGTCCGTGAAGGATTCTTTAACGGACGCCATTTGTCCGTAATTTTAGCCGGGCACAGCTTGCCCCCACCTCCCTTCTTGACTCCGATGCTGTATGAAAGCTCAGACCCCCAGCAGCACTGTAGAGGCACAGAGGGATGGCACTCCTCACACCTCCAGCCCTTGATGAGCTGTTAAGAGGTGCTTGAAGGTGACAGAGGGAGGGGCTGCAGGTTCAGGAGCAGGGGGCATCCGTTCACATGCAAACAGCCCTGAATGCGTCTTGTATCTGCTATTTAGAGGGGGGCACACACATTCCATTTCTACCCAGGGCCCCAAACATCCTAGACTCGGCCAGATTACACCCCTGATTACACCGAGGCAGCACCTGCTTCTCTTCACCGAGCTTAATTACTGTCACTAATTTGTAAGCAAACCTCGGTTCTTCAAACATGCAGTCTATAATGCAATACAATAAAGAAATGGCACAATCGCACTCACACTGATTGACAAAGTATGGAGGACAATCAGTTCTCTTAGAGTGTCTCCTGTAAGTACTGTATATCACAGTGGGGGATGGCATTTTGGACAGAGAGCCCGTCTTCTCGTTCTCTTGTGCAGGAGGGGGCGAGAAGCCCAAGATGATAATAGAATACTGCATGCCCACCCCTGTGCCCCCCACCCCCGTGGATCACGGTCCCTCTCCTGTGATAACTCCTGCTCCTGTCCCCCCATGTGGTGGCTCCAGTCCACCCCCCCTGCCTGTGATGGCTCCTGTCCCCCCATGTGGTGGCTCCTGTCCCCCCCCCCCCCACCCCGCCTGTGATGGCTCCTGTCTCCCCCTGTGGTGGATCCTGTCTCTGCCCTGGCTGGCTTCTGTCCCAGTCCTGGAACGGCCCCTGCAGCGAGGGTGAAATTCTTGATGGGCCTCTTCTCAAAAAGGCTCAGCTCAAAATTAATATGAAAAGGTGGGCGACTGAGTAAGTGAAGGGATGGGTGGATGGCTGGATGAATTAGTGAAAGGGTGAATGGATGAATGAAAGATTGAATGGATGGATAATGAGAGAGGATGGATGGTTTGATGAGTGAGTGGAAGGATGGAAGAGAGAAAAGGTAAATAGCTGGATGTATGGGTGGAAGGGTAGCTGGATGGGTAAAAGGGTGGATGGATGAGTGAAAGGATGGATGAGTGAAAAGGTGGATGACGAGTGAGCGGGTGGATAGATGAGTGAAATGATGGATGGATTGATGAGTGAGTGGAAGGATGGAAGAGAAAATGTAAATAGCTGGATATATGGGTGGAAGGGTAGCTGGATGATTGATGAGGGGAAAGATGGATGAGGGGAAGGATGATGGATGGAGGGGAAGGATGGATGGATGAGGGGCAGGATAAATGGATGAGGGGAAGGATGGATGGATGGATGGAGGGGAAGGATGGATGGATGAGGGGAAGGATGGATGGATGGATGGATGGAGGGGACGGATGGATGGATGAGGGGCAGGATAAATGGATGGGATGGATGGACGGGTGAGGGGAAGGATGGATGAAAGGAAGGATGGATGAGGGGAAGGATGGATGGATCACGGGAAAGGATGGATGATGAGGGGAAGGATGGATGGATGTATGATGAGGGGAAGGATGGATGGATGATGAGGGGGTGGGTGAAAGGATGGATGATGAGGGGAAGGGTGGATGGATGGATGGATGATGAGGGGGTGGGTGAAAGGATGGATGGATGATGAGGGGAAGGATGGATGGATGATGAGTGGAAGGATGGATGGATGATGATGGGATGGATGGATGGATGGATGATGAGGGGAAGGACAGATGGATGGGTGGATGGATGGATGATGGGTGGGTGAAAGGATGGATGGATGGAGAGTGGGTGAAAGGATGGATGGATGGATAAGTGGGGGGATGAAAGGATGGATGGATGGATGATGAGGGGAAGGATGGATGATGAGGGGAAGGACAGATGGATGGATGGATGGTGAGGGAAAAGGATGGATGGATGATGAGGGAAGGATGGATGGATGATGAGGGAAAAGGATGGATGGATGATGAGGGTAAGGATGGATGGATGATGAGGGGATGGATGGATGGATGATGAGGGGAAGGACAGATGGATGGATGGATGGATGGATGATGGGTGGGTGAAAGGATGGATGGATGGAGAGTGGGTGAAAGGATGGATGGATGGATAAGTGGGTGGGTGAAAGGATGGATTGATGAGTGGGTGGGTGGATGGTGGGTGGGTGTAAGGATGGATCAGTTGATTGAATGGTGGGTGGGTGAAAGGATGGATGAGTGGGTGGGTGGATGGTGGGTGGGTGGATGATGGGGGTGGGTGGATGATGGGGGTAGGTGGATGAGTGAAAAAATGGATGGATTGATGGATTGATAAGTGCAAGGGTGAATGAATGGACATATGAGTGAAAAGGTGGGTGTAAGGATGGATGAGTGAGTGAAAGAGAGGGTAGATGGACAAAAGGATGAATAGATGTGTGAAGGAGTGAAATGATAGATGGATGAGTGATAGGGGCAATGGATGGATTCATGAGTGGATGAGTAGATGGATGGATGGGTGGGTGGGTGGATGGATGGAAGGAAGGCTAAGTGAAAGGGTCGATGGAGAGAGAAAGGGAGGATGGATGGATGACTAAAAGAGTGGATGGGTGGAAGGATTAGTAAGTGAAAGGATGGCTGGATTGGTGAAAGGGTAAATGGCTGAATGGATGAGTGAATGGATGGATGGGATGAAGAGTGGATGGATAAGTGTACCGATGGATACGGTGAAAGGGTGGATGGATGGATGGATAATGGAGGATGAGTGAAAGGATGGATGAGGGGATGGATGAAGGGATGGGTGAGTGAAATGATAGATGGAAGGATACATGATGGATAGGTTTGCAAATGGTTGAATATGTTTGGAAATGGCTGGGCTTACTTATATACTATTGCGCGACCTCTGATGTGTCTGTAAAACGTACCTATTGTCCTGAAGTTTTGTCCTGAATTTTGACCTCCTGTCCTGAATTTGTGTCCTGAATTTTGACCCTTTGTCCTGAATTTTTACACTCACCGTCCTGAATTTGCACCAATGCCAGTTGGTCACCCTACATCCTGTGATGCTGGGCAAATCACTTATTCTCCTAGTGCCTAACAAAATGAATGTGTCCTTGTGTAAGGAAACAGGTGCTCATGTGAAGCGCTCTGATTGATGCCCGATGTCTCGATCTAGTTTGCACTACATAAAACAAAAAAAATATATGTACTTTCCCCCAGTTTGAACGTTATACTAGGCGAGTGAGCGGTCCCGATCCTTCCTACGGAACCGCACTGATACATGTACATTTCCTTCTCATTCCCTTCTTCCATTTATTTTATTTGAGTTTTTCCTTGAAGCCATTCTTTCCTTTGTACCTTCGTTTGCCCCCTTCTAATTGTGTCCTCTTTCCTTCGGATTCCTTTTTTCTGTATTTTATGCATGCCTTTCCTTGTCACGCTTTTCTCTGATTTGCACCCTCGCTCAATTTTACGCTCTCCTTTTTGCACTGTTGTTTCGGTTTTAATAATTTCTCCGTCACCTCGTTTAGCCTCTGCGCCCCCACACATAGGTCAAAGTTAGGGGTCTTGTTGAACAAGTTACTTACCTTCGGTAACGATATATCTGTAAGAAACATTAGTTAGTGTTAGATTCCTTACCTTAGAATATCCCCAGGCGTCAGTCTGGATCCGGAAACTTTTGCGTAGCAGTACCCCTGCGCGTCGGTAGGCGTCGTCTGCAGGCGTCCCCTGCGGCTCCGCGTCCGTCGTTGGCGTCGTGCACCGTGATGACGTCGCTGGAGTATATAGACGCCGCCTCCGCGCGCTGACGTCAGTTCTTTGCACACAGCATTTCCGCGCCAGGAGACGCAGAGCCATGAGAGAACCAACACTGGTGCCATGTAAAACTAGGGCCCTGAAAGGGATGACCTTAACCCTAGGTATCAGTTCGCAGAACGGGGAGGATGGGTGGGTTCGGTAAGGAATCTAACACTAACTAATGTTTCTTACAGATATATCGTTACCGAAGGTAAGTAACTTGTTCATCTGAAAGAAACACGTTAGTGTTAGATTCCTTACCTTAGAATACATACCCCAGCAATACCAACCCCGGTGGTGGGTCTGCGAACCAATACAAAACTACACCAGAAAGTCCTGGAGGACAGAACGGCCAAAGAAGCCATCCCTCCGGACTTGACTGTCCAGGCAGTAGTGCCTCGCAAAGGTGTGCAGCGAGGCCCACGTAGCCGCTTGGCAAATGTCCTGCAAGGGGACTCCCCGGCCCAGGGCAGTAGTAGCCGCCGTGGCCCGAGTGGAATGGGCCCTCAGCCCAACAGGAGGCTCCTTCCGAGCCAAAGAGTAGCACGCTTTGATGCAGAGGACGACCCATCGAGAGATGGTTCGTTTACAAACCGCCCGTCCCTTCTTCGCACCCACGTAGCCAACAAACAGTTGGTCATCCACCCGGAACTGGCGTGTGCGATCCATATAAAATGAAAGCGCACGTTTTGGGTCCAGACGGTGGAGCCGCTCTTCATCCTTTGAAGGATGCGGAGGCGGGAAGAAGGAAGGGAGGGTGATGGACTGCCCGATGTGAAAGGCCGAAACAACCTTGGGCAGGAAAGAAGGTCTAGTCCTCAGAACCACCTTATCAGGATGAATGGACAGGAAAGGAGGTTGGACAGAAAGAGCCTGGAGCTCACTCACTCTCCTGGCAGAGGTGATGGCAACCAGGAAAGCCGTCTTTAAAGTCAGGAGACGGAGAGGACAAGAATGAAGGGGCTCAAAGGGAACACACATCAGGAAGGTCAGAACCAGGTTCAAATCCCACTGAGGCATCACAAACGGAACAGGTGGAAACATGTGAGTGATGCCTTTTAAGAACCGAGTTACAATCGGGGATTTGAACAAAGAAGGCT
Source organism: Lissotriton vulgaris (assembly GCF_964263255.1). Classification (NCBI taxonomy): domain Eukaryota; kingdom Metazoa; phylum Chordata; class Amphibia; order Caudata; family Salamandridae; genus Lissotriton; species Lissotriton vulgaris. Next base: position 1,532,300,563 of record NC_141685.1, read on the forward strand.
GATCAGGAAGCCTCAAAAAGGCTGAAAGGGCAGAAAGGTAGCCCTTGATAGTGCCCAGAGCAGAGCCCTGCTGTTCAAGAGAAAGAAGAAACAGAAGAACCTCCGAAAGAGGGGCAGAGAGAGGATCCACAGCCTTTGCTGTGCACCATGCCACAAATCTGTTCCACCTGCAGGCGTATACCGACTTAGTGGAGGGACGCCTGGCTGCCAGAATAACATCACAGACTTCAGGAGGCAAGTCAAATGGCCTCAACTGCCGCCGCTCAATCTCCAAGCATGGAGGTGGAGACTGGACAGGTTCGGTGGAGGACCGTCCCCTGCTGCTGCGACAGAAGGTCCTCCTGAAGGGGCAGGCGGATCGGGGGACCGACTGACATGCTGAGTAGCTCGGGATACCAGTACCTTCGAGCCCAGTCCGGAGCCACAAGGATAACTTGGGCCCGGTCGCGCCTGATCTTCTTCAGCACTCTGGGCAGAAGTGGTATAGGCGGAAAGGCGTATAACAGACCGCAACTCCACTCGCGCCGAAAGGCGTCGCCGTGCGAGTGCCGTCTTGGAAACTCCAACGCGCAGAACTGATGACATTGCGCGTTCTCTTCTGTGGCGAATAGATCTAACCAAGGCTCTCCCCATTGCAGAAAGATGCCTTGCGCCACGTCCGAGTTCAGACGCCATTCGTGATCCATCGAGCACCGACGGCTGAGTTCGTCCGCCCTGGCGTTCAGAGAACCTGCCAGGTGTTGAACCGTCAGAGTCACGCCCTGACGTTCCAGCCATTGCCAGAGGCGCAGAGCCTCCTGGCAAAGGGTCCACGACCCCACTCCGCCCTGTTTGTTGCAGTACCACATGGCGGTGGTGTTGTCGGTGAACACCTGCACTACACTCCCGTTGACAAAGGGGAGGAATGCCTTCAGTGCCAGACGAATCGCCCGCAGCTCCAACAAGTTGATATGGAGCCGGGACTCCGCCGGAGACCAGATGCCTCTGATCTCTGCCTCTCCCAAGTGGCCACCCCAGCCCTGGAGGGACGCGTCCGTCACGACAACGTGCTCCGGTTGGGGAAGGGAGAGGGACTTGCCCCTGACCCAATCGCGGTCCGTAAGCCACCACTGCAGTTGTCTCGCAGTGCCCTCCGAGATCAAGACGTGGTCGGACAAGTTGCCCTGATGCTGGGCCCACTGAAACTTCAGGTCCCACTGCAGAGCCCGCATCCGCCACCGGGGGTGATGCACCAGAAGGATGCAGGAAGCCATCAGTCCCAGCAGCCGCAGCGTCAACCTGACCGAAACTCGGGATAGCGGCTGAAAGATGGGAATCAAAGCCTGAATATCCCGAACCCGCCGTTCCGGAGGATAAACCCGAAACTGCGCCGAGTCCAGAACCGCTCCGATGAAGAGGAGCTTTTGAGAGGGGCACAGGTGTGATTTCGGCACATTGATGGAGAACCCCAGGTCGTGCAAGAGGTCTGCCGTCATCTGAAGGTGGTGGACGACTGTCTGGGGCGAGCCCGCCTTCAACAACCAGTCGTCTAGGTAGGGGAAGACTGAAACCCCTAACCTGCGCAGATGGGCTGCGACCACCGCCATCACCTTTGTGAACACCCGTGGGGCGCTGGTAAGGCCGAAGGGGAGCACGATAAACTGAAAGTGCTCTAGGCCTACCGTGAACCGCAGGTAACGCCGGTGGGCCGGCAGGACGGGGATATGAAAATAGGCGTCCTGCAAGTCCAACGCTACCATCCAGTCTTGCGGGTCTAGAGCAGCCAAGACCTGAGCTAACGTCAACATCTTGAACTTCTCCTTCCGGAGGAAGCCGTTGACGTTCCTTAGATCCAAGATAGGACGTAGGCCCCCCTTGTCCTTCTTGGGCACCAGAAAGTAGTGGGAATAACAACCACGCCCTACTTCTGGCCCAGGAACGCGCTCGATGGCCCCCTTGGCCAAGAGGGCCGTAACTTCCTCCTGCAGAAGTGTCAAGTGGTCCCCCGACACACGGTGGTTCTGCGGTGGCATGGCTGGAGGAGAGGTCTCGAAGGGGAGGGAGTAGCCCCTTCGGACAATTTGCAGCACCCACCTGTCCGAAGTGATCGTGCGCCAGTGAGCGTGGTGATGGTGAACCCTGCCACCCACTGGCATCACATGGGGCCGAAAGCACGGACTAGGAGGATTTTGGGGTAGATGCTGCGGGGGAGGGTGTGGTCTGACCCCGCCGTTGTCCCCGACCGCCACCACGGCGGTTTCCACGGCCGCCACCGCGTTGAAAGGATTGTTGCGGCGCGTGGCTGGCAGCACGTGTGGGGGCGCCCCTTCCTTGGCCACGAAAGGGGCGAAACGAACCCGGTTGCTGACGCTGGGTCGAGAGACCCAAGGACTTGGCCGTGACCCTGGAGTCCTTGAAGCGTTCCAGCGCGTGGTCCGCCTTGTCACCGAACAGGTGACAGCCATCAAACGGCATGTCCATCAATGTACTCTGGACATCAGCCGAAAAATTGGCGGATCTCAGCCAGGCGTGGCGACGAATCGCCACCGTCGTTGACATAGCTCTGCCTAGCGAGTCGGTCGTATCAAGACCACACCGAATTGAATATTTCGCTGCATCTCGGCCCTCAGCCACAGCCTGACCGAGTTTTGCCCGCACCTCCATGGGGCATTCTGGCAGCAGTTCCGCAACCGTATCCCACACAGAGTGGGTGTAGCGGCCCAAGAGGCAGGCGGTGTTGCAAGACCGCAGGCCCAAACTAATGGACGAGAAGACCTTCTTGCCAAATTGGTCATACCTCTTGGATTCCCGGTCGGGAGGGGCCGACGGGAATGCGGACTGGGAGGTCGAGGCCTGGATCACCAGACTCTCAGGAGTGGGGTGGGTAGACAGGAACTTGGGGTCGTCCGGACAAGGACGGTGGCGCCTGGCCACGTTCCGATCGACAGGCGCACCTGAAGCGGGCCTGGACCACGTGCCCAACAGAACGTCCGACAAGGCTTCATTAAACGGCAGCAGTGGCTCCTGTGGGCATGACTGCGGTTTGAAGACCTCGGTGAGGATGTTAGGCCTCACGGCCGCGACGGGGAGCTCAAGGTGTAAGGCCTTGGCAGCCCTCATCAGCACCACAGAATATGCAGCTCCCTCCACCGATGCCACGGTAGGAGGAGAGATCAAACCAGGGTTAGGAGAGTCGTCCAGACCACTGGCATCCCCCAAGTCACCTGTCCAGTCCGGGTCATACTGGCACTCGCGTGACAGAGGGTCCTCGGACCCCTCCCAACCTTCACCGAACTCTTCATCTTCTCCGTATTCGGAGTCAACGATGTAGACCGGCTCCTCGGGGTTCATGGGCCCCATCGGCGCCGGGACCGGCGTCGAGCGACGCCCGTCCGGCCCCGCGTCCGGCGTCGGTGAAGGTAAGGGGACGGCGCCGCCCGGAGCCGGCGCCGGAGCCCCAGTGCCGCCCGAAGCCGGCACCGAGGAACCGGCGTCGCGCGGAGGCGGAGCCGCGGGCAACCCTGATGGAATCGGCGCCGGGTTGGATGGGCGTCCATCCGGCGTCGACCCCGAAGGCCCTAGCGGCGCCGGGGTCGGCGCCGTCGGCGGCGCCGGAATCGGAGCATCCGACGGCGTCGAGGTAGGGTCAGCAGAACCGCTAGGGCCCCCGGACGGGTTCACTGGGCCCGTAGGCGCCGTGGAACCCGCCGGAGGAGACAGGGCCCTCATGGCCATGAGGAACGCCTCTATCTCCTCAGGCGTCGCACCGTGCCCAGGGACCTGAGGGTATGGGGCAGGCCGCGCCGGCGACTCTCGCGGAGCCGCGGGGTTGGGGTCACCCGAACCCCCGGCCGCATCGCGCGAGCGTCGGGGGGAGTCGGGGGTACGATGACGACGCCCCGACTTCTTGTGTTTCTTACCTGACGAGGATGACGAGTGGTGTCGACTTCCGGAACGCTCGGCGCGGCCCCGCGACCGCTCCCTCGAACGCTCTCTCGACCTCCGGCCGGACCGGGACCGCTCCCGGTCCCGACGTGGGGCCGACACCCGGAGCTCCAGTAGCTTGCGGGACCGCTCCCGCCTAGCTTTGCTGGTGAGGGCCCGGCAGTCGACGCAGGAGTCCACGTCGTGGTCGGGGCCCAGACACCGGAGACAGAGGCGGTGATGGTCTGTGACCGACATCGTGCGCTCACAGTCATCACAGTGCTTGAACCCAGGCATCCTAACAGGCACAAGTGATAATAATTCGAATAAACTTGGTCAAAGACCGGAGTACTGCTCTTCAGATCTGCGGCCACTGGCGCGGAAAAAAGAAGAACTGACGTCAGCGCGCGGAGGCGGCGTCTATATACTCCAGCGACGTCATCACGGCGCACAACGCCAACGACGGACGCGGAGCCGCAGGGGACGCCTGCAGACGACGCCTACCGACGCGCAGGGGTACTGCTACGCAAAAGTTTCCGGATCCAGACTGACGCCTGGGGATATTCTAAGGTAAGGAATCTAACACTAACGTGTTTCTTTCAGATAACATTGTATTCTGCCCCAGTAGCGCCCCCCCCCCTGAAGTGGATTTAGGGGGCTAGAATGCACCCCAGGCAGTGACGTTTAGATAATTTTTCCTGGGGGGTCCCAGGTTATAGACCCACTCGTGCAGCCCCGTTTCAAGCAGCACCTTCGGTTTCCTGAAAGCGCAGGAGACCAGGAAAATACCCCCCTATCGGGCTAAAATGGGCAAGTCCGACGGAAAGTGTGGATTCGGCGCCGACCTCAATCAGGAGTTTGTGTGTGTGTGAGGGAAGGAGGCACAGGCCTTCGACCTTGGCCGGAGGCCCTGCGTGGGAGTGGACTCTGTTTGCACTCTAGAGAGTGTCACTCCTTTAGACTCGAGCGTGGGGGGCGGGGTGCTCCATTTCAAGTGACTCAATTCTAAAAGTTTTACTTTTTGGAAATCGATCTTCACTTTTGAGCTAATCCAGTCATTGTGCTCAAGTTTGCAGCTTTAAGCTAGGGCGTTATGCTGCCTCTGAGCGCTTCAGTTTTTCGTAGCTAAAGGAAGCAAAGGCGGTTAGGAAATTTGCCGAGGAGCACAACTGAGCTGGTTCTCCGTGTAACTTTTTTTTTTTTTAAACACAAGCATTGCACTTAAATTCTTTGCTGAACCATGCTCAAAATAAAAAAAACTAAGGGGCAGTTTCAGGGTCACTGCAGAAGACACCGCCCGCTCTTACTGCCCTCACATGTCCCAGAATTTTACTTGCCCTTTATTTCACCCAGATTTAATATCTGGAGGGGCTGCGCCTATGGCCACTGTTTAATTACCTACAACAGTCACAGACAGTGTAAAATGCAGATGAAATTGTGCTTCATGGTAAAGGGTGCAGCAGGAAACAAACGGGGTGCTCCCATCACGGAGCTGGCAAAACCCGTGCAGCGCCGAGAAGCCACAATCCTGGCACCATGCATTATGAAAAAAACTTTGCCAGGCGCGTCTCGAATGTGTACTCCAAAGGAGAGAACCTTCATTACCTATACGGGTAAAAGCGCTTTACATTAAAGCACTGGACCAATGATTTATCTGAATATTGTCGATATCAGCTGCCACCCACGTCACAAGCCGATGCTGCTTCTAGTGCCTACTCCAGGGGCTAACATTTCTAAAGCACTTCCACTTTTAGTAGACACGGTAACAACGCCGAGATTTCTTTACATTAAGGTCAATTCTTATAGGTTACCAAGACCACACAGCTAGAAAATAGCAGGGTTTCAACCCCCCTCTCCCGAGTCAACGTCATCACACGTGTGCCGCCTGTTGTCTAAATCTCCTATAGTTACAAATGGCAAGGAGGTGCTACTAAGCGGCCGCTGGGACGGGCTGGGTACTGGGCACACACAGACAGATTTTGAGCATCAAGTACTTCACAGGTCTTTAAAAGACCAATCACTTGTTAACGAGGCTTTGTTGTAAATACTGATAACACCAGAGGCGATTGCTCTGTGAGCAATCACCATACCATACTGTTTTGCAACTCTCTGCTAGAGCACAGAGAGCGCCGAAAAATGTACTAGTGTTTTCCCGTTTTTACATATAAATACAGACAAAGGAAAACTTGTTTTCCATCTGTATTTATATGTAAAAATCTGTTTAAACGGAAAACCAGGAGCCCTAATTATAGTCTCTCAACATTGCCGTGAGATCTTGCATCAAAGCAGCAGGCATTTGAACCATAGGTTTTTGTTGAAAAGATTCCTGAGGGCCTCGCAGGGTTCATAGTATTCCTCCTCGTCTTCATCTTCTTGATATGTTATTTGGAGCTGAGAAGGGTCATTTGCTGGACCAAAAGGGCCTTCATCAGCTGAATCCTCCAGATAGTGACTAGGAGGTAAAGGTGAGATATGTGTTACATCCTGATAGAATTGCCTTGAAGATTAAATTTTAGAGGTCAAAACTGGCGTAATTTGTAGAGATGTAGGCCTTTTACGCATATACATGGACAGGGAGTCAGTTTCCATTGAAATCACCATTATTGAGGATACCATCGACATTGAAATCATTGAGGTCGTCGACGGAAAAAGCATTGTCGACAATGTCATCGTTGACAGTGGGCTCAGAGAGATTACTATCATCGTCGACGTTGGACTTGTCGTTGGAATCTGTAACATCGTCGACGGCGTACTCGTCAACGAAAGCTGAATCTTCATCGACGGCGGATGCATCGTTGACAGGATCGACGTCGACGACGAAGTAGACGTCGACGAGATAGGCATCGTCGACGGCGATGAAATACTCCCCGACGGCGCTGTCGACGGAGTTCTCGTCGATGATGAGATTTTCTTCATCGACGCTGACAAATCACTCACCTTCCGAGGAGATTTCATCGGCGACGGAGCAGTTTTCGATGTCAACGGAGGCTCGGAAAGGGATTTTGAGGCAGTTTTCAGAGAAACTTTTACCTTTTGTCCAGCTATTACCTCAGAAGAGAAAGAGGACTTCTCTTTTTTTGAGGAAGAGTGGCCAGTCTCAGATTGAGATTTCTTCAGGGTCTTACTCTGTCTCTCAGGTGGATCTCCAGATCTATCCCTCTTCTTGGCCAAAGGGGTTGATGCCTGAGGACTTACCCTGCCTTCATCTCCAGATACCACGTCAGATGAAGCCTTCAACTTCTCCAGCCAAACCAAAAGCCTTCCTTCTCTGTCCTTCAAGGTCCTGGCAGGAAAGGATATACAGATCCTGCAATCCTTGACCTTGTGAGCTAGGTAAAGGCAGTAAATACATTCTTTATGTGGATCCTCAAAGTGCAATCTCTTCTTCCCACATGAAGAACAAGGCAAGAACAAGCTTTTCTTTGAAGAATCAGACATAATTTCTCACAAAGAAGCCAAAGTTAAGGAAAAAACGGAGCAGAGCTCAGGGAGACTCCCTGTCACACGAGGTGTGGTAGAAAATCTGAGGGTTTGCTTCTCTGTGGAAGGTTCTAAGAAGGTGCTGCAGCCTGATTGGCTGTGTTCCAAGTTTGGTTCTTGTTGCAAAAGGACTAAGATAGGCTAATGTAGTGACTTTGCTGTCCATAGTAGCCTGGTGTGTAATGTTATTATGACTATAATGTATATGTTTTATTGTACGGCGAGACTCCCACCTCATCGGCGGGGATGATTCTAAGCATGCAAAGATACACCAATACTGGATAACCAAGATTTCTCTGCACAAGGACTACAGCTTGATTGGCACAGCAGTAATGCACTCTTCATGGTGGCCCCTTCTGGCATATGGGGTCGCCAACTTTAACCCGCACACTGGCTGCTGCTCAATCGGTGCAGCAGCCACTTACTCACACCTTGCTACAGGGATCCCTCAATGCACCATGCTCCTTTTAAGCATTATACTTTTTCTCACAGGGCACACTGGACTTGGCATACAAGAAGTCATTGGTGTGCAAGGATCCAGGGCAGGTGGTCTTTGATTTCCCCGACATGGAAATGTGATTGATTGTCCGAGTCTTTAAGGTTTGTGCTAGGGGATGCTTCTTTTTTAAGTGCCCACTCCTTTGTCCTGCCCTTCCTCCAGAAAGCAGCCTGTCACAACAGGCGGAATTGCAAATCTGATAGCCCCACAACACAGGTCACAGGAGTGACTAGACGTTAACACCTGGATGTCAGCCACAGTGATATGTGCATCACAGGGCTATCAAAGGGCATCAGCCCTACTCTTTGTGATTCTCTTATCAGTTCAATCGCCTTCCTAAGATATGCCTGGAACTTTTCCGTGGCCTCTCTCAGAATCAAGGAGCGCCCTTTGAAATGTACTGAAGAGCTTGGCTCTTTTTTCCGGTATTGTGTGCCCCACCCAGTTCTCAGGAATAGAGCAATCCAAAAATCTGTTTTGGGGAATCCTTACCTCCCCATACTCTCCTCCAGTCAACCCTGGATATCTCAAAATAGAACCCAGAGTATTCCAACATATATACCCATTACATACATGTAACCACACATGCGTAGGCCTGGGCAGTGAACTTTGCTTCGTTTGCGGTATTTGCGGGCTTTTCTGCACTCCCCACTTCGCGGAGCTCGCGGAGGGCAGTGGCGTTTTTTCCACGCTCGCAATTGCGAACGGTGAGTTCGCGATCGCGAATGGAAAGTTTGCGAGCGCGAGCTGCCGCTCTGGTAGAATTTCTACCCGAGCGGCAGGAATACAAGCACAAACTGCAGTTCTCACTGCACTCCTCCACTTGCGGAAGTTCGCGGAGTTTTTTTGTAACTTCGCAGAGTTCCACGATCTACGCATGGGTCTACACATGTGTTGCAAACCACTACGTGCTAACTTAACGTAGGCTAAGGGTGAGTTAAGAACGCAGCAGTGGAACTTTACTCGACTGGGCCTGTAAGCCTCACTCCAGTGTCACAGGAGAAAAGGCATATTCACTCCTACTGATCACTATACAGTAGGATGCCACCACTGCACTCGTGCTACAAAACTTTCTGGTAAAGTCAGTAGCCTTTCACCACCATGAAGGTTTCACTTTGGGCAACCCTCCCGGTCACACAAAACCTCAATCTGTCATGGCACACATTGATGATCCGTGTTTATCCATGACTAAAATGTCAGCACTAAGGATCCAGATATCATTGCAGCTTGGGCACCCAGGGCAAAGGTGATCATCTGTCACCGTGTGAGAGAATTTTCCATCTTAATATAGAAGCAGCACAGGTGTTGCCCAAGTTATTTGCTGGAGTGTCAATTTTGGATAAAAGTTAATTTTGGGATGTATTCAGTGGAATGTTGAGCTTAGATGCCCTTCTTTCAAAAACGTCATGAAAGGGGATATGTCACCCTTAGGTGATACCATGGACAACGAACCAGAAGGAAATGTAGGTGTACACAATAAAACATATATGTACCAATGTCTCGTGTGGAATTTGACAACATTGCACCTGGATACCCTTCCAGGTGAGTTGTTGCTATTCAAATTAACGTAACTTAATCCAACAAAACATAACGCAACGTAACATGACATTTCATGACATGGCATAGCTCAGGCTTCCTCGTCCTCTTTGTTTGTGATAAAGGTAGATCTACAGACAAAGGATTGATGAGGGCCAAATGAGAAGCTTAGGAATTGCCAGGCATGTCTATTTGTTGATGATTACCACACTTATGTATGAGTGAGACATCCCAGAAATATTCTATTGCTTTACCAGAGAAGCACACAGTGAAGAAATGTAGCATGTTAATTATCCATGGTTCACGAATTGCATACAGGGTACCCTTTGTGGTAATTTAATGCTCAATGTCAAAAGTGGCCTGGTGCTGAGCAAGACACCAATAATGATTTCCAAGCCAACCCACTCAGCATCAAACTGGTGCGAGGAGATGTCAGGAATTGAATCAGTCGTATAAGTTCCCCTGATGGTATTCAAGAGGATCTGAACAATGGCAGAAGTCAACGGATGCTGCCATGGGAACTTCATCAAACCGAACAACACTTTCCTCACAAGAAGATTTGAAAAGCTCTTAAACATGCCCAATTTAGCTCACAGTTAAATGGCTGCTCTATCAATCAAGGTATAATAAGGTATTTCTTGGCAAATGTCACATTCCTCAGTAAATTGAGACTGCCAGGATGACATTTTATATATCAAGTTTATGTTTCCATTATTACTTTAAAGGACACGTGGTAACAGAACCAAAGATGGTGCCTTAAAAGCACAGATGAGGCACACTCTGCTTAAGTGAAAGATTCAGTAAACACATCTTCCCTTAGTAAACTAGAAGTGAAAATATGGAAAGTATATAGCTGTGTGTTCACAGATCCTAGCTCCAAAAAGGTAAATATTGAAATGAGAGAGCTAACAGACAATGTACAGAATTGTACAACCTGAATGCAACCTGCTACCATTCAAATCCCATTGTCTGCTTTCTCATTTTAAAAGTTTCGAATCATATAGATGACTCAGTTGAGTTGATTTACTTAGCTAGTTTTGATATCTTTTATGAGTATTGTTTTAAATAACAGAAGACAGAAAATATCTCATTAGTAATCTAAGTTTCTAAATATTAAAAAACATTTGTTAACGGAGAACACATTTTCCACTGTTCCAAGGATTGTTTTCAACCTTGCAACAGTCACATAATGTGCAACTCTTTCAAAGAAAAGTGTTAAGGTCCTTAATTCCATGGATAAAAATCACTAAGCTGCCATTCTAAAACTGCTTTCAAAACGTCTTCCTACAGAATAAGCCATTACGTAAGACTACAGTAACCCAACAATAACACAGCAGAATCTATCATGGAAAAAAATCAAGTACATTAGAAACTGTCTTTAAGCTTGCCAACAAGCACTACGAAATTAGTACGTGCACAGGAATCAGGTACACATCACAGTGGTTTATCAAAGTGAGAAATCTAACAGGGTAGAAAAAGAGGTAGAAAGAATTGCAGAACTGTACACGTGTTGCATAACATTTAAGTGTGTGCACAGAATGCCCACACAACCCAGTAATACAGATAAGTTAGATAGTCTTCTCGATTTACCTGTTTTGAGACAAGGAGAGCGTCTGGAGTAAAGGAAGCCAACATGAAGAAAAAACTTCTAGTGCTGTAACACTGTTATCATCAAGGTACAGTTCTCGTAACAGTACCTGGTTCTCTAAAATAGGAGGCTGGAAAAAAACAGTTATTTTTTTTGTGAATCAATATAAATGTGTACAAAAAATCATCTAAAGTTCAGAATCATGCAAGCCTAATCTGGTTATAATACAATAGTTCATTCTTTTATTTTTACTAACCCTAGAAGAAGGTCAAAGTCTTCTCCTTAAAAGCAAACACTTTTTCTTTCAATTTCTTTAACTGGATTCTACTAATCATTGTCACATATGAGAGTTATCGGTATGTTAGCATTGGTCTTCTTAATCAAAGTTCCAAACTCATGAAGAATCTAATGCAGGTAGACCAGACTAGAAAATGGACTGTTAATTATGGAATAATATGACAAATTGCAGTCTACAAATAACATTTCACGTGAAATTTGTAGTCCTTACTTTTGAAGAAACACATTTTAGGGTGTAAAAGTCATTCATTTTCCCCAAATAAGTGTCAGTTGTTAAGTGAAAGTGAAGTTTCAAATCAGTAAATAGTTATTCCTTGTAGGTATGTTAATTAGCAATAACCTATAGTATATAATATAGGTTACTGCATGGAGGTCAAATTGCTACCTTATACACTTAAAAAACATATTTAAATCAAATTATGTTTTAAGATCTGAAAAAGCACCAACGAAAAATATATTCAAGTGTTTCGACAAACAAAACATGCGAGTAAAAGTTGTATGGCGAGTGAGTTTCAGCCGTTGTCCGTGCAGGTAACAGCAGTGGGGCTTCAGAGGGGAGAATAATTATTTATTTAATTTCTCCTAGGCATCGTCCCTTGAAATTTCCCCCTAGGTGGCCCCACACCCCACCGCTGCTACCTGCATGGACACCGGCTGGTAAGTTGCTACTATTACATGGCTATCAGTATCAACACTACAGCACTTTCAGTGACCCACACCATGTCAAAACTTCAGTTCCATTTAAAGGTCACTGAGGGACCACAGTTTTCTTGGATAAAGAGAGGTTCGATGGAATTGCCATCGCAAAGATAGAAATGATCAAAATCTACAATTACATGGAAGAAACATTATGATGAGTCATTGAAAATACCTGTAAGAGAGGAGGGTGAAAAGAGTAATATAACACGTTTCTGAACAAAGAAATCCTCATTTAAGAATTCATTTTGGAATAGAACTCAATATAGAAGTATTTGCGATAGAAATGGACTGGTCCCCATGTACCACTTCACATTTCAGAAACAGGGATGTTCACAAACAGTTCTGCAATTGCTGCATTTTCTTTAGAGAGTGATCTGAATGGGTTTATGCAAGTGGACAATAGGAATCTCTGGAACATAAGCAAATGCAAGAAACTATTCATCTATATATGGTGTTTTCACAATGAAGCCCCCGCAATAAGTGTAAAAACAACAATTGATGGACAGATTACAGAACAATGTCATACATTCACCCCAGTACAACGATCTGGGCCTAAATCCATTGTTTTGTTTGCACTCCACACCACCCAGTTCAGACATGGCATATGCAAATCAGCTTGACCCTGTGCCTCATGGGAACAGTCCAGCCCGAACTGCCAAGCCATGTCTTTCCTGGACCGGAATCAAGCATCCTAGGTCCGGTTTCTGGATATCAGCCGTCTTCAGCCAGGATAGCTTGACTCCAGTAGTGTGGAGAGCATGGGACTCACGTCTGAGCATACCCATCCCACTCGGGGTGACAATTGCAAAAACAACAATTGATGGACAGAATGCAGAACAATGTCATACATTCCCCCCAGTACAAAGATCTGGGCCTAAATCCATCGTTTTTTTGTACTCCACACAACCCCAGTTCAGACATGGCCACATGCAAATCGGCTTGACCCTGTGCCTCATGGGAACAGTCCAGCCTGAACTGCCTAGCCATGTCTTTCCTGGACCGGAATCAAGCATCCTAGGCCCGGTTTCTGGCTATCAGCCGTCTTCAGCCAGCATAGCTTGACTCCAGTAGTGTGGAGAGCATGGGACTCGCGTCTGAGCATACCCGTCCCACTCGGGGTGACAATTGCAAAAACAATTGATAGACAGAATGCAGAACAATGTCATACATTCACCCCAGTACAAAGATCTGGGCCTAAATCCATCGTTTTTTTGCACTCCACACCACCCCAGTTCAGATATGGCCATATGCAAATCAGCTTGACCCTGTGCCTCATGGGAACAGTCCAGCCCGAACTGCCAAGCCATGTCTTTCCTGGACCGGAATCAGGCATCCTAGGACAGGTTTCTGGCTATCAGCCGCCTTCAGCCAGGATAGCTTGACTCCAGAAGTGTGGAGAGCATGGGACTCACGTCTGAGCACACCCATCCCACTCGGTGTGACAATTGCAAAAACAACAATCGATGGACAGAATGCAGAAAAATGTCATACATTCACCCCAGTACAAAGATCTGGGCCTAAATCCATCGATTTTTTGTGGTTTTTGCATTTGTCACCCCGAGTGGGATGGGTATGCTCAGACGTGAGTCCCATGCTCTCCACACCACTGGATTCAAGCAAGCCGGGCTGAAGACGGCTGAAATGCCAGAAACCGGTCCTACATGCACAAAACTTTGTGAAACACTTACAAACTTTTTCTTTTTCATTTACGAAGACACACAAACTGCATGACCCAGAATGCACAGGGGCAATCCAGCTGAGAGGTGAAGCAGCGTGCGCCCAATCCTGTTTACTGTTTAAGGGCTCCCGTGAGCCTCCCTAGCTGACGAGCTAGTGGTGCTGCACCTGGGCACCCGGGAGGCATCGAAGCCTGTGACTGTTGTTGGGCAGCCTACTCAGCAGCCTCATTGCTTATCTCTACTGATGAAGGATATTGATCCAGAAACACAAGTCGAGTCTCGTGTCTAGAGATGCCTGGAGATACCAAGTACCTACTTGCACCAAACTTGGTGAAACACTTACAAACTTTTTCTTTTTCATTTGCGAAGACACACGAACTGCATGACCCAGAATACACAGGGGAATCCAGCTGAGAGGTGGAGCAGCGTGCGCCCAATCCTGTTTAATCTTTTCTCTTGTGTCAGGCCTTCCTTGAGCTCAGTGAACATTTTGGAAGGTTACTACTGTGTCCCTCCCTGTGAGCTCGTCCATTGTAAATACGCTTTGGTTGGAATAGATAAAAGGCCACTCTGGCCAGCGGCAGACACACAACCAGGATTTTGAAACAGAGTTTGCAGAGTCAGTGGCGATCAGATGACATGAGCGTGCTTTCTTCGTGGCAAGCTGCTGTTGCGCCATTAAAAAAATGAAAAAAACGAGCATTGGCCACGCAGCCGTAAAAGTACTACCTTGGCGTTTGCATATCCAGGGCGAAATTAGATAAAGCACACTTTATTGATATATAAACAATCAATGTTATTTTTCATGAGTTAATGCAAAAGTGTATGCTGTATCTGGAATAATGGTATGGTTGTTTACCTAAAACTTTAGACTGATGCATGTTCTAAGATGGCGGCATCAGGATAACAACATTGTTTGTCCTCCTTCTATGTCAACGGAATGCTAATTATGATTTGGAGCATTGATAAGCAATGGCGGCTGCGGCGCCTAACGTGCAACAATTGACGAAGGCTAAGCGCCGAAAGCGTCTTGATGTGCTGAGGTTTCCAATAAAATTGGTTGGAAACCGCCCCTGCCAGTGCTGTTTTCTTTATCTTGAGGAATTGCCTGGTGGAATTTGGTAGCTGTAATAATATATATATATATATATATATATATATATATATATATATATATATATATATATATATATATATATATATATATGTTCAACGAATAAAGATGATGGTGTTATGAGCCCCGCTGTGCCTCCCGAATCTGATTCAACTGATGATGATTAGCTGTGGACATATTTAGCGTGAGGCGGCTTGAAGCAGCAGAGCGCTGGGTAGGCACTCCCTTAAGTGTTCCAGGAGTCGTTGGCATGTACGGAGACTCTTGGACCGCATTGCGGTACTGAGGCAACAGAGTGACGCTATCAATCGGACAGTCCATACTTTATGGAGGGAACCGCTACTTTACTGGCATCCCCAACGCTGCGGCCAAAGACACTGTAAGGCTGGGAATGCGGGATGAATACACCACAACAGCCCAGAATGAATAGCCCAGCCCTCACCTGAACTTGTAGCACATCGGCCTTCCAATGGGGCAAATGAAAAACACGCCAATAACGGAGCCGCTGACAGCAGGTTAGAAATGCTGCCTGCTGGGAAATGGAGTACACTTGAGGAAAACGACGACTCCGTGCCACGTTTTTGAGGTGCCCCACACTACTTCAGTGTTGGAGAGCATAAAAGACATGGACAAGGGGACTGTGTGTAACAGTGGCACTGAGACATTGAGGGCGTTTGATAAAGGAAACTCTCCGAAACGCGTCATGCCTGATGTTCAACGAATAAAGATGATGGTGTTATGAGCCCCGCTGTGCCTCCTGAATCTGATTCAACTGATGATGATTAGCTGCGGAAATATATATATATATAAATATGCCGTTTCACCTTGTCCAAAGAACGAGGCTCACTCACCACAGATAAAATTCACTGTGCACCCACAAGAGTCTGCGCGTAACTTCAATGTTTCATAGTGTGCCCAACGCGTTTCAGATATTCCATTCCTTGATCACGGGCTGACGATAAAGGACAACAGAGTCAAATACAGGGCTCTCTTTAAATATCCAAGTGCTTACTTTATTACGCTCAGGTGAGCACATCATCATTTGCTATGCAACTTGGGAAATGAAGTCCATTACCATACAAAGCATATCGTCATAGTTCATAGTTCTTGTAGCAATTTTGTAACAACCCTGATAAGTTGTGAAGGCCACGTAGATTGTCTGGTGAGCAAATTCCACAATCTGTGGTCCTGACAGGCTCTATATTCAAAGGGCCCCAGGTCCGCCATACCAGTCCTGGCGGGGGTGCGCCTCCACGGCTTGGACTGCCGTGTTTACATGACGTTTCACCCTTGTCCAAAGAACGAGGCTCACTCACCACAGATAAAATTCACTGTGCACCCACAAGAGTCTGCGCGTAACTTCAATGTTTCATAGTGTGCCCAACGCGTTTCAGATATTCCAATCCTTGATCACGGGCTGACGATAAAGGACAACAGAGTCAAATACAGGGCTCTCTTTAAATATCCAAGTGCTTACTTTATTACGCTCGGGTGAGCACATCATCATTCGCTATGCAACTTGGGAAATGAAGTCCATTACCATACAAAGCATATCGTCATAGTTCATAGTTCTTGTAGCAATTTTGTAACAACCCTGATAAGTTGTGAAGGCCACGTAGATTGTCTGGTGAGCAAATTCCACAATCTGTGGTCCTGACAGGCTCTATATTCAAAGAGCCCCAGGTCCGCCATACCAGTCCTGGCGGGGGTGCGCCTCCACGGCTTGGACTGCCGTGTTTACATGCCGTTTCACCTTGTCCAAAGAACGAGGCTCACTCACCACAGATAAAATTCACTGTGCACCCACAAGAGTCTGCGCGTAACTTCAATGTTTCATAGTGTGCCCAACGCGTTTCAGATATTCCAATCCTTGATCACGGGCTGACGATAAAGGACAACAGAGTCAAATACAGGGCTCTCTTTAAATATCCAAGTGCTTACTTTATTACGCTCAGGTGAGCACATCATCATTCGCTATGCAACTTGGGAAATGAAGTCCATTACCATACAAAGCATATCGTCATAGTTCATAGTTCTTGTAGCAATTTTGTAACAACCCTAATAAGTTGTGAAGGCCACGTAGATTGTCTGGTGAGCAAATTCCACAATCGGTGGTCCTGACAGGCTCTATATTCAAAGGGCCCCAGGTCCGCCATACCAGTCCTGGCGGGGGTGCGCCTCCACGGCTTGGACTGCCGTGTTTACATGCCGTTTCACCTTGTCCAAAGAACGAGGCTCACTCACCACAGATAAAATTCACTGGGCACACTATGAAACATTGAAGTTACGCGCAGACTCTTGTGGGTGCACAGTGAATTTTATCTGTGGTGAGTGAGCCTCGTTCTTTGGACAAGGTGAAACGGCATATATATAAATATATATATATTTGTTTTTTCCACAAAGAATCAAGACAATAATGTTTCAAAGAGGTGCACATCTCCGCCTTGCGAATGTCTAGTAATTAAATCTAGCTAACAGGGCTGTAGATGCAGCAACTATTCTGGTAGAGTGCACTTTAAGCTTTGCAGTCAATGGTTTCCTGCTTTGTCATGGCAAAACGTAATTGCTGTAGAAACCCAATGAGCTATACTGCTCCAAGATAAAGCGTGACCTTTTCTAAGCAGAGAAAAATAAATCAGAAACTGGTCTGATATTCTTTTACTTGATATCCTTTTATAGAAAACTTTAGCACAAATCAACATAGCAGTGAAAGCTTTTGACTGTACATGCATACTAACATCCATCTTGTTGTAGCTAAGAGATTAGCGGGGAATAGACCACTGTAATGAGCAGAGAAAGCATATAATGATAAATTCTCATACTCAACAGGATGACCGCAGGGAAAATGAGCAAGTTTGTAATCTTTGGATAAGCCTGTGATTAATACAAAACAATAGAACTTAGAAAACAGAATGTTGAAGAAGCAGAATGTATGAGAGTCTGTTGTCAGGAAGGCCTTCGGGTTACAGGACAAGATAGGCGTTTGTAAGATATGGTTAACTGTTGGGGAGGGCCCAGAAGAGAAGGGAGAATGGATGAAGGATTTGTGAAAAAGTCAGAGCCAAGTCTTCCCCACCCAGCTGTAACTCTGTTATAGAGCTGGAGTGCTTTAAGTTTGGGAGGATTGAAGCAGGTGTGTTTCAGGTGTGTGAAAGTCAAGTAAAGGCTGCCAGATGTGAGTAAATTTAGTATCAGACAGAAAGTACAATTCTATGGGGTAATAACTCCTTAGCCATAATATGCCAAAGGCGGGTAAACTATAAGGCCACAGGGGGAGCACAGGGTCGCTTCTAAATAAGAGTAATAAGATGACTGCCACCCAAAACGTGGCCCAACAGACGCCAATCTGTGTGTGTCATGGCACCCAGGTCTGCAGGGCGGATGTCCAGGATCACTGTGAGACAGGAGGTAGGGCAGGGGGAGCCCAGAACACTCTTAATATGACCTAGGATTACTTTCCAATAGGAGGAAATAACTGAATATGACCACCATATGTGTTGAAAGTTGCCAGGGGCCAGGTTACAGCGCCAGCAATAATCCGATGCGGTGCGATAAATGGTGCTCAGGTGTGTTGGTGTATACCATTGTGCCATCAGTTTGTATGCTGACTCGCGTTGTACTTTACTGCAATAAGTCATGAGGATGTCTCCCCAGAGCATCTCCCACTACTTTTGGGAGATACCATCAGTGGTTTTAGTCTGCCATTGTGATTGATACTTATGTAAACGCGCTGGACCAGAGTGTTGAAGGACCTGGTAGGTACACAATATTAAATTTCTTGACCCATTATAAGCTGTTTCAAAAGGAGTGAATTGTCTTGTCGCCCCTCGGATATTTGTGGTATTTAGTGCCCAGTGGCGCAGCTGACAATATTGTAGCCGAGCCGTTTCAGGTATTTGGAATTCCTGTTGACACTGTACGAATGTTTTAATTGAGTTTCCCGCGAACAGGTCAAGCAGTGTGGCAGTCGCTCCTCTTCCAAAAGAAAAAGGCGTGGAGTTCCAGGGCTGGAGTGAAGTCTGGCTTTCAGGCCAGGGGAGTGTTTGGGGAGGGAAATTTAGTGAGTTTGCGTTTGAGTGCAATCTTAAGTCAGATTTCAATAACTGTCCTGGTTAGGCATGGGCGGAAAATCCGTTCCGCTCGCGGATTTTGCGGATTTTCGGGAAATCCGCAATCCGCGAGATTTGCGAATTTCCCGCAAAATCCGCAAATCCGCGAGCAGCGGATTTTGCTCGCACTGCTCGCACTGTTCGCGTGAGTTCGCGCCCCGCGAATAAGTGCAAAATTGCAGAAATACGATCTTAGCAAAACTGAAAGTAACTACTTACCAGGTTCAAAAGTTCAGGCTCATCATTAGTAGCCATTTCCTGTAGTGCTTCCTGAGGGGCCCCTCCAGAGTTCAGTTGCCAGTTGAAACTATTATGTGACCCTGCTCTGAACCTCAGAATAGTTACACATATGCCACAAAGGTCCTGAATTACAGCTAAGGGAGACAAGCAGGAGCCAGGCTGGAAGTTAAAATCCATTAATCAGCCCCTAATTCATTATTGTCAGTTGGGGCAGGGCAGGTGTTGTAACTAATTTTGCAACAATGAAAGCACTTAGCAAGTGCAAAAGATCACTAATCAGGGCGCACTAAGGAAGCAGGTGCCAGCTAAAAAAATATTCTGTGACACATTAATCAGCCCCAAATTAATTCAGGTCACTTGAGGCAGGGAAGGTGTGCTTTGCTTTGCCGAAAATAATGTACACTGGACAACCAGAGGGTGTGGTGATGAAACAGAGGGTGGCATGGGTGGGCCAGAGGGTGGCATGAGTAGTCAGAGAGTGGCAGTGGTGACAGAGAGTGGCAGTGATGAAGAAGAGTGTCCCAAACAGGCTGGACACGTAGAAACAACAAGTTCGCAAAACTTGCGACCCGACAGGTAAGTTCGCAAATTGCGAAATTGTAAAAACCCTCGCGAACTGGCAGAAACACGGGCGAACACAAAAAAAAAATCCGCAAATTCGCGGGAATTCGCGGATTTTGCGGATTGCGAATCCGCAAATCCGCAAAATTCGCGAACGCGAGATCCGCAAAATTCGCCCATGCTTAGTCCTGGTGGGTGTTGCAATTATAGGCACTCCGAAGACGCGCATGCTAAGGGAACCAAGCAAGGTCCCAAGGGGATCTACAGGCAACAGCCCGATCCATGTGGAACCAGTGCTTCTCGGTCTCCTGAGCAGCCCATTCCAATATGAAACAGAGCAGTGATACCCAAAAGTAGTCCAGGAGATTGATGTAGACGAGTCCCCCTGATCCCTGGGGAGCATCAAGACAGAGTTGGAGAATCTGGGTAACTTTCCTCCAAATAAAGGCAAGGATGTCCCTTTGAAGATGTATGACGTAGTCCTGTGGGATAGAGGTTGGCAGTGTTTGAAACAGGTAAAAGATTTTAGGGAGAATGGACATTTTGACAGTGTTAAGCCGTCCCAGCCAGGACACATGCAGAAGCCACCAGTGGCAGAGATTATGTTAGATAGATTTGCGATAAGATGCCCAATTAGCTTTCATCCATGACGATAGAGTGGAGGTCAAATGGAGACCCAGATATAGAATAGTATGCGGCCCTACTGAAAAGTTGCAAGATAACATATTGTGGATAGGTCCAGTTTGAAGATCGTGAGATTCAAAGCTTGGGATTTGGACATGTCAATCTTAAGGCAGGAGACCCATTCAAATACGATTAGAGCATGAACTACCGCAGGAAGAGACATAGCTGGCTGGCTGAGTGCAAGCAATAGGTCATCTGCAAACATTTTCAATTTCTGATTGCACCCACCAAAATGAATGCCGACAATGGACTCCGTCTGCCAGATAGTGATAGCTAGGGTTTCCACCGCTAGGGCAAATTGCAAGGGTAAGACAGGCAACCCCTGTAGAGTGCCTCTCATCAGGTGGATGGGCTGCGTGTATTTTCCATTACCGAATAATAGCGGTAGGAGCTGTATAGGATGCCATAATTCGGAATATC
Organism: Lissotriton vulgaris; assembly: GCF_964263255.1. NCBI lineage: Eukaryota > Metazoa > Chordata > Amphibia > Caudata > Salamandridae > Lissotriton > Lissotriton vulgaris. The sequence goes on from NC_141685.1 coordinate 1,532,321,372, forward strand.
ATGCTCGGCCCGAGACCTGTTCTCCTAAGCACCGCCCTGAGGAACGGCCTGCTAACCCTATCAAAATCCGCCACCGCGTCAAGCGAGAGAAGACAGGAGGGAATATTATGGCGGTGAGCCTTCTCCACAAGATGAGGAACTCGACAGATGTTATCTGCCACTTGTCAATTGCAGATTAGGCCAACTTGGTCTGATGAGACCAGAGAGATAGGGTTCCAAGTGGTTCCCCAAGATCTTGGTGTAGATCTTTGCATTCATGTTTAAAAGTACAATGGGACAATAGGAGGTGCATAGAGAGGGGTGCATGCCTGATTCAGGGGAGAATGAGTTAAAAAGCACTATGAGTCAATCTTGGATGAGATGAAGGAAGGCTTTGTAGAACGCAACTGGCAAGACGTCAGAGTCAGGATGTTTACCAACAGACAAGCCCTGTAAAGCCCGCTGCAGCTCAGCGAGGGTGATAGGGCTCTCCAGAATTCTGCATTGGCCAAGTCCAATGGGTCCCATGAGTCAAGCAAGGAGTCTATGAGTGAATGTGAGGCATTGTCATCAGAAAAAAGGGCATGATAAAAGCCATGGAATGTCTGTTTCACCTGCTCAGCAGTGGCCCAGCAATCAGTATAGGTCTTAATCTTAGCTATATGTGTACGAGAATGTTGCTGGAATAGTCTACGGAAAAGAAGCGCTGTCACCTTGTATCCCCCCACTCTTCGTAATATTGCTGGTTTAGAGCAAGGAAGGATCGATCTGCTTTATTTGTTCTATGGGCGGGCAGTAGGCCTCGCAACAAGGCCAATTGCACTCTATTGCATCAGGAAGAGGCAGAGTGCTCAAGTCGCTTAAGAGCCTTAATTTCCAATGTTAAATTTGTCTCAACTAGTCTAGATTCCCTTGCTCTGGCTATTGCAATATAGGAGATGACGTCCATGATAGGGCCTTAAAACCATCCCAGAGGGTGTGGTCGGAAGTCTCCGAATTATCAATGAGCCCAAAATAATCTGCGATCCCTCTTTGAATATCGGAAACATCCACCGGGTCCCTAATAAGGGGTGGAGGCAAGATTCCCTTGCTCTGGGTCCTCTATTGGGTCCTGCATTAGAGGAGATGACACACTTGATAGTGGCCTTAAAACCATCCCAGAGGGTGTGGATAGAAGTCTCCGAATTATCATTAAGCTCATAATAATTGGTGATCCCTCTTTGAGTATCAGCAACATCCACCAGGTCCCGAATAACATTCCAGGTCCAGGTCCCAGAGAGCTTCAACTTGAGCATGATCGGATATGGAAATGTCCGATATGTAGATAGATTCCAGCTCTTGGAGCAAAGCGGGGTGAAGAAGAGGCGGTCTATCCTAGAATAAGATGTGTGTACATGTGAATAGAACGAGTAATCCCGAAAGTCAGGGTGTCATCCTCCAAGGACCTACCAAACCCAGATCTTTTTAGCGCTGCCAACATCACCCTAGTGCCCTGAAAGAAGGTGGCAGTGCAGTCAAGCTGTGGATCCGACACTAGATTTAAGTCCTCACCCATGATCATGTCACCACTAACAGCTGTTAGTTGTTCCAGTTGTAAGTCCATAAGGAAATGGTCTTGTGCCTGATTAGGGGAGCAAACATTTAAAAGCGTAAGTAGGCAAGAACCACAATGTATCTTAAGTTTCACGTTGCGATCACTGGCATCACTTATTGTCTTTAATATCTGAGTGCAGGAACCAGCCTTGCACATGATGGTCACTACCACTCTCTTAGTAGAGGCATGTGCATATTTTGAGTGGAACATACGAGGAGCGTCCTCCCGCAAAAGGTGAGTCTCTTGCAGGAAGATGACATCGGGGTCCTGTAAAAGGAGATATCGCCATATTTGCCTTCTCTTATTATGGGACTTCAGTCCCTTCACATTGAGTAATGTTGTAGGCCGTGTGGTGGTCATTGTATGAAGGTGTAGATGTAGTGAAGGGGCTAACAAGTATCCACGTAAGAACATACCAGAACGGAGTAGGAAACCAGCCCAAAGGAAGCAGATTAGTCTCCTGGGCACAATTTGTAGACTAGGGCACAGTCAGGGGCGGGCCATATCAACAGATTGTGTACCAAAGTTGACCTGGGGTGTGGTGTAAATATCGATAAGAGCTAGACACTTGTGGGGTGTGTACGGAAATAATAAAAAGGCCTCCCCAGCAATGTAGTCGGCCTGAAACAAAATAAGGTTAGAGAAAAAACACAAATGTTATGAGGCCAACAGGGCTTAAAAACTCCATTCAAGTCATGTCGTGGCCAGAAAATGAAGAAGCCAGACACAATGGATACGTCACTCTCCAAGGGTGTGAATAGAGGGGGGCGGTCACCCATGACATGAATTCATTGAACAGCAGAAGGCACAATGAGCTGGAAAGCAGGAGAGAGAGAAAAGCAATATCCCCTACAGGCCCCGGACCCCCGCAGAAGTCATAACATGAATTAAAGCAGAGACCCATGTGTGACAGTGAAATGACCACAGACCTCAAGAGTCTCCTGTCTGAGGGCACTCAAAATTTAAGTCAGTAGGGTAGATTAATGGAATACAATTACTCAGTGGAACCACACAGCTCCAGAGGTTCCCGAGACTGTTCATTAGATTGGGGCCTTTCAGCTCGGCTAGTCCTGTTAGATGGGGATCCGATGAAGATGGGGTAGGAGGACAGAAACAGATCACACAGAGCCTGTGGCCAATGGAATTGGGGAGAGTTTCCTATCCGTATCTTGGAGATGCCGAACAATGTCCTATTTTGTTTCCAGAGAGGCTGTGGCCTTATGATTTCTATCAGTGAAGTGTGGCAGAACAAAGGACCTGATGGGTCGCAAGGATTGCCTGGAAGGTGTCAGTGTGGGTGATGCAGCGCCTCAAAGTGGATCTGCCCGAAGCTTGAGTAGTTGTTTAGCTTCTGTTAGAGAGTGGATAACTAGTCTTTTGCCCTCTCAAGGGAGCATGATAGCGAATTGATGGCTCCATTGATAACGACTACTAAGTTACCGCAATTTGTCTATGACTGGCGGGAAGTCTCTGTGACGACAAAGGGTAACAGGGGAGAGATCCTGGAATAATTAAATTGTGGGGCTGCGGAAGACTAGATCCGTCTTTTCTCACGAAGCCCTCAGGATCACCTCCTTTTCAATTAAAAAAGTACCCTTGGCAGGATATCTGGAGTAGATTCCGGCCGTCTCCAGGGAAAGGCCACGCGGTGTGCCCTATCCAGCGCCAGAGGAGAGGCATCATTGTCCCTGATAATAGCATGGAGGAGTTCAGCAGTGTAGGCCATAACGTCACTACCCTCCGCTTGTCAGAACCCAATTGCTTACCAAACTCTGTATTCTTAAACACTTGCACAGGAACAGAAGATGCTAGGTTCCCGACTCCCCCTTTCAATCAACCAGAGTCAGAATGAGATCATGACTCCCATTAATCAGACAGGGGGAAGGGGGAAATTGGATAAAATAAAAAATAGATAAACAGAAGAGACTGGTCCGGACTTTCTGGTCTTCTGTCAGGTTCTTCAATCGGCTATCAATCAGCTTATCGAAGATTCCTAGAAAAATTAAGCATATGCAAATATTATAAGTTTCCTTTCCTACTCTGCTCTAGCTTTCTAATTTACTCCACTACCTTACATACCCTAAGTCCAAAGTAGGCCTGCCTCTCTTCATTTTTCTGAAGTGTACCTCTAGGCGAATATTTTTCTACAAAATATCAGATTCTTATTTTCCTGTTATTTATTGTCTGTACTAATTGCTATTTGTATTCTCCCAAACCTACCAAATTCTTGCATGCCCTATGCCTTAGGTCGCCTTCCTGTTTATTTCAAGTTGCTGCGTATGTTTTCACTTCTGCAAAATATTAACAAGATTTTAACTACTTCTCCTTAGCTTTTACTCTAAATTATTTCTGCTCTCTCTTGTGACCTACCAGGTTAAATGGCATGTCGTATTTTCTTTCTGCTTCACCTTACTATTTAATTAACATCTTCTTACTCTTTATTTCTTATTTACAGGTCTACGTTTTCTGACTTCTAATGATTCAGCTCACTAGAACATCCAGGTAAGTCAGTTATAAGATTCTAGGATTTTTAGCTCGGGTTGTTATTGTCTAACTGTCATTTAATTTCTCTTATTCCTAGGAAATATCGTAGACTTTTTCACAACACAGAGAACTCAAAATGTCAATAAAGCTGGGCGCTTTCTAATAGTTTTCAATCTTTCAATTAGCAATTGGACAACTTATCTCTCTGTAAGTCGAGACTGCCTTTTCCGAGTCGTTTTTTCCATCAGTCGCCTGCTCTCTCTCTCACACGGTTTGCTGTCAGGTTCAAGGTGCCGGCGAAGAGACGAACTCCGAGATAAAGTCTGTTAACGTGATTCCGGATACTTCTGTCATCACGCTACTCTGAATGTACTTCTACTTTAGTGATTACACTTAATTCTAACTTGCGTAAGAACGCTTCCCAAAACCGACTACCTCAACTGAAAAACTTGGGGAAGTGCGCACTTCCACTGTAGCGCGCGCGTCACCTAGAATCCTCTCTGAGACTGGCCGATCAACTAGACCGCCAACTCCAGATTCTTGACGGCCATCTTTGAATTCCCCGAGTGCCACAAACGGGACCAGGAAAGGTCTCTCTCTCTTCTAGGCCAGTAAGAGCTCAGCTTGTGGCACATGGGTCTGAAACTGGGCTCCACTGTAGTTGGTATCCTGACAGTACCCACCACCAAGGAGGGTCCTCCCAGTCTTGGTTTGGTGGGATTTTGTTGATGGAAGAGTTTCACCAGTCATGGGGCATGAACGTCTGAACAAACCTCCCAAGAACGTTCCTCTGGGCCAAAACCTCTCCAGTCCACTAGATAGTACAGTTTCCCTTTCAAAAACTCAGAGTCCAGAATTTCCTTGACCTCATATTCCACTCCACTTTCCACCTGAATGGGTTGTGGAACTGATTCTCTTCTCAAACCCAGAGCTGACTTTTTCAATAAGAAGACATGAAACACAGGATGTATTTTTAATTTAGATGGTAAGGTTAATTTGTATGTAACTGGATTTATCTGTTCCTCAATAGGGTAGGGGCCAATAAATCTTTCAATTGCCTTTTAGTCTAAGGTTCTTTGTGTTTAACCAGAACTCATCCCCAAGGTCTAATTTTGGATGTTCTTTTCTCTTTTTGTCTGCATACTTCTTATACTTATCCGTAGTCTGTTCTAGATTCTTAGATGCTGATTCATGTACCTGATGTAAGTGAGTCACTAACTCCTTAACCGCTGGAACTGAAATCTGAAAATCTTGCACTGAGGAGTTTGGGTGCCTTCCATAGTTCAGATAGAACGGTGAATAACCAGTGGACACATTCTTCACATTGTTGTGAGCGAATTCTGCTGTCCACAAATAATCCGGCCATTCACCACTCTGCTTCAAAGAAAACAACCTTAGATACTGCTCTAATTCCTGGTTTACCCGTTCAGTTTGTCCATCAGTTTCCGGGTGGAAGCTGGTGGAATAACGTGTCTCAACCCCAAGTCCCTTCATGAAGGCTCTCCAGAAGTGAGACACAAACTGAGTACCACGATCAGATATAATGATCTTAGGAATTCCATGCAGCCTCACAATTTGTGTACTAAAATGACTAGCTAACTGTTTTGCAGTTGGGATTCCTTTCAAAGCTATGAAATGTGTAATTTTGGTATATGCATCTACAACCACTAGAATGGTATTGAATCCCTGGCAAGATGGAAGATCAGTTATCAAATCTAAGGTGATAGTGTGCCAAGGAAAGGGGGGAATGGGTAAGGGCTGTAACATACCCTTGGGTGCCTGCCGTTCTGATTTTCCCTGCGCGAATATCTCACATGTTTTTACATATTGCTCAATGTCGTTATTCATTTGTGGCCACAAATATTTCCTTTTGACTAGATCCGCCGTTTTGAACTCTCCCTTGTATCCAGCCAGCAAATGATCATGACATTCACGCATGGCTTGCTTCTGTAATGCGGATGTGGGCAAGAACAGTGCCTTTGCTTGATAGGGTAACCCATCAAGAATTTCTCTTCCATCCTCTTGTTGTACCCATTTCTGCATTTCCTCAGGATTTAAGGCCTGAACAATCTGTTCCTTAACATTCAAGGTGTCGATGATGCCGATAATCTTAGAGCTGGGAATAATGGCTTGTGCTTTCATTTGATTCTTTTCTTCACCTGTTTCCATTCGAGACAAGGCTTCGGCCTTCCCATTTTGAGGTACCGGTCTGTAGGTGATTACGAAATCATAATCAGCAAAGTACAATGACCAGCGAAGTTGCAGTGGCGTTAGGGTTCTTGATGACTTCAGAAATTTTAAATTACGATGATCTGTGTAAACAGTGACTACATGATGTGCCCCCATTAGGTAATGCCGCCATTCTTTGAAGGCATCCTTTATTGCCAACAATTCTTTTTCCGTAATTGTGTAGTTGATTTCTGCTGGTGTCAATTTTCTGGAGCGATAGGCCACTGGGTGCAACTGACCTGTCTCTTTGTTTCTTTGCGAGAATACTCCTCCTACCACATAATCTGAAGCATCTGTCTCAACATAGAAAGGCTACATTGTATCCGCATGAAGAAGAATGGGTGCCGAGGTGAACTCCTCTTTCAAGGCCTTGAAAGCTGACTCTGCTTCTTCAGATCATTTAAAACGTGTTCCTTTCTTCAACAATCGAGTAAGAGGTAAGATGCGTCGAGAAAATTCGCTGATAAATTTCCGGTAGAAATTTGCAAATCCGATGAACGCTTGGACTTCTTTGACACTGCTCGGGGACTTCCACTCTAAAACAGCCTGAATTATTTGCTTGTCCATATGAATGCCAGTTGGTGATATTACAAAACCCAAAAATTCTACTTGAGTAACATCAAAGGCGCATTTTTCCAATTTGACAAACAATTTGTTCTCTCGAAGTTTCTGCAGAAATCTTCGTACTTGTTGCTGATGCACCAGAGTATTGACGGAATAGATCAGTATATCGTCTATATACACTATTACACATTGATCAATGAATTCACTAAGAATATCATTAATGAAGTGTTGGAATGCCGCTGGGGCATTGCATTATCCGTAGGGCATTACTTGATATTCAAATAATCCGAAACAAGTTCTAAATGCAGTCTTCCACTCATCTCCTTCTCTTATTCGAATGAGGTGGTATGCTCCTCTTAAGTCCAATTTCGTAAATACCTGCGCCCCTTTGACCTGATCCAACAAAACTGAGATTAGTGGAAGTGTATATCTATTCTTCTTAGTTATTCTGTTGATGGCACGATAGTCAATGCATGTTCTTAACTCGCCTTCTTTTTTCGGCACAAAAAATAAAGGCGAGGATACCTGCGATTGAGAGGGTCAAATAAATCCATTTGCCAAATACTTATCAATGTACTCTTTCAAATGATTATGTTCTTTCTCTTTCAAAGCGTAGACTTGGCTACAAGGCATATTCGCCCCTGGTTCAAAATCTATCTTGCAATCATAGACACTATGTGGCGGCAGTTGCTCCGCTTCTTTCTCATTGAACACGCCTTCAAAGTCTTGGAATTCCTGTGGAATTGATTGCGTATTTAAAACACACACCGTTGCATCTGCTGAACACAAGGCTTGGGCCGGGTTTTCTTTATTCATTTCCCATTGTTTTCTGAAACAGTACTCTCGACAGTAACTCGAAGTCATTTCAATTGTTCTGGCCGCCCAGTCTATAGTTGGATTGTGCTCCGAAGGAAGCCCTAGGATGAGTTGAAACTGAGGAGCATCGATTAAATTAAAATGTAACTCTTCCCTGTGCCCATCGTCTCGAATCAACTCTGGGCGCATGTATTAATACATACATCACTGGAATCAGTATGGGTTTAGTAATAATAGGAGTTTGATACCAAACACTTTTGGTTTCAGTGAAGCCATCATGAAGCTGTGGAACTCTTAATCACCAGTGCCAAGTACATATACTTAAGATGGTTTTCCCATTCACCAGCAATGTCAGAGAATCGACTTAGGCATCAAAGGGGGATAGCTGCTCATGCAGATATGTCCATGAATGTATTTATTTATTTTATTTATCTAAAAGGTTTTATATAGCGCTACTGGACCCTTGGGGCTGTAAGACCTGCTGTAGGGGTGACTTACATATATTGCATGCAGTGTATGTAGGCATAGCACACACGAAGTGTGCCATGGCATGTTTTCACTTTTGTCTGCTGCACTTCACGCAGTTTGCTATGGCAGTCTGCATGATTGTGGGGAGAAGTCGTTAGGGTAGCAAAATACATGCTTCAGCCCTTAGGGACCCTCTTTAGTACCCCTTCCCTAGGTACCAGAGGTACCAATTACTAGGGACTCACAGGAGTGCTAAAGGTCTTGCCAATTGGGGATCCATTGTACAGTTTTTAGGGAAATAGATCTGGCACTGGGGACCCAGATCGCAAGAACCCATTGCACATATGTGAAAATTGCATCAGATACCAGGCAAACAGTTGGGGTGATCATATCAAAAAGTAGCACTTTCCTACACCCTGTTCTGTCAATATAGAATTTTAAACATTGTTTGATATCTAGAGAATGGAGGGCCTATTAAGCTGTTGATAAATGATTTTTACAAAATTCTGTCAAAACAATAGGCTCATTCAGGTGAAATGAAGTTGGCACTTTCGGAATGAATTCAGGATTAGTTCTTAATAGGACTCTGTCATCCTGGAATTGTAAGTAAGGCACATTAATTGTAAAGGTTTGAATCTCACTTATGCTCCTAGCAGAGCTGAAAGCCAACAGAATAGCCACCTTCAACGAAACATAGTTTATGTTTGCCTTATGTATAGGTTCAAACAGACTTCTCATGAGCAGGAGAACAGATCCTGTGCACACGCACGTGTGGTAAATAGTCCGGGTGTAAGGACTAAAGATTCTACTGAGAGAAAGTAGTTGCTTCAAAAAAGAACGTAGGATATCGAGATTTGTGTGGATAATTTTTTTTTATAAGTCTTATAGTGGACAGTACAGTAAGATAGTAGGCAGCCGACACGTGTTTCGTCACACCGTGTGGGTGGTGTAACTCATCAGCACTGTAGTGCTACAGAAGTGGCGAGATCGGTAAAGCACCGAGCGGTGGAATAATAAACCCAGTTTGTGTGTGTACTGAAGGCGAAAAACGCCAGGGGGCTGCTGGACAGTCAGGCGAGAGGTGAAGAGTACAGGGCGGGTGGCGTCCTGTTCTTTGAACCGGTACCTGCAGCAGAGAAGGAGCGCACACGATACACAGGTCTGGGGGCGAGCAGCATCCGGGTAGTGGATCAGCCGCCACACGCCCTGTACTCTTCACCTCCCGCCTGACTGTCCAGCAGCCCCCTGGCGTTTTTCGCCTTCAGTACACACACGGACAGGGTTTATTATTCCACCGCTCCGTGCCTTACAGATCTCGCCACTTCTGTAGCCCTACAGCCCTGATGAGTTACACCACCCACACGGTGTGACGAAACACGTGTCGGCTGCCTACTATCTTACTGTACTGTCCACTATATGACTTATAAAAAAAAAAAACTTTATCCACACAAATCTCGATATCCTACGTTCTTTTTTGAAGCAACTACTTTCTCTCAGTAGAATCTTTAGTCCTTACACCCGGACTATTTACCACACATGCGTGTGCACAGGATCTGTTCTCCTTCCGTTTGGTCTGGGCCTCCCTACACCATTTCAGGGGTGTTTTTCCCGAAGGGTTTGTGTTCCCCTGTCCTGCTTTGCACCACGTGCCTACTGCACACCTATCTCGGTCACAAGATCACACTGCTCAGAGCGCCACTACTTCCTACTCTCCAAATGCAAACCCAGTCTCTCACCAAGACTTCTCATGAGCGGTGAGATAACTTTTTTAAGCTGCCATACCACTGGAGAATTTTTTAAAGGAGAATAAACTCTAAAAAGACATCTCAAAAAGACCAAAACAAGACCTCCCCATTTTTTCTCAGAAATCTGGAAATAACTGCCAGGTGCACCTATGTGAAGGAATGTGCTAAACCTGATTTTGCTAGGTGGAGTAAAGAAGGCTCTGTAAAGGATGGAAGTGGATGCAAATTATTGTTATTGACACACCAAAAACTAAATTGCCTCAATTTCACCTTATAACATTTACTTACGGCATCCGCATGAGAATGCTGAAACATTATCTTACAGTCTTCTTGCATGTTCAGAGATCCAAATTCATTGTCATGAGGAGCCAAGCTGACAAGCTGAGTGAATGTATTTGTGGGTGAACAATCTGACATTTGTTCATGGATAGATTTTCAATAGGTTTGAACTGAATGTGTGGATACTCTAATAGAAGAAGCTCTGTGAACAAGTATTGCCTTGGCCACGCTGGAGATTTCACAAGGTGACATGGTTCCTGTTTCATTTTTCAAAGAACCTTTGGAATCAAAGGGAAAGGAGGGAAAGTGTAAGCAAACATTCCTGTCCAAGCTAGTTGAAATGCATTTCCCGAAGACTTTTTCTGTGGAAAGCTGCTTGCATACATCGTGCCTTTTGTTTCAGAAGAGTTGCAAATAGATCTAGGTTTTGGGTTCCCCATTGATGGAAAATTTGAAGCAATTGTTACTGATTTAGTTTCTATTTGTGGCAATGTTTTGCACTCTTGCTCAGGGAACCTTCCCATTTGTTCTCTACTCCAGGAACGTGTTCCACTTGTAAAGAAATGTTGTGCGCAATTAACCATTCCCATATTTGTTCAGCTTGAGAAGACAAGACCTGCGATCTCATTCCTCCCTGCTTGGTGAGATAAAACATGGTTGTGCCATTATCTGTTCTTACCAATATTGAGAAATTGTTTAATTTGGGGAAAAAAGAATACAGCCTTCAGTTCCAGCCGATTGATGTGCATCTTCGTCTACTGTCAAGACCATTTTCTATGAATTTCTAGGTCCTGAAGATTAGCTTGCCAGCCTTCTAAGGAAGCTTCTGTTGTCATAAGGTACTGGGCTTGCTCTAGAATTAACAATAGACCCTAAGATATGCTTGCTGTTTTTCCTCACCAAGACATTGTTAACTTCATAACTGGGGAAATTGATATTGTGTCTTTGAAGGTCTCTGGGATTGCACCCATTGACCATCTAGTTGCTCCTGTAAAGGTCTCATGCAAAGACGACAATTTGGGATTAAGGTAATGCAAGATGACATCATCCCCAACACTGACTTGAGCGTCCGGACAGAAGTGAACCTTTTTCCTCAGAGGGAAGCTGTTATTGCTTTCATGCGTTGAATTCTTTCCGTAGTTGGGTATGCCTTGGAGATGTTTGTATCCAGAATTGCCCTCAGAAAAATGACGACATGGATGGAGTAAGGAACAATTTTCCCTTGTTCAGTTGTAGACCTAAAAAGAATTTGAACAACCCAAGACAGGTCGAAGTAGATCTTCTTGCTGATTGGAATGCCGGGCCCTTTATAAGCCAGTTGTCCAGGCTTGGGAACAGCTGGTGACCTTTACTTCTCAAGAACATCGCCCTACGGGCCATGCATTTCAAGAATACTTTGGGAGGCGAAAGCAGGCCAAATGGAAGTACTTTGAATTACCTTGAACCTCAGAAATCTTCAATGTCTGAAATGCACGAGGATATGGAAGTACACGTCTAGGCGAGCCGGAGACATGAAATAATTCCTTGCATTTATGAGTTGCTGGATCCACTATAAAGATAGCATTCTGAAAGGTTGCTTCTTTGTTAACAGCCTCAAATCCATCACTTGACTTCATTTTCCTGACTTCTTTTTGATAAGAAAGAAGTTGGAATAGAACCCTGTTTTGTAGTGTATTGGCTGAACATCATTATTGCATCCTTGGAGATAAGCAAACAAGTTTCCTTCTAAGTAGAGACAGATGATAATGAGACCTCTTGCGTGGAGGATGATTGGGAGGCTTTTGAACAAATTCCAGGATGTGGCCATGCTGCATTATGTGTAACACACATTTGTCTGAAGAGATGCTCTTCTATTGATTGTAAAATTTGGAAAGGTGTTTTCCTACATGTCAGCGATGAGAGACTGAGATGACTAGTGCCTGCAAACTGTCACTGGTGCCAGGAGGCATGAGGATGTCTACGGGTGGGCCGCCGTGAACAAGAAGAGGCTTAAGTAGCTCTATATAGCTGTTGGGATGTATATTGGAGGCGATACCCCTGTTGAGAATAGGGCTGGTAAATGATTTGTTAGTTAGAGACTCTATGCATAAGCGGTCTTCTTCCTCTGCCTCCTCGAACTTACTGAAAGCACTGTTGCTGCAATTTGCCCAAAGAACGCGCCATATCCATGTCTTCCTTGATAGATTAAAGGGAATCATTCACATGTTTACCAAAAAGATTCTCGCTATCACATGGCATGTCTAATAATTTCGTTTTCGCCTCTGGGTGAAACCATGTGGCCTTCAACCAACGATGGCAGCATAGGACCTCTGCACCTGCCATCAGGCGAAAGGCTGAGGAGCAGAGCCTCTTCAAAAACTCAGTTTGTCACGCAAAAGAAAAGCGAGTCTTGCCTACCATTGCTATTAGAGAACAGTAGCGGTCGGCAGTAGGTGTTTCTATAGGGCGGTGACGTGGGCAGGAGGAGGGGCAGGGTGGGGGGAAATAATGTATGGATTACGGAGGTTTACAGGTAAGTAAACATTTAAATACATAAAACGAATTTCGTTGCGCACACTGCATCACCAAATGTGATGCAGTGCGCGCAATGAAATTCGTTTTATGTATTTAAATGTTTACTTACCTGTAAAACTCCGTAATCCATACATTATTTCCCCCCACCCTGCCCCTCCTCCTGCCCACGTCACCGCCCTATAGAAACACCTACTGCCGACCGCTACTGTTAGAGAAGACTTTATTCAGAGTGATGGGGAGGAACAGTGAAAATACTCAGGTCCCATCAGGTGAATGGAATGGGACAATTATGTAGCTCAGTTTTCTGCTTTCGCCCGCACCGACACCTCCAGAAAACATAGGCTGTTTTCATGAGCTCTTCAAAAGGACCGCTAAACGTTTTGACTTTTCCTCTACCAGTTGAGAACACTGACTGATTCTTGTATGACTTTAAAGATTCTGCTGAAAAATCCATCTATTCAATCTTTTTCTGTTTCCTTCTATTATTCATTGCAGCACATATATATTTTTGGAGGACTCACAATGCTTTAATAAATACTGAAACGCTTCACTGTGTAATTCTTGTGTATCTCTTTTGGTATGCATAAATGGCTGAGCTAAAGGGTTCTATACCGACTGGTTATAAGGATTTCCTTGGGTGGGGGAGATCAGGGCTGTCATGTAATCCAAGGAAATCTTGAGATGCAGACTCCTATATCTCAAGAAGATACACCTGGGGAAGAGGAGACACCTTGTTTGGATCATGAAGCAAAGGAACTGGAATTCCTTCACCTGATATGAGAACTGTGTATTTAATAGCTGTCAATGGGCTTCTTGACGACCGCCCTGAGGATGGCTGAAAAGACGATTTCTTCTTCATCATAAGAGTCATAGGCCTCATAGACATCAAGGAGAAAGTTGCAATTGATGACATTGTCGATACCATCTTCGCCGAGAAGGATGTTGCTCTTGTCGCAGGAGTCACTGATGCCATTCTTGTCACCGGCATGGAAGAAGACATTTGTATCGACGATCTCACTGTTGCAACGTAAGCTGTCGATGGAATAATTCTCGATGACAGGCTCGTTGACAGATGGTTTTTCTTTGATGATGGCTCTTTAAAAGGGGTCATAGGTACAGATGAGGAAAAAGGAGGAGCCTTTTGTGAGAACAAGGTTCAGACACTCTACTCATAGACCTTTCACACCCAGAATCCCTGCTGTGAGACCTTGATCTCATGTCCTTCTCAAATGAGATTGAGCCCTCATTTTTACACTTTTCCCTGATGAATAATGACTCTGTACCTCATCATCAGAATTAGAGCCAGATTCGGTCTTCCTCTTATTTCGAAGCCAAAGAAGGAGCCTCAAGATCATTTAGGGTCTTGGACGAAAAAGTCCTGCAATGCTTACCCTCCTTGGGTTGATGGTGAGGGTGTAAGCAGTAAACGCATTCCTTATGGAGATCTTCAGAAAACAACCTTGGTTTCACCCAAGATTTTCAAGTCCTTAATTATCTCTCTTTAGATCCCTATGGCCTTGTGTTAACTGAGCTCAGGGAGATTACCCCATACAAATCGTGTTGTAAATGTGGTGGCTCTGCTGGGGAAGAGTGCTTCAAGGTCTAGATTCTGATTAGTTGAAGTTCAGTTGCATTAAAACAATGTGAATTTTCTACCAATGTCCTTTGGCGTCTAAGTGGTTATCAGGCTTAACTACATCACTGCTTTTTAGGTCTTGCCTACGCAGCGCGCATGTGCTGCAAAGGCAAAAAGATCTTTTGGGATCGCCATGGCTTTTCAGCAAAACACGTGCACGCGTTCCATTGCCTTCAATGGCAACGTGTGCATGTGTGGATATTCACTTGTGGGAGCGTGCGGCTCATCTGGTCGCAATTATCGCTTCCGCAAGTGAATCCCTCCCCTTTCTGCTGCGCGAGCGCTTGATTAACTCGCAACAGGCTTCGGACCTTTCCGGGGGTACCACCACCCCAGTGACAAGCAGTCCACCCATAGTTTAAGGACACCTAATCTGAGCTTGGTTCTGAGGCCCGGCTTTGCCCACGGGATTTGGTTCTAATGCTTCCGGCCTCAAAGCACGCTCACTCAGCGTTCCGGGCTTCGGAGGACCCGGGCGCTCCGGACCTCATAAAAAACATCTCAGGCTTCGAGCTTCGCAGGGCTCTCAGATTCACAGCTCTACCGGCTTCACGGGACTCTCTCACAGCGCTCCAGGCTTCGCAGCAGTCTGACTCACGGTGCTCTGGGCCTCGCAGCACTCTGAATCACAGCGCTTCAGGCCTAGCAACACTCTGAGTTGAAGCGCTCCAAGCTTCGCAGCACTCTGAGCAACGACGCTCTGGGCTTTGCAGCACTCTTGACTTACAGTGGCCCGGGCTTCACAGCACTCTGCCTCACCGAGCAGGGGGCCTCGCACCACCCTGGCTCACGGTGCTACAGACTTCGCAGCACTCAACCTAACAGTGCTCCGGGCTTCGTAGGACTCTGACTAACGGTGCTCCGAGCTTTAAAGGACTCTGACTCACAGCACCTCTGGCTTCGCAGCACTCTGACTCACTGCACTCGGGACCTTGCAGTGCTGTCAGAATCACAGCTTTCCTCTAGTTTGGCAGCACTCTGCTTCACAGCACTCAGCCGGCCCGCGCTCCGGGCTTCGCAGCACTCAAATTCACAGCACTCCAGGGTTCGCAGCACTATGGCCTGTCGGGTCATGGGCCTCACAGCACTATGGGTCTCTCAGACTCTGGACTTCGCACCACTCTAGGCTAGTCACAAGAGTTTGCTGGGCCCCTTGTTGGTACTCAGGGCTTGTGACGGTGTGTCAGCTCAGGGAACAAGAGAACCCTTCCTCCCGATTCCGGCATCCCCCACCCCTCTGGACGGACCTACTCCGAGTTTAGAAACTCGGCTCTCTGGGCTTCACAGTGCTGTCAGACTCACAGCTCTCCTCAAGTTTGGCAGCGCTCTGCTTCGCAGCACTCAGCCGACCCGCGCTCCGGGCTTCGCAGCACTCAAATTCACCACATCGATTGCTCTTCCAAGAAAAATCAAAAGCATTGCTCTGTAACCAACTCCCTTTGGTCTACCCGCTCTTACATACCTACCTTAAAGTTCCGAGTGCTAAGAAACCCTGACGGGTAGAGGCTGCGCTTTATATAAGCTCCTAAATATATATATACTGATGCACCCGGTAGTAGCATTTTAAGGGTACTGCAGCATGACCGAGATGATTTAGCAACGATTGCAACAATAACTCTACGCAAAAAGTATGTTGATGGAAGACCTTTGAAGAGGTGTGCTACTGGTCTGAGCCTGCTGTGTGCTCTTCAGCATGCTGGGTGATGAAGCGGATGGAATGCAAAAACGCATGGGATGAATGGTGTTTTGAAGGGAGAGTTGGCAGTGTAAACTGAGTCACTACAAGGAGGAAACAAAGCTTTGTCGTAAATTTGGCATAGTTCCAGCAAAGATATTCCAACAATACAACCCCGTCCTGTTTCTTCATAGCACAAGTTCATCTCCAGGCAGGGCTGGTAAGCGGGATTGGGTCCAACTAAGTATAACTTTACAGTGCCCCCTTCAGTGTTACTACTTGGAGAAAAGGCTGCATCTGGATAGCTCTAGCAGACAGCAGTACCAAGATTGCCATTACTTCTGTCTGACAGCACCATCTTTGCTACTAGGTTTGAAAAGCTGAAAAACCATGTCCTTAATCTATGCTACACAGGTCAATTAATTCACTGGATTGATGCACCTGCTGCAAAGAACTTTTCATAGCGCTACAGCTTTACAGCCTTTAAATACTGACTGAGCATTTCAATCTCAAAAAATCCGTATGGAGCTCAATTCAGTTGGCTAATAATAGCTAATAATAGCACCTGTTATTTACAGCTCTTGGATATTCTGTGTACGGACATGTAGAAATAAACAGGGTCTGTCGAGATGTGTCGAGAAGTGTGGCACATTCATAAGGAAACGGTTTAAATAGTTGCCAAACTGGTCCCTGTCATTTGTAACACCAGCTCTGGAAGGAACGGTTTCTGGGAGCTATAGTTTCAAATCATAGGTAGGTCTATAAACTGCAGCTGTTGACTAAAAACCAGGAATGCTTGAAGGTTATTCCTCGCTCCTTCCCCCTCCCCCCAACCCAATAATGTGATGCCAGATGGCATCCACAGTCTCCTGGACTGGTGTAGAGACAGTTGCATGCCAGACTCACCATACTCCAGTGAACAGTCTAACACACCTACAAAGGAAGAGAGGTCACTGCATTGCCCGTTATAAATCACATAATTCCACTCAGTACCACATAATCACACATCACAATTACACTCTATTCAATGCAACATAAATACACTCCACATAATACCACTCAGTGTCACATAATTATACACCACATAATTACACTCTACTCAATGCAACATAAATACACTCAACATAATACCACTCAGTACCACATAATTACACTCTATTCAAGGCAACATAAATACACTCCACATAAATGCACTCTATACGACATACCACTGTGGCACATAATTAGACACCACATATTTAAACTCTACTCAATGCAACATAAATGCACTCCATAAAATACCACTCAGTGCGACATAGTTAGACGCCACATAATTACACTCTAATCAATACAATATAAATACACTCCACATAAATGCATCTATACAACATACCACCAATCAACATAAATGCACACCACACCATGACACAATTTCACTAAGCATAATTTCACTCGACACCACAATTCCAGGCCACACAATTCAACTCCACACATTTGCAATACACACCACATAATTACACACCAAACAACATATTTCAACTCCACAATCCACAACGTACCTCCAATCCACACCATATAGTGTCACCACCTGAGCACCAAACATCATTCACCACCACCATTTTGCATCAGCGCATCACCTAAGCATCACACCAGTCTGCCCTTGGAATCTGGCATCTTTTTATTCTCCCCTAGTGTCCGTCCGCTGCTCGTGTTCTAATTAAATTGCTGTTTTCCAACCTCCACTCACCCGTTATTTATGTCCCGCTCCCCCTAAATTCCATATTCTATGATCATGAGATCTTACAGCATTATTAAACACACTTTATCAACAATCATAGGCTTAGAGAATTTAACTTTCGAGCCAGTAAGTCTAACTACTTTATCCCCAACATTTACAGCTGTATGTTTAGTAGATTTTCTTGCATCAAAATTCACCTTCCTATCAAGACATTTATCCATTTCTCTCTTCCTCCATTCAACTGTGTTCCTTAGAGATGTGGGGCTAGAAACAGTCTCTTCCAGAAGTCTTACCCATTACGGTTCAACAAGAGTACAGGGAGCCCTACCTTTGAAAAGAACAAAAATCGACTGACCCGTAGAACTATATGGAGTCACACTATAGTCCTCAATTTTCTTTACAACTTGTTCTTTCCAGTTGTACCCAGCACTTTTAGCCCATGAGAAAGTCTCTTTAATTACTCTATGAAACCTTTCCACCATCCCGTTGGTTTCAGGATGGTAAAGAGAGCATTTTTTATGTTTTATGCCTCGATTCTTTAAAAAGGTTTCCATTTCTTTTGCTACTTACTATACGCCATTATCCGTTAAGATGTTATGTTATGTTATGTTAAAATCACTTCTACCGCGCACGGTCACCAATCGGTTTCATGGCGCTCATAGACAAAAGCAGAGAGAACAGGCAGTGTGGTTATTCGTAAGCTAACTGGAAGAGAAGGACTCAGGATATCCCTCTCTAGCCATGAGGATTTCTAAAAATGTATTGACATGAACAGTTTCAATACCAGAACCAAAATGAATCTCTGGCCACCTTGAAAATAAATTCAAGAGAACCAAAATAAATGTTTGATGCCCGTTGGAATGAATGGGACCCACAATGTCTAAAGCTACCTCCTTCCAAGGCCCACGAGGAAGCTCCCTGATAACCATTGGTTGGGTTCTGACAAGTTTGGACTTTTCACTTGGAGCACAGACCAAGCAATCCCTTATGACTCTTTCCACCTGTATGTCCGTTCCTGGCCACTAATAAGAGCAACAGAGCCTTTCTTTGGTCCTAGACATACCAGAGTGCAATTCATGGGCCATATCCACCAAAACTTTCTTGATCTCCAATGGAGGTATCAAACCTGTGCCACGTACCAGCATTCCATTACACACTGCCAATTCATCCTTGACACCCCAAAACTTGGAAGCCTCTACCGACGCAACATTCTTTTTATTCCAACCATTATGAATATGATCCATTACTTCAGACAACACTGGATCCAAGACTACTTAAGTCGCCACTGACTTTCATCAATTATCTTGCTCAACATTGTGAGTGCAATTTTTTCAAGCTCTGCTAATGTGGTACATGCTTTTCCTATTTTTTGAAAGTTTTCCCATATTGCCTGTTTCACCTAAAAAAAACATTGTTGTAAATACTGCATTTTTTGCCTTGTCTCAAATTGTAAAGCGCTCTGATATCCTTCGGGATCAAGTTCACGCTATATAAAACTTTATATATAAAAATAAAATAAATAAATGAAGAAGTTGCCTGCAGTGCAAGTACAAAAAAACTAGTTTTTTATTGTTACTGTGGGACTTCCACCATGGCGATGGGGAAGATTCAAGTATCTGAACCTATGAAAGACTTAATACTATATATATGTATGCACAACCAAGCGAGATGGGGCCAGGCTTCCTTAGCCCAAAAGACAAAATTTTAACCGAGTATTCCCTTATGGCCAAGGGGAGACAAGAGTCCCAGAGCAAATCATCTGTCGCCGGAACAAGAGGACGAGGAAGAGGAGGCAGAGGCGGAAAGAGATTAAATCTAACAGACGCCAGCACATCAAGCCCTGTGGGAACGAGGACAAGGGGCCAGAAAAAAGTCAAATGAAGGACAAAAAGACAGTGATCAACCTCTCCGACAGAAGCCTCACCAGCGCAGAAATAGAGGTACTATCTCTTGGGTTATCATGTTGCCAAACATCTAACTTTAACTATACTCAGAGTCGCATAGACCTTTTCCAGTTCTCTAGGAAACTCAGACTGAGGAAATGGTTCGCTACAAGATTGAACAGTGAACCAGGAACTATTTCTGAGACTCCTAGTACAGCACAAATTGGGGATGCGGAAATGATCCAAGTCTTGCATGAGCTTGCAGGAAACCCCAATGTAATTGAAAACCCCACTTTGAATCTAATTAATGAAAATGTGAGACTAGACCTTAGTAGCAAGAGTGGATTCAAACCCAAATCCATCTTTCTACCAATGATTAATAATGAAGCGATTGATGTCTTTGAGAAGGGAGTTATTACAGAATTTAAAAAACTTGCGAGTAATAACGGGTGTGGGAGAAGTAATCTGAATAGAAACCATAGACTAGCTATTGAGAGTTTGAGCAGTGACCACAACATTGTCATTAAAAAATCTGATAAAGGGGGCAACATTGTCATAATGTCTAATGAAATGTACATCCAAGAAGGTATGAAACAATTGTGTGATACCACCAAATATGAGAAAAGCAGTAGAAAGATTTATGAGAGTAAGAATCAAGTATACCGTGAGAAACTGTGTGAATGGCGAAATCAGGGACTCATAGAGACGGAAGAGTTCAACTTCCTTAACTGTAAATTCCCAAAAGTACCAGCACTTTACTTACTCCCCAAACTGCACAAAGACCCGATCAATCCTCCCGGCAGGCTTATTGTATCTTCAAGGAATAGCAACCTTGAAAATACATCAAGATATGTAGATCATTTTTTACAACCGATAGTGCAAGGGTTGCCTTCATACTTAAGAGATTCAGGTGATTTCTTAAAGAAAATATCAGATGCCACGGTGACCTCAGGCTGTTTACTCATGACATTAGATGTAAACAGCCTGTACACCAATATCCCCCATGAACTAGGTATTAAGGCATGCAGATACTTTTTGAACACAAGATCACTATCATACTTGTTTCATACTGAGATGCTTTTAGACATGATCCACATATGCCTGACTCAGAACTACTTTTTGTTCAATGGTGCCATCTACCACCAACTACTTGGCACTTCTATGGGCACTTGTTTTGCCCCTAGTTTTGCTGGGATCTATTTAGGATGGGGGGAAGAACTAATTGTGAGAAAATTAGATCTATACTGTACCGGAGTACGTACCTGGCTCCGGTACATAGATGACATTTTTGTGATCTGGGATGGTACCAGAGAGAAGGCAGAAGAATTTGTGGCAACCTTGAATGTCAATGAACTGAATTTGTCTTTTACTAGCCACATTAATGAAAAAACTGTTGACTTTCTAGACCTAAAGGTCAGCATTCATGAAAGTAAGCTTATGACAACCTTGTACAGGAAGGAAACTGCAGGAAACAGTCTCCTGCACGCACAAAGTTGCCATCCCCGTAATCTGGTCAACTCAATACCTTTTGGCGAACTCTTAAGAGCCAGGAGGAATTGCACAAGACAACCTGACTATGAGAGAGAGAGAGACATAATGTGTGACAGATTTAAGACAAGAGGATACAGCAAAAAATGTATCAAAGATGCAGTACGTAAAGTGGGTGAAAGAGACAACACTGAACCCCCAGAGAAAAACAATGATGAAGAGAAAGATGGAGTGAGATTCATCACTGACTATCAGTCCCAAACTAAAAAAGTAAGAGGGGCACTGAACAAATATTGGAGTACCCTTAAGACAGATAAGGATATCTCACTCCGCATTAGAGACCATCCCCAGATTACGTACAGAAAACCAATCTGTCTCAAAGACAAAGTTTGTAAAACACTGATTGGAAACCAAAAGAGATCTAATCCAGTTGAGGGATTCTATGTATGTGGCAGGTGCAAAGCGTGCAAATTTAGCCACAATGCAAAAGAAGTCAGATTATCTGAAGTGTGTGAACCTTTTAAAATCACTAAACATTTGAACTGTCACACAGAATATGTGGTGTACGCATTAAAATGCCCGTGCAACAAATTTTATGTGGGCAGCACTATAAAACCAGTAAAAGATAGAATCCTTCAGCATCTAAGAGCCATAAAAAATCAGGATAAACAGTATCCCATGGCTAGACACTTTGCGTCCCACCACAACAGCAACAATAGCCTCCTATCCTATGTGGCCCTAGACCAGGTACCGATAAGAGAAAGAGGCGGCAACCGTCTGCAGGAACTTAGACGGCTTGAGTCGAGATTTATAATTAAATACCAATTGTTGCAACCCCAAGGACACAACTGCGATGAGGGTTTAGGTGTGCATCTGGGTTAAACCAAAGAAAGTTTAGGTGTGCATCTGGGTTAAACCAAAGAAAGTATGTGTAAAGTTCTGCTAAACTGCTATCAATTCTTCTGGTATTTTAAAATGAAGGTATGAAAGACGAGATATGTTTAAATTTACTTTAACACTTTTTGTTATTTTGCCACAGGTACCAAACAATGTGGGAGAGTTTGAAAAGGCACCAAATCCAGATAATGTGTGACAGTATGTTTCATGATGCGAAGAAAAAGCTGGCAGCTCACTATGAATGATTACTCTCACGCAAGAGTCAAGATTCAAGTATGATTTATAAATGAACTTTAACAGGAGCTCTTATGCCCACTGGGGCTTAATTCACTACCGAAGTATGCCTATGATTTGAAGCACAATCCGTGATAATTTAGCCTGAAAAAGTAACCCCTGACGCAAATGTCAAGCAACTGTACTGAGCAGAAAAAGTGACGTTGTGAATGAATTGGAACGATTAGCTCAACCCATTGCGCGAGCGCACGGTGACACGCAGTGAAGGCTTGACTGAGGGTTCGCAGCTCCTATCTGAGTGGAGCGAACAGAGATTTATAATTTTATGAAAGCGGATGCATATTCATCTGAAATATGTTTATTTTGATAACATTGAATAGAACTTATTCTTTTGTTTGCATTTCATGCTGTAAACTAAACCGAGTGTTTCAGGGCATGAATTGTGAGCGGACATGGAACAAACAGGCGTTATATGAAATTAACGTGCTTCGTGGCATATTTTCGTCCAGCTCATAATAGTTATAATAATAATTTTGATCAAATGCATTTACTGTTTGTATTATGATTTATGCATACCATATCACAGCTATTCTGGTAATCAGTGCGCAGTATATAGCTCCAGACATATGATTTGTTGGTAGTCTGTTGGCTATGTCTATCATGCAATTAAGTCATGTGATTTACTTTAAATAATGGATGTTAACAGACTATGGTACTCGTGGCAAAGGGAAGGCAATTCCCGAAACGCGTCGAGTGGGCTGTGATAATAAATCCAGGTTGAATACATCTGTGGCTTGGACGTCGTTCTTTGGAAGTGTGGACGAAAAGTTGGAATATATATATATATATATATATATATATATATATATATATATATATATATATATATATATATATATACTTTAATTTTACAATCTAAATGGGAATCATTACATTGTTCTTTTAAAAATATCGAATGAGTACCTAATATTCTGAACAAAAGATATGATTCAAGTGAATCCTGAATACTTGAAGAAAACAGACCTAGATTATTGAATTTATAAATGTCTTTTTTGCCATAACAAAGCATAATGAGAAATAACGCCTAAACAGGCAACACAGCATGTCACAGAAAACAACTGGACATACAGCCCGATTCATGAAACGAAATGGCGCTCGCAAAGGGCCAGATTCTGAGAATCTGGCCCTTTGCGAGTGCGATTTTTGCATTTGGGATTCATCATCCCAAATGCAAAAATCGCTATTTGCGAAATCGCATATTTGCGAGGAATTGGATTTAAGGAATCTCTAATAGAGATTCCTTAAATGCAATTCATCACCCTATTTAAAATTGCGAATTCGCAATATTTGGTCGCAATTTACCACGAAATCTGACTTCGTGGTAAATTGCGAAAAACGAGTAAAAAGCACTTTTGTGCATTTTTTTCTTTTGCATGTTACACACACATGTCCTTTGGACATGTGTGTGCGCAACACCTGTTTGAATTTGCATTTAAGGGGTGCTACTGGGTGTCCTTTGGACACCCCTGGCACCCTTTAAATCGCTATCTTATTTGCGATTAGCAAATTGCTAATCGCAAATAAGGAATACTCCCCATTCATTCCTATGGGCCTTTTGGCCCATAGGAATGAATGGGGAGTTATTCCTTATTTGAGATTAGCAATTTGCTAATCGCAAATAAGGAATGTGTACGAATCGCATTTAATTTTGCGATTCCTACATGAATCCCATTTTGCGAGTCTGTAATAGCGATTCCTTATGAATCGCTATTACAGAATCGCAAAACGGGTCTTTGATGAATCTACCTGTATGCCTTTAAGGATGCAGGGAGACTTTGCTATCACACATGTTAAAGCTCGGCAGATGGCTCCCAGTTCATCTCACAACTGAGTAAGCGATCAGGATTTAAATTTGTATTGTAAACTAATTCTCATTTTCTATTCACTAGGTAGAAAAGCAAGTTTTCAAGTAACTCTTCCTTCTCTTTCATGGCATATTCCTAAACTGCATGTCCAGTGAAAAGAAATATGCTTTAATGCTTATTTCAATAACCAGGAAACATAGAAAGGAGTCTTTCTCTATAAAGAGCATAGACAGTAGTGATTTGCATGCGTGTGTGAACTGATCTGCTGGCAGCCACTCTACAGATATAACCTGTGAGCATGCTTCTAAGCACAGTTTCAAAAGTAGCTTCTCCTCTTAGAGCAAGAGCTCCAAATCTTCCCTGCAAATACTCATTTGCATATGCCTTCTGTATAACACTGTACTAGCTCTAAGAAGAGAGAGTTTTCCCAAATAAACCCAGAAAGGACCGGGAAATATCACAATCAAACAAGGAAATTCCTTTCTGTGTGTTTCAATTAATGTATTCGCATATACTTTTTACAACACCATTTGTTTAGACCAATTTCAACCTCATTATCTAGCCCCATATAGGATATTATAATCACAACATAAAATGGTATGTATCTAAGTACTTTTTATTAAAAGAAATTAGTAGATGCATTAACAATTCATTAAAAACAATCATACATATTTCTCATAGCAACATTCTATTCAATTTTGTTAAATTTCACAATAAATCAATACATGTTTTACAATACATAATTTTAATAAAACCATAATTATACATATACACACGGATTTCTTTTATATGTATAATTATGGTTTTAATAAAATGATGTATTGTAAAACATGTATTGGAATTTCCTTGTTTGATTGTGACACTATACTAGGCCACAATTCAAAGGGCTAAAAGATGTTTATAGATCACCATAGCTGTCCTGAACGTCCTCCAGTTAATAAAGGTTTGGTTGAACGTATGCCTTTAATCTTGTATAGGTAACTTAAGAACAGTAAAGGAGTAAAGTGTCTTTTCAAGAGGATCCCATTTAGGAGAATAAACACTTAACTGGGAGTAGCCCTTGTTGGCAATCTTGTAGTTCTTGATTGAAGAGGATTCATTCTAAAGAAATCGGCAAAGCACCAAACTCGTCCCCAACCAAAATGAAGTTGTTTGAAACATCAAGATGTGAAAGCCTCATGTTGGGCGACAGAGTGATCTTGGAAAGGCACTTGAACCATTTAACTAGCACAAGTGGGCACTGCTGCTGATAAGAGAACTGATTTTGAGGTCATAAAACATTCGTCTTGGAAAATAATTGGTTTTACAAACATAGGAGTCTCAATGAACTGAAGTTAATTTAGGAGCCAGAAAAGCTTCTTCTGTGTGAATTAGAATGCCATATGCCAATGGTTTGCATACCCATTTGGAGATACAAGACATTGAACAGATACGAACAACAAGTCTGGGTTGTATCTGATTCGCAAACTGGAAGTTTCCTCCTTGGGACAGCATTCACTTTGTGAATGGTGGTGTGCAGCCTCTGGGGGTGATTTTGGAGTAAATGAAAAGAGACCAGTTTTCAGTAATTCTGCCCCAGGTCAGTGAAAATATGAACTAAAAACCAAATGCCTAAACTGTGAACTCTAGGACTACAGACTGAGTCAGGGGCCCTAAATGTACATTATATTTTCTTCTCTTTGCAAGCTACTGGTTTTATGCAGACAGTTTTTGAAGAAACATCAAAGTGTGCAACGTTTAGATGGGCATACAGAGAAAGGGAGATTTTATTTTTGCTTGGAAAATTGTTAGGTGGACCCGTCCATATAGGTGGCACTTATGGCTGCCTTCTCCCTGCACACTTTATGGACATTCAGAAAGAAAGAATAAGCCACATGTCTGGTTGCAGGACTGGCTTGTTACTCATCAGTGAGATCCACATGCAGAAGAACCACATTTTACATGTCACATTTGCTCGCTTTGTAAGTCGGGCCTTGGCTGTCTAGAAACATGTGAATATCATTGATTGTCAGAGATAATGTAGTAAGTACATCAATGGTCATAAAACAAAGGTGAGGAATCATTTGGTTTTAAAAACATTTCTAGTGCTTTACCTTGCTCAGGTTATTCCCTTGCAGTTTTAAGATTTGCAGCAGTCCACATTTATGAATACCTTCAAGTTCAGTCAGATGATTAAATGAGCAGTCCAGGTACATGACAGTAGGTGTGGCCTCGAGACCTTTGGTGCTGATTAACTGGTTGTGGTCTACAACCAGTCGTTGCAGATTTCTCAGACCCTCAAGACCACCTAAAAGAAACATTTGCTTTTATTCAATCAAAATCACAATGCACTGTCAACTTCTTTTTCTATTATTTTTTTTGCAAAGGTGCACATGTAGTAAAAAAAAAATACAACATCCTTGTTTTGACATAAAGTGTTACTAAAACAATGTGCAACGTGATTATGCTGTTGGTACCCACCTCGGAGATTGAAAGTGAACACTGATTTGATGCACACAGTTTTTAAAGCAACCAGAAATCCAGAACACAATATAGTTCCAGGCTCAGGTGGCAGATACACACCTACACTGAAGCTATCTATAGACTTCTACACATTATCCCAGCAAACTCGGCACAATGAGGATCTATTACTCTCTTGAAGCTCTCTACCGGCAAATACCTTAATGGAAACCTCGCACTGTTGGCTCTTGGAGGAGCAATCACCTCATCCTGGATAGGGAGCGGGCCAGAAAAGATTCCACATTTCAACTGTACCAGAAGCAATAGTTACTTACCTGTAGTAGTAGTGTTCCAGTAGTAGTACTTTGAGATTCTGGAAGCCTTTACTCACACAGGAGAATCCTGGGCTTGTTTTTACACCAATATATGTTTTTAGTTGTGTACAAACAAACAGCATTATGCAAATGAAACACACCACAAAGTGTCAAATGGCACCAGTCTGTTTAAACTGGAGCTTCAACAGTTCTGTGAATGAGGGTCTACAAATGCAAAAAAAAGAAAGCGATTTTGCATCAGCTTTTTCATTAGAATATAAAATACTTAAGCAGGGGTAGCTGAGTAAGCTGTAGAACCAAATGTTACAGATAATGAAGAACTGCATAGCTTGTGATCTTTTCTAGGTTCCTACAAATCAGTATAAACATGTAGTGAGTTTCAAGAACTGTGGTGAGCAAGGGAATTAAAGAGAACATTTCTATATAAAAGGGTAGGCAACAGGGCCTGCCATACTTAAGAATCAGACCCAGCATTTACATTAAGTTAGTCATTCCCACATAAGTAAGGATGTGTTAGCAAACCTAGGGAGGCATCTGAAGGTACAGCGGTGCTCCTGTGTCCTATATTGACCCCCTGAGCCATGCATTGCAATAAGCTTTTCACAAACATTGTCCTGCTGCATACAATTAAGGAAACTGTGTGTGTTTTTACTAGTTTGGGCAACCATGGTGCCACTCCGGCAGTGCCACCATATGACTGATGGATTATATGATGGCACCGCAGGGTTGTCTGTCGGACAGTGACTCCATGCTGTTACCCAGCTCACATCAGCAGTCCATCTAGAATAGTCCTGTAGGTAACATAAGCCTTTGGCTATATCTGGCCTAGTAAAAAAAATAGACTTCTGTTGGCTAAAGCCTCAAAGAAGCAACCGTATTAAAGAGCTAATATCTGCTTGGTATATAGATTCAGAGACCCTCACTTCCAGTGGTGCACTGAGCCACAGCCAACCTGATCTAAGGAATAGAAGACTGGATTTGGCACTGAGAGTCTGAGACTTGGACTGAAAGATTGGCACCTGACATTCTGCACCCTGCCCCAAGCCACATCCAAGCCAAATTACCAAAGAACCGGAGCTCACTCCAGACAATACCAGTTCTCTTCCGTTGCCAGCTCGGCTGGCCATCTGAGACAGTAGTACACGACGGTACAAAATACAATTACCAGCTTCTATCCGCAGACAAAATGTGAGCATGTACTATAAGTGACAAGAAGATGATATTTAAGGGAAAAGATCGGCACATTTGAATAAATATTTCTATGATAATGACACGTTGATATTTAGGGACAAAATACATTTCTATAGCACAATTTTTAAGCAGTCATTTGAACAATGTGCTCGAGAAAATGACACAAATGTATCTGAGGACAAAATTGTTTCTTTTTAAAGAAAAATTAAAAGTTGGAACAGTGGTACAAAATGGTTTGCAGTCAAAAATATTTAAATACGAAGGTTTCAGGCCAATATCAACGTATTTACGAAAATTAGGAAACCCTGTTTTTGAGGAAATTTGAGAATTTAAAAGTAAGATACTGACATTATAGAACAGAATTTGTGTGTTTATACTATATTTTCAAGTGATAATGTGATGTTGGTTTAACGTCATTTTCCGCTAAGGAAGAGTTACCATTCCAGTATAAAAACCGCCAAGAAAGAATTCTACATCAAAGCCATCAAGGAGGCTAAACAAAAACAAAAAACACTGTTCTCAATAGTTAAGACATTCACTCACCCCAAAGCGCTACAGCCCGAAATACCTCCTTCCCAAGAATTCTGCAATCAAATAGCGGACTTCTTTGAAGAGAAAATCAACCTAATTCAGAGAGACTTTCCCCCATACCAAGTCTCTCAGACCTCTACCCTCTCGGAACAAGCAGAAAAAACAATTGGAAATTTAAAAACGTTCTCACAGGTCAGTCTATCCCAAACCCGTGAAGTAATTCTAGCGAGTAAATCAGGAGCTCCTTCTGACTCATGTCCCCCTAGAATTCTCCACCAGCTAATTGAAGTGGTGAATCCCATCATAAATAAGATTGTAAACGCCTCCCTCAGCACAGGCGTAGTTCCTAGGGATTGGAAACAAGGGATCGTAAAACCCTTGATGAAAAAGCCTAATAAATCCCCCTCAGACCTTACCAATCTATGCCCAATCTCACTCCTCCCAGTACTGGGAAAAATCACGGAACAGATGGTCTACAGAGAACTAAAAAACCATTTAGAAACTTATAACATCCTCCATTCCCAGCAATCAGGTTTCCGTTCTCAGCACTCGACGGAAACAGCTTTGATTGAATTGACGGACTCCATAAAACTACTACAGGACCAAAGAAAGAACGCCGTGCTGATTTTATTGGACCTCACAGCAGCGTTCGACACAATCTCGCACTCTATACTACTGGACAGACTAAAAGGGATTGGCATCTCCGACGTGGCTCTGGAGTGGATAACATCCTTCCTAACAGACAGATCACAATCCGTCGCACTGGGACCCTTCAGCTCAGAAGAGAAAAAGATTCGCTCTGGAGTACCACGAGGCTCCATTTTGAGCCCTCTGCTTTTTAACATTAACTTAATCCCTCTCATTTCCCTGATTGAATCATTCGGCATACCTGTGACATCGTATGCTGATGATACCCAACTCATAGTCCCGTTAGATGAAAACTCAACTAATGCGGAACAAAATCTTAAAAATTGCCTGAAAGACGTTTTCCACTGGATGGGAAAAAACCACCCCTAATGCAACGCCAGCAAAACGGAAATCCTCCCTATGGGGAAAAATGTCAATTTCTGTCCTAGCCTATGGTGGCCAGAGGACTCCACCGCTCCCCCACAGACCGTAGCAACAGCAAGAAACCTCGGAGTCATATTCGATACTGACCTATCTTTTGACCAACACGTCAGGAATGTGGCAGGAAGCTGCTTCGGGATTATAAAATCTCTTAAAAAATTCTTTGATTTCCTACCAACTGACGCAAGAAAGGCAGTAGCAGTCGCGCTAATCCTCGCCCGCCTAGATTACTGTAATGGTCTAATGGCAGGAGTGGAAAAAACTACACTGAAAAAACTGCAGAGTGTCCAACATTCAGCCGCCAGACTGGTACTAAAACTTCCCAGGAGGTCCTCAGCATCAACCGCTTTGAGAACCCTCCATTGGCTGCCTCTGCACAAAAGGATATTTTTTAAGATCCTAATCATCGCATTTCGGGCATTCAACTGTACAGGCCCCAAATATCTAACCAAACGTTACCCCCACTACAACCCCTTGAGGACCTTACGATCCTCCAACAATAACCTGTTAAAACTAGCCAAATTCAACTTAAAAACCAAAGGCGGGAAGACCCTGATCTATCTGTCCTCTAGAGCATGGAACTCCATGCCCCAAAACCTCAGGTCCCAGACTAAAGAAATCCATTTCAGGAAGCAACTAAAAACATGGATCTTCAATCTCCCAGACGAATATGTTATGGCAGCCATCTAACTCCGCTTTTGTAATTGTATGCATACTATCTAACCAGCGCCAGGATGCTCCTTCCGGAGCGATAGTTGCGCTCTATAAATACCTAAATACAAATACAAATACAAATGGCAACGACTACAGATCTTCTGTGTACAGGAAGAAAATTGTTATGGCCTATATTACTTACTGCCTTCACGTCTGATATACCTATACCCGAAGCAGACTAATTTCTGTCACTATAAATCTTTAGCTGACAAGTTGGTGCCACATGACAAAATATTTTTCCATTACGACCAAATACTGAGAAAGAACAGTTTGACAATGCAAAATCATTTTACAACATTTTTATATTCTGATTAACCCTGGGCAAAGCACTAGGCTACGCTCACGTAGTTCGCGAAGTTTGCGCAACTTCGCACTATGCGAGCTGCACGTAGCACAGTGCGAACACGCGTAGTGCAACAGTCATTTTTTGCTTGTTCGCGGTCCTCAACGTCATGTTCGCGACCGCGAGCAAGCAAAATGACATCCCGGCGACATTCTCAACGCAGGGAGGTCATGTTTCTCATTGTGAGTGGTTGCGCTTGCTCGCGACTGCTCGCAATGAGAAACTACCAGTTTGCGTTGAGAAAGCTGCCGCTCGAGTAAAAATCTACTCGAGCAGCAGAAAACTACAGCTCGCACTGTGCAAGATGCCATTTTAAATGATTGCACAGTGCCGGATGCTTGTCCGCACTGTGCAATCATTGAAAACGCATCTTGCACAGTGTGAACATGCTACTACGCAGCTCACGTAGTGCTACTTGAAGTTCGCGTAGTGCGAAGTGCACTTCCCGTAGCTTTGCGTAGCGCTACTTCGCGAACTACGCCCACCCTTAATTCTGATACAAATGTGTCGTAAAATATAAATTCTCACGTATTTCCTTAGTATGGCCTAACATTCCTGTAGCTAGCACATTTGAAGAAGCAAAATGATTTGACTAGCCTTTCACGTAGACATTGGGTCAATGGTGGATATAGACTGGGAGCTCATCCTCATGCCCGCATGGTAAAACGGGGATCAAACAAGCCTGCACCAGATACCTCTGAAGATCCTACAGAAAGCCTACTACAATAGGAGCAGGTTGTAGATGGATCCGACTACATCCAACAGATGCCAGAGATATAAGAAAGGGGAAGGAATTGTTCTAGTCTCCATAGAGAGTTTTTGATAGGCATTTGCTTTTATAACTATTATTATTTTTATTAATGTTTAAAGCGTAAATGTTCAGCTAACGGGCATCATGGCGGTATGAAATAGATCACCAGAACAAACTAAGGATGTAGCAACATTTATTCTTTTCTTTTAACAACAGTCGGCTCCATACAATGTCATTACTTTACTTAGGGAAAAACAATGTTATTAAGTCCTTCCTAATGCTAAGAAGATTTCCATTTGCTCTCAGAGAGGGTAGGCAGCATATTCCACAGTTGCCTTAACCTAGAAGGATCTCCTCCCCATCCTAGTTTTCTTGAATCTAGGTACACATACCAGGTTTGCTGACGCAGATCTTAGCATTCTCCTATGATTATGGGTACTGAGTTTCAGTTGCAGATGTGTAGGTCCTGCCCATTTATGGCTTTGTGGACTATGCACATGGCTTTGAAAATACCTTTTTCTTTAACTGGTAGCCAGTAAAGAGGAGTACCTGAAGCAGAGTAAAATTTTGATTTATTCAGTGCTAGCTTCACCGCCATTACTTGTATCCTGTGCAATATTATGTAGCTACTCTGGAGCTCCCAAAATGAGACAATTGCAGTAGTCTAATCTGCTTAATATTGTACTCTGCACAACCACTTTCCTTGCTAGTTGTGGCGGCATTGGAAATATTATCGTCAGGTTCCTCATGAGTCCATAGCAATTAGCTATTGTTTTAATCACATGAGATTCCATCAAGAGTTTCTCATCAATCTGGACTCCTAGATTTTGCACTCAGCGTGCTGTTATTAAATCCTTATCGCATGTCCAGGGTCAGAAATTGTTTGGAAGTTGATAACGAACATTGCCGGTGGCGCAGCAGAGAAACGCTGTCTTACTTTTGTTGAATTTCAATGTGTTCCTACTTAGTCACGTTGCCATCTCAGTTAGGCAGTCACGCGTAAAGTTTTTCTATCTGAGTAGAATCATTATTATTTAAGGACAGGATTAGATGGGTGTCATCTGCATAATTTATAAAAGACAGCTCAAAAGATGTAATCAAGGTCAGCTGAGGACGTAAGAATACTTAAAAAAACATGGCTTAAAATCGATCTCCATCCTACCCCATGTACATTTTCTTTAAATTCTAACTTAAAGGGGGTACTGAAATCACATGATGTCTCCCAGATAAGTATAATTCAACCCACTTTAAAAAAGTGCCATCCATCCCTATCTCCTTTAGTCTGTTCAGTAGGGTCTGATGGTTGACGGGGTCAAAAACCGGCAGAAGGTCTAGCAGAATCCGGACTCCAGCCTTCATCTGTTGCTAGGATGATTGCTGTCTCTGTTCCATGGGGAGGGGGGCTTTAGTTCATTTGCTCTGATTCTTAAAGATCAATCTTTTAATCAAGCTTTGCAAGTTCAAGATCGCTCTTTTGACTATGTTTTAAAAAAGACGTGGGCTACACAGAGTACAACATTATTTCTATGCTTCTGTCCACTTCTGGGATGCATACTCAGACATGGAAGCTATTACAGAAAGAAAACCTAATAAGTGAGATATATCATGCCCACCATGTAGGTTGAGAGCAGCAATTTACTTGAATGAGTTGATGTATCTACACTCCTTAGCCTCAGGCTATGTGGATTATGGTCTAATATGTGCTATGGCCCTGGCATAATCCATAAATGCCCTCAATTATGGATCTAATCACTCACTCACTCACTCATCTGTTCATCAATTATTCCACTTACACATCCTCATTGACTCATTTGTTCAATCACCCACTCAGCTATCTACTCAAACTTGCCAATCAAGAAACCCAATCTTTAATTTACAATCTTAAATTAACAAATAGCTGGACCTTCTGACTGTACCAATGATTGTCTACCGCTATTACCAAGCTTGCAAATATTTTCTGCTTTTGGCTGTCTAGTTACTAAACAGATGATATGCTCATCATTTTGTTAATATCGAGGCATCAACCACCTCCCTTCAAAAGAATCCAGTCCTTCTCACTCTCAGCCTACTAATGTAGTCCCTATTTCCCCATACGAAATGCCCTAGTCATTATTACAATACTTACTCCCACCACCCTTTGCTCCTTCTTACCCCATCATCTCTTATGCAATATAGTTCTTGAGCCCCGTTTTGTTCTGTAAACTTTTACTCTTGCACAGAGTTAAGTTGCTCTGTTGCCAGGTTTGCACTTTGAAATCAAATTTGTATTTATTTTCTCTGTTTCTAATCAAACTTGCCAATCAAGAAACCCAATCTTTAATTTACAATCTTAAATTAACAAATAGCTGGACCTTCTGACTGTACCAATGATTGTCTACCGCTATTACCACGCTTGCAAATCTTTTCTGCTTTTGGTTGTCTAGTTACTAAACAGATGATACGCTCATCATTTTGTTAACATCTAGGCATCAACCGCCTCCCTTCAAAAGAATCCAGTCCTTCTGACTCTCAGCCAACTAATGTAGTCCCTATTTCCCCATACGAAATGCCCTAGTCATTATTAGAAAACTTACTCCCACCACCCTTTGCTCCTCCTAACCCCATCATCTCTTATGCACCATAGTCCTTGAGCCCCCTTTTGTTCTGTAAACATTTACTCTTGCACAGAGTTAAGTTGCTCTGTTGCTAGGTTTGCACCTTGAAAATTACATTTTGATTTATTTTCTCAGTTTCGGACTCTCATCACAAGAATGTGTTCAAATGACTCACGGCTGTAGGGACTTCAATGTCGGCTATCGAAAAGTTGCTTACCTGTAAACCTAGTTTTCTTCCAGGGGAATCCTCATCAAAGTCATAAGCACTGAATAGTCCCATCCCTGTGCATGGATTTCGGCGCGCTCCTAAAAATGTGTGCGGTCGCCAGTAGGTAGTTATAGTTAGGATTGTTTTCCATAGGGAATCCGCAACATTCTATTGGGAATAACTTTGGCGCCGGTTGAGGAATCTGCCTGAAAATGTCCTGAAATTTGCCTCGCTGCGCTCCGCTCCTTCCCTGAAAGTTTGGGGGGATTCGTCAAGCGGGGGCCGAGATAAAAGGGGGGGTCCCAAAACGTGTTTTCCCCATGTTAATTTCCATAGGGCGGTTGGTCTCACTTTTAGCCCGAACGGCTGAATGGATTTCCACCAAACTTGGCAAAATTGTAGGGACTGGTAGCCCGATGTGCCTTTGCTATGTCTCAAGATATGTGCTCCAGTGGATTTTGAGTAATTTAGGTTCAAAATATATATATGTATCTATAAGCGCGCCCCGGGACGCGCTCCAGCACGCTACGCGAGTTCGCGAGCGGAAAGCTGATTGGCTCTTGGGTGTCTGTCAACATTCCAAACAGTCCGGGGCGGTCGCCATCTTGTGTCTCGGTAGGATCAAGACACAAGAGTTGGCAAAAATAAAGGGGGAAATGACCAAAAGGGGGCAGGGTAGACCCCCCCTGACCCCCTAGGTTTGATGTGGGGGCCATAAAAGGGTCCCGCGGGGCAAAAAACATTTTTTTTTTAATTTCGATTTGCGCGGGGGGAGCGCCCGGTATGCGCACCAGGGAGCGTACCGGGGAGCGTACCATGGGGAAAAAAGAATGACTGATTTTTTTTCAAATGTAGCATTTTTTTTTATAAATTGGAGGTAGTTCTAAAAAGAACTGTTTTTTTATTCTTTTTGTTGTTTTATATTTTTTTTATTGTTTTTTTGAACATTTTGTACTTTTCTTGGCTTTTATGAACAATTTAATATTTTTATGGGGACAAACAAAAAACAGAGAATTGTAAACAGCTCAACTGGAGCAAAAAAAAATCAGGAAAAAATGAAGGTTTCTTTGGGCACTTGTGGTTGTCACCAGCACGGTTGATGAGTTTAACACTTTGCTCACCATAGCAAATTGTACGCCCACAAAATATGCAAACTACTTTGAAATTTCCAAACTGGGTTTGGATGTTTGGGACCATCTCCCTTGTCTCTGGTCCCGATGGAATGGGTTGGCTACTTTTGGAGGTGCTGGGAGAAGATTGGGGAGGGATTCTGGTCAGTTCTCTGACCTCTGCCGCACTATAGTTGTTAGGGTGCCGGCGTTGCATGTGGCGAATCATGGTGTTGTTGCCAAAAGAATATTTTTTGGCAGGGTTCCCCCTAGAAAGTACAGTGCCACAGATTAAACAAGTCACCTTTAGCGCATTAACTTTCTTTTGGCCCCTTGGGATTTAAAAAAACTCCCAGACAATGTGCTCCTTTGGCTTGTAGGGGGTAGTATCTTCTGGCAGGTAGCGCCTCTGCTCCTCCTCCTCCTCCCCCTCCTCCTCCTCCTCTTCTTCTTCATCTCCACCACTGTGGTGTTGTGGTGGTCCTTGTGGTGGTGGTGGTGGTGGTGGTGGTGGCTGAGATGCTCTTGCTGCTGCTGCTACTGTAGCCATTTCTCAGTACAAATACGTACAAATAGGTCTGGAAACAGGTATTCCTCACTCAAAGTACAAAGTGAGAATGAGGGAAAAAAGGTGGGGGCTTTCATCATTAGGAAAACAAAACTGTCCTGAACCAATGAAAAGTGTTATTTTCAGGTCACATGACCAGGGCTTTCATCATTTGGAAACCAAAACTGTCCTGAACCAATAAAAGTGTTATTTTTAGGTCACATGACCCGACGCGCTTACGCTACGCACCCCGGGGCGCTTACGTAGCGCGATCAAATGCGCTCGGGTGCTTCCGGGTGCGCTTACGCCGTGCATATCACGCGGACGCGGCTACACGATACGTCACGATGATGTTTTCGTTCGCGGCAATAGCACTAACGGGAGGCTCACGGTACTCGCACCGGGACGCGCCGCAAGACTGCGCTTACCGGTGCGCTCACCGGTGCGCGCACCGGGAGCCCTCAAGGGCAAAGAAATAAAAAAATATATATACATATAAAAAATAGTATTACATAAATATACAATATAGGATTCATTCAAAAAATATTATATTTGATAGCAATAGAAATTTGTTATTAAACCTTTGGAATTCACTGAAAAAAACATAGGTTTGAGGCCCTATATATAGTTAGGAATTAGCATTTAAAAAAACCTATGAAATTCACTGAAAAAAACATAGGTTTCACACCAGTTATAGTTAGGAATTAGCATTTAAAAAACATATTAAATTCACTGAAAACCAAAAAAAATTCACTGAAAAAACCATAGGTTTAGTTATAGTTAGCTGGAAATTTTACTGACATAAAACCATTGAAAATTCCCACGTTATAGTTAGTTGGACTCACTATAACTTGTGCGCCTGCAATACACTGCTGATGACGTCATATATTACATCACTCATGACATGGTCAGTGACATCACTCATGACATCACTGATGACACCATCCTTGTGACAGAGTGACAGACCTCCTTTCAGTGTAATGTAACCCTTGAAACACATATTCAAAAATAGAAACTAACATTTTCAAATAAATGGACATACCCATACCAGTTACAACAACCAATTCAGTAATTCCACCATCTATATACACATCCACTCATTCATCAACAGTTCTATATAGTCACTCATACATATACTCACTCATCATATGTAGTGATACACCTATATATCCTGTTACACACCGACAGTCATCCAAAAGTTACTCACACACATACTCACACATGCAAATAAACTATTGAACATCCATTTATTTGCATATACAGGTATACACACACTACCACCTTACTTCTAAGGAAACTTACACATACTTACTCTCTTAAACAATAACTTATAGAAACACATACTTACTTAAACAGGAACTCTTACAATCTCTCACTCTCACATATACTCACTTATATACAGCAATACTCACATATACTAGATTAAAACTTATGTAGTTACTGATAAAGACCCTAAAGAGACAGTCATTCAATCACTAACACACACATATACACACTCATTCACCCATACAGTCCTGCACATATGCTGTCTTCAAAACACATACAAACAGTGAGTCATTCATTGATGCATCTATGTGCTAAGTAATACCCCCACCAAACCATACAGACACTCATACTGATACTAAAAAATATAAAACAACAAAAAAGAATAAAAAAACAGTGACACCATCCTTGTGACAGAGTGACAGACCTCTTTTCAGTGTAATGTAACCCTTGAAACACATATTCAAAAATACAAACTAAAATATAAAACATATTTATTTTTCAGAAAGACACACATTCACTGGATGGTGTCATGAGTGATGTCATGAGCGATGTCACTGACCATGTCATGAGTGATGTAATATGTGACGTCATCAGCAGTGCATTGCAGGCGCACAAGTTATAGTGAGTCCAACTAACTATAAGGTGGGAATTTCAATGGTTTTATGTCAGTAAAATTTCCAGCTAACTATAACTGGTGTCAAACATATGTTTTTTTAAGTGAATATATATATATATGTGTATATATATATAAATACAGAGACAAATCTACTCAGCCTCGGACTCACCTTCTGTCCCAGCACCCCTCTTGAATACACCCAAACGAGAATAGACCTCTTTAGATTCACTCGCAAGCTCAAGTTGCATAAATATTTTAAACTACGGCCCCACCTAAAAGAAAGTGGAGAAAAAGGTATCAGAGCAACAGCAACTGATGCCCTCACGGGCAGGGAAATTGAAGCTCTTGAAACCCTTGAAGAGCTGCGTGAAGAACATCTAACACAGGATTTACCTGGATTCCCTAACAGAGGACAAAGAGCTCTAGCTTTGGGTATTGAACAAGACCGTGAAGAGAGTGGATATAAACCCCCATCAATATTCATCCCACAGATGCCTTGGGATGCAATCGACGCCTTTTCTGAAGCCATGACCCAAGAACTCATGCAGTACAGAAAAGCAAACCATCCCATAAAGTACAACATTACAGAGCAACAAAAACTGGCCCTACATAACCTTATGAGGGACGAAAAAATTATAATCAAACCTTCGGATAAAGGGGGCAATGTTGTACTACTCACCAGAGAATACTACAGATTTGAAGCACTACGCCAGCTTTCTGACACAAAGTTCTACGTCAAATGCACCAATGATGTATACTCGGAAAGCATCCAGAGTTATGATAAACTGATAGGGAAATGGCACAACTGCAATACACTGCTGATGACGTCATATATTACATCACTCATGACATGGTCAGTGACATCACTCATGACATCACTGATGACACCATCCTTGTGACAGAGTGACAGACTTCCTTTCAGTGTAATGTAACCCTTGAAACACATATTCAAAAATAGAAACTAACATTTTCAAATAAATGGACATACCCATACCAGTTACAACAACCAATTCAGTAATTCCACCATCTATATACACATCCACTCATTCATCAACAGTTCTATATAGTCACTCATACATATACTCACTCATCATATGTAGTGATACACCTATATATCCTGTTACACACCGACAGTCATCCAAAAGTTACTCACACACATACTCACACATGCAAATAAACTATTGAACATCCATTTATTTGCATATACAGGTATACACACACTACCACCTTACTTCTAAGGAAACTTACACATACTTACTCTCTTAAACAATAACTTATAGAAACACATACTTATTTAAACAGGAACTCTTACAATCTCTCACTCTCACATATACTCACTTATATACAGCAATACTCACATATACTAGATTAAAACTTATGTAGTTACTGATAAAGACCCTAGAGAGACAGTCATTCACTCACTAACACACACATATACACACTCATTCACCCATACAGTCCTGCACATATGCTGTCTTCAAAACACATACAAACAGTGAGTCATTCATTGATGCATCTATGTGCTAAGTAATACCCCCACCAAACCATACAGACACTCATACTGATACTAAAAAATATAAAACAACAAAAAAGAATAAAAAAACAGTGACACCATCCTTGTGACAGAGTGACAGACCTCTTTTCAGTGTAATGTAACCCTTGAAACACATATTCAAAAATACAAACTAAAATATAAAACATATTTATTTTTCAGAAAGACACACATTCACTGGATGGTGTCATGAGTGATGTCATGAGCGATGTCACTGACCATGTCATGAGTGATGTAATATGTGACGTCATCAGCAGTGCATTGCAGGCGCACAAGTTATAGTGAGTCCAACTAACTATAAGGTGGGAATTTCAATGGTTTTATGTCAGTAAAATTTCCAGCTAACTATAACTGGTGTCAAACATATGTTTTTTTAAGTGAATATATATATATATGTGTATATATATATAAATACAGAGACAAATCTACTCAGCCTCGGACTCACCTTCTGTCCCAGCACCCCTCTTGAATACACCCAAACGAGAATAGACCTCTTTAGATTCACTCGCAAGCTCAAGTTGCATAAATATTTTAAACTACGGCCCCACCTAAAAGAAAGTGGAGAAAAAGGTATCAGAGCAACAGCAACTGATGCCCTCACGGGCAGGGAAATTGAAGCTCTTGAAACCCTTGAAGAGCTGCGTGAAGAACATCTAACACAGGATTTACCTGGATTCCCTAACAGAGGACAAAGAGCTCTAGCTTTGGGTATTGAACAAGACCGTGAAGAGAGTGGATATAAACCCCCATCAATATTCATCCCACAGATGCCTTGGGATGCAATCGACGCCTTTTCTGAAGCCATGACCCAAGAACTCATGCAGTACAGAAAAGCAAACCATCCCATAAAGTACAACATTACAGAGCAACAAAAACTGGCCCTACATAACCTTATGAGGGACGAAAAAATTATAATCAAACCTTCGGATAAAGGGGGCAATGTTGTACTACTCACCAGAGAATACTACAGATTTGAAGCACTACGCCAGCTTTCTGACACAAAGTTCTACGTCAAATGCACCAATGATGTATACTCGGAAAGCATCCAGAGTTATGATAAACTGATAGGGAAATGGCACAACTGCAATACACTGCTGATGACGTCATATATTACATCACTCATGACATGGTCAGTGACATCACTCATGACATCACTGATGACACCATCCTTGTGACAGAGTGACAGACTTCCTTTCAGTGTAATGTAACCCTTGAAACACATATTCAAAAATAGAAACTAACATTTTCAAATAAATGGACATACCCATACCAGTTACAACAACCAATTCAGTAATTCCACCATCTATATACACATCCACTCATTCATCAACAGTTCTATATAGTCACTCATACATATACTCACTCATCATATGTAGTGATACACCTATATATCCTGTTACACACCGACAGTCATCCAAAAGTTACTCACACACATACTCACACATGCAAATAAACTATTGAACATCCATTTATTTGCATATACAGGTATACACACACTACCACCTTACTTCTAAGGAAACTTACACATACTTACTCTCTTAAACAATAACTTATAGAAACACATACTTATTTAAACAGGAACTCTTACAATCTCTCACTCTCACATATACTCACTTATATACAGCAATACTCACATATACTAGATTAAAACTTATGTAGTTACTGATAAAGACCCTAGAGAGACAGTCATTCACTCACTAACACACACATATACACACTCATTCACCCATACAGTCCTGCACATATGCTGTCTTCAAAACACATACAAACAGTGAGTCATTCATTGATGCATCTATGTGCTAAGTAATACCCCCACCAAACCATACAGACACTCATACTGATACTAAAAAATATAAAACAACAAAAAAGAATAAAAAAACAGTGACACCATCCTTGTGACAGAGTGACAGACCTCTTTTCAGTGTAATGTAACCCTTGAAACACATATTCAAAAATACAAACTAAAATATAAAACATATTTATTTTTCAGAAAGACACACATTCACTGGATGGTGTCATGAGTGATGTCATGAGCGATGTCACTGACCATGTCATGAGTGATGTAATATGTGACGTCATCAGCAGTGCATTGCAGGCGCACAAGTTATAGTGAGTCCAACTAACTATAAGGTGGGAATTTCAATGGTTTTATGTCAGTAAAATTTCCAGCTAACTATAACTGGTGTCAAACATATGTTTTTTTAAGTGAATATATATATATATGTGTATATATATATAAATACAGAGACAAATCTACTCAGCCTCGGACTCACCTTCTGTCCCAGCACCCCTCTTGAATACACCCAAACGAGAATAGACCTCTTTAGATTCACTCGCAAGCTCAAGTTGCATAAATATTTTAAACTACGGCCCCACCTAAAAGAAAGTGGAGAAAAAGGTATCAGAGCAACAGCAACTGATGCCCTCACGGGCAGGGAAATTGAAGCTCTTGAAACCCTTGAAGAGCTGCGTGAAGAACATCTAACACAGGATTTACCTGGATTCCCTAACAGAGGACAAAGAGCTCTAGCTTTGGGTATTGAACAAGACCGTGAAGAGAGTGGATATAAACCCCCATCAATATTCATCCCACAGATGCCTTGGGATGCAATCGACGCCTTTTCTGAAGCCATGACCCAAGAACTCATGCAGTACAGAAAAGCAAACCATCCCATAAAGTACAACATTACAGAGCAACAAAAACTGGCCCTACATAACCTTATGAGGGACGAAAAAATTATAATCAAACCTTCGGATAAAGGGGGCAATGTTGTACTACTCACCAGAGAATACTACAGATTTGAAGCACTACGCCAGCTTTCTGACACAAAGTTCTACGTCAAATGCACCAATGATGTATACTCGGAAAGCATCCAGAGTTATGATAAACTGATAGGGAAATGGCACAACTGCAATACACTGCTGATGACGTCATATATTACATCACTCATGACATGGTCAGTGACATCACTCATGACATCACTGATGACACCATCCTTGTGACAGAGTGACAGACCTCCTTTCAGTGTAATGTAACCCTTGAAACACATATTCAAAAATAGAAACTAACATTTTCAAATAAATGGACATACCCATACCAGTTACAACAACCAATTCAGTAATTCCACCATCTATATACACATCCACTCATTCATCAACAGTTCTATATAGTCACTCATACATATACTCACTCATCATATGTAGTGATACACCTATATATCCTGTTACACAACGACAGTCATCCAAAAGTTACTCACACACATACTCACACATGCAAATAAACTATTGAACATCCATTTATTTGCATATACAGGTATACACACACTACCACCTTACTTCTAAGGAAACTTACACATACTTACTCTCTTAAACAATAACTTATAGAAACACATACTTATTTAAACAGGAACTCTTACAATCTCTCACTCTCACATATACTCACTTATATACAGCAATACTCACATATACTAGATTAAAACTTATGTAGTTACTGATAAAGACCCTAGAGAGACAGTCATTCACTCACTAACACACACATATACACACTCATTCACCCATACAGTCCTGCACATATGCTGTCTTCAAAACACATACAAACAGTGAGTCATTCATTGATGCATCTATGTGCTAAGTAATACCCCCACCAAACCATACAGACACTCATACTGATACTAAAAAATATAAAACAACAAAAAAGAATAAAAAAAACAGTGACACCATCCTTGTGACAGAGTGACAGACCTCTTTTCAGTGTAATGTAACCCTTGAAACACATATTCAAAAATACAAACTAAAATATAAAACATATTTATTTTTCAGAAAGACACACATTCACTGGATGGTGTCATGAGTGATGTCATGAGCGATGTCACTGACCATGTCATGAGTGATGTAATATGTGACGTCATCAGCAGTGCATTGCAGGCGCACAAGTTATAGTGAGTCCAACTAACTATAAGGTGGGAATTTCAATGGTTTTATGTCAGTAAAATTTCCAGCTAACTATAACTGGTGTCAAACATATGTTTTTTTAAGTGAATATATATATATATGTGTATATATATATAAATACAGAGACAAATCTACTCAGCCTCGGACTCACCTTCTGTCCCAGCACCCCTCTTGAATACACCCAAACGAGAATAGACCTCTTTAGATTCACTCGCAAGCTCAAGTTGCATAAATATTTTAAACTACGGCCCCACCTAAAAGAAAGTGGAGAAAAAGGTATCAGAGCAACAGCAACTGATGCCCTCACGGGCAGGGAAATTGAAGCTCTTGAAACCCTTGAAGAGCTGCGTGAAGAACATCTAACACAGGATTTACCTGGATTCCCTAACAGAGGACAAAGAGCTCTAGCTTTGGGTATTGAACAAGACCGTGAAGAGAGTGGATATAAACCCCCATCAATATTCATCCCACAGATGCCTTGGGATGCAATCGACGCCTTTTCTGAAGCCATGACCCAAGAACTCATGCAGTACAGAAAAGCAAACCATCCCATAAAGTACAACATTACAGAGCAACAAAAACTGGCCCTACATAACCTTATGAGGGACGAAAAAATTATAATCAAACCTTCGGATAAAGGGGGCAATGTTGTACTACTCACCAGAGAATACTACAGATTTGAAGCACTACGCCAGCTTTCTGACACAAAGTTCTACGTCAAATGCACCAATGATATATACTCGGAAAGCATCCAGAGTTATGATAAACTGATAGGGAAATGGCACAACTGTAACATGATCAGTAAAGATGAATTTCTCTTCCTCCGGACAACCCAACCCCTTACACCAACCTTTTACCATCTGCCAAAACTACATAAAGACAGTCTACACCCCCCCGGGCCGTCCGATTGTGTCATCGATTGGCAGTCTTACTGAAAATATGTCCCGGTTTATAGACAAATTCCTATTTCCCTTGGTACTTACTTTACCTTCTTATGTACGGGATACCAAGGATTTTTTTAATCAAATAAGGAATGTGAAATGGGACCAAGACTGCCTACTGATCGTGCTAGACATTACAAGCCTGTACACTGTCATTGATCACCAACAAGGCCTAGAGGCTATCCAGCACTTTCTGAACCTGAGACAATTGAGATTCACCACACATAACACCATGATCCTCGAGTTCATCGAATTCTGTTTGAACAATAATATATTTTTATTCGAGGACCAATTGTTTAGACAGGTGTCTGGTACGGCGATGGGTACCTGCTTCGCTCCCAGCTACGCGAATCTCTTCGTTGGCTGGTGGGAGGAGCAGGTACCCAGGAGCTGTATGGTAGATAGAGAGGAAGGAAAGACGGAGGGTTGGTTCAGGTACATTGACGACCTGTTTATTGTCTGGCGGGGCTCA
Organism: Lissotriton vulgaris; assembly: GCF_964263255.1. NCBI lineage: Eukaryota > Metazoa > Chordata > Amphibia > Caudata > Salamandridae > Lissotriton > Lissotriton vulgaris. Next base: position 1,532,366,067 of record NC_141685.1, read on the forward strand.
TCAGGAACAGCACAAGCCTTCATTGATCAATTGAATGAGAATGCCTACAATTTACACTTTTCAGGGACAGTAAGTCCGGTATCAGCAGACTATCTGGACCTGAAAGTGTTTTCAGAAGGCCAGCAGATTCACACTGCTCTACACAGAAAAACGACTGCTGGCAACTCCACTCTTTTCGCCAGCAGTAGTCATCCCCCCCAACTTATCAAGAGCATTCCGTACGGAGAGTTACTCCGACTCCGTAGGAATTGTTCAAGATTAGAGGACTTTGATGTGGCAGCTAACGAATGTGTGAACCGATTTAAGGCCAGGGGGTATGGTGAGTCTCTTCTAAAAAACACTTTGAAGAAAGTAAGGGCCATCCCTAGAGATTCTTTAATCACAACTAAACCCGCCATTAAGAAACCTGATGATGGTAAAGGGAAGTTTAGGTTAATAACCCCCTTTTCTGCTGGAGCCAATGACCTTAGATCTATGCTATGTAAGAACTGGCATATTCTCAAAACGGATAGCATCCTCAAAGACGACCTACCTGTTCACCCACTTATAACCTTTAACAAAACTAGATCCCTTAGAGACTATCTGGTCACCAGCCACTTGGAGAAACTTAGAGAAACCACTCCCAAAAAGTAACACGCTAAAATCCATGAGTGGATTTTTCCCTTGTGGAAAATGCAAAGCATGCGCCGGAAGTAAAAGGGTTCTCTCAGTTGAAAATCCCGATACTGGCAAGAAACTGCAAATAAAACAGTTTATTACATGTAGCACTCCCAAAGCAGTTTATTGTTTCATTTGCCCCTGTGGCCTCCGCTATATAGGGAGCACAATTAACATGCTGAAGCTACAGATTCTAGAACACCTTAGAGCTATCGACAAGGCCGATCAATCGTACCCAGTTGCTCGGCATTTTGCCGAAAAACATCATAGGGACCGCAGCCAGCTCCAATATTTTGGTCTTGATACCATCAAAAATAATGCAAGAAGCGGGGGGGTCGTCTGCGACAATTACGCAGACTTGAGTCGCGCTACATTATAGATCTTTCCACCAAATGGCCAAAAGGGATGAATAGTGGGGAAGAAATGGTCTTTCATCTAGGCAAATAGCAACCTTGCTGTTATTGTATCTAACTGTATTCCGTCTCGGCTGAGATTTTGTGGATCACTGTATGCATAATATGTTTCCGTGTAGTTACAGGGGAGGTTAACCAAGATGAACTGAGAAACTGACCCTCCAGTACACAAACACAGATAACTAGATCTATGTCACATATATACACTGTTCTCACTAAGAGGTTTTTTGATAGGTTCAAAGGGCTCTTTGATTCCTAATGTTACATATGAACAGTAACTAGAGTTAAATGTACCTCAGGCATGTTTTCAGGTTTTCTTTGGCACCTTTCAGTCTTTATACTATGTATGATATGTCTACGCTAAATTTCTTACTGTACAGAATTTTGTGCAAATGGTTGTAAATAGGGTCACCTCTCTTTATTTTAGAGGACTGTCGCCGATCCACGGCTATATCAAACAGTGTTATAATATCACATATATTGTTTACACATCTCCCACTTGAGCACATTTACCTATCCATAGGTATGATAACGTTGAGTATATTTACTTTGTGTACTTGCTAACGTAATGCGTATTATACCGTTACAAGATGGCGCTTGCAAAAAATTGGGAGAGTTTCAGCCCTCTGTCGATGTCGACTGTGAGGTGCAACCTTTGTACTTTGTCAATAGTAATAAATGTACCGGTTGAATGTGTGCACACACACACTGACGAAGGCCAAGTGCCGAAACGCGTCTGTGGCTAGCTTGTAGTTGAATAAACTACTGCGTGACTGAAGGTACCCCCGAGTGCTGTCATTTCTTCCTTGGACTTACAGGGTTGACGAGCGTAGTAATATATATATATATATATATATATATATATATATATATATATATATATATATATATATATATATATATATATATATATATATATATATATATATATATATATATATATATTGTTAGGTTCTGTGAGCGCCTCAGATTGTAGTCGTCTGGCTGGATGTCATATGGATGAAACAACTACATGTCCCAGACTGCTTAGCGCCTACTAGGGGCGTTCTCATAAAAAGGAAACACTTCCTGTTCCTCCTGTCGGTTATTCTGGTTATGGTCGACCTGAACTCGGCGCTCTTTAAGTGAGTTTCATACCGGAGCTGTTACCAAGTAGTTCCTTTTCCCTCCGTTGCTAAGCCTTCTTTCCCCGGCTTGTGCGGAGGACGAATTGTGTTCTGTGTGGAGTGATCTCGGCAAGAGGGCTTCATTACCGCTATTGCCCTCCGTTGGTGAGCCTTTTTGCTTCAGCTCGTGCGGAAGACGATTGGTGTCCTGTGGGGAGTGTTCTCCGTGAGAGTGCTTCCTTTCTGCAGTTGCCCTCCGTTGGTGAGCCTTTTTGCTTCGGCTCGTGCGGAGGACGAAGTCTTGTGTTGTAGACGCTTGATCTTGCCGTGCATAGTAAGTCTTTACTCTGTATGCTGTGCCTGCGTCTTGCTGCTAGTGCAGAGGAGGTCAGGATATCGTATTGAGTTACAGCAGTGCTTTTCAGGACCTAAATCTTTACAGCGAAGAGTATTTGGGTGTGACCAGAACAGCAATATGTTATCAGGAGAATACTGATAACAGAGTAATTCAGGTACTGTACTGTTCATAACTTTTGGGTGACGTAACCCGTTGTTGCATGACTTTATTTTCCTATTGGTACGAAGAGTATTGCGGTCTCACGGATTTTGCTCAAGACTCTTCTCGACTTTCCCGTTATGTTCATATGTCATGGGGTATGTACATTAGCATAGTGTTTCAATCTTACACTAAGGGTATACAAGGGCATAGAAAAAGAAAGGTATTCATTGTGTGTTACAGGGAGGACGTAGCATTGTTTATATCCTTCTAGGGCTCTAAAGCTGGTGAAGAGTTGTATCTTCTATGACAACGTACCTTTAGTTTCTTTTACAGGTAGATGAATACAGCTTTGGGTTAATGTGTTGGTGATTGCAACAGGAGTAAGAGTATATGGTACCAAAGTTATTGTCTTTTGTCTTTCAGATCTCCCTCCCCGCTGTTCCCTTCCTTCCCCGCCTTTTTTTTTTGCCCTCACCTGATCCTTCCTAACCCAAGGCTATAACAGCAATCTGGGTTTGGTTAGATCTGGAGGTGGCCTTGTTATAATACCACGCTGATCCTGAGGTTTGAGAAGATAATATATATATATATATATATATATATATATATATATATATATATATATATATATATATATATATATATATATATATCCAGCAAGTGCAACCTCCCGGGCTCCGACACCAGCGACCCAGGAAATCACGCAGATCCAATATAGCTTACTTCAGGCACAAGTTTTATTAGGAGCTGAACCAAACAATCTGGGCGTTTCGGGCATCCGCCCTTGCTCACAGACAGTCAGTGTTGGAAATGGCCACATTTAAATACTCAATGCTTAACAGTGAAAATGCATTTTTTTCGTTTTTTTGCTTAATACCACGTGACTATGGAAAGAGAGGACAAACTACCAGTACTGCATATAGTAGTCTGTTTTCCAAACATTTACAGATTTAAAAAATCGGAGTTAAAGTGCAATTCATGGTTAAAATCCAAAAATAATGCGACATTGTTAAAACACGTAATTCATGAAAAATAGTAAAAAAGAAATAAATGCATAAAATGCCTATATTGCATGATACCAAATATTTACAGTCAAAGCCCCAACATACAAAACGATATTGCAGTGCAAAAATGCATAATAAAGTGCATAGTGCAACAATTGAAATCAATATCTGATTAGACGCAATAAAGAATAATAATAACAGTTGTTTGTGCAAAATATGCAATGTTGTAAACGTCACCATATTGCATCTGTTTAAATTATGTGCAAATCAGCGCTATTTGTAAACATATGACTGTAGCAGCATATTTATAGGGTTTAGACTGTTAGGTATGGATACCACAAATTACTATTGTCGCATATCCGATTTTGTAAAAGATTTTAAGGAAAAACAGATAATGCCTATTGTCTATGTCCTCAAAAAACTAGTGTTTGCCCAAAAGAAATAATAAACAAACATAATTTGTAAATCACTGTGAAACATTGACAATATCAGGAAAAAGAAGAATTCGTGCATAAACCCAACAAGGAGATTTTAGAATTAATCATATGGGGATGGGCGGCAACCCACCGAGACTCTCTTGCCAAAGCAATTAATAAAGGGGTCAGTGCAAAACTAAATTACAAAAACACATGTAGATCCTCCGTATTGTTGAGCCCATTAGGGGATCTGCTATCAAGCTCAAGAATAAAATGAGATTCCATTCTTCTGAGCATCTTAACCCTGTCTCCGCCCCTTCTTGGTTTGTCAATCGCAGAGATAACATAATAGGACAGGCACTCCAAATTGTTATTATGAACAGCCTTGAAGTGCCTGGCCACCGGGTAAGCTGGGTCATTATTAACGATGGCTCGTAGGTGCTGGAGGATCCTAACATGCACGGGCTGTCGTGTACTACCGACATATCTCAATGCACATGTGCAAGTTAGAACATAGATGGCGAATTCAGTTTTGCAATTGTATTGACCCTTGATATGAATTGGGTCAGGACTGAATGGCGTAAAATACTGCCGGGTACCTTTACCAAATTTACAGGCCCTGCAAGAGGTGCAGCGTTTAAAACCTGATCTGGTTTTCATCCATTCTTGTTTTCTCCTGAGTTCAGGAAAGTCATAGCAAATGTGAGACCTAAGTGAGGGGCCTTTCCTAAAGGTGACAACAGGCGCTTCAGCAAGTTGGGGTTTCAGTACTGGATCTGTTTTAAGGACTGGCCATCTCTTGGTTACAATAGATCTTATTTGTTTGGCCTGTCTGCTGTAAGAGGTTATGAACCTAGGATTCGTGGTATTGTCATCCATTGTTTTCGATGGTTCAGCAGTATTTTTGGTCTCCAATAAAGAGGCACGGGATCTGCATTTGGTTTTCTCCACTGCTGTTTTTAACACAGATTCACGGTAGCCTCTTTCACGAAACCTCTCCAGTGCTTCGTCAGTACAAGTTTTGAGATCAGATTCTGTACTGCAAATTCTCTTAATTCTTAAGAGCTCGCCCAAAGGGATATTATCAACCACATGTCGTGGATGTGCACTGCTAGCGTGAAGGATACTGTTGCCAGCAGTGCTTTTCCGATGTAACTTTGTCCCTAGCTGGCCATTGTGAATAAAGACTTTCACATCTAAAAAGTCAGCCTCACAGTCACTGATGGAACTCGTGAATTTAAGATTTTCATTATTGATATTGATAGAATCAATGAACATTTCTGCACTGTTCCTATCCCCCTGCCATAACAAAAAAACGTCATCAATATAACGAAGCCAAAGCAAAACATGATCAGAAAAAACTTTAGCGTGTTGCCGCCTGAGGACCTGCTTCTCCCACCAGCCCACGTGTAAACACGCGTAGCTGGGAGAAAAACAGGCCCCCATGGCGACTCCACGCTTCTGCAAATACAAATCACTCCCAAATAAAAAGAAATTGTTATTGAGACACCAAGACGTTAGCTCAATTAATACTTTGTTGTGTTGGTAACAGTTCATAGGCCTTTGGCCAAGAAAGAAATCCAATGCTTTCAAGCCGGCCATATGCTCTATGCTCGTGTAGAGCGATTCAATGTCCAAAGTAATCATGAGCATTCCATCATTCCACTGGGTATTTTGTATCTTTGCAAGAAAATCACCTGTGTCTCTCACATATGTTGGTAGGTCCTGGACTAGGTCTTGCAGGAAATAATCTATGTATTCTGTGACATGCTCTGCCACACCCGCAATTGCCGAAATAATCGGCCGGCCAGGTACCGGTCTTGTCAACTTGTGAATCTTTGGGAGTAGATAAAGTTTGGGCAAAACAGGAAATTCAACATGGAGGAATTCAAATTCTTGCAAGGAAATCATGCCCTCCCTTTTGTACTTGAATAACAGTTTCTTTAGTACATCTTTAGAGACTTCAAAATGTCTCATGTTAGTAATGGAGTAGCATGCATTGTCACTTAACTGTCTTTTGGCTTCCTCAATGTAGGCATCTTTGGGCCAAATAACCACATTGCCCCCCTTGTCAGCCGTTGTTACAATGATATTGTGGTCATTCCCCAGTCTTCTGACCAGTGAATGGTAGTCAATTTCCTGTTTGCTTCTGTACCGCTTTTTATGTTTAATCCGATGATGCAAAAGCTTCAAGTCTTCCACTACCACGTCCTGGAAGACATCTATAGAGTCTCTAGGCATGGTGGGATTAAATTTAGACGCTGGTTTAAAGGGGCTGATATTAGCTCCTATTTGGGAAATGGATGCTGCTCTTAACTCATCCTGTGTGGATGCAAGATCGTTTACTGGTGCATCGTCCGCCAAAAGACTAAGAACTGTTAATACCGTTTTGGTATCACTGGCCGGAAGTGTGGGCACATTGGGAAGAATGCTAATGCTAGCTCCAACTCCTTGTGGTGTCTTGTTACTTAGACCCTCCTTGATATCAAAGAATTTTTTGAGCTTAAGCTTTCTAATATACATGTATACGTCTATACGAGTCTTGGCGTAATTAAAGTCAGTTGCTGGACAGTATGAAAGTCCAAGACTTAAAAGTTGTTTTTCAGCCAAGGTTAAGTCAATGGAAGACAAATTGACTATCGTATTGTCACTTACTTGTTTTTGCGCCAGTATTGCCGCTTTGGTTTTTTGGGCGGCTTTGTGCTTTTTCCGGCGCTGGCCCCGTCTTCTGTTGTTCCTTGTGCGTTTTGCTGCTGCTGCTGCACCTTTGTTTGTTGCTTGTTCCGGGGCCTCAATGTTTGAAGCCTCTCCAGGGATAAAAAATCAACTTCTTCCCCGAGATCCAAGATAACCGAACTCGCTTCCCAGGTGCTGCTAGCATCGTCGTCCGAGGTCGGCGCACTTGTAAGTGACTCATTGTCGCTGATTGCTTGATTAGTGCTACTTGCTGTGGATCCATGAGGCGGGGCCGAGGTTGATGCTTGATTATCCAATTTGCCTTGTTTTGCCTGCTGAGCTTGTTGAGCAAACTTGGAACGCTTTGCACTGTCGAATTTGCGCGCAAAGGTAAATATTCTACCTTGTGCATAATCTTCTTTGTCACGCGCAAATTTAAAAATCTTGCGTGCTTTTATTTTTTCTTCCTGTTTTTGTAGGCGCTCATCAATTTCCTTGCGAGTTTTTGAGATAAGGTCATGTGGTTCAAATTTCGACAACTCCTCATTAATCTCAGCAATCTCTTTCATCAATAGCTCGCGGTCAATAACAGCATATTTCACCAAAATTTGTATCAACTTGGCAGATGACTCAAGGTTGGCCTGACCCCATTCCTTCAGCATACTGGGGTTTGGTCTGTCATAGCTCGGCGCCAACAAAATGCGCAGCCCCCTCGGGACGCGATTTTCTTCCAAGTACATAGTTAGGGATTTATGCTCCCACCACTTAGAAATTTCAGAATACATACATTTTTCCAATTTCTTAAGTGCAGTTCGTATTTGATTTTCCACAGTGTTAGAGCCATCGGTTTGGTCCGTTTTGTTGCTACCTCCTCCTGCACCCGATGTTACTTTGGGCAAGTTAGAGTACAAGGCGGCCGCCGCCGCTTCCCTTCCGCGAAGGGTCTCCTCTGACATGGCGTCTGGTTCAAATCGCTCTAAAGTTGTTATTGCACTAATTTACCCGAGCCCGAAAATCCTGCTCCCAGGGTAACGTGCAAGTGCCCAATGCTCCTCCCCACCGTGCCGCTTGATCGCAGAGTGCTCACCGCAAGAATCTGAATCGTCAGGCGTTCAGGCGTTTAAGCGCAGCCGCGCCTACTTTGATTTCGAAAACGCCACAGAATCTCCCGGCGAGAGCCTTTTGCCTCCGCAGACACAGGGGCTGTTGTCGACGAAGTTCCTGACAGGAAAAGCTTGAGTGAGGTGATTGCGCACAACAGCCAGCTTCAGGGGAGTGGATCCGCCTCGGAAGCAATCACCCTCCGAAAATTACATCCAGCAAGTGCAGCCTCCCGGGCTCCGACACCAGCGACCCAGGAAATCACGCAGATCCAATATAGCTTACTTCAGGCACAAGTTTTATTAGGAGCTGAACCAAACAATCTGACGCGTTTCGGGCATCCGCCCTTGCTCACAGACAGTCAGTGTTGGAAATGGCCACATTTAAATACTCAATGCTTAACAGTGAAAATGCATTTTTTTCGTTTTTTTGCTTAATACCACGTGACTATGGAAAGAGAGGACAAACTACCAGTACTGCATATAGTAGTCTGTTTTCCAAACATTTACAGATTTAAAAAATCGGAGTTAAAGTGCAATTCATGGTTAAAATCCAAAAATAATGCGACATTGTTAAAACACGTAATTCATGAAAAATAGTAAAAAAATCTCCAAGAAAAGAGGTTGCCCCAAATGAAGCCATCACACATGCAGGGGTGAGCACACATATTCCTCAGGTGGCTGCAAACACAGGGCTCCTGCCGAGATTCCCCTCAAAGCCCAACGGATTTCGAATAGTAAGATACCCTTGTTCACTGGCAAGCATTCGTTCGTGAAAGGCAGCAGCAACTCATTTTTGGGACACCATTTTATTCATAAACAAGCTCCGCCCCCATAGGCGTCACATGGTTTGCACCAAGGCTTTGTGGATAATGTAGTCTATAAATATAAGCCAAGCTTGTAGTCCCAGTCGGACCCAAGTGGGTATTTGCACAGTCCTTTAGTGTACCAAGCACAGTTCAAACATTAATCTATAATAGATAAAAGCGCAGTCCAGGCTCACTGTGGTACATCCAATATATACCGGAGGCTCCGGTCCCCCGCATTCCATCTCGAGCTCACGTTTGCGGGACTCGTGGATCCGCCTCTTCTGGCGGCGGGACGGCTTCGCGGCTGGACCAGCAGAATTATGTCCAAGAAAAGAGGTTGCCCCAAATGAAGCCATCACACATGCAGGGGTGAGCACACATATGCCTCAGGTGGTTGCAAACATAGCGCTCCTGCCGCGCTTCTCCTCAAAGCCAAACGCGTTTCAAGTAGTAAGATACCATTGTTCACTGGCAGGCATTCGTTCGTGCAAGGCAGCAGCAACTCATTTTTGGGACACCATTTTATTCATAAACAAGGTCCGCCCCCATAGGCGTCACATGGTTTGCACCAAGGCTTTGTGGATAATGTAGTCCATAAATATAAGCCAAGTTCGTAGTCCTATTCAGACCCAAGTGGGTATTTGCACAGTCCTTTAGTGTACCAAGCACAGTTCAAACATTAATCTAAAATAGATAAAAGCGCAGTCCAGGCTCACTGTGGTACATCCAATATATACCTGATATATATATTCACTGAAAGAAAACACAGGTTTCAGGGACGTTATAGTAAGTTGGACATTTCACTCGTACAAAACCAGTGAAATTTGGCCATTATAGTTCGTTCAGCTAACTATAACTAGTGCCCCACCAATGCACTGCTGATGACTTCACATATTACATCACTCATGACATGGTCAGTGACATCACTGATGACATCACTGATGACATCTCAAATGACATCACTGATCACATCATCCATATGGTGATTTGAATTTCTAAGGTTTTTTAAATGCTAATTTCTAACTATAACGTCCCTGAAACCTATGTTTTTTTCAGTGAATATATATATATATATATATATATATATATATATATATATATATATACATATATATATATATATATATATATATATACCGCTTATGGTCCAGCACAAGTGCAGGGGTTCAACTTGTATCGCATCCCTATCAGCCCCTTACTGGAAGGAATCAAAACGCAGGCTGACAGAAACACTCACTTGCAAATAAGAACAAACTGCATGCTGAATAATGCAGTCTTCCACCATCAAACAGCGTGAGTGTTTCTAGTTGTGATGCGACGAAGGTGTGGCCAAGCCTACTTTAGGGGGATGGGCCGTCCAACACAATGAGAAACTGAACGGACCCCCAGCACCCGAGGCATCAGATGGGGCTAATCGCCGAAACGTGTCATGCCAGAAATCGAATTAAATGGTTTTAAAGTCCCGCCGTGTCCCCATATCTCTTTTACGAAAGTGATAACCTAGGACATATATCGCATATGATTAACACCTGGTAAGGTCAAAACCCGTAATGCTGTACCTGCTGAATAAAAGTTGTTCCTCTGATGTCCGACTGGTGGGCTTGATTTCTGCGCTGGAGGTGGCGAGGAAATTTCTTTTCTATATACAGGCGGTGACGTCGCCAACAAGCCCCGACCTGGCAGGCTGGGTTCCCCTTCGTCAAACTCTGTTTTGGTTTATGGATACATTCAACAGGGAGAACCTGCCGGCTGCACCCGCAATTGGAAGGATGGATTGAGCCAAGTGAGCACCACTGGGGTATGTGGGAGGCGCTGCCACCGATCCTTAGTGGTCTGCGGGCCAGTGTTATCCTGCCTTTCCTGTGGGCAGTCAAGGTTTGTGGGATACTGTATTCCTGCACAGTCGGACCCCGGGGGACATAAAATCAGCAGGGCACCACACTGTTTATCGGGACAGTGGGCACATGGAAGAACAGTGTGCTCAAGTGAAAAAATGCCAAATTAATAAGAACAACGTGAAACAAGTGAAGAAATGACTTTTCGGGGCACCTACCAACCCATTCAATGAATGATGGGACTTGTAGTCCAGAAGTGCTCAGCAACTAAACCGAAGGAGAGACCTTCAAACATTATTGAAATACTAGCATTATTGCCGAAAAGTGGAGAAGAAAGGTCGTCGAATATCCGGAAGTTTGTGATAATTGCAACAGAGAAAAAGGAGAAAGATAAAAAATTCATCCAAAAAACTGGATTTAAAACCTACCCGCAAGTCCTTCCTCACTCTTTGTGAAACGGAAATGCATTTGAACCTTGATCACCTGCTCTCTCAGGGTCGCATATGATTAAGACCTGGTAAGGTCGAAACCGGTAATGATGTACCTGCTGAATAAAAGTGGTTCCTCTGATGTCCGACTGGTGGGCTTGATTTCTGCGCTGGATGTGGCGAGGAAATTTCTTTTCTATATATATATTTATACACATATATATATATACACTCACACAGAGATTGTGTAAGGAGATATCGCCAGTAACGTCTATGGCACGTAAGTGCTTGCCCCCACACAGTTCACTTGGGTAGGGGTTGACCACCACCTTTCTAATAGTGATTGGGTCTTCAATATAATAATGGCCTTCCATTCCATCCATTAGGGGCCTATAATATTCCCTCAGGAGTCATCCACAAACTGGAAATTGGGTTACCACTTGTGCTTTACTAAATTCATTCTGGTACAAGACGCAAATTCCATTTCAAAGGCCGACTTGGCTGTACTATCCGCAATTTGGCTGAGGCGACTCAGGACTTAACAGATGGTATTTGGAAGTGAGCATAGAATGTGGTGATTACAATATAACTGTACAATTAAATCTGTAACTGTACTAATGTATCCTGTTCTCATTTTAGCTTTCAGAACTTACTTTGAATTTGAATTCTTTATTTTACTAAGGGAATCTACTGACGAACAACCATCTCATAGCATACAAATATCTTCAGACGTCAGAATTCGCAACAAGCCTGTTTCCCTAAATTTCCGTCCCCCTGTTCCTATATTCCTGTACTGAGAGACACTTTTCCTTCTCCCTTTTTTGAAGTATCACTAAGTATGTTGGTTTTGGATTTACTTTTGCAGTTTCCCTCTTTCCTTGTAGAAAGGTTTTTTCTTTTCTTCCAAATATAACTTTGCTTATGGCACGATAAGTCTTTTTTCACTTGGGCTAAACACTTTCCATCTAGTCTCGCAGTTGCTGGACCTTCTTTTTCCTTTTCTGAAAATCCTTACTTATGTATTCTTAGATCTTGAGAAAACTAGATATGTTATGTAATGTAAGGTTAAATTTAACATGTATATGTTCGTATTATTGTCTTTACAGCCTTGAGGAAGTCACGGATGTGACAAAACACGTGTTGGCTGTACTCGTGTTCTCTTACTGGCTCACGCAATTACAAATTAAGAAATCTTATTTTTAACCATTTGTCTGAATCTTTAGTGTTTTCAGTCCTGTAAAATGTTGTTAAAAAAAACATTGTTAGCTGACCTTGAATTTTGTATAGAATAAATCTATGAATATTTTTGATAAGTAATATCTCTGGTGTTTTCCTGTGCTAAAGTAGATTTTTTGTTTCATTAGCCATGACCAAATAATGGCATATACTTGAACTCTAAACTTTAGGAGTGCTGGGGTACATCATATATATATATATATATTACCTACTGGCGGTCGCCAGTAGGTAGTTATAGTTAGGCCCTACTATCCATAGGAAATCCGCAACATTCTATTTGAAATAACTTTGGCGCCAGTTGAGGAATCTTCATGAAATTTTCAAAATTAGTTGGGCGTTCCAGTCCACTCTTATACTGAAAATCTCTGGGTGATTCGTCAAGGGGGGCCGAGAAAACAGGGGGGTCCCAAAACGTGCTTCCCCACGCAATTTCCCATAGGAACCTTTAATCGCAGCTACAGCCTGAACTGCTGAACGGAATTACACCACATTTGGCAAAATTGTAGCCCTTGGTTTAGAGTTGTGCCTTTTGGTTAAATTGTGTAAATCTGTTCAGTAGTTCCTGAGAAAATCAAAATCACATATATATCTGTGGCCGCGCAGGATCCGCGCACCCTGCCGAGCACCCTGCCGAGCATGAGCTATATGCTAATTGGCTGTCAACACTCCAAACCAGGAAGTGTTCGTAGCCAGCCCAATTGTAAAAAGCCCCAGAGGTGGCGGCCCCCGGGGCTAGGGGGGCCTGAGAGCCCCCTGTATGTAATTTAAATAAGCTCCGGGGGTGGCGGTCCCCGGGGCAGTGTGGGGGGGATGGGACCCCCCACACTATTTTTTTTAGAAATGCCCCCAGGATTTGGCCCCCCGGGGGCTAAAGAAAAAAAAAATATATATATATCGTCCCGCGATATAAAACAAATATATTTTTTTGCGCCTTGGGGGTCCTTGTGGGACCCCCTAAGCAGGCTTAGAGGGTCAGGGTGTTTCTACCCTGCCCCCTTTGCATATTTTGCGCACTTGTTTTTCAATTTCTTGTGCGTCGGTTCTACCGAGGCACAAGTTGGCTGCCAACACTTCCTGGTTTGGAGTGTTGACAGACAGTTTACAGCCAATTAGCATGCAGCTCTTGCTCGTAAGAGTACGCGTATGATCCTCGCAGGATACGCATTCCCTACTTTGTCCAGTAGGATATATATATATATATATATATATTCAACAAGTGTTGGTTCAGGGTTTCCTCCGTATGGCGCTGCCTGCAGGTGTGTGGCTTTTTGCGGTAGAACCACACCGCTTCGTATTACAACAATGTATCCCATAGAAAGCAATATTCCATAGAAGACCAAAAAAGCCGCCACTCCATATAAGGCTTGAAACCCAAGGTTTTTTCAGTGAATTTGCAAGGTTTTTTAAATGCTAATTCCTAACTATATCAGGCGTGAAACCTATATTTTTTTCAATAAATTTCAAAGGTTTTGTAAATGCTAATTCTATTAGTGGATAACGTTTATATATGTTATTATCCTTCTTGGACCACCTGAGCAGACATCTTGTTTCTCAGGAGAAGTGAGGCTCAAGAGAGCACAAAACAAGAGTGGAAAACATGAAAAGGGGGAAGGGTTGAGACCCCCTGACCCCCTAGCCCTTCTCAGGGGGTCCCAGAAGGACCACCAAGTGCAAACATTTTTATTTTATTTTTGAAATTGCGGGGTACGCGTACGGTGCGCGTACCCCACAATTTTTTTTTATTTTTTTTTTGCCCTTGGGGGTCCTTTTGGGACCCCCCGAGAAGGGCTAGAGGGTTGGGGGGTCTCTACCCTGCCCCCTTTTCGTGTTTTCCACTGTTGTTTTGGGATCTCTTGTGGCTCAGTTCTCCTGAAAAACAAGATGGTCGCCAACACTTCCTGGTTTGGACAGTTTGGAATGTTGACAGTCGACTGCCAGCCAATCAGAAACTCGCTCGCGCACGTAAGGGTACGCGCACGTACGGTACGCGTACCGTACGAGTACGGTGCGCGTACAGTGAGCGCATATAGATATATAATTTGCTCAAATTCAATTTTCTCAACAACTACTGGAGGGATCTTTACCAAATATAGAAAAGGCACTACTGCATACCTGTCCCTACCATTTTGCCAAGTTTGGTTTATTTCCGTTCAGCCGTTCGGCCTGTAGCCATGTCTAAAGGTCCCATAGAAAATGCCATTTGAAAAATTTCAAATTCAATTTTCTCAAGAACTACTGGAGGGATTTTCACCAAACATAGCAAAAGCACATCTGCATACCAGGCCCTACCATTTTTGCCAAGTTTGGTGTAATTCCATTCAGCCGTTCGGGGTGTAACCATGTCTAAAGGTCCCTATGGAAATTAACATGGGGAAAACACGTTTTGGGACCCCCCTTTCGGCCCCCGCTTGACGAATCCCCCCAAAACTTTCAGGGAAGTAGCGGAGCGGAGCTGGCCAAAATTCTGGAAAATTACACACAGATTCCTCAATCAGCGCCAAAGTTATTCCCAATAGAATGTTGAGCGCATATAGATATATAATTTGCTCAAATCAATTTTCTTAACAACTACTGGAGGAATTTTCATCAAATATAGAAAAGGCACTATTGCATACCTGTCCCTACCATTTTGCCAAGTTTGGTGTAATTCCGTTCAGCCGTTCGCTTGACGAATCCCCCCGAAACTTTCAGGGAAGGAGCGGAGGGCAGCGAGGCAAATTTAAGGAAAATTACAGGCAGATCCCTCAATCAGCGCCAAAGTTATTCCCAATAGAATGCTCGGAATTTCCTATGGTAACTAGGTCCTAACTCTCATTCTACGGAAGAGAGAAGACGAGGCAATGAGAGACCGAGGCCACAACCCGCCCACAGGTAAGGGAAGCTGACATCGGTTCTCGATAGCGGGAGATACGTAGCGGAACCTGAGGGTTAAAGGGTCCCTTGACTAAACTTCAGGACTCACTAGAGTTTTGAATAAAACTTAGAATAATATGTAGCTCTCTGAAATATGGGTCCTGAGTTAAAGTTAGACCAACAAGATTTTTATGCCGTTGAATCGCAGATTATCTATGACACGGTATAGAAACCGAGTAAAATGCATACTAGGCTACTCCGGGCCAAAACACGTATATATGTGTAATTAATTACACGGGTTGGGAATAATAACTAGCACCAGTTCCCCCCTGTATAGGAACATCGTTAATGGTAATGACTACCTGATATAGATGGATGGTCAAATTTGAATATACTATTTACTACCCTCAGGTATTCACGGATATAAAAGGGAGGTTTCAGTTGGACAGAGGGTGCATAACTGAAATACCCCACGAACAACAACTTGCAAGTAACAAGAGGAGGATTGAGGCAAGAAGGCTGAGGGAATGTTTAAGAACCCCCGCAATTGAAATAAGTGCACAAACCACTACACAATAGTCACCTAGGGTAAGGTGGGCCCATCGATCTTGACCGGTAAATAATATATACCATTAAACTCATAGGAATCGAGCGGCAATTGAAAAACAAAATTTCTGTGCAGAGGGCTGATAAATAAATGGGAAGGTCCAGAAGAACTGAGACCCAAGAGGAATAAGTGGCATACCAAGAACCTCACCTTTTTAAGTAAGTGACCTAAATCTTCGGATCATAGGGTCAATATTTTTAAAATGGTTGACAAATACATTAACATTCAACCCATGTCTTTAACAGCATAGGACCCGTGGGACAAATTTATGATAAATATTCTCACGAAGAGGACCAAGAAAGTAATTCAAAGGTTCACCACTACATGAGAGGAAGCCATATACACGCAATTCATGTAAGAATAATAAATGACCACTGAGTAGACACTTGTGACACATAGAATAACAAATCGTATGACCAAATAGATATTTCTTCTCAAGTAGGGATTAATGATACTAATTGTATGTATTCATTTTTTAGAATGAAGAAGCCATGTTTTTAAAAGTTCTGTCCTGAGGAAGGTGTTTATAAGATCAAAAATAAAGCACCGAAACGCGTCGACATAAGGACCCAATTATATTTGACTAACAAATATTATTGTGATTTGTGTACTAATTTGAGACTGTTTATTGCACTATACTGAGTGGTTACTCAGAGATTTGTACTGTAATGACATGTTTTGTAAGCAAAAACTGTTAAAATAAGCTTATATCTGAGTATTCAAATGTATTATGTTTCACCAAATGTGTACCAATAATTTTAAACTATAGAATTTTTTTTTAAAGAATAAAATCTTGCCAGACATAAGCAATTTAAGTGTTATGTACTAATAATTAATTGTGTCAATATAAGGGTGAGAGAGTCATTATTTGAATGTGGGCTGACTGGTCAGCAATAAATTGAGCAACACAGAAAGGAATCTCTTTTTCTTTACTGATATTACCCAGTCCTTTCTGGTTTATCTGGGAAACTCTCTTCTTTTAGAGGCTACCAACAGGGGGGCCAGAGCAAGAAATTGGAGACAATAATGGAAAAGAAGTCAACGCCATAATAAACCTCACTGACACTGGACTCACCAAAGCTGAGCAACAACTTTTAACACTCGGATTGACTTTTTGTCCTGAATCAAACTTTTCCTATAATCAGACACAAATTGATATATTCAAATTCATTTGTAAATTAAAGTTAAGGAATTGCTTTCAGCTCAATAAGTTTCTGCCCAAAACCGCTGAATCCAGAGCTGCTACAAGGGGCATCAGCAATCTACACGTAAAAGATCTTTCAACTATCCGAGTTTTGCAATCCCTTGTTAATGAGAAGTCTGATGACTATTGGTGAATGGGGGTCTGTGTATGGTATCAATATGGGTGTGGCTGCCTTCAGTCCATTTTGTCCTCTTTCATAGTTTTATCCCGTTATGCCTAAAGATTCCATTGACATTTTCAGCAACATGGTCATTGACAATTTGAAAGATCTGAACAGTTCAGTCAATTCTAAATACTGTCATCGAAATTATCATTCCAAGTGTTCTTGGGCTCTGAAGAAAAAACTACGACATAACAATGAGGAAATAGTGAGCAGTGCTGACAAGGGAGGCAATGTTGTCTTATGGCCTAGTGTGGAATATCTTTCTGAAGCACAACGCCACCTTTCTGATTCCTGCTGCTATTGTAAAGTTTCACATCAACAATTGAACATAGTCAAGGAAGCCGTATTAAAACATCTCCAGAAATGGAAAAGACGAGGCCTTCTGTACATAAATGTGTTTTTTTTCTTAAAGAATGACCATCCAACGACACCCATTCTGTACTTCATTCGGAAGGTACACAAGGGCACATCTCCTATGCCTGGTAGACCGATAATCTTGGCAAGGAACAATATCTTGGAAGCTATGTCCAAATACGTGGATTTCTTTCTACGAGAACATATGATGTGGTTGCCCTTCTTCATTCAGGACACAGGAGATTTCCTGAGAAAGATCAAGGAAGTTGAGTGGCAACCCAATTTTCTGTTAATTTCCATGGACATAGCTTCCCTATATACGAGAATTCACCACAATGATGGTCTTGTGGCTGTTCAGTAATTTTTTTCGAGTCCTTTGCCTACATGATCATAACTGCATGTTACTTTCCATGATTGATTTATGCCATAATAACAACTTGTTCCTCTTCAATAAGGTTTTATATCACCAACTTAGGAGAGTGGCGATGGGGGTTTGCTTCTCTCCCAGCTATGCCTGTCTTTTGGTTGGCTGGTTGGAGGAGCACGCTAGAAAGATTACAGCAGGGATTTCAACCCTCCATGCCACCAGCCTGCACCCTCAGCATCTGATATGTAGCATATCATATGGGGAATTTCTTCGCATACGGAGCATATGTAGTCTCAAATTGGATCTGAGAGATCGCCAGCTTGAAGCCTTTAACCGCTTTCTAAGGCGTGATTACAAACACAGTGATTTACAATTGGCTTTGGACAAAGGCAATGTTCAAACTCGTGACATGTGTTTAGTGCCCAAAAATAAACGTATTTTGGACTCTGATACTCGATCCACAATTGATAAAGACATTGCAGAAAATTAACCTATTAGATTAATTACTACCTACAGCAAACAGGAACATCAAATTCGTAGGATCATAAATGCCCAATGGACCATTGTCCTACCGGATCTGACGTTAAAAACTGTGTTGCCACCTACTCCTGCTATTACATTTAGATGAGAGCCCTCCATAAGGGAGGCTCTTGTAAAATTCAGCCCAGAATTAACATCTAAAACTACCTGGCTGTCTAAATCAGGTTTCTATAAATGTGAATCATGTCGACCCTGCAGATTTGGTGCTAACCGAAGAGAATATATAACAGCTTTTAGTACCATCCCGTTCCCCATTAAAGAGCACTATACATGTTGGACCGAATATGCTGTGTACCTGTTAGAATGATCTCAAATACATTGGGAGCACCAAACTTGCAGTACACAATAGAATTTTGCAGCATTTGCAAACAATTATTACTTTTGATCCTAATTATCCAGTGACCAGCCATTTCGAGGTAGTGCATCAGAACAAAGTTGATGACCTCAAATATTCAGTTATTGGGGCGGTCCCTATTTCTATATGAGGGGGCCACAAAGAGAAGAATCTGGGACAACTTGAATCTTTTTTTATCATGACTCTCTACACGAAGATGCCCAATGGGCTCAACACAGGAGAGGACCTACACAACTTCTTGTAGTACTGTAAATCTTGGTAGGTCTCTCTTTCTACTTCTCCTGTACTCTGTGTTGCAGCTCTGACTCTTTTTAGATCAAGTGTCTCTTCCTCCTGATTGCAGTGGCTTTTATATCTGTTATTTTTGGGCTTTTCTGCTACTCAGTGGTATTCATTACATGAGCTTTTACTAGAGTCATTTTATTCATGATGAAATGCTTCATGGTTCATAATATTTGTTGCACAGGCACTTTAACAATTTATAGCACTTGCACTTTTCTTACAACGTGTTGGTTGTGTTTCACTACTAATATGCACCTTTTCATACCCTCTCTTACATTATATATACTTGTGTATATATGGAGGCTTTGGGGTTTGTTTTTGCACTTGCACTTTTTGCACACAATTTGGATTCACATTGCAATTTTGGCCCATCGGTTTCAGTACTTATAGACTGTATGGCTATTATTTTTCATGAACAGTATGCTTATATTTTGCCCATTTAGCATGTTATATAGAATGGTACTTATAGATTGGGAGTGTTTCTGTGATTTAGATACAACAACCTGTAATTGCAGCACTTGCACTTCATTAAGCAGTGATAGCTATCACTGCATAATTATTGAACATATGGTTTTAGAATCACGATATTTAATCATGAGTATACAGCTTTATATATCTCTCCATTTCACTTTAATCTATCTTAGTGTACATGATTTACATGTTTTTATTGTGGGCTAGTTTTTATGAACATCTACTGTTTAAAAAAAATAAATCTACTGTTCTTATCTATTATTATCTGTATTACACTCTGCTCTTTCTTGACATGGACCGTTAACTGTGAAACTGTTTTACTAATTTTAGTCTGTTATTTATGTCCCTACATTCTCACCTGACCAATTTTATGTTTTGAATGGTCACACATAGAATATTAACTGTGATTTGTCACCAGAGCCTCACGTGAGAAAGATCGCTGGGTGCGGTCGAAATGCGTCTGGGTGGACACTGGTCCGTAACACTCTGTGGTGTTCATGATGGAAAAAGAATTTTGCGAATAATTGACTGGAGTGCCTTTGTGGTCCGTACCGGTGCTGTGGATTCCCTTTGTCGCAGTAAGGGAAACAGGACAGTTCTTTTGGAGATATAGATATATAAATATATATACACACACATATATATATATATATATATCCAAAAACAATTTAGTCTGTTGCTGGTGCGCTCAGATCAGCGGGTGCCGGTCTCGAGGCCAGACAATGCCTTGTGTTAAATTAAACAGCGAAAGACTTTTAAAAGACCGTACGCCAGAAAACAGGAACTTTGTAAAGGCTTGCTTTAATTCAAGCATGATGATCTCCGCCACCTACCACCACCCAATAACGTTTCGAACAAGAGATGTTCTTTCTCACGGTGTTGTGAGTTCGTTTTTTGTGTCACCGTTTATAGTGCATAAACCAGAGCAAAGACTTCTGGTATGTGTAGTTTTCAGAGTTAGTAACATTTCTTTTAACATTCAATTGAAAACGTTATCTAACAGTTGTTAAGCATTTGGAGTTCATTGTACTTGCCGTTACAGATAATATGTGCGTTTAAAGAATTATTAAATCTCATAGTGATGGATCAATATATTAAACGGCACAGTTGGTTAGTTTCAATATATGTGGCATTAGGACAGTGCTTAAGGGACCGTGGAGGGTTTAGTACCCAATTGCCAATGTTCATATGAAATTCTTTTTGTATCTTTTTTGTTTCAGCCTGGACGTACTGAATTCCACGGTCTTGCATACTGCCGTGAGCGCGAGGACGCGCTGGAGCCTGTCTCCCTTTTTGTTTATTTTGTACACGCCGGGACCCGTTGCATTCCACAGACTTCCGGATTACCCTGAACGCGAGGATACGCTGGAGGCTGTCTTCCTTGTTGTTTACCTTACGCGCTATAGAGCGCTGTGCATTATTTTAGTTTTACACTTTTAAAATTGCCCTCTGTCGGACTGCCAGGCTGGGAATTACTGTTGCGAGTAGAGCGCGAGGAGCGCTACTATGATGGTGACTTTCCCTTTTTTTTTGTAACGTGTGCACGTGTGCCACGGGTGTCTTTTTGCTTTCTTTAAACACGCGCGGGCAGAGTGTGGTTGATACATTGTATCCCTCTGAACCTGTTTGCGTCTTCCAGCAAGTTGAATGCTACTTTCTGTAAAGCAGTCTAGTGGGATACACGGACCGCTGGAGGACTTCAAGTTTTTTTTTTTGGTATCTTGGCTTGCCGTATTTTTTCCCTCCTTTGATTTTGTGGACTGACGCGAAGCAGGTATAAGCCTTGAACAACGTGATTTGCATACAATCACGGAGAGTGTTTGTAATGAATAATACTACCTTCATTTTTAGGCCTTTTATTTGGAGAGACCCGATTAAACCTGAGGCAGGCATTTCTGAAGTGAGTATGGGGAAGCATATAATCTGAGTACTGAAATTGTAATGCTGTCTATATTAATGCCTGTTCTGCTGTCCTTAGTGTAACCTTCTTCTTCTGTTTTGTCTGTTTCATGCAGGCGTACCCGATCAACTGATCCTCCCTACTCCTTATTAGAAGAAGTTTCTGGTGGTCCTTCTGGTCTCTTCACTCCCTGGGGGTATCAGTCTACCTTCGGTGTGCCTACTTGGCTAAGAGTGGCTATAATGTACCTGAGTGGAGAGGCACAATCTTAGCTCCTGTGGATATTGGTTCTAATGACCTGGGACAAGTACCCGACACCACGTTGAAGGTTGCACGTGGAGATGACGAGTTGTGCTTAATGTGTGATAATTTAGATGGTTGCAAATCAAAGCATTATGAACATGTGTGTAAAATGTGATGTGTAAAGGCCTAAATGAAATGTTCATGTTGTATATATGAAAGGCCTATTCATTTATTCTTATGTTGGCCAAATTGTGTAGGCCTGAAATGTAATTTCCCTGATAGGCTCTTGCAATAGAGATGGTCAGCAAATTTCATATGCATGCAAGGATGTTCTGTTCTCAAATTTCAGTTGCAGGTGGAAAAAGCTGCCTTTGTTAGTTAAACTAACGCTCTTTGTTTTAGGAGTTAGGCATGGAAGAGAAGAGTTATTGTTAAATGGAATGTCGATAATTGGAAGACTGTGTTCTTTCTCACCGAGGAGGCTTGGGAAACAAGGTCATACAGCTGAACATTGGAAGGAGTGAGGAAGACAGTGGAAAACTACCTAGGAGAGTTGTCCGTTAGAATGAGGTGATCGGGGGGGGGGGGGGGGGGGGGTGTTTCACATCTTTGCATTTTGTTTTAGGGACAGTGACCCAGGGGTTGAGTTAGGAGAAAGGTTGAGGAGATCGATCTGGAAAGAGCATCTTAGGACGTGCTTGGTAGCCTTGCCTACCTGATTTACATTGTGAATGTACTTCTTAGAAAGTCTTCATGTGCTGACACCTTTAACTGACTTTGCCAGTGAAATGCTAAGTAGGGATGTCACATTAGAGTTGGTTTTGCCCTACCGGATTTTTATTTATATCATAAGGCATTCATTTTAAAACAGAGCTCGTTATGGTTTAATATTTCACCTATTGTCAGTCCTCCTATTTGGTTTCATATTGAAAATTCCCCAGCAAAACCTTTTCCATTGCCTTCCTTGTTAACTATGTCTCCTACCTCTAAGGTTATTCATTCCTCGTCCATAATCAAATCATCAAGATTAATTTTTTCTGATTTGGACTCTAATTTTGCATCTCTTTTACTTTCTATGGTGCATTTGTCCTTATGGCATAGCGCTTTAATAAAATTAAATAGAAATGTCTCTTTTGGTCTTCATGGATTGATAAGGGCATTTACTATCTTAAAGATGTTTTCTTAGATGGTGCATTTATTCCATTTACTCAACTCCAATTAAGATTCAATCTACCAATGTCTGATTTGTTAAAATATCAATTTTTGTGTAATTCCATTTTAGACTCCTTCCCTACTGGTATCCCATCTATATCCTCAGCTGATTTTTTAATTTATAGCAATACTGTTTCTGTATCCTCTAAAGCAGTCTCTGTATTTTACAAGAAACTTACCTTTTCATTAGGCTCCAACGTTGATATAATTTCTACCTTTTGGAATACTGAACTCTCCATTTCACTATCAACTGATTTGCGGTCATTAATTTGGATTATTAGTATTTCTGGATGGTTACCAGTCTCACTTTATCAAACCAATGCTTATATTTTGTTTAATTCTTTATGGACACCATTACGTTTATTTAAAGCTAAATTATTACCATCCAACCTATGTTGGCATTGTAATTTACATCCTGGATCTTTACGTCACATGTTTTTTGATTGTCCTATTATTATGAAATTTTGGTCTGAAGTTTGGAATGTGATATTGAAAATTTTACCTATTTCTGATCTGCTTTCTTATAAATTGATAATATGTAAATCTGTTGTTCTGATTAATGCTCTTGAAGACGCTGAAGCAAAGTTATTTAATTTTTTGGTTTCGGCTGCGTTAAAATCAATTACTTTTTTGTTGGAAGGATGCTACTTCTCTTTCAGTTCATGCTTGGTGGTCTTGGATTATCTTCACAAGAAGAGGTGCGCAATTATCTTTACAAGGTGTTCATCATAATTCTATGCATTTTCAATCTTTTTGGTCTCCTGTAGATTCATATGTACAGTTATGATTCATATTTTTTTTCAATGTTGCTTTTTCATTCACTGATTATTATAATGTTTTTTAGCTTCTTATTGGTAACTCTATTTATCTAATTGATTATGCTATGAAATGTACCCTCACCCTTCCCTTCCTTCCTTCCCTTCTCTCCTTCTCTCATGTTTATTAGTTCTCCTTTGATTGACGATTGTACTGTGCGCTGTAATTTAATATTTGACTGATCATTTATGATTGTTCTTATTCGCCTTTGTGTAATTTAATGATTTAACTTATCAGTTTTCTGTATGTATCTCTGTGTTTTTACTTTGCTAAAATTCAATAAAATCATTTTGAACTAAATATGGCTTTTTGGTATGTTTATATCCCAATGTGGGAGTTAGAAAAAATATTTCGAACTTGCAAATTAATTTACCGACTCAGACAGAATAACAATTAGAAAGGGGTGTTACTTCTTAATTGCAATTCGATGATGTGCGTAGCTATAGTTTGCAACCGTAATTGTGGTGGAAACCGTTGATCAGTTGTCAAGAGGACGGTAACTGATTCATAATGGGGAAGGTGAACGGTGTCAGCAGCGTTGGGGGGAGCAAATGTTTCCCAAACAGGAAGCTAAGGTTTTATTAAAAGCAGCACTAGTTTCTTTAAGGAACATGGGTTGCTATAATAATAATAATTGGAAAAAAGTTTTACTCTCTTCGTAATCAGTCGCAGGGTGTTCCAAATAGGGAGTTGCTTAAGTAAAAATATTAGCAAGGTCGTTCAACGACCCCCCAAGATGGGACATTTTGGGAAGCGACTTATTAGCAATCCAAAATTAAAGATTGGTAGCAAAAAATCGATGACAAAATTCAGACTCCTTTATGCAACCAGTCTTTTGAGTCATCATGCTTCTTCAACTATGTCTAGAGATGTTGTGACCTGTCTCGGCGTGCTGTCGGAAAATAACATAATCTGATGAGGTATAATAAAACAAAACACAGTAAGCCAGCACAGAACTGAATAACATAGTATAAGACAACACAGCCACCGTGAATGCATACATGGACGAACATTGCACGCAATAGAATAATTTAGCAGGTCGCATCACGACATAACATTGTTTCTCACAACTAGACGCACAAAAGCCACAGGTCTGCCCGAAAGAAAGCAATCTTGAAATTAGTGCATTCTAACAGCATTTTTGGTAACAGAAATAAAAAAAATTGCGAAATGCAGAGAAGAGGGTTTGTGGTGTACTCTCTAAATAACATTTCTAACTTAACGTTCCTCTGTTAAAAAAGTATATTTATAGTATAATCCGCGCACGTTGAATTTTTTCACAAGTACTTGTAAGTAGACGCAGATGGATTCAGTTCAGTCAATATTGAACGCTATCCGTTTCACTGCTCGAACTTCATGACAAAGCTACAGGCATGGATCAACATTTATGAAATCCCCTAGCACCATCTAGTGGCATGCTAACGTCATTGAAAACGAATCAAGCAAATAATCTATGAATACTAAATAGAGGTGCAGTTATATCAAACTGAATTCTCTCTTTGACTCATATGCTACGTTTTTCTAGATTTTAGCAGTTTTCATAGTCGATACGGTGAGATGGTAGACGAACCAGCAACAGGCACCTGAAACGGACCCACTAAGACACACGAAAAAGCCCTTCGAAACATAAATTCACCGTATATAGCGGTAGATCTTTATTTCTTATCCATGATCAAATTCAAGGTATTTCTTATTTAATGCGTAAGTGGTCCTACAATAGACTAGCACATCATAAATACTATAAACAATATGTTAAGTAATGGTGTTTTACTGCCACCGTTTATTCTTAAAGCAGTAGCGTTTTTGTTTGGGTACATAAAGAAAACAACCCTTAAGATTGACTACCAAGCTATTTTTCCTCATCGTGGCGCTATGCAAAGCATCGTCAGCATTAACGGCACAGGAGCTGTATCCCAAAAGGTTTACATTTGGAGTTTATAAGGCTCAGTTTTGCCCCTTTTCTCGCTAGACAGCGAACGAGCAAGAAACAGAGAGACAGGGAACATGATAGAAACAAGCATTGATAAAGCTATTGGCTTTGTCAATTTTTTTATAGATATTGCACAGCAACATGTGCAACATGGTTTAAAAAAAAACACTATAATCCGGCCAGCACTGATGCTGTCATAACGCTTTTTATTTTTTACTTAAGCCATTTTGCGCAGCAGCCCCCGCTATAATTTATTGTATACAAAAACACAGCGCAGGGTTTAAGACACGAGGGAGGAGGTTGGAAAAAACAATAGAGAGTGGGTGAGGGTGGTGGGTGAAATGGGGTAGGTTAGAAAAAACAGGAAGGCGAAAGGGGAGGGTGTTTAGAAATGAAGGAAAGCGGGAGGGTGGGTTAAAGAGAGTCTAGTGGGTTTTAAAAGCACAACAGTGAGCAGGTTGGCTTTACAGATAACAGATATTGGGGGAAGGTGGTAGTAAAGGAGAAGGCACAAAAAGATAAAAAGAACAAAAAACGTACCTGTAGGAGCCTGCTTTTGAAGGACACTGCCCACTGGAAGCAGTACTTGGTCCAGACTCCACTACAGGACGATGGCTCGAAGCCCAGGGGGAGGAGAGGAGGAAGTACTGACCAATAGTAAGCAAGGAAACAAGAGATGTGGGAGCCAGTCAATGGTAAGTAATTGGCAGGCAACTTCTAAGAATTTTGTTTTTTAAAATGAAGAGATTTTTGCAAGCACAGCGCAATGGCTGTGTAGGCAAAACCTAAAAAGGAGGACTCTTTCGGCTGGACAAATAAAGTAGACCTTGTCGGGCAGCAACATATAACTGATGTAGCACACTTGTCACAGGGCTCCCAACCAAGGTACTCTGCACAGGAAAACAGCTCCATCATAATGGGGAAAAGAGGAGCAGGAGGCCACATACACTTTAAAGCTGTAGAGAACACTGCTTTGCCCACCCTTACTTGTTACAACAGATTCACCCTTGAAACAGCGTAGTTGGAGAACAGTGCAGCAGGGACATGCTTGAGTGTCTCCCTACAAAGGAAACCACCGTCTGGAGCTGCAGTGGCAAATGAGTGCCTAAAATACACCCTGTAAATATAATTCAAAGACACCACTGTAAATGAAATGCAAAGCAAGCCTTGCACCACAGCCAGTCATGACAATCTAAAACAAAAACAGTTTAGAGCAACACTAGTTAAAAAAAAAACACAGAGGTCTCCATACATTACTGCAGGTGCTTTTTCACTACAATGTGGAAGTTGTAAGGAATGCAATGCTGCACTATGTATTACAAAAAACAATTTGATGGACAGAATGTAGATCAATGTCTTACATTCACCCCAGTACAAGGATCTGGGCCTAAATCCATCGTTTTTTGCACTCCACACCACCCTGGGTCAGATAATGGCTTTATGCAAATCAGCTCTGACCCTGTGCCCCATGGGAACAGTCCAGTCCGAACTACAACAGCCATATCTTTCCCAGACCGGAATCAAGCATCCGAGGACCGGACCGGTTTCGAGGTAACACCTCTCATCAGCCCGGCTAGCTTGACTCCAGTGGTGTGGAGGCTCTGGGACCCACGTCTGAGCTACCCCAGTACACTCAGGGAGAAAATTACAAAAAACAATTTGATGGACAGAATGTAGATCAATGTCTTACATTCACCCCAGTACAAGGATCTGGGCCTAAATCCATCGTTTTTTGCACTCCACACCACCCTGGGTCAGATAATGGCTTTATGCAAATCAGCTCTGACCCTGTGCCCCATGGGAACAGTCCAGTCCGAACTACAACAGCCATATCTTTCCCAGACCGGAATCAAGCATCCGAGGACCGGACCGGTTTCGAGGTAACACCTCTCATCAGCCCGGCTAGCTTGACTCCAGTGGTGTGGAGGCTCTGGGACCCACGTCTGAGCTACCCCAGTACACCCAGGGTGGTGTGGAGTGCAAAAAAACGATGGATTTGGGCCCAGATCTTCGGACTGGGGTGAATGTGTGACATTGATCCACATTCGGTCCATCACCTGTTTTGTTTGCAATTGCCGCCATAAGTGCGCTGGGGATGCTCAGACGTGGGTCCCAGGCACTCCACACCACTGGAGTCAAGCTAGCCGGGCTGATGAGAGGTGTTACCTCGAAACCGGTCCGGTCCTCGGATGCTTGATTCCGTTCTGGGAAGGACATGGCTTTTGTAGTTCGGACTGGACTGTTCCCATGGGGCACAGGGTCAGAGCTGATTTGCATATCGCCATTGTCTAACCCAGGGTGGTGTGGAGTGCAAAAAAACGATGGATTTGGGCCCAGATCTTCGGACTGGGGTGAATGTGTGACATTGATCCACATTCGGTCCATCACCTGTTTTGTTTGCACTATGTATTAGGCTTTTTATCCTAAGATCCAACAGGCATCAAATCATTGGCGGACGTTGATTGGTTAAATGGCAAAACACGTGTTATCCATTTTTGTCAAGGGACACACTGTAAATATGTAAATATGGAACATGACTGAAAAGTAAAAAAACATGGCAATGAACAGAAATAAAATGCTGTTAGGTAGTTGATATTTTTTATCTGGTTAAAAAACCATAAACGATGCAAAGGCATACAAGGTAAATGTTAAAAGGTTGAACATGCAGCCTCTCACCAAACATTATTATCAATGGTGAGTCGATTATATCAATATTGTTTACAATTACAACCGAGGATAAAATCATTTAAAAACCATAAAACATTTTGCGGTTCTACAGTCAGCATGGAAAAAATATGTTTAGAATTCATTTTGTATATACAATGCATAATTTAGTAAGGTACATATACAATAAAGAGCCTCATTTGCTAAGCAGTGCTAATCGAGTTATAGAAATAAAATCAACATACCATTCATACAGGACTATACTAGTCAACGTCCCCCGCCGCAGCCACATCACCCCCCACCTGAGGGACCTACACTGGCTTCCCGTCGACAAGAGGATCACCTTCAAACTCCTGACCATGCACATAAAGCACTCCACAACGCCGGACCAGCCTACCTGAACAGCACTCTCAGCTTCTACACCCCCACCCGCCAGCTCCGCTCGACTCGCCCTCGCCGCTGTCCCCCGCATCCAACGAATGACCTCCGGCGGCAGATCCATCTCCTACCTCGCCGCCAAGACCTGGAACACCCTCCCTACCCACATACGGCAGACCCAAGACCTACTCGCCTTCAGAAGACTCCTCAAGACCTGGCTCTTCGAGCAGTAGCAGCACCCCCCTCCCCATAGCGCCTTGAGACCCTCACAGGTAAGTAGCGCGCTTTACAAGTACTCTGATTGATTGATTGATTGATTGATTGATTGTCAACATTATCAACTGATGAACTTAAGTCTATGAAGGCGAGGTACAGCTGTGCCTTCTTGGTCCCTACATACTTACTATGCATGAGAGAAAGATTCAGGCATTGGTCGATCGTTCCTAATCCCCTCCTAAAACTATATTGGGCAGGGGTCAAGATATCTTTACCAGTTGCCCAAGACAAAAGGCGTTCCAAGATTATCCTGCCCAGCACTTTTGCTGCACTATCTATAAGCTACATTGGGCGGTAGCAGTTGGGGTTCCTGCCATATGCCCCTTTTTGAAAATAGGTACTATGATGGCATATGACCAGGACCTGGGGGACCTGGGGGACCCAGAAATAGTTGCACTATTTACAATGTTAACCAGTATAGGTGCCGACATCTCTGCATTATTCTTAAAGAGATCAATTGGCACGCCATCAGGCCCTGGTGCTTTGTTATTTGGACATCTAGTCGTAGTTAAAATGACTTAATCTATTGAGATGTCCAGATAATAAGGGCCTGTCCCTAAATCTGAAGTTGAATTGACGGTTGATTGACCATGGTTTGGATTAAAAGTATCATTAAATACCTGGGTAAAAAAGTTTCACCCCGGTTGAAGATTGAATGGGAATATTGGTACTGCTATTTTGGCTACATATAAAGTATGGGGAATTTACTACTTTCCAAAACAATTTTGAGTCTTTTTCCACACAGACCTCGCCAAATGGTCCCAGGCTTCCTTTTCTTATAATCGCTTTCCTAGTCTCAAGCATGACCTTGTAGGAACGTCTACAAAATGATATAATCTACATGTCCCCCGGGAGAGTCTTTCAGAGCTTCGGGTTGCTTATGTGCCCTTGAGCATGGGTCATCAAACCACTTGGTAGCCTTTATCGGGCAGTGAGGTGTAGTAGTCGTAGTAGTTTTGAGCATCTCAGAGATTCACCTGCACAACTCTGAGTATGTCTCCGCAATATTAGAAGGAGTGGCATTCTAGTCCAAACATGTTTCTATTTTGCAACTCCCTACCAAATGTCTCAGAAGTTCCCCTATACCACCTATGCCCAGTAATGCCTCAGTCCCTGTATTTTAGAGTAGTCTACACTAGGAATGGTTTGCGTAGGTGCAGTGGTTGGTAATCCCAATTTCAGGTAAAGGGCTTGTGGGTTGTGGTCATTCTTATCATAATGTAAAATAACATAATTTACAATTTTCTCTCTTATCTCCATTGGGACTGCTCTAAAAGCAATTAGTATTCCAGGATTTCTCCCTGTTAATGAGAATTGTTTGCCAGTGGCCTCACTTGACAAATCGATGGTAAGCAATACATTATGGTTTAACAAGAGTGTATTTAGAGCAGTGCCACATGGACTGTGATAGAAGTGCAAGAGATCTGGCGAGTCAGCCTCCCACAATCCACATACATCTTACAAGTGAGTCTACATAACCTTAGAATAAAGTCGCCCCCCCCACACAATATATGAAAATACCCTGACAAACGTTATCAAAGTTATTATGGTAAAAAATAATCAGGATCACTGGGGACATGATTCCTAATGATATGAATATAATCTGGAAGAAGGGCAAGTCTGTAACCATGTCCGTTATTTTGCAGGGAAAGGCATTCCTAATGAAAGTCAATAAACCGTCGCTATCATGACCATGTATGGCAGTGAGGTTCCGTGACAATTGTAAGTGGTGTTTCCGACTTGCCCGAATATGGTCGAGTCTGGTATCTATGAACCGCAAATGATGAGTTTAGTGGTTGTGCGCGTTTTCGCAGTGCTAACCTAAACCGTTCGTCTGTTTCGTGGGTTTCTTCGTCTGAACCCACGGGTTCCATTTTAGATACGGCATCCATTTTGTTTCTTGCCCTCAAGTAGCCAGCGAACGGACACTGTCCGCTTCGTGACCCTGGGATCCTCAAACTCTTGCGGAAGACACGTGTTCCTTTGAGGATGTCTTTATGACGAGGGGGATGATACTGTAAGGCAGATGGCCCCGCTCGAGGCTCATCTTGCCGTGCCGGTCTATTGTCTCAGTTGTGCATTTCATTAGGCACGTCTCATTTGATCCCTGCAATCGTGTCTCTGATAGCACCCCCTTACACTCTTTTCAATCTGTTCGCTATCCTTGTCTTCCTCTGCACCTGTTTCTGACTCTTCCTTGATTCGTTTACAGCCGAACGGAATGCACTAATGGTGGGAAGATGTACTTTTACAGTTGGGAACCGGCAATGCTACTGTTATTATGTTCCGGGCCCTGAATACATGAAAGCGACCCCCTATGAAATTTACTGTGGGAACCAGGTTGTAATCTTTTGTTTGTCATGTTGTCCTATGACGAAAAACTGTATAAAAGGAGCGATCCACAGATACAATTTGAAGCAGTCTCCTTGAACCTACATGCTATGTACTTCTTGTGACTTCTGTGTTCCCTGCAGTAAATAAACCCTGAATCTTTGACGCCGAAGGAAGTGTCCCGTGTCTCTGTTATTTGTACGCCGAAACAGGTAACCCACGAAGGTTTCAGGTGTTGTCCCTGGCACCGCTGGGTCTTAGAAAAACCCAGTCCTTCAGTTGGCGCCCAATGTGGGGCGGCATCAGCGGTACCGGTCCAAAGCCCGACTATCGTGAGGAACTTCGTGTGAAATCTCCGAGGGAAGGTGCACCCCGCTTCATCGATCTTGTTGTCGAAACAAGTGGCCCGAAGACTTTTCCCGCGAAGATCCCCGCCTCCTGACGGCTGCGACGGACTGCTGCCCTGACTGTCGACCTGTTTTGGCGCCTGGCGTAGACCTTGGTATAGCGAGACGATTGACGGGCCTTCCTGGTGACGCCATTGTTCTTTGAGTTAAGTATTCGTGGGTTGGTCCCAAAATCCTTAGTTGTTGTGGGTGCTTAGTTGTTGCATGGTTCCATTGCATTCGTGGTTCTTCGTATTTTGTTCTTAGTTGTTCTATTTGACGTCTGCAGTCGCCAAAAACCGAGGGTTTTTGCACTTTTGCGGGGACATTGTAATCCAATAACCCTTGACGTTTGTGAAACTCGGTTAGTGTGCACGATGCCTGGCCGTAGTACTTTGTTCAGTTGCTTTAGAGGTTGTGGTGCGGATTCCTGATTGGAGGACTCATGTCCGATACCTCCAGTTGGAACTCCAATTTATGAATTATATAGTCGCCATGGTGTGGGTCCTATCGCATTCAATGATTGCTGGGTTCGTTACACTAAAAATGACGGTGTCCTTAGTTGGCCACCTCATGGTAGTTTTGAGACCCCAATTTTAGATAATCTTGAAGCTAAATTGTTTCAAAAGAAAGCAAGGCCGGCCATGTTCGATTCCTTTCGGTTATGGCGTAAAGAAGCCAAGCAGAAAGAAATCAAACAGCTTAAACGTAATAAGAGAGAAGGTATCGTTACAACGATGAGAAATGCAGAGCAGTTTCAGCAAGACAAAGAAGAGAAGGAAAAGGAAATTTTTGATAGATTACAACGTATGACTGTGGATAAATGTTATCCCGCTTTACCGACGGGTACGGATAAGAAGGGAGAGGAAGTAGTAGAGGACCCTTTGTTGTCCTATCTACTGTAGTCGCCACCTCCGTATGCACAGGATACCACAGCCCTTGTGGTTCCTCCTGTTCCTCGACCTGCTGTCCTGCAGCTGTTAACCAGCCTGTCGCTGGTCCTGTCTTTGCAAATCCTCTTGTTCCTATTCCTCTACCCGCTACAGCTACTGTTCCCGCTACCTCCACTCTTGTGGCTACTCCTACTGCTCCTGTTCCTCCTGATTTTGGTTCTCCTGTTGTTACCCCTTTACTTCTCTCCTCTTCCCCGTCTGTTCGGCGACGTATTCCTAATATTGTTGCTAACTTTTATTCTCCTCTTGGACCAATTTGTGGGTCTGTTGATTCTGATGCTCCCCAAAGACGAAGTCAGCTTCCTGGTGGTAGGGAACGTGATACGCTATTTAAAATGGCGAAAAATAGGATTAGGTATCCCCTTAAGAATCCTCCACGCATAGTTGTTGATACTTTCTCCCAATTTAATGAGCCAACACAGAGATTCGTGTTTGAAGAAATGTGCAAACTCTTACGCGACGAGATATCAGTTGACGCGGCAGATGATGTACTGGCCGCTGTAACTGAACTTCAGCTTCAGTTTTCGAGTGGTATGATTGTGGGTAGCAATGTTCGACGTGCTGTCGAGCATCTCCTATCTTTTCGTCCCACTGTGATGCCTCGTGCACTATTTAAAGACGAACATGAGGAATGGATGTCGACGCCTGGTCAGTATCCCATGCGTGAAGTTCCACCAGTGTGGATGCCAGGTAATCCTGGTGCTGCTCCTCCAATCCTGCCACACTTCCAGAGAGTCTGGATACACCTTCCATGGAAACGATCGGAAGTTTTGCAGGTTAAGCAAACTTTGCCTGACCCTCGCAAAAATCCTGCAGGGTACTATAAGGAATTGTCCCAACTAGTGGATGCTACGATAATGAATCTTGCCGACATCGACATGTTGTTCGGCAATGTCGTGCCACAACCGATTTGGGCAAAAATACGTCACGAAAATCACGCAGCCGAGTTAGGCGGTGATTGGGCTGCTCTTGCGGCGGCTGACGTACGACAAGTTGGTGGGGCAAAGCCTGAACAGCTTATTACTGATCTTCCCCGGAGAATAATTACCCTTATGAAGACACTTATGCCAGCGATGAAAGTTAACTGGGATAAATTGTCTGCCTGCAAGCAAAAGAAGGACGAGAGTGTCTCCGATTTCTTTACGAGATTTGAGGAGGCATTCATCGATCATAGTGGCCAGGATATGAGCACTGAGGGAGGTCAGAGATTGTTTGTGGATAAATTTGTATTGAATTTGTTGCCCGAGCTTAGCAACAAATTGAAAAATTCAGAGAGTGCGTGGGCTGTTTTGACCGCTGCTCAGATATTGGCTACGGCCCAATATTATGAAAATAGAGAGAAGGAGGAGAAGGATCGTTCAGATAAAAAGACGAAAGAACTCAAGACGAAAGTTTTGTTACAACAAGTGTATCCTCCGCGCTCAAATCAAAATGATTCTCAGCAACGGAATAGAATACAATCGCAGTCAGCTAGGCCACAGTCGCGAAATGACTCTTCTTCGCAGAGATCTATGCTTGGGTACAATCAGTGTGCCTATTGTAGAGGTGAGGGTCATTTGAAATTTGATTGTCCGGTTTTGCGCGATCGGAATAATGGCAATTTATTTAGAGGAGGTCGTAGTGGTCCCCAACAGGCTTCACGAGGTAGAGGTCGTGGGGTTACCCAGAATCAAAATGAGCGTTCTAATAATTCATCTGATTCCAATAATTGTTTTGATCAGCGTGGGTCATCGTTAGGTAGATCCGCACAATACAACGTGGACGATTTTTACGACGATCAGGGTACTGATGACGGTAATTACTAGGACAGCCATAGACAAGGAGAGGGAGTAGTATCAGTTCCGGTTGATCAGAGAGGGCCTTACGTCGCAGTTGCCACATCGGGCATAGTTGAGCCTTTTCTGTTGGACACTGGTGCAGCGAAAAGTTCCATCATGCATTCGAAACTCCCTGGCGCACCTTTGTCTGGCTTAACAAATGTTTTCGTTGGATTCTCTGGCGCCCCTGTTAGCAATCCGGTTTCTCACCCTTTACCCCTTACAATTGGGCCTCGTGAGCTGAAAGCTCCTTTGATTTTGACTACTGGTTGTGGTGAAAATCTTTTGGGCCTGGATTTGCTGAAACGTTTGTATGCGACTTTGTATTGTTCTCCTGCGGGAGTAAAGCTTACATTGGGTGAGAGAGTCATCTCTCCCATGTACTTGTCAATTGATAAGCTCCCACCAGAATTGAGTTCTCTTCCTGTATCTTTGTGGGCAACAGGTCCCAATGATGTGGGCCTGCTTGATATCTCCCCTTATGTTGTCCAATTGAAATCGAATGTGCGATTACCACGTATTCCCCAGTATCGTCTCTCCCTTGATGGTGAGGGAGCATTGTTAGCGATCATCTATGACTTGATCGAGAAAGATGTTATCGAGGAGACTCGGGGAAACGTGTGTAATAGTCCTGTGTTACCTATTCTAAAACGCACTGATCCGTCTAAGCCTCCTGTTTATCGTTTTGTCATTGATTTACGGGAGGTGAATAAAATTGTGGTTCCTTAGTTCCCTGTGGTGCCTGACATTACGGCTTTACTGACTCTGATTCCAGCATCTGCGTCCTGGTTCTCAGTGATCGATCTGAAGAATGCTTTCTTTAGCATTCCGATTGCTGAAGAGAGCAGGAACCTATTCGGTTTCTCGTTAGGTGGTCGCAGCTTTAGGTTTAAACGCGCTCCTCAGGGCTACTGTGAGAGTCCATCGATATACAGCCAAGCCCTGAAGAGTCAACTTGATGCGTTTGTGTTGCCGGCTGGTGCAGCCTTGATCCAATATGTCGATGACTTATTGGTGGCTGCGGACACACAAGAAATTAGCAAAACTGCTACGGTGTCTTTATTGCAACATCTCTGTGACTTACATCACAAGGTGTCACCTTCTAAACTGCAATATTGTTGCCAAGAAGTAACCTATCTAGGTCACTTATTGTCAAAGGAGGGAAGAAGGTTGACCCCAGAGAGAATTGCTGCGATCGCTCGAATGACTGTGCCAACAACTCAGAGAGATGTGCGTGCCTTTCTAGGTATCACGTCATACTGCAGGCAATGGATTCCAAATTTTTCATTGTTAGCGAAACCATTGGTAGCCCTCACGTGCAAGGATGTTCCAACTCCTTTGCCATGGACGGAAGAGTGTCAGAAAAGTTTTTCTGAATTGCGTGATGCGTTGTGTTCGGCCCCTGTGTCAGGTACTCCTGACTACAGTAAGCCGTTTACACTATACGTTCACGAGAGGGAAGGTTGTGCGTTGAGTGTTTTAACGCAACAATTTGGCGGTAAGCAACGTCCATGTGCATATTTTTCCTCGACCTTGGACCCAGTAGCTAGAGCGTTGCCGAGTTGTCTAAGAGCGACAGCGGCAGCTGCGGTGCCCATCCGACAATCTGCAGGATTGGTCATGGATAATATGCTTACGGTGATGGTTCCGCATGCAGTTGACACTCTCTTGAATCGTACGAAAACCCAACACTTGACGAGTGCAAGGTTGTCTGGTTATGAGTTGACGCTTTTGGCAAGTCACATTCAAATAAAGCGCTGCAATGTCCTGAATCCGGCGACTTTGTTGCCAACCAATATGGAATCAGACGAGGTATCACCACACGATTGTTATTTGCGAACCGAGGAAGAAACGAAGGGTCGTGTTGACCTAAAAAACACTCCATTGGAAGAACCCGATGGTACTTTGTATGTGGACGGTTCGTGTTTTAAGTTGCCGAATGGTGATGTGACGACTGCGTATGCTGTGGTAACGTTAAGTACGGTTGTGGAAACAGCGAGACTGAATCAGAATTCTGCACAGGCGGCAGAACTGATTGCTTTGACGAGAGCGTGTGTTTTGTCGAAAGGAAAGCGGGTGAATGTGTTTACCGACAGTCAGTATGCCTTTGGTGTTGCCCATAGTTTTGGTCGATTGTGGCGAGAGAGAAGTTTTATGACATCGCATGGTACGAAAATCCAGCACGGACAGCTTGTGAGCGATCTTTGAGACGCACTTACATTGCCCAAGCAGGTGGCGATTATTAAATGCAGTGCGCACCGTAAGGTGACGGATGATGTTGGTCGTGGCAATGCGTTCGCTGATGAGATTGCCAAGGAGACTGCGAGAAATCTTGCAACTAGAATGTATGTGACGAGTTCGGTAAGGTGGCCTGCAGAAACTGGTATGTGTGAGGATACTGTTGAAAGTGTGAAAGCGATTCAGAATGAGGCCACCGAAACCGAAAAGACCAAGTGGAAGGAAAGCACAGGAAAGTTAGACGCGAATGGATGTTGGATTGATTTGTCGGAGAATAAAAGGTGGATGGTTACCGGATGCATATGTGCTAGCTGTTGTGACCATGGCACACGGTTTGTCACATATTAGCGCGAAAGGTATCTGCAAGTTGTTGTCCTCTGTATGGAAGAATGATGGTATCGCTAAGTGTGCTGAGAGATTGGTCAAGAATTGCATGATATGTATGATGTACAATCCTGGCAAGGGCACTCCTACACCCCCTGGCCATTTTGCTCCTCCTACATGTCCCTTTGAGGTAATCCAACTGGACTTCATCCATATGGAGCGATGTAATAACCTAAAATACGTTTTAGTTGTGGTTTGCGCATTCTCCCGATGGATCGAAGCTTACCCTCTCAAAGACAATACTGCCCTGTCCACAGCAAAAGTCCTACTCAAGGAATACTTTCCTCGGTATGGAATGCCACGGATTGTATGGTCTGATAACGGAAGTGAGTTTGTGGGAAGTGTGATGAAGAGTGTGTGTAAGGGCCTTGGAATTACACAAAAATTCCATAGCGCCAACCATCCCCAGTCAGCAGGTTTGGTTGAGGGGTACAATGGTACTCTAAAACTAAAACTCGCAAAGATTCAGGCTACGACTGGTCTGTCGTGGCCCGATGCTTTGCCTCTGGCTCTTCTGTCAACTAGGGCGACTGTACACTCTCGAGTAGGGCTCAGCTCATATGAGATTGTGTTCGGCCGTCCTGCAAATATTTGGGGGGTTCCTAGACCCAGTTCATTTACAAATCTTGAATATCCAATGCTAATTGATAACCTTCATGATCTGACTGCTAAACTGAGGTTACTTCATGAACAGGTCTTTGAAGCACTGCCGGCGCAGACGGAGGGTCCAGGCCACCAGCTCCAACCTGGAGATTGGGTGGTTACCAGGAATTTTGGCCGGAAGCGAAACCTCGAGCCGAGGTTTGTTGGACCCTTCCAAGTGCTACTCGCCACGAGAACCGCTGTTCATTTGCAGGGCCGCAAGCATTAGGTGAACGCCACCCACACCAAAAAGGTACCAATACCTTTACCAGCGGACTCGTGGGTGAGGACTGGTATCGCCGCATCAGAAACAGAAGCTTTGCCGAACTTTGTGCCGTTCAGTGACGCTCAGCCTGTGGGAGATACTTTAGTACAGCCAGATAACTCTGTTGAACCTTTGTCATTGGAGAATTCAAGATCTGAACTATTGTCTGACCGACAGGACTCTGTTCCACTATCCGATCAATTGTTTGAAGAGCAGACTCGTCCTGGAAGAAGCAGATATTTTCTTCGTTCCAATACCAGAGACAAATAAATGATTTTTGCTTTTCCTTTCTGAAATCCACGTTACCCCATTATCACTCTGAACATTTTTTAACAACTGTGGTTTTTATCAAATTCTGAGTTTTTTTCCACACATGT
The DNA here is from genome assembly GCF_964263255.1 of Lissotriton vulgaris. Taxonomy (NCBI): domain Eukaryota; kingdom Metazoa; phylum Chordata; class Amphibia; order Caudata; family Salamandridae; genus Lissotriton; species Lissotriton vulgaris. The sequence goes on from NC_141685.1 coordinate 1,532,404,254, forward strand.
GTGTTTTTTTCCACAGCTAGGAGATTTTGTATATATTGTTTGATTTAAAGAACCTTACATCCGGGTTGACCGTAGGGCTGTGCGGGTACTTCCTTCTGTTTAGTAGGTCCTGACACTAGGTCGGAGGCCGTCGATTCCTGGGAACTCCTGGGGATTGACCATTGCTACACAGAACGAAGTGCGTCAAGAACGTTGCGGACGGTTTTAGAGGATGGCATTCTCAAAGTTGTCGGAAGTGGAGAAGACTCAAGCACAAAGATTCGAACTGTATAGGGTTGTACGTACCAAATGCTTTATGTTTCAGGTGTTCCTACTGTTCCTAACTGTTTCCTCGTTACTGGTGGGTGGAGTATACTATGCGATGCAATCACTATTGCCTTCTGCTTCACCTACCCTTTCCTCTGAACCAAAACCTACTTCCACTGTTTCTCCTCATTCTTTTCACATCTTACCCCAACACGAGCAGGTTAGACGTGCGGAATTCATGAACAATTTCTTCGTTCAGCTCCTTCACCAACATCAGTTGGTGATGAACACTACCAACTGTTCGGTGTGTGGGTTAATGCCACATACCACTGATAGGGGAATTCCGTACTTGGTCCTTCCTTACAGTTCCCAGGGTTCAGCTCGAGCATTCCAGACAATGTTTCGTAGCGCACTAGATTCCTACCCCCATCGAGAGCCACGCACTGCAGACCATGGTCCTGGCCCGTACCACAAGCCTTTGGCAAGAGCGATTGCCGATTTAGATAGGGATATCTTCGACGCATCGCTTATCCCAGAGGAAGAGGTGTGAGCATACAGAGATCTGAGTGAGGCTGAGTATAGTATGTCAGTGGGTGATCGGCAGCTTAAAAGCTCGTCTCCGATCTGGATCGTACCCCATCTCGGTAATTTCTGTCTGAAAGGTCTTGGCCGAAGCCCGCGAGCTCAGCTCGGGAGGAGTGCCTGTACCGAAACGTATGTTTTGCCGACGGCCTCTTCCCCTGTTCTTTTGACTGCCAAGGGTACATACTTTGTTTGTTATGACCGCGCATATACATGGTTGCCTCGTGACTTCTCAGGCACATGCTATATTGCGAATCTGTTGCCGCCGACCTTTACTGTTGGGTCGGATTATCACAAGACCAGAGTTGTGAGAGGCGTGATTAGCGAAGAGGACACTGCCGGTCAAGAGGCGGGAGACTTCTTTAAGGGTTTCTTGCCGTTTTGGGGACCTATGATCAATAGTAGGAACCTAAGACAGTTGACTCGAGTGGTGGAATCGACTGCTAATATCACCGCAAGTGCCCTTGGTAACATTACAGCAGAGCTTCAGGCTGACAGGCTTATGACGTTACAAAATCGTATGGTTTTAGACGTTGTCCTTGCAGATAGAGGTGGAGTATGTAAGGTGATCCATTCGAGTTGCTGCATTTTCATTCCTGATAACGCTCCAACTGTCTATCAAGACATCTCGAAGTTGCATAAGATCTCCGAGTCCATACACGTGGACGTAGGTGATTGGACGCTACTAGGGTGGTTTTGGGGCCTGATGTCGACGTGGGGTTGGAAGATTCTGATGATCATTGGGGTTGTTGTAGCATTTCTGTTCACGTGTGGTCTTTGTGTGCAGTGTGGTCCTGCCTTATGTGGCCTCTGTGCTACGACGTGTATAAGACGGCCACCTGTTACCAAGGAAGCATTGATGGATAGAATAATGTTGCAGCAACATCTGGATGGTCTGATGAATATCGAGATCGATTCCGATTACGACTAGTACTTGCCTACATGAGGGCAAAAGGAGTGTGAGGTTCCGTGACAATTGTAAGTGGTGTTTCCGACTTGCCCGAATATGGTCGAGTCTGGTATCTACGAACCGCAAATGATGAGTTTAGTGGGTGTGCGCGTTTTCGCAGTGCTAACCTAAACCGTTCGTCTGTTTCGTGGGTTTCTTCGTCTGAACCCACGGGTTCCATTTTAGATACGGCATCCATTTTGTTTCTTGCCCTCAAGTAGCCAGCGAACGGACACTGTCCGCTTCGTGACCCTGGGATCCTCAAACTCTTGCGGAAGACACGTGTTCCTTTGAGGATGTCTTTATGACGAGGGGGATGATACTGTAAGGCAGATGGCCCCGCTAGAGGCTCATCTTGCCGTGCCGGTCTATTGTCTCAGTTGTGCATTTCATTAGGCACGTCTCATTTGATCCCTGCAATCGTGTCTCTGATAGCACCCCCTTACACTCTTTTCAATCTGTTCGCTATCCTTGTCTTCCTCTGCACCTGTTTCTGACTCTTCCTTGATTCGTTTACAGCCGAACGGAATGCACTAATGGTGGGAAGATGTACTTTTACAGTTGGGAACCGGCAATGCTACTGTAATTATGTTCCGGGCCCTGAATACATGAAAGCGACCCCCTATGAAATTTACTGTGGGAACCAGGTTGTAATCTTTTGTTTGTCATGTTGTCCTATGACGAAAAACTGTATAAAAGGAGCGATCCACAGATACAATTTGAAGCAGTCTCCTTGAACCTACATGCTATGTACTTCTTGTGACTTCTGTGTTCCCTGCAGTAAATAAACCCTGAATCTTTGACGCCGAAGGAAGTGTCCCGTGTCTCTGTTATTTGTACGCCGGAACAGGTAACCCACGAAGGTTTCAGGTGTTGTCCCTGGCACCGCTGGGTCTTAGAAAAACCCAGTCCTTCAGCAGGAACTGCTGGAGTTGAAGTGGCATGATACCCGTTCAGAAATATATGATTACATGCCCATGTCTGTTGGAGACAAATTATCTGATATTCAGTAATCATATCTAGTAAACCCTGGATCTTGTCATTTGTGCACTATCCCGGCAATGTTCCAGAATAAAACCTTTGTCTTCCACCTTCTTGCAGAGACATTTGTATCTGTTGTCATTAAGTCAGCAGCGATTTGGGACTCAGAGTCTGTGAAAATATACAAGACCTTATCACTAGGCCTGCAATCATCATGTACTGTGGGAACAGAGTTATCCAGTCAATCAACATCTGCAAGTGCTGAAAAGTGGTTGTAGGTTGGAATTGAATAAGTGATGGCCTGATGATTAACCAGTGTAGACCTCACTGCAGCATTATGTGAATATTTCAAGGTGTTGGGGCAGTAGAAAAAGCTTAGTGGGACAGCTTGTACGTGTTGATTATGATAGTTACAAAATAAACTGGCCAACATTGAGCAGACTTAATGGGCATTAGTAAAGTTGACAATAATACAGTAACCTTGCTCCCCTTTTAACATGTTGCCTATCTATTGAACTCTTCAAAAAGTGATGATGCAGTGTGAACCAAAATTGCAACTCATATACCGTAGGGATGCACTTGTTCTTTATTTGGGACTCATTCTGAAGCTGACTGCATGGAAAAGGAGGTACATTGTTTAAAACAATAACCAGCGGACAAGCCTTGGGTGGCAGATCTATGATAGGGAGTGTGGAGGTGTAAGGAGTGCTCATATTGTCAGCATGGTGTTTCGTACGGGACTGATTTTAAGTCTGCTGCAGGTATTGTAGACTATGCAAAGAACAGTCGAGTACAATGGGTGGAGGATTCAATAGAGTCAAACTCATAAGGAACCAGCAGCACTGGCTGTAATGGTTTAATTTAACAATTTAGTAATAGTTCTTCTAACGGAATTAGAGACATTTCTAGAACTGTACGAAGAGATACATTACTTACCTGTAATTGCAGTTATCCAGTATTGGTACCTTTCATAGATTCACATGCCTGAATCATTCCCCGTCGAGTACCACGGTACAAATACCATAGCAGTAAATAGTAAAAAAAAATAGGCCCCTTAGATGCAAACATGCATTGTATAGCCTCTTTTTGGAAAAAGGACCAAACTGAAAAACACGACAATCAGACACCAGCACCCTGTAAAACCTTCCCAAGAGAGGCTCTTCCAGCACAAGTGTAGTAAGTTTCAAAGTATAGAGGAAGCCTCTCGGGGGAGGAGGGTGGCTGCATGTGAATCTATGAAATATACCAATACTGGATAACTGCAGTTACAGGTAAGTAACTTATTTATTATCCAGTATAGGGGTTTCTTTCATAGATTCACATGCCTGAATCAGAATATCAAACAGTGCCCCATATGGATAATGGAAACGTATCTATATCTATATATATATATATATATATATATATATATATATATATATATATATATATATATATATATATATTCTGGTCCTACTTGTACCGAAAATTGGGAAGCACTCGAACATCCCCCACAGACTTCAAGCATAAGTCATTATTGAACTGGTATGGCACTTTCCGCTACAGAATCCTTTAGCAGTCATGAGCCCACTGCCGACCCGTTTCGAATAATCTTCTTCCAGGGCTTGTGGTCTGATGAATAATGCACCGCTCAGTCACAGCCTTCCCCTTTATCACACCTGATTGTGCGCCCTTGATTGGCAGCTCCACGTGAACAAGGGCTTATTGGCTTGAAACGCGTTGTGTTGGGTCTCTCTTAAATAAATAGCATCTTTGCCCAAAGATAAACTACGGATGTCTGTGTCTCTTTCCTCGCCTGACGCCGTGTGTGGAATCAGGAAGTGGTTCGAGTTTTCAGGATATATATATATATATATATATATATAGTAAACAGACGTCTCAGAACAGAAGAATGGCTTTCAAAAGAAACGAGGCAAACCCAGGAACTGGTGCAAGGTAATTTATTGTGCTCTACACCATTCCGCTATATATATATATATATATATATATATATATATATATATATATATATATATATATATATATATATATATATATATATATATATCCAGTCGTGATTCCACACACTTCTTTCCTCCAGTTTGCATGAAAAACACGAGCCCAAATTAGCATCCAAGAATTTATTTTTGCAAATGAATTGTATTTGCATGGAATTCGTTGAGAATTTGAAATGTATGGCGCGATGAATTTTGCGGTTGCCCACACGGGCTTTATTCTTATCCAATGATGATTTACCTTGAGTGAGCTGAAATACACTGGTATTTTGAAGGACTAAGTGAAAATGGGAAACAAGATTGCCCACAGGGGCTTTATTCGTGAATCATGAATATTTATGTAAACGCCATGAATATTAATTCCATTAGGTTCTTGGTTCCTTCTTTCTGTCATTTTTTGAACTCGCATGGTACACATCAGCTGATTGTAAAACATGTTGTGCCTTTAAATGCTTGAGCGTTTGCATAGCGGTTGTATAACGTTTACATACACATTGCCAGTTTAAATTTTAATTTTGACTTACGATTCTTAGCCATGTGTAATAAAGGTGATTTGCACTGTATAAGGTTGAAAACATTCCCCCACTACCGCTTTGTTTACTTAAATCGCGGTAGTCTTTTGTTTATGTTATTTTGTCACATGATCATTTATTAACCCAATGAAATTCACACAACTTGACTCGTGAACAAGGGAGACCTTCCCGAAACGCGTTGAGTTAACTCTGTTGCCAACTTTGCAAAAATAAATTCTTGGATGCTAATTTGGGCTCGTGTTTTTCATGCAAACTGGAGGAAAGAAGTGTGTGGAATCACGACTGGATTGAAGGGCTCGCCACCCAGCACGAGCCCCCATCGCAAAGAGGTTGGGTCAGCACTTGCGGAACCAAAATGAATTAATATATATATATATATATATATATATATATATATATATATATATATATATATATTTGCCACACACTCGTATTCACAGAGTGAAAGATAGACGGCACTCCAAGTCGGTGTTTCACAACAAAAGATTTATTGGCAGACCCCCCTGCCCCCTCGAAAGACGCGTTTCACCGTTTATGCTTCGTCAGTGCCAATTTCAATTACTTGTCAACCACCATTATATCCCCACCCTTCTCTAGACATAGAGAGAGGACTAACCTCGCTGAGAGTTTCTTGGCGGCCATCTTCTAACGTGCAATGTTGTAATCCTTACACAAACATTAGAAATTAATCAATAAACAGGGGAAATGGTGATAGTTAAGTGCTCGGGCATGATTAAAAAGACAACATGGTATTATCCATTATTATCTAAATCACTTTTCATTGTAGTGCATAAGTGTTCCTCTTTTAGGAGTTGAGGTGGAGGCAGAGGGTGACTAATCGAACAAATTATTTACATTCAAGCCATTTGTTAATATCATGTGCGTATTATAACATTCTATTACATATGAAGTAATTTTGCAGTAGTTAATTCCATGCTCTACGAGACAAATGCATATATCATCTCCATATTGTATTGATTTACAAATAGCATCACATGTCAACGTCCTCCTCCTCTAAGGTATTATGTTCCCTGTTACACTTGCGCATATACTGTTTTTAATTTCGCCCTGTATGGGCTTGTTTGACTGTTGTCAATTCCCTTATCCTACTTTGTCGCTCTCTATGAGCATTTGATCTAATACATTTGTCCTGATCCTAAAAGGGCCAGTTCTGGGAGAGAGAGGAAGGAATTCGGAATGGAAGTAAGTAAGACACTGCATGCTATACTGGGTTCCCCTTACTTTGTCTATTCCCAGTTGCTTTAACTCTCTAGGGGTTAGTTCGCTTGAAAAGGCATATCAATGTGTCTTTAAGCGCCACCTTATTTTGATGAACCAATTTATTCTAAGTGGACCCAAAGTTCCTCGTCATTATTCAAACCTCTAGGTTGCATACTTTGGAGGTCAATAATGTACCTGGACTCTAATGCTCTTAATGACCTCACTTTGTCTCCACCTCGTTCTTTTTTCCCCAGTTGATCAATAAGGTAAAAGGACAATAGATCCCTAATGCTCTTATGGTGGGTTTCAAAGTGGCGTGCCACCGGGTAGCTTTTGTCCCTATTTGTAATGGCACGCATGTGCTCCAAGATACGTTTTTTTGCCTGGTTAATTGTACTCCCGATGTATCTTTTGGAGCACGGGCATTCCAGGCAATAGACTACAAATTCCCAGTTACAATTCAGGAATTTTGTAATCTCCCTGGCGGGTCGTGGGTCATTAGGTCTCCCTTCATATTTAGTACGCTTTTTGCTGTACTTGCATGCTTTGCATTGCATGCACGGAAAAAAGCCCTGGATAGGTTTGGATTTTGATGTTCTAGGGGAGTCCTCAAAGTGGCTATTGGTCAGAGGATCACTGAGAAACTGGCAATGTCTGTTTGTTACAGAAGGCTTTGATGGTAGTTGGTTTTTCATAATGATATCCGTCCCTAGGATATGACAGTTTTTATTGAATATTTGTACCAGTTTACTGTTTCTTAGTAATGGAACATGTTTGCTTTACGCTCCATCACTTTTCATATTTTGTATGGTACTAAGCAATATATTAGCACTACCCACCGTCCACTATAGTGCTTACCAGCTAATACGTGTGCGTATATATATATATATATATATATATATATATATATATATATATAACCAAGGAAACGTGCGCCTTTCAACACTCTACACAGACCACACCGTCAGACTTGACAAAGTTCTTTTTATTTCAAGAAGATTGCAGGCATAACGCGTTTCGAGTTTAAAATAACTCTTTCTCAAATGCCATCAGCCAACATGTCCGTGGGTGCGTTAGGGTTTTTAAAGTAACGTAACTCTTAAAACACCGAAGAGGGACTTCAGTCTCTTACATCCAGTTAAAGGGACAGTAATTCAGGAATTGTTACTGCACGCTTTGCAGGTGAAACAGCAGAGGTGAGTACTACACAGTATACTAGGTTTACAAGTAACCCCACAGTGGTACCGATGTCACAGTTTCCTCTGCTGTTGTGGCTTCAAATGTCATATATGTGCTCACAGGGACTACATTGCCCATAATGCTCCTTTACGGCCCTTCAAATTCATGCTGGTCTTCGCTGTCGATTGTGGCAAAATTGCAATTAGCACAAGTATCCCGAGTGCACATCAGGCATTTATAAGGAAAGAGTTCCATACCTCGGTTATCCTTGTGCTATCGGAATTTCACTACCACGCAGAAATCATGTGGCTTTCCAAATGTCCTCATTGAAGCCTCAAGCCTGTAGTGCTAGGGAGAAGTCCCCAGCAAACCCTTGCTGCACCAAATAACAATCCAAAGTTCGGGCGGGCCTCTCCTGTGTAGTACTCACCTCTGCTGTTTCACCTGCAAAGCGTGCAGTAACAATTCCTGAATTACTGTCCCTTTAACTGGATGTAAGAGACTGAAGTCCCTCTTCGCTGTTTTAAGAGTTACGTTACTTTAAAAACCCTAACAAACCCACGGACTGATGGCATTTGAGAAAGAGTTATTTTAAACTCGAAACGCGTTATGCCTGCAATCTTCTTGAAATAAAAAGAACTTTGTCAAGTCTGACGGTGTGGTCTGTGTAGCGTGTTGAAAGGCGCACGTTTCCTTGGTTGGATCTATATATATATATATATATTCTGCTCCTGGGAAGCACTCGAACATCCCCCACAGACTTCAAGCATAAGTCTTTATTTAAACGGGTATGGCACTTTCTGCTACAGAATCCTTTAGCAGTTATGAGCCCACTGCAGCCGTGTTTCGAATAATCTTCTTCCAGGGCTTGTGGTCTGATGAATAATGCACCCCTCAGGCACAGCCTTCCCCTTTATCACACCTGATTGCACGCCCTTGATTGGCAGCTCTGGATGAACTTATGCTTGAAGTCTGTGGGGGATGTTCGAGAGCTTGCCAATTTTCGGTACAAGCAGGAGCAGAATGTAATAAGCGGCTGCAGCTCCGCCGGGAATGCAATAACACTGGTACCCAAGGGGGCCCTGGGGGGAACTGTATGCTGTCCCCGTGATGGAGCATTTCCCAGGGATTGAGGTAACGACCTCTACAGGGGCCCAATGGTGGGTCTTTTATGCCAGCAGAACATTCACGCATTCAAAGTCGGTATATATATATATATGTATATATATATTTACATACTAGCAGCCCGTCCCGACATTGTCCGGGTATGAATTGCTGCCGGCCGATTGTCACGCCCATTGGCCATTCCCCCAGAACACGAAATATTGCCCAAAAAAATGACCATAACAAATGCATAAATCCTAATATGTGAGCACCCTCCATAGAACTTCTGGCGGGAGGTGTGTCTAAAAGTGTATCTCGGTGCTGGCCATCTGTGAGAGAGACCTGTGCCTTTTTCAAATGGGTAGTGAAACAATATTGTTGCTGGAGATGTGGCCCGCCGTGTCAGCAATGTACTTACCTGGGAAGGGATAGGCCTTTTCTTGCTATTGCCATGAAGGCGGGCCTTGTTTCCGGAGGTGCGTCACGAGAGGCCTGTGCGCAACAGAAGTGATAAATCTTCAGTGTGCGCATCAGGCGTCACCGGACCATAAGGCGAGATTAGATTTCCTCCACAATGGCCCCTGTTTGCGCTCCTTCCGGCCCTTGGGAATAGCGCCATGCCTGGCCTACATACAGTAAAGCAGGTGCACGGCAATGGGAGCGCGGGGCAAGCACACCGGAGCTGGAATGTAAGCTCGCTTTTTTTTTGTAATGCCGCACCCGCACACACCCACGCCCCAGCACAGGATATGACACATGGCATGAAGGGCGGAACGTACCACACGTATTCATAATGACGCGCCCCCAGCACACGCCCACAGCACATGATATGAGACATAGCATGAAGGGCGTAACGTACCACATGCCCCCAGTGTTTGTCACGCTCCCAGCACACGCCCACAGCACAACGCAGACACGCCCACAAGGGACTACTTTGCTGGCACGGTTCTTTTACCTTCTAAATGTATATGGTGGGCGTCTGCATAGCCTATGTCCTTCTGCTGCAACTGCCCTTTCCAACGCTGTATTGGGTGTTGTGATTGGTGCTGTGGTTACTGAGATTACCCACCTCAAAGGTTTCAGCTCTCTCTTTATTATAGTAGTATAGCTATATATATATAGATATACATATATATATACACATGCATTCTCTTTTTTATATTACCTACTGGCGGTCGTCAGTAGGTAGTTATAGTTAGGACCTAGTTTCCATAGGAAATCTGCAATATTCTATTTGGAATAACTTTGGCGCCACTGGACGAATCTTCGCAAATTTCTCCAAGAAAATGGCCTGCTTCGTTTCGCTCCTTCCCTGAAAGTTTGGGGGTGATTCATGAAGGGGGGGCTGAGAAAAAAGGGGGTCCCAAAACGTGTTTTCCCCATGCAATTTTCCATAGGACCTTTGGTCAGGGCTACAGCCCGAACAGCTGAATGGAATTACACCAAATTTGGCAGAGAGGTAGAGTTCGGTTTGCAGATCACTCTTTTTGTTAAATGGTGTAAATCCGTTCAGTAGTTCCTGAGAAAATCAAAAGTAAAATCATGGATATATCTATAGGCGTTTACCGTACGCGTACAGTACGCCTACACGTCCGCGTACCGTATGCACGCGTACCTTTCCGAGCATGAGCTGCATGCTGATTTGGCTGTCAACTGTCTGTCAACACTCCAAACCAGGAAGTGTTGGCAGCCATCTTGTGCCTCGGTAGACTGAGGCACAAGAAAGCAGAAAAGCAAACGTGTAGAACGCAAAAAGGGGGCAGGGTAGAAACACCCTGACCCCCTAGGTATGCTCAGGGGGTCCCATAAGGACCCCCCAAAGCCCCTAAAAAAATCGCAGAATATGCGTACGTACGTGTACCCCGCGAAAAAAACAACAGTCTGCTTTTTTTTCAAATTACCCCCGGGGGGGGGGACCAAATCCCGGGGGCATAGTGAAAAAGAAGTGTGGGGGGCCCCAATCCCCCCACACTGCTCCGGTGCCCGCCACCCCCGGGGCAAAGTAATTATATTACACCTCTCTGCAATGCAGCGCCCTGGCGCATACTGGAGGTTCCAGGTGGGCTAGTTGGCCCCCATGGACCCCCAGTATGCAAGGGGAATTAGTTCCCCCTCTGCAAACGTGCCAGGGGGCTCGTTGTAGAGAGGTGTAAAAAGGGGCATGGCCTCATTACACCTCTCTGCCAAGCTAGCCCCCTGGTGCATATTGAAGGTTCTTGGTGGGCTAGTTGGCCCCCTGGGACCCTCAGTATGCAAGGGGACTTAATCCCCCAACTTAGAACACTCTATAGGGCGCGTCTGCACAGTGGTGAAGGTAGGGGGCGGGGCTTGAGGTGATGTGAGTGCAAACATGCCCTTAGGCGCGTTTTAAGTTGGGGAATCAATTCCTGTTCAATCCAGAGGTCCCCTAGGGGGCATCTAGTCCAACAGGTATCTCTAGCAAGCGCCACGGAGCTGTGTTGCAGAGTGTTGTAATAAGGTGGTGTGCCCTTTGAAGACCTCTCTGCAACACAGCTGCCTGGCGCATACTGGAGGTACCTAGTGGGCTAGTTGACTCACAGGGGACCTCAGGATTGAAGAGGAATTAATTCCCCAATCTAAAACGCGCCACAGGGCCAGTTTGCACACATGTTACCTCAGGCCCTGCCCCCTTCCTTCACTATTGAGCAAAATATTCCTGTAAATTCTGCTGAACTACGAATTCCAATTTACTCACCTGTTATCACCAGAAACGTCAGTGCTGCATCTTTGAGCGCACTACTGATCCTGAAAAGTAATTCTAACCATACTTACAGTAACTTGAATTTCCTTACATAGGCTAACATTGACTGGTTTCACTAGGAAATTTTTCTAAGCGTGGAGTTTTGGAACTTAAAAAAATTCCTCTAAAATCAGCCAAACTATGAATTCCGATTTACTCACCTGTTATCAGGAGAGACCTGAGTGCTGCATCTTTCAGCTCACTACTATTCCGGAATACTACATTTAACTGTACTTACCAGTAACTTGAATTTCCTTCCCTAGGATATCATTGCCTGATATATAAATTAAAAAAAAAAAAAATCCCAAAATTTTTCAAAATATGTAATGTTATTTAAAAAATAAAATATCTAAAAATAAGTAATTTAAAATAATGTAGTAAATCAGTAGAAAAAATATAACAATTAATACATTTAAAAATTATCATTTACAAAACCTTTGAAATTCACTGAAAAAAACATAGGTTTCAGCCACGTTATAATTAGGAATTAGCATTTAAAAAACCTTAGAAATTCCATAGGTTTCAGCCACGTTATAGTTAGGAATTAGCATTTAAAAAACCTTAGAAATTCACTGAAAAAAACCATAGGTTTCACACATGTTATAGTTAGGAATTAGCATTTAAAAAACCTTTGAAATACACTAAAAAACCATAGGTTTCACACATGTTATAGTTAGCTGGACATTTCACTCATACAAAACCATTGAAATTCCCCTGTTATAGTTAGTTCAGCTAACTAAAACTCACGCCCCCGCAATGCACTGCTAAATGCTAACTCCTAACTATAACGTGTGTGAAACCTATGTTTTTTTCAGTGAATATATATATATATATATATACACACACACAAGTGATTTAATGCTAATATAATTGTTTTAAAGATTTTTATACTGTGTTTAATTCACCACTATTGTGTCATGTAAGGACTTTTGTGATATTTTTATCGAAATAAAGTCTATGAACGGAACTGAACTATATATCAGTTTCTGCATCAGAAATTAGCTCAGCTGCGGAAAGTGAACGAGAAAATGAACCTACAAATTTGCAGTAATTGGGGTTTACCAAACTTTCACTGGCCGAAGAGGTGGATTGCCTCTGTACAGGCCGAAGCGACACCCTGCGCTCCCGTGCACCACCTGGAGGCCAAACCAAAGGCGCAATTTCAGGCGGGCCCAACGCCGCAAAAGTATTAAACAACGGAGGCAACAAAACAAGGGGAGCTACGAGGGGGAGATGGAATTGCAACCAGAGTCATCAAAAGGCACAAGCAGCAGCTCCAACTCAATAATCAACTTAACCTCAATAATTCTTTCCAAAAATGATGAAGAAGTTCTAAAATTGGGGTTATCATATTGTCCACTCTGCAATTTCAATTATGCTGACACACGCATGGACACCTTCAGGTTTATTCGAAAGTTGAAACTCAGTAAGTTTCACAGTATGATACCCAACAAAAAGAAATCTACAGGAGTAAGCAAAAGTCCCACCTTACTAACAGTGGGAGACAAAGAGGCATTTGAGGAGATGTGGGCACTTCAAAAAGAAACGGACGGGGATACTAGTCTTGTGTCCAATTCAGCAGCAGAGGCAATCATCAAGTGCTCAACCGCATTTAAGCCTAAATCCACCTTTCAACCAACAATGGTTCATGACAACATCGACGCTTACCATGATTTGGTGGTTTGGAGCTTAAGAAACTATATATATCTCCACCAATAGCAAACTACATGCCATTACCAACCAAAATCGTTGCTATGCCCAACTAGTTAAAAAATTAAATGCAAACAATACGGTTATTGTAAGGCAAGCCGACAAGGAGGGCAACGTGGTCCTGTGGCCTCGGAGTCTGTATGTGGTGGAAGCTGGAACTCAATTGGGGATACTTTGAGCTATAAGAAAAGTAACTTACCTATGGTTAAAGCTGCATGGGTTGATGAGTTGAAAAAACTCCAGGCTTGGAAGAGTGGAGGAGTGATCACTGAAGATGAATTTTGCTCATGAAGAAAGAACATCAGGTAATCCCCACTTTCTACCTGATACCCAAGGTACATAAAAACTATGATGATCCCCCAGGACGTCCTATTATTTCAGCGATAAATAGCTCCCTGGAAAATGTATCAAAATACATTGATTTCTTTTTACAAGACTGGGTCAAGGGACTGAAATCCAATATTCAGGATTCGTAAGATTGAAGGTGTTCATTGGTGTCCAGATATGTTTTTAATGACTCTTGATGTGTCCTCCCTATATACCTCCATTGGTCATCTTGATGGTGTAAAGGCGGTGGAATACTTTTTGAAGAAACGCCCGATGCATTGTGTGGTTCACAATAGAATGCTGCTTTCCATGATAAAGAAGTGTTTGGAACAGAATTACTTTGTTTTCAATAATCAGATTTACCAGCAAACCAGGGGGGTCGCGATGAAGGCCTGTTTCTCCCCAGTTACGGATGTTTACACATGGGACTGTGGAAGGAACAGGTCCTGTCGGGAGAACTCAAGGACATCATGGCGTCAAATATTGTTGTGTATCTCTGCTACATTGACGATTTGTGTTTTGTTTGGCGGGGAACCGAGCAAACAGCTAATGAATTTGTAAATAAATTGAACACCAATGCTCTGAACCTTAGATTTACATCTCATATTCATGCAACCTCTATTTGCTTTCTGGATATGCAAATCTATGTGCATAACAACACTTTAGCGACCAAGCTTTACAGAAAGCAAACAGCTGGCAACACCATTCTTCACGCCACTAGTCACTATCCCCGTCATTTGATCCGCAGTATCCCCTATGGGGAAATGCTGCGTATCAAACGATTATGTAGCGTTGAGTTGGAGGGTGTAGTTGCACAAGAAGCTAGTAGGCAAAGATTCCTGGAAAGGGGCTACTCAAAGAATATTGTGGAATCTGCAATAAGGAGGACACAACAAATGTCCTGTGAAGAGGCCTTAATTCCTAAACCACGGGCTGTAGCTATGACCTCACAGGATGAATGAATACAATCACGCATGATTGTCACACAAAGCAGGCAACACTCTGACATTAGGAAGATCTTATATCGAAATTGGAACCTCATCAAAGAGGATCCAGTGATAGGTCAGAGGGTTCCAAACAATCCTATGCTAACTTTTAGAAGATGTACCTCAATGGCTAGATCTTTGGTCAAAAACACCCTGGAACCACAGCTGTCGAACATGGGGGGCTTTGAGTAAAGGCTTTGAAAAGTGTAGTCAGTGTAAGGCTTGCCGGTATGGTTGAAACAAAAGCAACTATATTAGTCCGTTTGTACAACGTCCGCGAGAGATTACCAAACGGTTAACATGTAAAACAGATTTTGCGGTTTATGTGCTGGAGTGTTCGTGTGGGCTGAGGTACGTGGGTAGTACCAAATTGCCAGCACATAAGGGCTATTATTGGTAAAGATCAGGCCTATCCGGTAGCCAGGCATTTTGAGACATCACATGAGTCAAATCCATCAGAGCTCCAGTATTATGTAATAGATACGGTGTGGCCTCTAAAAAGAGGAGGAGATAGAGAAGCAAGGCTTCGGCTTCTCGAAACCTGATACATTCTGGAGCTGGACAGTAAACAACCGAATGGTTTGAATGCCACAGAAGACTTACACACTTGTTTACAATAATTTAGCCTTTACGTAGAAAAAATACATATATGATCTTACTCTGCAATTTTGGGATCAGGTTAGTGTTGTGTTTTTAATAAATATGTAGCATTTAGAATTGTCTATACTACATACCAATGTTTTTGCTAAATCATTTTATTAATGACAAAATTTTGCGCCTCTGATTATGAAGTTTTTAAATGGCGGGGGGTCAAACCGGGATGATTCCGGATATTCAAATTTATTTTTGCACTTTCTTCTTGTTATTTACACTTAATATGACTTTTAGGTACCAGTATATCAGTCAGGTGATTTGTGGTCAGAGTAGGACTATTAAATGGATTAATGCCCACTGGGGCAATATTAACTATCGATACAAAAAGCCATTAGATTGAATGGAGAGATTGACAATTATTTTCTCTGCTGCAAGGAATTGAATTATGTATTTACAAGGAATATATCATTGCAGTTGTAAATAATACTTGAGAAATAATTAGTTGGAAAATTGTTGTGAATTTTTTCCAAAGAAAATAACAATAACTATTTTCACAATACTATGAATTTTTTATGATTTTACCATATTTATTCATTTTATATTTATTCAATTGTGGTATTTGTATCGAATTTGCACAGTTATTAGGTGTTGGTTTGATTTTATAAAATTTATGTAGCTTCAATTTATGGATGAATTTGAACATATCTATTCTCGTTTGGGTATATTCCATGTGATGGTTGGGGCAAAAATTGAGTTCTAGTTTCAAAACTGATTCTTCAGTGGTCGTCAGTATTTTCTGTGAAAGATTTATGATCATCAGATGGTCATTATCCTCTACCACTTGACCCCTCTTTTGCTTCTTTTCGCTCTGGTAGTCTGATTTGGTTTGGTTCTTCCTCTTCCAGCTGCCCCTTCTGGTTTTGCTCCATCTTCTGGGGGCTTGTTCTTTCCTCCCCTCAGCCAGGTTTGTCGGATGATATTGAACTCCTGCTGAAAAGGGGTCTTCTGCAGTGTCCTAGAGGGGCCTGCCAGCTCCTCACCAGATTCTTCTCCTTCTGTTACATCAGACTCAGAGGTTTCCACTCTTGATTGAGCTTCATCCGTTTGTGTTTTGTTCTTATTCACCAATTCTTTAAGGGTTTGCTCATATCTTTTTGCAAAAGCCAGGGCCCTTGCCAAAGCATAATCCCGCTCATCACACATACTTACAATATGGCGTGCGCTATTGATCAAGACGTCTGTAGTCCCTCCTTTGTTTTCATTATGTCATGCGTATGAATTAAAATGGCGACGCGCAGCACTTTACATTTTGACACCGAAGAAGGAGGTTTGTCCAAAACGCGTCTGTCTGTGCAATAAATACCGCTTAAGAAAAGAACATCCCGAGAGTGCTGCCTTCTTTCCTGTGGATTGGGGAGAACTTTGAGCATATATATATATATATATATATATTCTACTGGCGGTTGCCAGTAGATAGTTTTAGTTAGGACCTATTTTCCATAGGAAATCCACAACATTCTATTTGGAATAACTTTGGCGCCGGTTGACGAATCTTCACAAAATTTGAAAAACTTATGGTCAGCTCCGGTCCGCTCCTATCCTTGAAGTTTCACAGTGATTCTTCAAGCGGGGGCCGAGAAAAAAGAGGGGTCCCAAAACGCGTTTTCTCTATTCAATTTCCCATAAGACCTTTAGCCTCAGCTACAGCTTGAACTACTCAACGGAATTATACCAAATTTGGCAAAGAGGTAGTCCTTAGTTCAGACTCGTGCCTTTTGCTTAAATGGTGTAAATCCTTTCAGTAGTTCCTGAGAAAATGACATTTAAAAGTACATATATATCTATGGCCTCGGAGGCTGTATTCTAATTGGCAGTCAACACTCCAAATCAGGAAGTGTTGGCAGCCATCTTGCGCCTCAGTAGAACTGAGGCATAAGAAACCCCCCCAAAAAACTTGCAAAACTCAAAAAGGGGGCAGGGTAGAAACACCCTGACCCCCTAGGCCTGCTCAGGGTGTCCCACAAGGAACCCCAAGACCCAAAAAATAAAAAATAAAAAAAATTAAACGTGGGCTCCCGCTCTTAATTGGTATTTAGTCCCCATGGGGGAAAAATCCCGGGGGCAATGCATTATATGTAAAGGAGGCTCAGAGGGGCCCCCCAGCCTTGGGGACCTCCACCCCCGGGGCTTTATTAAATTGTGTATGGGGGGCTCTCAGGCCCCCCCAGCCCTGGGGACCGCCACCCCCCGGGGCTACAAAAATTGGGTGTGGGGGGGCTCTGAGACCCCACCCAGGGGCTTCTAACAATTGTGGGATGGGGTCCCCAGGGCCCCAAAAAAAGTAAAAAGAAGGGGCCACACAGCCCCCCTTTAAAAAAAAAAAAAGACATGATTCTCTCACACACACACTCTGCAAACGCGCCCTGTGGCGCATTTTAAATTGGGGAATTAATTCCCCTTCAATACTGGGGGTCCCTGGGGGCCAACTAGCCCACCAGGTTCCTCCAGTAAGCGCCGCAGGGCTGTGTTGCAGAGAGGTGCTACAGGCCACACCCCTTTTTACACCTCTCTGCAACGCAGCCTTGTGGCGCTTACCGGAGGTACCGGGTGGGCTAGTTGGACCCCAGGGACCCTCAGGATTCAAAGGGACTTAATACCC
Organism: Lissotriton vulgaris; assembly: GCF_964263255.1. Classification (NCBI taxonomy): domain Eukaryota; kingdom Metazoa; phylum Chordata; class Amphibia; order Caudata; family Salamandridae; genus Lissotriton; species Lissotriton vulgaris. The sequence continues at coordinate 1,532,422,080 of NC_141685.1, forward strand.
CAACGTACAAAGAGCCACGGGGCGCGTTTGCACAGTGGTGAAGGTAGGGGGCGGGCCTGAGGTGATATGTGTGCAAACACACCCTGTGGCGCGTTTTAAGTTGGGGGGGTTAACTCCAGTAAGCGCCATGGAGCTGCGTGGCAGAGTGTTGTAAAAAGGGGCGTGGCCTCTGAACACCTCTCTACAATGCACGTTTTAAGTTGGGGAAAAAAATTCTAAATCAAACCTGAGGGACCATGGGGGCCAAGTAGCCCACCAGGTGCTTGATGGAAGCGTCACTGCGCTGCGTTGCAGAGAGGTGATGCCGGCCGTTCCCCTTTTTACATCTCTCTGCTACGCAGCTCTGTGGCGCTTACTGGATGTACTACGAATTCCGATTTACTCACCGTTTATCAGGAGAGACCTCAGTGCTGCATCTTTGAGCCCAGTACTAATCATGAAAAATTATTCTAACCATACTTACCAGTAACTTGAATTTCCTTCCATAGGCTAACATTGACTGGTTTCACTTGGAAATTCTTCTAAATGTGGAGTTTTGGAACTTTAAAATATTCACCTAAAATCATCCGAACAACGAATTCCGATTTACTCACCTGTTATCAGGAGAGACCCCAGTGCTGCATCTTTTAGCCCAGCACTGACCCTGAAAAGTAATTATACCCATACTTACCAGTAACTTGTATTTCCTTCCATAGGAATCCATTGTCTGGTTTTCACTAGAAAAGTTTCTAAGTGTCTAATTTCACAAACTACAAATATTTCTAAACAATTGCCTATATGACTTAAATGCATTCTTTCAACTGTTTACTGGAGATGCACCAGTGCTGGATCCAGGATCCACCACGGAGTAAGAAAAAGTGACAATAGCACTACTTAAATGCTAAGTGAATTTCCTAGGTTAACATAGGTGATTCTATGTGAAAAAGTTTCTAAGTGTCAACTTTTAAAATAGAATAATACTCCTTAAAAATCACTACTGTAACCAAAACGCTTTTACTCAACTGTTTACAGGAGATGTCACAGGACTGAATCTAGGATCCAGTCCTGGGGTTAGAAAAGTAATCCATAAAGTAGCTAATTGCATTTAAATAGAAATCCCCATTGAGCACAATGTTGCATTGTGTTTGAAATTTTGTTTCCCATTGCAACAACTGTAACTATTGTACTTAAAAGTCTATTGCCTATTTGCAAAGTATTTATACTAAAGTAATTCATTCTGAGAAAGTATATTTTGTAATGTAATGTATAATGTAATTATAATGTAATTTAAAAAATAAAATATCAAAAAAATAGTTTAAAAAAATGTAGTAAATCAGTATAAAAAAATAAATATAAGAATTAATAAATTTAAAAATTGTCATTTACAAAACCTTTGAAATTCACTGAAAAACCATAGGTTTCAGACATGTTATAGTTCGGAATTATCATTTAAAAAACCTTTGAAATTGAATTTTTGCTGCTATATATATTTATATATATATTAATTGTGATGCTGCTATATTTTGTTGATTGTAATGTGGGTATATTTATAAGAAGTTTTTAATTATTTATATACTCTGTGATTTTACACTAATAGATCCTGTGCCATTACTAATGTCTTTGTACATAGTATTTTGTCTAGTTTCATGTGACATGCTCAACCAGGAAATCACTATTTAAAACACTGCATTTCTATCAGAAAATCATGTGAACAAGGCTGCAGTGACGCAGGCGAAACGCGTCATGCTGGAGACAAGCGGAGAAATAAAGCTGTAATTGATGGACTTTATCGCGCCTGAGTGGTCTCTGTACCTGAACATATTGCGGTGGCAAAGCTGTAATTCAGGACGTGTTGGAGGATTTCAATTTTGGCGGAAAGCGGCTGTTTTCACCTCTACAGACTCTCCTCTCACAACGGGCTGACGTGCTATGCGGCTGAACTCGCAGCAGCGAATCAGAATCTAACCCGAAAGGAGTAGAATAAGCAGTCAGCCCCCGCGCCATTGAAGGATCGGAGTGAGCACGCTTACCGGCCAATTCAGGGTTGCCCTGGGAGAACCCAGTTGGAGTCGGAGGACCCCGCGGGAACACCAGGAAGTCTTTGGGGTAAGCCGGCTTGTGCACATAGAACTGACAAATATTGCAGGTGAGAGGATTTGTGCGCGGCAATAGAAGGACTACCGAGGCGTTACTGCGTAGGAGTCTTGAAAGCTACACATTTGTATTTCACCCTGAATAATGTCGACACCAGCGGAGATTACTCGAAATCGGGAAGCATTAGCGGACACAATGTTTTTAAACATCCCGACTGTAACAGACAACGTAGAAGTCCCTACCACAAAAAACAACACTACTATTGACTTGAAGAAACTGGGAAAAACTCCTACGAACTGAAGTCACTAAATGGTGGGAGAAACGCTCACTTGAGAAATACACGGAAGTGGGACGTCTGCCAAGTGGGTTGAAGGTTCTCATTGCACCATTATTTAAGAACCTCAACCCCCTTATGTTAAAGGAAAGGGCAAAAAATAATCTGGAGGCCTCCATGAATATGATCTGCATTTTAATAAATATGCAGAAATCGATCGGAATGAAATTTTAAAAGACATTGAACAACTGAACAGTGAGCTGGAGAAATATGATAACAAAGAGTTCATAAAGAAACACAGGGAAGAAATAGATGCACGGTTACTCAAGCATGAGAAGACCATAAGAACACGCAAGAAATATAAATTTGCACGTGACAAGGGTGATTATGAGACTGTTAAAATATATCAAATTCGCTCGTAAATATAATACGGTTAAAAGACAAGCATTGGCACCTAAGAACAGTGCACAGCCCCCTATGGACAGGCCCCTCACAGAAAACTCAGAAACCGAATTGAGTTCTGCTGCAAGCAGAATAGACTCAGATGAGGGTACTGTGGGAACATCCAGTAAAATTGTGGTACCAAAAAATTATTCCCCATCAGAAGAGTTGAGTTTTTTTAATAGAAGACCGGCGCAAAACCCTTCGACCACGGATTCAACAACAACAAAAGAAAAGCGAAGCAGAAACAACAAAAGATGCAAAGAAAGGAGGGAATGTAAGAGAGCAAGGATTTACAAAGAGAGGCAGGGGAAAGAAGTGGTAATTGAATCTGCTCCAACTGTAAAAGGATGTAGTAAAGGGATCAATCCCACTAATACAGCGGAATACCCTATAAATATCTCAATGTATAACACAGTGGTTAACCTCTCGGATGTAACTCTATCTAAAGCCGAATTACAATTGCTAACTCTTGGTTTGTCATTTTGTACTAAAAACTCGTTCAACTAAGTGCAAACTTGCATTGATGTTTTTAAATTTCTTCGAAAATTTAAATTGAAGAAACATTTCAAATTAACTGATGCACAGGACTAGGCCACTAAAACAACTAGGTTGTTGCAACCCACAAGTAAATTCCAGGTAGCAGACACAAATGCATTAAGGGTGGCTCAGGCCTTGGTCACTAATGATGAGAATGAGGGCATCTCCACATAGGAGGATTTGCAAAATATGGGTATTAGCACCAATCACCCATGTGTCAGCCATTTCAAACCATCATCCACGTTTATTCCACTCATGCCGAAGGATACAATAGACGCCTTCAATGACATTGTAATTGAGGATTTAAAGGAGCTACAACGTGTCACCTCCAGAAAAGTGAAAAGACACAAATACATGGAAAAGCAATATGCAACCCTTATGAAGAAACTTCGGAACAACTCTTACCTTATAATAAATAAAGCGGATAAGGGAGGAAATATTGTTATATGGCCACGCACAATGTATATGGAGGAGGCAAATCGGCATTTGAGTGATGAGAAATGCTATTGAAAGGGAACCTTCAATGACAACAAATGCCTCAAACAAAATATGCACAATGAACTGAATCAATGGAAGAGGGATGGTTTACTGAGTAAGCAGGAACATGGCTTCCTTAAGAATGATTTTCCAGTGACCCCACCCTCTATTTCATTCCGAAGATTCATAAACGAGTTACACCTACCCCTGGACGACCAATCATCTCTGCTCAGAGGAGCATCTTTGAGGCAGACTCCAGATATGTTGACCATTTCCTGCATGATTTTGTTGAGAACTTACCTTCTTTTATAAAAGACACAAGACATTTCCTATCCAAACTTAACAACGTAGAATGGAAAACAGATTATGTTCCTATTGCTTTAGACATAAGTACCCTCTAAACTAGTATTCAGCATGCAGATGGTCTCAATGCTGTAAAGTATTTTTTAGATCAACATAGCATTGTATATAGACAACACAATGTCATGCTTTTGAGGATGATACATTTATGCCTCACGAATAACTTTTTTCTGTTTAACAGAGAAATTTATCAACAGCAGAGGGGTGTCACGATGGGGGCATGCTTCTCCCCCACCTATGCATGTAGGGTGGTGGGAGGAGCATGTCCTCAGGGGGACACACAAATCTATGTTTGAATCCAATGTGGTTCAGTTCTGGAGATTTATTGATGACATCTGCATAATATGGAGGGGTACAGAGGAGTCTGCCAGAGATTTTGCTAATATTATCAATGAAAATGATTTGAATTTGCATTTCACGGCAGACATAAGCAAAACGAACATACAGTTCCTTGATGTTGAGGTATATGTGAAGAATGATACGATCCAAACCAAACTGCACAGAAAACAAACTGCTGGGACCGCGATTTTCCACGCTAGGAGTGCGCACCCGGGACACCAGATCAGAAGTATAACCTAGGCGGAGTTCCTCAGAATGAGAAGAATATGTAGCTCTGATTTACACTTGGAAGTTTGTCAAACAGAGGCACATAAGAGATTTCTTGCACGAGGGTATTGCCCAAAGGAGCTAGAAAGTGCCAAGATCAAGGCCAACATTCGCAGTAGAGAGGATTGTTTGGCTGGGTCGAGTAGTAAAGCCAAGTTGAGAGACAATCTAGATCCCACCAGTGATCAAAAATAGATTTGCCTTATCACCACGTTTAACACGGAGGAAAGGAAAGTGAGGGGGATTCTAAAAAAACATTGAATGACATTACTCTAGCTCAATTATTACCTGAGGAACCTTCTGTCACCTTTCGAAGGGCTCCCTCTATGAGGGATGCCCTAGTGAAATCAAGTCCGGAAGTGGTCAATTCTAAAAACTGGTTATCAAGTAAAACAGGGTTCCGCAGATGCATATCATGCAGAGCGTGTAAATTTGGTGTAAACACCAGTGAATATTGCACAGCTTTTGATACCAACCCCATTAAGATCAAAGAGACATACACTTGCCACACAGAATATGCGGTGTATGTTTTACAATGCACCTGTGGATTGAAAAACATAGGCAGCACCAAGTTGCAAGCCTATAACCGAATTCTTCAGCACTTAAGGGCAATTGTAAACTCGGATTAGAGCTACTCGGTAGCCAGGCATTTCAAGTTGGTGCATGACAAAAACTTGAATGACCTTAGGTACTTCATTATTGACTCAGTGCCCAAGAGCATAAGGGGTGGCAACAGGGAGAAACAACTTAGGCAGCTAGAATCCAAATACATTATTTTACTAGACACAAGGATCTCAAATGGGATGAATAAGGGGGAAGATTTACACCATGTTCTTTAAAAATCTTCAAAACTTTTTAGAAGGTAGTACCCCATGGTTTTTAGCTGTTATGTGGGTTACATTTCATCTGATAATTAATGGAATAAAGCTGCTAGCCACCCTGTTGCCTCAAGTATACTATAATGTAACTCTGACACCAAGAAGTACGGATAGAAACATAAAATTGGACATTTTTGGAGGGTTACAGTATTCAGATTGAGGTATTGGAATAGAGAATTTTATTTGGATAACGAGAATGAAAGTATTGTATGACAATTATTATTATGGCAATAATCAAAGTTTAGATTTAGACAACTCAAGGGACGACCAATTTTTATTACACTTGCACTTTGATGTATTTATACGATTATTTAATTTTTGTACATTTGATGAAATATGTTTGGAGGTCATGCTATAATGCAATGAATTTTAGCAATTTGTCCGTTCATGCATATTCGGTAGACATCAACTTTTTATAATTATATTTAACCTGGAATTTTGATATGCTATTTAAAATATAATTTTATCTGAGGTATTTGCACTTTGCACTATTTTGCACTTTGTCAATCTATTTGCACTAGCACTTTATCTTTTTTGAGCATTGCACTTTAAACAGGTCATAATAAGATAGGATTGAAAGTCATGGATACAAAATAGAGAGTTAGGCCACTTGGCCGAAATCACATTACAAGGGTATATCATATCTTGAATATTGTGGAGTAATAAAAAGTTTCAGATATGGGCTCATGCTGCTGCTACATTTTGCTGCTACCATTTTTGCTGCTATATATATTTATATATATATTAATTGTGATGCTGCTATATTTTGTTGATTGTAATGTGGGTATATTTATAAGAAGTTTTTAATTATTTATATACTCCGTGATTTTACACTAATAGATCCTGTTCCATTACTGATGTCTTTGTACATAGTATTTTGTCTAGTTTTGTGTGTCATGTGACATGCTCAACCAGGAAATCACTATTTAAAACACTGCATTTGTATCGGAAAATCATGTGAACAAGGCTGCAGTGACGCTGCCGAAACGCGGCAGACAAGCGGAGAAATAAAGCTGTAATTGATGGACTTTATTGCGCTTGAGTGGTCTGTACCTGAACTTATTGCGGTGGCAAAGCTGTAATTCAGGACGTGTTGTGGGATATATATATATATATATATATATATATATATATATATATATATATATATATATATATGTATATATATATATATGTATGCTTTCGTTGGGCCAAATTAATGACAATCCTTATAACCTCAGGTTTACTTCGAAGATCAGTACTAAAAAAGCAGAATTTTTGGATGTCATGATCTATATTGATAATCACAGCAGAGTGCAGACTACCCTTCATCGTAAGAGCACGGCGGGCAACACTACCCTCCATGCCTCTAGTTTACATCCCAGGCACACAATTCAAAGTATTCCATATGGAGAAATCTTGAGGTTAAAAAGAATATGTAGTGTTGCCTCTGACTTTGATACCTGTGTTGATGATTTGCGTAGCCGCATGAAAGCCCGAGGTTACACTGAAAAAATGTTTAATCTAGCTCTCGTTAAATCTCAGAGTAGAACCCGGGCGAGTTTGTTAATGCAAGCCTCTGATAATATTGAATTGCCTGACGAAACATTGGATATTGCCAAACAAGAATGTCCCAGGTTTATCACGAATTATAGCAGCCAACACAACAAAATAAGACAAATGTTCAACCATCATTGGCCCACTGTATTAACTGACAATGTTTTGGGTAACATGCTTCCTGACAAACCTTTGGTTACCTGTCCTCGGGCACTGAATATGGGAGCTGTGTTAGATCAAAGCAGCCCAGAGCTCAAACTGAAACCTAATTGGCTAATCAAGGAGGGATTCCGAAAATGCTCTACGTGTAGAGCTTGTAATTTTGGAATAAATAAGACACACTACAAAACTCCCTTCAGCGACACTGAGTTTCCTATTAAAGGCCAATTTACTTGTAAAACAGAATATGCTGTATATGTACTGACATGTACCTGTGGCCTCAATTATGTAGGCAGTACTATACAACCGGTACATGCCAGAATTTTGCAGCATATTCGGGCCATTTTACACTCAGATCCTGCTTATCCTGTCGCCCGCCATTTTTTGAGCTCGCACAACAAAGACATTAATTGTCTATCATATTATGTTGTGGCTTCAGTACCCAAATCAAGAAGAGGGGGTAATCGGGAACTAAAACTCCGACAATTGGAGTCACGTATGATTCTCGAATATGATAGTAAGTGGCCAAACGGGCTTAACATCACAGAGGATCTTCGTCATTTCTTATGATAAGGTTTATGATGTAAACATGGAGTCCTTGTAAACAAAGTATCAGCTCTGGATGTAATTTCCCCTAGGTAGTCAGGTTCCCTGTTACCTAGTGGACCAAATGAATATATAGGTGACTGTATATATAGACACATATATACATATCTTTTTCTAATGCGACCTAGGATAGGACTTATCTGATTAGCTAGACAGTTGGCCAGTCAAGTTCCTTGTTGGCCTCCTTTTCATCAAAACAGATAGCTCCTTGCCTCCTCCTATTTTGTAAATATACACTGACTACTATTTAATATTTTGTATACACTTTTTACTACCAAATTTTATCTGATTAGCACTTTTTTACACTGGGTGTTTTTAGTCATAATGAATTTTACATATTGTAGTTTTAATACCAGTATCAAATGTTTTTACAGTTTTTAATATGAGATATAGTAAAGGATAATGTCCTATCTCTAACTGTTAAACTGCATTTATGCATTGAATACACATGGTACTTTTGTGCAATATGTTGGTTCAGCACTTTATTCCCATCCTCCTTATTCCCTCACGCACTTTAAATTTACTCCACTTGACGCAGGCTCAGAACCGGTCTAATTTAGATATATTCACACTTAGACATTAGTCCGCCAGTCACTTTAAAGAATTTATATATATGAAATGTACGGTCTTTTTTAAGGGATTTATCCTGAAAATATGAAATTCCTATCAGCTATGTTTGTGGGATCATATAACATTATTATTGCATTTTGTTATATTTTATGGTATGTTGCCTTAAAGAATGTCTTTTAATACATACTTTGCTTGCAATAATGTATAAAGTCCGTATGCAACAACAGATTCGATATATAAAAAAAGTATGTCTTTCATGTCTATGAGACTGTGACATCACGTGTCTGAGCGGGCTAATCATGTCACACTGCATTATAAAATTAAAAAATTCTAACTGGTTCACTTGCATGTGAACAAGGGCTTTCGAAGCCCGAAACGCGTAGTGCCCTCTTGCTACCGACTATAACGCAATAAAAGAACCTGTGTAGCGCATCCGCTGGTCCGTCTCCTCTGTTCCTGCGCCGACTTGACCTCTGGTCTGATTCGGAAGTGGTGTGTGGAGTTTTCGTGCATGTATGTATGTATGTATGTATATATATATATATATATATATATATATATATATATATATATATATATATATATATATATATATATATATATATATATATATATATATATATATATATATATATATATATATAACAACACCAAAGTTCCGGTTCACAACCAGTCACGTTCGCGGGTGGGTCGGCGTAGGGCTACCGGTCACCCAATACATCCACAAAGTACCTTTATCCGTTTGAATAAAACGTCGCCGACACTCAGAGAGTTGCTGTGCACGAAAGATTTAATAAGGCAGTTTTCCTGCCTTATTAAATCTTTCGTGCACAGCAACTCTCTGAGTGTCGGCGACGTTTTATTCAAATGGATAAAGGTACTTTGTGGATATATAGATATATATATATATATATATATATATATACACCCACATGTAGAACACCTCTAGGAAAATTGGTTTACCTTAGTGAAAAAGGTTTTGTAGTACTGCCTGTCCAACAGCTGCGTCAGCTCTGTGCGATGACTCAAGGCAGTAATGTTGTGAGAAAGTGTGGGCTGTCTTCCACATTGCTGTTCTGCAAATTTTGTCAGGTGGTACTCCGGCAAATAGAGCAACAGAAGCAGAGACTGCTCTAGTGGAGTGCGAATGTACTGTTTGTGATAAAAGCTTGCCAGCCATGTTGTGGCAAAATTGCATTGCATTCGCTACCCATCTAGCTATGATAGCTTTGGTGACTGCAGTTCCCTGGCAGTTTTGACCGTAAGCCACAAACAACTGATTTATTTTGCAGATCTCTTTTGTCCATTGCAGGAGAAATTGAGACATCTTTTTATGTCAAGAGTGTGTAAAGTTCTTTCAGCCGGCGTGGACGGGTTAGGGAAAAAAATTCTGAGGACAACTGGTTCATTCAAATGGACTTGAGAGGGCACTTTTCGAATGAACTTAGGGTTTGTTCTTAAAAGGACTTTATCATTAGAAAAACACAAGAAAGGATGAGAAATAGTGAACGCTTGTATTTCACTAATCCTTCTTGCAGAGGTGAGAGCCACGAGAAGAGTGACCTTCCAGGTTAAGAATTTCAGTTGCGCTTTATGTATAGGCTCAAAAGGTTGCCTCATTAACTGGGACAATACTACATTTAGTTGCCATTCTGGAGGTGGAGCCTTGATGTGATGGGTGGAAAAGTCCTAAGCAGGCCTTTCATGAACTGTTTCACGATTCTTGATGACCATAACGAGGAGCAGTTGGGCAATCGCCTGTATATCAATATAGCAGCAAGGTGAACTCTAACCGAAGAATGGGTGAGACCAGATTTCGCTAAAGAGAGCAAAAAAGGTAAGATTTCTTCAGCAGCAGAGCAAAAAGGATCTAAGGCTTTGCGTCTGCACCATATACAGAAACGCTTCCACTTAAGATTGTTTGTTCTATTAGTGCTTTCAGCTTTTTACTTAGCTATAATTTCTTTACAATCCTGGTCAATGTTTAGGTCTTTAATTTCAAAGAATTCAGGAACCAAGAATGTAATTGCAGTGTGGCTGATTTCAGGTGACACAATTGGCTGTTGTTCCTGGATAACAGTGTTGGGGTAGGAAGGAGGCGAATGGGCATCGCTTCTGACAACAGGAGAAGTTCTGAGTACCAGTGTTGCCTGGGCCATCTGGGGGCTATGAGCAGAATGCGACAACGTTCCCACTTGATCTTCGTGAGGCCCCTGGGAATCAGGGGTATGGGGGGAAAAGCGCTCGCATAGATCCCCGACCAGCGCATCAAAAGTGCATTCCCCAAAGATCCTGGGAGAGGGAATCTGCTTCCAAAGAATCAGCATTTGGGGTTCATTTGGGTCACAAAGAGATCCAGTTCTGGCTTCCCCCATGTCACAAATATCCTGTCCAGTTGCGATTGTTCGAGCTCCCACACATGACAACTGTCGTTTGCTCTGCTCAGGGCATCTGCTAGGGTATTTCTTAAACCTGGAACATGTTCAGTTTGTGGAGCATTAGCCAGTCCCAAAGTTGTTCGGCATCTTGTGACAGAGATAGGAACTTGGTTTCTCCCAATTAGTTGATATTGAACATGCTTGTGGTGCGTTCCGTGCCGAGGGAGGAAAGCTTGGAGTGAGAGAGATATTGCTTTTAACTCCAACCTTTTTATATGCATTTTGTGTTGAGCTGAGGACCACTTCCCTTGAACTTGTAGGTCCTGTAAGTGTCCTCCCCAACCTTCCATAGTAGAGTCTGTTGTAACAACGCAGTCTGGAATAACTGGGAGAAAAGAAAGCCCTTTGGATAGATTTGATTGCTGTGCCCACCAGAGGAAAGCTTCTTTCATTAGCAGAGTGATATCTACTACATCGTCAAAAGAGCCTTTGGTCTGTATCCACTGTCATTGCAGCTCCTCTTGAAGATGTCTCATGAGTAGTTGAGTCATTGGCACCAGGTCTATTGACAATTAAAGCATTTCCAGTAGAGACCTGAACAACCTAACAGAAACAAACTTTTTTTCTGGACAGTTTTAGTGCTAGTGTCTGCAATCAATGTGGTCTTCCTTTGGCTTGGAGTGAGTGAGGATTTTTGATAATTTAATGATAGGCCTGATCGCTGAAATAGAGAAATGCAATGTTTTGTTGCTGCTTCCACTAGACGAGCTGATGGTGCTCTCAGAATACCTGATGATCGCTGTTTCTTAATGCAGCTGCTATTAGAGCCATGAATTTCGTGAAAATGTGTGGAGTCGATTTGAGGCCAAAAGCAAGGACTTGAAATTGGTACCAGCAACTGTGAACCTTAGGAACTTTGTGTTTCAGGTGAATAGGGGTATGGAAGTAAGCGTTTTATGAAGTCATAAAGTCGCCACTGTTGAGGCGACACAAGATGTCTGCCAGAGTGACCATCCTGAATGTTTGAGTCTTCAAGAATTTGTTTAACTTCTTGAGGTCCAGGATAGGCCTCCACTCTCCTGATTTCATGCGAATAAGGAAAAAACAGGAGTAGAAACCTTTCTTCCTCTGTGAAAAAGAGACCTTTTCTATTGCTCTTTTTTGAAGCATGATCTTCGCTTCTCTTTTGAAAAGATGTAGATGAGGGGGGTGCGATCCCCTGGGGAGGTATAGGGTGGATTCTAAATAAACTCCAAAGTGTGGCCGTGAGATACAAGATCTAGGACCCACTTGTCTGAGGTGATTTTGCACCACGGGTGAAAATGCATGGAGAGTTTCGCACCTTTTAAGGGAAGAGGCGCACTCACTGGTACCTAACTGAACTCATTACTTGCTGCCGGAGTCGCGGCTTTGGGATGCTTTGTTTTGAGCCTTGATGAGAGAAACCAGCCATAGTTGGTTGGCGGTTATATTGCTGATATCCTTGTCGAAATTGCGGCTGGTACGACTGATAGGTCTGTGAACACTGGTAATTACCTTTGTAGCTTGAGAAACCCCGGCCCGAGCTCCCAGAAAGGGAACCTTGTTGTTCTGAAGGGTACCTAGAGCTCTAGCTGTGTCTGCATCTTTTTTGATCGCAGTCAAAGCCTCATCAATATGACTGCCAAAGAGGCTACATGCCATATCCAAAATTTTGGATTGCACTTCCAGGCTGACACTTGTCGCTTTAAGCCACCCTTGACACAGTAAGACGGCAGCACTTGCTAACTGCTTAAAACTGATAGTGGCAATGTCCATAGCAATGTCAATCAGTTCCGTCGAAGCTCTTTCTCCTTCAGTGATGAGTTTAGTAAACTCTTCCTTATTTTCTTACAGGAGGAATGATTTCATCTCCCCTACATCCCGCCATAGCTGACAATCGCATCTGCTCTGGATTGCTAGAGCTTTTGCCGCTCTTACAGAAATTGCTGCCATCGATGAAAATTTATTTCCGACGGTGTCAAGACGCCCACCATCTTTATCAGGTTGGGGGGGCAATAGGAGCGGAGAGATTCTTAGAGCGCCTCTGAGACGCCTGAGAGATTACTGAATCCGCCTTGGGGAGACCCATTAGACAAGCAGGAGAGTCCTCAGGGGCTCTATATTTATTTTCCAGTCTCGGCAGCACAGGGATCACAGAGGCTGGTGTTTTCATCACTTTCACCCCTTCCTGCCAAATGTGATGGGTGATAGGTATGGACCTCACACTCTTTCTGGATTGTTCCTTAAAGTCATATAGAAAACAGTCTTCCTGAAGTACGACAGTTGGTAGGTGGAACCTAATAGCAGCCCTGTCCATAATATTATGGAAATCTCCTATGTCCTCAGGAGTTGAATCAGAAGGGGTTGGTACTACGTAGTCATCCCATTTGTCTGCGGGTTTCGCAGCGTCATGAATCTCCCCCTCTTCCTACTCTTCGTCAGAGGTAGCAGGGTCCTCTTCCATTGGTAGAGGGTTAATAGGACTTGGTATTACAGGAGGCGGCAGTGGTGCTGGAGTTGCTGGTTGTGGTGGAGGTACTATAATTCCCTGTTCTTGAGTAGAAAACCTCTTTCTGTAGCCCCGCAGCATACTTTGGAGGTCCAACAGTAATGCTGGTGGGAACTGAGCAGGTTGCTGCACAGGCTGCTCAAAGCATCTATATTGTCGAAGGCGAGGAGGGGCTTCATACGGTTTGTAATAGTGTTCCTCCTCAGCATAGTCATCGTCCTCTTGACATTTAACATTAAGCTGCGAGGGGCTATAAGTCGCTCCAAAGTGATCCTCGTCGTCGTCCGTATCTTCTACATCCAACAGATTGCTGGAAGGGCAAAGGTGAAGTCTTTGGGGTTTTAAACTCCATGCGCGCCCTCTGCAATACCTGCGTTGAAAAACTGGCATACATCACTGCTGGTGAAATTCTCATTGTCAACAGATCCGCAGTCGACAGTGGTATTGCTGCCATCAACGATGCCATCGTCGACGATGGTGTAGTCGTCCTCGACGATGGTGTCGTCATCTGTGCCTTCGACGATGGTGTTGTGGGCGACGCCGGTGCCGTCGACGAGTGTCATCGATGGCGATGCAGATGATGATGCTGTCATCGGCGGTGCCTTTCTCAACTACGAATGTTTGCTCGACGACTGTGCAGTCGACATCGAGGCTCTCGGTTTGGAAGCTTTTGACAACGGAGGTGTCGACGACGATAAAGGCAATGTCGATGAAATAGAACCTTTGAGACTTGGCGTTGAAGAGGTTATCGCCGTCGATGTTCTGGAAGATGACAAATTCGTAGTTGTGGAAGTAGCAGGTAAGGCTATTGAACTTATTGAGGAGGTTTTAGAAGTACCTGCAGACTGAGAGGATGAAATCCCGGAGGAGACTTTCTATTTGTTCTCCTGTTTAAGGGATTCTTTTGCCATTTGAGAGATTTTAGGTTGTTTCCTTTTCTCTTCAGGCTGTCCCTCAGGCGACATCTGTCTCTTATGAGACAGAGAGGAAGTATCACTTTCCGCATCTAAAGAGGTGTCATTCTTCTTCTTTAGCCATAATAAAAGCAGTCCCTCTCTATCCATCAAGGTTTTAGTAGGGTAGGGAAAGTCTGGCCTATCTTACAGTGCCTTGCTTCATGCTTTGGATATAGGCAATAAACACAGTCTTTGTGGGCATCATCAATGTGAACATTCTTCTTCCCAAAGGACTGGCAAGGGCTGAATATTCCTTTAGAATCCGACATTATCTTGATAAAGTATAGGATATACACTTATCTGAATTCACTGTAGAACTGTGCCAGGCTCAGCGAGACTCCCTTACACAACGAAGTGCGGTGAAAATCTGAGGAACTCAGCCTCTCTTGGGAAGAATCTACAGGGTGCTGGTTGGTCATACTTTTCAGTTTGGTCTTTTTTACAAAAAGAGACTAATAGGCTACACAATGCATGTTTGCATCTAAGGCGCCTATGTTGTTTTACTCTTTACTGCTATGTTATTTGTACCGTGGGACTCCCACTACGACAACAGAGAAGGATTCGGGCATGTGAATCTATGAAAGATACCCCAAAACTGGATAAATTGTTAGCATTCCAAAATTTAGCAGAAAAGCCCTGTCACTAGCCTTAACCAGAGCTTGTTTTAAAATTTCTAAAAAATAAAGGTGGTAAAATATTGTCTCACTGAAAGGCATAAACCCCGGCTCGAGTTTCACTATACTGGCAATTTAGCAGCACTGTGTGCGGCTTAGGCTCAGAATCATCTAAATGTGTGGTATCAAGACATAACCTACGGCACACTTTACAAAGCCTGCTGTGGCCCTAGATTACAAACACGCAGAACGTTGGCAGCTGAACGAATCCCAACCTGAACGCTGGTATGACTATCTCAGCAGATGGCATTCCTGGCAAAAATATATTTTTTCCCCAGAATAAACTCCTCCATCATGGAAATAAAAAGAGCAATATGTACAGTACAATGCCTGGTTTGCCAGGAAGAATGCTTCAGAACAGGAGGGTGCAGCTAAACAGATGATGGAGGCAATGGGACTGTAAGCATACATCAAGCGTCACCATATTGGAACACTATTAGTTGCGAGGGACAAGGCGACATAAAGCCATGGCACACACTGGGTGTCAGGTCTATCAAAAGTAGAAATATTGTTAACTTGGAATGCAAAACCTGGGTGTGGGGCTCTGGGCTGAAAGTGTGGCTTGGAGAATGAGGAGTTCCAAGCCTTGTGGAAGAAAGTTAAATTACGGAACGGAGTGAAACAGAAAGAAGAGAAACAAATAAAAGATACCGCATCAGCCTCCTAAAGGAAATGTCAGGAGTTGAAAAACAAAACCAAGCAGCTGTGCAGGCAAAAGCTTAAACAAAAGTTCTACAAAGCAGATGAAAACAGTATCTGGGTCATGGGCTTCTGATAAGTAGAACACACGAAGAGCAACGTGAAATGGCATTCTAAAACCCATAGAAACAAAGGAAAAGTAAGTGGCAAGCACAACAACCAAAGGCAAACAAGGGAAGGATGCAAGCCCTTTTTAAGATTTATAGTAACAATAGATTTCCCACTGTGCAGGCAAAACCTAAAAATGGAGAGGAAGAGATTAAGAGACAAAGAAAGGAAAGATTGTTAGCATGAGAGAAATAAGGCAAAGGAGAAAGAAAACAAAATAAAAAGAAAGAAGCAGAGAAAGACAGAAAGTACAAAAACAAAAGAAAAGAGAGAAAGAATGAGGAAAAAATGAACAGAGAAAGGAGAAAAGAAACAACGGAGATGAAGGAAGAAAGAAAACTAAAGAAAATGAAAGGCGAGTAAAAGAAAAAACATATAATGAAAGGAGAGGAAGAAAGAAAGAAGGACAAAGCAGAGCCCAGAAGAGAAAAGAAAGAACCAAGAGGAAAAAAGAATGAGAAAAGGATGGAAAGGAAAAAAGAGATGGGAAGAAAGAGGAGACAAACAATGAAAACAGGAAAGAAACAGAAAGATGGAGAGACTTGGATTAAGGACAGTACTCGGAGAAGAAAGGAAAAAGAATGGAAAAAGTACAATAGGTAAGTACAACAATAGGAAGAGAAAGAATAACAGGATGAAATAGGAAGACAGTGAATACAAGACTGAGAAAGGAGGAAAGAGCAGAGAAAGAAAGAGAAGACAAAAAAATTAAGAAGAGTAGAGCAATCAAGCAGGGTGGCATAAATGGAGAAAAAAGAAATAAAGAGAATGAAACACGAGAAGAAAGAAAAAATAAACAAAGAAGGAGAAATAGAAAAGGAAAAAGTAGCAGCAGAAATTAGAAAAATTTAAAAGTAGAGAAAAGGTATGAAAGAGTAAAACAATTACAAGAAAAAAGAGAACATGAAAAAGAAAAATAATGCAAAGGAAGAAAGGAAAGAAAGAAGTAGGGAAAGAAAGCAGTGTAAAAAAGATAAGAAGAAAGGGAGAAAGAAGAAGGAGAAAAAAAGGGAAAAGCTAAAAGAGGTGATACAAGAAATCAAGAAAGGAGAAATCAAGAAAGGAGAGAAAGACATAAAAGCATTGAAAATAGAAACAGAAGGACAGTCAAGCAAGAAAGAAAGGAGAAAAACAAGTAAATCGTTTTTCATCCTGCACTGTCAGCTTTTGGGTTCTCATAGAAAATGCACAGTGATTTTAATAGCTGCCTTATCAGGAGGCCAGCAGTAAAAAGTGCCTGGATACCCACATAGATGGTTATGTACTCTAGAAATAGACATAACATAACATTTGATATTATCACTTAATTTGCATTTTATAATTCATTTTGTTTACTATCTTGCGCCTTGGAATATCACAGTAGAAATACATTTGATATTTTATTGCAATGTTACCCTCCTATTATAGATCAAAGAACAAATCCAAATGGATTCAGAGATATTTATTAAGCCAATATGTTTAAGCATTTACTTTAACTATGCTGTTACGTAGAACACTTAACAACAAAGTTGGACTACTTTCAGGCTGCAAGACTGACAAATCTTTTAGTAAACATACACAAATGTCCCACCATGACATATCTTGCATGCATCACTATTGAAAAAATGTTAAATACACATTTTAGTAGTATTTTTGTTTTTCAATTGCCAGGCCTACAAATATGGTATGTGTTTATCACTTAGCAACAATCTGTATCCTAGGGCCTAATTACACGCGGCCCATTAAATTGTGATCCCTGAAGTTAGAGGTTATGGGATGTTTATTTCACCTGGCAATTACAAGGCACGGTAAAGATGAAACCCTTAAAATAAATCTCAGCAGATCAAACCTGCCAGAACATAACAAGGGGAAAAGGTTGGGTATTTACTGAGGCATGAGGAATTTGGTGAGGTAATCCTAAAAATCGGCATGTTATCCGCCCAAAAACAAAGTGTGACAATTATATCATCTGATAAATTCCTCAGTGTTGGATGTCTGTAGAATGCAATCATTAGTGCATCCAAGAAGACTACTAGCAATAAGTCCCTTTGCCCTAAAAACATCCCTGTTATCTTTGAATAGGAGCGTACTCAGAGCATTTTAAAGATTATAAACAGGATTCACATGGTGCAGCAACATTGTGGCAGCAAATTCACCCCTTTGTACTCATTCTCCATTATTTACTGTCCAACGAACTTGATTTTCAATGCTCAAATTACCATTATGTTGTAATGGTAAATTTGACTGCCTCAAATGTGTTGGTAAATCCACATTTGCTGTTCATGTTTTAACACCTCACACACGGAGCGGATGTAGATATGTTTCTTGCACATGTTCATAACTCAGATTATCCCTGAGTGTCTAAGAGAGTAGATTTTCTCATACAAATCGCCATTTCACCCCCACATCTGTATGTATAACCAAGGTCATTTCAGAAACAGAATAATAGGGTAGAGCCCGGTTTCAGGAGGGAACCTAAAAAGTGAAAATAATGTACCCACTAATCACTAAATTTCTTATGGTTTCAGTAGAAAGTGCCCTTTTCCATTAGCCATTATGAGGCCTTCAAGAATTGCCATTATTATACAACATCATGACAACAAACCCTACGCATGACTGTGAAGATGCAAATTGTCAATGTTATTACTTAATTTTTAATCTTCCATTCACATGGACCACTTCAGCTTTGGACACCTGCTCAACCAAGTACAGTAAAAATGTCTTTTGTCAACAAATTAAAAAATCTAAACATCAAGTTCATAGTGGTCCATCAGATGCGAGTATTTTATTAATGTGATCAACTATGCATTTTTCCAATTAGTTCATGGGAATAATCACTTACCGATTCGTGTTATTTTGTTATATGATAATTCAAGATTCTTAAGATTAGGACACCCGTCAAGTCCGTGAATTGATGTCAATCGATTGTTACTAAGAAGAATAGTGCAAAGACTTTCCAAAGCATCACAGTTTAGGATCTGTATGCTGTTTTCCTTTAAGAAAGAAAAAATATCACATGTTGTGCCTTCACTTCCAAAATCACTCCACATTTTGACTGTTAAAATAGACACTAATAATGTATAAAATATTATCCCCAAAAACTCAATAAATACAGGGGTGTCAGAACATTCCATATCAGTGATGGGGTGCAAATACCCAGTTTTTGAGAGGTATACTTGCATTTACTTTTTAGGTCATGGCTACAAATATCTGTATACAAGAACCCTAACAAAGGTATAACACTTAGAATAATGAAAAATACAAAATAACGTACCTAGAAGATTTTTAAATTAAGCAAAATAGGAAAAGAAAGGAAACAAACTTAGAGCTATATGTAGGTAATTCCCAAATACAGATTCCTTATTACCAATTTTAAACGAATCGGTATTAAGGAATCGGTATTTACGATGTAGGTACATTTTCTGTAAAAATTACCGATTCGGTATAATTCGGTAATAATTACCGATCTCATAGAAATCTGTAAAAATATTACCGAAACCCCATTACTGAATCGGTATTACCGATTCTGTAATACCGATTCGGTAAATACCGAATCGGTAATTTAAAAAATCTGTATTCGTCAAATCAGCCAATCCTGAGCAAGCACATGACTCCCAACCAGGAAGTGGCCACATCCATGCAGGTGCACTCAATCTGTAGCTGTTGGAGAGACAGGGAGCAGCAGCAACAGCAGAGGAGCTGCACAGCCAACACCCAGTTCACACAGAGGAACTGCACCATGGCCACACCTGAGAAAGGGAAGGATGCTGCTTGGAGGAAAAGAAAGCACAAGATTAGTGAAAGGGAGTTGGAGGTCCTCATTTAGGAAGTTGTGAAAGACAATGACCAGCTTTTTGGGAAGAGATCACTAAACGTCCCTGAGTCCCAGAAAAGGAGCATTTGGATGGCAATCCAGGAAAAGATAAATGCAATTGGGTTCACACATCGAACAACTGAGGACTTGAAAAAACGATGGTACGACCTGAGGGCACGTGCCAAGGAGAGGATGGCTGAGCATCAAAAACAAGCGGGTAAAACAGGTGAGGGAAGCTCCACAGTGCCTGCTACTACTACCCTAGACCAACTGGTAGAATCCACCATCATGCCAGAGAGCGTCAGTGGCATCGGGGGTGTGGATAGTTCTTTTACACCATCCAACAGACAACGCAAGTCGCATTTACAGCATGCTGTCTCCCCTCCCTAAGCCCAATCCCCCTACAACAATCCCACTCCAGGCCATGTTTCATGTAAGATCAACAATGCATCATGGGAAACTAATCAATGGGTAGCAAATCAGCCACTCCCCAATAAGCATAGGCAAGTCACACACATCAATAGATGAGATAGCAGAGGACAGACAGCTAGAATGTCAGTTGTGAAATGTATTTGCACACAGTTGCTGCAAGAAAAGTGAGCAATAGTACATTCTGTATCCACAGGCAGAAAAGCACCACAGGATGCAGAGGGGGAGACTGCTGATGCCCCCAGGGAGGAAAAAAGAAGTGAGAAAGAAGTCCTGTCACCTCCAGATATTGTACCAACAACTCCACCACCACCACCACTACCACGGTCAAAGCAAAACACAGTGGCTCCACTCCAGGAGATAGATGCCATAGAGGAGGACAGACAGGAAGCCCAACAGACAACACAGGGCGAAGACACACAGCCATCTGGGGCACACTCCCCTGTGCTGGAAAGCATCACAGGTACCCGTAGATGGCTGCAGAGGTCACAGAGTCCTGATGTTGAAGGATCAAGTGTCTTCTCAGGACTGGAGGGCCAAATGCTGAAAGTACAGCGCCTTCAGGGGAAGACAATGAGGGCCATTCAGAGAGAGATGGTGGCTAACAACAGGAAGGTGGACGATATGAAGGAGACCATCTACTGCCTCAACAATACTGTGGCGGAGGGACTGAAGGAGGTATTGGAGGCAGTGAGGCAGTTAAGTGGCAGAATGGATGGGGAGCGAACTACAAGGCGGAGAGACAGGCAGGTGCTTGCAGGCTTCACGAAGTCCGTGAACAGGCTGTGCAATCGGACCCAAATGCTGAGTAGGAGATCTATGGCCATGTAACTTGAGATGGCAAAGTGCAGCCGTGAGGTTACCCAGGGCCTGGTCACAGTCACCATTCCCCTATTGGTCATGCAGACAAACCATATTTCTGCCACTTTTACAGGGGATGTGGAGGAGAGTGAGGAGGCAAGCAGTCGTAGCACTGATCCCCCCCCCTTGCCAGAGAGCAGGAGGCTCAGTGTGAGGCATGGGTCTGCTGCAGGACACAATGCTGCTGAGGACAGTGTGCATGTAGAACGCAGCGCTGGTGTGCGGGGGCACGGGAGATAGGCACAGCCCTCCAATCACAATCTGTTGTGGATGACGTAACCCTTTTTGGACACATAGCTGGTGTCATGGTGTGCTGGACAGTTGCCTGTTGTAAGTTATATTAAATACCCTAACATGAATGCATTACCTGGCTTTGTCTCATTACTTACTCAGAAATAATTTTGTGTGATCTCTGACCGTCTCTGTCTCCCATCTGCTGCAGCTGCACCACCTGCTGCGCTGTGCTGTGGCTGTGTACCTTCCTCATCCTCATCCTCCTAGTCAGAATCGCACATTTCCACAGGTGTACCCTTCTTAGTGGCAATGTTATGCAGCATGGCACATACAGCTATGATTTTGCAACACACCAGGGGCTGGTACTGCCGTGCACCTCCACCTTTGTGCAGGCAGCGGAACCGGCTTTTGAGGAGTCCAAATGTTCGCTCAACCACACTGCATGTCGATCTATGTGCAACATTGTATCTCCTTTCACTTGGGATGGATGGGTGCAGGTACGGAGTCAGGATGAAAGAGTGCACTGCATAGGCACTGTCACCTGTGTGTGAGAAGTAAGTCAGTAATTCACTGTGTACAATCGCAGCAACAGTTGTATACTTAAGGGGGTGTTACAAGTACTTACCTTGCAGGTAGCCTTCTCAAAATTCACCTGCAAGGAGATGGGTATAGACCCCACTGTTCCTGAATATGTATGAATCGTGGGTGCTCCCTGGAAATTTTGCAAATATGTCGGTGATAATGTTAGCCGCATCACATATGACCTGTACAATGCTGGAATGTGTGGACTTGCGATTGCAGTAGATGTACTCAGTCGCAGCAGGGGGGGCAGAAAGGTATATGTGTCCCGTCAATGCAACCAATGACGTGTGGGAAGAGGGCCTTCCGATAAAAGTCCAACTTGATCTTCAGCAGTTCTGCCTGTGTTCTGGGGAATTTGATGTAGTGTGCCATCTTTTGCAACATTGAAAAAAACACAGTTGATGGACAGAATGCAGAACAATGTCTTACATTCACCCCAGTACAAAGATCTGGGCATAAATCCATCGTTTTTTTGCACTCCACACCACCCTAGGTCAGACAATGGCTATATGCAAATCAGCCTTGACCCTGTGCCTCATGGGAACAGTCCAGCTCGAACTACCAAGCCATGCCTTTCCTAGACCGGAATCAAGCATCCAAGGACCGGTTTCTGGCTATCAGCCTTCTTCAGCCTGGATAGCTTGACTCCAGAGATGTGGAGAGCCTGGGGCTCACGTCTGAGCATACCCAGCACACTCGGGGTGAAAATTTCAAAAAACACAGTTGATGGACAGAATGCAGAACAATGTCTTACATTCACCCCAGTACAAAGATCTGGGCGTAAATCCATCGTTTTTTTGCACTTCACACCACCCTAGGTCAGACAATGGCTATATGCAAATCTGCCTTGACCCAGTGCCTCATGGGAACAGTCCAGCAACATGGCATCCAGGAATTTCCTGAAAAAACTCGACAGGCAACTATTACCCCTTGGTAACTGCCAGATGCCAGGAGGTGCAGGCAACAGAATACCTGTACATGTCTGCTGCTACAGGAGTGGGTGCAGGTCCCATATGAGGTCCAGGATGGTGTGTGGATGTAGCCTGTACCGCTCATGGATTTCACCCTCAGTCAGTTGGAACAGTGTTACACGCAGTCTGTACACGCGCACCTCCCGTCTCCAGATCCTCAGTCCTGCTGCTCTCAAAGGTAGCCGCCTTGCTATCACGTAGAGGGCCGCCATTGTGTTCACACGGTTGAATTTTGGGGCTGTTTTTATGCAGTGCACCTGATTACCCACCTGCTATGAGCCAGTGTTAAATACCGATTCCAAAATACCGATTTTTAGTAAATTCGGTATTACCGATTTTTCGTACATTGCATTACCAAATTTTTACAGATTCCTTATTTACAGATTCAGTATTTTTGTCTACCAATCGGTAAATAAGGAATCGGTAACTGGCTTCCCTTATTTTTACCGATTCCTTATTACCGATGCCGATCGGTAATACCTACATCGCACAAGGCTAAATACCGGTCAGTAACGCTGAAATTTACCGAATTTCGGTGTTACAGATCGGTATTTAGCCACCTACATCTAGCCCATGGTTTCTAATAAACAGTAAAATAAAGAAATGCCCAAATACTATTTAGACAAACGATACCCATGTATAAATTATTTCATTATGTAGAAAATGTATTTTTTTTTTTTTTAATTCTTTTTTTAATCCTCATATTGCGGGTTATGCAAAAGGAAAGGCGTTTGGGAGACCAACAGTATCCGAACAAGATGTTTCACAAAGACTGCCCCTGATCATCTATCGGGGGTACAAGGGGTATGTCTCTTTCTTGATCTAGTCAGTTTTCCTCCTTGACTCTTCGGATGTTTGACAGACTTCAAGTCATGCCAGGAATTATTGTCCGCTTAATCATTGGAATCAAAAAAAGAAAAAAGAAAAGAAAAAGAAAAAGAGACAAAGGAACCTCTGACAAGGAAAGATTATAAATTATTGTCTAGATGCGATGTAATTTTCCAGGATCTCCCAATATTTCATCTTTTTGGTTTGTTTCCCTTTTCTATCTAAACTACTAGTTCTTATTACAGTATTTAACCAGCTTTCATGTGTTGGTGGCACTGGTTTTGTCCAATTAATACATATCTCTCTACGCGCTAAAAGGATCATAACAAACAGTAAGTTTAAGTGCCGTTAAGATTTGGAATCAAGTAAGATCTGTCACAAAGATTCCATATTACAGTAGTATGGCTCCAATATGGGACTCCCCAGGCACCCCAGACTGCTTAAAGGACTCTTTATCAAATCCACTTAGACAAGCTGGCATTGAAAAATGGGGACAACTTCTGTCTGGAAACTCCTTATTATCATGGGATCACTTGCAAATAATTACAGATCGGAAAATCTCGAAGTTTAAATATTATCAACTGAGCAGCTGGGTAAGTACTATTCCGAAGGGAGCCTCAGATCCGGAAAACCTAGAATCAGAGATGATGAATGAAACGGCATTAAAAAAAGAAGTATCAAAATGGTATTGGGTACTAATTGAATCGGAAAAAGAAGATCTTACAATTGCTGAAAAAATATGGAAGAAAGACTTACACAATGAAGATTCAGACCTTTGTCAAATCTGGAAAAAATCAGTAGAAAAATGTTGGTTATGTGTAAAGGCCGCTCCATTAAAAAGGAACCACCTTTTCTCTATACATAGAGCGTACTGGACTCCTAAAAAATTATCAAAATTTAAAGGATCTACAGTAAAATCGTGCAGCAAATGCGGAGAGGAAAAAGTGGATGATATACATATGTTTGGTGGGTGCCCTTCGCTCACACAATACTGGCAAGAAATTGGTAAGACTCTAACTGCAATACTGGCAACACCGATAACTGTGAGTATTATCTTAATTATTTTTGGGATACACTGTACCACTCAACCAAATCAGATAAAGTTTGATAAACATCGTAGAAAATGTATTAACAAAAATAAGCTATCAGGACAAAGAGAAGACAATAATGGCGCTCATAGGGTTACACAAACAATGATGAAAAAACAAATAATACAATGTGTAATCAAACGAAGTGGCTGAGGAAAAAAATATACAAATAAGGGGTTCTTTACAAAACAAAAACAACACAGCAAAAAATGTGTCCTCTTCAATTAGGGCCACATGTAGGCGTCAACAGCATTTCTACCATAATAGATATAGATGGTCATCATCAGGACAAAACAGTGAATATTGGAGCGTCCAAGAAAATTCTGTACAAGATTGGGCCCGCAGCAAGACAATGAAACAATTCCACTCACAAGAGGTGTAAAACTTTGGTGCATAATTGAGATGTCGCCATATCCAACATACTATGTAACATATCAAGGGACTTATGTGGATGTCGCTATCCAAGTGAATCACAAAAGGCTTCCACGAGCAGCTAAACAAATGAATCAGCGGTTTATTCAAATTAAGCAAAGAGCCCTAATAGTTTATGTTGAATCAGGGGACTCATACATGTCTACCAGTCCAACAGTATTAGGAAGAACTACCTCTAGTGCTTCCAACCAGGCTTCGGGAAGAACCACAGCACTGAAACTGCCCTTTTCACAGCGACAGGCGACATCCGCTGCCTCATCGACAGAGGAGAGACTGTGGCCCTCATCCTCCTGGACCTGTCAGTGGCCTTTGACCCAATCTCTCATCGAACCCAAGCCAGCAGACTCCACGACATGGGGATCCGGAACAAGACCCTCGACTGGATCCGCTACTTTCTCTTCAGCAGAATGCAATGGGTCAGACTTTCGCCTTTTCTCTCAGAACCCACACCAACCACCTGCATAGTCTGACAAGGATCCTCTATCAGCCCGACCCTGTTCAACATCTACATGGCCCGCTTGCAACCAACATCAGATCACATGGACTCATTATATCATACGCAGATGACACCCAACTCATCCTCTCCCTATCCAACGAACCCAACACCACCAAAGACAACTTTCAAACCGGAATGGAAGCAGTTCCCTGATGGATGACGAACAACTGCCTACAACTCAACACGGACAAAACCGAGGTGCTCATTGTGGGCCCACAAGCAATGACTGAAATGACAACTGGTGTCTCTCCACCCTCGGGAACCCCCCGTCCCCAATGGACCACACATACAACCTCGGAATCATCATGGACTCCGAACTCAAAGTGGACCGCCAGATCACCGACGTCACCACTTCCTGTTAACGCACCCTCCGCCTACTCTGAAAGACCTTCAACTGGATTCCCCCAAACACAGAAAACCCGTCATCCACGCCCTCATCAGCAGAAGACTGGATTACGGCAACGCCCTCTATGCCAGGATCAAAAACCTCACCCGCAAACCCCAGAACGTCCAGAACACACCGCCAGACCAGTCCTCAATCTACTGAGCCATTGCCAGATCAGCCAACACCTACAGACATTACACTGGCTCTCCAACGAGAAGAGATTTACCTTCAAGCTTCTCACCCACACTCACAAGGCCCTTCACAACACCGGACCCACCTACATGAACCACCACCTCATGTTCCATGCATCCAAACGACCCCTCTGCTCTGCCCAGCTCACCCTTGCGACAGTACCGCACATCAGGAAGACCAGGGCAAGAGGATTCTCCTTTTCCCTCCTCACTGCCAAGGCATGGAACTCCCTCCCTCGTCACCTCTGACGGATGCCCTCACTCCCCAAGTGCTTGAAGGACCTCAAGACCTGGCTTTTTGACGGGGCTCCGGGAACTTAAGGTAGCTGCGAGACCCCACCCTGCTTCCCCCCCCCCCCCCCTCTATTCAGCGCCTTACGACCCTTCCAGGTGAGTAGCTGCGCTCTATAAACCCTTTAATTGATTGATTGAGTTGGGCATTTGGTCTCAGAAATATGCAAGCGGCCATCGAGATTTTACTCACCATTAGATAAGAGAATTTTATGAGCGATTGACATTCGAGACGTATGGATAAAAGTCTCCCCTCCAAAGGTTACAAGTCGGCTTTTATGGTGTTGGTAGTTGCTCCTGGATAATGAAGAGACTGAACTGGTGATGAGGTTTATTTCTGGTGATAGACATGAAGACCTAGCCGACTGAGAATAGATATAGATATTCAATAATGATGTTGTTCTTGTTGCATTGACGCATTGATAAGCTAGTCGTCTAGGTATGAATAGACAGATATTATGAGTTTCCTGAAATATGCAGCTACCACTGCCATGCACAACGAAAACATACTGGGGGCGATTTGAGGCCAAAAGGAAGAACTTTGTACTGGTAGTGATTGTGTTAGCCTACTACAAATCTCAGAAATTTGCTGTGTTTTCTGGCTATTGGAATGTGAATGTACACATCCTGTAGATCTACGGAACAGAGTAAGTCTCTGTGATGGATTTGAGGATAAATTTGATGTAATGCTAGTATTCTGAATTTTTCTCTATATATCCATTTCTTTGAAACTTTTCGA
Organism: Lissotriton vulgaris; assembly: GCF_964263255.1. Taxonomy (NCBI): domain Eukaryota; kingdom Metazoa; phylum Chordata; class Amphibia; order Caudata; family Salamandridae; genus Lissotriton; species Lissotriton vulgaris. Next base: position 1,532,449,265 of record NC_141685.1, read on the forward strand.
TCTAGAATGGGTCTGAATTTGTTTTTGGGACTTTTCTATTTTCACCAAGAAATAACAGGAATAAATCCCCTTTCTCAGTTGGTTGGGAGGTGCGAGCTCCACCACATGCCTCTGTAGAAGAATGTTCACTTCTGATCTGAGTATTTGCAGCTTTTGATTGGATGATTTTGGTGGAATATTTGGTGGTGGACTGGTGAATGATAACCATTCTGTACAATATTTAGAACCCAGGAATCGTTTGTGATGGATTTCCACTGTTAGATATTGTGAGCTAGTTCCCCCTACCGGGGTGGGTAACAGAAGAAGGGGAAGCAGAGGCTCATTGTTTCAAGCCTGTAGGAGGCTTTCCTGCTTGGGCATTTTGATAGCCACTTCTTCCCTCTGGTTGAAGCCTTTGGTTCTACTGGAAAGGTCTTTGCTGCTGGTGATGGTGGTGTCCTTGCAAGAACTAAGGAGTTTGAACCCTCTGTGGATAGAAGCACCTTTCTTAAGTTTTGTAAAGGTGTTTCTTGTTGCTCTTTACGTTTTTCCAGATCATCCATCTTCAACGTCTCCCTTTCAGTCTTCATGTGAGCCATTTCATCATATGTATGAATCCCAAACAGAGTTTTACCAGAGAAAGAAAGATTGGGTATGCTCCGCTGAGATTCCTGCTTAAAGCCAAGAGACGAAGCCAAGAATGCTGACTCAGAGCCAATCCTTGACAGTAACCATGGGATGCCAGCAAAGATTAATCGGAAGCAGCGCTGATCACTTGGTTAGAGACCATAAAGCCTTCTTGATTTGTATGAAGTCCTCTCTGCGGTCTCTAGGGAGGTCTTCTACAAACTGCTGCAGGGTGTCCCATAAGGATCTGCCATACCTGCCTAGTAGGGCAGATGCACTTGCAGCTTTCATGGTTGTGGCAGCTGTGCACATGCCTTGCATCACACTGAATCTAGTTTTCTGCTTTCTTTGTCTGGTGGAAGCATGGATGAATGCATAGTAGAATGAAATTTCTTTGCAGCCAAGATAGCAACTGAATCAGGAGGAGGATCCTACCGCAGGAATAACAGGTCCTGCTCCAGGGGCTTATATTTTTTCTGAAGCCTAGATCGAGCTGCTTTGGCTACAGCTGGCAGAAAGAACAGTTCTATGGGTTGTTCTGATAAACCTGGAACTAGAGGTTGAAGGTTACTTGATGCTGCACGTTGGTGAAGAGTCTCAAATATCATGGATGTAGCGTTGATGAAGCAGGCAATGAAATGTTCCGTTTTCATGCTCCTCGTACAAGCACCTCCTGAAATGTGTTGATGTCATCCACTGGCAAGACCCTTGGCTGGGGAGAATCAGTCAGTGTGGGTGAGTATCTTGCTGTATTAGATGAAGAGGTGGATAAAAATTACCTCGGTCTGAATCATGACCTAGGTCTGGAACTAGGAAATATCTATGTCTGCACATAGAGAAGCATCTCAATGAGGAGTGCCGAGAACTATGACGATATCTGAAAGTTGTTCTTGTTTGCAATCTATGGCGAGATATGGACTGAGGAGACGTTCATCTCTGAGGGGAAGCTGGAGGCCTTACCAGAGAAGGAACTATCAAAGGTGCCTCTGTCTGAGGAAGAGGTGGTGGCGAAGTATGTGGTATAAGTACTGAAGGAGCTGGTGGAGGTGGAGGAGGTATTGTAGAAGGCTGTGGAGAGTCCGGAAGAAGGGCCAGTGAAGGTGGCGAGTACTTCCTAGAATATTCTGAGTCAGAAGATGATGGCAACCTACTTGGACTGAATCTCTTGGCCCTCTCTGAAAGTCTGGTAGTTCTTGAGGTTGAGAGGCTTCTCACCATCAATTTCCTTCTATGACCTGGCGTCAACAGACTTTTCGAAGTCGACCCAGCTATCGATGGTGAGCAAGTTGGCACCCTACCTCAACTTGATGTCAACCTGGAATAATGTTTTTGAGGATTCCTGCTCTGGTTGAATCTCCCACTCCTGGAATCCTCAAAGTAAGGTGGAAGAGCCCTTGTAGGGGACAGACCCACTCCTGGGTTACATGACATCCCTCCTTCACACTGCGTCTCCTGCTGTCTGAGTCGCTTTTCAGCTCCATGAAGGCGAATCTTTCCTCTATCCCGCAAGGAACGTCTGGAAAAGTTCTTGCAATGCTGATATCTAGCAGGAATGTGACTGTCAGGAAGGCAGATAATACACAAATTAAAGATTAGATTTAGCCTTCTTTCTGCCACAGGCAGAGCATCTGTCATATAAAGATGGCATATTATTTGACTATAATATTTTTTTTAGTGTCAGACAATGACAGAAAAATGTTAAAATCCTTTGAGTGAAGCGGTTGACAAATAGTTATGAGTGACATTTTTGGAAGGAATCAAGCCATCAAAGGTAGAAATCAGTGCTCCAAGATCCTGTCACCAGGAACCAGAGAAACGAACTGCTGGTAACTGCCACCTGCTGGGCATGATGGAATTTTGGTGGGCTGGGAGCCCTTAAATACAAAGGGTCATTTTTGATATCTGCCAAGCTGCAGCCTTTAGATCTGTGTTCTTCTATTCCTTCTTCTCCATATTGCTTTTAAAAAAAGGCTTGTACGTGAGATTTATTAGGACAAGTTACATATATTCTGCTAATTTTCCTGGCTTTTTAATTATATAATCCCTTCATTTTAAATGCAAATTAAAGCAATTGGCCAGTATAGCCTCATTTATAGGCCTCACATTTTTTTAATATGGAAAAAGGCACCAAAATTAATATCACCAGGGAGAAAACGACATATAGAAGGCACAACAATCAATTAAAAAGTACAAAATTGTGTTTTTTATTATTAAGAATGTATACTCAGGATAAAAACATTTAAATTCAGACACATAGCCAATTCATACACATAACCTATTCTAATTTCAAAGAGCAATAAGTGTCATACAAAGTAAAAATATTAATAACACAATTAATTGCAAATTCATAAAACAGTGGCGGACAAATTTTTTTAATACATTAAGGGCCCGATGTAGGTACCAAATACCGGTCGGAAACGGCCGATTTCGGCCGTTTCCGACCGGTATTTGGCCTACTGAGATGTAGGGGACCTTTTTTTGTCCGATTCTGTATTTTACCGATTCGGTAAAATTACTAAATCGCAAAAATACCGAAACGGTAATTTTACCGATTTTTTTAAATTTGGGATGTAGGTGGGACTACTTTCAGTCCCACAGGCCCTTCAGATTCGGTATTTTAACACCAAATCCAATTGGGTGTTAAAATACCGAATCCAGGTGTGCATGCACATGTGTGCATGCACACCTATGCCATGTGACAGACAGACATGCTCTTAGGGCATGTCTGTGTGCCACATGGCTCACATGCCTTTTTTTGGGGTGCTGGAGGGTGTCAAAGTGACACCCCCTGCACCCTTGCACAAATCGGTAATTACCGAATCGGTAATCACCGATTCGGTAATGCCCATTGATTCCTATGGGCTTCAAGGCCCATAGGAAGCAATGGGGGATACCGAATCGGTATTTACCGAATCTGAAATACCTACATCTCCCCCCCCTCTAATTTACCACTTCATAAATACCGATTCGGTATGATTCGGTATTTATGAAGTGGTAAATGTAGATTTACCTACATCGGGCCCTAAGTGCTAATCCTGGCCACAGAAGAAAGGCAAACACCGACACCTAAGAATATATATTAAAAGTAAGTGATCTTGGATCTCCACACGAGCATAGAACAATTGAGTGCTTATGATTATCAGTGGAAATCGCATAAGAGAGAACTGCAAATTTGTAAGATGTGATAGATACTGAAGAAAGATATTCTCTTCACAGATGAAGTAAAACCTCTTCCATTTGAAGGAATAGTAGTCCTAGTTGATTGGATTTAGCCTCCCTTTATCCATGCATGAATGAGGGAGATTACATGTCTATGTTGCTCCCAAGAGCACAGCTGCCAAATTAAAGGAGGTCAGATTTGAATGGGAATATTTAGTGTGGGCTAACACATAATTGTAACAAGTTTGGATACTAGTATTTCTTTGGCCAGTTTGGAGCGATGAGGGTCCTTCTCTCTTGGTGATTCCAGAGTTTCAGAATGGGAGTAAGAAGAAAGTTCATCAAAAGGACCCTGCCCAATTACCCAGGTTCTGGTAGTATAAATGTGAAGTTTGTTACATTCTTTGTTTTTTAGATGTTGCGAAGAGATCTATTCTGTGAAATTTATTCAAGAATGCCGTAGTCCAGCACCCATTTGTGATTTTCTTTTTAGAACTGGCTCAGGAAATCCATGCGTTGCTTTAGACTTCCTCATAAGTGAACTGCCTTTATTTATAGGCACCTGACCGTAGTCCACCATCAGATCTTCAGCAACTCCATCAATGGTGGTCTTGATATTTTGCTGCCTTGTTTGCTCAGATAATGCATGGTCGTTGAGTCATCTGTTTGAATAAGAAATGTCCTCATAGTCAGAGATAATAATGCCATAATGTAAGACAATTGATGTAGTGAGAACACTGGTTTTCTGACTGACTTGCCTGACAGAGCTCTCAATCCTGAAAGAGAAGCATCGTCACAATCATTTTGGCTGGAATACCCCACTGAAACTTGCACCTAGGAGTAGATAATACACAAATGTGGTACCACCCAAAAAAGAGACTGTTTTGCTATTGTTGAAAAGTAGGGTGTGCTCTCCCCGTTGCAGCTGATACATTTTTGATACCACTGAAACATTTAGAACAATTGCAATGTAGGTAGCCATGAACTCAAAGAAAAAAAAGAAATTTGTTGGCCTGATGAATTAGAAGTCTTCCGATGAGGACATTTCTCCCAGATTGATGATTTTCTCCTCCAAAGGAATCTTTTCCTTGTACTGTGTAATGTTTCCCCGGCATAATACGAAACCTTGTGGGGATGTTACTAGCTTCAGCTGATGTTCCGAACCCCACCATGCAGCTAATCCCAGCCATCTGCAGCAAGGGGTGACCACAGTACCTGTGCCCGAAACCCTGCAGGCAGCCAGCCACCCTGATGCAGCCAGGCCCTACGCCCAACACCCCCTATGACTGGGTATCCCTGCTACACATGGTCTTTGGCTGTGTGTGGCATGGATGAGCCACATGGTCAACCACCTGTGCATGTCAACCTACCACAGACACTCACACCACTCCATTTTTCTGATCCTGCTGGACTATCGCAGGAGCCATGGCAACTCCCTGCCCTTCTGTGGGACTCTTGTAGGAGCAGTGGAGTCCTGCTGGTTTTGGTGAGAGTTTTGTGGGATCACAGCAACCCCAAAGACATTTTTTTTAATTTGCCTTCCGCTCACACAAGATCCAGGTATCAGAGAACTCCTATTATATTCTATAATTTTCAAGATAAAGAGACCAAGCCCCCTTAGCCTGAAACGTGGGCCGTAACATTTCTCCTCATCTTGCTGCCAGCCAACTAGAGAGCAAGCTCTTGCAAGGTGGCAGATAGGGAAAGAGGCCTTCTCGGCTAATGAAAATGTTTTATTATCTGATGTCCTTCACACCCAAACGTCCAGACATAAATACATTTTGAACTCAAATTTCTTTAAAATGACTGAATGGATTTACACCAAATGACAAAAAGTATGCTTTCTGGGTAAAGATTTAGGTTTCTGCCAAATTTGGTGAACTTTCATTTAGCAGTTTGGGCTGTAGCGCTGTTCGAAAATCTCAATGGAAATTGCATGGGGGAAATTGTGTTTTGGGTCCCCCCCTTTCTTTCTCGCCCCCGTTTGACGGATCACTCCAACACTTTCTAGGAAGGAGCTGAGGTGACTAGCCATTTTGTCTTGGAATGTTTGTGAAGATTTGTTAAATGGTACCAACAAACCAAAACACCCTAGTAAATAGGTATTAACTAAAGAGTGGCAACTGTATATAGTCATTGAAAAAAACAAAGGTTACAGGGACGTTATAGTTAGCCTCAGGTTTCACTCGTACAAAACCAATGAAATTCAGCAGCTATAGTTAGCTGAGCCTACTATATCCGCTGCCCCGCAATGCACTGCTAATGCCCTCACATATTACCTCACTCATGACATGGTCAGCGACATCAATGATGACATCTCAAAGGAAATCCCTGAAGGCATCACTGATATGAGCCGTAGAATCTGGAGATGTGTCCAGGTCACTGGCATCTGCCAGATCCTTACACCAGGTGTCCTCGATGACTTCTAGGGGCTGGTATTCATCAGGGTCCAGTGGCTCCCTCAATCATCCCCAAGTCCTAGCCCATAGAAATAGGGCACAGGGTCCGGCCTGGAAGTCGTAGCAGGAGTCGCCGTCGAACAATGCCCATGTCAGAGTCACAGATAAGTATAGGGGCTGTACCGCTCGTGGGCTCTGGCGGCTCTGGGATGTCGACAATGGAGCTGGCAGAGGGGAAGGTCAAGGTGACTTTACAGACGTCAGTCCAGATCCATCCATGGATCGAAGTGGCCCGGATGACGCCAGGGGAAGCCCGCAAGTGGGAAACCAGTAGATGCCCCTCCTAAGCCAGCAGGGTTCGGGGGCATGCCAGCAGGGACGGTCTGTTCAAATAAGAGTTGCATGACCTCATACAACTCATGGAGGTGGGCGGGGGTCGCTCTGGCTCCAGGAAAAAAAAAAGGTGCAGAGCCGGCCCTGGTGCAGGCTCAACTGCAGAGCCAGGCCTCAAATACCGACGCTCCCTTGTCTTGTTGGATGACTTTGATGGACAAAGCCAAGTCGCAGACCTCTTAGCTTCTTGTTCTTCTTATGTTTGTAGGACTTAGCTGAATGCCTGGATGACTCAGATTGGGATGACGAGTGCTTGGAATGTTGTTGCCACCAATCCTGGGACCTTCCTCTCGACCAGGATCAAGACCAGCAAAGAGTTTGAGGGAACGCTTTCATAAAGATGCGACCTGCCAGTGCGCAGGGGCACTGCTCACAAAAATATCCCCAATCCAGTCTGATACCTGGGGGATAATTTTAAGTAAGGAATCTGCAGCTAGAAGTCTCTATCAGATATACATTTCACGAACGCTGAAATGTCAAATTGGAAGTGCTTCATATCCAAACTTGATCAATAATAGGCTAAGCATTGAGTTCTCACTAGATGGGTGCATGTGCCTGTTATTGCAGTTGCACACTTTAAAATAGCAATCTGTATAATAAGAGAAGGTATAGAATAAATGGTTGACTCTTTGTAATAGCTATGACATACGTTTTTCAAACTGAGCACCTAACAATGGATAGACAATCTGCTTTGTATACAGTCAATTCCCTTTCTCTGTGTATTATGTGTATTTTCTGACAAGGAAGTAGACTTTGGTTTGGCAGGGAGGAGAGCGTCTGAGTGGAAGGTCAGTGGTTTCCAAATCCTGTGTGGACTGTAAGTTGCTGACAGGGTAGCTTTTTTTCAATTTGTGAACATGTTCGGAGTCCATTACTGCTTAACTTGTAATCGGCTTCACGAACAGTGTATTTGTAAACTGTGGGCTTTCTTGGAAATGAAGAGATCCCAGTCCCGGGTAATATTTACCACACCAATGTATTTTTTGCTTTTAAATGGTCTGTAAGGGGCTGGCTATATGATCAATATAAACGTCAAAAGCATGTTTTCAAACTCTTTTCAGAATTTTGGAGGAACAATTGGTAGTGAGATGATGCACCTACTTTAGTTCCCCTTTCATGTGGGATGAAATAAAGAGTTGCTTTTTAACCTGCTACTTCCCTGACAACTTTTCATAACATGACTTTCACATAATTTGTTTTTCTGTAATTTCACATCTTCTCTTCAAAGTGGCAATCAGTATTCAGGAACTGTCAGTGGCTATTTTCAAAGCTGGCGATGCCAGCTCAGCTGGTCTTAACTTTCACAAAATACAGTACTTCGAATTGAGAGCCTTTGCTGCACAGCAGTATAGCCTATGCCCAGGAAAATATAGCCAGGAAATCCATTGCTGCCGACTGACCCGGCCACCCCTGGCTCCATGACCCCAGCGCGACTCGGCGCCTACCGGTAATATCCGGACTGCGGTACACGCGGACACCTTGATAATTTGCGTGCTCCGCCCTTGGGCCCGAGAACAACAGCAATCAATTATTCCCCTTCTAATCCATGTCCTCGACATAATCAGTCGAAGTCCCTGGCCCTGCTGAACTGAATTCATCTCAAGCTCGTCTGTGAGCTTCTCATCTTGCGCTCCCTTGGCTAAAGAGGCTTATACTCTAAGGCAACTATTGTTTTGTCCTGATGATGGACCCCATCATTTCGTAGGGGGTCCGAAACGCCGTCGACCTTTTGAGTACCATATACCTGTGAAAAGAACTACTATACAACGCTATGTAATGGTACCTATAAGAATCTCTCTGTATAACTGGATTTCTACAGAGATTGCCGCTCTTGCCTTGCAAGCCCTTTTGTGTATTGTCTGTATTTATGTATCGTCGTGGTTGGGTACAGGCTTGTGCCCCACAAACGTGAATTGTTGAAGGTGTTATTTTGTGTTTCAAACTCTTATTCAAGTAAATACTTTGGAGACCTCTGTCCGGCTGGACACGTCTTCGGCAATATAGAACTGACTGAGTCTATATTTATTTCTCTATTATCCTTTGTCTCCTTGCCTGGGACCACTAATCTGCACTACAACACAATGTATAAGGTTACAACATTCAGCAAGGTATACGAAAAGGAGCAAAAAGGATTTACAACACACCTACCCCGGCCTCCCTGCCCTAGCTCGGCCTCCTTAAATATGTAGAGCTGAAACGAAAGCCAATGCAATTATTGTGGAGGGCCTCTTTATTTGTAATCCCTCCTTAATCATGTGCTTTTGTGCAATGTACTATGTACTCACTAAGCAAATAGGTTTACTACAGTGTTTAGTTCTGTTTCCCAGCAGCCTATATGTGTTCTCTGCGCTTTGTCCCGGTAACATTTTTATTTCCTTTTTGAGTGGTTCATGCTTTTGACACAGATTGTATTTTAACTTGAAAACTATCCCCCTTACTTAACTTGAGGGTGCAGTGGGAGCTATAATGCGTGCATAATGAATAAGGATACACTGCTTACCTGTAATCCTAGTTCTCTTCCAGGGGAGTGTCTACGTCTCCTTGCAGACACCAGAAACGACACCATTATCAAATAAGACCCCACGGAAAGGTTACGGATCTGTATCGCACAACTCATTGAAGAAAGCATGATCAATGATTGGATGGATAAGAAGGAGTCAGAATTCTTAGTTAACTCTAGACCCACTATTCCTTATTTCTACAAGATCCAGAAAATCCACAAACGTCTGGAAAAACCACCAGGGAGAGCTATAGTCTCGGGAATAGGAACCATTTTGGAACCTTTGTCGAAGTACGCAGACGCGTTCCACCGACCGATAGTTCAAAAAACGGACACCTACTTAAAAGATACAAAGGATGTACTTTGCCTACTGAAGGACAAGAGTTTTGATCCCACATCTAGCATACTAATAAGTCTAGATGTGGAGAGCCTTTACACCAGTTTACCACACAAAGAAACACTGGAAATCCTGGAGGAAGTTCTCTTTGAGGAAGAATGGACATATCACACACCAAGACATGTAGTTCTTGAATGTTGCCGCCTGGCCCTGACGGAAAATGTCTTCCGTTTCGAAGAGACATTATACCGTCAACAACACAGGACCAGTATGGGCAGTACATTGGCGCCGAGCGTAGCCGGGTTGTATGTCCACCATCTAGAAAAGAAGAAAATCCTCACCATGGATAACCCATACATTAATCAGATAAAGCTGTGGAAGTGCTATATTGATGATATTCTTTTAATCTGGAATGGCAATGAGGAAGAGGCCATGAACTTCTGTGTTTGGCTCAATGAACAAGACCCATTTTTAAAATTCACCAACACAATGAGCAGATCCCATTTGGTATTCTTGGACCTGAACATCTGGGCAAAAGATGGAATGTTATCAACAACTACCCACCACAAACCAACTTCGAGAAACTGCCTCTTAACTTACAACAGCTTTTATCCAAGACACCTAAAACAAAATCTCCTGTTCGGACAATTCCTACGGTTGAGACAAAATTGTTCTAGTAAACTGGATTACCATGTACAAGCTGAAGAACTAAGCAAAAAACTGAAACAGCGGGATTACCCAAAGAAGGTAATAAAGGAGGCCAACAAAAAGGCAAGCAACAACAACAGAGATGCCCTTTTAGAACCAAAAGTCCATAACCCCTCGACAAATGAAAGACCCATCTGCATCACAACCTTTGATAAAGTTTTTGACCAGGTTACGAAGATTGTTAAAAAACATTGGACCATACTGAACAGTGGCGATCTCAACATCCCAACACCGATGTTCAGTCATCGAAGAGGGATGAATCTAAAAAACTACCTGGTCCATACTCGACCAAAGCCACCTGAAAGCACTAACAGACTTCATCCACTACCAAACGGCCATTACCCGTGCAACAATTGCAGTGTTTGTCATCTGACATCAGTTACTAAGTCTGTTACGTTTAACAACAACACCACATGGCAACTCAAGCAATTTTCAAATTGCAATACAAGTGGGGTAGTCTATCTGATCACCTGCACCTGCAATTTGCACTATGTGGGTATGACCTCAAGGAAAGTCAGTACTCGAATTGTGGAGCACAGGAGTAATATCCGGTGGAAGAGATCCACAACACGCATGACCAACCACTTCATAGAAAAAAAATCACACACCAAGCGATCTGAGATGGGTGGTTTTGGAATGCGTTAAGAATGAAGAGAATTTGGAAAAAACCCTTCATGAACACGAACAACGTTGGGTATTCAAGCTCCAAACCGATGTACATGGGCTGAACGATGATATACCCTGGGGTGCATTCAACCACTAAGACAAACAACCTGAAACAGCTACAATACCTACAAAAGTGGTTTGAACAGTATAGAAATAAAATCCTTAGCCTTTCTCCCGTTGTGCATTAAATAACATTAAAAAACGAGACAATCTGCGCAAAATGAAGACCACACTCTTTTCTAAATATTATTTTTACATTTTTCAAAACTAGAATTAATGAAACTGAAAAAATACTTCCCCGCCACGACCATTTGCATACTCCCAAGATGGCCGCTCAAACACGGCAGTCTAGACTCAACCCGGAAACAAAAAGATACATAAACGGAGCCCGCGGATCACATTCTAAGATGCGGTCCGAGGGGAAGCAGCTAGGTAATCCCGCGCGGGGGTTGCTGATCAGGAAGTAAGTGAACCATCCTGTTTCTCCTGCCAGAGAAAAGAGAGCAAAGTCTCTGAAAAACTTGCTACTCAAATAACCTTCCGGTTTTCTTAAATACTAATCTTGCTTTAACAATCCCGTAATTACAGCATTGTTTCCACCAAGTCGACACCGCCCCTCTCAGAGACCATGACGTGCTATTAAGCACCTACAAATATAAATATTTGGGATTTCACTTTGACTTTCATGTCAAATGTAGTGTGTGTTCACCGTCTTTGTCTTAGTTGGTCACTTCTAAATGTTTGTACAGATATTTCACGTCACAATCACCTTACGTGTTTTCATCTAGAAGACACCGGACCTGAGAGCTTGCACGCACCAATATGGGGCAAAAAGCACCATATAGAGTATGCATATATACACGTATATGTATCGAAAACGTGCATCATGAAGGACTTACAAGACCCCGATCTCCCTGAGAAAGGGGCAATGTGTTTTTAAACTCTGTTTATTCATTTTTCTTACAGGTTCTCCAGTGAGCAATACATGCGTCCGAAAGTTGTCGCGTATGTATTTTGAACCACGCATGTGTTCTAATTAAGCAGCGTTCATCATTGTAAATACTTTTTTCACTAATGAATCCTTAACCTTAATTTAGGTTTCTAGGAGTGGCATATACAGGGCTGGTCCCTGTATGGTCCTGACGAAACGCTAGGGGTAGCGTGAAACATGTTGACCATATACTGAACCTACCTACATAGCTGGTCGGCTTACAGTATAACCCCATTTTTAACATACCAGTCTAGGAGCAAAATAAAACATTGAGGCCCACTAGCACGGTATTTTTAATTCACACACTCACCCACTCCACCTCACTACACTTTGAGCACCACACATAGTCCTTTACAACTATAGTGCTCCTACGTAGTTCGCAAGTTGTAGCACGCCCCTTTTCGTAGAGAACTGGGATGGCCCCAATGATGAAGCATGTCACCGTGAGGAAACTCTGGTGAGTGAGAGGACTAAAGAAAGACATTTTTCTTTCTTTTTTTGCTACACTTAAATATTATTTTGAAGTCAGCCACCACACGAGACAGGTCTCCGTACCCAGATTCTGGGCTCATTTCTTCATATGACTTTTTAGGAGGACGACCTGTTCTTCAATACCTTCTTTTCCCTCTGGTCATATGCGTCACAAAAAATGACACACCGGTGGCGTAAAAGTGACGCATGGCCTCATAAATGAGGCCTTCAGTCTTCAACTCATGCGTCATATTTAATTTATGACGCATTATGTCGCAAGTACTTACAGATACGTCAGTATTTCAGACGTATCTGCATTGCTGGAGTGTGTCACAAAAGTGACACAACTCCAGCAATGTATCCTTTCACATGGGGCCTGGCCCATGTTAAAGGACCTGCGTCAGTGTTATGCCTGCTGTGAGGCAGGTGCAAAAATGAGGTCTTCAGTCTTCTACTCTTATTTTTTCTTTCACTTTCTCTGTTTCTTCACTGCCTTACTTACCTGGTTTCACACTTACTTGTCTTTATCCAGTCTGTATCTCCACTCTTTCCAAAACATCACTGCTCTTTTCTTACCCTTCCACACCCCCAATCCTTTACTACATTTTCTTCGCATATCTACATTCCCCATGTTCACTCTCCTTCTCCGTTCTCTCCTTCCCCACACTCACCTTCTTTCAGTCCCCCTACTTCACTTACCTTCTCCTCTCGTCCCTTTCTGTGCTTTCTTACTCATTTTCCTCTCCTTTATCAATGCTCTCCACTTCACTTACTCTTTTTCATTTTTTAAGAACACAGCTCTTTGATGAGAATTGGAGGTAGTTCTGAAAAGAACTTTTTTTTCTTCTTTTTTCCTTGTTTAGAACAAAAACAAAAACAGGGAATGGGAAACTGCTCAACAGGAGCAAAAAAACAAAAACAAATTTAGGGCTGGGAACGGCAGCGATGGTTCTCCAATGCACGAACCATGAGCAGAACACTTTGTTCCCCATAGCAAAGTAGGTGATCACAGTCTCTGCATTTAATAACGCCTTTATTAAAAGCAGGCTGAATGTTAGGAATCAGCTCTTGCGATCGACCCTTCACTGAAGTAGTTGCTCCTCCGGTTGAAGTAGAGGCCCCATCACTGGGAACCTCTCGTGCCAGAGCCCTGACACTCTCCCGGGCAAAGTTCTGGGGGTGCCTCCTCTCGACATGGCGAATCATAGTCGAGTTTCCAAAAGAATATTTCTTGGTGGGGTCACCCCGTGACAGGACAGTGTGACAAATCCTGCACTCCACTTTTGGAGCATTTACTTTTTTCTGGTCATTTGGAATGGAAAAAAACTTCCATATGAAGTGTTCTTTTATTTTCGGCTGAGGAACCTCTTCATCAAGAAATTCATTTGAGTCATCTTGACTGCTGGATGGTCTGGCAGTCATGGTAATCCAAGATATTAATCCCACAAAGATCCGACAGCAAAAAGAAAGGTCTTGCAGTCACAAAAGTGAAAGAAGAAGTAAAGGAAATGGGTGGGGATTTCATTCTTTGTAAAAAAACTGTTAGCAACCAATGAAAAGAGTTACTTTAAGGTCACATGACTTGACGCGCTTACGCTGCGCGCACCGAAGCGCTTCCGGGGGCGCTTACGTGGCGCAAACGTAGGCGCTTCCAGGGGTGCTGACGCAGCGCAAACGTAGGCCCTTCCGGGGGCGCTTACGCGGCGCGCCTAAGTGACGTTTAAATAGCTTTATGGTGACGAAGCAGACATTTATATGATACCAAATACATATGTTTTCAGGCCTATAGTCTTCTTTGAACTACGAAAGAAAGACACCAGCAGAAATCCACAGAGTGGTCGCACGCTCTACTCTGTGTGTCAGTCAGCTGCAACGTGCAGAGCGAACGCAAGGCTTCCGAGAAATGACATGCCAGCTTCCAGCTTTTAGCTTGCTATTGCCAAACCTCATATCTTTCAGTAAAAGATGTCGACATGACATGACCTGCCCTTGCTGGTCAAATACGTGCAGAACCCACGTACACTAGAAACGCCGATTTCACCTTTATGGAAAAACCCAATTCTGTTCTTGTAGATGACACGTGGGTAATGTAGGCACACTTTCGAGCCTTAAAAGGGTATCACACCATATGTGCACTTCACTGATTGGTCTAGCAGGTCATACCCTCATCCAGATTACGTATGCTATGATGCCCATCCTGTGGGGGCATATACCTATAAAATGTCTCTGCACTGTCATACCAATTGGGCACTCAGTGAGCTTTTGCTGAGGTCTCCGTGTGCACGTATCTTGCATTGTGATTACTTTCTAATTGGGTTTCCAATAAATCTTGCATACTCAAGCATGCTGAGAGCGAATTGTTTATTGAACTGTTGTCATTGATCTTTTTATTCTTGCAGCTAATCATTGAGGCTTCAACATTTGGTGGAGAATGCTGCGGGCCCAATACAGCTGACTGGCCACACCGACGGAGCGGACACTGGGTCGGACCCGTTTGGCACCCTTCTGAGGGCGGGATTTGAGGTGATAACGTTCCGTTTGTTTATCTCTCCCCGGCCTGGTTGGTTGCTGGAGGGGGTCGGATCCTGTGGATGATCCGTGTGTGACCTCTCCGCTGTCTTTGGTCTTGTCCTGCTCCTTTTTTTTCGCTCTCGGCACGCTTGTGTTGTGTTTCTGACTCTGCTGACTCTTCCCACTCTTGGCTCTCTATGTCTGACGAGGTGTGCCTGTGTCCTGGGGATATTTACAAGGCTTGTTCAGACTCCATGTCTTTCGTGGTTCCTTTTCTGATCACCTTCTTCATTCTGCTGTTTCTGGCTCTGATGGTTTACGTGTGTTTTTGTCACCGCACGACCCGGGAGGTAGCTCCCGTCTAGCTCTCTTTTCCTTTCCTCCAGCCCTCGGTGCTGTTGACCTTTCTGACGTTCTGTGCCACGGGCGTGTGTTCACCTCTGTCATTGCTGCCTGAAGTCCACTGCCGTCTCTCACATACATTTTTTTTATCTTATAGGGTCTGACCTTGGTCCCCTGCGTTTCCTGGCTGGCTGGTGACGGCAAGCTTCTGCAGGATTCCTGGCCAGCAGTAACTCTTTGGTGACTTCGTGTCAGTGGGCCCTTGGCCAGCCATTGAGGGCGAAGGTCTGCAACCCCTACCCCGCCGCAGAGAGTCACCGGCAGCTGGAATGCGGGATACCATCGCCAGACCATTCCCAGCGGGTGCAGTGGACGTCGGTAGGCTCTAACAGACTGGACGAAGCCCGGTGAGTACACTTGGGAGGGGACTTTAACCCTCCGGTATTGGGTTGTAGCAGTTGGCCCCTCATTGTGAGCTGTGGCAGTTTGTGCTCCCCTGTGGGTGGTAGCAGGTAGCTCGCCGTTTTAGGACGTGGCAGTTTCGCTCCCCAGATCGGCACATAGTATTTGTGCCTGTTGAGTATCGCGATACGAGTGGCCAGGTTGGCTACTAGATTTAGTTTATACTGTGTATCTGATAGATTGTGATTTTATTTGTTCTCATGAGCTCTGGCCTGGGTCCAGCACCATCACCAACGCGCAGCTGGCCTAATATTTTGGCATTTATGAGGAACGCCCCGGGCGCTCCTGGCTCTCTTGCTAACGCCAGTCGCCCTGCCTGGGTTCCGCCTCCACCCTCCCCCTGGAGACGTCCACCTAGGGGCCAGAGTGGTTCTAGGTTCGTGCCAAGGGGACATACTCGGCACGAGGAGGGGGGTGTGACGCCTAGTACAACAGTGTTTCTTTTCTCAATCATTATAGGTTTCATTGCATTTTTTTATTGTGCACTTGTGATGTGCTTGGCCTATGTAGTGGCCAAATATTGCTAGGAACGGCTGAGTATTTTGTTGGCTAGGTCCTAGGTTACCATTGCCGGCTTATCCATTTAAAACGTATATTAAGAACATTACTGAAGGAGATCTGGTAGAAAACATCCATCTCACACACCCAGTTACCAACGTTGCCAAATAAGTACTCCCGCCCACAATACCCCTGGCCTCTGGAAGGGACTGGCTGGAAAGACCGCTTAAAGTGCACCTCCCTAAAAATAAAAAAAATTTGATGGTTTCTGATAAAAGTTCTAATATTCCCCTCACTTTCTTTGGGACTAAGCACAGCAGACCTACACACATTCTCTGCACAGAAGGGTTTTTCTACAGCGCTGCTGCGTAGGATCCCCGTATTTGTCCTAGATGTTTTTGTGATTGACTGAATAGAGTGAAACAATTCACCACTATCGCTACATTGTTGAATGCCAGCACCCTGTGGCACAGCCGCACACAGGGTCTGTTTTCCTATCTTACCTGCTTCTCAGGCCGTCAAGGCCCAAACAAACAAAATAGGATCTGGCTTCTTTCTCCCTTGTGAAAATGCTTCGGTGAATTGGCGTACATGACCTGTTGGGGTGATTGATGTATGGCTTTCTTGTTGCCCTCTTGCAAATACTGTACGGCTGAAATATAAGTGAAGTATTTGTCAACCTATTGTGTCACATGTTACTCTATTGACGTCCACCCCGCAACCCATTTGTCTGGTATACTTGAACAGTTATTTGTAAAGCGGTTAGGACTAGCTGCTACACACGACTCAACCATGGGAAACCTCAATAGTAAAAAGAATTTAAATACGACTCAGCCAGCCCCACCCAAAAACTCACCTGCATATAATGTAGCTATAAAAAAAGGCTTAAGCTCAATAATGTACACACATAAGTGGCATGATCTGACATCTAAAAATAAGGATCTCCAATTCCCATGCAATGGCACATATGACATGGCCAAACTATCATACTTACGCCAAATGTTAAATATAAAAGGAAGGAAAATTAGAACTTTAGAATGGGAGGCGTACCATAATTGGGACTCCGTGTTAAGCGATATGCGTTCAACAAGCGCAGTAAAATCTAAAGTCCACAGCGAACTTATGGAAATTAAAAAAAATATATTACAGGCAAAATTGGAGGGGAGATGGAGAAAAGAGCAATTAGATACAATAGGCGCATTTCCATGTGTACAAGTTAAAGAAGAAGAGGCAGAAGACCAAGTCTTAGAAGATATTCTTTTGGGATGCCTGGGCAGTGAGTCACTGCAGCAGGTACCTGAGCCAGAACACACTGAGCTAGCTCCCGGGGAACGAGACGCAGCCATAACCTTTGTACGCAGAGCATTGAAAGATAAGGTTGCGAAACCAGAATTGGAAGCTATCCAAGACCTGGCTACGCTGAAATTGATGAGAAAGATAGCTGTCAAAGCCGCTTCAGATTACAACGAGAAGAAAAATAGCGTTCTCAAACAATGTATTAAAAAACAGATTAAAATACCTAAGCTAATAGACAGTCCGTGGCAGCAATTATTTGAGGATGGATCACAGGATGACTCACTCAGCAAACAACAATGGCATTCGCTAATATGGGATGCATTTACATATGTCCATCACACAGAACACGACATTTCCACACTAGAGCAGTGTTTGACAGAAACAGAGCCAGCTCCAGAGAACAAAAGAAGAGGCAGTTTTGGGGGAACGGTGGGAGGGGCTTCAGCATCAAATCCAAATTCACCAAAACTGATGTTAAAAAGTGATTCTTTAAAGTGTCAGGCGCTACTACAGCAGCTTGTTGAGGGCTCACTAACTGTGGACTCTTTTATAAAAACACAGCATAGGAGATATTTAGAGAAGACACTGTCCTTAGCACGCGCAGAGTTAATGAACAAAGCACCCCAGGCCCACTCAGCGTATGCAAAGCAAGTTGACGCCCAGACGACCACAGGTAGTCGTGCCAAACTTCCAGAAAAATATGATTGGGAAGTAGGGAAGTTCGGATTCACGGACCCAGATTTAGTAACATGGGAGGAGTCTAAGTTGCAGGACACGCTTGAATATGCTATAGATAAATTGCAGCAATGGAAGCAGCTAATTCACACATGTGCAGTAATTGACGTAGCCCACTCCCTGGCCCACTCCATCGCCGCGGCCAACACAACAGGCAACTCTACAACAACAGAGGCCCCATCACTTATTATGCCCCTACGAGAGATACCACCACCACCTGGCAGCGCGCCAAACGATGTAGCATATGTTTATGTCCCATGGTCAAGGCAAGACATTAGCGCCTTCAGCAGAGACTTCCCCCGTTTACGCGAGGAGCCCAGGAGATGGTACGAAGAGCTTAGCAGAATGACATCATTAGGAGGTTTACTGTGGCGCGACCTCGACACGCTCTTTAACATTATCATCCCAAAAGATCTGTGGGAGGATTGTAAAAGAGCGATTGAGTGGCCAGAGGCTGAACCAAAGCGGGGGAACGGAGGGACACCAGGCCCAGAGGTAGATGAGTTATACAAAAAAGTAGTGGGACATTTGAAGGAGAGGGTGCCGGAAGATAGGGTTGATTGGAGCAAAATTACAAGCACCAAACAGGAAAAGGATGAAAGTGTGAATGCATACTTTGATCGCCTCCTGCAAGTATATAGGCAGAACAGTGGATTGAAAGACCCCATGGGAGATGCAATGCCAGCTCTGGTAACTACATTTGTACAAGGCCTCGCACCACCCATCAGGACACACCTTCAGACTTCTTTCGTCTGTTGGCAGCAGGAGAAAATAGAAAAAGTGCTGTCAGCGGCGAAATATTGCGCAGATTTCCAGGCTAGCGCTCAGGCAATGGAGACAGAAAAACTGAAGAAAGAAAAAGTCAGGTTAATGGTGGCACAGGAACGGTTCTATAGCAATAACAGAGGCAGGGAAAGGAGCAGGGGGGGGGGGCGAGGCGTAGGAAGACAGCAGACCGGTAGGACACCTTCCTTACCCCGCAGATCAACCTCCCTGCCACCCCAAGGAACAGCATGCTTCTATTGCAAGGATCCTAATCATTGGAAAGCAGATTGTCCAATATTAAAGAAAAGAGGTGAGGACAGTAGGTACAAACAGAACAGCGGGCAACAGGGCAGACACCAGCACGCCAACTACACTCAGCACACAGAGTACAGAGACAACACGCCACATGAAAATGAGTCCCAGCAGCAATGGGCAGGAGGGGAGGGATGGACCCCAGTAACGAATGACTGGCCCCCACCCCCACCCCCACCACCATTCTAGGGATGCCTGAAAGTGGGAAACTGCGTGATAATAACAGCACCAGCAATATTAGTAGATCAATCCGGACCATATGTAGAGGGAGAGGTATTGGGCAGGGTTGTTCCATTTCTAATTGACACAGGGGCTCAAAGATCAATGCTGAAGGCACTAACAACGCCTGAAGCTCCACTTTCTAGGACTACGATAACCGCAGTAGGCATGACTGGCCAACCGATTACAGAATACCTTACTGAGCCACTACAGTTTGTAGTAGGCACGATAACAGTGCACCACCAATTCATCCTTAGCAGGTTCTGCCCCGTGAATTTGCTGGGGAGAGATCTGTTATGCAAATTACAATGCACCATACACTGCTCACCAACAGGGGTCTTTTTAGAGAGCAAGGCAAATGGTTTAATGGTACAAGCATTCATGACATGCCCCGACCTCCAAATACCGCCAGAATTACGACATTGTGTGCCGCCAGAGGTCTGGGCAACAAGTGCCAATGACGTAGGGCGGGTATTGAACTACCCACCGGTACAGATAAAACTGAAGCCAGGGGCAGTTCTCCCAAGAGTGCCACAATACAAAATCTCAAAAGAAGGGGAGGAGGGCATCGCACCAGTGATACAAGACCTCCTGAAGCAAGGAATTTTAAGGGAGATTCAATACAGTCAATGTAACACCCCGATACTTCCTGTGAAAAAAGGATCCAAGGGCCCGAACGGGGCCCCTGTCTATCGATTTACTCAGGACCTCCGAGAATTGAACAAAATAGTCTTACCATCTTTCCCAGTGGTCCCAAACCCAGCGACAATATTATTTAATATACCTGTGTGGGCTAAGACTTTCACTGTGATGGATCTTAGCTCCGCCTTCTTCACAATCCCCTTGCACCCTGATAGCCAACACTTCTTCGCCTTCTGCTTCCGACAAAAAAGATTTTGTTGGACACGGCTCGTTCAGGGCTATACAGAGTCACCATCCATTTTCACACATGCCCTAAAAACAGATTTAGACTCCCTGGTACTGAAGGAGGGATCCACACTTATCCAGTACATTGACGATTTGCTATTGGCCTCACCTTCAAAGGAGGCTTGTGTGAAGGACACCATCGCTGTCCTATGCCACTTAGCATTAAAGGGATATAAAGTCTCCCCAAAGAAGTTACAGTTTTGCCTCACCTCTGTGAAATACTTAGGCCACGAGTTAACAGAAGGAACAAGGAAGCTGTTGCCAGACAGAATCTCGACAATAACACATTTTCCCAGACCCCGCACTCAGAAGGAAGTTAGAGCTTTCTTAGGAGTTGCAGGATACTGTCGCCATTGGATACCAAACTTCTCTCTCATTGCAAAACCTCTGCAGGCACTGACACACAAAGGCATACCTGACACTGTACCCTGGTCACAAGAATGCGAGGCAGCCTTCAATGCGCTAAAAAGGGAATTAAAAGGAGCACCAGCATTAGGCATACCAGACTATGGGAAAAACTTTCATTTGTTTTGCCACGAGAGGGGGGGGTGCTCGACGGGGGTCTTGGCTCAGAAACATGGAGCTTTCTACCGCCCCGTGGCATACTATTCTGCCACTCTAGACCCAGTGGCTGCAGGGCTCCCACCGTGTCTGAAAGCAGTAGCTGCTGCAGCACTCGCCGTGGAACAATCAGACAACTTAGTGCTAGGACACACACTAGTGCTGCACGTGCCCCACGCCGTGGACACACTTCTGACATCCACTAAGACACAGCACCTCACAAATGCACGCCTCACCAGGTATGAGTTGGTACTCCTGACACCACACATTATCATCAAGAGGTGCACCACTTTGAACCCTGCATGCTTGTTACCCACGCAGCATGAGCTGGAAGACTTTGACTCAGATGATTCCTTCCATGATTGCGCATTGGCAATAGACAGGCACACTAAGATACGACCGGACCTTAAAGACACACCGCTCCCAGATGCTCAAGGGGATCTATTTGTAGATGGGTCATGTTTAAGGGATGACACAGGAGTACTACAAGCATCCTATGCAGTGGGCACAGCAACTACATTGTTGGAAGGAGGGAGACTGACAGCAGCAAAAAGTGCACAAGCAGCTGAACTTGTGGCACTCACCAGAGCATGTGCATGGGCTAAAGGGAAGAAAGTAAATATATACACAGACAGTCAGTACGCATTTGGGGTGGTCCACGATTTTGGCCAGTTATGGTCAATGAGGGGGTTCCTTACATCAGCAGGCCAGCAAATACAGCATGCACAATTGATTTGTGACCTCCTCCAAGCACTGCTATTACCTTGCAAGGTGGCCATAATAAAATGTGCCGCCCACACTTCATCAAAAGACCCCATCTCCAGAGGCAATGCCTTCATTGACCAAGAAGCAAAGAGGATAGCGCTTACAGGTTGCGAGCAAGCTATGGTACAACTAGTAGGCAACAAGACAGACACGGAAGAGGATAAGGGTTCACTGCATTTTGATCCAATACGTATTCAGAGGGAGGCAGCTGACAGTGAAAGAGAGGAGTGGAACCAACAGGGATGCAAACAAACTGAAGAGGGGCTATGGGTAGGACCTAATGGCAGGATATGCTTGCCTTCAACCATGCTCCCTTCAATGAGTAGATTGTTCCATGGACCTTCACACGTGGGGCGGGATGGCATGGTCAGGTTATTCTCCCAGTGTTGGTACAACACGAAATTCCGCCAGACAGCAGAGAGGCTGTGCAAGCAGTGTGCTGTCTGTGCGCAGTACAACACTGGAAAAGGTATCCCAACTGCGCCTGGCCACTTTCCACCCCCCCATGGACCATTTGAAAGCCTTCAGCTTGATTTTATAGACATGCCCCCCACCCAGTCATATAGGTTCGTTTTGGTAATTGTTTGCATGTTTAGCAAATGGGTAGAGGCCTATCCCACCAAAAATTGTGACGCCCAGAGTGTGGCAAAGTGTCTACTTAAAGAGCTACTACCCAGATTTGGGGTACCTTCCGTCCTGGCATCCGACAATGGTCCTGCATTCATTTCCAATGTCATAAAAGGGCTTTGCAAGGGATTGGCAATAAAGCAAAGGCTACACTGCGCCTATCACCCGCCGGCGGCAGGGGCTGTCGAGCGCAGAAATGGAATTTTGAAAAGTAAAATTGCAAAGATCTGTGCGTCAACTGACCTTTCATGGGTAGACGCGTTGCCTCTCGCACTTTTAGCAATGAGATGTACGCCAGACAGAATAACAAAGTTAAGCCCCCATGAGATCATATTCGGCCGCCCCATGAAAATACCAGGGCATATGTCAACAGCCCCCCTGTCAGTAATGGACGACTTATTGCTATGTTACTGTAAAGAGTTAACACATGTCTTACGTTACCTCCACTGCCAGGTGCTGACGTCCCTTCCAGATGCAGTGACACCGCCACCCCATGATCTAAAGGCTGGTGATTGGGTTTGGATCAAAGCCCACACACGGAGAAACTGCTTGCAGCCGAGGTGGAAGGGGCCAAGGCAGGTCATCCTCACGACGGCCACAGCTGTGAAGTGTGAAGGCGTAGCGTCGTGGATTCATGCCTCACACACAAAGAAAGTAACGGGCGGAGAAAAGACGCAACCGGTTCAGGTGGCAGCCACCGGGCCCAGCCAGGGATACAACCTTCGCTCCCACAGCAAACAGAAACATGACCAAGGGAGTTAATGATCAACGGGCTGCTGGCTAAATGCAATGCTCCTGACAAATAGACTTCGATCTGTGTCAATACAAGCCTGCGGACAACGGTCCAGGATACAATTAACTATTTTATGTCCAGGAAAAAACATAACTGCAACTCTGACCCTCCTGGTACCGAGGCCTCTATTGCTCAGTGAGCTGATACATTTGATTTTCAATGATATTTCCTTTCCAGCGAGCCAAGAGCAAATTCCTGAGCAAGAGTTAACAGACCTACGTTTTGACATTCTCAATAGTTCTATTTTTGCGATACAGAGTTCTGGTTCTAGCATTATTCAAAACCTTGAACACCATCCATTGTGCCGCTTTTGCAACAGAGATCACTGGTCATAGACCTGTTCGAGACATTGAAAACTGAGAGAAGAGCAGTGGGTAAATGCTTGACTCTAAGGGCAAGCCAGCATAGCGCCAAGTGGACCAACTTAGGGCCTATTCACAAGAAGATTGCATAGCATAGGAAAGGGAGAGATTTGTACAGAGTCATGCAGTCCACTGAGAGACATACATGTAATTGGAGAGCAGTGATTCTTGCAATATTGTTACCAATTCCAGCGGTGATAGTGACGGCAATAATAATAACATATTCTAATGAGCTTGAAATACCACACCTAAATGGAAGGGTGGGGGATGGTAGTGATGGAACTGAGCCAACAAAAATGCCAAGAGACTATGAACAAAATATAACAATGAACATTACTGGTGTGGGGGTGGATGTGAATAAAGGGGACAAAGAAGGATTGTGGGATACCTACGAAGGGAACCAATATGTGGAAATGTTGAAACTGTATGTGACAATTTTGAATATATCTGACTGCTATGTTTGCACACACCTGCCCACAGACACCACACATAGTTTAAAGTACAACGTCCTGCCATTATCCAAATATGTAGGCTGTGTCCTCTTGCGAGACATGTTCCAAAGTCAACACGGCATGTCTGCGTCAGTATCCATAGGTACACCCTCTTCTGAAATACTGACTGTTGATCCCCGCGGCAGCAAGGGCTATAGCTATAGCAGGAAGACAACAGACCCCCCTCACAGACCTAAGAGGATCCCTTGTATGAATATGCAGCCAACCAAGGGAGACTTAGAGATGCTAAAGGGATTTGACAGGGCGTCCAGAAACAAGGAATGGAATGGCAGAGCAGGTTGGGATGACATAGAAACAGGCCACTTGAAAATACCAAGGTTCAGGGTAGGGGAAGTCCCAGCCCCCTCCTGCATCCTCAAGGAAGAAGTAGTAACACCCAAGAGAGTGCCGGTTCTTCCAAAGGGGGCTACCAGAACATGCACCCTTTCAGAACTGCTGTCCAAAGACAATTGGAAGGAGTGCATCTCATTTGGATGTACCTTCGAGGAGGTCGCTCAAGGAGAACAGGGCCTATTTGATTGCGAGGACAGGATAAACAGGATAAAAGGCATACCACCCATAAAGACAGTTCCCCAGATTTACATGGGAATGAGCAGCTGTAACCACACAACCAGACTAACTCGAGTTAGGAGTCGTGACGAGCCGTCACCAGGTCTGGTAGGTTACAAAGGCCTTTTCTTTGTTTGTGGTCCATGGGCATACTTCTACCTGCCCCCAGGATGGTATGGAAGTTGCTACTTAGCCTCCATCATCCCAAAAATGACCCACTTCACAAAATTAGTGCCAGCAGAAAAACCAAAGATGACACTGGCGAGAGCCAAGAGAACGCCCGCTTGGGTAGACCACGTGTTAACAGGTGTTGGGGCAATGGTTCCAGTACTAGGCAATATCTATACTTCAGAACGGATACACCAGTTGTCCAGGATGATTGAAGATCTAGCGGACTCTACCACTGACGCCTTAGGGAACATAACAGAAGAGCTCACCTCCATGAGGGCTGTCGTAATCCAGAACCGGATTGCTCTCGATATGATTCTGGCAAAGGAGGGAGGAGTCTGTTCCGTCCTCCATGAGGCATCTTCCCAAGCATCTCCCCTGGCTCCGAGCCAATGCTGTGTATTCATTCCGGACAACAGTGGGAATATAATAAAAGCTATTAAAAAAATTAAAGATATAAGAGATGAAGCCCACGGGATACACACAGGTAGTCTATGGGAAGAGGTGATTAAGTGGTTCACCGGCTGGGGATCATGGATACTTGAGGCAGTTATAATAGTGATAGCAGCTATTTTGACACTGTGCCTCCTGATAAGAATATGCCCATCTTGTTGTGCAGCAATTTTTAGGTCCTGCGCTAACTGCATATTCAGGAAAGGTGGTTCACAACACCACACTCACAAGGATGAGGATGAGGAAGAGGAACAGGAGATGATAAAGATGAATGACTTCTGATTAACATATGATTTGGTATCAGATTTGGGGATGACGAAGCAGACATTTATATGATACCAAATACATATGTTTTCAGGCCTATAGTCTTCTTTGAACTACGAAAGAAAGACACCAGCAGAAATCCACAGAGTGGTCGCACGCTCTACTCTGTGTGTCAGTCAGCTGCAACGTGCAGAGCGAACGCAAGGCTTCCGAGAAATGACATGCCAGCTTCCAGCTTTTAGCTTGCTATTGCCAAACCTCATATCTTTCAGTAAAAGATGTCGACATGACATGACCTGCCCTTGCTGGTCAAATACGTGCAGAACCCACGTACACTAGAAACGCCGATTTCACCTTTATGGAAAAACCCAATTCTGTTCTTGTAGATGACACGTGGGTAATGTAGGCACACTTTCGAGCCTTAAAAGGGTATCACACCATATGTGCACTTCACTGATTGGTCTAGCAGGTCATACCCTCATCCAGATTACGTATGCTATGATGCCCATCCTGTGGGGGCATATACCTATAAAATGTCTCTGCACTGTCATACCAATTGGGCACTCAGTGAGCTTTTGCTGAGGTCTCCGTGTGCACGTATCTTGCATTGTGATTACTTTCTAATTGGGTTTCCAATAAATCTTGCATACTCAAGCATGCTGAGAGCGAATTGTTTATTGAACTGTTGTCATTGATCTTTTTATTCTTGCAGCTAATCATTGAGGCTTCAACAATGGAAATGCAAAATCATTTTCATTTCGTAAATCAAAAATACTGCTTTTATAAGTATGGTACTAAATGTCTTCCATTATTATTTACTTTTCATACATATTTATTTTTTACGAACGCAGAAATAGCGCTGTCGATGCACTCTCGGGGGAGCTTACCGGTGCGCTCACCCTGAGTGCACCGGGAAAAATGTAAAAAAATATATATACATTTAACAAATGTTTTTTAAAAAAAAATATATAATTCATTGTTGTAAAAAACAGCTAACAAAAAAAAATAATCGCAGGTTACAAAGTCGATATACACATGAATTAGCTTTTATAAAAACTATGAAATTCACTGGAAAAACCATAGGTTTCACAAACGTTATAGTTAGGAATTAGCTTTTAAAATACCTTTGAAATTCACTGAAAAAAACCATAGGTTTCACACCAGTTATAGTTAGCTGAACAGTTTACTCATACAAAACCATTGAAATTCCCACGTTATAGTTAGTTGGACTCACTATAACTCGCGCGCCCGCAATCCACTGCTGATGATGTCACATATTACATCATTCATGACATGGTCAGTGACATCACTGATGACATCACTGATGACATCTCAAATTACATCACTGATGACATCACTGATGACATCATCCAGTGAATGTGTGTTCCTATAAAGTTAAAATGTGTCTAACATATTGAAGATTGAGTGTATGTATGAGTGTCTGGATGAAGGATTTAGTAGGTGCGTGACTGACTGTATGAGTGAGTGATTAAATGTGTCTTACTGAATGCATTGGTTAGTGACTAAACTCTCTGAATGTGTGCATCATTAGGTCTGTTGTTGTGTAAGCTGCTGCATGTGTTGATCAGCAGCTATATGAGTGGCTATATGGGTTATTGATTGGTTGTCTAAGTATTTGAATGTGAGGGTGAGTATGTGTGTGGGTGGCTGTGAGGTGTGTGACACTGTGCATAGATGTGTGACCAGTTCATTCACTAGGTATATGGGTTCAAGAGTGAATGTAGAAACAGCTGTATGGGCGGTTGACTGTGTGTATGGGTGTGTTGCTGAGTGAATGGATATATCAGTGCTACATGTCCATGTAAGTACATATATAAAACACAGTGGATGTGAGAGTTGGCATATATAAATGACTAAACATCAGAGCCTGTGATTGCGTAAGTGACTGTATGGATCAATGTGTACTTGTATTAGTGATTGTAAAAGAGAGTAAGTATGTGTTAGTATATGTTTGAATAAGTAAGGTTTAGTGTGTATAAGTTTGTAGTTGAGGAAATGGGAGTGTGATTGATTCTTTGCATAACTGACTAGGTGTTTGAGTAACTTTGTGGATGAGTGTCAGCATGTAAGTGTCTGTATAGGTGTATGAGTGGATATGATAGTGTTGTATTGATGAGTGTCTGTCTGTATGAGTGATTGTATGGGTGAATGAGTGGATGTGTGTGTAGACCTCGAAATCAGTGAGTGCGTATGTAGTTACTGGTATTGGTAGGTCAATAATTTCAGGAATGGTAGTTTGTATTTATCACTGGGTGTATTAAAGGTTAGATTAGAGTGTGAGGAGGTGCATCGTATTATCACATGGATGATGTCATTAGTGATGTCATCAGTGATGTCATTTGAGATGTCATCAGTGATGTCATCAGCGATGTCATTTGAGATGTCATCAGTGATATATATATATATATATATATATATATATATATGAAACAGCTCCAACACTTACCCAAAAAGATTCCTTAAAGAAGCCTGTTCTACTTGAGTATTTGCTTTAGCAGTTGGAATAAAGACAATAATACCTTGTAAAGGTCTGAGCAGATTTCCATATAGTGGCTTTACAAATGTCAGAAATAGGTACATTCCTTAATAGAGCTGCAAATAGTTTGTTTAGAGAATGCCAAACCTGTTCTGACCAGACTATAGTTATAAAAATAAAAGGTGATCCAATTTCCTGATTCCTTTGGTTTTGTCCAAGTAGAATTTTATCACTCCGTTAATATCTAGAGAATGCAACAACCTATCAGCTGAATTGGAGGAGTTAGGAAAGAATGTAGAGTGATATTCTGGTCAATGTGAAAATCTAAGACTACATTTAGGATAAAACTGGGATGAGTTTTCATCACCACTCTATTGGAGTGAAACACTGTACGGTACCTCAGAACAATGGGCTTGAATTTCACTTAGCCTATAGTAGGAAGTGATGGCAAAAATAAAAGCCACTTTCCATGTGAGATGTTGCAAAGAGGCTTTACATATTGGTTCAAATGGCGGGCCAATTAATTTGGAAAGACAATATTAGGTTCCCTTGGAGGAGTGGGAGTCCTAACTGGAGGGAACACCTTTCTACGTCCTTCCAAAAACACTTTTTCCAATCTGGAATTCCGAAGAAAGATGTTTGTGAAGTAGATTTCCTATAGGCCGTAATGGCAATAAAGGTGAACCTTAATTAAGAAAAACTGCAGCCCTGATTTAGCCAAATGTACAAGATATGGGCAACTACATCTTCTTGTCATGAAATTGGATTGTGATTATTCTGTGTACACCATAAATAAAACCTTTTCCATTTGAAAGCTTTTGATCTTCTCGGTGGAAGGTCTCCCAGCCTCTCTGAGAATGTCCATACCTTCTTTAGAAAGGCCTTAAATGTCCATATTGGAAGAATTCAGCAGTCATGCTGTCGAGCTCAGGGATGCAAAGTTGAGAATCAGTATCTATCCACAGAACTTGAACAGGAGATCTTGTCTTCATGGCAACGTCTTGTGAGGCCTCCCTGGCATATGTAGAAGGTCTGGGAACCACCACTGGCGAGACTATTCTGGTGCTAATAGTATCATCATGGTCTTGGATTGAGACAGCTACAGAATAACTGTTGGAATGAAAGGAGTTGGTGAAAATGTGTAGAGAAGTTTCCCTGACCAACTTATCTTAAGGGTATTCCCCTTTGACCCTGGTTGGGCGTATCTAGATGTGTAGTTGTGGCATTTGCTCTTATTTGCATCTGTGAACAGGTCTATTTGAGAATATCCTCATTTGTGAAAAATGTCTTGTAACACCTGGTTATTGAGAATCCAGTTGTGATGATCTTAGAAGTGTTGAATGAGAGAATCTGCTTCCATGTTTTGATCGCCTGGCAGATGAATGGCTGTTATCATCAAGTTCCTGGCTAGTAGCCATTTCTAAATCATTTGAGCCTCGAGAGACAGAGGGCGAGAGCGAGTTTCTCCCTGTTTGTTCAGGTAATGTATAGTTGTTGTGTTGTCAGTCTGAACAATGATGTAATTAGTTGTGATTGCTGGAAAGAAAGATTTCATAACAAGATGGACTGCTCTCAATTCTAGCATATTGATGTGATAAGTCTTATCCTTGCCCAACCGAAACACCCCGAGTGTGAAGGGAACCTTATGTGAGCTCCCAATCCCTGGAGGGAAGCATCAGTGAATAGTGTTTGACTTGGTGGGTCCTGATGGAATAATCCCCCCACCATGGGAGAGATTTGCAGGCAGCCTGTGATAATGTCAGTTTGTCTTCCCAGAATTTGGAGAGTTTATTCCACTGGTCTTCCAGGCATTGCTGCAGAGGTCTCACATGTAACTTTGCATGAGGTACTATGAATATGCATGAAGCCCTCGACCCCAATAGAGAAGCAATCTGACTCACAGATGTATGGTGAACCTGTAGAATATTGCAACATTTCAGAGTAATTGACAATGGTCTTTCCTCTGAAGGATACACCCTTGTGGACTGTGTGCCCAGTGTGGCCCTCAGTTAGTGCCAATTTTGTACTGGGCATGCTGTAGACTTTTGGAAATTAATACGAAGACACAGATTGTTGAGTATTTCGACAGCGATGTACAAAATTTTCCTTTGTCTGCGATGATGAGGAACTCTTAATCAGGCAGTCATCCAAGTAAGGATACACTAAGGTTTTGTTTACTTGAGAATGCTGCGACCGCGGCCAGACATTATAATTGGGGCTGATTTGAGACCAAATGGCAGTACTTTATACTGATAGGCCAAGATCCCATTCCGAAACAGATAACTTTTCGATGCTTTATGGAAATCAGACTGTGGGAACCTGTATCTTGATGGTCTATTGTATACATACAATCTCCTTGATGCAGCAGTGGATAGGGTTGGTTAAGGGCCAGCATTCTGAATCTTTTGCGTTGTCTGCATTTGTTGAGCACTCTGAGGCCTAAGATGGATCTGAACTGTTTTGGTCTTTTCTTCTATACTAGAAAGTATCAGGAATAGATTCTTGATTCCCTTTGATGACATGGAACCTTCTCTGTGGCGTTCTCTTTTTTTTATTATTTTTATTTCTTATTGGAGTTCATGGTGCAGTAAGGAAATACATAGATAGCCACAAGCAAGGTATAAGAACATCTGATACAATTACATGATCGCTCATATATAAGCAGCTAAGAACACATTATTTCACGTGGGGATAAAAAATAATACAGAAGATCTATCAATAAATATAACAATACAGTACATTTCTCTGTGGCCTTTTCTATGGCCTCTTTTTGAATTAGACTCTTGATTTCTGACTGCAAGAGGTCTAGACTGTACTGTGATGTTTCTGCCAGAGGAACAGAAAGAGGAGGCCACCTGAAATGAAGAGAATAGCCGTTCTGTGCAATATTTAAGACCCAGCTGTCTTTTGTGAATGACTGCTACTCTTCCAAGCTACTGACAATACTTCTCCCACCAGAGCGGGTAACAGAAATGGAGGAAGTGACAATTCATTGTTTTACAGGAGGCTCTCCTGAGGCTGAAGGCTATTGTTGCTGTTGTGAACCTCTTCCTCTAGATGGTCTATGAGGATGGAAGTATTACCTTGCCTGCTGCTGATGTTGTTGGCAGTGAGGTGTTGGAACCCTCTGCTGGAATTACCATATGTCATAAGTCTGTACCTTCTGCAGGATTTCTTCTTTCTTTTCCTCGCCAACAACCTTGAGAGTGTCCAATTCTGTCTGAATTCTAGACATCTCGTCCACAAGGGTACCAAAAAATGTGTTTTCCCGAAAATGGCAGGTTCATGATTCAGTGTTGTGTGCCCTTTTTGGTAAATTCGGCCGAAGGCTCTGCTCTTTATGAGAGATTTTTTTGGATGCCTCTCATGTTTGTTTCTTTCCAGCTAATATTTTATTTTAACTCATTACTTGTGACTCTGCCCCTTTTGAAGACTTATGTTTTAATAATAGCATAATACTTACTGTTTGGAATGAGGTTGTTATATTTCAGACATTAGTGGTTTACACTCCAAGATATCTGACTAATTGCTCACCATGTTTAAGTAATATTTTTGGGTCTTGTGTCGCAATACATTTCTTGACTTTTAGAGTATATTGGGTCAAAATTTTAAAACAATTATTAACATTGCTAGCCTTAGAACCTTCTGGAATAGGTACTTTTGAGCAATGGTGTTTTGTTACTATATCAGACTTATGTGTTGACTTTGAAGTATCAAAAATATAGGCTAATCAATTATTCTTGTTGCTTATTCTTCTTGTCTTCTCTACAGTGGACACAAGACACAGAATTTGATTGACAGGTATTTTCCTAGTTCTTGAGCACAAACGCAGTACAGTATTTTATAACTATAGAGTAAACAGTAAGGTACAATACAGTTCTTAGAATTACAATGACCACATAGGGTAGTATGGCACCTCATATTGAGGTTACCATTAAGTTATTTCAGATCACAAGCAACAATGAATAATATGAGATCTAAATTATGTTTACATTTTGTGTGCTATCTGATTTATTCACAAGAATCTTATCTATTGATGAATTTGTCTGTAAGGAATTTTGAATATAAACAATTTAATGCATATTATAATTGACTTTTTCAATATTTTTTGCATGGTTTTCTGTCATTTTCTAAAGACTTGGAGACTACTAATTTGTACTTATGTTTTAATGTGGAATTTGTATATATGATAATACTGAACATGTAGAACAAATACAGCTATTGATGAAATATATTCTGTGTGTTTCTTTAGAATATCTAAATAATCTGCTATGACAAAGGAACTGCCATTACTTGCACTATTATTGATAAACACAGCTCTATGAGGTATGTTTGCATTGATGTTTTCTTTTTCCAGCTATTTTTCAATAGCTGGATGTAAATCCTTGTGATTGATTTCTTTCTCTTTATGAACCCTTTTCCTTGTTGCCTACCATGGCTCACTAAATTAAGTCTGAAAAATTGCCTGCCTTCCAACAGCTTTTCTTTTGTTTCTTGAATCGAAGAACTTAAACAAACACTGTATGTTCAAGTTTTAATTAACTCGGACTGATCAAAACTGCCATGGAATATTTTGTGATGTGTCTGTTTTTAACCCTTTCTTTTTGTAAATAATATTTTTATAGATTTGTGAGTGTGTAATTAGTTTATGCTTTATTTTTAGCCCTGGAGAAGTCTCATTCATGAGACGAAACGCGTTGGCTAAAAGGAAAAATTTGCATGTAATTCTGGATTTTTAATCTGTTGTGGATCATCATAATAAAGAATTGAAAAAGAAGCACCATTCAAGTCCGGACCGGTTTATTATGAGACTCATTTTTTGATTTACTGAGGATACCAGAGACTGTTTAAGACATTTCCTTGATGGGTGCTGATTCCATATTTCTTGCTTTGTATTTTGGGCTTTGCCCATGAAGGAACAGACAGGGTTGTGTTCCTTGGTTTCATGAGCACCATCACTAAAAGTTTGTAGCCACAGATGTTAGCAGTACAGGCTTTTCTTGCCTCAACCCTGGTGCGTAATGTTTTCATGCTGAAGAACTGTAAAGGGAATCCCCTCAATCCCAGATAGTAAATAGTCATTGCAATGAGTGGCCCTGTTAGACAAGATAATTTCCCTCATAATGTTATAGTGATTAAGGGTCGAGGAATTGAACACAGAAAACATGGGGGCTCACATGTGACTAACACATGTGCAGTGTCAATCACTGGTACTACCTTTATCTTTTTACAGAAGCACAAAATATATGAAAAAGGAAACATCTGCAAAATAGCATGGGCTAGTTCCAAAACATGGACAATAAAGCAAGCCACAGACTGAAGGGAGTTAGCCCCAAAAAAACCAAAGGCATACAAGACTGACCTAAAGCCCATTCCTGAATTTGTAAGCGTATTTTGTTTGTTGTATGTGGCTTGTAGTGGTGACTTTGCCTTGTAGTTAAGGATTGCAGCAGCCAGACATAAAAAGAATACGTTGAGACATACTAAACCGTGCTGGGCACACAACCTTACTGTCTTGAGAACTATCAACTGTTATTGTCTGAAACCCCCAGGTTGTAGACCTTTGTAGTCCTATTCCATCAATTTGGTACAGTGAGTAGGCTGAGTATTTCCTACATATGAATGAAAGATCTGGGACGCAATGATTCTGCATCAGATGGAGCAATTGCCTTCAGAGGACTCTATTGTCTGCTATCACATCAACTAACGAGAAACTAAATGAAAAGGAAGACATAGCAAGACAAAAGCTGGATTGATCTGACAGGCCACAGAAAATATCAGCAAGAAAATATCAACATTGGAAATTAGCAACAATATCCACATATTGTTAGATGTGTAAAAGCTCATTGGTGTTGTAAGGAACTAATTTAATTTAAATCACTACAAGGTTCATCAATAAGAATAACTTGCAGGAGAAACTACAATGCATTGTATACTCTACCTGTACATCTATGTACTTAAGAGCACTGCAGCTATTGAGTCCTTCCAACGCAGTTAGTCCACAACGTCTCATGGTCAAAGACTGAAGCTTTGCACACTCTGATAATGTGGAAAGGCTGCAACCTGGCAAATCTTCAAGAGTAACTGTTGTTACCTACAGATGGAATAGAACAATAGACTTTCATATATACATAAACATATATGTGCATCTAATACTTGCAAATTTATGAAGAGAGCATTGAAATCTTCTGCTTGCTATTCGTTACTCTTCAAATTCACTCCAAGGTTACACCTGCCTCACGGATATCTACCACCAATGGCCCTCTTCTCCTCCACACTTACCTTAGAAAATAACAAATGTATATAATTCTCCTATTCCATAACACCCACAATACTGAACACACAACCACCCCACTCCCTATCTGTACCTTACCTTACTGCTGCCTGGTAGGCTGGCTCTCTACATTATTTTCCATGCAATAATTTTCAGTATAAGAGAGAGTCAATTAAATTAGATTAATCTTTACAAATAACATTATAAAACTAAAATCAAGGAGTATAAGACACATACCTGTACCCTTAATTACACTCCTTTCCACAAAGTACGCTCAAAAAATCATCACCACATTACCATCCTCAACCTTGGCTGTCCAGTTCATTCCTACCCTTCAGTAAGGATGCCACTTTTATTCAAACACTCTCCCTCAGACTGGAAATCCAAGAGCTCTCCGCAATCATTCAAAAAAGTTTAAAGGGAAGGAGGGACATTGGAAAGATTTGCTGGAACATTCTGAGCTCATAATCTTCATCAAGTGCACTTCTACCTGATTCACATGTAAAGAAATGTACCCTATTTAATTAAGGCAATTGCAGAATCACCCACCATTCACTGCCAACACCCCCCAAAAACCCTTCCTGGAATATCACCTGGATTTTTACTGCACAAAGTTATTTGTCAAAATCCTTTTTCTTTGAAAATAAACACAAATATTTTTCGAATAGCGAGTAAGGCCGCAAAGCAAATGGCCCTTCTATGTATATTTACTTTTACATTTATACTACTGCCAACACATTTGCATTTTACATTACACCCTTGCCAAAATATAATATTAAAACCCGATTAAGAAGAGACCGATAACAGTAAATATAACAAAAATTGTGGATTTATCATCATCTGCCCTTCAATCAGAATATCCCCATAATGTTGAGCTTGCTACATGTAGGAAATTCCCTGCTCTGCCACATAATCCACAAAAGAGCAGAGGGGTAACTCTGGTGTTTTAACTTCCACATCAGCTACTAACCAGTCATTTAATTCCTTTTGGTACTAGCCTTGCATCATTTGGTCCCACTACAACTGAGTCTGTGCAGAATGTTTTGTTTGATAGCTTGGTACTGTCTGGTTCCTCTATAGAAAAATGTGTAATGGGTTCTAAGATCCCATAGCCTTTTGCTTATTATAATCTACTTAAGATGTTATTTCCTAACTGGGTGCTACCAATGCCCATGAAGAAGGCTGCCGACAGTCCTTTAATAAAAAAATTGATCTTGCACCCCATTGTTCTCTTGCATATTTCCCATGTTCAGGCTTCTGTTTAAATTGTGGAATGTATGGTGGCTATACATATTTGGAACTATACTGAATGTCCTCAGTTCCTGAAACATGTTCATGTTCCCTAGTAACCCATCATGGTATAAAATCAGTGCTATTTTTGATCCTTGACCAATTTAGGATGGTACTAAAATGCAGTGCCCCAGGTCTTTTGACATGTTGGCTGATTTTGATTCAGTCAACCATAAGATCTTAGGTTTTTTTTGTTCAATTTGTTAAGAAGGCTGACAAATTACTCAGGCAGTAGATACCTCACAACTACTAGCTCCATGGTGAACAACTGCCAAATTTAGAGTTCCTTTGCCTGTCAGCATCAAAAATATGCTGAAATTGCTCCTTCCCAAAAACAAGGATCACCTTTTGTGAGAAATTATACAATGCTGGGCAGCACACCATGTCATGGTGGCCTGGATGGATTTTATTTTTCAGAAACAAACCACAAGATGTGGTGTGTTTCTGAAAAGTAAAAAGGCAATGCCCTTGAGGCACTCATAGTGCATGTGGGATATTGTTACCATTTTCCTATTTGTGACTGCCATGCCTCCATTCAGTCATGAACAGGAAAAAAAACAGGGTTGTAAAGGATCGGAAGGTCCACCCTAAATAGGGTCAATGTTCCAACACTGTGGAAATCATGGTCTTGCAGCAGATGACCTGCCAGCAAGCAGTTTTTCCAATTACAAAGCAATTAAGGGAAGAGGGCCTGAATCAATAAATTAATGTATAGCATAGACTACTGTAAGTAGTTTCATATGGATTCAGAGAGTAATGCATCTTTTAGCAACATTTATATTTTTTTATTGTGTAGAATAGAAGGTTAGAGAATGAAAAAAAAAGTACTAGAACTTGCCATAGGGGACGCACTAGTACCAGCAAATAAACCAGTACATAAACAGGCATGGGCATTTGAGATGGTGCAGTAGGTTATTCTGATGGCCATCATCTAGATACCCAATCTTCTGACAAAGGCTATGCAAATAAAAACTGTGTAAAAGATAATGCATGTGATAGAATTCCTTGGTGTTGTTCCATCAAAAATGGAAGAAATCAGATAGCCTTTCCTACCCAGTGTCAAACAGGGGGAAGAAGACAAACATTAGAGTAAACGGGGTCGTTTTCAATCCCTTGTCTTTTGCCCAGGCGTATAACTATCTATATAAATAAGTAAATGTTTGTTCAAAATCGCAAATCTCTGAACATTCTTCACCAATTGCTTTGAAATTTTGACACAATGTTTGTTTCGAATAGGGTGGTGTTTTTATATATACAACGTTGGATTCCAATCCGTGCGTGTTTTTAATCGAAAGCCCGAACAGACACATAAAAATGTCAATGTGCCTTTGTTCAAAATCTTAAATCTCCGAAAGTTCTTCACCAATTTATTTGAAATTTTGACACAACGTTGGATTCGATTAAGAGCGTGTTTACATATACACAACGTGGGATTAGAATACGCGTGTGTCCAATACGCACATGTTTTTAATCAAAAGGCCGAACAAACCCTATCGATTTGGTTGCAGCGCAAAAACTACAAGGGACGCATAGAGACAATAGTCTACATATATTAGGATGGACTGTTGGTGTCTGAATGGCAGACCGGGAAGTGGGTGGATGGAGGGGGGCGGTGTTGGTTCACTCTGTAACATCAAGAAAGGACGCATAGAGACAATAGTCTACATATATTAGGATAAAAAGTTGGTGTCAGGATGGCAGACCGGAAAGTGGGTGGAGGGAACGGGGAGGAGTTGGTTCACTTTGCAACATTAGCGCGTTTATATATACACAACGTGACAATAGTCACAAAAACATATTGTGTGCCTACAAACATTGTGAAATTAAACATATTAGAAACGTGCGCTTACTCTTTTCTTTCTCTTGCATTTAACCAGACTGAGCCACAGCAACACGTGGCAGGGAACAACTAGTCTGTAATAAGAATGTTCCTGTTCACAGTTTGTAGTTTGAACTCGTTGGTAACCTAGCTTATGTTGGGGTAGCAAGTTGTAGGTTTTTGAGAAGCATTTCATTTTCAACCCAAAAGATGTCAAGATGTCAGGTTGATTTGCATCCTTATTTCATCTCCAGTTTGGACAATAAAAGGTGATCCTCAACAGCAAACAGCTTTTTGATGAAGAACACCTACCTATATGTCAAAGCCTCAAACTGTGACAACCACTTTCTAGGTGTCAAATAGCTTCTCAACATCGAGCATGTCAACAACAAAGTCTCTGTTGTCAGTTAGTGCTTAGAGGTCTATCAGTAATGGGAGGAAGATCTGGAGGGGGCAAAAAGAAGCCAACTCAGAGAAGTCCTGATGATTTTTTGAGGGGGAGCTGGTAAACACTGAGACAACAGTTTCCCTTTACCTGCAAATTATTTTCTGGCTTTAGTCGACTGTCTCTAGGAGTCCGAACCCAAAGACATGTTTAACCTACAAGGCTATTCCGTACTGCAAGAGACTTCATTTCTATTTCCTCAAAGTGCCTGCCTGCATAAATCCATATTAGAATATTCAGAAGTTAAAAACAGGAATTATGAATGGCTGTTTTTGCCGGACTGCCAACAACAATAGTCTTTAATCACAGTAATAGACCAACTACAAGGATTGAGACCACACAGCTCCTTTCAGGCGCCGGTCAGCCACAAGACACTAGATATATTTGAAAAATTGGTCAAGCAGGACTTATCCAGAATAAAACGCAACATTCGTACCAAAAAAAATCACCCGAAAAGATTTAGATACCTTGAACAAACAGACATCATTTGTACAAAAGCTGATAAGGGTGGCGCGCTAGTTATAATGAACACCACCATGTATGAAGAGAAGGTAATGGAACACGTAATGGATACGAACACATATATGAAACTGGAAGGGAATCCCACCATGAAATTCCTGAAACTTTTAAAATATATCGTAGAGAAAGCTCATGAGATGGGAACCATTAATGACAAAACCAAGAATTTTCTAATCAAAGCTAACCCTAAAAGTCCTGTCTAACATATGACACCAAAAATCCACTCCCCTGGGTGAGTAGTGCGCTATATAAATTACTGAACTTGAACTTGAACATGAACCGGTTGGCCAATTATTGGATAAATATTTGCAAGCAACAGTTAAAAACATGAGAACCTACGTGAAGGATACCACTGACTTTCTACTCCAACTGGATGGAACAACTATTGACCCGGAAGAGAATCGAATACTATGTCCTGCAGATGTTCACTCTTTATATACTTCAATACCCCACTCTCTAGGTATAAAAGCAGTGGAAAAAGCCGTACTCAACACTGACCTTGAGCTTCCATTTGAAATGTTCCTAATGGAACTAATGGTATTTACATTATATCAGAGCTATTTTCTATACAAAAACACTTGGTATCAGCAACTCGCCAACATCTTCATGCAGGACTATGAGGAAACCCACATATATGCAAAAGCAGAATGGCAAAATAATCAAAAACTGTTAATAAGATACATAGATGATATATTCATCATATGGAGAAGCTCTAAAGAGGAACTACAATCTGCTCTTACAGAATTTAACAACATAGATGACCGTATTCAACTGACATGGGACATTTCAGAAACATCTGTCGCCTTTTTGGATGTAAAAGTATCAATTACCAACAAAGGCTTTGAAACCGATCTATTCATCAAAAGCACGGACAGAAATACCATGCTACACTTTTCTAGTTTTCATGAACCCAATTTGAAAAAACATATCCGCTTCTCCCAAATAGCGAGAGTAAAAAGGATAGCATCAGAAGAAAACAACTACAAGTGAGACTAGAGGAGATGGCCACAAGGTTCAGGAAAAGAGGTTACCCTGAAAATATCATTGAAGAGTCAAGAAAAAGAGTTGACGCAATCGAGAGACGAGAATTATTAAAAACAATAAACAAAAAGGAACAGACCAGGATGGTAGTAGTTTCTAAAATTTCTACAGCTAGCACAAAATTCAGGAAAATCATTTCAAAACATTGGAATATATTGAACCTTGAACCAGACTTTAACAAAGCATTTGAAAACCCTCCATTATTTGCATATACACGAGCCCGCAACTTAGGAGAGATATTACAACACAAACAACCTAAGATTGAAACATTTAAAGGTACCAGAGCTTGTCTTAACTATGGCAACTGTAACAGTATAATTAAGAGCAATAAGATCAACCACCCTATGAAAGGATTCGAAGTAAAATTAAGGGTGAACGCTACTCGTGACACAGCGAATGTCATATATGCATTAAAATGTCCGTGCGGAAAACTATATATCGGCAAAACTGAAGATCAGACTCACGGAGCACAAATCAAACATACGTATGAAGAATATGAAATACTCCATTGCTGTCCACTTCATGGAAGAAAAACACAACATATCCCAACTCAAATTTACAATACTAGAGACTGTTGACAAAGTGGAAGGAAGAGACAATACCAAGTACCTCCTACAAAGGGAGAACTTCTGGATACAAAAACTGTCGTCACATAAACGACACGGTCTTAATGACCGAATTGAACTCTCATGTTATTTATGAATACCTATGAAATGCTCCTTGACCAAAAATGTAGCTATTGCG
The DNA here is from genome assembly GCF_964263255.1 of Lissotriton vulgaris. NCBI lineage: Eukaryota > Metazoa > Chordata > Amphibia > Caudata > Salamandridae > Lissotriton > Lissotriton vulgaris. The sequence goes on from NC_141685.1 coordinate 1,532,489,245, forward strand.
ATGCGTTTAATTTTTTGAGTTGTTATATTTTTTTAGCAGGATTACCTGTATATTCATGCCAATACTATTTTCATGTTTTTGAATGTATCTGTATGAATAATGCCACACATCATATAACACTCCCCCTGTAGCTCCACACACTAAACCACACGGGAATTGCCCCTTTTTTTAAGTATCGTGAGTTTGAGTCCCACCTATAGCTTCTGTCCACAACAGAATTTTTCTTGAGTTTACAGATATATACTATAATACGAGCTGTTTCACGCCAGAGAACACCACTTCTGGGCGTGTGATTATTCAAGTTTTATCGAAGGTTACCATGGTACCATAGTAGTACGATTGGGAATGTAGTCCCTTGTTTAGCTTTATTAAGTCACGTGAATGGAACGGTTTGAATTTAATGGCGGATAACAGAAAATGTTTGGTTGACGCTATTGGCGTTCTAGACAGGCGGATTTACGCCGGAGAGACTAAGAAGGTTTCAAGACGCTACAGATAAGGTTAGTTTGGCAACATAGCGATTGGTGACCGTAAAAGTAGGAGTTGTTTAACGGAACATAAGAACAAGACGATAATGTTTGGCCGTTCATGTTTTCTCTTGTAGCTTGTGCATTTTGAGACAAACGACAAAGTGGTAGGAACCGAAATGTAAGTGAGGAGTGAGTCGCCATACTTTTCAATTCACGGGCATTAAGGTTCGGTAGGTGTTGTTCGGTAACACTTCACTATTGCACTTTAAATCGCACATTTGTCCGTTAACATCCCCATGTCAGCAACAGATACAGAATCAATCACGTTTAGCACACAAAATAGTAGAAACATGACGTAGTATTACATATATCATATACACATTTTTTCTTATTTTATGTTCGTTTTCTTATCGTTTTAGTGTTATTCCCCGATGAAGGGCTGAGATAAATGGCCGAAATGCATTGGATGTGATCCTAACAATGTCGAATGTTAAACGTATAAAAATCAAGAGATATTGATGGAATGAAAAACAATCATAAAAAGTGTGAAGAATAAAAACACAAGCATTGAACAACTAAAATTTGTGTTGGAACCCTCATTTTGCGCTGAGGGGAAACGGTGTGCCCACAGGGATGGTTCTAGTTGTCCACTAGAAACACGAGTGTCTTTAAATATTGGACGTCCCGGGACGCCGGACGTTACCTGTGGAGCACCTAAAACAATTAAAATACCCAGAATATCGCTACTAAAGAGCTGTGCATTTGCCTCAATATATTCATTTCTAATTGTTTCACGTCCCAAGAGATGAATAGCACGCAAATCTCACAAAAATGAGTAACTACGATGAAATTTCAAGAAGCACAGAAGCTAGGGCAGACACGTTTGCATTTAAAACAGATGAAGCAGACCGGATATATGCTCTTATTAGGGAGGAACTTTTGCAAGAATCTACAAAACGGTCTAAGGAACAGAATATAAGACAACTCATATATCTCACAAAAAGACAAATCAATCAGAAACTTCATGCCAGTACTCTAATTAGATATCACCGATATCTACGCATACCACGAGGCCTACGGATCGCCCTGAAACCCTCTCTCTGTTAGAATTCTAAAAGCTTTCAAGACAAATGGTTTGCGATTTTAAATAAGTGCTCGCTTGACCTCATTCTTTTAATAATAGAAGAACTATCAAGAACACTTGAGGAACTGACTAAAGAAATTTCAGAAGTATCTACAGAACTAGCACATATGATGTCAGAAGATAAACTCAAAAAAACCCTGGACGACATAAAAGAACAAATGGAAAAACATACATGTGATATCAATGAGCGAAAGGTTCGCAAATTTAAGAGGGACACTGTCGACTATAAGCTTGGAGAAGTGTACACATGGGCTGAAGTATATGCCCAAAAAAGAAGGAACCGTCCATATACATCAAATACAGAAACATCTTCATCTGGCAGTGATACTTCTCATAAAACACAGAGACCACAACAAAACAGTAGGATTCCCGATACGTTACAACTAGAACAACCGACCGTAAGCACTGTAAGCGAACCAAATCCTTTTTTAGATCAGGGCCAAGCCCAAAAAGGAGAGGAGGAGAGGACAAAACAAAAGAAAAGGAAAAAGACCATCTCAACACGAGAAGCACGACAGGGCCAGTCAAAGACAAAAAAGGGAAGAAGACGCCAGTACAGAACAACTAGTAATAAACATCAGCGACTATGAATTACGTGCACATGAAATTGCATTATTACAACGAGGAACATCTTTCGTACCAACCACGGCTACAGATCCTTTAGAGCTAGAAGTCAGTTTTTTTAAACTGATGCGAAAGTTCCAATCAATCAATCAGGAGTTTTTTAAAGCGCAACTACTCACCCGTAAGGGTCTCAAGGCGCATGGGGTGGGGGGGTGCAGGTTACATTCCATCAAGGAGGGGGTCTGTCGAAGAGCCAGGTTTTGAGGTTTCTTGCGAAGATGGGGAGCGATGTTGTCTGTCTGAGGTGGAGCGGAATGGCGTTCCATGCTTTGGCCGCGAGGAAGGAGAAGGAGCGGCCTCCCGATCTGGTCTTTCTGGTGCGGGGGACCTCGGCGTAGGAGAGCTGGGCTGATCGTAGGGTCCTTTGGGGTGCGTGGAATTTGAGCCGGCTGTTCAGGTATGCTGGTCCGGTGCCGTGGAGGGCCTTGTGTGCGTGGGTGAGCATCTTAAAGGTGATTCTCGCCTCGACGGGGAGCCAGTGGAGTGTGTGCAGGTGCTGGGAAATGTGGCAGTGTTTTGGCAGGTTGAGGACCAGTCTTGCGGCGGCGTTCTGGGTGTTCTGTAGCTTGCGGATGAGGTTTTTGTTTATTCCGGCGTAGAGTGCGTTGCCGTAGTCGAGTCTGTTGGTGACCAGGGCGTGAGTGACTGTCTTTCGGTGTTCGAGGGGGATCCATTTGAAGGTCTTACGAAGGAGGCGGAAGGTGTGGAAGCAGGAAGATGAGAGAGTTGATATGGCGGTCCATTTTGAGCTCGGAGTCCAGGATGATTCCCAGGTTGCGTGTGTGGTCTGTGGGGGTTGGCGGATTTCCGAGGACGGTGGGCCACCAGGTGTCGCTCCAGGCGTCGGGGTTTGGGCCCATGATGAGTACTTCTGTTTTGTTGGTGTTTAGTTGTAGGCAGCTGTTTTTCATCCATTTGGCGACGGCTTCCATGCCTTCTCGAAAGTTGCGTCTGGCGGTGTTGGGCTCGTTGGATAGGGAGAGGATGAGCTGGGTGTCGTCTGCGTATGACACGATGTTGAGTCCGTAGGTTCTGTCGATGGGGGCAAATGGAGCCATGTAGACGTTGAAGAGCGTCAGGCTGAGGGAGGAGCCCTGGGGGACTCAGCAGGTGGTAGGTGTGGGGTCTGAGAGGAAAGGGGGGAGTCTGACCCGTTGCGTCCTGCCGGAGAGGAAGGAGCAGATCCAGTCGAGGGCCTTGTCCTGGATTCCTGCGTCGTAGAGTCTGCGTATTAGGGTGCGGTGGGAGACTGTGTCGAACGCCGCTGATAGGTCTAGGAGGATGAGGGCTACTGTTTCTCCTTTGTCCAGTAGGGTGCGGATGTCGTCTGTTGCGGCGAGGAGGGCGGTTTCCGTACTGTGGATTTTTCTGAAGCCAGATTGGGAGGAGTCGAGGATGTTGTGTTCTTCAATGAATGTGTGCGAGTTGGCTGTTGATGGCTTTCTTGATGACTTCGCTGGGAAAGGGAGCAGGGAGATGGGTCTGTAGTTTTTGAGGTCGGTGGGGTCCGCTGAGGGTTTCTTCAGGAGGGGGTTGACTTCGGCGTGTTTCCAGTCGTCGGGCAACGAGGCTGACACCAGGGAGCGGTTGATGGTGTGGCAGAGCATGGGTGCGATGGTGTTAGAGGCTCTGTTGAAGATGTGGTGGGGGCAGGGGTCCGTGTGGGCCCCTGAGTGGATTGACTTCATTGTCTTCAGTGTGTCTGTGGTGGTGAGGGCTGTCCAGTCATCAATCGCTGGTTTCCGGGTGTCGGGGGTGGTTGGTGAGGGTTCAGTGTGTTGGTTGTCTTCGTCGAAGTTGTCGTAGATGCTCTTGATTTTGTGGTGGAAAAAGGTGCTGAGTTTGTCGCAGAGATCTTGTGAGGGAGGGATGTCGGTAGACTCGCTGGTGGGTTGGGCGAACTCCTTGATGATGCTGAAGAGTTCCTTGCTGTTATGTGCGTGGGTGGAGATTCTATCTTCAATCGCTTTTTTCCTCGTTTCTCTGATGAGTTGATGATGAGCGTTGGTGGCGGCTCTGAAGTTGTTGTGGGCTTCTGTGGATTTGGTGTTTCTCCAGGCCTTTTCGAGGCGGCGGCATGTGCGCCTGGACTCTCGAAGTTCGGTGGTAAACCATCTGGCTTTCTTGGCACGGGTATTGTTGTTTTTCTTGAGGGGGGCTATGGTGTTGGTGCTGTCCGAGATCCATCTATGCAGGGTTCGGGCTGCGGTGTTGGGGTCGTCATTTTCCGCGATGGTTGGGGTGGAGTTGTTGAGTGAGGAGATGAGCTGGTCGTCGGTTTTTTTGGTCCAGTTTCTTTGTGGAAGTAGGTGCTGGTGTCTGTGGATGGTGGGTGTTCTGAAGGTGAAGTGGACGCAACGATGGTCGGTCCATGGAAGTTCGGTGGTGTGGCTGAAGGTGATGGAGTTTCCTGTAGTGAAGAGGGGGTCGAGGGTGTGTCCTGCTGAGTGCGTGGGCTCGGTCACGATCTGGCAGAGTCCAATGTTGTGGAGTTTGTCCAGGAGGCATGTGGTGTTGGGGTCCAGTTGATTGTCGAGGTGGAAGTTGAGGTCTCCCAGCAGGGTGTTTTTGGTGAATGCGATGGCCTGCGGGGAGATAATGTCCATGATGGAGTTGGCGAAGGGTCCGCGGGGTCCAGGGGGTCGGTAGATGAGGGTTCCTCGGAGGGCGGCAGTGGGGCTGGCCAGTATCTTGAAGTGAAGGTGTTCCATCAGTTCTGCGGACTCGTCAGGGAGTGTGCTCAGGCGGAGGCCGGATTTGTGGACGATGGCGATTCCTCCTCCTGGGTGGGTGGGGCGGACCTTCCTGTAGATCTTGTATCCTTGGGGGATGGTGATGGCGATGTCCGGTTCTGAGGTGGCGTTGGTCCAGGTTTCGGTGAAGAATGCTACGTCCAGGTGGTGCTGTCGAGGAGGTCCCAGATTTCTGTGGCGTGTTTGTGGAGGGATCGGACGTTGAGGAGGATACATTGCAGGGTCTTCGGTTCGATTGTGTTCTTGTGGGCGGGTTGTGCTGGATCCGTGTTCTTGGCGGTGCTGCAGGTGTGCCGGCAGCGGTGACAGCTGAAGGGTCCATGGGTGTCGGCTGGTGATGCTAGCTTGCAGTTGTTGCTGCAGCCTGGGTTGAGTGCGTGGAGTGCTGCTGGGTCGTAGCGTTGGCGGGCGGAGGTCCAGGGTTCCTGGTGCTGGTCGCGGACGGGTCGCAGACGGGCGCAAACGTGCTTGCCTTTGACGCGCCTTCGGTGCACCAGCGGCGCGCTGCAGCCAGCGGCCGCTCAGTGGCCGCCATTAAGTAGGGGTCGGGGAGGGCTGGACAGCTGGGAGGCGGGAGCGGGGAGAGAAGCTGGATTGGGCCGGTCGCGCTGGGGGGGGGGGGAGGGCCGCGGGGGCAGCAGCGGCAGGGAAAGGTAAAGGGAGGAAAGAAGGGATAAAGAAAAAAGGGAACATAAGCAGAAATAAGGCACAAAAGAGCAGAGATACAGAAAAGGGCAGAAAGATGAAAGATGGAAAGTGTAGAAAAACGAGTGAAAACGAGTGAAGGAGCAGAGGGAGAGAAAGGGAAAATGGGCAGAAACAAGGCAAAAAAGAGCAGAGATGCAGAAAGGTGCAGAAGGGGGAAAGATAGAAAGGGGAGAAAAACGAGTGAAGGAGCAGAGTGAGAGAAAGGAGACAGAGGTCTACTGGACCACCAGGGATGAGGCGCAGAAAAACCTGCGGGTGGAGGAGGGCCTCGATCACTATCACTCAAGAGTGCAGGGGCAGGGGCACCTCACTTAATGGTGGAGCTGCGAGGGTGGGAGAGCAATTTCACTGACAATGGGTCAGTGGTCTTGCTCGCCTGTCTCCGCAGTGGCCGCCATTAAGTAGGGGTCGGGGAGGGCTGGACAGCAGGGAGGCAGGAGCGGGGAGAGGAGTAGGATTGGGCCGGTCGCGCTGGTGGGGAGGGGTCGAGGGGGCAGCAGCGGCGGGGAAAGGTAAAGGGAGGAAAGAAGGGATAAAGAAAAAAGGGAAAATAAGCAGAAATAAGGCACAAAAGAGCAGAGATGCAGAAAAGGGCAGAAAGGTGAAATATGGAAAGGGTAGAAAAATGAGTGAAAACGAGTGAAGGAGCAGAGGGAGGGAAAGGGAAAATGGGCAGAAATAAGGCACAAAAGAGCAGAGGTGCAGAAAAGTGAAAGATAGAAAGGGTAGAAAAACTAGTGAAAACGAGTGAAGGAGCAGAGGGAGAGAAAGGGAAAATGGGCAGAAATAAGGCACAAAAGAGCAGAGATGCAGAAAGGTGCAGAAAGGTGAAAGCTAGAAAGGGTAGAAAAACGAGTGAAGGAGCAGAGTGAGAGAAAGGAGACAGAGGTCCACTGGACCACCAGGGATGAGGCGCAGGGAAACCTGCGGGTGGAGGAGGGCCTCGATCACTAACACTCAAGAGTACAGGGGCAGGGGCACCTCACTTAATGGTGGAGCTGCGAGGGTGGGAGAGCAATTTCACTGACAATGAGTCAATGAGAAAGTTACGGCTACGTCACTTTTTTATTAACGTACTCCCTAAGCAAGATACAGGGAAAATAGACCAACTACAAGGATTGAGACCACACAGCTCCTTTCAGGCGCTGGTCAGCCACAAGACACTAGATATATTTGAAAAATTGGTCAAGCAGGACTTATCCCGAATAAAACACATTTGTAACAAAAAAAACATCACCCGAAAAGATTTAGATACCTTGAACAAACTGGCTTCCCAAACAGACATAATTTGTGCAAAAGCTGATAAGGGTGGCGCGCTAGTTATAATGAACACCACCATGTATGAAGAGAAGGTTATGGAACACGTAATGGATACGAACACATATATGAAACTGGAAGGGAATCCCACCATGGAATTCATGAAACTTTTAAAAGATATCATAGAAAAAGCTCATGAGATGGGAACCATTAATGACAAAACCAAGAATTTTCTAATCAAAGCTAACCGTTGAAGTCCGGTCTTACATATGACACGAAAAATCCATAAGAATCTCAGAAACCCCCCCTTACGACCAATTGTCTCAACTTGCGGTAGCTTACATTAACCGGTTGGCCAATTATTGGAAAAATATTTGCAAGCAACAGTTAAAAACATGAGAACCTACGTGAAGGATACCACTGACTTTCTACTCAAACTGGATGGAACAACTATTGACCCGGAAGAGAATCTAATACTATGTACCGCAGATGTTCGCTCTTTATATACTTCAATACCCCACTCTCTAGTTATAAAAGCAGTGGAAAAAGCCCTACTCAACACTGACCTGGAGCGTCCAATTCAAATGTTCCTAATGGAACTAATGGTATTTACATTATGTCATAGCTATTTTCGATACAAAAACACTTGGTATCAGCAACTGGCTGGAACAGCGATGGGCAATTCGGTGGCACCGGTATAAGCCAACATCTTCATGCAGGACTATGACGAAACCCACATATTTGCAAAAGCAGAATGGCAAAATAATCTAAAACTGTTAATAAGATACATAGATGATATATTCATCATATGGAGAAGCTCTAAAGAGGAACTACAATTTGCTCTTACAGAATTTAACAACATAGATGACCGTATTCAACTAACATGGGACATTTCAGAAACATCTGTCACCTTTTTGGATGTAAAAGTATCAATTACCAACAAAGGCTTTGAAACCGATCTATTCATCAAAAGCACGGACAGAAATAACATGCTACACTTTTCTTGTTTTCATGAACCCAATTTGAAAAAATATCTCCCCTTCTCCCAAATAGTGAGAGTAAAAAGGATAGCATCAGAAAAAAAAAACATACAAGTGAGACTAGAGGAGATGGCCACAAGGTTCAGGAAAGAGGTTACCCTGAAAATATCATTGAAGAGTCAAAAAAAAGAGTTGACGTAATGGAGAGATGAGAATTATTAAAAACAATAAACAAAAAGGAACAGACCAGGATGGTAGTAGTTTCTAAATTTTCTACAGATAGCACAAAATTCAGGAAAATCATTTCAAAACATTGGAATATATTGAACCTTGAACCAGACTTTAACAAAGAATTTGAAAACCCTCCATTATTTGCATATACATGAGCCCGCAACTTAGGAGACATATTACAACACAAACCACCTAAGATTGAAACATTTAAAGGTACCAGAGCTTGTCTTAACTGTGGCAACTATAACAGTATAATTAAGGGCAATAAGATCAACCACCCTATGAAAGGATTGAAAGTAAAATTAAGGGTGAACGCTACTTGTGACACAGCGAATGTCATATATGCATTAAATTGTCCGTGCGCATCAAGATCAGACTCACGGAGCACAAATCAAACATACGTATGAAGAATATGAAATCCTCAATTGCTGTCCACTTCATGGAAGAAAAACACAACATATCCCAACTCAAATTTACAATACTAGAGACTGTTGACAAAGTGGAAGGAAGACACAATACCAAGTACCTCCTACAAAGGGAGAACTTCTGGATACAAAAACTGTTGTCACATAAACCACACGGTCTTAATGACCGAATTGAACTATCATGTCATTTATGAAGACCTATGAAATGCTCCTTGACCAAAAATGTAGCTATTGTGATGTGTTTAATTTTTTGAGTTGTTATATTTTATTAGCAGGATTGCCTGTATCTTCATGCCAATACTATTTTCATGTTTTTGACTGTATCTGTATGAATATTGCCACACATCATATAACACTCCCCCTGTAGCTCCACACACTAAAACACACGGGAATTGCCCCTTTTTTAAAGTATTGTGAGTTCGAGTCCCACCTATAGCTTCTGTCCACAACAGGATTTTTCTTGAGTTTAGAGATATATACTATAATACGAGCGGTTTCACGCCAGAGAACACCACTTCTGGGCGTGTGATTAATACAGTTTTATCGAAGGTTACCATGGTACCATAGTAGTACGATTGGGAATGTAGTCCCTTGTTTAGCTTTATTAAGTCTCGTGAACGGAACGGTTTGAATTTAATGGCGGGCAACAGAAAATGTTTGATAGACGCTATCGGCGTTCTAGACAGGCGGATTTACGCCGGAGAGACTAAGAAGGTTTCAAGACGCTACAGATAAGGTTAGTTTGGCAACATAGCGATTGGTGATCGTAAAAGTATGAGTTGTTTAACGGAACATAAGAACAAGACGATAATGTTTGGCTGTTCACGTTTTCTCTTGTAGCTTGTCCATTTTGAGACAGACGACAAAGTGGTAGGAACCGACATGTAAGTGAGGCGTGAGTCGCCATACTTTTCAATTCACGGGCATTAAGGTTCGGTAGGTGTTGTTCGGTAACACTTCACTATTGCACTTTAAATTGCACATGGTCCTTTAACATCCGAGTGTCTGCAACAGATAGAGAATCAGTCACGTTTAGCACACAAAATAGTAGAAACATGACGTAGTATTACATATATCATATACACATTTTTTCTTATTTTATGTTTGTTTTCTTATCGTTTTAGTGTTATTCCCTGATGAAGGGCTGAGATAAATGCCCGAAAGGCATTGGATGTGATCCAAACAATGTCGAATGTTAAACGTATAAAAATCAAGAGATATTGATGGAATGAAAACCAATCATAAAAAGTGTGAAGAATAAAAACACTGAAGCATTGAACCACTAAAATTTGTGTTGGAACCCTCATTTTGCGCTGAAGGGAAACAGTGTGCCCACAGGGATGGGTTTAGTGGTCCACTAGAAACACGAGTGTCTTTAATTATTGCAGGAGTGACACCTGTGATAGATATGTTGATTGAACAAGGACTTTTGAGGGAGATGCTAGGAATTCCATGCAATTCACCTATTGTGGGAATTCGCAAGCCTAATGGAAAGTACAGGATTCTGCAGGACCTGAGAAAGGTAAACCAAATTGTTATACCTTGTTGTCCTATAGTACCAGCATTGATCTTATATCAAATTCCATGTGACGCAGAATGTTTCACAGTGATTGATCTAGGTCAAGCGTTTTTCTCAATACCTTTATTTGTATTCCGGTCCGGAAACCGGGTCTTGGCATGGTGCTGAGTTCCTCAAGGGTATACAGAGAGCCCCCTTGATTTTCAATAGGATATTGAAGAAGTATTTATAGAGTCATTGGTCATGCCCTGAAATTCAGTTCTAGTCCAGTATATTGATGACCTGTTAGTAGCATCAAAGACTAGAGAAGATTGTGTGACAGATATAATTGCTTTACTAAATCATTTGGCAGTAGGTGGTCACAAAGTGTCACTGACAAAATTACAATTTTGTAAGACTGAAGTGCTTTATCTTGGACACATCATTGAAAAGGGAATTTGCAAAATTTTTCAGGATCGAATAAAGGCTATCATGCGAATGAATCTGCCAAAAACACAGAAAGCGGTTTGAACGTTTTTGGGAATGGTTGGTTACTGCAGTGGATTATGGATTTTTCACTGATCGCAAAACCACTTCAGAAATTGACACAGAAAGATGTGAGAGATCCAATACATCTTGATGAGGAATGTATGAAGAAGTTCTTTTTTTTTTTTAACAGTTCTTTATTCAGTACATTTTTACATTAGTCCCTTCCCAGCTTTAGTCCCTCCCCACCCATGCCCAGCCAGCTTATACATTTTTGTTTTCCTTCCTTTCTTTTCCCTTCCTTTATGGTCAATTAAAAAAAAAAAAAAAAAAAAAAAGTAAATATAAACACTTATTTCACTAGTTCTTGCTGAATATGAAAACATATAATGAATAACATATTAGCACATTATTAAAGAAAAAGGAAGAGGAGAAGAAAAGAAGAAAAGAGAAGTAACTAGATTATTAGCTCGATAAATTATATAAGTTAAGTATATTTATTTCCTATTTCCATACTCATTCGTCCATTCGTTAGCATGTTTATTAAATCATGTTATTTTCACATGATTTATAAGTTACTTGCTGCCTATCATTATTCGTTATTCGTTATTTTGCAGCCAATTAGTTAGGGGGCCCCAAATCTCGAGACCCCTTTTTTTCCTTTGTAGCCCCTTCCTCCTGTATATAGCTATTTCTAGGCTATAGCTAGCTAAGAGTCTTGATCGCCACTGTTGAAATAGCGGAGGCGTGGGATCAAGCCATCCAGTTGCCAGACAGATCCTAAAGATGGCCATAGATATGGATATCAAGCCCTGTGTTTCTCTGGATCTTAAACCTTGTTCTAATCCCAACATTATTTCTGTTGTCGTGATAAAGATTGGACTTTGAAAGATTTCAGAAAGAAATTTAGAGATTTCTGATCTGATAGTAGTTAGTGAATGGCATGTGGCAAATATGTGTACTATTTCGGCAGCATGTGTAGCACATTTTGGGCAATTCGTACCTTTCCCTATACTCCATTTAGCAATCTGAGACGGTGTGTAATATAGTTGAAGGAAAGTCTTATAATATTGAGCCTGTACTTTCGTGGATATTAGTGATGTTTGAGAGAATTGAAATGCTGATTGTACGTCGTCTATAGTGACGTTTAGTTTATTTTGCCATTTGAGACTATGTCTATCCAGATCATCTGGTAGCAGTGAGATTAACGTTTTATAAATATCTCCTATTTTAATAGTGGTCTTGCCTATAATTTCCTCTATTATTGAGACTTTATGAAACTCGGCCCTACCTCCCCCTTTTTTAGTTATGAAATCTCTAATTTGGAGGTATTTGAAAAAATCCCTATGTTCAAGCCCAAATTCCATCTTTAGTTCCTCAAAAGATTTAATAGCCAATGGTGAAACAAATACCCCCAAATGTGTAATTCCTGTATTGATCCATCTGATCGTGCATGTATCATGAAATATTCCTGGGAGGTTATGATTTCGGATGAGACTAGTGTAATACGAGTATCTGCCAATTCCTAGTAATTTACGGATGTTAGACCAAGCATTGTAGATACCGAACAGAGTTTTAAATCGGACTTTTTTGAAGTGATTGTCATATGTTAGTCGCCATAAATGGTCACTTGTTTCTGTTCCTAGAATAAGTCTGCAAGGAGAAGGAACTTCCCCTTTAATAATCGCAGAATCATCCGACATAAGTAAGCCTTTGCTGTAGCTCAACAATGAAGCCCACCAATATATTTTAAGATTTGGGGCTGCAAGACCCCCTCTCATTCTCGGAAGTGAGATGTGCTTATATGCTCGACGAGTCTTTTGATATCCCCATATGAATCGAGAAAAAAGCGTTTCAATTTGTTTGAATATTTGTGTATCAAAATTTAAACATATAGTACGAAAAAAATATAAAAACTTCGGTAAATATATCATTTTAATTACATTGCATCTCCCTATAAGAGTTAAATGTAAATTGTTTAGTCTGCTCAAGCTGTCCGATGATTGTTTTAGGAGAGGATCTATATTAATTTTGACGAGTTCGTCTAAGTTAGATGTGATATTAACGCCGAGATATGTAGCATTTCTGACAATTCTTTCATCTATTAAATTTATATTCTTGTTGATTATTATCTGGGTTTTGTTTTCGTTTAATTTATATCCAGAGATTTCTCCAAAACATAAGGCCTCTTCTTCTAGCAGTTTTATTGTAACATATGGATTACTTGTAGTGATCGCAATGTCATCGGCGTAAGCTAATATTTTAGTATTTCCGTTCGATGTTTTTATTGGTAAAATATTTTGATTACATTCTAGTTTACTGATAAAGGGATCGATGAATATTGCAAATAATAGGGGTGAGCATGGACATCCTTGTCTGGTTCCCCTGGTTATTTTAATCTTGCCCGTAATTCCGCCATTTATCATCACAACGGCTTCTGGTTTATAATATAAACTCTGAATAGCATTGATGAATTGCTCTCCGATTCCACTTTTTATCATGGCTGTCCAAAGATATTGCCAGGAGACCCTATCGAATGCTTTTTCTGCATCCAATAATATTAGTGCCATAGGGTCTCCCGTAACCTCTGTTATATCGAATAGTGTAATCACCCTTTGTACATGATCTGTAGTTGAGCGACCGGGGACAAATCCATGTTGTCGTACCGATACGATTTTATGGATGATCGGGGCTAATCGGGTGGCTAACATCTTAGAATAGATTTTTGAATCACAGTTAATCAAAGTTATGGGGAGGTATGATCCGAGTTCAGTTGGATCCTTGTTTTTTTTGGGGAAGATTACTATTTTTGCCTTTGACCAGGATTTTGGTGGTTTTCCCGTTATAAATACTTGAATCATAACGGCCGTGAGTATTACTTTAAGTGGTTTATAAAATTTTGCATAAAATTCAACTGGTATACCGTCCAGTCCTGCAGCTTTCCCCGAAGGCAAGCTGTTGATAGAGAGTAGAATCTCGATCCATTGGGGTATAGCTTCAAGGCTGTCATAATCATTTTGCAAGAATTTAGGTCTCGATTCTTGGTCTAAGTATGTATTAATTAAATGTTGATTTTTATCAGTCTCTGTATATAGATTTTGATAATATGCCTGAAATTCTGTTTTGATTGCTTCTGGGTCTTGCGTTAATAGATTATTTTTATCTTTGATTTCTTTTATAGTATTGGTGATGTTTTGGTTTCTCGTTCGGATAGCTAAATGGTGCCCTACTTGTTCATTTAGTTCGTATGCCTTTTCTTTATTTGAGGTAGCTTTGTCAATAGCTCTTGTAGCAAAGATTTCAATTATTCTGTTTTTGGCTATTGATACCTTTTGTAATACACTGTCAATGTTTTGACCTGCTACAACAGTTTTAACAAGTTCCTCCTCCGCTTCGGCTAGTTTTTTATTTAATTCAGTTATTGTTTTTTTTTTTTCCTTGTTATATCTTATGGAAAATCGGATTGTTTCACCCCTGATAGCAGCTTTGAGTGTGTCCCAAACCACATCTAATGATGTACTGCCAATATTATCTTCAAGGAATTCTGGTATCCATTTTTCCATCATTTGGCAGTATTTTTCGTTCATTAATAGTGTCCTTTCAAATGTCCAATTAGCCTGATCTTGCTGTATTCTATCAATATCTATTGTTAAAAGTAAGGGGTTATGATCCGAAAACACCATAGGGAGTTTTTCCAGGTGGCACTTTGTTATAATAGTATTTGAAACTAGCATATAATCCAATCTTGAAAATGTTTGATGGGGATGTGAAAAATAGGTGTATCCCGTATTTTGGGGGAACTTATATTGCCATAAATCTATTAATCCCTGTGTTTTACATAGTGTTACAAATTCCCCAAACACCCTAGGTTTCCTACCATTATATTTGAAATTTTGATCATAGGTCCAATCTGACGGTAGGTTTAGATTAAAGTCCCCGCACATAACAATCGGTAGTAGCCAGTCGGATAATTTGCTGGTGATAAACTCCAAGAGATCTGGATCGTCAGTAACATATCCATAAATGGAGCAGATAGTTATGCATTTCCCAGCCCCATAGATGCATTCGGCTATCACCCATCTCCCGAATTTATCTGCAGCAGTGCGGGGAAATTTAATTTCTTTATCTGATGCCAGGATAGCAACACCGCGGGTTTTAGTAGCTTGTGTTGTGGCTGTGATCAATGTGTACCCCAAAGTTTGTAATAGTTTTTTTTCCCCGTCCTTCTATATGCGTCTCTTGGAGGCAAATGATATTGGCTCCGATTGATCGAAGAGCTATAGCTACATTTTGCCTTTTACGTATATCATTTAATCCACAGATATTAGTGGAAACAATTTTTAATGTGACCATCGAAATTTGGGATTTTTTTCCGAGTATTCTGGCTCTCTAAGTTGTATTTGTGGCTTTGACGAAAAGTTACTGGTATGTGTAATTTTATCGGTAGTTAGTAATGTAAGCTGGGTGAGCCCCGCCCCCTCCCCCCCACACCCCTCTCCCTTTTCATCCCTCCCAGTTCAAGGTGAGCAAGTCCCCCACCCCCCCCTTACTTGAGGCGTCTTGGGTCATGGTTCCCCCAAGTGTGTGTGTCTGGGCGGTCCGGTCTTCCCTGCCCTCTCCGAGACCCAGCATCTATACCTTAAATGGCCCAATATACTAGTAGGTAAGTTCTTTTACAAATATACGACTATTTATTCCTACTCTATTTAAATTCAGTTCAAAAGTATGAAAAAGAGATGGAAAAGCATAGGGTAGAGAATTACATTATTCGGTTTACATCCATCTCCCGCCCAATTATTTTTGAGAAGTCATTAAGTCCTTTAAGTTTAACATCATATCGGACATTTGTAGTCTCTGTCTTTAATTACACTTTATGATTAGTTGTGATTTTCGGGGAGCAATGAGAGCCAATCTCGGTAAGTTCTTTCAAATATGCCTCTGCCAGGATTTCACTTGTAAAGCTTCTAGTATATCCCTTATAGATGATTTTCAGACGTGAAGGGTTTTGTAGAAATACAGTGGCACCTATTTTTTCAAAAGGGGCGAAAAGTTGTCGCAGCTTCCACCGGCGTTCTACTGTCGCATGAGCAAAGTCAGGGCGTGGGAAGAAGCGGATACCTTTAAATTCTCTTTTGCTAGTTGGTCTGGCAATATCGTAAATAATTTCTCTCAAAAGAAAGTTCCCAAAGTGGACCAGCATAGCTCTTGGATATTTGTTTCCCTTATGTGAATATTTCGGGGCTGTCAGGGGAAAGCGATGAGCCCGTTGAATCTCTCTCTCTAGATCCCACAATTGTATTTCTGGGAGGGCTGTCTTTAAGAGTTCCGATATGAACCCCTTTGGATCATTTCCTTCTGCTCCTTCTGGAATTCCCAGGATTCGTAAGTGGTTTCTCCTTCCTCTATTTTCCAAATCTTCCACTTTGGTCATTAGATCGTCAATTATGCCTGACTGTTGCTTTTCCTTGGTTTGTAGATTGAGTACATCTGACTCGAGATTCTCTGTACGGGTTTCGATTGATTTCATTCTGTCCACTATTTCTGAACAAGTATTGTCAATTTTTTGAATGGAGCCCTGTAGTTTTTGAATTGCAGCATGATTGCGTTGATTATCTGTTTTCAAATCCGCATGGAAGTGCTTTATAGACTTGAGAACATCGCTCAAGGATGTTTCTGAATGGTTTTCTAATCTCGTACTCTCTTTATCCATGCTTTCGGTTCCTCCTTCTTCGTTGGTCGATTGTTTATGATTGGGTCTCCCATCTAATTTAGGAGTTGAGTTTTTCTTTGTATGTCTTTTCTTAACCTTGATTTGCTCAGGATTGCTACCCTGATCAGTGGTTTCATCATAGATTGGTCGTTGCGTTCTCCTATATTTTGTCTTCCTTTTATCACCTCTTTTTTCGGGAGTGTTGTCTTGCCTTGACTTATTTGTTTCCTTCTCGTCAGGGTGGTCTGGGGCAGCTATGGTGGTAGCATCCGGTTCTTGATCATCACTCGTTCCATTACTCTCGGTTGTATCACCGGAAATTGATAGTCCAGTTTCATATATATCAGAATCCCCATCATCAGCAGATTCTTCGTTTGACGTCCCTGAGCGACAAGGTTGTATTATCGTGCAAGACTGTTCTGGTTCTGGTTCCAAATTGTCTTTGGTCGTAGGTGTTGCCTTAGTAGATTCATTATCATGAGACTGATGTTGTAAGATCACATCTTCTAATGCTACCACTATGTCGATACCATTACTGACATGTTTTGCTTTGATTCCTTTTCCGGGAGGGAGGTCGTTTGCAGGCTCTTCACGGTTTAGGTCTAATTCAAGACTTTGAGTATCTGACAAAGTACTTTGGGGTTTTACATTTTTCCCTCCTACGTTTGAATTTTCCTGAATTTCCCGAGGAAGTGGGCTGAATATAGTAGAGATCCTAGGTTGATTTGCCCCTTGTTGTCCAGTAATTTTAGCTGCTGCTTTTAGATCTTTGATGGTTTGTAGGCGTTTTGCTTTTTTAGCCATAAGTTCTAACTGCTCATAGGTATTAGTGTCATTATTATCTTCATTGTCTTCCTTAGTATCACTGTTCATGCAGTTATTTAATTTTTTATGTCTTTTTATTTCGCTTATCGATTCCTTTATTTTTTCTTTTTTTTCTTTTTCTTTCTCATTTTCGTTTTGACTTGTGCATTTAGTCTTATTTTTTTCCTTGCTTTCTTTACTTTTTTGTTTTTCATGACTTTCTTTCCTGATTTTATCTATCTTGTCTGTTTTATCTTCTTGCGCTTTGGATCCTCTGGTCTCAATTCTTCTATGTATACTATTGTTATAGATTGGTTTCTGTGAGCCAATCCCTGTATCTTGCTTCGGGATGTCTTCTCTGTCCTCTATACCTGTGTTTTTTAAGGTTACCTCACCTTGATTGGTATGTGCCTCTGTCATTTCTGACGCTTTCTGGATTTTGGTTATCTCCTTCTCCTTCTCAGAACTAGTTTGATCCATCATTTTGTTGGCAAGAGGTGCAGTTGTTATCTCTCTTATCTCTCTTATCTCTCTTGTTGTTTTCTTTCTTATCTTTGATTGTCTGTTGTTGCTTGCAATTGCGATTTCTATGGCTACTTCAGGTCGATTCAAACCAGGTGCTATTCCAGTCCTGCGAGTTATTGCAGTAGTTGTAGGGCTTATAGAGGAATGTATGAAGAAGTTCATGGAGTTGCGGTATAGTTTATGTTGAGCACCAGCATTAAGGATGGCAGACTTTGAGAAATAATTTGCTTTGTTTTCCAATGAGCGTGAGAGTTGTGCACTCTCAGTTCTAAAGCAAACACACGGAACAGCACATAGACCGGTAGAATATTTGTCTGCTACTTTGGATCCTGTCGCTGCAGCATTACCAGGATGTTTGAAAGCAGTTGCTGCTACTTGTATGCCTTGAACAATGTAAGCTGATTGTTATAGGCCCTCCAGTGTGAGTGTTTGTTCCACATTCAGTAGAGATTTTTGTTGACGCGCACTCGAACACAACATTTAACAAGTAGCCGTTTGACAAAATATGAGTAAGTGATTCCGGGTGCTGCAAATGTGACAATAACGCGGTGTTCTAGCCTGAATCCAGCCACGTTAGAGCCTAGCTCCAGATTGTAAGGAAGTTCTTGATGAAGTGGATCATGATTGTTTGGATGTGACAGAGTTGTGCACAAAACCAAGGCCTGACATCAAGGATACACAGTTACCTGAATTTGATGTTGTTCTGTTAGTGGATGGGTCATGTTTTTAGAGAATCTGAGGGTTTTTTGAGAGCTGCCTATGCAATTTGCACAGTAGCAAATGTGATTGAAGCATCGTGGATGAAAGGAGTGAGTTCTGCACAAGTGGCTGAATTGAATGCGCTTACTTGAGCTTGTTTTTTGTCAAGAAAATTGAGGGTTACAAATATTGCAGATAGTCGATACGGCTTCGGGGTCGTACATGACTTTGGGCAGTTGTTGTCCCAACTTGGATTGTTGACCTCTTCGGCTTCACTAATCAGAAAAGGAGAGTGTGTAAAAGATCTGCTGATGGCATTTCAGTTGCCGGCACAAATTGAGGTGGTGAAGTGCAGTGCACATAGATCTTGTTGTGAGTATATCACACTGGGTAACAGATAGGCAGATAAAATTGCTAAATTTTGCGTTATGTATGCATATTCGATTAATGTGGAACTATCAATAAATGAGCAAATTAAACAAACAGAATGCAAACTATTGTACACATCTGTTGAGACTTGGGATGAAGTGAGAGAGCTACAAGAAGAGGCAAATGACTCTGAAAAAAGGGTGGATTAAATTAGGGTGCACAGATCAGATGATAAAAACTCGAGGTACACTGATGGGAGAATAGTATTGCCAGACAGTCTTCTTTCACAGATGGCTAGAGTCCATCATGAGACAACACATATTGGTGGAGATGGAATGATTAGATTATTTTAACAGACACGGTTTAATCCCAAATTCAGAGTGATTGCAGAAAGTCCCTGTCAGAGATGCACAATTTATCAGCAGAAAAACCCAGGGAGAAAAACAGTGGTTAGTATGGGACGAATTGGGAAAGCAGCTGGGCCATTTCCCAGAATGCAGCTGGATTTTATTGAGATGCCTCCTTGCCATGGATTAAAATATGTCCTTGTGGTTGTCTGTTTGTTTTCTCGTTGGGTTGAAGCATATCCCACAGGACGAAAGTATAGTTTAACAGTTGCTAAACTGCTTCTTAGAGAGATAATTCCTAGATTTGGTTTTCCGGTCTCGTTGGAATCAGATGGAGGGACAAATTTTAATAATGAAATAATTCAGATGATTACAGATTGAGCAAAAACTGCACTTTGCTTATAGGCCTGAGACTTCAGGTGTAATTGAACAGATCAACGGCACAATAAAATCAAGTTTGGTTAAAGTTTGTGCTTCCACAACACTGAAATGGCCTGATGCATTGCCATTCGTATTAATGAGCTTAAGAAGTATCTCAGACAAGAAAACTGGATTCTACCCTCACAAAATCATTATGGGCAGGGCTATGAGACAGCTAACAGTTCCAGCAAATCAACTAATAAACATTACTGATGACTTGGTATTGGATTATTGTAAAGGTTTGGCTTATGTGGTATGTTCTGTGTCTCAGCAGGTTGAAGAAGTTGCAACAACTACTCAACAAAAACAAGGCCACAATTTGAGTCCAGGAGACTGGGTTGTAGTGAAGAAAGTAGTCATAAAGTCCTGTTTAGAACATCGCTGGCATGGCCCTTACCAGATCATACTGGTGACCACAACAGCTGTCAAGTGTGGCGGTCTGTCGAATTGGATTCACGCAAGTCATACAAGAAAAGTCCCAAGTCCACTTGAAAATGAAGAAACTGCTAAAGAAGAGAGAAATGAACAAGGAAATGTTTCAGAGCAGGTTGAAGTTGGAGTAGAGTGGGCACAAGTTACTGGGGCCAGTGAAAATAACACTGTCGCTGTCTATGGTGAGAACAGGGTGATTCCTTCAGCTCCTGCAGTTACCAAAGACAAAAGAAACAAGAACTATTCTGTAGAAAGTTCAGAAACTGCAGTTGAAAATGAAAAGTTTAAAAAGGGTAAAAAATGGAGACAAGTGGCCAAAAGGAGTGAAAAAGCTAAAATACACTGTCAATAGCAAAGTTCCTGAAACAATACTTGAAGTATCGAGTCAATCAGAGCAAAGTGAAGCAGAAGAAGAGAATCAAGTATGAAGAACAAAAAGAGTAAAGGTAGTAAACAAGAAATACTCAGCACCAGAATGGACTCATGCGGTTGTAGGTGCAAGCAAAAATGTTTCAAATAATGATTAGGAAAAATAATTTTTGAAATTCTGTGAAAAGAAAGATGTTAGAAATGGGATCTCTGGCTGGCGGAGGCTTGCGACAAAGTCAGTCAGAGACCACCACTCTAAGTCAGGCCACGGGAGTTACACGCCAAAATAAAGCCAGCTCACCCTCTAGGTAACGTGATGCGAGCAGCAGGGCTAAACTTGGAGACTATGTAGGTTAAGTGTTTGCACGCGCACCCAGCAACAACACCCAAGGCCCACAACAAAGGAAACTCCACACAAGGTTATATGTAAAAATAGCCTTTGTATTATACCAAAAAACATTAGATAAAAACACACACTTTCAATGTGACACCAGGCACTGGCAGAATTTACAGGGGATATGTACAGGACAGGGCCACCTGGACCACTGTCAGGAATATGCACTTGTAGATTTTAGAATACTTGTAGAAATTAGCACTTAGAACATAGAATATAAAATTACTGTAGCACAATTAGAAAATGTAACACACAACCAGTAATCACTGGTAACAGGTAAGTACCACCTAGGCAACCCTAACCACCTTAGGAAAAGGTCACGCAGGGAACCAGGACCTCACTAGCAACACCTGTACTAGGAGAAAAACAACCACCTAAGTATCACCATACATTTAGGGATATAGGCAAGAACACATTACACATGCCGCATCACAACATTCAGAGGTGTAGGGAAGAAAAACATATGATGCATAACATACGTTCAGCGGTGTTAGAATAAGGCACATGATGCATCAAAACACATTCAGAGGTGCAGGGAAAACAATTGCGCAAAAATCACATTAGTCTCCACATGTGACTGTCCCTAGGCCAACTTGGCCTTTCAGGGGCTGACCAACCCTGTGTCCAAAATGTCAGGGCAGCCTGCGCAGGCAGGGAAAGAAGATGCGCAAAAGTACCAGGCCTAAACGTAGCAGCTGCCCACTAAGTGCTGGGCAGCTGTGGAACTCCTCTGGGCTCCCGCCGGGACAAGGGGCCCAAAACAAAGTGGGAACCTGGAGCCTCTTGTGGGCTTGGCAACTAAATATGGCCCCCATTGAGCCTTGTGGGCTCTTGAAACAAAGGTGCCCCTGGGAGCCTCTCTGGCTCTAAAATAATGATGCCCTCTGAGCCTCGCAGGCTCTAAGTCACATATGCCCCCTCACGACGATGGAGCCCCTCACTGGGGACTCAAAAGAAAGAATGCCCCGTAGCCCTCGTGGCTCTAAAGCAAGGCAATGCTCCTGGAATCATTGGGGTCCTGCTCGGGGACTCGGAATAACCTATGCCCCCAAGAGCCTCTCAGGGCTCCTTACAAATGTGCCTGGAAGCCTCGTGGGCTTTCACAAATGCCCTGGTAAAGGTGGAACCTCCCAGGCTCTAAACAAAAGGCCTCACGGGTTGGAGCGGCCCGCAACAGCGGGCCCGCTCGGAACTGGAGCCGGGTTAGGACCGGCTCCCCTGTGGCACTCGCGGAGCCCCCACCAGCCCTCCTTCACTTACCGGGCGGTTCTTGGGGGCCTCCGGTCCTTTCTTCTGGGCGGCGGGGCTCTCCTGCAACACCGGAGCCCCGCCTGCGCCTCTAGCCAACCTGCTCCTCTCCTCGGGATCTCCCTGCGTCTCGGGAGCCCCACTGGGAGATGCCAACCTCTGCGTGGAGCCTCTGAGGCTCCGGACCTCTCCTGCAGCACGTCCCAGTCAGGGTAGGCTCCCGCCTGGGCTTCCATTTGTCTGGTCGTCCCACCCCCGGCCTGCCTGACTTCCGGCCGGGCGGTGGCGGCGATTCCCCTGAATTACAAGGGGTGAAAAATACCGGGTGGGCACCGGCCAAAGGGAGGAACGTGCTCCCAAGCGCTAAAGACAAAATAAAGCGCTTCCAGGCGCTTTGAGGGGTGAATACAGCGCTCCCAAGCTCTATAGCAAGATAAAGCGCTTCCAGGCGCTTAGAGGCAAATAAAGCGCTCCCAGCGCTACAGGTGAAAGTAAAAGTGCTACAGGTGAAAGTAAAGCGCTCCCAGCACTAGGGCACAAGTTAAGGTCCACAAGTCCAGAACAAAGTCCTTTAGGTAGGCAGGGGGGAAGGGCTGGGCCCAGAGCCAGCTCACTGGTCCTCCAGGCAGGCAGGCAGTCCAAGTGGCAGTCCTCCTGGTGCCCAGCAGCAGCCCCCCTCAGATAGGATTGTGGAAGAGAACAAATTGTAAGGGGACACAGCCCCTCTTTATACTAAGAAATCCTTTGTCTGGCTTCAGGGTGAGGGGAAAAACCAGTCGCAGCTGGTTTGTGAGCGCTCTTGAGGTGCTCAGCCCCTCACTCTATTCACTGGCAGGGCTAGGGACATTAGGCGCACCACAGGGGGCGGTGCCAGCATTGTGTGGGGAAAGCCCAGCCTTATTCAGGACCCAGACGCACCCCTCCCTCACATCAGCATGCTAATCTCTCCATTCACCACTGGGGCACACCCATCCAGACTCCTGGAGCCAGGCTCACCAGCCAGCTCCAGCCAATCATGTTCCAGCACACTCACTGCAAACGCACACCCATGTCTAGAAGTGGCACTTCCACACTAGACACATTCACGCCACACACATCATTGCGCAGCATTCAATCACACGAGTCCGCACATACCAAACTCGAGCCTGCACACCTCACGCATCAGGAACTAACATGGACACATACATTCCCCATGCATTCCTATGGTAGGGCAGGCCAACCTCATTACATGCACGCACTTTACCCTGGGACACAGTGGTAAAGTGCACAGAAACCAAAAATCACTACCACCAATTCACATTCATAAGCAAAAAGTTTTAGGGGTGAACTTGCCAGAAGGGCCAAGTCCTACAAAAGACATCTCCTTAAAAGCCGCCATAAGTGAACTGCTGATTTGAAGAGGTATGTGATAAATTCTAGAAGATTCCGAAGCTGTGGATTACTAATTAGTTGAAGTACATTTTTTAGTTAGGATTTTTGTCTATTTTTCCCTTTTACATAATGTTTGAAGATGACTAGAACTGAGACTGGTAAACAGAATCAGGGAATGTGTAGGTAGAAATGTTTCAATGTTTGTGCTTTCTGTGTTATATTAACAATGTTTGTATGGTTGGTTTTAACATTTGTGACACCACACTTTGGGGTCTATTAGTATGGCGGGCGGACTCCAGTCTGCCCGCCACCCTAGTGGTGCTGGGACCAGCAGTCAGTGGTGCTACGGTCCGCACCGCCAATAAGGATGTGACCGCCACTATGGCGGTCGCATCCTATATAATTAACATTGTGGCAGGGGGTGCTGTATCCAGCACCCGCCACAATGTTAAAAGTATTTAACAACAAGGGGTGGTGATGGACAGAGTTTCTGAATTAAGTAGAATACTCTCACCCAGTCAAGAGATCAGGGCTAGATCCAACACTGTTTTTTAGCTCACTGCACCATCCCAGCTCAGAACCTGGCTATATGCAAATTAGTCTGTTCCAGTCCCAGTGCATGATGGGAACAGGGCAAACCAAACTACCAAGCCAAGTCTTACACTGGGAAGGAAACAAGCTTCCGGGGACCGGTTTCTGGCATTTCAGCCGTCGTCGGCCCGGCTTGCTTGAATCCTGATGGTGCAATGAGCAAGGGACTCACATCTGAGTATACCCTTCCACGCTTAGGGTGGACAAAATATTTAACAACAAGGGGTGGTGATGGACAGAGTTTCTGAATTAAGCAGAATACTCTCACCCAGTCAAGAGATCAGGGCTAGATCCAACACAGTTTTGTAGCTCATTGCACCATCCCAGCTCAGAACCTGGCTATATGCAAATTAGTCTGTTCCAGTCCCAGTGCATGATGGGAACAGGGCAAACCAAACTACCAAGCCAATTCTTACACTGGGAAGGAAACAAGTTTCCGGGAATCGGTTTCTGGCATTTCAGCCGTCGTCGGCCCGGCTTGCTTGAATCCTGATGGTTCATCACCACCCCCTTTTCTGAATCGTTTTTGGCCACTATAGGTGTGGCAGGGTATACTCAGACATGAGTCCCTTTCTCACTGCACCATCAGGATTCAAGCAAGCCGGGCTGAAGACGGCTGAAATGCCAGAAACCGGTCCCCAGTAGCTTGTCTCCTTTCTGGTGAAGAATTGGCTTGGTAGTTTAGTCTGCCCTGTTCCCATGATGCACTGGGCCAGGGACAGACTGATTTGCATATAGCCATGTTCTGAGCTGGGATGGTGCAGTGAGATAAATAACGGTGATGGATCAAGCCCTGATCTTTGGACTGGGTAAGAGTGGTCTGCTTAATTCAGACACTCTGTTCATCACTACCCCCTTTTCTGAATCGTTTTTGGCCACTATAGGTGTGGCAGGGTATACTCAGACATGAGTCCCTTTCTCACTGCACCATCAGGATTCAAGCAAGCCGGGCCGAAGACGGCTGAAATGCCAGAAACCGGTCCCCGGTAGCTTGTCTCCTTTCTGGTGAAGAATTGGCTTGGTAGTTTAGTCTGCCCTGTTCCCATGATGCACTGGGCCAGGGACAGACTGATTTGCATATAGCCATGTTCTGAGCTGGGATGGTGCAGTGAGATAAATAACGGTGATGGATCAAGCCCTGATCTTTGGACTGGGTAAGAGTGGTCTGCTTAATTCAGACACTCTGTTCATCACCACCCCCTTTTCTGAACAATGTTAAAAGGGCACGCTGTGCAGTTTATGCACAACGTGACAGGCACCATGTGGTGCCTGCCACCTTGCGCATGCAAATGTCGGGGGCTACAGGCTCAAATCCATGCCGGCGTACCAACGGACAGAGCGGTGCTCCTAGAGGTGAGGTGACTTACCTAGTAGTTACGGGTAATGCTTTTCATGAAACAGGCACATTAAGAAAAACATTTTTTGTTCCTGTATCCTTTTGCATTTAGCACTTTCACTTTTGTTCACAGCAGCATCACAGGTTGTGATGAAAGCCTAGCCTACGTATAGGCCGAATGGCTGAAACTGATTAGTCTGTTTTCACCATCGCAGTTTGTAATTTAGACCGCTGGTGCACTGCTTTTTTAATCCTGGCGAAGAACGCCTCACAATAAAGCTTTTTGGGCATCCTTTAGCTAGTTTTAATTTCACTTCCTCACAGTTCTATAATTTTGTGCTGCGCCCTCACTCATACCATTAGCTTTTCATTTGTGGATTTAGCATACCCGATTCTATTTACAAAAACATCCATGAGCACCTCCCTTTCAGAAAGGGGGTTGTAGCCCCTAGAGGAACTAGGCTTTTCCTCTGGGAGGAGAATCCCAAATGATGAAACATGTCAACTTCGGGTGAGTGAGGGATTTCGTCATAAAAAGGGAAATGCCCAAAGTTAGGTCTGTTGGGCTTAGTTATCAGTTCTGTTTCACATTTGTAATTCTTTTGATCGATGAACCAGTTGGTAGTGTTTTTTCACACTATGCAAATAATGTTGTAAACCTCAGGATTTCCTATTGTTGTTCGTTTGCCACCCACCCACCCAGCCCCTGGGGGCCCACAACGGGCCCCAAAGGCATTCCCCGCATGCCTTTCCATGGCGGAGTCTCCGCCATGGAAGCGCATGGGACCGCCATAATCGTAATATTGATGGTGGTGTCTGGAAGGCACTGCCACCATATTGCATGTCTTTTCCGCATGGTAGGCAATCGGGCGGGTTGCCTACCTGTGGAAAACTGGTAGACGGCCTTCCCATTTACCCGGACCCCCCCCCCCACCATCTTAATATGGCAGGGGAAATGGGATGCGGGCGAAGGTTATTGTCGAGCAGATCGCCACAGCCATGCGGGTGAGGCAATCCGTCCAACATACTAAAAGGCCCCATTATGATTATTAATGTAGTAAATACTCCTACTAATCTTAATGAGCATGTGACTTTGATTACTAAAAGTGATCGGAAAGAAGATTCAGAGACCAATAAAAAAGAAATAACCGGTTTTGCCTTACATTTGGATAAATCTATTGATGACTATTCGTTAAATGTTTTTACGAAATTGCTTTATGAGTATGTAGATACGATGGATGCAAGAGTTTGGTGTGTGTGCATGCAGTTACCTACGTCTGTGTCTGAGTGTGTAATGTACCATCACTTACCACAAACACATGGTATATCGTGTAGTGTAATAACTAGTTTCTTTTAGTATTTTCAGAAATTCCTATCAGAAAGAATATGAATATAGTATATAGTGCTAAGAATCCAGAATACTTGGGAGCATTTTTTCACACTATTAGAACGATAGATACAGTATATGCACATAGGCATAACAACATGTAGATTACACAAAATAGAGATTTATTTTATAAATTCTGTAGAAGATAGACGTAGAGAGTTTAAACACAGGGCTGCTGAACAGAAGAGTAAAACGCCTTCATGGGCACATGAAGAAGGAAATTATCAGAAGACTGAGACTTATGCTGCAATGGCTCTGGATTGGCCTCATAGGGGAAAGCTTTGCATACTAAGACAGACAACAGATTATAATCATCATTTTGTTGGTTCCAGTGAATGTGAACATACTTTCTTAATTACTGGTGATTGGGGATTAAAGGGTGGTACAGATCCCAGTTACCCTGGGGTGTATTTCATTTGTGGTAAAATGCCTACTATAGGTTGCCACCACAGTGGTATGGATGTGGTTATATGGGAAGTGTCTTTCCAAAAATCTATCTTGTGAATGATAAACAAGGAACCAATGAAAAACAACTAACTCTGAGTAAAAGGGGTTTAAGTGCTGTTGAAATCATTGGAAATATATTTGGTGCATTGATACCTTCATTTGGGGTTATTCTAAATTCACAGAAAATTCGAAAATTGTCTACAGTGGTTGATCGTTT
Source organism: Lissotriton vulgaris (assembly GCF_964263255.1). NCBI lineage: Eukaryota > Metazoa > Chordata > Amphibia > Caudata > Salamandridae > Lissotriton > Lissotriton vulgaris. Next base: position 1,532,516,487 of record NC_141685.1, read on the forward strand.
ATCTACGGATACCGCTGGAGGGTTTTGATGGTTGATCCTGAAATGGCTGCTATGAGAAGTTTCACAAAATAGACTTGCCTTAGATGTACTATTGGCAAAAGAAGGAGGAGTCTGTAGTATATTAAAGATTCAACAATGTTGCACTTATATCCCGGATAAGAGTAAGGATTTGGATGAATATATTAGTAACATTACACATTTGCAAGATGATTTGTCAAAACTGAAGGCTGATGGTGCATTGGGGAAAATTGGTAAGAGTATTTCTTCCATAGGTAACTGGTTTTCTAATTTTTCTAACAGCTTATTAGGGAGAATAATAACACCGATAATTGCTTTTGCTATGAGCGTACTAATGATAATACTGCTTTACAAGTGTTGCAGGAGTAAGCCTAATGAGGAAAAACGACGTGCAAGTAAAAGGAAAAGAGAAGAAATAGAAATAGAAGATGAAAGGGGGATTTATTACAATGCCTGGATAGACATAGAGGGTGTTGGGCTGAAACAGATGAGAACTACTGCATTCTGATTGTTCATTATCAGATAGTAATCTGATATGGGTTTGTGTTGTTAATAAAATCAGCTCGGGAAAATCTACCCATGTGTGTGCTTTAATAAATTACTAATGAGTGTGAAAACAGGAATTACTAAAACGTGAAGATTTGGAAGGTACAACCGAAAATGTGCAAAGCTGCACATATTATTAAGAGTCAGAATAACACATATAGAATGGAAGATTTCTTTATAGGGTCATTGAATATTAATTTGTGTGCCTAATATTAATGTTCTTATGGTTCCTGAACTGCAGGAATATTCAAGCACAAATACGAAAAAGCTCTTTTATTCTTCATAAAAGTAGTGTAGGTATAGAAATATAGAAATTATTTTTCTTTTCTCCCTGACTTTCCTTGTTAAAATGTGTGGGCCTCAGCAAATTTATTGGTTAGGGATGTGCTTCTGTGCTTCTTTGTTTCTTTCCAAGTTGTTTCCTGATCTCCTTGTAAAGAATAACATTTACATCCTTAGAGAGCAAAGAATAGTACAACTCTTTCCTGTCTGGGTGAGGATTAAGAATGAAACTGTTGCTGTATAGTTACAAAATATGTAGATTGAATTTTCTTCTTCCTCTCTATGAAGTTATACAATTTTAGACAAAGACTGCTTAGAGAAATTTGGAAAGTCATCGCCAGGAGATGTTTGCCTCCCCTAGATAATGACCAATGAGAATGGCTTGTAGGGTTTAGGAAAGCTTCACAAAGCTGCGAAATCAGTGTAAAAATGCTGGTCGGAAAATGATCTTCGGCTCATTCACATTCTGGTGACCTTTCCTGCATCCGTGATATGTTGCATGCTGTGCTGATTCCTGAACTGGCTGGCAATTCCTACTGCTGAAAATCACTTTCCCTAGAGACTTTGCACATCATCGGCTGATGATGCTGCCCACAATATTCTCCTACAGCGTGGAGATAGATTTCTTGCCTAATTGCACGCTGTGCATTAGTTCTTTCCAAATTACCGAGAGGTAACTGTATTGTGATTACTCTGATGTTCCTTGTTTCCCTATCTTCCTCCTTTGTTTCTCACCTGAGTTTGATGAGTCCCAAGTTACACTTCTTGTGATAACTGTGATATTTTGCTTGTGATACCATGAACAAAGTTTTCTTATGATTTGTATTTGTGTAGGACTATTCATATATTTTCTTAAATAATACCAAAAGAATAATTAGGAGACCGCTGCACGTGTGTCCACCTTGACCCCGGTCGAGGCTGCACTCTCCCCGGCAAATCCGTTAGTGTCTCATTGCCGCCAGCAGCCCCAGCAGCAGAGTTCGGGCCTTGCGCCTGACTCGATCACAGGTGATTGTGCGCATTTACTCTCGCTCCCTGCCAGCACTGTGTGACTGTCTTTGGTTGTGTATTTTGTATCTTTTTATTTCAGGTGCCCGCTTCTGACTTCATTCATTCTTTACCTTAAAGCGCTTCCGCCTTCAGCGCTCAATGCTCCTCTACTCTCTCAGCCCCGCCCCGACCAGCCTCTCTCCCGCCTCCTCCTCGAATCCCACCTCCCTCCCCTACATTACAGCGACTGCTGCACGGTCACGCCGAACGCGCCCAAGGCAAGCCCATCTGCGCCCATCCGCGCCTCGACCGTACCCAGCGCCAGAAACCCTGGTTCCCCAGGCCTCCACTGCTACATCGCTAGCCTCCTCGCACTCAAGCCCAGGCACCTCGCATACTGCGTACGAGCCTCACCCGACAACACTCAAGGAGTCTTCTTGTGCATTCACTGCCAGAGCACCTTCTCCATGGACGCTACGCCCATATCCATCAAAGTACCGCCTACCGCCAAACTCGCCGACACCATTAACTGCATCCTTCTCAACGAACGGTCCCTTCACCGGCACGCCATAGAGATATGGGACTTACTCAACACTCTCGCCCCTGATGTCGCCTTCCTCACTGAGACCTGGGCGAACGCCAGCTCCGCACTAGACATTGCCACGGCTATACCGGACGGCTACAAGTTCCAGAGGATAGACCACCCAAAACCTCCCTCCAACTCTCCACCTCCAGCAAAAGCAGCACTCGTCCCAACATGGAACACCTCCACTTCCAGATCCATACCAACCTCAGGATAAAGCTACGGGGCACACTCATCTACAGACCACCAGGACCTCGCGCCCAGCCCACTACCACCATCACTACTCCAAGGAACAAATGTCACCAAGTCGGTCCTCTCTTCTCCCTGTGCCAGAGATTCTCTCTCAACCAGGCAGCCTTAAGACAGGGTTTCATTTCCGGGTCATGACCTGCCACATGATTGTTACATCACATTGTGTGTGAGTCACTGGCGGCGGATCCCTTTCATATCTCGTCTGCAACTAGTCCATAGTTACCACCATATTGAAAGTGTTCCTGGTGTGGATTTCTAGCTAAAAACCTTTGTTTATGAGTATTGATCCACCGCAAAGGAATCAGTGGTGATTTCTTACAGAATCTTTTTTGTTCCTTACTGTCACTTCGGGGGATCATATTATTCAAAGGTTCTCAGGTAGCTGGCATGCTAATGGGAAGCAGACATCAATCTGTAATTGTATTGTATATTAAAAATAAGAATAAGTGTATACGTTACTGGAGCACACTTGGGTGTCACTCCTTATTCTATAGACCCATCTTTGTTCTCGTTTAAATAGGTATCTGTTACATTCCTTGGGGTAAAAGGTTTGTCCATTACGACCCATTTAATATCTCTCTCTGAATGATTATGTTCGAAATAATGTATGGTTAATTTGGTTAAGCTTTTCTTGCACCTAATGTTACTCCGGATTTTCACCTGTCTCGTTCTCATGCCAATATAGAGATAGTTACAAGGGCGTTTTATGAAGTATATCACATTTTCTGAGTTACAGTTCTTGTGTGTGTTCAAAGTCCAAGGGGACCTCAGACCCAAATCTATATACTTTATATTGTCTGTCAAGGAGCATGCTTTGCATGAGCCACATGCATAGTGAATCCTTAAGACCAGCACTTTTCTTAAATGCAAACATAGGTCTGTCCAAGCTTAGACCCCCAGAGTTCGGAATGCGCCAATTGCTGTTCATTATTTTCTTTACATAATTAGAAGCCACAGTAAATGTAGTGACACAGATGTTTTTTTCTTCTTCTGGTTTTACATGTATTCCCAACATGGATTTCCCTATTATTCCTCGCTCGTTTTCATGCGTTCTTAATCACTCGTCTTCTGTAGTTATGTGACTATAATTTGGAGCTCAGTTCCTTTGCTTCATCATCAAAGTTATCTAGCTCTAAACAGTTTTTCCTACACCTTAGGAACTGTCTGTAAGGTAGGTTCTCTTTTAAGGCTTTGGGGTGGAAACTTTCAAATAGTAGTTGGTTGCTCTTGTCAGTGGGTTTATGGTACAACCCACTATGGCCGGGATACCCGTCACCCCCTCCCAACACAATCCCCAAGAATGGGTAGACGGAAACGGTTCTTGAACTTTTGGAAGGCGGGAGGGAGTTACCCTCCCGGCCGTATTTATTAAAATATGAAACAAAATGAAAACATTAAAATAACAGTTTCATATTATGTACAATTTCATTTATACATTACGATGTTTATTGGCTAACCTTAACATATCTCTAATACAAAGGTTCTCCTAGCCGATTCTAAAACATCCTGTAAATGCATTTCTCAAAATTCAAATTGTACATCCTAACATTACGGGCCAACGGCAAGGTCGTAACCGGTGTCAGATCCCTAATACCAGAACTCCCCCCCTTACTTGTGAGGGGCGGGCGCACAGAGGACTGTACCTCTGTGCCAACTTCCAATTTCCCTTGTCGTAACGGGGGCCCCATATTTACTCGACGCCATCTTGGTGGTCGTCCGAGGACTCGTGTGAGGTGTCTAGAAGGTAGCGTAGACCCCCCTCCCACCCCACACTGCTTACCACATCCGCCGTCGCGGATGTCCTGGCCCCGGGAAATTCCAAGGAGGGGCCCGTAGCCCCTCCTCCCCAGGGAGGGGCCTATGACCGCCTTCCCTTTCGGCGGTCCCATCCTTAGAAGGGTACCGCCTCCCCGTGTGAGGGGCCAATGGCCGCCTCCCCCCGGGCGCTCCCATCCATAATGGGTGGCGCCCCACCTCTAGGGATCTTCCAATTACTGCTCACAGTATCATGACCTTACCGCCACAGGCCGGATAGTTGACCGGCTATCCGGACCCCCCACAAAAGCTCCTACTAAAGGTCATGGCTACGTAAACTCTTTAACCAAGCTATGAAGTCTCCTATGAGTAAGACATTACCCTCCCGGGACAAATGGACCCCATCCTCCAAATACATATGGCCCCCCCGGATACATCCGTGTGGAATACAATGCAATTTACCTGTACGAAACAACCTACTCATTTTGTTATTAACCTTCTTTACCGACTGGTTCAAAGCTGACACAGAGAGGGCCCCCCGCCACACCTTCCGAGGAATCATGTGTGACCATGCAATTGTGCACCCCGGAACCCTTCTCGACAACCAACTTACTGCGGACAAAATTGACTCGAGAAGTACTCGTCGACCAATGGTCACCAAATCATTGCCCCCAAGATGCACTATGATTACACATGGCGGTGCCCTCGTCCGCCCTAACAGTCCCTCAATAAAACTTTGAAACTGGTCAATACAGAGCCCGCCCCTTCCGTGGAAGGTCACCCTGTACCCGTATTCCCCAGCCATGTGAATCATGTCACCTGCTTTGAATACGTCCGCGGCATGCCTCACGTATGAGTGGCCAACGACCCACACCACTCTTTCCTCAGCCGGTGATCTTTGACCGCTGGTCCCCAGGTGTCGGGTCAACTGCACAGTCCGCCCCGCAAAGCCTGCTTGCGAAACTGTAAACCAAACAGAAAACAAGAAGCGTGAGTACATGACATAAGCTTCACAACATGTGCAACCGCACATACCTTTAATAACAGTTCGAGGACCAATGCCCCAACTGTTTCACCTTTTCAACACTCAGACCCCTGGCTGTAGCCTCTGTCGCAGCCCCTATCCGGAAGGAATGGGTCCCAAAATCGCTCGGGTTCAAGCCCGCTGCCGCGATTGCCATTGTTAACACCCGCTGAAACTGAAACCTAGTCAGTGGGGTGGCGTCGGTGTGCCTCAGCAAGCTTCCTCCCCATGATGCCGCCCTCTGCGCTAAATACTCCTCTACGCATTTTACCGGGCATATGGGAGATCCCGGAATCCGCTGGACTACCACACTGTCCCCGATCGCTCCCTGATCGGTCTTGGACCTGGCTATTGAGACTACCATTGTCTCCCCCTTAATTTGAATGTGTTCTCGACACAGACCTCCCCCCGTATCCTGCTTGTTCCTTGCTACTAGTTCGCTTACCCGCATAGCCCCATGGAATGCTAATGCAAAAGCGGACCGGAACAGCACCGTCTCTGATTGAGATGAACATGTCGCAGGGAGTACGGACATTAACAGGGACAACCTTGCTAGACCTATCGGGTGCCTCTCATCCACTCTACGACCCTCAAGGCGTTGCCACCCACGCAGTGCCTTCTGTACGAGAAAAGACGCTGTGGGGTCCTGGATTCCATGTGCCCGTGCCATGAAGGAAATGGCGGCCCGGTGCCTATTGGCTGTCGCCACTGATCTGCCTGCCTGATGTAATGATACCAGGAATTTCAGGACATACTCCTCCTGCCCCCACTGCTCCCCCCTAGCTGAACCCAAAAATGACCAATAGGAACGGAGCGCCCCTTCATAAGCCTTCCTTGTCCTGGGTGCTAGACTCTCTCCCACGAGGTTTTGTAATCCGGGGCACCGAGAGACCAGAGAGCTTCGGGAAATGGTGCCGCCACCAAGTCCGCTGAGGGCAGAAAACCCCGGAAGGCCTGCATATGGGAACGAGAGAGTGCATCAGCTGCCTGGTTCAGTACACCCGGCACGTGTCTTGCCCTAAAGTGGAAGTTTAGTCTCATACATAACAGGACAATTTCCTTCAGCAATCTCAAAATCCATTTGCAGCGTGCTGCCTGATTATTGATACATTCCACAACAGTCATATTATCCGACCAGAATACCACAGAGCGATCACGAAACCCCTCTGGCCATGTTTTTAAGGCCACCAGAATGGGGAACAGCTCAAGAAACCCAATGTTGCCTGTGAGGCCATCGTCGTGCCACCAGACCGGCCAGGTTCGTGCCGACCATTGATTACCAAAAATGGCGCCAAAACCAACACTCCCTGCCGAGTCGGTCCACAACCCCAGCTCTTCGGAGGAAACTGGCGGTTTGTTCCACACGACACGACCGTTGAAATCCGCCAGAAATGCCAGCCATATGCGCATATCCTGGCGAACCTCTGCTGACAGTCTTGTGCGGTGGTACCCTTCCTTGAGGCCAACCATAGCTTGGGCGATAGAGCGGGAAAAGGGACGAGCCATCAGCATTACTCTAAGGGCAAAGTTAAGCTGACCCACAGCTCGTTGCAACTGATGGAGAGTTACTTTTCTCTCGCCGAGGCACATTTCTAGTGAGGCCTTAAATTTCATTACCTTCTCTTTGGGCAAGCGGAAGCACCCCTCCACAGAATCGAGCTCAATCCCCAGAAACTCGAGTGTAGTAGATGACCCTACCGTCTTGCCTGGTGCCAGTGGCACGCCAAATTCTTTCATGAGATTACAGAATTCACTCAAGGCCTGAGCACATTCCGTGTCCCCGGCCGCCCCCAGAAACAGAAAATCATCCAGGTAATGCATGACCAGTGTAAAACCCGTGGCCCTGGTGAAAGCCCATTGCAAAAAGGTACTGAACTTCTCAAAATACGCACAAGAGATGGAGCAACCCATTGGCATACATTTATCCATGTAGTATCGTCCTTGAAACACAAAACCTAAGAGACGCTGATCCTCTGGGTGTACCGGGAGCAACCGGAACGCTGACTTGATATCTGATTTAGCCATCAGCGCTCCGGGCCCCAGGCGATTCAAAATGGCGACAGCCTCATCGAAGGATGCGTACCGCACCGAACAAACTCCCGGGTCAATCGCATCGTTCACCGAAAGACCCCTAGGAGCGGACAAGTTGTGGATTACCCTAAACTCACCTGGGTCCTTCTTGGGGACTACTCCCAACGGTGAACAAACAAAGTCTACAACTGGCGGCTTGCCATATGGTCCCGCAACCCGACCTCGGGCCACTTCCTTTGCAATCTTTGCCTGTACCACCGTCGCATTGTGTTGAACCGATAGTTGGCTCTTACATTGTGCTGTCCCCCGAAAATCCCCCGCCGGGATGCGGAAACCATATGAGAAACCGTCTCGCAACACCCCGGCGGAGACATGATCAGGGTATTCGTTCAGCCAGAGGATTATTGCCATGATATCAACGGGAGTAGGTAACGGTGTCCCTCGGTCGATTTTAGACCTGTTTGGCGCCTCCTCTACCTCCCGTGTCACCAGTCTTGGCTCTGCACGAACTCTCGGGGTGCGAGGACTGTCCGCACACTGCACATTCATGCCTGAACTTGCATGTCCCCTGTGGCCTAGTGCACTTGCCCCTGTTAAAGCTCCAACAGACCCCTTTCCTACCTGAGTTCCCATTACCCTTTGTGTTCTGATCACTGTTTGCGCCCGCCCGAAAGGGCGCCCCCAAAGAATGGCGGGAAGGCTCAGCCCCATTCCCGCCCAAAGAAGGCGACTTCGCCGTGTTGGACCCAACCAGTTTCTGCCAGGAAATGGAGTCGAAACCATCCCACGTCAGGGATGGGTCGTGCTCCTTGGCCTTACGAAATTTGTTATCATAACCAAACCATTGATTGCCTCCGTACGATTCATAGAATTCCATAATACGTGTCTGGTAACAAGCTAGTTCCAACAATACTTCAGGCCTACGTTCCCCCATGATTGCAGTGAACATTCCAAACGCCCTGGCCCAATTAGCGATCGTTTCATCTACTCTGAAACCCGCCATCTTTGCACGCCATACACTCGGATGCAACAACTCCTTCTGATTTCTCACATGCTCTATCTCGTAGTGATCGGTCAATAACGAAAACATGTTCACATATTTATCTGCCCAAATCCTTTCTTTCACATCCATCGGGATATGTTGAACCACTTTTTCCCTCCTTGAGGGTAACGATCCCTCCCCCGCTATTGGCAACGGCTGCTTACCCGAACAAGTAGCTGTGACTGTTTTCGCTACTGTTCCAACGCTCGATACTGGTTGTTCCATGGGAACCTGCGGGGATACAAGAGGACAAGGTGCCTTCGCAGCATCTTTCGATTGCCGCAACTGCTTCATTATCGACCTGGCCTCTTCGGCCGTGGCCCCCTCGTTGTCCCTGCCCAACCATGCCGCCAATTGGGCAGCCAATTCAGGAGGCATATCCCCCTCGTTCATAGGTGTGACCACGACAGGGATCGGTTGTCCCGCGTTCGGGACCGGAACTGGGGCCTCGACCGGACTGACCGGGCTCGCTGGAGGTGATTCGGGAACCGGAGCCTCCCCTCCTGCCGCCCCATTCCTGGTCCTCTTACCCCTCCCGGTAGGGACTACTCCCGGCAATGCTGGTCCGATGACTTTTTTTGGTCTCCCTGTACCATTCATTGCCGCCATCTGCTTCTTCATGTTCGCCATGTCCTTTACCAGCATACGAAGCATCTGTTCGGTCCCAACCTTCTTCCCGACCTTCTTGCCAGGCATCGTTCACGTATCTTCGACTCGAGGTCCTGGATCAAAGCTTCGAAATCGCTGAAAGAAGAAACACAAAATTACAAGTTCTCAAAATTGGCTCTTTGTTCCGTCTCGGGCTCACGTGCAACGAAGAGGTGCAGCTTCCAAGCACAGGAACAAGAGGATGCTTCCTTGGATTGTTGCTCCTTTTATTCTTCTTTTGGGAGGGCGTGGACCCTCCTCCGACCGCCTACAGGGCGTGGCCGACAGTGTAGGTGTCTAGGACAACCCCTCTTGGGCGGGAAAAGGCGCGCCCCGGCTACGCCGCTTCGGGCATACCAGCCGTGACGCGCCTCCCGCCCAAAATGGTTTCCCGGGGGGAATCGGGGCACCCGACCATACGTTCGGGGGGACCGAGTGGTCGCCCCTTTCCATTATCAGCATTCCCTCCTTAGATTTAATTTTAAGGTCAAGGAATGGTAGTGTCTCAGTTGTTACTGTGGATGTGAAGAACAAAAAAGAGTTTCTACTGTTTAGACACCCCAGAAATTCTTCAAATGAATGTCTGTCTTCCTTCCAGATTAGAAAGAAGTTGTCAATGTAGAGATGCCAAACTTGTATTGATTGTGAATAGGCTGTAATGGGATAAATGTATTCATCCTCAAATTTAGAGACATAGAGGCACGCTGGACTAGGCACAAAAGAACTTTCCATGGATGTTCCATGTGACTGTAGGTACAATGTGTCTTTGTACTGGAAAAAATTCCTCGTAAGGGCAATCTCAACCAGGTTTAATATAAAGGCGTGTGGAGTTTGGAAGTGCCAGTCCTCCATATAAAGAATTTTTTCTATTACTCGCAGGAATTCTTCCTGAGGGATATTAGTGTATAATGAATCAATGTCTAACCAAACCAAGAGTTTTGTGCTGGGATCAAAGGGAATCTCTTTTATAAGGTTCAATATCTGGTGTCTTTCAGATAGGAAGGTTTGTTCTCTACAAGTGGCCTAAAAACAAAAGTTGCAGAACTTCGACAAGGGTTCCAGTACTGAGTTCATTAGCGACACAAGGGGTCTGCCTAGCGGTGGTGTAGTTTTGTTATGCACGTTCGGAAGGGTATAGAAATAAAGAATTTGTGGTTTGTCTTTGCACAGAAATGCTGCCTCTTTCTGGTCAATCCAATCGTTGGCTAAACCCTCCTCAACCACTCCTCTTATCATTCTCTGTAATTCCGGTGTGGTGTCACTTCCAAGGATCTAATAATTTTGTCTATCCGATAGTAGTTGGAGACAATCTGAGGCATAGGCCTCTGTTGTCTGGAACACTGTTGCTCCTCCCTTGTTAGCTGGTTTCTAAATTATTCTGTGGTTATCTCAGAGTTTCTGAATACCTTTGTGTTCTTTAGTCAGGTTGAAAAATGTTTTTTTTGGGGAATATGTTCTTCGAATCAATGCCCTATAGTACTGCTTTTTTAAAAGTGCCTACTTCCGATGGTAACTGTGCAAAAACCGGCATGAATGTTAGTTCGTAGGCTAGTGTCTCCCTGTCCAATCTTAGTCTCTGGGTGATTCTTAAAGAAGACTTTCAACCATATTTTTCAAAAAAATTAATTTGATTTGCAGGTCAGTTTAAATGCATCCAACATATTTGTAGGGACAAATCCTAATCCTTTCATGAGAAATTGTTCCTGTCCATTAGTAAATGGGATGTCCGTCAAATTTATAATAAAACTGGTTCCCTGCTTGAGATTGGTTGTGTGTACTGTGTCATGCTCCGTGTGACCCTCTGATTCAAATCCTCCCAGTGTACTCTCTGACCCCTGTCCTTGGTTATTCCTCTCCCCCCGCCTTTAACTAAAAAAGGAATGGTGTTATGATAGTATGGATAAGGGTGCTCTTGTGGGTATCCTGGGTATCTTGTGGGTATCCTGGCGCCAATCCAAATCCTAGGCCTGGTGGTGGTGGTAGGTTGGGCCCTAATAAAAATGGCTGTGTATGTCCTCTGTATGTTTCTTACCCTACCTCTTCCTTTCCATTTGGGTCTGAACTCGTAATCGCTGCGGTCACTGCCCGAGCTCCCTGTGTCGGTCCAGGAAGATTAAGGGTGACCCTACCCGGAACACGGAACGAGGAACCGGTGACAGATGCACCCGTCTGCTACTACAAGGTGTTCCCGATAAGGATCATCGCTTGTTCCTCCAGTACCCGTTCACGTTAAATACTACAACAGTGAACTATCATAATAAACCCTGGATTACCCTCTTCATTATTATTGGAGTGTCCTTTACTATCAAACCAACCTTCTATCGCTGGCATACTTGGATTCAAGTGGTATTAGATTCCACCATCTATCAATAGTCCTGGGCCCTGTCGGGTCGGAATTATCACCGACAGAGCGACTCTCGCAACGACACTCCTTTTCTTCGGAGCCCTGAGGAGTCGCGGGAAGACTGTCCCTTGTGCGACAAAACACGTGTCGGCTGGTTTCTGTTGAACATTAAAGACACCTTTTTCACAACGACCAATTCCAAGAATAAGCATTATTATGATTTCGAAATGTAGAATTGAAAGGCTTTGTGTTCTTTGTCTCAGATGTCCACATGGGCATTTATATTTGATTTAATAACGAGAGTGTGCATAGGTGTTGTCTTGTACTAGGAAGATTAAGGGCTCATACATCACCAACAACCCTCTAGGTGCAGCGTTGTCTCTGAGATATTCCATATGAATTGCCCCATGTAAGATTGTTTTGATCAGTTTTTTTTGTTCTATGAGAAAATCCCAACCTTCTATGTGGGTCAGTGCATGTGTAAGTGTGGTCTCCCCCAGGAAGGAGGGTGCGGATAGAATAGCTGATGCTGCCTTCAATCCATAGGAGAGACCTTGTTCATCCGTCATTAATTGCTTCATGGTGTTACAGGGGGTTGGATCCTTGATAATCTCTTGATTCCTTGTTTGTGGGGGTTCTTAATTACCTTCCACATGAACCCTGTCTTAAGGCTGGCGATCTGAGAGAGAATTATGACTTAAAATATGACTTTACCATTAAAGAGGATTTTAAATTACAGTTCATTAGAACCCAAACATGATATTTCTATCTGTTCCCAAACAAAAGTCATCACCTATTACATGTAATAAGGTAACCCACTTTTATCCTATGGAAAAGGTAGGTATCATAGTATTAAAAAACACATTTAGGAGTTTTTCTCTACCAGGACATGTAAAACTTAAAAGTGCATATCCAACTTTTTAAATACAATGCACCCTGCCATATGGGCCTTTAGGCCCGACCTTCAGGGTGACATATATATTAAAAGGGAGTTTTAGGCTTGCCAAAGGGGTCATTTTTCCAAGACAAATTGGCAAGTTTAAAACTTTATTCAGGCTTCAACGGCAGGCCTGAGACATGTTTTAAGAGGCTACTTACATGGATGGCACAATAAGCGCTGCAGGCCCACTAGCGCATTTAATTTACCAATCCTGGGCATATGGAAGTAGTTCTTAAATTTTTGACTTCGAAGGACCCCTACTTAACCATTATTGGAAGCCCGGAACCCCAACCAAAGCATTGTTGATGAATTGAACCAAAAAGCAAAACACGAAAAATACAGAAAAAACATTCATCAAACAAATACACAAATTAGAAACACACTTTATTTAATTTGCAAACACATACAAATAGAAACAAAATAACAACAACATTTTAATATAAATGTTGGAGCTTTTCTATATTCACTTGAGGCCACTTGTTGTGGATAATACATTCTGTTTGATACTCCTGTGCTGCTCCTAACAATTAATCTGAGAATACTAATTACATTTTTAGCGTCCAATTTCAAATTCCTTCACATTTACACTGCTTTTTAAAATATTCAATTGTACATTTAGCTTATTTATTTATATACACTTTATTAATCTGTTCATAATATTTAATTTCAAAGTAGTCACGGCACCCTGAGAAGGCTTTGCGGACCCCCACGGGTCCCAGGACTGTAGGTAGGCAAACACTGGTATATGGTCTACCACTTTACTAGGGACGCACCAGTTACTTACCTTCGGTAACAATATATATCTTTAAGAAACAGTAGTTAGTGTTAGATTCCTTACCTTAGAATATCCCCAGGGGTCAGACTGGATCTGGAAAGTTTTGCGTAGCAGTACGCCTGTGCGACGGTAGGCGTCGTCTACGGCTCCGCGCCAGACATCTGCGTCGTGGTCGCCGGGATGACGTTGGAGTACTTAGACGCCGCCCTCGCGTGCAGACATCGGTTCTTGTACATAGCTTTCCGCGCCAGGAACGCAGAGCCATGCCAGAGACTGACACTGGTGCCATAAAACTAAGGCCCTCCAAGGGAAATACCTTAACCCTAGATGTCGGTCCCCAGAACGGGGAGGATGGGTGGGGCGGTAAGCTATCTAACACTAATTACTGTTTCTTACAGATACATCGTTACCGAAGGTAAGTACCTTGTGCATCTGAAAGAAACAGGTTAGTGTTAGATTCCTTACCTTAGAATAGATACCCCAGCAATACCAACCCCGGAGGTGGGTCTGCGGACTAAGATAACACCAGGAAGTCCTGGAGAACAGAATGCTCAAAAAAGCCATCTCTCCGGACTTGGCTGTCCAGGCAGTAGTGTCTAGCAAACGTGTGCAGTGAGGCCCACATAGCTGCCTGACAGATGTCCTGAAAGGGGACTCCCCGACCCAGGGCAGTAGTAGCCGCGTGGCCTGAGTGGAATGGGCCCTCAGCCCAAGCGGGGGCTCCTTCTTAGCCAAGGAGTAACAGACCTTGATGCACAATACGACCCACGAGAGATGGTCCGTTTGTGCACCGCCCGTCCCTTCTTGACGCCCACGTAACCAACATGGAGCTGGTTATCCACCCGGAACTGGCGTGTGCGATCAAGGTAGAAGGAGAGCGCACGTTTTGGGTCCAGACGGTGAAGCCTCTCTTCCTCTTTCGAGGGATGCAGAGGCGCAAAGAATGTGGGCAAGGTGATGGACTGCCCGATGTGAAAGGCCATAACCACCTTGGGCAGGAAAGAAGGACGCGTTCTTAAAACAAGCTTGTCCGGATAGACGGAAAGGAAAGGAGGCTTAGAAGATAGAGCCTGGAGCTCACTCACTCTCCTGGCAGAGGTGATGGCAACCAGGAATGCAGTCTTGAGAGTCAGAAGACGAAGAGGGCAATTGTGAAGTGGCTTGAAAGGAGCGCACATCAGATAGGTTAGAACAAGGTTCAAGTCCCACTGAGGCATCACGAAAGGAACAGGAGGAAACATGTGCGTGATGCCCTTCAAGAATCTATTTAGAACAGGAGACTTGAAAAGAGAAGGCTGATCAGGAAGCCTCAAGAAGGCAGAAATGGCAGAGAGGTAGCCCTTTAGAGTGCCCAGAGCAGAACCCTGCTGGGCAAGAGAAAGAAGGAAGTGGAGAACCTCTGAAAGGGGGCAGAGAGAGGATCCACAGCCTTTGCTGTGCACCATGCCACAAATGTGTTCCACCTGCAGGCGCATACCAATTTTGTGGAGGGACGCCTGGCTGCCAGAATCACATCACAGACTTCAGGAGGCAAGTCAAATGGCCTCAACTGCTGCTGCTCAATCTCCACGCATGGAATGTTCCCTCCCTTGTCACTGGGTGAAGAGTTCTCCATGCGTCCAGCAATCCATGCTCCTCCACAGTGGCTTGTATGTGTCTCTCAGAATGCACTTGGTAGTGGGGTGTTGGACGTGATCTATCCCAGTTCAGATTCAGGGGAACGTTACCCCCCCACCTATTATGTGTGTGGAGCCAGTATCTGTGATTAGCCCTCAGTGATCAAAGAATACAGGGTCATTTGTGTTGGAACCATAGAAATTAACATCAGGGATAGACATTGAGCCCAGCCTTCCCCATACAAGTGTGTAACGGCCCTTGGGGGTCACTTAATGCACCCTTTGCATATGACGGTCACAGTGCCATGGAATAAGAGGCATAAGTCTTGAAATATCGATAAGATGCCCAGCATATCGCAAAATGAATGTGCGCAAAACCCCCCATACGAGTCTCCTGCGATCAGGCGATGTTGATACTGTGTCTATCTAGGTATATCAATATATGGGGATGATTGCACGGATCACCCAGTCCTCTGATGTTCCATGTCAGCAATTGTATCTGACCTGTGCGTTCCTGCGTGGTGCCCGGTCTGGGTTAGCCATTTACAGTGTTGTGTACATAAGGTGCACGAGCGCCTCAGGTTGGCCCTGCGTATGGGAGTAGAGTAAGCTTATGTGGTGTCATTAGCGCATAGGAGTGCATACAAAAATTCAACAATAACAGTCCCCTCTCCACCCCCTCCCACATTGATGGCCCAGCCCCGTCAGGAAGCAATTGCCCTCCCAAGAACCAAGATATAATGAAACAGTCTCAAATACAACCAATGGATCCACCTCAGAAGTACATGGAGGGATATCCCATTAATAGCTTGGACCCATGGCGGATGTAAGTTGGCATCATCCAAGCAGGGTAAAATAAGATAGCAGTGTGTGCCAGAAGAGGTGATAGCCAAGGTGGAGTGGAAAGAAAATAGGGCAGCTAGAGGGAAAAAAGAGAACGGATGCTGGGCTGAGAATAGCATGTAGAGATTCAGTAAAAAACAAAAAACAAATTAGGGGTATCCTTAGGTCAGAGAGCCAGACGGTTCCTCCTAGACTAAACAAGGATATCTGGGGAACCATTGTGTGGGCCTTGAGTGCCAGCCCTCACAGGCGTCAGATAGACATTGTGGACGTGTAATGCCAGGGAAAGGGGCTTTAGTGTACCAGTCAGTGAATTCTCTTCCAGTCCACATTCGGTATGCTAACTTGTTGATTTACGTTGGTCTATCAGAGGTCCAGTGGGAGTACGATGGATCCTACTCTTACAGTTGGACTATCCCACCTCTGGGAGCGGCAAGGACCGCCTTCAAGACTGCAACGTCTGGCCAGGGTAGGGAGCACGATCTGCATTGCACCGCATGAAATCACCGACCTGCAGCGGACTGTTGAATATGTGGACCTTTCCCTGGGTGATGATATAGTCTAGACGGGGGACAGCATAGCATACTGGTTTGTTGGTTTTCTGCACTTTTAGTTTGATATGCATGTATTTCTTACATGCCTCCTGTACAGATATAGTAAAATCAGGGAATATAGACACAGTATTGTCTTCATATTAGAACGAGCGCTACTTCTTGGCAAGTCTTAGGGCAGTATCTCTGTCGCGATAATTTATTAACTGAGCAATGATTGGTCTTGCAGCAGCTCACGGCGCGGGACGAGCCACTAGCGGCCGAGGGGCTCTCTCAACAATCAGCATTTTGGAGAAGACATCTGCTACAAACAGAAGTTGCTCCTCAAATTCCGCCAATCTGCCTGTGTTTGTTGTGTCAAGGATCACCATTATGGACAGATTGTTTCTCCCGCAATGTGCTGCAAGGACTTTGTTCTTGGCGGAAATTACCTTGAGGACTTTCTCCATACTTAAGAGTTTTTCGCTTTTGTACGAGTCAGTGTCTTCCATTGCCAATATTCACTGCTCGGCCTCAGAGAGCCGGCCATCATGTATTTCCAGGTTGATGTAATAGCATCCATCTGGGAGCACATGGTATCTATCTTAGATTCTGCTGCACAGCAATCAGGAGTGATTTCATATCAGCAGCATAGGTCGTCTCCTCCATGGGAGATTCTACAGTGTTTTGTTGATCTGCACTTCAACTTGGATTTTGAGCTGATCTACGGACATCAAATTGAAGCTTTGTTTGCTTAGTGTCCATTGTCCCCATGAAGGCACCCAGTCGGTAGTGCTGTAGCGTATCCCAGCTTACCCAGGGTATTTTCAAATACAGCTAACGTACCAACCCTTCGATCCAGCAGCAGCAGAGCCCCACCTATTGTACAGCATGCAGCTAGGTTAACAAGTGGTGATATTGCCTCCGCAGCCCCGCCTCACCTCCTAGACTCGATTGGAGGGGCATGTGTAGGTCCAGGCAGTGCCAGTAAGATGAGTATCAAGTCCCCACATGGTGCATCCTTCCAGAGGGCACATGCAGATACAGTGTACCTCCCCACATGATATACACAGGCAGGGTGTTTAGGCAGTGCTTTGCTGGGCTAAAGCAGCAGAGGAATCCAATAGTGTGCTGCCGACCTCTGGGAGGTCCCATGCAGCCAGCATTTGGCAGGTATTCATTAGGTGAACACCGTCTGGCAGCCACTATTGAATTTGTTTCCGTTTTCTGTGATTTGACAGCAGATCTGTGGAGTAATCTCCCAGGAGGTCATGAAGGTACAATCCCGGGGCCCGCCCAAATCAGCAGGCGAGAAATCAGGAGTCCTTCCTCAGTAGAGTGGTATATAGATACAATTGGCACTGCACAGCAATATTTGGAGTCCATAGGGGCAGAGCGCTTCACATTGGCAAGGACAGTCAATCAGGTCTGAGCACTCCTCGCTTAACCCTACCCCAGAAGCCACAGCATCCTTACTCAAGGGACCGTTGAGCGCCTGCAGGGTTGCCCCGGCTGCTCCAAGCAGGTATCCCCTCACCTCATCTCATTGCGGCCTGCGGCTCATTAGTCACCAGCCCGGACGATATCCAGCCTCAGGGGGAGGAATCGGGTACCAGCCCCTCAGCACAGCATTAGGAGGGCTTCAGGTGTCGGAATTGCAGCCAACACCAACCCCCCCCTTACGTGCCTCACAGCAGGCCGCCAGGATTGCAGGAAGAACCTCAGTCAGGACAAACCTCGTATGGCAGTACTACGGAGCAGCAGTCAGTGAGCTTTGTTCGGCCGCTCCGCACTCATCCCCACCCAGGATCTCAGATCATCAGTGCAATATATTGGGGATTGAAGGGTGCAATAGTTTAGCCAACAATACAGGTGTAGCACATCATAGGCCTCACTGACAGGCATTGGGCTCATAAATTTCCTCTTTGCCCGCTGTTTACAGTCGCAATTGATGGCATTAGTCCCTCCGCCTTGTATAGACTTCGCAATTTGCCTAAATCTGCTGTGATGTAAGCATTTAGGGCAGGATAATGTCGAATTAGAGCCTAGGACTGCAGGAGCCTCACTCAAGTGCAGCCATGCTCGTCGGCTCTCTAGCGCCGCCCCCAACAACCTTAGTTTTCTTCTGAATCGTTGTACTTCGCCTTCAATTGTGTGATTAAATGCTTGTATGAAGGATCCATCAACATCTGAATCTTCTTTATCCAGTAAATGTTGTGGTAAATAATGTGATATATTACTTGGCAAGGTGTGTACTGGCATGAGTGTCATTGGAATGTCTTTTTCCAAACATTAAGGTTAATCTTGATGTTTTTGATGTAGTCATTAAATAGGGTCTCCTCAAACGGTATGGTCATCGTCATCAGTGCAGCGGTAGTTGACTGTGTCTTGGATAAAGTCGTAGTTAGCACTGTTGATGACGCCTTGGAAAACAGTGTTGTTGCAGATGGTCTTCTTGTCAACTATGTCGTCCTTGTTGACGGTGTGCCACCATTGTCAAAGATGCTCTTATCAACGGTGCTATGGTGGATGGTGATGCAGTCAATTCAGTCAATGGATGAACAGCTGCATTCAGAGTCTCCTTGAATGTGACATCAGGGGAGACCTCAAGTAAAGATGTTGACAGTTTAGGTTTTTTTCACTGGCTTCATAGAAACCATCTTTTTAGGAGTAGTTGGATCAGAGGAGGGCTTGTGGAGTGCTTTTGAGGTGTTTTAGTCAGAAGCATCATATGAAGACTGGGCTGACCTCTTTTGCGGACTTTGTAAACAGATTTTTATTGGTGGTTCCTCAGAGAGTTGGGATTTTGATTGAGATGTGGCCACTTAAGAGCAAAATGGGAATAGATTGTTATAAGAGATTTTCCTGATGTCTTAGAAAAGCCTTTATATTTTTACTTAGAGGTATGTGTATCTCAGATTTAGGTTTTTTGAGCTACAATAACAGTCTAGTCTTTCTATCTTAAAGAGTTTTTGTAGAGAAGGTTCTACAGATCTTGCAATCCTATGCCTTGTGAACAGGATAAAAAGAGTGTATCCAATTCTAGGATCCTCAGTGAAGGCTCTTTTTGTCACAAGTCCCACATGGTCTAAAACGACCTTTTTGGGAGGATTCAGGCTAGGTCCGATTTGTTCAAGTTCAGGAATGTGAAGAAATACTGTCAATTTACTCAGAACTGCAGAAATAATTAGAGTAAGCCAACTTAACTGTTACTATCGGAGCAGAGCCCAAGGGACTCCTTTCACACATGACATGAGGTAGAAATAGACTTCTGTTGTGAACATGAAAACGCCTTTCTAGCTATGTTATGCGTTGTGCTGCTCACTATGGGCCAGATGTACGACCCTTTTTTGCGCGTGCAAACGGGAGATCAACGTATTTGTGACTGCAAAAAAGGGTAATGGCATCTACAAACGCCATTTTGAGAGACACTGAATCGCAAAATAGCATTTCCCACTCTTGCTATTAGGGAGGGGCATCCCTTCCGAATAGCAAGACTCACTGCCAAGCACTATTGTTTTGCGACCACATTTGTGGCCGCAAAACACTCACAGTTTACCACCTACTTCAAGTTTTTGGTAAACCACTCTCAAATGGGAAGGGGTGCCCAGGAGACCCCTTCCC
Organism: Lissotriton vulgaris; assembly: GCF_964263255.1. Lineage (NCBI taxonomy): Eukaryota > Metazoa > Chordata > Amphibia > Caudata > Salamandridae > Lissotriton > Lissotriton vulgaris. The sequence continues at coordinate 1,532,536,330 of NC_141685.1, forward strand.
CTATGTGAGAAAATATTTTTTAAGAGCAGGCATTGGTCCCGGGGACCAGTGCCTGCCATTAAAAGATGAAACTGAAAAGTTTCATTTTTCTTTTTTAAATGGAAAACAGGATGCATTTAAATTTAAAAAAATGATTTATTTAAAAAGCAGTCCCAGACCCCAGCAGGTCACCATTCCTGGGAGTAATAGCCATTCACAATGGGGTCGCAAATTGCACTTGCCTCATGACTATTGATGAGGAATGCAATTTGGAGATCGCAACAGTGCCTGAGACAATGTTGTACATTGCATTTTGAAAGTTGCAAATTCGAGTCGCAAAGCGACGCAATTTGGGAGTCCTAAAATGCAAGCATCGTACATCGGGCCCTATATCTGTTTTGTCCAGCCTACTGATTATGATGATTCAAGCATGTGAATCTAAGATATCATTGTAGTCATCAACAAAGAGATTGCCGTGATGGAAAATGAATGGACCGTAATACCACTTAGATGGTCATGGTGTCACAGACAAAGTAGCAGGCTGTGCCTACTTTAGTCAGCACCTCATAAAGTGATTTTGATGGTGCTTGCAGCTTACTGTCAAATATTTGTAAGGCCTTGCATGAGGGCACCCTGGATATAGAGGGTAGGTTCTCAGGGGATCTCTGCTTGCAGTGCCTTAATGTGATCCAAGCACAATGATGCCAAATATCCTCTGGTGGGTCATTAGCTTTATCTTTCTTTTGAAGCCACCTCAAAAGAAAACCTTCACAACAGTTTGAGGTTTTTGCTGAGAATGTTCTGCAAATCTTGCAGCCTTTGGACTTAGATGAGGATAAAACAGTAAATGCACTCCTTGTGGAAATCTTAACATACTGTCATTAGTTTCCCCAGTAGTTGCAGGCTACTAAAACAGTTTTTTTTACCTCCATGCTGAAAAAGTGAATTTTAGAAAACAGCACCCAAAGGGAGAGTGTCAGTAGGTCTGAAAATCCAGTGGGAGATCAGAAATTTACCATCTTGTACAAGCTAGAGGAAAGCTCTGATGGGACTTCCTTTCACAAGACAGTTAAAAATCTGAGGTAAGGTGGCCTCTGACAGGGAATTGCGTTCAGGTGCTGGAAGCTGACTGGCAGAAGTTTGGGTCATTTTCTCTGTGATTATTTGGTTACTGAAGTGACATTGAGGTCTTTATTAAAGGATATTACTATTTGAAGGTTACAATGGGACTCAAAGCGTGATAATGAACAATGATTGAAGTATATGAATCAGCGAAAACTACAGCAGTGAAGAATGAGGAGTATGAATGCAAGAGTGAGGAAGACTATACGGAGAGACTCAACTGCACTTGTTTTTGTGTGCTGCAACAAACAATACAAATGTTTGGGTCTGCATAATACAATTGACCGAGTTCGCTACTACTGGCATGATAAATACTTCACCAACCATGCAGAAAATAATAAACAATTTTAAAGAGACATACCTGCTTTAAGACATGCCAAGGACCTGTCTTAAGGATGACCTCTGCATTCAAAGGAGGCAGTTTGTTAGCAGCAGAACTTTTTCTTGGCTTGCTTTTTTTCAGCACTTTTTTTCTTTGATTTTCACTCAACACCTTAGACCATGGGATGCAGTTTTTCATCCATGCTAGTCGCTTTTCTTCAATGTGATCTGGAAGCACTAGCTTATGATAAGCTCGCTGGAGAACTTGATCATTTTCTTCAGAATGGGGAGTACATGTCTCCTTATATTTAATTTCTTGAATTTCTGTATTTAAAAGAGAAGGGGAAAGAGCATCATCACTTTTGACTTCTGACCTGAATGATTGCCACATATTAGCAACTTCGTCGCTGGGATTAATATTCTCAACCTGTCCGCTGTGTTTAATTTCTTGGGCTTGAGTTATTGCTTCATGAGAGGAAATATTGACCTTGCTGTCTCGTGCAACAGGTTCTTTAGTTTTGGTATCAATTTGCATGTTATGGTCCTGTATTTTCCCTTCTAAAACAGACTCCTTTAGTGAGCTCCCTTCCATTGGAGAAGTTTTTTTTTGCTGCTCATTGATTTGTTCTGTAAGAATGAGTTGCTTTTCAATCCCTAAATTCATAACTCCCTTTTCTTGGCTTTCAAAAAATTCATTTCCTATTTGTTTCCTTTTATTATTTTTTCCCTCACAAATGTTCTTTACAACTTTCTTTTCAAGCACTTGATCTCTTTTGCAAACATTATGATAGTTGCCACTTTCCTGTTCTGTGGCTGTTTCCAAATTTGATTTATTTACTTTCATGTGCCTTTCATTTTCTTCCAAATGTTTCCTAGCAACTTTGTTGTCTTTTTGCTTCCTCTCTTCACTTTGCTTCAATTCTTCCAGCTTTAGTTTTTCTTTTTCTAGTCTCAGCCTCTCTGCTTCTTTCTTCCTTTCATATTCCAGGCGCCGCAATTCGATCTTCAGATTTTCTTGCTGTTTAATTTCTTCAAGGTGTTTCTTTTCCTCTTCCTCTTTCCGTTTCTTTTCCTCTTCCCTTCGCTTCTTCTCCTCAAGCCTTTGTTTAATTTTTGCTTCGGCTGCCATTTTTTCCTGATCCATTTTCAGTTGTAATTCCTTTCTCCTCTTACTTTCTGCTTTTAATTCTTTTAATTTGGGAGCATATTTTCTATAGGCCACAAATGCTCTAAATCTTGCTTGGATTATTGTTGCTGCTTTACACTGGATCTTTTCTAGAATTTGTCTTTCTTTTTCTTTCTGTTCTTCGAAAGACTTTTTTTCTGCCTCCAGTATCTCTTGCAATCGATTTATTAGATCCTAGGCAGCATAAACAGAAATATTTTAATGTAGTGAATTTAAAACATATTTCATAAGGTGCAATTTTAGAAATTTAAAAATGTACCCCTTTAATATATACATCATTATAATCTCAGTGATATTTAAGTTTTTAATTATTCAAATTCAACATACCAAAAACACTCTAGATCAAATCAATAAAAAGACTGCTGCTTTCAAGTACATAACAGCAATACTAGAAATGAGTAACAAACTAGGAGAATGAGACAGTGCATATGTCTATATATATATATATATATACATATATATATATATATATAGTATCAAACATGGATGACTGATCAGAGTATTTTTTAACAGCACTTGATTTAATTTTCAAACCTATAACAATTGAATTTTTTTGTTGGGTTTGTTCACAATGGTGCATTTAAGTTATATATATATATATTACCTACTCGCGGTCGCCAGTAGGTAGTTATAGTTAGGACCTACTTTCCATAGGAAAACCACAACATTCTATTTGGAATAACTTTGGCGCTGGTGGACGAATCTTCGCGAATTTCTCAAAGAAAATGGCCTGCTTGGCTCCGCTCCTTCCCTGAAAGGTTGGGGGTGATTCGTCTAAGTGGGGGCCGAGAAAAAAGGGGGGTGCCAAAATTTGTTTTCCCCATGCAATTTTCCATAGGGATCTTTAGCCAGGGCTACAGCCCGAACGGCTGAACGGAATTATACCAAATTTGGCAGAGAGGGAGAGTTCGGATCGCAGATTGTGCTTTTTGTTAAATGGTAAAATCCATTTAGTAGTTCCTGAGAAAATCAAAAGTAAAATCATAGTGATATCTAGAGATGAAGTACTGCACGCGTACGGAAATTCGTACAATTACGAGCACGAGCTACATGCTGATTGGATGTCAACTGTCAACACTCGAAACCAGGAAGTGTTGGCAGCCATTTTGTGCCTTGGTAGAACGGAGTCACAAGAAAATAGTAAAAGAAAGTTGAAAAATAAGGAAATGGGGACAGCGTAGAAACATCCTGACCTTCTAGACCTGGTCAGGGGTCCTACATGGACCTTTAGGCCCAAATATATATATATTTTTTTTTTAAATAAAAAATTGCGGAGTACGCGCATGGTAGTCGTACGTGGTGGAAAAGGTAAAAAAAACTAGAAGTCCGTTTTATTCTAAATTAGCTCCCGGGGGGGGGGGCCAAATCCCGGGGCAATTTTTTCCATAGTGGGGGGGCTTGTAAAGTCTCCCGAGCCCCGGGAATGCCACTCCCTGGGCTTTTATTTTGAAGTATGTGGGGGGGGGCTCACGGCCTCCCTCCCCACAGCCCCGGGGACCGCCACCCCTTCGGGGCTTTTTTAATTTTTCTTTTGTTAAAAGTATGTTTTCAGCCCCCCACATGCCCTCAGTAAGTGTATCGAAAAACATACAATTATTAGCTGCATGATGATTGGATGTCAACTCTTTGTCAACACTCCAAAGCAGGAAGTAGAACCGAGTCACAAGAAAACAGTAAAACAAAGTTGAAAAATAAGGAAAGGGGGCAGGGTAGAAACATCCTGACCCTCTAGGTCTGCTCAGGGGGTCCCACATGGATCCTTAGTCCTAAATGTAAAAATAAAAATATTGCAAGGTATGTGTATGGTATGCGTACGGGGTGACAAAGGAAAAAAAAACTAGTAGTCCGTTTTATTCTTAATTAGACCCCGGGGAGGCCAAATCCCGGGGCAATTTTTTCCATAATGGGGGGCTTGTAAGGCCCTCCGAGTCCCGGGGAACGCCACCCCCTGGGGTTTTATTTTGAAGTATGCGGGGGGGCTCAAGGCCTACCCTCATAGCCCCGGGGATCGCCATTCCCCCAAGCTTCTCCAGGGGTCTTGTCCTCTCATCGTCCTGTGTAGGCTCCAACCAGCTGCCCGCACAGTTTCATTGACCTGACAAGGAGTTGCAGTGTTCTTAGCCTTTTTGTTCTTTTGCTGACTTACCAGTTTGTGTTCAAGATTCGCCGTCTTATTTGTGTAGCTTTCCTTTGTGTATCTTTTGTGTAGCCTTGTTTTGTGTATCTTCTTTTGTATCTGACTTTGTTTATTCAGTGCTTGATCCAGTTGTCTGAACATAGCAGTGCATCTGTAGACATGTAGTTTACTCCTTTCCATTCCCTCCCTCTAGCCTAATTGACAACGTAATGTGGGAGTCAAAGTAAGGCACTCCTGTCGTCAGTGTTTTAAGCTTGCAACAAAGTAGGTAGGACACGGGTTAAGAAACCCAGCCTCCACCACTCTTGGACCCTCCTGGCTCTTTTTGCCACCTCGTTTGCTATGTCTTAAGTGTTTAATCTTTGCACTTGACCGTGGTCCTCCTACAGTGTATTATCATCATGGTCCATGCACATACAATCCATCATTGCATCTGTTCTTGCCCATTCTGTGTGGTGGTATGAAAACAAGTTACTTACCTGTAACTTTAGTTCTCCAGTATTGGAATCTTTCATAGATTCACATGCCTGAATCATTCCCCGTCGTCGAGACGGGAGTCTCCGGTATATAAAAAAGCAGTGCTTAGTAGTATAGCAAACTGAAAAGAGGCCTAGGCCCATTTCCCTTTTGCAACCCATAGCCTTTGTTATGTAAAAAAGGCCCAAACTTTTTACCTGAACCAATCAGAGCTCCTCACCCTCTAGAACACTCCTGAGAGAACCTTCTGCCCCTCAGATTTTTCGCACACTTGTGCAATAATACACTTTCTGTGCTAAATCGGAGGTGAGCCTCTCAGGGGAGGAGGGTGGGTGCATGTGAATCTATGAAAGATTCCAATACTGGAGAACTAAAGTTACAGGTAAGTAACTTGTTTTCTTACTCCAGTATTGGAACTTTCATAGATTCACATGCCTGAATCAGAATAGCGAGCAGTGAAAAACAAAGCACATTTTCCTGATACATTACATAATCATGCAATACCATTAGCAAATAAAGCATAATCTCATATATAAATATATATACTTATATAAAAATGTTGCTTTGTAAACAAGAGAACGTATGGATGGAGGGATGCAAGAAAGGCTCACCGTTACTGGATGATATTCCGCAGTACCGCCTCTCCCACCGCCGCATCAGATTCTGCGGCTGCCTCCAAGCAGTAGTGCCTGGTGAAGGTGTGCGTAGACGCCCAGGTGGCTGCTCTGCAGATATCCTGGATTGGCACTCCTCCAAATAATGCAGTGGATGTGGCCACCGCCCTCGTGGAATGAGCACGAACTTGTGCATTCCAAGGCTTTCCAGCAGCTTGATGACAGTAGACAATTGCACTGGAAATCCATCTGGCAATTCCCCTCTTTGACAGCGGGAAACCTTTCCTGGGTGCGCTGAAAGCGACGAACAACTGGGAAGATTTGCGAAACACCTTAGTTTCTTTCAAGTAAAATTTCATACATCTCTGAACGTCCAGAGAGTGTAATACTCTTTCTGCCGCTGTCGTTGGATGCGGAAAGAAACGCTTCAGCACCAATGGTTCGTTCAAATGAAAATCAGTTGGCACCTTTGGAATGAACTTCGGGTTTGTCCTGAGAATCATCTTATCCTCTTGAAATTGTAAGAACGGCTCCTGAATCGTGAGCGCTTGCAGTTCACCTACTCTTCTCGCTGAAGTCAATGCAATGAGAAGAGCCACTTTCCAGGACAAGAACTTCAGGTCCGCCCTGTGAATCGGTTCAAATGGTGGCTTCATCAACTGAGAGAGCACTACATTCAGATTCCATAATGGTGGTAGCGGCCTCACTGGCGGAAAGACTCTGAATATTCCTTTCATGAATTGTTTGATAATCCTTGAGGACCATAAAGATGGACCTGACGATGACCTCCTGTAGCGGGATAACGCAGCCAAATGCACCTTGATGGAGGCGTATGCTAATCCTGACTTTGCTAACTGCAAAATGTACGGTATTACCTGTTGAGTCGCAGCCGTAAGAGGATGAACATCATGTCTCTCACACCACAGACAGAACCTCTTCCATTTCATCCTGTAAGTTTTGTTGGTACTCTCCGCTCTGGCCGTGGACAGGATGTCCTTACATTCTTGTGAGATGTTCAGATGGCTAAATTCACAGTGTTCAGGAGAAAGGCTGCTAATCGCAAGGATTTCGGGTCCGGATGGCGCACCTGCCCCTTGGACATTGTCAGAAGCGATGGAATCATGCGCAACCGAATTGGACGGTCCTCTGACAGTAGCAGCAGTTCAGTGAACCAGTGTTGTCTGGGCCACCACGGGGCTACTAGGATCATTCTGCACGGATCTTTCTTGATCTTCACCAGTACGCGGGGGAGAAGAGGAATTGGAGGAAAACCGTAGGCAAAGACGCCGGACCATGCTATGGAAAACGCATTCCCCCAAGATCCCCTCTGGGGAACCCAGCTTGCGAAGTACTGGCATTTTCTGTTTTCGCTTGTAGCGAAGAGGTCCACCGACGGTGTTCCCCATCTCCGAAAGACGCTGTCCAGGATCTCCTGGTTTAGCTCCCATTCGTGGCAGGTCGATTTTAGCCTACTGAGAGTATCCGCTTTGATGTTTTGATCTCCCGGGAGGTGTTCTGCTGTCAATGATATTTCCTGCTGAATAGCCCCTTCCCAAATTTCCTGGGCTTCCTGAGACAGGGAGAGAGATCTTGTTCCCCCTTGCTTGTTTACATAATGCATCGCCGTGGTGTTGTCTGTTCTTACTAACATCGGCACACCTTTTATCCTAGGCAGAAAAGCCAGCAATGCCAAGCGAATCGCTCTGAGCTCCAGCAGATTTATATGTAACTGCTGTTCCTCTGTTTTCCAACGGCCGCTGACCTGAAGGTCCTGAAGGAAAGCTCCCCATCCTTCTAATGATGCATCCTTCGTTACCACTAGCGGAGCTGTATTTACTAGAAACGGCAGTCCTTGAGACACATTTGTCTTTTGTGTCCACCACTTTGCTGCCTGTCGCATCACTGGTGTTACCCTTATTATATCGTCGAAGGATCCCTCCGCCTGACGCCATTGGAGATCGATCTCTTCCTGCCATGGTCTCATCTTTAGCCTGCAGCAAGGTACCAGTGGAATACAAGAGGACATTGTGCCCAGCAAGGATTTGTCCCTGCGGACTGAAAGAGACTTTCTTCTTCTCAAGTCCTGAAAGAGGGACACAATCCTCAGTTGTCTTTCCTCGGAAGGAAACGCTTTGTTGCATTCTGTGTCCAATATTGCTCCCAGAAATGTAATCACTCTTTCCGGGTGGATGTTCGACTTTTTCTTGTTTAAAGTCAAACCTAAATCGGCAAATAAGTCTATGCAAGCTTGTGTTGATGTCTTGGTTTGTGTCTTTGATGTTACTTTGACTAGCCAGTCGTCGAGGTAAGGAAATATTTGATGTTTTTGCTTCCTCAACACAGCTGCCACTGGAGCCAGGCATTTCGTGAACACCCTTGGCGCGGACTTCAATCCGAATGGCAGCACCTTGAATTGGTAATGTCTTCCGGCTATCCAGAATCGAAGGTACTGCCTGTGTGCAGGATGTATTGGCACATGGAAATACGCATCTTGTAGGTCCAATGTGGTCATATGATCCCCTGGGTTTAACAACGGAAGGATGTCCTGTAGAGATACCATCCTGAAAGATTGTTTCTTGAGATAGGTGTTTAAGGATCTGAGATCCAGGATGGGGCCCTACTGGAGCCTGTTTTTCTTGATAAGAAAAAACCGGGAGTAAAACCCCTTGTTTTCCTGGGATTTCGGTACCGGTTCTATTGCTCCCTTTACAAGCATTGTCCGAATCTCCTGCCGGAGTTGATGCAGATGATTGGCTCTCTTGTGCATCGGTGGCGTACAAGGGGGTGTCTGAATGAATTCTAGGGTGTGACCGAATGTAACTATTTTGAGGACCCATCGGTTCGATGTTATCTTTTGCCAATTGTGTAAATAGTGAGCAATCTTTCCACCCAGGGTAGCGTCTGACAGAGCCGGAAGCTGGAGGTTGTCATTGTCTACGGGTGTTGTCCTTTCCTCGGCCACCACATCCTCTAGGAGTTGATTTTGTGTATCCTCCTGATTGGCGCTGGTTATATTGCTGACGGTACGGTTGTGATGAGGACTGATAAGAAGACGAATATATCCCCTGTTGGTATCCTCCTCTGTACGAGGATTGTCCTCTACCCCTGGAGCCACGAAAAGGGGTTTTCCTGTACTGCAGAGTTCCTAGAGACTTTGCCGTATCAGTATCTTTCTTGATACTTTCCAGTGTGTCATCTATATGTTTTCCAAACAATTCTTCTCCATTAAACGGGAGGTCTAAGATTTTGTTCTGTACCTCCGGTCTAAATGCTGTTGCTCGAAGCCAACCTTGTCTGCGCAGGACCGCCGCTCCTCCCAAGGATCTAAATGCTGTGGTCGCTATATCCATAGCACATTCTATGACTTCAGCCGAAGTCCTCTCACCTTCCATGTGAATTTTCTTTGCCTCCTGCTTCTCTGGATCTGGCACCAGGTTAATATATGGAGACAGGTCGCACCACATCTGTCTGTCATACCTCCCCAATATAGCCAGGGCATTAGATGCTCTTACCAACAAAGCAGACATCAAAGAAAAACGCTTCCCTGCGTTGTCCAACCTTCTGCCCTCCTTATCCGGAGGTGCGGCAATAGGAGCAGATGGGTTTCTAGATTTCTGTTGCGCCGCCTGCGTGATAACAGAATCCGGTTTGGGATGACCCACAAGGCACGATGGAGCATCAGCCGGTGCTTTGTACTTTTTATCCAGCCTGGCTAGAACTGGTGTTACTGTCGCTGGCGTCTCCATGACCTTCAATTCTTCCTTCCAGATATGAGACACTATAGGCAAAGATCGTACAGATCTCCTATTTGGATCCTTAAAGTCATATAGAAAACATTCCGTTTTCTCTTCTGTCATGGTCAGTGCAAACCTCTTAGTGGCTCTTTCCATTAAATTATGAAAACCACCAATGTCCTCCGGTGGAGAGTCCACTGGTCTTTGCGGAGGAGTTGCAGGTGATGGGGTGATATAGTCATGCCATTCTGCACTTGTGTCTGCAATTTCACCATCTTCCTGTTCCTCATCCGAGGTATCGTGGTGTGTTGTCGGCGGTGGGGACCTAACAGTAGGTTCCAGAACAATTTCCCTCCTACGAATAGGAGTCCCTGGAACTGAGCGTTGACGCTGAGCCGACTCCACCGACTGGACTGGAGTCGCTGGGTATCTTCTTGTATAATCCTCCAACATTCCTTGGCGATCCCTCAACAAAGAGGATGGGACACTAGTCATCTCTTCACGTTCTTGCTGCCGATATCGGTGTTGTGTAATAGGTTTCTTCCCAGGCCCCAACCTTTTCTCTGGTGTTTTTTCCCTCGTCGACGAGCCCGTCGACGAGATACCCATCGCCGTCGTCGACCAAGTCATCGTCGTCAACGCTACCGTCAACGTTGTAGTAATCGTCGACACTGTCCTCGTCGACATCGTCGTCCTCGTCGATGCCGCCGTCGACACTGCCATCGTCGACACAGTCCTCGTCGACGCTGCTGTCGTCGACGCTGCCGTCATCGACGCAGCCGTCGACACGGTCGTCGACGCCTTCGTCGACGGTGAAAATGTCGACGATATTGTCGTCGACGGTGAAATCGGCGACACTGTTTTCTCACCAGCCTTATCCTTTTTCGTCGACGACGGAGGAGTTTTCGTCGTCGTCGATGTTCCTTTCTTCGTCGATGGTCCCGTCGACGGAGTCGATTTTACCTCAGAAGGTGCAGAAGAAGACCGTTTGATGGTAATCTTGATCTTCTGAGGTGACTGTGGTGGATTTGAGTTGGCTTTTGCTCCTTTCTCCTCACTAGCAGATCCCTTCTTCCCCTTAGAAGATCCTGAAGGAGATTTTGAGGGACTGCGCCCTGAAGACCCTGGGATGGTCTTTTTTGGGGCCTTCTCAGGTCTTTCCTCTGAGGAATGTGTCTGAGGAGATCTACTTATCTTCTGAGATCTCTTAGGCGCCACAGATTCCTCCTCACTCTCACTTGAGAGGATTTCCTTTCTGGCTTTGACTTTCTGAAGCCAGATCAGCAGCCTTCCCTCACGATCTCTCAATGTCTTATTAGAAAAGGTACGACATACCTTACAATCTGCTGCCTTATGATCTGGATAAAGATAGTAGATGCAGTCCTTGTGAGGGTCATCTGTAAACAACCTCTTCTTGGAGCAGGTTGAACAAGCTCTAAATAATCCTTTCTTCTCTCTTTCAGACATGGTAGATGTAAAAAACCTGAAAATCCAAGTAAAATACTGTAGAAATAAAGAGTTTGAGCAGAGCTCAAAGGAGACTCCCTAGCACAACGTGCGGTAGAAAAATCTGAGGGGCAGAAGGTTCTCTCAGGAGTGTTCTAGAGGGTGAGGAGCTCTGATTGGTTCAGGGAAAAGTTTGGGCCTTTTTTACATAACAAAGGCTATGGGTTGCAAAAGGGAAATGGGCCTAGGCCTCTTTTCAGTTTGCTATACTACTAAGCACTGCTTTTTTATATAACGCAGACTCCCGTCTCGACGACGGGGAATGATTCAGGCATTTGAATCTATGAAAGTTCCAATACTGGAGTAACGTCAGCACTTATTGCACATTATAGAATACCTTGAGTGTACCCGCCCTCAAAACGTCTCCACTGGCCATTGTACTTGCAGACCTTGAACCGCCCTTTTCATCCATTCTTGCATCCTGAGATGTAATCTCTTATCTCTGTTCTTTACCTCCTATTTTAACCTTTTAAATATTCAAATCTTCTTGAAAAGACATTACTATTCCTTATCATCGCAAAAGTAACAAGTTTCTGTAATCATTTTTATATGTGAGTTGTGTATGTTATCCTAATACCCAACATCCCAATGACATGCTAGGTACCATTATGTAATGTTCTTTAATTGCAGTGTTCTGTCTTGTCTTGGTGTGTATGTCATTACAATCAAAGGTAACATTCCTGTATATCCTAAATACAGCACGTGACACAATGCATAGAGACACGGTATTTATTTTTCGAATGTTTTGAAAATAATTAGGGCTCCCGGTTTTATGGTATTTATTTTTTTGCCATTTCCGTCTGTATTTATCCATATTTTTTTTTTCCATTTTTTCTGTATTTATCCACATTTATTTTTGCCACAAGCCAAAGACGATCCCACAGCTAGTATTTTTCCACATTTGCCATGCTACATACATTAGCTGCAATTCCCACAGTAAAAACGTCTGCATTTTTCATAGTAATTTTTTTTATGTTTCCTTACTGGTGCTTTCATAGCCACACTTCATTCAGGGCCCCTGTTCTCTTTTAAACTGCTTGTCATCGGATTACAAATAAAATCAAATCAAACTTGAGCACACCAAGCAAGTACTAAAATTTACAGAGCTGGATGTGCCCGCAATGTTGAACCCCCACTGATTTCTAATTGCTGGACGCCGGAACTGGCTGACTGGGGAAAGCTCCTCTGCTACACTCTACAGGTGCGAAGTGAGTCACTCGCCTGAGACACTCCCTTGTGGTGCACATGTCATGTTCAAGGCAGACGGCCCTTTGTCATTCTAAAGGTGATAATCACCTGATGTCAGAATGACAATGGGCTGTCCACAGTCTGTGCGAGGGTGGGGAGGGGCTCATGCATCCCATGGAGTTCCTAAGAGAGATGCGAAGTGCGAGCTGGCCCCAAGAACTTTTGAACTCCTGGGGCTTATCACAGGAGAACAGCAGTTTGCTGAAATGCCCAGAAGCGCAGAATTAAGAACAAAAGACAACCGTAAAAGGAATGATGCTGCTGAAAACTGGGGAAACAAGTCATTGGAGGTGCATTAGTATGCATTAACAAGCCTCCCCCACCTACTCCCTTAAACAATTTAACTCAGACTGCGAGCAGGGACGGCGGCTTCTGCTCTGCAGATCCGCAGGTCAGAAGCCCTCCAAAGTCTGATATTTATTTCGGTTTTCAAAATGCTTTCAGGCCAACTCAGTGATGCGATTCCCCTGCAGGAGGAGCTCTATCTTTAGATCAGTTTGCAAATCGAGACTAAATGTAATAAAGAAGGAAATATCCTTAACGTGCGCCGAGGTGTGCTTTCTCACTAATTAGCACATGCCAGAAGGTGACCTCATCCATTCACAGTTTTACTAGTATTTTACCGTTTTTACATATAAATACAGACAAATGAAAAATTGTTTTCCGTCTGTATTTATATGTAAAAATCCGTTTAAACGGAAAACCGGGAGCCCTAAAAATAATATACACTCAAGTACAAAATATTGTTGCTTCATTTCCAAGAAAAATATTCATATATATATATATATTTGACATCAAGTATGATCATATGGGGGGAGGAGCCAAGATGGCGACCGGAGCGGACGTGTAGTCGCCCGGCTCTACCGGCCCTTGAGCTCCGCACTGAAATCCTGTTCTCCTTCCTGGTCAACTCCGACGGCGGAACGTGTGTGAGGACGCGCTGAATACTTTGGTCTTTTCCCGACTTTTCAGCATGCCCAGATGCCGGAGAACCTCGAAGTAAAGTCCTCCGCCCCGGACCCTCGCCTGCAATGCTGCTCGTCATCGGCTCCTGGAGGCTCGTATATGGCCTGACCAGCTGCGTAGCGCGGAGGACTCAGAAGCGGCGCCCTTCCATGTGGGGCAATCGCCACCGCCCTGATACCGGTGCCCACCACAGGCTGCGCCTGGAACGAGACGACCGAGTGAGGAAGCCCAGAGGGGTCGGATTTTTGTGCTCCGAGTGGGAGGTGAGCGGCGTATGGTGCCCAGCGGGCCGGCTCAGTGCAGGCTATCGACTTTCTCATCCGCTGCCCAGCCTGGTGCGAGACGGTCTATGGGAGGTGTGCCCGTTCTGCTTTCGACGCCAGCGGTGTCGGAATCTCGAGGCAGTACTTGCCTATGCTAAGACCTCCCCAGCTCCACTATCGTATGACCGGAATCATGGCCCCGTTTGACCACCCCCGGCTGGGGGGAGCTCACGCATTCCCGCCCGTGGACTGCCTTGCCCTGCCTGCGCGGTACACCGACTTGCGAGCACCGGCTCTGGAACCTGACTCGAGGGACTTGCAGCCTCCACCTTCCTATGAATCTATTCTGGCCGCCCTGCGTGATCTCCGCTCGGAGATGTGTGATGGCTTCCAAGCACTGGGTGAGCGATTGGATAACATGGTGTCTGACGGGGCTCGCGAACGTGATGTCTGCCCCCAGCTAAGTGTGAGTCTGCCTCCGCCGATCTGCGACGATACAATGTTTCCCTGTGCCTGTGCTGCCTCTGTACTTGCTGCTGCCTCTACCGGAGCCGACGGCTGGCAGCCTTCCAGCCCCGTGACTGATACATTGTCTCCCCTTCCCTCCGGGCTTGACTTATTGCTGCCTGTACCATCGAGTTTACTTGTGGATTCAGCTGCGCAACTTTTGTCCTGCTTGCCGACTTTTCACTGGTGGCCTTCACCCCTCCCCCCGTGGAATCTCTATTCTCTAGCTGCCCTTATGGACCTGAGTGTGGTGGACAAAGGACCTTCTAAGGGTGATCGGTGGCCATTTTGGGATCCTGCTTTGTCTTTCAAGCGGCCATATTGTCCTGCTGTGCACGGGGGGAGGGCTCTCCTGTGGAAGTATGCTCGAGGTTACATCCACGATCGGGTCAGGGCTAGGTTGTCTTTTCGTCACTAACTGATTTTGCCGGCTGAAGGCGATGGGGTTGGAATTGATTAACATGTTTCATGGGCACGCATCACACGATGACTTTTTCCAACTGCACATAGCTGATAGATTTTCTACCGACGCTTCAGTAATGGACGATACTTATGATGTGGGAATCTGTGTAGAGCCGGGATCTCCGGGTGATTTGGTATCGATTGGGCTCCTCCCCGCCTTCTTCTTTTTGGGAGTTGTAGGTTGATTTTTTCTTTCTCACTCCCTATATTACAGGTGTTACTGTTTTTCTTTCTTCCTTCTCTTCCTTCTTTTTACTTGTCTATATTTCGGGTTTACGGGGCGACAGGCACTCTGTGGGGGGGGGGGGGGGCAGGCCGTAGCCTCCACAATGTTGCAGGGTGGGCGGGGTAATTTGGTATATTCTTAGTTCTATGGGCCTTCTTCTTCTTTTCTCTGCGCTTTCTTACTCTGGTTGATTCTGGGTCTGGGCGAGGGTTGGCAGGGAGGGGGCGGCGATGTTTGGGGTGCATTAATGATGGAGGATGACTTGCCGCTGTTTTGCACCGCCACACTACATTTGATGTTAACTTCCAATGTTGTTTTCAGATACAACGCCGCTTACCCATATTGTGAAGCCATTGTACGGACTCGAATCTAGTTAGTACTTATTCTTCACTGACTTCCTTATGACGAAAACGCATAAAAAACTTTAAAAATTAACCTTCAATTCTCCTCTTCCCCGGCGACGTGATTCTTTCCAGTGTAACGTTCATTGATTGCTAATCTTTAACTACTGCTGCTGGGGGACTGTATTGTTTGCACCTGTGCTGACGAAGTATCGTGGCCGGCCTGATGGTTGTAGGCCCGTATTTGTTCTTTTATTCATGCACAATAAAGGTTTTCAAAAATTAAAAAAAAATAAAAAAAAAGTATGATCATATCACTTTTTAAATTTATAATCAGGAAAATGAAATACATGATGAAATTATTATAGAAGCTCTATTAAATTATGAGATGTTACAAGAAAAAATGTATTATTATATAATAATAATAATGGTTTGAGACACTCATCTTGCAGAATTGTAATCATTCAGCTACTACTTAAGTACTTATTATTGAAAGTGGGCATTAGGGCATGGACTGCTTCAAACCCCTATAGACTATGTATGCACTCTTCCATGCACCATCAAACTTGTGTTTTATACCTTCAATACCCCAGTCTGTATCTTTACACTACCAGCAAACACTATCATACTTCTGTTTTAATATTGTACTGAGCCACACAGGACAATGTATCACATTTATTTTCTGTTACCACCTCAAACACTGATATTACAGTAAATAATTTCTTAGAATAGTTGCAATGTATATCCAAAAATGTTTTATGAAAGCAGCTGAAAGAATGATATTATAGTAAACAAGTTTTAAAAATAGTTTCAAGGAATCACAAAATATTTTATGTGAGCACCACAAACCTTGATATTACAGTAATGAAGTTGTGAAAATAGTTGGAGTGTAGCTTAAAATATTGAACGTGAGGAGCAAAAAAACACTGTAACAACAAACAGTAAAGAAGTTGTGAAAATAGTTCCAGGGATAATGTAGCTATCATGCCCCCCATCATCGGCATGTCTAAACTAAAACTATTTGCCGACGACATTATTCTTTATCTTGCTCCTGAAAAGGAGGTAGTTGAGAACTTATTGAAAGAGTTTAAAGCCTATGAAAAGATTGGGGGATATAAGATAAATGCTAAAAAAACTGAAGTCCTTGCTTTAAATACAGATACAGGATTTCTCCCTAATTTCTTGCAAGTTCAAGCTGCGAGAAGAGACCCAATAAGATATCTGGGTATTTTTGTAACTGCAGAGTATGATATGCTTTTAGAACTAAATTACATTAGAATGAAAAATAAAATCAAGCATATGTTAGATAAATGGCTCTTGCTACCTCTGACAGTGATTGGTAGGGTGTCAATGGTTAAAATGTCAGTTTTGCCTTTACTTATATTTTTGTTCACTAATGTACCGTTAAAAATTAATCTGTCTTTTTTTAAAGAATTAGAAACAATGTTAAGAGGATTTATCTGGGGTAATAAAACTCCTAGAGTTAAACTCCCGGCGGTGCAACTCTCAATAGATCAAGGAGGGTTAGCGCTACCCCACTTAAAAACATACTACGAAGCTGCTTTTTTTGATATAGTGGCAGGTCTTTTGAGCGTGTATCAGACAAGAGACAATTTTTTTTTGGAGAAGATGGTTCAAGAAGCAGGCTCTCAAATCCCAATTTTTTTAAAGACCGCAAAACTCCCCAAAAAATCGAGGTATAAGGCGTTGAAAGAATATACAACGCGCTTATTGCTGCTTTTTAAAAAACATGGTTCTGATGGTTCCCAATATCTAAGTTTGTTTGAATGCAGTAAAATAGGCCTTCCGTTAAGTTTGTCGAAGATTAAAAAATGGGATTTGTGTGGGTTTCGGGAATTGAGAGACTTGTTAGTCCAAAATAGGGTTATTAGTTGGCAAGAGGTGATAACTAGAACCAACATTTTAAGGCGACCATCCTTTTTTGAATATCTTCAGATTACTCATTTTATTAAAAAGGAAGGAAGTGGTTTGTTGAATACCCCTAATAACTTACTAAATAACCTTTATGGTAGGAAGAGCAGCGGGATAGGGCAGTGGTATAAATTGCTCCATTGCTCTGGTCAATCCCCACTCATTGTTAAACATCTGAATAAAGTGCTTTTTTTCCTTGAAAGATTGGGAGGCTCTCTGTTTACTGGGAAACAAATCCTTGCGCGCTGCCAACTATAAGAGGATGGCCTTTCTGTCTCGTTGGCTAGCCTATTATACACCTGAGGCTATGGAAAGAATGTTTCCTGGAACAGAAAACAAGTGTTTTAGATGTTTAGCACACGGCCAGGGAGGATGGTATCATATTTTTTTTGCCTGCCCGATGTTGGAGTCTTTCTGGAAAGAGATATTCGCGCAAATTGAATTGGCCATTGGAAAATCATTTCCGCCTACGGTAGAAGTAGCCTTGTTTGGCATAAGCAAGGATAGAAGCAATATCAACAAATCGGAGGAGGTATTTATATTTATATCGTGTGCGATCGCTCGCTCTTTAATATTAAAAAACTGGAAATCAAGGGAAATTCCATCACTTATAAAATGGTTTAATAAGATGAGGAGAACCTGTCTCTTTGAAAAAGCATATGCGGGCAGAGTAGGTTATATTAAGAGATTTGAAAGGAATTGGAAATATTTTGGGGATTTGGAACAACTGAAGGAGGGATGAGCAGCAAAAGAAGGATAAAGATAAAGAAAGGGTCAATACATTTAACTGCACTAGCACTTCTTTTAGATATCACTTTATCATAGTTTTTTGCACATGCAGTAGCACTTTATTGCAGGTTTTTGCACTTTTTTGCAATGCCACTTTATAAATTGCGGATTTTGCACAGACCCTTCTTGATAAAATTGTTGTTTGTATTCCTTTTTTGTTGTGCTTGATGAATATCTTCCCCTTTTCCTAATTCTCATGTCTGATATATATATGTATATAGATGTCTTTCTTTTTTATTTATTTATTATTTTTTTATTTGGTCTGTTTAACCATTGAAATGATTATTGAAAAAGAAAATTGTAAAGATGCGTTGTACCATTGATCATCCATTGCTATGTTCAATAAAAAATTTTTTTTAAAAAAGAAATTATTATAGAAGCTCTATTAAATTATGAGATGTTACAAGAAAAAATGTATTATTATATAATAATAATAATGGTTTGAGACACTCTTCTTGCAGAATTGTAATCATTCAGCTACTACTTAAGAACTTATTATTGAAAGTGGGCCTTTGGGCATGGACTGCTTCAAACCCCTATAGACTATGTATGCACTCTTCCATGCACCGTCAAACTTGTGTTTTATACCTTCAATACCCCAGTCTGTATCTTTACACTACCAGCAAACACTATCATACTTCTGTTTTAATATTGTACTGAGCCACACAGGACAATGTATCACATTTATTTTCTGTTACCACCTCAAACACTGATATTACAGTAAATAATTTTTTAGAATAGTTGCAATGTATATCCAAAAATGTTTTATGAAAGCAGCTGAAAGAATCATATTATAGTAAACACGTTTTAAAAATAGTTTCAAGGAATCACAAAATATTTTATGTGCGCACCACAAACCTTGATATTACAGTAATGAAGTTGTGAAAATAGTTGGAGTGTAGCTTAAAATATTGAACGTGAGGAGCAAAAAAACACTGTAACAACAAACAGTAAAGAAGTTGTGAAAATAGTTCCAATATATCACAAAAACTCATTTCACTTCACTGAGAACATGTTTCTTTTCTATTGACAGATCTTATATCTTACAGATGGAAAATGTCACTTACACAGTAAGCATTTCTTTTTGTCATGTAGTGCTGTAGATTTAAATGCTTTTCATAGTATTGCCATGTCGTGTTGTGTTTGGCCGAGGTAGTAGCTACAAAAAAAAGGCTCGATAAAGGGCCTTCACTTTGAATCGGAATATGAAATTCAAGAATAATTGATAACCCCAGTCAAAAAAGGCAGCAAGTAGGTGTGTATATGTGTGGATGATGTGTTGATTGAGTGGAAGATGAATAATGTAAAAAATAAGAAAGGCTGTAAGTGTGCAAATTATCCACTGCCTTTAGCCGGGGAAGAAGCTACAACATACAACAAAAAGGCTCGATAAAGGGCCATGCCTTTGAATCAGAATATGAAATTGAACAATAAGTGATAATCCCTGCGAAGAAAGGCAGCAAGTGCGCAATTTTTCCACTGCCTTCTGCCGGGGTAGTTTCTACATGAAAAAGGCTCAATAAAGGGCCTTGACTTTGAATCAGAATATGAAATTGAAGAGTAATTGATAACCCCAGCCAAGAAAGGCAGCAAGTAAGTTTGTGTATGTGTGGATGGTGTGTTCATTGAATGGAAGAAGAATAAGGTTCAAAAGTAAGAAAGGCTGCAGACGTGCAAAGTAACCACTTCCTTATGAGGGAAGTAGATCTTTGGATACCCAGCTAATTATACAGACTATGCGTCACAAGAAAGGATGCCAGTGTGGAAATAGCCCACTGCTATTTACGGGAAGTAGTTATCAAGAAGGCTGAATAAAGGGCCTTCATTTTGAATTTGTATTACAACAAGAATAATTGATAACCCCAGCCAAGAAAGGCAGCAAGTTTGCACATTTCCTACTTCCTTTGGCCAGGGTAGTAGCTACAACAAAAAGGCTCGATAAAGGGCCTTGACTTCGAATCAGAATATGACATTCAAGAATAATTGATAACCCCAGCGAAGAAAGGCAGCAAGTGTGCAAATTTCTTACTGCCTTCGGCCGGGGTAGTTGTTACAACAAAAAAGATTCGATAAAGGGCCAGCAGCATTGTTAAGTTCTCATGCCCCCCACTCGGCAAACACGCTCCCTGGCGTGCTCTTCGATGGGGATTAAAGTCCCCCTTGCTGCTGGGGGTCCTTAGGGGCCAACTGTCTACTTCTTACCTCCAGTAAGCCCCACACAGTGGAATTTCTGAGAGGTGGACATAGGCCACGCCCCTTTGTTCACTACTCTGCAAACACGCCTCCTGATGCGCTCTTGTTTGGGGGATGAAGTCCCCTTGCCTCCTTAGGGTCCCTGGGGGTCACCTAGCCCTCCTGTTACTTACAGTAAGCCCCACGCAGCATGATTGCTGAGAGTGGTCCGGGGTCACCCTTTTTACACCACTCTGCAAACGCGCCGCCTGGAGCACTGCTGCTTGAGAGATGAAGTCCACTTCAGTCTCGAGGACCTCTCGACAAAAAAGGACCTCATCACCCCACCAGCAGTGTGCCAACAGGAGCGTTTGCAGAGAAGTGTAAAAAGGGGCGTGGTCTCGGACCACCTCTCAGCAATCCCACTATGTGGGGCTTACTGGAGGTATCTGGTGGGTTAGTTGGCCCCTAAGGACTCTTAAGATTCTAGTCGATTTAATCCCCCAACCCAGAACGCGCCAGGAGACGTGTTTGCAGAGTAGTCAGGGAGGGGTCGGAGCCTCCGGCAAAAGGCTGGCTTTTTGGGGGGGGGGGAGAGGGGCTGTGTGGCCCCCTTGCTCTTAATTATTTTTAGGCCCTTAGGACCCCATCCACAGGGCCTGAGACATATATAAATATGTATATATATTTTTTTTAAGCGGCTAGGGGCCCCCCGGGGCATGGCTACATATTTATAATTATTTTATAATCTTTCTAATGGAGCCTTTTCTAATCTCCCCAGTGCTGTCCCTCCCTCCACGCTCAGCCTTTGCTTCTCTTCCCATTGTTGTCTGTTCCCCCTCCCGTCCTGCCCCCTTCCCCCTCCTTGGCTATTTATCAGCGCTGGATTCAGAGATCAGATCGCCTCCACTCAAAAAGTCGATATAACTCCAGTGTAAGTTCCGCGGCAGCCCAGGCGAGGTGAGAGTGAGGAGCAGCTGGGAGATGAAAGGAACACGCCCAGACCCGGCCGGTCTTGTGATCTGCAGATGCACAGCATGAGCGGCCGTGCATTGTGCACACGGGACGAGCACACTACCTGCTCACAAAGCTAGCACACCATCTCTGCACATGGGTCTGTGCGCAGCGGCACACTGTCTGTTTGCTGTACCCTGGGTTGTGCACGGAGCATGTGCCTCGCAAACTATGTGCACTGAGGGCAGCACACTTATCTGTTCACGGGGTGAGCACACCATCTGCACATGGGGGAGTGCAGGTGCCGCACTATCTGCTGCTTTTGGGACGGTGCATGGTGCAGATCCCTCAGCACAGTATGTGCACACCGGGTGAGCACGCTATCACAATCTGTTCGAGGGGCTGAGCACGGTGCAGGTGCTGCGGCACACTATCTTCTCGTGAGGCTGTGCACAGTGCAGACGCCACAGCACACTATCTCCACACACTGCTGATACACGTGAGTATGACCATTGAAAACCTGCATGTCAGTTTTATTTTATATTTATTTATTTATTTATTTAATGCCATTTTATGAAGCGCAAACTTTACCCAAAGGTGTTTGAGGGCTTTCCAAAAGGAACAGATTCCCTACTTCAGAGTACCCGAGTTACATAAAAGATATAAACAGAAAAACTCTAAATCCACATAAGAATGGCAGTAAGTGCAAAAATCTATTTCCAGATAATAGTGAGCAGTTGTGTAGCGAAAGTGGAGATGCAACCCAAGGAGCGCTATCCACAGTGCACACGCTTGACCCCATGTGTGCTGCTGTAGGCCGAGAACAATCTTTAGTGCACAA
Source organism: Lissotriton vulgaris (assembly GCF_964263255.1). NCBI lineage: Eukaryota > Metazoa > Chordata > Amphibia > Caudata > Salamandridae > Lissotriton > Lissotriton vulgaris. The sequence continues at coordinate 1,532,558,107 of NC_141685.1, forward strand.
GCATTCTTAAGAAGATGGAGTGTGGTTGTGTGTAAGGCAGATCTCACTGCTCAGTATACTGTTGCAGACAGAGTGGGACACTTAGAAGAGTGCACAGTGTTGTCCTGATAGGGCTGCCTGCTTTCTGAGATATGAGTACTTGTATTGCATGTCCTGTTACAAAAATACAAGTAGGGCTGTGCATTGTAATAGTTGGTGTACACCCAGTCTGGCTTCACTGTTTTGTAATGACTTTGGCCGTGCATTTTCTTTGAGTTGTATGTGATGCATGCACAGTGTGTGCGTGTTTACGGGGGCCTCAGAATGCAGTGTGCACATTTAATGAGATGTGTAATATTAGGGAATCTGCTGTACCCTGGGGCTGTTAGGGTTGTGTGCGATGTGTGCTCCGACTGTTGTGTGTAGATATTTGCACATTGAATGTGGTGTGCATTGCCAGGCATTCTGTAGCACACTTAGCTGAGTGCACTCCCAGGCTCCTTTTTACGCCAAGAGATTTTCTGTGAAGCTCAGGTTTTCTGCTGTTTTGTACCGATGTTGAGTACCGACAGCTCTGCTGTACACGCAGTACTAGGTGCACTGTCACATTTTGTCAAGTTAAGGGTATGTGTAATTCTTGCAGTTGTAACTGAGGCCTGTGCGTGTTTTTGCTGCTCCACTTGTGAGGTGGGCACTCTTAGGCAGGTTTACTCTGAATGAATTTGCGTGTCATCTTCTGCTGTGCTGCACTAGGCCTGTGTGCTATGAGGGCTCTGTGCACCGCCTGCCAGTGTTCACTAAGGGCAGCGCAGACTGTCACATGCACTTACGAAAGGTGTGGTCAACGGTCACCTGCAGTTCTGTACTAAGGACCGAATGTGCTCTCAAAACCTTTGCACCATGCACTGATGGCTGCCTGCCCATTCAGCTGTTGTACACAAGGAAGGCTCAGTGTACTGACTGTGGTGCTCTCTGAGGGCTGTGAACACTGTCAGCGGAACACTCTGCGGGCTACCTACACTATCAGTGCAACAAATAAAAGAGAGGCCTACATTGTCAGTTGTACATTGACCAGCTGCATGCACTGACCGTTAGTTGTGCATAATGAGGGCCGTGTGCCCTGGCAGTGGTGATCGCTGTGGGCTGTGTGCAACTAGCCTGAGAGACTGAGGACCTTTCAGCTGTAAAGCATGGGACATGTGAGCACTTCAGTAGTGCATCTAGAGTTTCATGCACTGTCAGAGCGCTTAAGATTCCATACACCGAGGGACGTCTGCACACCGGGGGCCGCATGCCCCCTTACCCTCCACACTGATGGATTCATTCACTACAAATTAACATGCTGAGGCATGTGAGGGTTGCCAGCTCTGAAAAAACAGAGCTGCACATGCTGTCAGCAGTACACTCAGGGGCCACGCACGCTGTCACACAAGTTACTACTTGTGTAACAATATATCTGTAAGAGACATTAGTTAGTGATAGATTCCTTACCTTAGAATATCCCCAGGCGTCAGACTGGATCCGGAAAGTTTTGCGTAGCAGTACCCTGGTGAGTCGGTAGGCGTCGTCTGCGGCTCCGCGTCCGTCGTAGGCGTCGTGGGCGCCGTGATGACGTCGTCGGAGTACTTAGACGCTGCCTCCGCGTGCTGACGTCAGTTCTTAGCCACCGCTTTTCCGCGCCAGAAGCGCAGAGCCATGACAAAAACCGACACTGGTGCCAAGAAACTAGGGCCCTGAAAGGGGATGACCTTAACCCTAGATATCGGTTCGCAGAACGGGGAGGATGGGTGGGTCGGTAAGGAATCTATCACTAACTAATGTCTCTTACAGATATATCGTTACACAAGTAGTAACTTGTGCATCTGAAAGAGACACGTTAGTGATAGATTCCTTACCTTAGAATAGATACCCCAGCAATACCATCCCCGTGGTGGTGGGTCTGCGAACCAATAATTACACCAGAAAGTCCTGGAGAACGGAGCGGCCAAAGTAGCCGTCCCTCCGGACTTGACTGTCCAGGCAGTAGTGCCTAGCAAACGTGTGCAACGAGGCCCACGTAGCTGCCTGGCAAATGTCCTGCAAGGGCACACCTCGGCCCAAGGCAGTAGTAGTGGCCGTGGCTCGAGTGGAATGAGCCCTCAGCCCAACAGGGGGTTCCTTCTTAGCCAAGGAGTAACACGCCTGGATGCACATGATAATCCATCGAGAGATGGTCCTCTTGTGCACCGCTTTCCCTTTATTAGCGCCTGCGTACCCAACAAAGAGTTGATCATCCACCCGGAACTGGCGTGTGCGATCCATATAGAACGAGAGCGCACGTTTTGGGTCCAGACGGTGGAGCCTCTCCTCCTCTCTCGAGGGGTGCGGAGGCGGAAAGACGGTGGGCAATGTGATGGACTGCCCAATGTAGAAGGCCGTGACCACCTTAGGCAAGAAGGAGGGCCTAGTCCTCAAAACAACCTTGTCCGGATGGACTGAAAGGAAAGGAGGCTTACAAGAGAGGGCCTGGAGCTCCCTCACTCTCCTGGCAGAGGTGATGGCTACCAGGAAGGCAGTCTTCAAAGAAAGAAGGCGAAGTGGACAGTTATGAAGTGGCTCAAAGGGAGCGCACATCAGAAAAGTTAGAACCAGGTTCAAGTCCCACTGAGGCATCACGAAAGGAACAGGAGGAAAGGTATGAGTGATGCCCTTCAGGAATCTGTTTACGATAGGGGACTTGAACAAAGAAGGCTGGTCAGGCAGCCTCAGAAAGGCTGAAAGAGCCGAAAGATAGCCCTTGATAGTGCCCAGAGCAGAGCCCTGCTGGGCAAGAGAAAGAAGGAATAGAAGCACCTCAGAGAGAGGGGCATTGAGGGGATCCACAGCCTTTGCTGTGCACCATGCCACAAATCTGTTCCACCTGCAGGCGTATACCGTTTTTGTGTAGGGAAGCCTGGCTGCCAGAATGATGTTGCAAACCTCAGGAGGCAAGTCAAATGGCCTCAACTGTCGCCGCTCAATCTCCAAGCATGGAGGTGGAGACTGGACAGGTTCGGGTGGAGGACCGTCCCCTGCTGCTGCGACAGAAGGTCCTCCTGAAGAGGCAGACGAACCGGGGGATCGACTGACATACTGAGTAGCTCGGGATACCAGTACCTTCGTGCCCAGTCCGGAGCCACAAGGATGACTTGTGCCCGGTCGCGCTTGATCTTCTTCAGCCCTCTGGGCAGAAGTGGTATAGGCGGAAAGGCGTACAACAGACCGCAGCTCCACTCGCGACGAAAAGCGTCTCCGAGCGAGTGCCGCCTTGGAAATTCCAACGCGCAGAACTGATGACATTGCGCGTTCTCTTCGGTCAGGAATAGATCTAACCAAGGCTCTCCCCATCGCAGAAAGAGGCCTTGCGCCACGTCCGAGTTCAGACGCCATTCGCGATCCATCGAGCACCGACGGCTGAGTTCGTCCGCCCTGGCGTTCAGAGAACCTGCCAGGTGTTGAACCACCAGAGTCACGCCCTGATGTTCCAGCCATTGCCAGAGACGCAGAGCCTCCTGGCAAAGGGTCCGTGACCCCACCCCGCCCTGTTTGTTGCAGTACCACATGGCGGTGGTGTTGTCCGTGAACACCTGCCCTGCACTCCCTCGGACAGATGGGAGGAATGCGTTCAGTGCCAGACGAATCGCCCGCAGCTCCAACAGATTGATATGGAGCCGGGACTCCGCCGGAGACCAGAGTCCTCTGATCTCCGCCTCTCCCAAGTGGCCTCCCCAGCCCTGGAGGGACGCGTCCGTCACAACTACGTGCTCCGGTTGGGGAAGGGAGAGGGATCTGCCGTTGACCCAATCGCGGTCCGTGAACCACCACTGCAGCTGTCTCGCAGTGCCCTCCGAGATCAGGACATGGTCGGACAGGTTGCCCCGGTGCTGGGCCCACTGAAACTTCAGGTCCCACTGCAGAGCCCGCATCCGCCACCGTGCGTGATGCACCATAAGGATGCAGGAGGCCATCAGCCCCAGAAGCCGCAGCAACAACCTGACCGAAACCCGGGATAAAGGCCGGAAGATCGGAATCAGAGCCTGTATATCCCGGACCCGCTGTTCGGGCGGGTAAACCCGAAACTGCGCCGAGTCGAGAACCGCTCCGATGAAAAGGAGCTTCTGAGAGGGGCACAGGTGTGACTTCGGCACATTGATGGAAAATCCCAGCTGGTGCAGGAGATCCGCCGTAGTCTGGAGGTGGCTGACGACTGTCTGGGGCGAGCCCGTCTTCAACAACCAGTCGTCTAGGTAGGGGAAGACTGATACCCCTAACCTGCGCAGGTGAGCTGCGACCACCGCCATCACCTTCGTGAACACCCGTGGGGCGCTGGTAAGGCCGAAGGGGAGCACCGTAAACTGAAAGTGCTCGAGGCCTACCGTGAACCGCAGGTAACGCCGGTGGGCCGGCAGGACGGGGATGTGGAAATACGCGTCCTGCAAGTCCAACGCCACCATCCAGTCTCCTGGGTCTAGGGCAGCCAAGACCTGAGCCAGTGTCAGCATTTTGAACTTCTCCTTCCGGAGGAAGGCGTTGACGTTCCTCAGATCCAAGATAGGGCGTAGGCCCCCTTTGCCCTTCTTGGGTACTAGGAAGTAGTGGGAGTAGCAACCACGACCTACTTCTGGCCCAGGAACGCGCTCGATGGCCCCCTTGGCCAAGAGGGCCGAAACTTCCTCCTGCAGGAGCCGCAAGTGATCCCCCGATACGCGGTGGTGTTGCGGTGGCATGGCTTGAGGGGTCATCTCGAAGGGGAGGGAGTAGCCCCTTCGGACGATCTGCAGCACCCACCTGTCCGAAGTGACTGTGCGCCAGTGAGAGTGGTGATGGCGAACCCTGCCTCCCACTGGCGTCACATGGGCCGAAAAGCACGGACTAGGAGGGTTTAGAGGCGGATGCTGCGGGAGCAGGTGTGGACTGGCTCCACTTGTTTCCCCGACCGCCTCCACGGCGGTTTCCACGGCCGCCGCCGCGCTGGACGACAGTTTGCGGCGAGTGGCTGGCGGCACGTGTGGGGACGCCCCTTCCTTGGCCACGAAAGGAGCGAAAGGCACCCATTTGCTGGCGCGGGGCCGAGAGGCCCAAGGACTTGGCCGTAGCTCTGGAGTCCTTAAAGCGCTCAAGCGCGTGGTCTGCCTTGTCGCCAAAGAGGCGACGGCCATCGAACGGCATGTCCATGAGTGTATTCTGGACGTCTGCCGAGAAGTTGGCGGATCTCAGCCAGGCGTGGCGTCGTATCGCCACCGTCGTAGCCATCGCTCTGCCCAGCGAGTCAGTAGTATCCAGTCCGCACCTGATTGAATACTTTGCTGCGTCCCGGCCCTTCAGTAGGGCTTGGCCGAGTTTGGCCCGTACCTCCAACGGACACTCTGGCAGCACTTCCGCCACCGTTTCCCACAGAGAGTGGGTGTAACGGCCCAAGAGGCATGCGGTGTTGGAAGACCGCAGTCCCAAGCTAAGGGACGAGAACACCTTTTTGCCATAGGCCTCGTACCTCTTGGATTCCCGATCGGGAGGAGCAGTCGGGAAGGCGGTCTGGAAGTTAGAGGCCTGGATAACCAGACTCTCGGGGGTGGGGTGGGTGGACAGGAAACATGGGTCGCCCGGGGCCGGGCGGTGGCGTCTGGCCACGTTCCTATCTACAGGCGAACCTGTAGCGGGCCTGGACCAAGTGCCCAAAAGAACGTCCGTCAAGGCCTCATTAAATGGCAGCAGAGGCTCCATGGAGCATGACTGCGGCTTAAGGACCTCAGTGAGGAGGTTAGTCCTCACGGCCGCGACGGGGAGCTCAAGGCCCAAGGCCTTGGCTGCCCTCGTCAACACCACACTATAAGTTGCACCCTCCTCCGAAGCCACGGTAGGAGGAGAGACAAAACCAGTGTCTGGAGAGGTGTCCAGGCCACTGGCCTCCCCAAGCTCACCTGTCCAGTCCATGTTAGACTGACACTCCCTGGTCAGAGGGTCCTCAGACCCCTCCCAATTCTCCTCGTCCCCCATCTCCTGAGATTCAGGGTCATAAGTGAATGAGGGGGGGTTCATAGAATTGAAAATCTCCGAACGGCGTCGAGAGCGGCGCCGGCAGGCGTCGACCCGACGACGGAACCCAGTGAGAGGAGGCATCGGGGACAGCGCCGCCCGAGGACGGCGCCGGAGGGGACACCACACGGACCGACGCCGGGGGGGTCGTAAGGTCCACCGGTGACGATCCATCGCCCGACGAGGGCCCAGCGGTGCCCTGCGGCGCCGGGCCCTAAGGCACCAACGACACCGGGGCCGCTGTACCCTGCGGCACCGAAAAGAGGGCAGTGGCGGCGTCGGGATCGTGGAGCCCTGCGGCACCGGGCCCGAAGGCGCCGGCGGCGTCGAGGCCGAAGCACCCGACGGCGTCGGGGTCGTAGCCCCCGACCCACTAGGGCCCCCAGACGGGTTCACTGGGCCCGAAGGCGCCGTGGAACCCGTCGGAGGAGAAAGGGACCTCATGGCCATGAGGAAGCGCTCGATCTCCTCCGGCGTCGGGTTCAGCCCAGGGACCGGGGGGTATTGGGCCGAACGCGCCGCCCGCGACTCACGAGGAGCAGCGTGGGCGGTGTCACCTGAACCCCCGGCCGCGTCGCGCGAGCGTCGGGGGGAGTCAGAAGAGCGATGATGTCTCTTCGACTTCTTATGCTTCTTACCTGACGACTTGGACCCGAAGGAGTGGCGCCGACTCCCGGAGCTGTAACGGCTCCGTCCCCGCGACCTGTCCCTCGACCTCCCGTGGGACCGGGACCTCACACGGCGCGGGCCGACTGGCGGATCTCGAGTCACCTGCGGGACCGCCCCTGCCTGGCCTTCCTCAAGAGGGCCCGACAGTCGGAGCAGGCCTCGTCGTCATGGTCGACGCCCAAACACATCAGGCACAAGCGGTGGGGATCCGTGACCGACATGGTACGGTCGCACTCGTCGCAATGCTTGAAGCCGGGCATCCCTAACGGCACCGTCGGAGTCGTAAAGACTTCGAAATGGATCAAAAAAGATCACAAAAGTTTAGTCAAAAAGTGACTAGGGAACTGCTCTTTCCAGATCTGCGCTGGCTGGCGCGGAAAAAAGAGGAACTGACGTCAGCACGCGGAGGCGGCGTCCAAGTACTCCGACGACGTCATCACGGCGCCCACGACGCCTACGACGGACGCGGAGCCGCAGACGACGCCTACCGACGCGCAAGGGTACTGCTACGCAAAACTTTCCGGATCCAGTCTGACGCCTGGGGATATTCTAAGGTAAGGAATCTATCACTAACGTGTCTCTTTCAGATAGCTGCTTACATGCGGCTGCTTGCAAAGGTAGCTACACCCACCGAGGACTGCGCACACATTCTATGTCACTTTGTCAGTCTTTGTCATCGTCAGCTGCACACTCAGAGCTGCGCTCACCTAAGGCTAGGCACTCCTTGCCACACACTGAGAGTTGCGCGTGCGGTCAGCTGCATAAACCAAGGGCTGCGCACACTGTCAGCGCCGCCGCACATGCTGGCTCCCCGTTTACCTCCCCCGGAGCTGTGCACCTGGCAGGTGCAGGACGCCGCCTCCTGGTTACAGACCATCAGCTGCAGTGAGACACACCCGACCCCCATAATATTAATCATGCCCAGGGGTGTGGCAGTCCCCGGGGCTGCGGGGGCTCCCATGGGTCCCTGCATTATAAATCTACATTGCCCCCAGAACCTGGCCCACCCAGGGGCTCAAAGAAAAAAGCGTGGGAGCCCGCGCTTTATTTTTATAAAATATTTTTGGCTAGATTCACGCACCCAGAGCAAATTCGCCTGAAAATATATTTTAAAAAAATGCTTTTTTTTGGCCAGGAGGGTCCCTGTGGGACCCCTGAGCAGGTCTAGGAGGTCAGGGTGTTTTTTTTTACTGTTTTCTTATGACTCGGTTCTACCAAGTCACAAGATGGCTGCCAACACAGTATGGCAGCCAGTCACAATGAAGCTCATGTTCGGGAGGGTTCGCGAATCCTCCTTGTTGCTTAGATATCGATATTTTTAGAATCTGTCAGGAACTACTGAACGGATTTACACCATTTAAAAAAAGCATGCTTTCTGGAACAAGACCTACATTTTTGCCAAATTTGGTGTAATTCCGTTCAGCAATTCGGGCTGTAGATTTGTCTAAAGTTCCTATGGAAATGAACATGGAGAAAATGTGTTTTTGGACCCTCTTTTTTCTCGGCCCCCACTTGACGAATCCGCCCGAAACTTACAAGACAATTGCTGTTTGGAGCGCCCCATTAGTTTTGAAACTTTCGCGAAGGTTCGTCAAACGGGGGAAAGATATTGGCAAATCAAAAAACACTTTTTGAATAGAAACAAGGTTCTAACTATAACTACCTACTGGCGACATTTGCCTGCATATCTGTATCTAAATGAACAAGTTACTTACCTTCGGTAACGTTTTTTCTGGTAGATACAATATCTGCCTGTGGATTCCTCACCTTGTGAATATCCCCCTGCGTCAGCAACATTCGGAAATTCTTTTGTAGCTTCGCGCCGACGTGGACCCGGACGTCATAGAGGCACGGCATCGCTCGCGACTACGTTGACGTCACCGGCGCCTACAATAGGCCCACGCCGGCGTGATGACATCAGTTCCGCCCTTTTTTCCGTGCCTTCGAGGCACACGGACGAACCAATGACAGTAGACATAAACACAGTATACGCAGTACCAATATCAAGGTAACACACACAGTTTGAAGTAAATGCAATAAAACATTTGACAATAAAATAAATACATAATAGAAACACTGGCATAGAAGAGTGGACAACAGGGAGGCGGGTGGGTCATGAAGAAAATGGGTAAGCCGGCCCCCCACTGGACCCACATGAACCGGAATGGCGGATCTAGGGCTGCTTTGCTGCGGAGGCTGGGGGCTGGGAAGGGGAAGAGGAGGAAGAAGAGGAAGCGTTACGGCCCGAGCCCGGGACATCTGCTTGCCTCTATAAGATCTATACAACGTGTTTTGCTGCTGCTGCAGCTGCTGCTGGGTTGACTTATAGGCTCGAAAAGAAGATCTGCTAAATCCTCTTGTACGCTTACCAAAAGTGCCCCTGGTCTGAAGGCCCAACGACTTCGCAGTCGCCCTGCTGTCTTTAAAGCGTTCCAAGGCAGTGTCCGCTTTTTTCCCCAAACAATCCAGACCCGTCAAATGGAAGATCCATCAATGCCGCCTGGACATCTGTGGAAAACTCACTTGACTTCAGCCACGCAGCTCTTCTTGTGGCTACGGAAGAACCCATGACCCTAGCCACAGAGTCTGCCGTGTCCAATCCACTTTGAATAACCTGCCTTGCTGCAGCTTGAGTATCAGAGATTACCTCTTGGAAGTCTTTCCTACTCTCCTCAGGCACCTTGGGCACTGTAGGAGAGTTTGGTCTGCAATCCTATGATCACCCCAGATTTTTGCTTTTTGCTTCACTGGTTTACGACTTCTCTGGCTGTGGGCCTGCTAATCAGACCCACAGCCTTGCTGTTCTCTCACTAAATTGACACGTGTACCTTAGGTGCATTTACCAATTGGTACTGGGCCACCTTATCAGACCCGGTAACTCAGGGCATAGGTGTACCCAGGGCCTACCAGGGGCTGCAGCATGTATTATGCCACCCCTGGCTGGCCATCTAAATCTGACACAACTGGCTGCATGACAGCTGGGGCAAGGTGGTGTAATCACCCTTTGCTTTAGATGTAGTATACCTATATCTAACCCTAAAATGGACACATAGATTCCTATCAGTCACTCCTATGGCAGGCCTTAACAATCCTGAAGGCAGAGTGCTTGGAATCATGTGAGATGGTGCTCTGGCATGAGCTGAGCCCGTTTGCAGCTTCCGGAACCAAGTCTTAATAGCTGTTCCATGATAACGCATACCATATACTCTTAAGTGCATTATAATCCTCGCAGTTATATGCCAACTCTGGTATCGCTTTATCAAAACATGTCGAGTAAGGTGTCATGCGAATTGGAATACTAACCCCTCGCCAATTCTGGCGACGGGGTTAGCATTCCACCCTTTTAGAGGGACACAACATGTATGTAACTGTGAACCCCGGTTAAAGTTAACTCGAGCCTCAGCTTCACAAAATGGATGCTGCCACCACAGACACAAGTCTGACCTCCTGCTGCTGGGAGTCCTTCCAGCGAGGAGAGCTTGGACAAAGGGTTTCCTGTCAGGGGCGGTGCTAGCACCATCCCAGACAGGGTTTTGTGTATCCTGGGTAGGCAGGGCTGAATAGGAAGGTGACTGCAAGAGGCACCCCGGTGCTCACTATGCATCTGCCGGCTAGAACCAGTTCCAGGGGCACACCAGCCCCTGAGCTGGGGAAAGTCCGGCATGGGAGAGGGGTGTAACTACCCCCCTTCCTGGTCCCACCTATGGCCAGGACCTAGTCGCGTGCCAGCCCCTTTTCTTAGTATAAAGATAGGAGCGGGCCCCCTTCCCAAATTAGATAATTCCGAATCTTGATGACTTTCCACGAAAGAACTCTTGAACCTTTCAGAAGACTCTCCTTTGTGGCTAAGGAGCAGCCACCCTGCACAGCAGGCATCACCCAAGCGCATCGCGGTTTGCTGTAAGTCTCTCCTCCGGATCAAGACTGCCCAGCTCAACGAGACCCGGCTTCCCTGGCACCTCTGACCTCTACCTGCATCATCAGCCACGCTGAGATTCGTGGGTGTGACGAGACCTCGAGGGACCGGCCATCTTCAAGACTGCACGACGCTTGCCCAGCATGACCGCCGAGGGATCCTCGAGTGAGTGCTTTGGGGTTTGAGAAGCCCTAACCCTGAGCAGCTCCAGCACCGAAGTCCAGCCCCCCAGCATCCACCAGATCTGCGTGGGGCCCTTCTGCTCTTTGCTGCTCACCGCGTTGTCCGGTTACTTGCCTGCTGGCTTGTGGCCCTCCTTACGACGCACCACGACGACAAGACCACTGGTCTGGTTGCTCCAGACTGGCCCTTGCTCCCCTCCAACAGAGGAGCACCCCGGACCCTCCTGGTCCACTCCAGACGCCATTTTAAGTCCACCGCGTGGGCTTGCATTTGCCAAGACTTGTTGCCCAATCCTGGGTCCAGCGACGTCGACAGCAGATACCTTTGTGGGACAGCTCGCACTTCCATCCTGGTCGCCGACAACGCCTCCTGGTCCGAGAGACTGCAGAGCCCAGCGCCGCCCACTCACCTGGTCGAGGTGACTTCGTCCGGTGCCATCCTGGTGCCCATCTAATCACTGGCTAGTGATTCAGAACTTGGTCCCCTCTGCTTACAGGTATCCTCCATCACCGATCCAGGCTTGGATCCCATCAAACTTCATCACTGGTCGCCTGCCAGCAACTTCTTCTTTCAGGCTCCATAGACTGCAACGAGGATTCCCGACGTCTTTTCAGACCTATGCAGCCGCAGCCCCTGGGCTAGGTAATCTCAGCATTTTGGTGCTCCAGCATAGCTTAACTATCCAAGGGTCCAGATCCTTTTTCGTTTCAGCTCTATCTAGTCGGATTCGTCCGATAACACTAACTTTACGAAATCTAGCATCCATAGACTTTGTCCCGCATCCCGCGTGAGAGTGCACACTCTGCACCCGATCTCCCTAGGCCTCCTGCTCGTAATCTGAAGGTTCAGTAGTCCAGTCCTAGCGATCCTAAAGCCTATTAGAGTAGTACTTACCTGCTAGTAATTTCGCATTCCACTTTTAGAGTATATGGTTTTTCGTGCCCCTCGGGCATTTGTATAAATTGTGCGACTTTCAGTATTTTCCTAAAAGCTTTGTATTGTGCTTAGCACCCTGTCCTCATAAAGAGTCCAGGGCTGTTGTGTTCTAAATAAATATACTTTTATTTTCATTACAACTTGTGTGGTGTCCTTTCACTTGGTGTTCAAGGGGTATATGTGATGGTATAACAGCTGGCTTAACATGCCCTCTAGAGTCTAGCCTAAAGACCGCTCTTGTCCATGCTACTAGGATAGCTGGTCTACGGTTGACTTACAACCAATCATCAATAAGGGTTGTTTGGACTGATACATAGTGATCACTAGAATAGTGAGCACTGCATATCAGGCCAACTTCTCACAGGCACCAACTGCTTCACAGTGTCCATAAGAGCGTGGATTGAACGCCCCATCAAGCAGGTAGCATTCGTGGATTTCAAAGCCGTACTGGCAGAAGAGAAAACTTTCTTAGCAGCCTGATCCTGCTTTCTCGACTCCTTTTCCGCTGGGACCTGCGGAAATGCACCCGTAGATCTTTTGGAACATGCAGCCTGCACCACCAAACTCTCTGGTAGAGGATGAGAGGATAAAAACTCTGGGTCTTCAGGAGCTGTCCTATACCTCCTAGCTACAACCCTAGATACAGCAGGAGCCGATACAGGTTTTTTCCAAATCTCCAAAATTGGATCCTTTAAGGCATCATTAAAAGGCAGCAACGGTTCAGTCACTGAAGAAGGAGAATGAAGGACCTCTGTGAGCAGATTAGATTTAAATTCTGCAGTTGGTAGAGCAATGTTCAACAAGCCTGCAGCCTTCTTTATCACTACATGATAAGTCGTCACATCCCTTGAGGGTTCATCAGAAACCGAAGCACGGTCCTAATCAGGTGACAGTTTCAGGCCACTAGCCACAGAAAGGTCCTCAAAAGGATCCTCAAAATCTGTAATTCGCCTTACTCCAGATTTTCCTCACAATATCTTTCCTCCTCCATCAACCTATGGGCCTCACTCCTTGATCTTTGCTTCACATTCGAAGCCGACGGATCCGCAATCCACTCCGATGGAGCCAGAGCCGGCGTCGAACCCGACGTCGGACTCAGGAGAGATCCACGACGTCGTTCAGGGTTCGGCTTCAAAGTTGATGGGACTGGCGTCGACGGAATCTGAGACGCCGACCTCGGCGTCGAAGGCTTCGGAGTTGAAGGCCTTGCCGTATTCGGATAATGCCAATGCGGCGTCGGAGCCGGCATAAAGGACATAAAGGGCGCAGGTGCATAGGATTGAGGAACACCTAGACCATATGCCATCGGACCCATGGGACCAGCAGGAGCCCCAGAGGGATGCATAGCCCTTGAATAAATTCCGAACATCGCATTCAGAAAATGCGAAGGATCCTGACCTGGACCAGGGAAGGCTGGATACGAACCCCCAGGCGGATCTCGAGGGCGCGGAGTCGAAGCGGCGTCGACCTCCTCTTCAGGCTGGTGCACCGGAGTCGACAGACCTTCAGGCAACGGAGCCTCTCCCTCTCCAACCACCTCCTCCTCACCTTCATCCTCCCGACCTGAAGGATGGGATGGGTCCGGAGATGGAACAGCTTTCTGCTTCGGCGAACTCGGTGAATTCGCATGCGACGCCTCAGCCTCGGCATCCTGTTCCTCCTAAGCCGAAGAAACCACCACCTTCTCGACCAGCTTCACCTGCAACTTTGGCTTGGAACCCGACTCCTTTCTCGATCGATGTCGGGATTCATGGGTTCTCTTTTTATGCTTCTTCCTCAAAGACCTTGAAGCATGGGATGAGGACGAATCCGATCGCGACCTCGAGCGAGACCTAGACTTCGAGCGTTGAGTCCGCGATCTTGATTTCTTCTTTTCTTTTCCTTCTTTAAACTTGGCAACCAGAAGTTTTGCTTCCCTTTCCCGGAGGGCCTTTGGTGTCATCTTCCTGCAGGATTGGCAGTCCTCGACGTCGTGGTCGGAGCTCAGACACCACAAACAGCATTCATGTGGATCTGTGATGGACATCACCTTATTACATTCTCCAGAGGCCTTAAACCCGGTCTTCTTCGAAGACATGTTGAAAGAAAGTGAAGACAAAGAGACTAGAAACAAATAGCAAGTAACAAAGTTACAGCCAAGGCTACAGACGATCCCAGAAAACCGCTAGCGTCGACGACGCGGAAAAAAGGGAACTGATGTCATCACGCCGGCATGGGCCTATTATAGGCGTCGGTGATGTCAGCGGAGTCGCGAGCGATGCCGTGCCTTTATGACGTCCGGGTCCACGTCGGCGCGAAGCTACAAAAGAATTTCCGAATGTTGCTGACGCAGGGGGATATTCACAAGGTGAGAAATCCACACGGCAGATGTATCTATCAGAAACAATTGTACATCACAAAGTACACATGATACAACAAACTTAAATCAAATATCAATGAAATAAAAGCAATAGTCAAAACATATAGGGAGGTGAGAAGAAGAGAGGCTCACCTTATTGAAAAAGATTACGGAGAACCTCTTGTCCCACAGCTGTGTCCGCATTGTTCGTAGTTACCAGACAGTAATGCTTGGTAAAAGTGTGCCTGCTGGACCAGGTTGCTGCTCTGCAGATCTGCTGTATAGGAGCAGTCGAAGAGGAGATAGCTCTTGTAGAGTGAGCTTTCACTGTCGAGGATAAAGGTTTGCCTGCTTGCTGATGGTGAAACTGTCTCGCTGATGATATCCAACACACTATTGTTTGCTTAGTAACAGGATATCTCTTTCTGATTTTACCATGAGCCACGAAAAGCTGATCAGGATGCTGGTGCTCTTCTACAAATATACTTTTATACACCTCTTTATATCCAATCAATGCAAATATCTTTCCGCTGGTGTTTGAGGATTTGGAAGAAAGGTTTTCAATATGACTGGTTTATTTAAATGAAAAGCTGATGGGACCTTAGGAATAAAGGTAGGATTGGTATAACAGTGTCTTTTGTAAATTGAAGGAAAGGATGACAAACAGTTAAAGCATGTATGTCGCTTACCCGTCTGGCTGACGTAAGAACCAGGAGAAGAGACGTTTTCCATGTAATGCATTTTAGGTATGGCTCTATGAATGGGCTCAAATGGGCTCTTCATAAGTTGTTCCAATACAATGTTGAGATGCCAAGGCTGGAGGTGGCTATTTGAAGACTCTCTGCACAGATTGAACGTGAGGAGAGGAAGTCTGGTTAGGTGATCTACCTTACTACCAGCACTGAGGAGCCACACTTTGATGGACTTTTGTCGACTTATAGAGGAGGACCGTTAACTATACTTCCGTCCAAGAATCTACATTCTTTGCCTTGAAAAACTCTCTGTGAGACGAAACGCGTGTCGGCGGTGTGAGCTGTGAAGTTTTTTATATGCTTATGGATGTACAATAAAGATTTGGAAGAATACGATTTGGCTTGGATCTCTGAAATTTGGAGTTTATGGAAAACATTGGACATTACTTATTTATGATTGTGGATGAACATAGGATACTTTACGTGGTTTTGATATATTTTGATAATCTTTCTAGGATTTCCTAGATCAAACAATAACTGGACAATAGGGCGAGTGCTGTGTGGCCTGCTCTCATTTTTTCTTTGATATGGAAGGATTGCTTTTTCAGATATTTGTTGAGGCCCGAAGGTCCAAGATGGGGCGCTATTCCCCCGATTTCTTTCTTATGAGGAAAAATCTCAAGTAAAATCCTGTTACTCGCTGTACACCTGGTACCACTTTGATGGCTCCTTTGAGCAACATTATCTTTAGCTGAGATTCCAGCTCTTTTAAATGAGAGGGAGGAGGACCTTGGGGAGGGCAGTTCAGAGGGATCTTTCAAAATTCCAAAGTGTGACCATTAGAAACTATATCTAAAGCCCATCTGACTGTTGTTATTGTAGACTATTGGGGGAGGAAAAGGAAATTCTTCCACCAATTTTGGTAGGAACTGTGGCCGGCACTGGGCATTTGTCACTGTTTCTTGGTGTTCTCTCTGCCTCTGAAGGCAGTCTTGCCTCTATAGTGCTTGCAGGAAGCGGCAGGAGGTTGTTTGTACAACTGCTGATGTTGAATATAGAGATTGACCTTGATACGACTGGTAGTGCTTGGATTGACTATTACCTCCCTGAAAGGAAGACAAGCTATATCCTTTGGCTCCACGAAAAGGCTGCTTCTTGAACTGCAGTGTGGCTAGAGACCTTGCAGTTTCTGTATCTTTTTTAATAGTTTGAATGGCTTCATCAATGTGCTTACCATATAGGAATTCGCATATCAATAATTTTTGGCTGAACTTCTTGCCGGAAAAAAGTAGCTCCTAACCAGCTCTGGCGTCTCATGACCGCCACCCCAGCCAATCGAGAGATGCCTGTAGCTCGAACATCCACAGCGCAGTCAATAATCTCAGCAGAGATCCTTTCTCCCTCCTGAAGAATTCTCATCGCCTCAGCTTTCTAGTCCTCAGGCAACATTTCAATAAAAGGGGAAATGTCCAACCACATTTGGCGGTCGTACCTGCCCAGAATGGAAAGAGAGTTGGCCGCTCTAACATTGGTTGCTGCCATGGTGGAGAACTTCTTACCAATATAGTTGAGATGCCTTCTGGCTTTATCAGAAAGGGAAGACAGAGGGAAAGCAGGATTTCTGGCACAACGCTAAGCAGCTGGTGAAAATACTGAATTCAGCTTTGGTTGTCCTATAAGGCAGGCAGGCAAATTGTCTGGAATTGAGGCTGGTGTTCTCATTACCTTTAAGCCTTCCTGCCATATAAAATCCACTATGGGGATTGAGCGAATCTGTCTTTTGGTCTGTTCCTTGAAATCGTAAAAGAAAACAATCAGTTTGTTTGGTCGCCATGAGAAGCTGAAACCTCTTTCCCCTCTCTCCATGAGGCCATAAAAAGAAAACTATATCTTCGGGTGGCAAATCTAACAGAGGCTGGGTGGAAGGAGATGGTGTTTGTATTTGGTAGTTGCCACTAGTTAGGTAGGGATACCTCATCCAGTTCGCCCCCCTCTCTCTCATCATCAGCAGAGGTATGATTCTCCTTATCCTATGGATGCGTTGCTACAGGTGGTGGAGAAAGAGGAGGAGGAGGAGGAGATCTAATTACGAAGGAAGGCTTTGAGATAGGAGTTTGAGGAATGGAAGACGCTGGTTCTGAAGGAGAGAATCTGCGGTAGTCATCCTTCACCATATGTTGCAGATTTGATACTAGGGAAATAGGCATTTGAATGATTTGTTCCCTTCACCTATCTTGGTTGGGGTGCTGAGGACAATAAAAACGCACTCCTCGTCTTCATCATCCTGGCATTTTATCCGAAGAACTAAAGGACTGCGTGCCACATCGAACATACCATGATCCTCTGATTCTTCCTCCTCTTCTCCATACTCAAATATTTCTTCTGGAGGACAGGGGGATGCCTTACTTGGAGAAGTGTGGAAAGGTAAAATCACTTCTTCAGAAGCCCTTCTTTTAGAGTGAGAAACTGTAGCTAAGAAAACAGAGTAATGGGCAGTTTTTTCTTCAATGATGCAGAATCTGAAGCATATTCGTGACATGCGGACAAAATCGTTGACGGAACCAACAACTGCGACGATGTCAAACAAACCGTCGCAGATGAAGTTTTAGACAACAGTTCTTCCGTCGACAGTTTTGACGTTGACGAAGATCGTTGACGGAGGTCAGTGTCCGTAGTCTTCGGCTCCGTCGACGAGAGGTTTTTGTTCTTCAGAGCCGCCGACATCTGCATTGGTAATGAAAGATCTGCTGACAATTCCTTTAATAGAAGTCCTTTTTTCTTCATCGACTTAGAAAATGATGCGGACATAAACATAGATGGTCTCACCCTTACAGAGACTACAGTCAACGGAGAAGAGGGTGAAGACATGATGAGCTTGGACTGAGGTAAAGAGAAAGTCGATGTCATTGTCGTAGTTGTGGCGACGCAAGCTTTGGTCAAAGTGGGTGTCATCGACGGCTTCATCGACGCAGTGTCTTTTTTAGGTGACCGAACGTCTCCGATAGAGACCTGGATGTCAGCTTTATTTCTGAAGAGGCTTTAGAAGGAGGAGAGGGCATAGATTGAGCTTATATGAAGCTGGCTCGTTTTTAGAGGAGGAAGGCTGGTCATCAGATTTTAAGGTGTGGTGATGTTTCTTCAGCACCTTAACATGCCCTCTTTTTTGAGGGAGGAACTACTATCCTCATCAGACAGAGGATTGCCCTTAGTTTTTAACTTCTGTGGCCACAGAAGAAGACATCCTTCACTATCTTTCAAAGTCTTTTAAGAGAAGGTTCTGCAAATTGTACATTCTCTCACCTGCTGATCAGGGTGAAGGCAGTAGATACACTTCTTGTGGGGGTCATCCGAATGAAGTCTGAGTTTCCCACAAGAGTCACAATGCCTGAAGAGAGATCTTTTTGAAGAAGACATGATGATCTGAAGATGAGAACAAATTCAATAGGCCAAAGAGAAAAATACTGAGAAGAGCTCACGGAGACTCCCTTACACTCCCTTACACTACGTGCAATGGAAACTCTGAGAACCTGGAGTTTCTGTAGAGAGGGTTCTAGAGGGTTCTGTCACCTGATTAGCTGGAGTTTGGACTATTCCAAATGAATTGGAAGAGATGTTAAAGTAAATGTTTTTCTCTATTAACTTTAATGGTAAAGTCATTCCTTACTGCTTTTAATGTACCGTGGGACTCCCACTTTGATGACGGTGAATGATTTAAGCATGTGAATCTCTGAAAGATACCCCAATACTGGAGAAGCAGTGTAAAGGATTTAGATGCACCAAACAATTAAACAAGAAAGTCACAGAACACGAATTAAACCCAACACCAATTTATAAAAACTGATTATATTTTTATGAATTTTTAGAGTCCAAAATGAACAAAATCCCTCGGAGGGTTCCATAGGTATAGATTTTTAAAGTACATATAAACCTCAGTACTTCTAGTCACAACCTTAAACACGCATAGATTAACCGTAAAGTTTGGAAATTTTAGAAAAGCTTGTTAAAGTTGTGTTCTGCTACTCCGGCCCAGCTAGAGTGACCTAAGTTGGCAGGGAGAAGGTCAGGGGGGCAACTAAAGAATATTTGGACAGTTACCTGGTCACTAAAGTGCTCTCCAGTCCAGTTCTGAACTTTGCATCACAATCGCCATAAACGCCAATGGAGTGGTCCAAATGCAGGGGATGCAGTAGACGGAGGATGCTCAAGGATGCTGTAAGTGCTATGTGGTCCATGGTCATGTGGGGCGACTCTGATCACAGAGCTAGGGGTCCCTCAAAGTCTTCTTTGAGCCAGTAGAAGCCCAGCTATTGCAGTGCTCCCGGTCTCCGTCCACAGCGGTCCCAGCGATATCCTTTGGAGGAGGGTAGTGTCCCTCTTGTAGGACCAATCTGGACTCCGACAACGCTTTCAGGTCAGGTAGGCTCTGGTGCAATGGGCTCTTGGGGTTCCCAGCGATTCTCAAGAAGTAGCTACTGACTTGCTATGTTGTGCTACTTCAGCTTTGATGGCCCTAGTGCTGGCCCCAGGGGGACAGCCAACAAACCCTTGGAGTCGCTTTCATTGGTCTCGGGCTTGAGTGCAACTTTTCCTCAAGCTAGGAGTCACAAGCACAGTCCAAGCCAAGGTGCTGCAACCCAAACTATGCTAACCCTAGGTGCCGCAGATGCAGTCCAGTCCAGTAGACGGTGCAGGCTCACTTTGCAAGGTCCAAGGGTCAGCTGGGTAGTCCTTCAGTCCGTTCTCCACTTTAGTAGGAATCTAAGGTTCAGTGTGCCAGGGGTGTCAGTTGTATGCCTAGAAAAAGCCCCAGGGGGGTGATTAGGTCATTAGTCAATGGGCTATCAATATCCCTCTCGCCCTGTGACGACTTCATGCCGGCTATGAGTGGCATCTAGCAATCCCAGAGTGCACTAATCTGCCCACTGCCAAGAAGTCTATTAGAAGCTCCGAAGCCCACCCTAGAGATGTAGCCACTTGGGGCTACTCACCCACTGGAAAACTGATTTGGGCACTGGCGTTCCCCCTTGGTTCCTGCCGCCAGCATTTCTACCTGAACAAAGGGGCAATCCTTGAGGAGTGTGATCGCCCTTTGCCTACCAAAAGCAGCTGTGACATTAAGCTCACCTTTTGGGCTAACACCCTAAGTGGCTTCCTGCAAGAGGGAGGTAACACCTCTCCCTGTTGCTTAATTCTATTGTTACTGAGCCTGGGAACTATTCACACTACATCCCAGGAGGAAAGAAGGCTGTCTGATGGCCAATAACCATGTGAGGCCACTGGACCAGCCAGGCTACAGAGTGGCACATTTCTAAAAGTTGTTTTTCCATTAAAGTGACATTAAATTCGATTAGACTTGGGCAACAAAGACGGGTTTAACGCCATGATTAATTTGATACATTGAAGTACCTATTTAGCAGTCCCATTCAAAAGTTAGTTCAGGTGAGTTGTCAACAAGTAACTCTGTGATAGCTAGTGGGGCTACTAACTTTTAAATAGCAAAACGACAATTTGGAAATTTTGCTGTTAGGACATATGTCAGTCAGTCAAAGGTTTTATTTGCATAATTAGTTAAAATTGTTACAAAATTCGCATGATAAAATAACAATACAAAATGTATTAAAATACTTGAATTATTAACTCTCGATATCTATTAAAATTGGGGTCAATACGTGTAAGATCCTCAAGTTAGAGTGTCCCTAATGGCCCACCAACTAGGTGTTCCCCCTGTTCGGTTTGTCCTAAGCGTTTTCTTACTTCTGCCAGGAATTTAACTCCGTGGCATGCCAGGATTATGAAGGAGCCTCCGAGCCAGCATGTGACTGCGTGTCTGCAAGAGCGAATGTTTAGCGCGTTAAAGATGGGTTTCAATAAGAGTCGTCTCTGTCCTATCAGCGCCAGGCATACACAAAAAAGGTGTGTTAGACCTGACATCATTGGCTTGAGTCTCTCCTCCATTTTTTTCTGTTTGCCTCCACTGTTCACGATGTTTTTGCTGGTATATGCTTTGGGCACTGTGCCACTGCTGATCAGTGCCACAGTGCAAGTGCTCCCTATGTAAAATTGCTGTATTAATTGAATTCCATGTTTGGCTTATTTGGTTTACTATCAGTCCCTAGTCTAGTGCACCAGGAGTGCCAGGGCTTGTAAATACAAATGCTGCTCGTGGGCTTGCAGCACATGTTGTGCCACCCACAAGAGCGGCCTAGTAAAAGTATGTCTACAGGTCTGCCATTGCTAGACCTACGTGCAGTCTGGTACTGTCACGCTGACTGCGCAAGTACACCTACTTGCCAGTCCCCAAAACCTTCCCTTAACTTCATGTTAGTCACCCCTATGGTAGGCCTGAGGGCAGGGTGCATTGTAAGCATAAGGTAGGACAAGCCTGACAAGGTTGGCATGTCCTAATAGTGAATTACAGCCATATTTGTTTTTCACTATTGTAAGGTAACCTGCTCTCCATTAGTTAGAATGGGCTGCCAGGGTTATTAATGCTATAATCCTAGCTGGCTCGGGGAGCATGGTGCAATGTCGAGTTTGGTATCCCTGAACTCAGGGTTTGATCACGCATCTATTTGTGTGGATGGTTTTTGGACTCTGGGATTGAAAATAGCACTTTTAGAAAGTGGCTATTTTCTTGTCTAACTATTTCTGGTTTCTGCTGGTTTGGTGTGTGTGTGTGACAGGAGCTGGGTGGCTCCAGAGATCTGCTGAGTCAGTGTGGGATGAGTGGGACATTTGCATTGAGAGTAGGGGGAGAGTAGCTTCTGATAGCCTGCCCTGCCTGATACAATGCTGGCTCCACCTCCTGCCAGGCGACTGATGGCTCTGTGCCTGCCAGGGACGATCCTAGCCCCACCTCCTGCCGGGAGGCTGATAGCTCTGCTCCTGCCAGTGACAATACTGGCTCCACCTCCTACTGGGCGGCTGAGGACTCTGCCCTGCACAGTGAATAGGCCAGGTGCCTCTGCCTGGCTACACCCACAACAGACCCAGGATGTTGGGAAATTCCCCTGCATGGACAAA
Source organism: Lissotriton vulgaris (assembly GCF_964263255.1). NCBI lineage: Eukaryota > Metazoa > Chordata > Amphibia > Caudata > Salamandridae > Lissotriton > Lissotriton vulgaris. The sequence continues at coordinate 1,532,579,894 of NC_141685.1, forward strand.
GGGATCAAAGCCAAAAAGGGGTATAAGAGAAGGACCCCTGAACCAAGACTTTAGATCACTTCTGACAAGGAACCCTGAAACCAAGGACAAGAAGCCTGCTGATCCAAGGACTTGCCTACCCCTTCTGCCAGTGTGCTGTTTGCTGGGGGGAATCCTGCATTGCTTCTTTATTTTTGCCAAGGAACCAGGAGAGAGGAACTTTGTGTGTACTCTCAGACTTTGCTAAGAAAATCTCCAAGGACTGGAAGAGTGCCAGTCTCCTGCTGAAGTCACAGGGCTAAAGGACTTCATAATTTGCTAAAAGTGCTTGTTGCTGGAACTTGTGAATCCAGCACCTCTGAACGAATCCAGCAATCTCGACGCCGACGGACGTCGCCGAATCCAGCTCGACATCGTGAGTAACGGCTCCAGTGTCCCGCTTCCTCGACGCCGGCCCCCGGGCCCGACCGACGCCAGCAGCAACGCCAGTGAGTAGTGAGTACGACTCCAGCTCCAAGTGACCTCGTGTCTGCACCGCTGCTGATCGCATCGACTTCGAGCCCTCTCGACGCCGTGAGCGCTGCTCACCTTTGCAACATCATCGACATCGACGACGACGCCGTATCCTGCTTCGCCTCGTGAGTGCTGCTCCTGCCAGACTCCGAGGCCGGATCGACGCCGGAGACGCGACGCCGGACATCTCGACGCCGCTGATCATCGTGTGCTTCGCTTTTCCAAGGTACTGTGTTGTGGGGGTCCGTGTGACTCCGAGCTCGAGGTAGCGCTCCTCGCGGTCGACGCCGAACCCTTTGGATTAACTTTGCTTCGACGTCGTGTGACTCCCGTGTGGGTTACATTGTTGCCAAGAACTGTGCTTTAAAGAAGAAGAGTTGCTTTTGATACTAAAGACTTTGTGCTAAGAAGAAACTACACTTGAACTATTATTTTTCCTTCCAAGAGTATTTATTAAGATTGTGGTATATTTTTGTCGTTATTTGGTCTTGTGCTAAGCCTTATATAAAAATCCTTATTTTTATAATACTACTGTGTCGTGTCCATTTGTAGTGTATTCACTTTATTACTGTATGTGGTCATAAATGCTTAACGCACTGCCTCTGAGATAAGCCTGTCTGCTTTGCCAAGCTACCAAGGGGGTGAGTAGGGGTTATCTAAGTGTGTGATCCCCTTGCCCTGACTAGAGGAGGTCAGTCCCTATTTGTCAGAAGTGTATACCTCTGCCAACTAGAGACTGCCAAGTCTAACAAGGTGGGCAAGGGTTTCAGTTTTATACCCACAGAGGCGACATTGCTCCTTCTGGTCGGAGGATTTCCAGGACGGTAGTAGGTCCTTTGAGACATGTATCCCCATCCGATAGTCTCTAAAAGCCTTTTTCAGATGACCACTGAAGTGGGATAATAGGTATGCAAGTAGATTTGAGTTTGTGAAGGAGTTCATAATGGTCCAGCCATGCCGACGTTTTGCCAGTGTCTCTTTATCCTCCAAAAAGGATTTCCTTTTTACTGCTGCAGTGGCTAATTTGCTTAGACTTGCTTTATCTGTCCCAGATTTCCAAACTGATTCCAGCTCCAGCTTTTCCACACAGAATTTCAGATACTTTCCCCAGGTGTTCGGGGTTTCGGTATCCGCCCGTTTTTTAATTTCCTCCCAGCTCAGCCAGTCCAATGTGTCCGGGTCTGCAGATCGAAGTTTATAACAGAGTTTTACGAAGCCGCTCATGCTCCGGAACTTCTGGTTTTGCAGTCCAAATTCGAGCCTGACTTGTGAAGCTGAGGCGGATTTTGGCAGATTGAAGACCGCTTTATAAATTTTAATCTGTAGTTCATTTAAAAGATTGACCTCCTTGCCACACCACGTAACTAGGCCATAAGATAGGGTGGGCATTATCTGCGCTGCCATTACTTTTAATAGATGGTTATAGTTAGGGCAATCCATTTTTACTTTTAACGAACGGTACGCAAAGATTAAAGATTGTGCTTTTGCTTGTAGAGCTGTTTTGTGATCCTTGTAGTTAACACCTTTTGTTATTGTTATTCCCAGATACTTGTAATGCCCTTGTTCTTTCACTGTTGCCCCTTGGGCCATCCATTTGTACTTTAACTTATGCAGATCTACTAAACGGACCACTTTAGTTTTTTTTTATTTAGTTCCAGGCTTTCCCGTGCTAGGTATGATGTTAATTTATTTATAGCTCTTTGTAGGCCGAACGTTGTTTTACTCAGCATACAATATCGTCGGCATATTGTAGATAGTGTATTGGGTTGTTAGCCAAAGATGGTGGGTGGCTATTTGCCGATTCCAGCGCACTTGTGAGGTCGGAGAGAAAAAGGTTGAAAAGGGTGGGGGCTAATATGCAGCCCTGTTTTAGGCCTTGATGTGTTGGGATGCTCCTGGTTGTGCTGCCTCCGTTTCCCAATTTCACTCTTGCCCAGGTGTGGTGATGTAATGCTTTGATGGCTATTAAGAGTTGGTGTGGCAACCCCCAGCTCTTTAGTTTCATCCACAAGCCCTCTCTATTCACCAGATCGAAAGCAGACTTGATGTCTATAAAACAGGCGTATAAGCGGGAACCCTTTGCTACCGCTAGATCCATTAGGATGGACAGGCAAGTTAAATTTGTTATTGTTCCCATTCCTTGCATGAATCCTGTTTAAAATGTAGGCATTATCTTTGTTTCTGCTATCAGGCTTGTAGTTCTAGTAGAATGCAGGAAGCGTAGAGCTTGACCTCTACGTCTATAAATGATATTAGTCTGAAGTTTATGGGGTTAGAATGGTAGCCATGCTTGAATATAGGGTGGATGATGCTGCCTTTCCAGGAGGCGGGTAACTCTGCTTGTTTGTATATTTGGTTGAACAAAGGCGTTAGGGTCTCTGACCACAGGCCCGGGTCGTGCTTAAAGATCGCGTTTGGCAGCCCATTTGGTCCCGCTGCGCCTTCTGACTTTAGTCTTGATATTATCGTCCTTAGTTAATTTTTGGTGGTTAGGTCGTCTGGCTCTGTTGGCCCCTTCTGAACTTTTTCCCGCTTGGAGGCTCTATTTTCCTTGCACTTGGCTCCTTTTAGTTCCTCCGTATTTTCCTGTGTTGCCCCTGAACCATTAACGGGGCCTGAACCAATGTTGCAGTATAGGGTTTGCACGTGTCTGGTCCAGGTTTCTGCTCCAACCCCAGTTTCCTGTTGGAGTTTTACTCCTTGATTTAGGTTGTTTATAATACCCCAAAATCCTGGCTGTTAGGATGTTTACCCGCGATTAGCAGTTTGTTCCAGATGATTTCTTTATGCGAGTACTTTCAGACCCTCAGTGCCTTCCTGTAGGTGCTCCTGGCTCCATTCAGGTTAGATTTGTTTGTCACTGACCCCGATATTTTTTGGCTTGCAAGAGCTCGGACTTCCTTGGCAACTTTTCCTTTTTTTGTTCTCAGGCCCATGTTGAACCAAGGCTCCTTCTTGATGTTAAAATTACTCTGGTTCCCTGGCTCGGGAACTTTTGCTGAAGGACCTGAATCGTTTGCTCCCAGTTGGATACTAGCTCCTCCTCTTTTTGGGTCCCGAGGTTGGCCATATGGGCTTTAACTAAGTCTGTGATTTTGCCCAACCCATCACCACGCCATTTTAATTTTCTTAGGTTGAACTTTGATGCGTGGTGGATAAGGGAGGTCGTGGTTGGTGCCGTACTTGGTACACTATTCAGTCTTATTATTTGGGGGAAATGGTCACTTTCTACTCGATGTTCTATACAAAATGATTCAATGCTGGGAATTAACTCATCACTTACTATGGAATAGTCAATTGTTGAATGGACCTTGCCGCTCAGATATGTGACGGCTCCCGGCCTATCCCCTTTGTGTTGCCATTCAGGATTGACAGTCCATATTCTTTTAAGCTAGATGCTAGTTTTTTTCTGCCACTGTTTGCAGTCTTCTTTGCCTTCGCCTTGTTTTGGGCAATAAGGGCGTAGTTGAAGCCCCCGGAGATCACCAATGGGCATTGCGAGTGGGTTCTTTGCATTACCTTGGTCAGTGACAGCAAGGTCACGTATTTTTCTTTTTGTTAGGACATATGAAAAGTATATGTCTCAATTAATAATGCACAGCTCTCTTCTTTGGGGAGACCTACATATATTGTTAAGGGAAGTGGAGACTTTGCCATTGATTTGACCGGCAAAGTCAAACTATCAATTTAAATCTGCTCTTCCAGGATGCAGTAGCAGGGTGGTACACATTTTGTACTTTGTCGCACACAGGGTGGGACAACCAGTGCAGCAAGCCAGGGTGGGCACTCTGTCTTACATGCCATGGGGGTAGTCAATTCAACATATACTCTGTAATGGGTTAGAACACCAGCACTGAGGTTTGGTTAGCAGGTCTCAAAACTAAGTTATGGTTGGAAAGCTTCAATTAATCACAGCCACTGTCAATCACTCCCAATCCATCATTTTTCACCCACCATGCCACCTTAGTTTGGATCCATCCATGTTTAAACCAACCTTCCCCTACTCCAATGGGAACAGTCAAGTCCTAAATACCATGCTAGGTCATCCATAAACTGGAACTAGTGTTAAGTTGGGGTGCAGGCTGAGCAACTGCAAGTGGCTGAGATTAATTCAAGCATTCCAATCCATCACTTTGTTTTTGATGCCCAGATGTGGGTCTTGTAGTCACTATGCCACTGGAACCAATTTCTACCTGGCTGATGAGCCCTAGTAAACGCAAAACCAGTCCTGTGTTCCAGTTCTGGGGGAACTTGCCTTGTTGTTCAGGCTGGACTGTTCCTAATGGAGCGGCACACAAAAATTAGAAGGTGTTCCCCAGGTTTGTTTACTTGTTATCAGGAAAGCCAGACTATGGTTTTTTCAGAACTGACAAGACAGAGTGATTTAATACGTGTACCTGTATGAAAAGTACGAAAATACACGGAAGGAACCCATCCTCGTGAAACGAATTAAAAATAACGCGAGGTGAGAAATTGTCATATATTCATGGAAGTAGTAAGGAAAAAACAGTAGGAATGTGATAAAAATAGACACCTTTTTTTCTTCTAGTAACCGCTACTTAATTGAAAAAGAAGCACTAGGAGCACACCGGTCCATACCTAAATACAATATATTACAGGTGTGTTTTAATCATATATAACTGCTGGTTTAAGTGTGTCAGTAAACCAACGATTGGGTACAACATAATGGGTTATATATCCCTGTATAGATCGCGATCAAGCAGATCGATTTACAGAAAACTACCCGTATCTAAAGGCCTTGAGAACAGTAAAACCCGAATCAACTGAGAGGATACTGTCACAAGAAAAATCAGGTGTGAAACATCAAATATGCGATATCACATGCATGTGAATGTGGTGACTTTAATTGAACTTCCCCCACCTAATGAAAAACATAGTATAAATTTTGTTATTGAGTCAATGAATGTATACCATAATACGTATACGCTTATTTTCTTATTAATGAACAGTCGACAACAAGAACATTTTGAACCCCAATGCATTAAAGATCTCCAAGTAACGCACTGGTGGTTGAGCCCAAATATGAAGTATGGAGAGCGTCTGCCGAGAAAAACGTGAGAGTGAATGTGGCCTGTCTACATAATTGTATGAATGCATCCATCAAATAGGTGGGAGGGATACAAAACAACCTTAGTAATACCACAATAGGCATGTAAAAGAAGTACTAGATGTAGAAAATTCTTTTGAGTTAATATTGGCAAGAACCTTGAGCAATTGTAATGTGAATGTGAAACTGCACTTGAGGATGTTTTCTTAGATTGGATTCCTCTATCCACAGATCCATTTGTTGTAAATTTGTCCTGAAGAAGGTGGGGCCAAGCGCCTAATCCACCGAAACGCGTCGACAACCCACTCCAAGGGTTTTTAAAAAATAATCCTTTTTGTTGTTATATGTTGTTTTTAAGTTGAATTGTTTTTTAATGATATCAATAAATGTGTGCATATGTGATGATAATCTAACGAGCATTAGGCACTGTATTAAATGGTGGAATATGTATGATCATACCTTTTAGGTAGATACATTTGCTTTTTTAATATACAAAAAAGATTCATGAAAAAAACCTTTTAAATAAATAGTTCTAAGCCAAATCATTTTTTGCCTTTGTGGTTCTACTAGTAGGGGGTACACAACATATCAAATTCACACATATGGGAAATCAAGAATGAATGTGAGAGGGATAGTCTTTCCTTTGAATGTGGTGACATAGTGTTTTCCTGATAACAAGTAAACAAACCTGGGGAACACCTTCTAATTTTTGTGTTACTCTACCCAGTTCCCTTGGGTCCAGAGGGTACTCTCTTTCCTTTTTTAAGCCTAATGGAGCGGAGCCAAGACTGATTTGCTGGGTCCAAACTAGGATCACAAGGTGGGCAAAAAAGTATGGATTCGGCATTTGGCCGAGAGTGATTGCAGTGGCTCAGATTCATTCAAGCATTCTATCGATCATCTTGTTTTTGATGTCTCTCAAAAGAAAGATAGAGGAGAAACCTGGGACATACTCATGGTACACGTCAATACCATTAGCTCACTATTCACCCTCAGTCACTCACAACTCACCTGCAGTATCAATCAATCTTACAAAAAAGCACAACTCACCCACCTGCTACACAACATATCCACATACACCCTCTAATGTGACAAAGACATCCAGATCCTTCAGCTACTAAAAACACCCCTTACCCACATACTCGCATTAGCACTCACCTATGGCAAAACTACCCGCGGACACACATCTTTCACTCACCAGCAATCTTTTGAAACACCTGCTAAGTGCAATACACTAGCTATAACCCACAAAATAACAGACCACTTATTGCACTAGATATTCACTCAGTCACCTATGAGTTGCATCGCACCCTCTTTGGAATAATGCTCAACATGCTTACATCATCAATCACTGTGGATCAGGCCTGTGCATAGGCTGCTGTTTGATGGTTTGAGGGTCTATGGACATACTCTCTTGTGTGGTAACTGATACCTGCAAGGTCTGCAGATCCCGGAGACTACTCTGCCTTGTGAGAACCAAGACAATTATTTGGATAATAACGCAAGGGCTAGCTGGGCTGATTAGTATCACTTCATGTTAGTCTGTGGTCTGCTATCTAAAGTCTCAAACTGACAGATCTGTGTATCTTCTGCATGTGTGACGTATTTGTGCACCCACAAGTTTCAAAACAAAGAACACTCAAAACAGCAGAGACCAACTGACTTTGCCTAATTTTTTTCCTTCCAGAATTTGACCGGGGCATATCACATTTCAAGCAGATAAAATACATCCTCTAACTCACTCGTCTTGTTTTAATCGTTTATATCCATACGTCTCGTTTACATACTATAAAACGGCGATGTCTTTACTCTCTTTATAAAGCATATCTGCAATAGGAGTTGAGATTCAAATTCTACTGAAAATTCATCATGTTCCTTCTTTGCAAGTATGTTTTCTACATCACATTAAACACGTATCACTCAGGTGCTCTGCACCATTGGTAGAGACCATTATTCCAGTTTTTCTAGTCCATATAAATGCTTACTTTAGCTAAGATCCCCTTTATTTACCGCCTTCAACATGATTTTTCTTTCTCATATATCCTTAATTTCCCCTACCACTTGTTGCTGAATTTTGAGACAATTTCTCCCACTGACTAAATTGAGTGCCTAAATTATACCTCATGTTGTTTCAATTCTTCAGCAAAAGCCTTCTTTTCATTCTCTTCTTCGGTCTTCATCTTAGCTTCCTGTTCCTGTAAAAACAGAAATATATAACATATCAATATCAAAAACCATTTGATTGCCTGCGTTATAAACAGTGATCCACATCAATAAATTAATATGTGTGAAGGGAAAAAAAGATGTTACTTGTCAACTAAAAAAGATAAAATGAAGCGAAAACTGCCTCTTTCATGATGATAGAATCTATGAAACTCTCGAAATTCATTCAAATTATGGAAATTTAAAGTATTTGCTTATTATGATTTTCACCCCACACATAAGGTCATTCCAAAGTACTCTGGATGTTATTGATACTATTAAAATAGTGTATACATAGCTTCCAGAAGAGCTTAGCACTTTACATCCCTCCCAATGAGTAAGAAGTGTAGCTATCACAACACTACATGAGGGAGATTTGTGGCGCAGCAGCCAGGGCGGCTGACTCCGAAGCACGGGGCTCACGGTCACCGTTCGATTCCCATCGCCGGCGGCAGCTCAGCCCAACACCCTGTGAGACTGGGCAATAGCTTGCTTAATCTTCGCAACGGCCCCCAACGCCTTGAGACCCTTATGGGTGATTAGTTTGCGCTTTACAAATACCGGCTTACAATTAAAAAATTGATAGTAAATCAACACAAAGAATGGAATGATTTGCTGATTAACAGTTTATAAATTCAAAAGAATAAGAAAGTTGGAAGCATTTACAATTCTATAATACATATTCTATAAAGTTGGAAGCACTTACAGTTCCCCAGCGTTGGCATATTTCATAGAGTCACATACCTGATTTGTTCAATGCTTTAGGCTCAGAATACACAAGACTCAATATTTAGCTATCAGAGTTTATGTACAGAGTCCATGTACACTGAATTTAACATTGAAACAGCCATACTCTACGTATAATATAGATCAAATGTGACTCAAACTTTGCTGAATGAAGTGGAATGGTGTAGACTATTTGGAAAAATATTTTGCATCAAGCACAGTGCTGGATAATGTTTAGTGAAGCATGGACGAAAATGCTTGAATCCCATTTTCTTTGCACCAGAAGCAGGATTACGTAATGGGCACAACAGGAACAACTTGTTGCCCATTAAGTGGTACTATAGTAATATGCAGAGCCAGATACAACGTTAATCCTATGGAGTTGTGATTAGTCTGCTGTGTAATAAAGATATATACGGCAAGAAAGTCACATACTTGGTTCGTTAGCAGGCCTGCAATCACAGAATTAAATATTATGACCACAAAATCTAACCATTTTTGTAATTGAGTCAGTAACTTTGTGAATGCAACCGTCAGTGAGTCAGTTATTTTTTTTGTAAGGTCTCTACATCATTGCCTAATCAAATATTTAATGAAGAGGGGCACCTGAAAAGCCACATGTAACACGTACCTACTTTAATCTTTGAGGTTAGTATGTCACTCCCTATGCTAATGTAGATCAATTTATTATTACAGTGATATCACACGTTTATCAAGTCTCCGATTTACATTTTTTGAACCAGCTACTGAAATAACGTGAATAAAAGAAGCTGTTATAATAGATCAGGTAAGCAGTTACTAAGTGTAAAAAATAATATCATATATGTAGAGAGGTTAGTAATGGAGACTATTAGCTTGCAACATATTATTATGCATTCTACTCAGCTTTTAGGTACTTCAAGCCCTCGAATCCATCCCTAAAGGTCTTGGATGATGATCTGAAGTACCATTTTGAGGATAGAGGTATATATAGTCTTGCTATCTGGAGTGGAAAAGAGTTTTAGATATATGACATCTAGAACACAGGTAAACTCAAATAAGGTAGAAGGAAAGAGGCACTTATGCCCGTCTGTATATCTTTTCATTTTAGAGATTTTACATGCTGTTAATCTAAAGCCCAATCATCAAAAAATGAGGACACGTTTCAATCAAAAGTACAACAAATACATTGGAAGGAGGTAAACCATCTATATGTTTGACACTTCTTACGTTTAGTGAAATGAACTGGGTGTTTTAAACTGGTATATCCTAACTTATACCTAGGGTAATCAACAGGCCTGGCACTGTAAGACAAGATCTCTAGTGTAAATAATATATGACTATACTGATTTGGGTAGTTCTGTATCATATTGACAAAATTAGTGTCCTGGCCGATTAAACCATCATATTTCTGGTTAATCATAGAACCCTGACAGTAAGAGAGAAAAAAATAGTTTGATGTGTTTAATGCATGGATAACATCACTTGTTGGGTGAAATAAGAGATTGAGTGTTATTTGTTCACATGTATTTTGTAGCATTCATTGTTGTGGCTCACAGAGGGGGTCAGATTCATTGTTTCTTAGACCATGTATATAGGGGAGGGTTTTTAGGCTGTACACCTGTACACTCAAGTTATTGTTGTAATATGCACTTAAGCTCTAGACAACAAATGTATTTTAAATAAAATAAAACTTTCTCTCATTCTAGTAACCACTGGTATGAAAACCTTGCTGAAACGCGTTGGTAGTTAACAAATGTAACCAGTGTTTTCCAAAATTGGCATACATTTTTTGGTGTCTTGCTTAACAGAGATCAGGCTGATCTTTGAAGATTGGTTTTGATTGTTCTGTTTATACCAACTGTAGATACATATGCTTTTCAGGCTACACCATACAATGTAATAATGTGGTTTAAACATGTATAACAATATCTAGAATGTATGTTTTATGAAAAGAATAAGTTATCATGTAATAAGTGTATTTATAAATACTTTTCTATCCTGAAATACTTTGAAAAAAGAAGTAAAATATATTTTTTTATATATCTGTTGCATTGTTTGCATATTTTGGTTTGTGGGTCTGTGAGGTTATTATCAACGATCTCAAAGTCCCCACTGTGACCAGGTGTTCCCAGGTACTGAGGGACCAGATCTTGATCGACAGGGACAATGGCCTCTGTCAGCAGCCTGGGGTTCAACTATCAGAGTTTCCTCCCTTAGGGGAGGAGGACTTCAGGAGGCTGGCGTGGGGCATTTCCTCCGGTTCACCCACGGACCCGGTCCCGCACAAGATCTGGAAAGAGTATGAGGTGGAATTATTTCCTGCCCTTCGCCTGATCTGCAACCAGTCTTTGGCCAGCGGCATCGTGCCGGCTCGCTGGAAACAAGCCCTGATTTCCCCGCTGTTGAAAAAACCTTTGTAGGATCCAGAGTGCTCTAAGAATTATAGACCTATCTCGCTGCTTCCGTTCCCTGCGAAGATTGTTGAACGCAGGGTCAGTTTTTTATTGTCTAAACATCTGAAACAACATCAGTTGCTGGAGGATTTGCAATTCGGCTTTCGCCCTGCCCACGGGACGAAGACGGCCTTGGTTACGGCCATTGATGAGCTTCAAATGCGTGCAGACAGGGGACAGGCAACCGTTTTGATTTTGCTTGACCTGTCTGCCGAATTTGATAAGGTAAACCATGAGATCCTCCTGAGCAGACTGCAGGAGGCCGGGGTGAGTGGATGTGCCCTGCGCTGGTTTCGATTCTTTCTTGAGGGCAGACAGCAGGCTGTGGCCCTCCCCCTTTTCAATCTGTATTTTTTCCAGTACCGCATGGGGTTCCTCAGGGCTCGGCAATCAGCCCCATTTTGTTTAACCTTTATTTAAATCCTTTGGTGTCTTTGAATAATTCATACAAGATCAATACGATTAACTATGCGAATGACACTCAATTGATCCTCTCCTTTGAAGGGAAGGATTCAATATCGGTGGAGGTATTTCACGAGTGTATTTGGGATGTTGCTGGCTGGCTACAGGTTAATTCCCTGCAATTTAGCACTGGTAAAACTGAACTGCTCTTTTATGCAGGGAGCAAGATTTCACATTCTCTTCCTGATAATCTCTGGCCCCCAGAAATAGGCACTAAGGATTCTCCTGTTAAAACAGTGCGTAACCTAGGTGTTATGCTGGATAACAAGCTGACTATGGAGGCTCAGGTTGCAAAAACTGTATCCTCCTGCTTCGCCATGATTAGGTCCCTTCGCAAGATTATGCCATTACTACCTACTTCCGCTCGGGCCTTGGTGGCCAGATGTACTATCCTGAGTAGACTCGATTACTGCAATGCACCTCTGCTCGAGTCTCCCAGTTTTTTGCTTGACCGGCTTCAAAGAATTCAATCTGCGGCTGCCAGAATGGTCCTGGGGTGGCCTAGAAGAAGGTCAGCCTCTGCGGCTCTGGCCGAACTCCATTGGCTCCCCCTTAGGCAGAGAATACGATTCAAGTCTCTCTGCCTTGTTTTTAAAGCCCTCCATGGGCTTGGGCCCAGAACGCTGCAAGTCAAATTTGCCTGGTATACCCCTGCCGGGGCGTTGCGTTCCTCGTCAGCACGACTGGCGAGAGTCCCTAGATTTAAAAAAGTCAGGGCAGGAGGAAGATCTTTCAGGGTGGCTGCGGCCAAACTCTGGAATGGTCTACCTTGGGAGATTAAGCAACTCGATAAACTTCTCCAGTTCAGAAAATCCATGAAGACTTGGCTGTTCCCTATGGTCTGATTGGTATGATCTACTGCTGCCCCTTCGTCCACTTCTCATGGAGTACCAGCGCCAGGATGCCTGCAAGGCGATAGTGTGCTTAATAAGTTTTATAAATAAATAAATAAATAAAGTTTAATTGCTTCACTAAACATTATCCAGCACTGTGCCCGGAGCAAAATATTTTTCCAAATAGTTGCTTTCCCTGTTAAGGTAGTATCCTTTCTTTCAGGGGCCCCGTGTGTTTTCCAGAGTGGTATGGTGTAGAAACATATGGGTCTATTTACAGTTCCGCCATGGGGGCAAAGTAAAATACTTCGTCCACCTAATTTATTTAGAAATGACCGCCAAGCAGATGGTCTTTTATAAAAGAATTTGCTGGAACCACTGTCAAAGCGGTTCCTGCCAAAGCATTTTACTCTTTGCTCCTGGCTGTGTCAGCAGGACGCAGAACTGTACCAAACAGAATTCTTTTTATTTACAAAAAGAAAATCCCAGAACCGGGTTTTCCTTTTTGCAAATAAAGTTATGGTGCCCTTGCCACGAGAGCCATCTCCAATGGAAAGTGGGAGCATTATTTGCTCTTTATTGTCCCTCACAGCTAGGATTTGCCTGGCAGTGAAAGACAGTAAAAATGGCTAATTATTCACCCTTCCCAATTGGGCATGCAAATATATAGCCATTTCTACAAAAGTTCTTCATCCCCAGGGTCATCGGAATAGTTTAGTCATGGTAGACTAGTCTCTGCCACGGTACACCACATAAAGATCGGGTGGCTGGACCACTATGTTGGTGGGGAGGGAACTCTGCCGCCGCCACAACAGAGTATCTTTGCCACCAACATATAAATCAGCCCCATAGAGCTCAACGCGCAGACAACTGATTTTGATGTTCAGAGCTCGTCAAGAGTAAATAATCTTGGCACCTCATTCAGGAAAGGGGCAGAGGGAGGGTTGTCTGTGAATCCATGAAAGATACCAACACTAGAAAACCTCAGTTACAGGTAACCTTTTTTTCTCTAGTATTAAAACTTTCATCGATGCAATTGCTTAAATTAAAATTATCATAGCAGTGTCAGAAGAAATCATGACAGGAATGTCTCTCCCCTGAAGTACACAGGTTTCAAAGCACCACAAATCCTACCATGAAGTGTACTTAATGCTTGGCTAAGGTATGAGTTGTCCTTCACATCACCCACTACAGATCTCTTTCAGATTCTACAGTATTTCAGATCTCAATCAAGGGCATTGTGTGGTCTTTCAGGACCACCATTTGAGTGTTCTTCATTCGTGGAATAACTGCTTTGAGGGCAAATATGACCTTCTGAGTTCTATCAGGGCAATATGTAGACTGAGCTCCTCTGGAGCAGATGAACAGCCAAATTGGTGGATGTAGAACTGTAAGTGATGAGAACCTAACCTAAAGTACGGATTTTTTGATGCAGTCGTAAAACTGGGTGTTCTTTAGTATCAGAAGGAATTTGGAATACAAAACTTCTCTCTTTTGAAGAGCATGCATTCCCTCTATGGCCTCCTTTCACAACAACCTTTTTGATTTTCAACTTTTATTGATGCTTGTGCCTCCAACTGTGCTTTCGGTGCATTCGAAGGTTTTTCTGCACACTAGTGTATCCATACTTGATGTTATGTAGCACACATTTATCTAGCCACCATCCATGCAGGTAACAGTGGTGGGGCGGTGGGGACTCCAAGGGACGATGCAGATGACAATTTATACAAATAATGCATTTTCCTTAGTCATCGTCCGTCGGAATCCCCCCAATGCCAAAGGCCAAAGAGCTTGCAGTTTATCTGTGTCTCTTTATGGATTGCAGTGTCGTATTCACCTACTTTGTAAAGATATTGTGACAAGTGAAAAAAAAAGTGAGTTGCTGTTGAGGGTAGTGGAAGCCCTATTCAGATAACTACTACAATCCTAATCAGGGTACTAACACAAGTCACTAAATTAACCTGTGCTTATCCCTCTAGTAGCTTGGCAAAAAAGCAGTCAAGCTTAACTTAGGAGCAATGTGTAAAGTATGTATGCAGCACAAGCAGTTATAAAGTGAAAACACAACACAAGAAAATCCCAAAGCAATTTGCAAAATAAGAGTAAATGTTAATAAATAAAAAGATACCAGAACGATAAAAATCCAATCAGTAAAACTAGAGTCATGAGTTTATAAATGTATTTGTGAATTCTAGGGCCAAAAAGATCAAAACGCCAATTGCGGGTACAAGTTCAGGCTTACTACGATGGAGCATGGGATGGGTACAGGGTCCAGGTTAGTTCCTTTGAAACATTTTCTTTATAGGTCTAGCAAAAGAGGAACTAGTTCTGTTCGTGTTGGAAGAGGCAGCGAGGAGGTGGCTTCTAACGTTAAGAGTAGATAGAGAGCTGCAGTCTGTCATTGCTGTAGCATGAAGTGCTGTTCTCACATTAGCAGTCGCCGCGGATGGTCAATGTCGGCACAAAGACCAGGTCTCACTGGAGCCTTGCGCTGGTGGCTGTCACAGGTGGTCCGTTTTCCAAATCTGCCCCAGTCCAAGAGTGTTCCGATGTGTGACTCCGAAGGTTTAATGCTCATAATTGGTGCCAGCCTTTGTGTGAGTGGACTCGCTGTCCTACCCCCAAACACTGGTTCTGAATATTGCTTACTCTTTCCCTTATCTAATCTCCAAACAGTCTGAGGTGTCAAAAGGCAGGGCTGGCCCAATGACAGGTTCCTTTTGTGTGAGATGTAGGTAAACCCTATTGAAGTGCAAGTGTAGCTGGGCACAGCCCCTCCCTAGCCATCCTGTCATGATTGCCCATCATGCCCACACTTAGCCCCTTTTGTCTCATTATTTAGAAACAATACACAAACCCCTTCAGCAGAGCCATTCCTAGCATTGTTAACCAGGACACTGGCAGAAAGGCAAAGTCATTTGGGACAAGAAATTGCTGACTTTCTACAAGTGGCATTTTCAAAATTGCAATAAACCTTAACCATTAAAGATGGTTCTAAAGTACAATGCATTTGTGTGTAAACAGTATATTTCTAAATTCTTCCAATCTACAATTAGCACATATTAAATGTAATACGGTAACCCAGTATTAGTCAATGGGAGAGATAGGCCTTACAACAGTGAAAAACAACTTCAGATAGGGATGGCCTGGGGGATGGGCTTCCAGGGGCCAGAAGTGGTCCGGGAGGGGGGCCCACGCGGCCCCCTTCCTGTTCAGATTATTATTATTTTTTTAAAGGGGTCAAACCCTGGGGAAAGGGGTCCCCAGGGCCCAAAAAGAACAAAAAGAAGGGGGTCCACACAGCCCCCCTTCTAAAAAAAAGAAATAAAAAAAGACCGGCATTGTGCCAGAGGCCCTGCCCCCTTCCTGCACCACGTGCAAACACCCCCTGTGGCGCATTTTAAGGTGAGGGATTAATTCCCCTTCAATTCTGAGGGTTCCTGGGGGCCAACTAGTCCACCAAGAACCTCTTGTAAACACCACAGGGGTGCATTGCAGAGAGGTGCTCTGAGGCCAGGCCCCTTTTTACACCACTCTGCAAACGCGGCTTCTGGTGGGACAATGAGGTCCTTTTGTGTCCTGACGACCTCAAGACACAAGTGGACTTCATCCTCTGAGCAGCAGTATGCCAGAAGCCATGTTTGCAGCGTGGTGTAAGAAGGGGCGTGGCTTCAGAACACCTCTCTTACACGCAGGTCTGTGGAGCTTACTGAATTTACCTGGTGGGCTACTTGGCCACCAGGGACCTTCAGGATCCAAGGGGACTTAATAGAGATGTCATAGTTAGAAATTAGCATTTAAAAAACCATTGAAATTCACTGAAAAAAACCATAGGTTTCAGGGATGTTATAGTTAGTTGGACATTTCACTTGTACAAAACCATAGAAATTCCACTGTTGTAGTTTGTTCAGCCAACTATAACGCGGCCCCGCAATGCACTGCTGATGAGGTCACATTCATGACATGGTCAGTGACATCACTAAAGACATCACTGATGACATCTCAAATGACATCACTGATGACATCATCCACGTGATAATCTGATACACCTCCTCATACCCTAATAAAACCTTTCATACACCCACTCTAAAATACAGACTACCGTTTTCGAAACCATAGAAACACGAACACCTGTTAATACATATGCACTCACTGATTCCTAGGTCTACACACACATCCACACATTCAACAATATAGCCACTCATACATGCAGTCACTCAACAATACAACACTATCATATGCACCTATACAAACACTCACAAACCGCCACTCATCCACAGGTACTAACACACCTAGTCAGTCATGCAAAGATTCAATCACACTTCCATTTACTCACCTATACTGTTATAAACACACCACCTCACTTATTCATACAGATACTAACATATACTTACTCTCTTATACAATGACTGATACAAGAACACACTCATCCATACAGCCACTCTCACAATCACTCCCTCTTACATATAGTTATTTATATACACCATCACTCACATGTACTGCCTTTTAAATATGTAGTTACTCGCACCTGTACGGCTGAGACATCCATTCACTTAACAACACACCCATACACACACTCACCCACCAATACAGCTGTTTCCACATGTACTCTTGAACCCATACACCCAGTGAATCAACCACTCACATCTATGCATATAGTCACACCCTCCCACCCACCCACACACACACTCAGGCACCGATACAAATACTCAGGCAACCAATAAATAATCATTATATAGACACTCATGTAGCTACTCCCCAACCCATGCAGCCGCTTACACACCAACTGACAGACTGATACAGGCATTCACAAAGTTTAGTTACTAACCCACGCATTCAGTAAGACCCGTTTAATTACTCACTTATACAGTCAGTCAACCACCTACTAAATCCTCCATTCTTCAATACAATTTGGCATATATATAAAACATATTTAAACTTTATAGAAACACATAGTCACTGGATGATGTCGTCAGTGATGTAATTTGAGATGTCATCAGTGATGTCACTGACCATGTCATGAATTATGTAATATGTGACGTCATCAGCAGTGCATTGCGGGGGCGCGAGTTATAGTTAGCTGAACTAACTATAAAGGTGGAATTTCTATGGTTTTGTACGAGTGAAATGTCCAACTAACTATAACGTCCCTGAAATCTATGTTTTTTTCAGTGAATATATATATATATATATATATATATATATATATATATATATATATATATATATATATATATATATATATATATATATATATATATATATACATACACTGTACTTAAGCATAACAACCTGTCTTTGCCTGTATTTATTAGAGGACAAGGGTCAGATGTACTGAATGTTTTTACAGTCGCAAACAATCTGAATTGCAATGTACTAAACCCATTCCAGAAGTCTGAAATTTTTTGTGGATGCCTATAATAGATATGCGTCTTCATACTGATTTGGTATTTAGGAGTGGTGTATTATAGACGTCTCTTCCAAATACCGAATCCATATGTGATGAATCAATGTATTGTAACCAAATTCGGTAGCACAATATTGGAAAAATCCAAAGCTGGTGTGGTAAGCGATTATAAAAAGGGAAGGAGTCTCCTTGGTACCATTCCCCCTTCAGGAATATTTAATAAAACGATGTTGAAGAGTAGGCCGTAGTCCAGGAGACAGCTGCCAGCTCTCAAGATTTTTTTTATATGTAGCCCTCTTTGCATTAAGGAAAAAGGTGTTAAGATAGGAATTACGAAAAAAGATTGCTTTATTTAAGCAATTTAAATTACGTTGGTTTAATTGGCGTAATATCGGAAATTTCATGTTAAGCCTATTATAGTATAGCATGGGAGAAACGCAAATAACCAGAACACAAGAACTTGTCCGCGCATGGTATTTCTGGTTTTGGCAAAAATCTTTAAGTGTCAAATGAGTCCTTGTGTCCAAAATGGATGCATTCCAAGATACAATAAAGCGCTACATGCCGCATTTGTATTTTACGTAATTATGCATACTTTCCATTACATTTTGCGGAATTACCTTAAAGCAAATTAAACGCAACCCAAATTCAAATGTCATCGCAGACATGGTGGTTCTAGCAGGCTATCACTCCTGTGATGGCCATCAATTGGAGTGAGTTGAACTTGGCAGCCTACCCCATTAATATTCATCAACTAAGTTGGATTATGACACACTTTGAATTGGTATTTTATGAACTGACCTATAGTACATATATCAGTTTTTAAAATTTAACAGTAGTCACAAAAATATTAGTTGCAAATTGTGATTAGTTTTTTGCAAACAGTATTTAGTACATTGGTCACCAAACCCTTCATTGTAGTGTGGTTTATACCAACGTAGTTCTTATCTCTGTAACATTAAGTTTAAGTGTACTACCATCCTATATGAAGGAAACTAGAAGAAAGCTGCTAAGTTACATGAGGTTTTATATATTTTTTCAGGGCTAGTTGGTGTTTTGGGAGAAGCGTAGCAATCTGCACATTTTCACAAAGAATCATCTGAGAGGCAATCATGTAAAAAAATAATCACTTGGATCTTGACTTCCCTTAATGTGATGGGTTTAATGCCAAATGAGCAAAATAGCATTATGATTGTGGAAGCCCTCAAGACAATTTCATACATTCAAATTATTCCAAAACTCTCCCGGACAATGCTCATAAAATGTTAATTTTCTTCTATGAATTGACAACAATTGTAAAGATGCTATAACAAGTCCGTTCCTTATTGATTAATTATATCAGCTAGCTCAAATAGGGCCAGATGAACAAAGCTTTTTCACGTTCGCAAACAACCTGATTCAAAGAATCGGCCCACTTCAGAATGCAAAAATCTGGCCCTGCATTGACCCGTGCGTCAGCTAAGATCCAGTAATCGCAATCTGCTCTGCACGTGGAGAATAAACAAGGCTACAATGGTTTGTCACACTTTTTCCCAGCTAGCACCCAGCCACTGGAATAATCTTCCCGAGGAGATCCAGGCCTGTGCCAATCTGTCTCGATTTCAGAAAATGACCTGGCTGTTTTAGGATTATTCTGCTCATTGGTATTCTCTTCTCTGGCGCCGAAAGATCCCCTGGGGAGGATTTGCTGCGCCTAACAAATGAGTATAATGTATAATAATAGAAAGGTAATTCTCTATGTAGAATGGCCCAATTGCAGTTCGGTAACCTTTTACCGAATCGCAAATTGGGTTTGCCAATCGGTACTAGGACGGGGTGTGTTTAGGGCATTCCTTCCAAATACCAAATCGATGCGGAGAAGTGTGGCTCACCGGTTAGAGGAGGCAGACCCAGAAGCAGTGGTCGGCCCGGGACTAGGGTTCAATTCCCGACGCGGCAGGGTTTGGAGCCCAAATGTCCACGGACCTGATAATTCTCGCTTCGGTGCCTACTTGAATCAGGGGTTCACGCTCTGCAACTCTGGGCAATAGCTTGCTCAATCTCCACTACAGCCCCCGCGGCGGGATGCCTGGCTTTCACCTTGGGGGTGCCCAGCTGGGCTATCCCACAGGGAAAAACCAGGACGGGTTCCCAAAGCAAGCGCCGAGATACCCTTTGTGGTGATACGTGCGCTATATAAGAAACTACATTAAATTTTTTTTTACATTATGTGGTATATGGGAATATTTGGCAACCAAAATGCAGTTGCAAAAAATGTGTATTTTAACACCTACTTCAAGTAGGTGGCAAACCATTCACAAATGGGAAGGGGTCCTCCCAAGGTACCCCTTCCCATTTGAGGTTTGTAAAAACATTTTTTAAAGTAGGCTGTGGTCCCACAGATCATTGCCTACTCTTAAAAAACAAACCTACGTCTTTTTTTTTTTTAACGCATCGCTTTTTTCTTTTATGATTATAGGCTGCATTTAAAAAAAGATTGCTTTATTGAAAAGCAATCACAGACACAGTAGTTTCCCGACCCCAGGGGGCCACCATTCCTGTAATTTTAGTGGTTCCCTATGGGTCGCACACTAAGATTTGCCTTATTAATATTTATGAGGTAGGTCTATTTACGACCCACTGGGAATTGCCAACTATAATATACACATTTGTACATGGCTATTTACGATAACCAAGTAGTGAATTGCAAAGATTAGCTATTTGGTAATCGTAAACCATTACCTACGTTCATCTGGCGCATAGATTCTAGTGCAAAGGAGGTACTGCCAACAGGCAAACTTTGTGTGTAATGCTAATTTTCAGTAATAGTTAATAGCTGTTATAGAGTTGTGCAGTTTCCAATAGGTTTTTCATTTTCACACCGATTTTAAATTTGCCTCACAGTTGCAAAGTCATAGCTCACTGTGGGATCCCTAATCTACTTGAACAAAAGTACATGAACAGATCTCACTTCTCTTTCAGGGCAGATACAAATGTTGTCACATGTCTGTATATTAGAAGTTTATTTTCTACTGCAGCATCAACCAATTCTGTGGACTTTTGGTGGCATGTCATTACTTTCCCCGTTCAAGCGGGCTCAGGTAAAGTAGGGCATAACCTTCAACCTTACACAAGCAATTGTGATCTATCGGTCAGTAGTCATAATCAATTATTTCTAGGGTCCTCCAAGAAAGGGGATGGTTTTGCTATTTTATAATATACAATGCTTTTCGGAACTAGTACCAATGTAGATTTCATCCTTTAAGGATTACATTTTTCTCCCAAATGTTGCTCAAGTTAGGATAAAAAAATAACGGAAACTTTGCTCTGAAAGAGAAAAACAGAATAGGTACATTTTGGAAACAACATTGGATTAACACTTATGATGCATACATCAAGAAAAACAGAACTAGAATTATACACTGATTTTCATCTGATAAATAGTAGTAAGGATGAAAGCATCCATAGTTGAATTTAAACAAGCTAAGCTACCCCTGCCAACAAAGGCACCACTCTTGTGAAAAGTTTAAAAATTATATGATCTAACATAAGAAGAGTACAGCTGATGGAATATATAATCTCTTACAATTTACATTATGCCCAACAATTTAAGGTTTTCTCTCAGAGTACTAGAAGTTGGGAATTTGGTCTTTTTACCTTCTGATTAATTTCAAGTCTCTTCTTTTCATTCTCAAATTCCTCCAGCCAAAGCCTTCTTTTTTCTTCCTCTTCAAGTTTTTTCTTTTCTTTAATTTCCTCCTCTGCTTTAAGTTTGATGCGGAACTCCGCTTCAATCTGTTTATGCCTTTGTTCCCACACCTGAAGTTCCTTCCTACATTGCTCTTCAGCTTTCATATAGTCAAAACTTGCAGTCATGTCTCCTCGGTCTAAATGTTCAAAACAGATAAAGTCGAAATCAATGTATTAATCGCATAGTGTATGATCTCCAAAAGCAATTTAATCTCCATCTCTTATGCATATGAATCTCAATAATTCATGTTAAAAACCAGAGACCGTATGATCAAAAGTGTCTTGAGGGCACATTGGGTCATCAGGAGACACACTGATTGTGGGCCACATATAGGTGACATACAGTCAGTAGGTTCTCTGAGGTTGCCCATTGGAAGGGGGGGGGAGGGTGTCCCATGAATCCCACAGACATCACCATGCAGACGAGTGCAATCGAACAAGTTACTTACCTTCGGTAACAATATATCTATAAGAAACATTAGTTAGGTATAGATTCCTTACCTTAGAATTACCCCCAGGCGTCAGACTGGATCCGGAAAGTTTTTTCGTTAGCAGTATCTCTGCGCGTCGGATGGTGGCGTTGGTCGGCTACACGTCCGTCATTGGCGTTGTGTCGCCGGGATAACGTCACTATAGCTACTTAGACGCTGCCCTCTAGCGCTGACATCAGTTCTGAACACGACTGAGCCAGAAAAGCAGAGCCATGCAAGACACTGACCACTGGCACACTAAACTAGGGCCCTGAAAGGATATCCTTAACCCTGAAAAGTAGTTTGCAGAACGGGGAGGATGGGTGGGGCGGTTAAGAATCTATAATGTTTCTTACAGATATATCGTAACCGAAGGTAAGTAACTTGTTCATCTGAAAGAAACACATTAGTTATATATTTCTTACCTTAGAATAGATACCCCAGCAATACCAACCACGGAGGTATATTACACCAGAAAGTCCTGGAGAACAGAATGGCCAAATAGGCTGTCTCTCTGGACTGGACTGTTCAGGCAGTAGTGTTTCATAAAAGTGTGCAAAAATGCCCACGTAGCTGCCTGGCAGATGTCGTTCAGAGGAACTCCTCTCCCCAAAGCCGTAGTGGCAGCCGTCGCCCTGGTGGAATGGACGCGCAACCCCACTGGAGGCTCCTTTTTTGCCAGAGAATAACAGACCTTGATACTTAAAGCAACCCACCGAGAGATAGTCGGTTTCTGTATGGCCTGACCTTTTTTGGCACCCATGTAGCCAACGAAGAGCTGGTCATCCACCCAGAACAGTTTTGTGCGGTCCAGATAAAAATACAGCGCACGTTTTGGGTCCCGACGGTGGAGTCTCTCTTCCTCTTTGTAAGGATGCGGAGGCGGAAAGAAGGTGAGCATGGTGATGGTCTGCCCAGTGTGAAAGGCAGTGACCAGCTTTGGCAAAAAAGAAGGACGGGTCTGTGGACAACTTTGTCCTGATGCACAGAGAGAAAAAGAGGCTTTTAAAAAAGCCTGGAGCTCACTCACTCGCCTGGCAGAGGTGATCACCACGAGGAAGGCAGTTTTTAGAGTTAAAAGCCTCAAATGACAGTTGTGAAGCAGTTCAAAGGGAGCATGCATTAAATTAGTTAAAACCAGATTGAGGTCCCACTGAGGCATAACGAAAGGAATAGGAGGAAAGAGATGAGTTATGCCTTTCAGGAATCAATTATCAACTGGGGACTTGAAAAGAGAAGGCTGATCTGGAAGCCGAAGGAAGGCAGAAATGGCTGAGCGATAGCCCTTGATGCTGCCCAGAGCAGAGCCCTGCTGGGCCAAAGAAAGGGGGAACAAGAGAACCTCAGAAAGAGGGGTCCACAGCCTTTGCTGTGCACCATGCCACAAATTTATTCCAACAACAGGCATGTACCAACTTAGTGGAGGAATGCCTGGCTGCCAAGATTGCATCGCAAACTTTAGGAGGCAGGTAAAACATTGTCAACTGCCGCCGCTCAATCTCCACGCAAGGAAGTGGAGGCTGGACCGGTTCAGGTGGAGGACCTTCCCCTGCTGCTGTGACAGAAGATCCTCCCGAAGAGGCAGTCGGATTGGAGGGTCGATGGCCATGTTGAGCAGCTTCGGATACCAGACTCTTCATGCCCAATCTGGAGCCACAAGAATGACTTGGGCCCGGTTGCGCCTGATTTTCTTCAGCACTCTGGACAGAAGTGGTATAGGCAGAAAGACGTACAACAGACTGCAACTCCACTCACGACAATAAGCGTCGCCTAGCGAGGAGTGCCGCCTTGGGAATTCCAGCATGCAGAATTGCTGACATTGCGCGTTCTCTTCGGTGGTGAATAGATCTAACCAAGGCTCTCTCCACTGTCGAAAGCGCCCTTACACCACCTGCGAGTGAAGATGCCACTTGTGATCCATCATGCACCCCCTGCTGAGCTTGTCCGCCCTGGCGTTCAGGTAAGCAGCCAGGTGTTGAACGACCAGGGAAATGCCCTGATGTTCCAGCCATGTCCAGAGATGCAGAGCCTCCTGATATAGGGTCCACAACCCCACCCGCCCTGTTTGTTGCAATACCACATGGCGGTGGTGTTGTCCGTGAACACCTGCACTACTCTTCCCCAGTCAGAAGGAAGGAAAGCCTTCAGTGCAAGACAAATTGCCTGGAGCTCCAGAAGGCAGAAGGTAGATGTGGAGCCTGGCCTCAGCTGGAGACCAGAGGCCTCTGATCTCCGCCTCTCCCATGCGGTCGCCCCAACTCATAAGGGACGCATCCATCCCCACTGTGTGGTCTGGTTGGGGAAGGGAAAGGGATCTGCCACTAACCCAAAACAAGTGTGTGAGCCACCACTGCAATTGTTGTGCAGTGCCCTCCGAGATCTGAACGCAATTGGACAGATTCCCCTGATGCTGTTCCCACTGGAACTTCAGGTCCCACTGCAGAGCCCGTATATGCCACCTGGCATGATTGACCAGCAGAATGCAGGAGGCCATGAGGCCCAGCAGCCTCAGAGTCACTCTGACCGAAACCCGGAATAGAGACCGAAAGATCGGAATCATAGCCTGAATATCCCGGACTCGCTGTTCGGGAGGATGGACCCGAATCCACGTTGTGTCCAGAACTGCTCCAATGAAGATGCTCTTCTGGGAGGGAATCAGGTGTGGCTTCGGCACATTGATGGAGAACCCCAGCAAATGCAGGAGGTCAGCCGTAGTCTGGAGCTGGGAAACGACTGCCTGGGATGAGCCCGCCTTCAACAGCTAGTCGTCAAGATAGGGGAAGACTGACACCCCTGATCTGTGCCCACTGCTATCACTTTCGTGAACACCCGAGGGGTGCTGGTAAGGCCAAAGGGGAGCACAGTAAACTGAAAATGCTCGCGGCCGACCATGAACCGCAGTTAAAGCCGGTGGGTCGGCAGGACGGGGATGTGAAAATAAGCGTCCTGCAAGTTCAACGCTACAATCCAGTCTTCCAGGTCAAAGGCAGACAAGACCTGAGCCAGCGTCACCATCTTAAACGTCTCCTTCCGGAGATCCAAGATAGGACACAGGCCCTTGTTCTTCTTGGGGACCAGAAAGTAGTGGGAATAACAACCACAACCTACTTCTGGGACAGGAACACGCTGGATGGCTCCCTTGGCTAAGAGACCCGTAACTTCCTGCTGGAGAAGGGCCAGACGATCCTCTAACATGCAGCGGTATCGCGGTGGCATAGCTGGAGGGGTAGTCTCGAAGGGGAGAGGGAGTAGCCCCTTCGGACTACTTGTAAAACCCACCTGTCCGACGTGAAGGAGCGCAAGTGGGGGAGGGGATGGTGGTCCGGCCGCCCACTGGTGTTTGAGGAGCTGGAAAGGAAGACTAGGAGGGTTCGGAGGCTGCTGCAGAGGGGGGTTGGTGGACTGGCCCGCCCGCTGGCCCCCAGAACAACGACGGTTGTTTCCTCAGCCGTGTGAAGGTTGGGTAACTTGCTGCGGCCTGTGGCTCTGGACGGAATGTGGCGGGGCGAAAAGCACACTGCACAGGGCGGGTGAAGAGGCCTAAGGACTTGACCTTAGCCCGTGAGTCTTTGAAACGCTCTAGAGCACTGTCTGCTTTGTTGCCAAAAAAGTGACAGCCATCAGAGGACATGTCCATCAAGGTGTTCTGGACATCCCCCGAAAAGCCAGTCGATCTCATCCAGGCATAGCAACGCAACGCTACTGACTAAAATGCTAAATGGGTAATAGCAGGCCATTTATTCTTAGGCTGCATAGATGATTAGTATAATAACAAACTGGCACCTTGCCTGTACGGCTTCAGAGAACCTGGACACCGTGCCTTTAAAACCTTCAGGAGCCCTTTGTTGCCATCATGCACCACAGGTGACAGTTAGGTCAGTTCTTTTTGTACCAACATGTAGTACCCAGGATATTAGATGCAAATAACACACTATCCTACTGTTAATGCTCGTCTGGGGAGGCAGGAGGGTTGCTTATGACTTTGATGAGTATACCCCTGAAAGAGAACTAGGACTACAGGTAAGTAACTTATCCTTCTCTTCAAGGGGAAACTCATCACTAGTCATAAGCACTGAATAGAGTAGCAGGCCCATACCCACTTCTTCACGGACCAGCAAACAGTAACAAGAACATTAAACAGAGCATCTAATACATAATCATCCAAATAGATTTCTGAGTGATGCTTGCCTGAATTGGGCATCTGTCTGTGTATCAGAGTCCAAACAGTAATGGCGCGTGAAAGTATGTACTGAGCGCCATGTGGCTGCTTTACACATTTCTGCCATAGGTATGTTTCTAAGTAGAGCTGTGGTAGAAGCCTTTCCCCTGGTGGAATGGGTCTTAGGCTTGCCAGGCAGGACTCTATTGGCCAATTGATAGAACAAAGATATACAAGACACTATTCATCTAGAGATAGATCTTTTAGAAGCTGCAGAACCAGTATTTATGGACCTGTAGTTTATAAATAGTCAGTCCATTTTCCTCAAGTTCCTTGTCTTGTCTAAGTAGAACTTCAGAACCTTTTTGAGGTCCAAAGAGTGGAGGGACATTTCCAGAGGATTTGAAGGATTCAGAAATAACGCAGGGGTGATTGACTGATTAATGTGGAATTCCAAGACTACTTTGGGTAAAAAACTCGCATGTGTTCTTAAAACCAATCTGTTTGCATGAAAAACAGTATAGGGCTCTTTACAGCATAGCGTCTGGATCTCACTTAATCTGCGAGCAGACGTGATAGGCCCCTAACCAGCTTTCCAAGTCAAATGTTGCAAGGAAGCTCTGCGAATAGGCTCAAATGGTACACCCCTCAATTTTGCTAAAACAATGTTGAGCTCCCAGGGTGGAGAAGGAGACCTAACTGGATGATAAACCTTCCTTAATCCCTTGAGAAAATCTTTGACCACAGGGATTTTGAAGAAGAAAATCTGACTTGGGGATTTTCTATACGCTGTTATAGCTGCAAGATGAACCTTAATAGAGGAGAATTTAAGGCCAAATTTGGCCAAATGAAGTAAATATGGTAAAAGCACCTGTTGCTGACCGCGGAAAGGATCATGTCCATGGTTTGTGCACCAGAAGTAAAAACGCTCCACTTGAAAGCATAGGATTGTCTAGTGGAAGGTCTCTTGGATTCTTTTAGAATGTTCATACATTCCGAAGTCAGATCTAGATGTCCGTATTGAAGGACTTCAGGGGCCATGCAGTCAATCGTAGGGATGAGTGATCGCGGTAAAATACCTTCCCTTCGTTCTTGGATAGTAGATCTGGACGGCATGTTAACCTCCTGTTTGGGGCTTCTGATAGCTGAAGGAGATCCGGATACCATCACTAATGAGGCCATTCGGGGCTATCAGGATCATTCTGGAATTGGTCCTGTATAAGTTGTTGATCACTGTGGGAATCAACGGAATTGGTGGAAAGCCATACAAGTAAGTAAGACCATTTAATCAAAAGGGCATTGCCCTGAGAGCCTGGTTGGGGAAACCGGGGAATTTCGCATTTACCGCGTCTGCAACCAGGTCGATCTCTGGTGTTCCCCAATATCGGAGGATGCTTTGAGTGAGTTCGTTGTTTAGAACCGTTGTGAGCTTCGATTAATGCTTTGCTTAAGGCGTCCGCCTGGACATTGAGAGTACCCGGGGATGCATTGAGTCTCTTGCGAGAATCCACTTCCAGATGCTCGGAGACTCTAGAGAAAAGGTCTCGATCATGTACCCCCCTGTTTGTTTATGCAATGCATGATGGTGGGGTTGTCGATTTGGATCAGAAGGTACTGAGACTGGAGTGAAGGGTAAAACGATTTGAGAGCCAAGTGTACTGCTCTCAACTCTAAGAGATTGATATGGTAACTTTGTTCTGTCTCCGACCACAGGCCCTGAACTTGCAAAGCACGCATGTGAGCACCCCATCCCTAGAGTGAAGCATCCGTGACTATCATCTGAATAGGATGGTCCAGGTGAAAGGGAACTCCCTTAATCAGATTTGATCTCTTCATGCACTATTTGATGGATTCCTTGGCCGATTGGGAGCGAAGCATCTGATCTTACCAGCGCTCCGATATCTGCATCTATTGGTCCTCCAGAGATTGCTGCAAAGGACCAAAGTTTAATCTGGCGTTACGTATGATGAAGATGCATGATGCCATTTATCCCAGCAGTGATGACACCTGTCTGACTGTGGGATACTGTGTTAGAAGGAGATTGCGGCATTTCTCGTGAATTGAGGATAACCTCTCCTCCGAAGGACACAAGCTTGCTTTTGCGGTATCCAGTGAGGCACCCAGGTAGTGGATCTTTTGAGATAGGTTGAAGATTGATTTCTTGTAGTGTACATGGAGACACAACCTGCTCAGTAGTTGCAGACAGAACGAGAGATAAGTCTGAATCGGAGCAGGTGACGAGCTCTTCAGGAGCCAGTCGTCCAGGTAAGGATATATGAATGTCCTTTGCTTGCGAACAAACGCTGCCACCTCTGCCATGCTCTTCGAAAACGTTCAGGGAGCTGATTTGAGCCCGAATGGGAGAACAGTGACCTGAAAGTGTTGGGATAACACTTGGAATCGTAGAAATTTGCGATGTTTTATGGACACTGGAACATGAAAGTATGCATCCTGTAGGTCTATAGCACACATCCAGTCTCGCTGATTGAGCTGAGGGAATATTTGATGTAAAGCCAACATTCGGAACTTCTCTTTGCATATGTATTTGTTCAGCAGTCTCAAGTCGAGTATTGGTCTGTATTCTCTAGTAGAACCTCTTTTCTGCACCAGAAAATAGCGAGAATAAATCCCATGCTTTCTTTGTGGAATAGGGACCTTTTCTATGGCATGTTTTTATAGTAGAACATTTACTTCTGCTTGTAACAAGTGGTATCCTTGAAGAGGCCTTTGTCACGGAGGAACTGATGGTGGTGGGGATTTGAACCTGAGCAGATATCCATTCTGCACAATATTCAGAACCCACTTGACCTTTGTTAGTTTCTCTCACTCCTCCAGGTGTAACATAACACTTCCTCCCACCGGAGTGGTCAAGGGCATGGAGGAAGCCATCCCTCGTCAAGGTCTTCTTTGTTGGTAGTGGGACCTGGATTGACCTTTACTTGATTTTGCCTGTTCCAATGAGGGGTTTGAACCCTCTGTTGAAAGGAACGTCGATCGTAGGGACAGAACCTACGCCTAAATATATTCCGCTTCTCTAAGCCAACCGCTTTCAGAGTGTCCACGTCATTCTTCATTTTGGACATTTCGCCTTCCGCATGGGAACAGAACAGAGAGGATCCATTGAATGGAAGATTCGTGATTTTTCTTTGGGCATCCGGCTTTAGTCCCGTAAGATGAAGCCATGCTGATCGCCTCAAACAAATGCCATGCGAGTATCCATGGGCCACCAAGTCAGATGTATTTGCGGCTGCACTGATGATCTGATTAGCTACCAGTGCGCCTTCTTGCAAGATCTCCTGGAAGTCCTGTTGATCCTCCTTTGGTAATTTCTCTGTAAATCTCGCCAAAGAGTCCCAGAGAGACCTATCAAACGAACCCAGCAGGGCGGAAGCACTAGCCACCTTCATTACCGAATCAGAGGTATTTCACATTTGTTTACCCAGAGAATCCATTTTTTGCTGTCCTTCTCGGGTGGCGCCGTAGAGGAAGATGTCGCCGAATGTGCTTTTTTGGCTGAAGCCACTATCACTGAGTCCAGAAGTGGGTCAGCACAAAGAAAAAGAGGGTCCTGTTCAGGAGCCTTATATTTTTGGGAAATCCGTGTGGGAGCTGAACCCACCGTGGCTGGAGTAAGGAAGGTCTGCATTGCTGGTTCTAGCAGACCTGGAAATGTAAATGTAAATGTAAATATCAAGGTATTTGTAGAGCGCACTGTCACCAAGCGGTTTCCTGGCGCTATTACTCATACCGCTGAGGAACCCATCCTGGCTTTCCCTGTGAAGTGTCCACTCCTGGGCACCCCCAGGGTGAAGCCAGGCATCCTAGCGCTGTTGGGGCCGGTGTGGAGGTTAAGCAAGCTATTGCCCAGAGTTGCAGCGTGGGGCCCATGATTAGAATAGGCACCGAGGCGAGAATTGTCAGGTCCGAGGAAATTGAGCCCAAGACCCGCCGAGGCAGGAATTGAACTCTGGTCCCTGCCCAGAGCTCTGCATCAGGGTCTGCCGCTCTAACCATTGAGCCACACTCCTCCACGAACGAAGGGAAGCAGAGGCCTTGCTGAATACCTATGATGAAGGGTTTTGAACATGGCAGACGTTGAAACTGGAGGTGTAAACATAGTGATGTTTAGCTTGTTGGCACCCCTGCAGAGAACTTTGTTAAAAGTTCCGATATCGTCTATCGGAGACACCCTGGACGGGGGTGTCGTGGATAAAGTAGGAGAGTAATCTCTAAGGGAAGACCTTCTGGACATGGTTGATGATGGAGATATACATCTTCTTTTAGGAGTAGGAGAACGGCGAGATCGTGAGCGCCCTCTTGCTCTTGAACGCCGGATCACTGGAGAATTAGATCTTCTTGGAGACCTGCGTGGAGGGGGTCCCCAGAGACTCTGGATGGCGAAAGAGACCTGGGGAATTCCGAGCCGGGAACTCTAGGTGGCATTTTCCAGTGTTGTATGCCTTCTAGCCATCGTGGAGATATGTTAGTAGGAGGAGACTTCTCTTTAGGAGCCGGAGATCCCTCCGGTGTGACCTGTATAATGTTGATCCCAGGAGACGATGACCCTTCCCTTGACGTCGATCGCTGTGTTCTCAAAGTAGTTCTTGGTTTCTCCGGTGCGTTTCCTAAAGTGGCGACAATTCTCTCTCTCGATGTCGAGCGATGCCTAGACAAAAACCCTGACAATGCCACTACCGACATCGACTGCTATGGAGACACACTTGAAGATTTGTGTCTCTACGGTGATGCCCTCGATATCGGTCTCTTTGACGGAGACCGTGACAGTCTTCTCGACGTCGAACACCAGTAGGTGTGTGGTGCTTTCGACGTCGACTTCCTGGCCGGTAATCACACACTCATCGTCAAAGGTCTGAGAGGGATTTCTCGTTGCCGATCCTCTTGACGGCGACCTTCGTGAAGGAGGCGGATATCTCTATGTCGACCCGTGTCTCATAGTCGACGGATGCTTTGACATCGACTTTGGTCTGTCATCACCCATATACTTCAAGCCCAAAGTATGCCTTGATGTCGACTTACTTTTTGTCGACGGAGGTAGTCTTCTCTGCTACGGCGATCTATCCCTCGACGTCATAGAGTGACTTGCTCGTTTTCCTGACACCGATTTCGACGCCTACGGCAAACACTCTGGAATTTGCTTTCTTCCGGAAGATGGGGAAGCAGATCGACACCTCTTTTGTTGTCCATGAGAGGAGGGCTTCTTGGAATGACTCTCAAGGCCACTTTTGGTTTTTCGTCTCTCCATTGACGCATGGAGTTAAATCTTTTCTCTGTCACGCAGAGTTCTCTTTAAAAATTGTTGGCAGTAGTAACACTTCTGTAGATTGTGTGAGGATGGCAGACACACACGGAGTAAGGGTCGGTTTTCACCAGTTTCTTCCCACAAGAAGGACATTTATTGAATAAAGCAGGAATTTCTGAGATAAAAAGATTGTAAAGTGGTCAGAAAAGAGTTAGAAAATAATACCAGCAAAGGCAAATGTCGAATAAAATTTATTTTGGACTAGAAAAAGTCAAAAAAGACCGAGCTCAAACGCCAGGATCCTCACAGAAGGAGCCAGAAAAAACGAAGTGACCTAACTGTCACCTGTGGTGCATGATGGGAGCAAGAGGCTCCTGGAGGTCTTAAAGGGGCGGTGTCCAAGTTCTCTGAAGCTGAAAAGGCAAGGTGTCAGTTTTTTTTTTTATTATACTGTGATGATTATTCATCTATGCAGCCTAAGAATACATTGCCTACTATTACCTGTTTTCCTTTTATGAAAATAAAGGGTTGTTGTTGAACACTACTGCAGTGTATGTGCTATATTACTCTATTTACATGTGATATTATTTTCTTTCTATAGAAATCCATCTAATTTTGGCATCTTAGTCTATTGGATCTCTAATAGGCTACATATTTATGTGTATATACATGTATACGTGTGTGTTTCGGAAGTACTATGTTCTAAACATACACATATATATGTATTTTTGTATATGCTCCGGGATCCCGCAAGTGGTCGGTGACTATTCAGTGCTTATGACTATTGATGAGTATCCCCTAAAAGAAAAATAGGAATACAAATCATTACAAAGCAGAAACTGGGCCTAGGCCCATTCTAGTTTTGTATCATTTCCACCTCTTTTTGTAAAAGAGACCAAATAAAATAAACAGCCAATCAGATCCACCTCACCCTCTAAAACCCTCCTGAGAGCACCTCAGACCATCAGATTTTCGTAGCCATAGTGCCATAGGATAAATATAAAGATGCAGAAGTAAGTAAGAGTTTTATTTGCATAATTAATTAAAATCATTGCAATTTACACATACACTGGTTAAAAGTTAAGAAAAAAACACTAATCAAATTCTAATAAAAGCAGTAAGCACATAAGAAAGGGAAAATTGATTTTGGGAATTAGAGTTCATTCTTGGTCATCTAAAAAGTTAATTTCAGACATAAATTTTACAAAGCGAGTCGCCATCTGGGATGAGTCGCCCCTCATGCATGCTTCCAGTGCTTCTTTGCATGTCCTGATGTTAAGAGAAAGCCAAATCGGATGAAGCCAAAAAATTTGTTGGACTAGTAAACGAATACAAATGCACAAGATATGAATTAGGTTTTCCTCCTCTTGTTTGCAGAAGCTGCATTGTGTGGGGGAAGCTTTCTTATATACTTGACCAAACTCATATGCCATCAGTGAGATTAAGCCAAAACGTAGTCTCATTAGTTGGTGTTTTACATGAGGTTTCATGGGCGATGAGAGACAGAGCGGTAATGTTTTTGAGGCGTAGAGTTTAGAGACCCAGCTGCAGTGAAAGAGCTTTAACACTGATTGTGCGTCATGTTCATAGGAAAGAATTTTTGCTTGTTTAGTCAGAAGTTTGGATTTCGCCTCTATGGGTAGCGAAATTGACCATATATCCTGAGCCTTTAGAGTTTCCAAGCAAAAGATCAAGTATTTATTCCAAGATGTGTCGGGATTGCTAAACAATGACCATATACAGCTCTTTAAAGTGTGAGAACTGGCTAGTTTTGTTTTTAGACTATAAGCAATAAATCTTGCACTCATAATCCAGTGTTGGGAAAACAGGGAAAATTCCTTTTGGATTTGGGCATGTGAAGTCGAGTTAGGTAGTTGAAATAACTGCGAAAGCATGCTGACTGAGCTCTATCTAGCCAGTCGGTCATTTTGTCTTTTAAGGTTGTAGCACCGAAGGCTATTGTCGGCAGGAATTTTGCACCTATCAGTCTTACTAACGGGGCAAAATCCGGGGAGTGGAGTGCTCTCTTAGTTCTTATAAAAGCCCCCTCCAGGCTATGAGCAACGCCCTGCATTGCGGTTATGTGTGCGGTCGGTCTCCCTTTGTGGTCTATCCAGACACCCAGATATTTATATGCGGTGACTAATTCCAATGCCTTCCCCTCAATGAACCAAGTGCTCTTTTTTGTTTTCGAGCAAGAAACTGCCATTACTTTGGTTTTGGTAGCGTTGATCTCTAGTATGTTGGTGTTGCAATTCAGAACGAGGGAGTTGAATAGTCTTTGAAGACCCACCTGGGTTTGATCGAGTTAAATAGTGTCGTCAGCGTATTGCAAGGTTTGGATTTTTGTTAGGTCAATTCTCGGGGGGAAGCCCGACAGCTGGCCAGCCATTCAGGGAGGTCTGCAAGATACAAATTGAAGAGTAAGGGTGCAAGGATACATCCTTGCTTTAGGCCTCTGTTGGTATAGATTTTATTAGTTGATGACCATCTCGAGGTGACTCTTATTGTAACCCAAGTATCTGTGTGTAGAGCTATTAGTGCTTTCAGTAAAGGCTGAGGGATGCCCAATTATTCCAATTTTCCCCAGATTTTGGGCCGAATCACGCTATCGAAAGCTTTCCGAAAGTCAATAAAGCCCAAGTATAGTTATTTACCTTTCGTGGCTAGTGTGGTCTCGATCATGTGGGATAAGCAGATCAAATTATCTTCAATATGGCAACCCCTTTGGAAGCCGGTTTGTGTGAAGGGAATTAAATTGCAGTTTTCCACCCAAGTTGTTAGTTCTGATAAAAGTACACTTGCATATGCCTTCCCGTCCACATCGAGGAGGGCTATCATCCGATAATTGTCGGGCTGGAGCATGAGCCTTTTTTGTGGATGGGAACGAGTAACGATCCTCGCCAATAAACGGAGATAGGGCCACCCAGTTTTGCTGTCTCAAAAAGAGGAGCCACATAAGGCGCTAAAGGTACCCCCAGCACTTTCTTAAGGAAAATGTTGGGTCAGTTGACAACAGAACTGTCTGGGACTACTTAAAAGCATTCTTAAGAGGTCTTATTACATCTAAGGTATCCTACAGAAGGAAGGAGTACAGGGAGGCGGTGGCCTCAGTCGAAGCTGATATAGTTAAAACACAGCACGACATTGGCACTAACTTGGCTTCCCCGGCAGCCCTCTTGTCAGCCCTCCACAATAAGCTACTCTCTTTAAAGGGCCAATTAAGTTCAGAAAGATGGGATGCCAGTATGATCGCTCATTTCCAATACGGCGAAGGCGCAGGGAAGTTATTGGACTGGAAAGCCAAAACGGATCAAGTCCGTAATAATGTAGACTTGATTATGGTCAATAATGTTCTCCGGTCCTCAGACTTGGATATAAGACATGCTTTTAGAGAGTTCTTTCAGGATATATATCAGGAGGATTGTCCCGGGGGTGCCGGGTTAGCAGGGGGGTCGACCACCTGAGGTGGGGCTGGTGGCTCAAAGAGAAATACAGGTGCCTTCAATAAGGGTTTCAAGGAGGGCTTTATTGGAATATACGTCTTTTTCATGTAACTCAAAAAGTGTCTCTAGTCTCTGTACAAGGAGATCTGCTGCAGTGCCTTGTGGTCTTGGTAGTATTCTTCCAGGAATCGTCTCTGCCCAAGGTTCTCGCGTTGTACCATAAAAGAAATTAAACGAAGAGAAAGACGAGTTACGTCCTGTACTCGGGGAATGGCGATAAGGGCCGGGAGTGAGGGAACACAACCAGGGTGTAGTGCTCAAACTTATTTAAACGGACGTGCCTAGGAGTGCTCGTGCTCAGGGGAAAGGGTTTCTCTTGCGGGATTTTATAGTGGTGGCTGCTTCCGCCTCCCAACCCAACCCGCGACCCGGCCCCGTACCTCTCGAAGCCACGCTCCTCCCGTGGGCGCGTGGCAGGGCGAAGCGTCCAACCGTTGGCCTCCTGGCTTGTCGTTCCCGTTCTCTTCACGTCCTCGTTCTCGTCCTGCTTCCTCCTCGATTTCCGCCGCCGGGGAATCGCCGTCCGCCTTCGTACCTGAACTTCCTGCTTTTGTCGTCACCAGGGGCGGAGCTTCGTAATCGCGATCCTCTGCCTTAAAGGAGCTGAACACGTTCATCCCGTCGGGCCAATCCTTCTCGATGTCTCCAGATTCCTTGTACCAAGTACCGGTTTGTGGCTGTGGGGAAAAGGTGCATGGTGAAAGGGGGGTGGCGGACCACCAGTCTTTGGGGTTAACAGACTCTTGCTTGTCGGACCCGTGATACACCTCCCCCCCTGGCTTCTCCCGTTCGGAGAGAGGGAACACACGGGAAAGGAAGTCCGCATTAGCATTGTCCTTTCCTTTTCGGTGTTGGATCGTAAAAGAATATGGCTGTAAGGACAAGAACCATCTCAAAACCCAGGGGTTGTGACTGCTATTTTGATGTATCCATTTCAGGGGGGCATGATCTGTATGTAGGGTGAATGGTTTGCCCTCAAAGTAGTACCTTAACTTTTCAACGGCCCATTTTATAGCTAAGGCCTCCCTCTCAATGGTAGAGTATCTGCACTCCCTGGGGAACAACTTCCTACTTACATATAGAATTGGATGTTCAACCCCCTCTTTGATTTGAGACAGGACTGCCCCTATCCCCTGATTGGAAGCGTCCGTGGCAAGCAGGAAGGGTTTACTATGATCAGGTGACACAAGAACGGGAGCAGTAGTCATGGTAGTTTTCAGGAGTTGGATTGCCTGCAAGGTGTCTGCAGAGGGGTGACTAAATTCCTGATTCTTAGTATCTTTTCGGAGCATATTGGTCAAGGGGGCAGCCAGCTCAGCAAAGCCGGGAATGAATCGTCGATAGTATCCTACTAACCCAAGAAAAGCTCGTAGGTCTCTTTTGGAACTGGGGAACGGTACTGTTGCTATCGCTCTCACTTTTTCACTCTGTGGGGCAATGGTTCCCTCGCCAAGTACGTATCCCAGGTAGTTCACACTCCGAAAAGCTGCTCGCGATTTCTTCGCGTTGATATGGAGTCCTGCTTTTCGAAGGGCTGACAGAATGATTTGCAAATGCAGGAGATGTTCTTCCCATTCTTGACTGTAGATGACAATATCATCTAAGTAAGCCGAACTAAAACTGTTGAAGGGATGTAGAACCTTGTTCATCAGACGTTGAAACGTAGCTGGAGCTCCATGCAGTCCGAACGGAAGGACGGTGAATTCTAATGCTCCCTCGTCTGTCACAAAGGCCGTTTTCTTCCTATCCTCCTCGCGAAGGGGGACCTGCCTATACCCCTTTGTGAGGTCGATGGTCGTGATGTATTTAGCATCTCCAATTTTCTCGATCAAATCATCGACCCTAGGGATAGGGTACGTATCAAAATGTGAGACTGCATTCAGGGCCCGAAAGCCCATACAGAACCTTTTGGAACCGTCCGGTTTAGGAATCATGACAATCGGTGAAGACCAATGGCTCTGGGAGGGTCGGATGACGCCCAATTTGAGCATGTCCTGGACTTCCTGCCGTACAGCTTCTTTCCGTGCTGCCGGAATCCGGTACGGTCTTTGTTTTACGACTTCTCCTGGAATTTTTTCGATGCGGTGTTCTGCTAGATCAGTTCTTCCAGGTAAGTCGGAAAACACGTCAGCATACGGTTTCAATGTCTCTGTTAACTCCTTCTTTTCTTTGGGACTTAACTCCGGGTTCACTACCAGCTGTTCCAGAGTGGAGGTGTTCTGGACACCGACCTGTCCGACAAAATGGCCTGCCCGGGGAATCGGTCCCAACCACTCCTTCAATAGGTTGATATGATAGGTTTGGGATTTGGTAGGGGATAGACGAAGTCGATAGGTGGTGTTTCCAATTGTCTCAACAACCTGATAGGGGACTTGCCACTCGTTTTTATTCTTGTTACTGATAGACGGCAACAACACGAGAGCCCATTTTCCCACATCTAAGGTTCTCAGCCTCTTTCCCTTGTTGTATGTTTTTTTGTTACGCTCCTGTTGGTGCTCCATAGAGGTATAGGCGAGTTCTCTGAGTTTGCCTAGTCTGGTTCGTAGCTGAGTGGTGTATTCCAGCATGCTCTTCTGATCTTGTGACATTTCATTTTCCCACATCTCTTTGGTGATGTCCAGGAGACTCCTGGGTAGTCTACCATATAGAAGCTCGAAGGAAGAACATCCTAAGCTGCTTTGCTTCTGTGCCCATATAACGTACAGGGCAATGGGTAGGAGTCGATCCCATGTGGGTTCCTCTGCAGTCAGCACTTTCTTTAGGGTTTGTTTCAGCGTCTGGTTGTACCTCTCCACTAAGCCGTCGGTTTGTGGATGATATACCGATGTTTTCAGGTGTTTGATATCTAAAGAGGCACACACTTCTTTCATGAGTTTTGATGTAAAAGGGGTCCCCTGATCCGTCAGTACTTCTTTGGGAAAGCCAACGCGTGAAAACAATTCCACAAATTTTTCGGCAATGGATGCTGTGGTAGTATTTTTCAAGGGAAAGGCTTCCACGAATCGGGTAGCGTAATCAACTATCACCAAAGCATACAAATATCCACGCCCTGTCTTGGGCAGGGCTCCGATTAGATCCATGCCGACTCGCTCGAAAGGTACCCCAATGATGGGCATCCTTTGTAAGGGCGCGGCCGGTGGTCGCTGGGTGTTTCGTCTTTGGCAAACTTCGCACTGAGCACAGAACTCTTGTACGTCTTTGTAAATCCTGGCCAATAAAAGTTTCTCAGGATACTGTCTGTGGTTTTCTCCTTGCCCGCATGTCCGGCCGTTAAGTGGGCATGCGCAAAAAAGAGCACCTGTTCCCTAAATGACTGGGGTACCAACAGTTGCAGATCTCCCTTGGACCTGGCTTGCCTGTACAATAAATCGTTTCTAATCAGGAACCGGGGGTATACTTGTGAGGCCAGACCAGCAGAGTGATGGGCGGACTCCCATGCATGGAACAGGGTTCTATCTTCTCCCTGAGCAAAACGAAAACTCCTATCTATAACCCATGGTTCTGGTGACAAGTAAGATGGAATGTTCTCCCTATTCTTAGGTCTAGATAGGTGCTCCCTAAAAAGGGACAGGAACTCTGGATTGTCTGTTCCTAGGATCATATCTTCAGGCAGGGAATCCACCACCCCCACCCGAACTGTGCAGGGATCTCTGTCCGGTAGAGTGATTGTGATCGAAGCAACGGGGTAAGGTTTCACGTCACCGTGAACGCATCTAATGTATACGGGATTCTGGGGATTCATCTGGTCAGAAGTGACGAACCGTGTCTGTACGACGGATTGTCTAAAACCTGAGTCTAATAGAGCTTTTAGTTTGTAACCATTCATCCACATACTCACGTAGAACGTGCTGCCCATTTCCGCTGAATACATCACTGTCCGGGGAAGATAACCAACTTCCATTGGTTCCTCTTGGCTCTTTCTTTTGGGACACATTCTGGCTATGTGGCCCTATTCGCCACACTCAAAGCACTGGGGACCTTTCGACATAGGAGCCATTATTCCGGTAGGTTTGAACATTCTGGGAACCTCAGGTGCTACTTTCGGTCTCTTGTCCATTTTTGCGGGAGGTATCGTCTTGGAAGACTTTTCCGGCTCCCACGGGGTAGTCTTAGGCTGGGCCCTTGCGTATTGTGAAGCCATTTCCATCGCTTGCTCTACGGTCATTCCTACATGTTGTCGAAGCCAACGTTGGGTGGCATAAGGCAGTGCCTCCATAAATTGCTCTAGGTAGATTTTATTCAAAATTTCCTCTTTAGTGCAAACGTCAGGTCGTAGCCACTTGTCGGCCGCCATTTTTAACCTAAAGAACAAGGTTTTTGGATTTTCCCCTTGAACCCCTTTTTCTTTTCGGAAGCGAACTCTGTAGGCCTCCTGATCCAGGCCTAGGTGATCTAGTATGACCATTTTAATGGTTGCATAGGGGGTTGTCCCTAGAGGATTAGCTGCTTGATACGCTGATTGAGCGTCAGCTGTAAGGAGGGGAGCCAGAAAGAGCGGTCATTTTTCTTCGGGCCAGCTCATGGCCCGGGCCGCCCTCTCAAAGTTCAAAAGAAAGGCGTCAGGGTCTTCACCGGGCACATACTTCTGGAGTGCCATCCCTGAGGGGTGGGGGTGTGTATACGCCCCTCGCCAGTAGTAGCCTGTGAAACTGCTGGTAGAGACTTGAGGCCTTCGACGTGTGCTGTTATAGTTTTGGTGAACATTTCTCTGTCCGCCTGGGCAATTGTCAACTGATTTTCCACAGCCCATTCAAGTTTTTCTTGCCCCTTAATGAGATGGTCGATAAGGGTCTCCATCTTATCCGGACAGATGGATGGTGAAGGAAATCCCACTTCTGACACCAGTTGTCCCGGGGGTGCCGGGTTAGCAGGGGGGTCGACCACCTGAGGTGGGGCTGGTGGTTCAAAGAGAAACACAGGTGCCTTCAATAAGGGTTTCAAGGAGGGCTTTATTGGAATATACATCTTTTTCATGTAACTCAAAAGGTGTCTCTAGTCTCTGTACAAGGAGATCCGCCGCGGTGCCTTGTGGTCTTGGTAGTATTCTTCCAGGAATCGTCTCTGCCCAAGGTTCTCGCGTTGTACCATAAAAGAAATGAAACGAAGAGAAAGACGAGTTACGTCCTGTACTCGGGGAATGGCGATAAGGGCCGGGAGTGAGGGAACACAACCAGGGTGTAGTGTTCAAACTTATTTAAACGGACGTGCCTAGGAGTGCTCGTGCTCAGGGGAAAGGGTTTCTCTTGCGGGATTTTACAGTGGTGGCTGCTTCCGCCTCCCAACCCAACCCGCGACCCGGCCCCGTACCTCTCGAAGCCACGCTCCTCCCGTGGGCGCGTGGCAGGGCGAAGCGTCCAACCGTTGGCCTCCTGGCTTGTCGTTCCCGTTCTCTTCACGTCCTCGTTCTCGTCCTGCTTCCTCCTCGATTTCCGCCGCCGGGGAATCGCCGTCCGCCTTCGTGCCTGAACTTCCTGCTTTTGTCGTCACCAGGGGTGGAGCTTTGTAATCGCAATCCTCTGCCTTAAAGGAGCCGAACACGTTCATCCCGTCGGGCCAATCCTTCTCGATGTCTCCAGGTTCCTCGTACCAAGTACCGGTTTGTGGCTGTGGGGAAAAGGTGCATGGTGAAAGGGGGGTGGCGGACCACCAGTCTTTGGGGTTAACAGACTCTTGCTTGTCAGACCCGTGACAAGGATAAAACTGCCAACCCTGATCACATCAGGTAATGGCTGAATCAAATCGTCCTTCCGGCTCTATAGAACAAAGTGAGTTCTTAGATAGTAAAATTACAGAGGGAGAAGTTAGAAAGGTCATCCAAAATGCAAAAAAGGGGAAGGCGGCTGGGCCTGACGGCCTGCCAGCCGAAATTTATAGAGCATTAGAGCAAGAACTAGTCCCCTTCTTGACAGTTTTATTTAATCAAATTTTACAGGATGGTATTCGCCCCCCAGTATCCTGGGATGGCGCCTCCATAACCCTGATATTAAAGCCCGGAAAGCCACCTACATCATGCGGTTCGTACAGACCCATATTGATCTTAAACGTGGACTATAAAATCTTTACCACAGTACTAGCTAAGAGATTTGCATCAGTGGCCCCCGAAATTCTTCATTCCGATCAGAAGAGTTTCGTGAAGGGACGACAGTTATATGAACTAACTTATGACTTAATAGGGGCGATCGATATGGCCTTATTGGAGTCCCTTCCCTTGGTGGTCCTCACGTTGGACGCAACCAAGGCCTTTGACAGGGTGAACTGGGTTTACCTGTCGGAGGCCTTGGCCAAGTTCAACGTGGGTGGGAGAATGCGGCGGGCAATCGGTCTCTTATATCAGAACACCAATGCCCGTACTCTAGTAAACGGTGCCCTAACTGAACCATTGAACATCTCGAGGAGAACAAGGCAGGGCTGCCCTCTCTCCCCGCTCTTGTTCGATCTATACATTGAACCATTTGCCCAGTGCTTAAGAGATAATGCCAACATCAGATCGTTCATGTATAAGGGGTGGGAGAGAAATGTGGCCCTATACGCCGATGATATTTTGGTGTATACATCGGAGGTACATACTGCACTCCCGGCAGTCCTTAAGGTGGCTTCTGAGTGTGGCGAAATCTCCGGGTACGAGATTAATGCTTCCAAGGCGGAGATGATGATATGGAATGTAGATCAGATTTCAGCGAATATCACAATATGTCCTGGTAATAAGATGAGATATCTGGGCATTAACATCGTTAAGAATATCAATCAGATTGCCAATATAAACTTTGTAGCTGTAGCTAAGGAATGCCGTAAATTGTTACAGTCATGGGCACTACTTCCTCTATCATTTTTAGGAAGGGTCAATTTAATTAAGATGTCTATTTTACCTAAAAATTATTTTCTTTTTAACACAATCCCGTTATATTTTGATCTTTCATTAATAAATAAATTACAGTCTGACATTAGTTCTTTCATTTGGAGTAAGCGCCTTTCGAGGATCTCTTGGAAGAAGCTTAGGGGGCGTAGAGAAAAGGGGGGAATCACAGCCCCAGATTTTCAGACATATGCATGGCATTCCAACTGTCTCATGCCAGAATGCTCTTAAAAAATCCATCTGAGCAGGGGGCAGGGTCTTTGTACTCCACCCTTCTTACAGGAGAAGGTGTCAGCCAATCAGGGTTTCTGTTCAAATTTGGGGACCCTAAGTTTAAAAAAAAAATTAACCCCTTCCATGATCATGACGAGCTCAGCTCGTCATGAGGCACAGTTGAGCTGTGCTGATGACGAGCTGAGCTCGTCATGAACAATGGGTATTCTGGGAATGCAGCGCAGAAGGAAAATATCGCTAGCAGCCAAGGTGTTAAGCTGAAGATTCTGCAGGGAATGGCTAAAATGTGCGCACAGCTAACCAAAGCTATTAAAATAGGGTACTAAGGTAGTAGGACCCCGTTATGGGATCTTCCTGAGAGCCCGGCTTGGTTGAGTGACAGTCTTGTGGCTCGGATCAAGGATGCTGGGTTGGTTGTATGGGGCGACTTATTCATAGAGGGGGAACTGCTCCCATAGGAATGCCTGAGAAACATCATTGGCCCTAACTTTGCTAGGTTTAAGCATATGCAAATATCCAGCTGGTCCCGTGCATATATCTCCCGGCCAACCCGTGGAAACAAACTTTCCCTAGGTGGGCAAAGTCAGCTAATATCTCTTCTGGTTGATAAACCTTCCGCCAAAAAGGAAATTTCAACATGGTACAAGTTGATTATGGAAGAAAGGGATGGTGCTTTTTCACTACCGGATGAGCTTTGGTCGTCCTCTATGATGGATTGTAATTTGCTAGAGCTTTGGAGTCTATCTTGTGGAATGTTGTGGGATGTAGTGAAAACATCTTGGCTCCGTAGAAATCATCTCTTTACCATTCATAGAGCCTACTATTCCCCTCTAAGGCTTTCGAAGTTCACTCAGGGGAGCGTGGTGGTTTGTCCTAAGTGCGGCTTGGCGGTCGCCTCAGACTGTCACATGTTCTTTGAATGCCCCGTCTTGTTCACTATTTTTTCGGAGGCTGTAAAAATAACTCTGTCATCATCCTTGAACTTGAATATAGTCTTCGATCTTCCACTTGTTATTTTTGGTATTTTGGATGGTCTCCAAAGTTTGGAGCAGAAACTAGTTTTCTACTCTATCTTGCTTGCCAGAACGGGAGATAGGTAGAAAATGGAAGGACTCTCTGCCCCCTACGATCGAAGACTGGTACACCTCCGCATTGACGGTCTCCAGGTTAGACCTGGGTAGGTCTGGTAATTCAAACAAAAGAACGTTCTGGCAATTGTTAAATTGGGCTCATTGAGTGTCTGGGTTTTTTTTTTCCCAGGGTTCAATGATTACGCCACCAAGACCCAATCCGGGGTGAGACACCATTGTGGCAACATTCTCCACCTTTCTATTGGTTTTTGATTGGTGATTACAGATGGTTGAAGCTGAAGTAGCTGAGGGACGAGTAATGATTGTCAAGTTAGGCCCTGCCAGTTATTAATAAACTGAGACAGCCTTCCGCTTGTATACCT
Organism: Lissotriton vulgaris; assembly: GCF_964263255.1. NCBI lineage: Eukaryota > Metazoa > Chordata > Amphibia > Caudata > Salamandridae > Lissotriton > Lissotriton vulgaris. The sequence continues at coordinate 1,532,623,183 of NC_141685.1, forward strand.
CTGGACTTCATCATAAAAACAAAAACCAAGGTGGCAAATGAGGACAAAAAAAAAAAATTAGGGTGGAGCCGGCCTCCATTAGATTGGTGTTAAAGTCGTCCATTATCAGCCATATATCATTTGGGAAATGAGCATCGAGGTTGTTTATGTCAGGGAGCATTTTTCTCAGTGTAGCCTCTCGTCTTATTTTAGAGGGGTGCAAGTAGACACAGCCGAGGATAATTTTTTGTTGTCTTAATTTTTCCTTTTTGTGACACTGAGTCTTGATGCTGATGAAAATATAATCACCCCGGCCTTTATAGAGCAGTAATAGCTTTGCGACCAGAGTATTCTTCATGGTGATCAGCACACCTCCGGAGGCATGGCCACCTGCAGCAGATGGAATAGCAGGAGATTCAATAACGGTGAAATCCTCCCAGATGGTGTTTTCCAGGGCCCAAGTTTCTTGAAGAGCAAATATGTCCTTGGTCTTCTGGAGGCCCGTGGTGAGCCGTTCAGTTTTCTCTTTTTGTAAACCCGTGAATATTCCAAGACCAAATATTAAGATAGTGTGCTGCATCGTAGTTGGTTTTTTCTTCGTTCAATGTTTTCTGTGTATTACCCTAAGGCCTGAGAGAGCCAAGACCAATCTTGGGATTTGTGAGTCTTGAGTCCGCATTTGCGTGGTCCGCCCGCTTTTGATGCTATTATTTGGAGTGGGTTCTCTATCCTGGGCGCCTTTTTTGTTCCTGGTCGAGGGCCACATAATGTTGAGGAGGGCTGCTGGATGTTCTTATCCTGTTTTAGTTCTAGTTTGTTATTACCGACCGTTGGAGAGCTGCGTATGTTTTCTTTTAGGAAATCTGGGTATTTAGCGTTGGTAAGGAAGCTGACCCGAACGCCCCAGTCACTCAGTTGTTTTTTGTTATTCATTAGGATTGCTGCCTGGTCTTTATTGTAGAAGGTTACCACAATTGATTCATTTTTCTGGCCCTGTTCAGGGTCAAGGAAAGCCACACTTTTGATATGCATTTATTTTACAATTTCAAGTCCAGGGAGCTGCGAGCATAACTTTAAAACGTTTCCTCTATTTAAAATATCCCATTTTCCTTGAGATATGTATTCTGGGTACAGTAGTATTTTTTTGTGTTGTTGAGGCAGGGAAGGTAACTCGCGATAGTTAGGTTTTGATTTATTCAGAGAATGCTGTTTCGGGCATGGCACTAATGACTCGGTGAGTGACTTTTTGTTAACTGGATACTCGAGGTTGTCTTGCTGTTTGATTTGAGACGCGAGAGGCAGACGTCTGTGAGCAAGTCGCTTCCTCTCGCTATTTCTTGAGGGGACTGCGTCATGTACTCAGCTCTTTCCATAGGAGACCGGGGTTTGTCTGTTAGTTTTTCTTCATACTTGTCCCTCGTTTTAGCTCGTGTTGATGGCACTTCTGTGAGTGCTTCAGTATTTGTTGCTTCCTCCTCTATTTTTGGCAAGTGGATTACGTCATGGTAATTTGTTGTTTTATGGTTTGGCTCCTGATTGGTAGGTTTTTTTGCGCCTTGGGTGAGCAGAGAACTTTTGTTGAACGGTTTGATAGAATTTTCATTGATCTTGGTCGAATTACTGTGAGATTTTTTATTTTTATTGCTCTTTGCGATTTCTTGTTTTTCCATTGGATTCGATAAATTCTGCACCTGGTCTGGCGGATTAATGTGGTCATCGTTGACCTTGGTTAAAGTCGCATCCGAATTTTTCCGTAATTTCTTCAGGGTGATGGACTGGTTTTACAGATGGCAGGATTGAGTTGTTGATTCACTCTTTTTTGTTCCTAGCCACTGTAGTAGTGCATTTCCCTTTTTTTTGGCTTTATTTAATTTCTTTAGTTTCTTCTTGTTCTTCCTGGACAAGGGCTTCCCTTCCCTTCCATTGTATAATCGTGTTTGGAGGCCTAGCAAGACTCAATCAATTGGCTGACACAGTTTCAGTGTTAAGTAACGTAATTTTTTCTTGGGCGTTCGGTGGTTGTGAATAGATACGTTTTCCGAGTAATAGAAACTTCTCTGAGTGCCTGGTACGTGCTCTAGAGCGGCAATGGGGATCTGTTCTCGTTGGCTACTTGATTTAACATCATGAGATTGTGGATTCGTTCTCGTACCACTCTTATTACAGCTTGAACGCTCGGGACTGTATAAGCATGCTTTTATTATAGTAGACTTGTTCTGAATTTGAGGGTGTGGGGAAATAGATATTTTCAGTGGCCTGGTCTGGGCCTCTTTCCTCAAGTCTTCGATTAAAGTGGACATTACTTTTGCAGTGATTCTAATTTTTTTAATAACGGATTGCAATTGCGGCCCTTATGTTTTTCATTTAGATTTAAGTTTGTATTTTCGTTTAGATCCAAGCTTGGGTACAAGCTTGGGATTTGATTTTGTTCCACATTTTTTTTAACTCTACGTATCAGAGAGTTTAATTGTTCGATCTTTGAGTCTATTCTCATTATTGAGTCTGCTACTAAATGTAGGATGTTTATCTGAGCGTCCAGTTTATCTGCGTGCATATGAGCAGCATTGGCCATTGAGTTCAAAGCTTGATTGGTGACTGAGAGAAGAGCCTCGACCTTGAGAATTGCTGGAGTGTCATGCGGGTCCCCTTGCCCGAGTTCTATTGGGGAGTGTTTTTTTTCAGAGAAGTAGAAGTGGGCTGAAAGTGAGTTGATATCGGAGTTGCTTAATGTTTGATTCTTTTGAAAAATTGTATTTGCATCTTGGTGGAAGCTACGAACTTTGGTTCCGACATTACAGCTGTTGGTGTTTGCTGAAGGGGCATTAAGAGTACTAGCTTTGGTCTCGTGCTGGATTAGATCGTTATTCCCAGAATGGCGGAGGTGCTTTTCAACAGCGGGGAACGGAGTAGATGTTAGCGAGGGGAGATCAAAACTAAGTTTTTGAATATGGTCATCCAGTGGCCCGTTGGAGGGTTTTGATAAATCTTCAGTGAATGGCGACCTTTGTGAGCTTGTGCTGGAGAATGGGTCGACGAGATCCATATTATAGAGTCTGATGATTTACGCACTAAATTTTGTGAAGGGATTTTGACTTTATCCCTTTGAGGGGTCATGGCTTCTGTCTCGGGCTCTAATTCATGAGCAGCTCTATGAAGATTCAGCGTGGCAGAAGGAGCTGGCATAACCAAAGGAAGCATGATTTTTAGCGATTCGTCTGGTCTAGGATGTGGAAATTGCTGGCTTAAGAGAAGTGGGGGTAATTTTAGGCGAGCAGGAGATGCAGTAGCTGGGTCCTTACCACAAACGATTATTTTGGGGTAAAGAGAGACCAAGTGAGGAGAGGTTAAAAGTGTTACTAATTGGTTGTGAGAACTTGTATTCTTGTTATGTGAGAAATGAGGGGCACTTTTATTTAATTGATTGATCCGAAAGACATGGTCCAAGTTGTCGCCGGTGCCACTATTTTTCTCTTTGATTGGGTGTAAAGGGTGTAAAGGGAAGTTTGTTTGCATTTTTTCCCCCTTTGGCGCCTCTATTGACTCCTTGAGGTGAGCCCCAACTGCTCCAACAAGTCGCGGGGGACGCGGGGATGTCGGACATCCACGGCCACCCACTTGAGGGTACAGCAGCTTAGACTTCTGTCATTTGGCGGTCTTATGGGGGCAATGAGTGCTTTGTAGTTGGGTGCAGCTCCTTGTTTGCATTGTTATGAAAAAAGGGCTTTTCCTTCACTTTCTTATTTATTTATTTATTTATTTCCTCTCTTGATTTTATTAGAGTTTGCTGTCCTTTGTCGCTTTGTTGGTCTTTATTTCTCTTTGTTTAAAAGTTGGACTTAAAAACACTTCTTCAATCTGTTTTGTTTTGGAGTTTTTTGTTGGCGGGTGGCTCTCTGTAGTTATACTCTGAAAGGAGGCCATCACAGCTCCCGCTTACCCCGCACTGGGGGTCTACAGCTTTAATCTTACACTCTATGTCAAGAGCAGATGCCAGCGGCAGCCAGCGGCCAGCAACGGAGGTAGGGGGGCAGGTGGAAGGCGGGAGGGCGGCGAGGAAAGGGTATCCCTCCTTCCCTTGCTATACCTTGCTAGGGCAAAGCTGCGCTCCACCTTCTGACTCGCTCCTGCAGGTCTGGCAGAGCACTGAATGGCGAAATGCAGGTTCTAAAAAGCACAACTTTTCCAACCACCAGTTTGTGTTTAAGCAGCTTTTTAATATTGCTTGACCTTTGGGGGGCGGATTGCAATCTGCAGCCTTCACAACAGCTGACAAAAAAGAGCGGAGAGGGGGCTATGGCTAGGGCCCACAGAAACAGCTGGTCGCGAGCGGAGCACTCGGGGGGGGGGGGAGCCACAGGCAAAATCAGCCCTAGTCGGACCTGCCAAGGTCAACCCCCCAGGCTCTTACTTCGCGGCCGCCTCTATCTGCAGCAGCGCTCGCGTCTTTCGCCCTGTCACGGCCCTCGGAGGCGGTCTCACCTCGTTTGTAAGTGCTGGTCCCGGTAATGGCGCTGAGAAGATCCTCAGTCTGAGAGTGCTGTCACAGAGCCCTCTGGCCGCTGCCGTTCACTCTGTTTCGGTCTTCAACTTCGGCTTCGCATTCGGTTCTGGGTGCAGCGGCCTTTCGGAGCCTCTGCCCTGCTCCCTGCTCGTTCTCGCACTAGCTTTCGCTCCTCCTTCTCCTAGAACGGAAACTCCTCCGGAAAACAGAAAAGATGCAGAAGGTTGAGCTTTACCAGGGGAGGTGGGTGAGTCGCATGTGAATCTACGAAAGTTTCCAATACTGGAGAACTAAAGTTACAGGTAAGTACCTTGTTTTCTTTCTCAAGTATTGAAACTTTCATAGATTCCCATGCTTAAATCAGAGTAGCTAGCAGTCATGAGCAATTTCTTTGTTTGTATTACATGAAACAGAGACCAAAAAGGCATTAATGGGATTAAAGAAAGGAAAAGAAAAAGCATTCCTTCACAGTTAAGACATCATTATTTTTTTTTAAGGTAGTGAAATAAAAATATCACCAGAATTGAAATGCAAATTAAAAACCCATATAAGTATACAGAAATAACTAGAAGCAATCAATGGTATCAAAGAATGTGCGAAGAAGTTATGAAGTTAAAGGAAGGAGGGATGAGAGGGGGGGCTCACCACTTATTGAAAGAGGTTCCTCAGGACTGCTTGGCCCACTGCAATGTCGCTGTGTGTCGAAGAATCCAAGCAGTAATGTCTTGTGGAGGTATGGGTACTCTTCCAGGTTGCTGCTCTGTATTTGTCCGGGACAGGTACCCCAGCAAAGAAGGCCGTAGAAGAAGAGATCGCCCTAGTGGAGTGAGCACGGACCTTCCCTTACAGGAGCTTCCCACCTGCTTGAAGACAAAATTGGATAGAACTGGAAATCCAACGTGCAATCCCCCATTTGGAAAGAGGAAATCCTTTACGAAGGGCGCTGTAAGCTACGAAGAGCTGAGGTGACTTTCTATAATCCTTAGCCCTCTGAAGATAGAACTTCAGGCAACGCTGAATGTCCATTGAGTGAAGTTACCTGTCAGCCGGAGTTGTAGGTTGCGGGAAAAAAAGTGTTTAAGTATCACAGGTTTGTTTGAGTGAAAGACCGAAGGTACCTTGGGATGAACTTTGGGTTGGCACAGAGTACTACTGTTTCATTCTTAAATTGAAGAAAAGGCTCCTGAATGGAGACTGCCTGCAATTCGCTGACCCTTCTAGTTGATGTCAAGGCTAGAAGAAGGGCCACCTTCTAAGAGCAAAATTTCAAGTTTGCTTTATGAATAGGTTGCTTCATGAGCTGGGTCAAGTCCAGATTAAGGTGCAACAGTGGTGGAGGAGGCTTCACTGGAGGGAAGGCTCGAAAAAGACATTTCATTAACTGTTTAATAATCCTTGCTGACCAGAGCGAAGTGCCTGAGGATGTCCTTCTAAAGCGAGATATGGCTGAGATATGAACTTTAATAGATGAATAAGCCAGGCCCGCCTTTGCCAAGGAAAGAATGTAAGGAAGGATTTCATGCGCCGAGGAAGAGAAAGGGTGAGCTCCCGATTCTCGGCACCAGTGTCAAAACCTCTTCCACTTTGTTTGTACTTTGAGCCAGAGCCTGAGAAAGGATGTCTTTACATTCTGCAGAGAGCTTTAAGTCAAGAAACTCAGTGCTCAGGAACCACGCTGATAACTGCAGGGATCCGGATGCAATACTTGGCCCTGGGACATTGTCAGCCGTGATGGAATCGGGTTCAAAGGAATCGGATGCTCCAAGGATAGGAGAAGAAGCTCTGTGAACCAGTACTGGTGAGGGCAAGAAGGTGCTATTAGGATCATTTTGCAGGGTTCAGTCTTTAGCTTTCTGTGCAGTCTCAGGAATGGGGGGGGGAAAGCGTAAACAAAGGCACCTGACCATGCCATCAAAAACACATTCCCAGAGGATCCCGGATGTTGATGCCAGCTTACGTAGAACCTGCATTTCTTGTTCTCTGGTGTAGCAAAGAGATCTATGGCCGGTCTGCCCCATAGTTGAAAAACCTCCTCCAGAGTTCTCTGGTCCAGTTCCCATTCGTTGGGGACTTACTTTAGTCTGCTTAGTGTGTCTACTGTCTCGATGAGATTTCCTAGGAGATGCTCCGCCTTTAGTGAGAATCCATGCAGGGTCACCCATTCCCAGACAGCTTGAGATTCCGCCGACAGCAGAAAAGACATGCTTGTTGATATAATGCATGGCCGTAGTATTGTCTGTTCTTATTAGAACTGACAAATCTTTTATCATCGGGAGGAAAGCCTGCAGGGCTTGGAGAATTGCTCTGAGTTCCAGCAGATTGGTGTGCAAGAGACGATGGTGGTGTAGCCACCGACCACTTATCTGGAGGTCCTGCAAGACTGCTCCCCAGCCCTCCAGAGACGCATCTGTTGTAATAATCTGAGGAGCTGGGTTGACCACGAAGGAGAGACCTTGGGAAATGTTCTCCTCGCGAGTCAACCATGAAGCGGCTTCTTTCATTGGCACAGTGATCGTGATCATGTCCTCGAAAGACCCTTCTACTTGGTGCCACTGTAAGTTCAGTTGTTCCTGAAGAGGATGCATTTGTAACCGTCGGTGAAGAATTAGAAGAATGCAGGACGAAATGGATCCCAGAAGGGACTTGTAGAGGCAAACTGAAAGTGACCTTCTTTTTAGAAGTAGATGGGCCATCGAAATCAGTTTAGCTTGTCTTTCACTGACAGAAAAGTCTTGTTCAGGGATGTGTCCAATATGGCTCCTAGGAATTTGGCATTCTTGGAAGGGCACACATTTGATTTTTCTCTGTTGAGGGCAAGACCCAGACTTTTGAACAGCTCTGTACAAGCTGCCACTGACCTCTCAGCTGCAGTCTTGGTAGGAGTTTTTAGCAACCAGTCGTTCAGGCAAGGGAAAACCTGGTGCTGTTTTTCCTTAGAAAAGTCGCTACCGGAGCCAGTATCTTTGTAAAGATCCTTGGGGCAGATCTGAGGCCGAAGGGGGGGACCCTGAATTGAAAGTGGCTCTTAGCTACTGTGAAGCCAAGAAACTTCCTGTGGGATGAATGGATGAGAACATTAAAATATGCATTCTCTAGGTCCAAAGTGGCCATGAAATCTCCTGAATTTAAAAGTCGAAGTATGTCCTGCAAGGGGACCATTCGGAATGACTGTTTTATGAGATAGGTGCTGAGCTCCCTCAGATCAAGAATAGGGCGTCACATTTCCACAGTCTTTCGAACTAGAAAGAACCGGGAGAAGAAACCCTCTCCTCTTTGTGAGATAGGGACGGCCCTATTATCCCTTTCTGCAGTATCTGTTGGACTTCTAAGCGCAGGAGACGAAGATAATTTGTTACGTTGGCGCGAGGGGGCTTGGTTGGAGGAGGATGAAGAAACTCTGTGCGGCCGAATTGTATTATATTGAGAACCCAATAATCTGATGTTATTCATTGCCAATCCTGGAAGCAATGTTAAATGAGGGGCGGAACAGTAGACAGAGCCAGCAGGCCACTATGAACGCCTAGAGGATTCCTTGCCCTGGCGTCCTGCTCTTCCTCGCTTTGTCGATCTTGAATATGATGAGGATTGACCCTGCCGCTGGTTATACTGCAGGCGGTAAGATTGCGAGGCATGCGTATACGAGGAGTACCGATCTAGCTGTTAACCTCCTCTGTATGAGGGAAGACCTGTGCCGCTTTCCCCATGAAAAGGAACTTACGGTATTAAAGCGTCCCTAATGATCTAACTGTGTCCGTATCTTTCTTAATGTTCTGGAGCGCATTGTCTATGTGCTTACCAAAGTGTGCCTCTCCATCAAAAGGAAAGTCTAAAATCTTGTTATGAACCTCAGGTCTGAACGAGGTTGCTCAAAGCCATCCCTGTCGACGAAGGACTGCTGCTCAATCCAGGGAACGGAACGCAGTTGTTGCAAGTCCATTGCGCAATTAATCACCTCCGAGGAGGACCGCTCTGCTTCCTGGAGAACCTTTTTCGCCTCAGCCCTGCTGTCATCAGGTAGCTGGTCTAGATAGGGAGAGAGGTCACACCACATTTGGTGGTCGTAGTGCCCCAAGATGGCTACAGCTTTAGCTGCTTTTATGAGTAGGATTGACATTGATGAAAACCTGTTGCCAGCATTGTCCAAGCATCTGCCCTCTTTATCTGAAGGTGTTGTTAGAGGAGCCGCTGGACTTTTTGACTTCCTCTGCGCTGCCTGAGATATAACGGAGTCCGGTTTCGGCTGACACACCAGGCAAGCCAGGCTATCCTCTGGGGCTTTATACGTTTTCTCTAAACGAGGAACCACCGGGAGCACTGTAGCTGGGGTCTTCTTAACTTTGAGCCCCTCTTCCCAAACATGACCAACAATCAGAATTGTTCTCACAGACTTCTTAAAGGGTTTCTTGAAATCGTATAAGAAGTACTCAGACTGCACCGATGGCATAGGCAGATCGAATCTTTTAGCTGCCTTCTCAAAACAAATTATGGAAACCACCTAGGTCCCCAGGTGGCGAATCCACTGGCACCGGTGAAGGTGAAGCAGGAGTAGGAATAATATAATCATCCCATTCCCTCTCTGGATAAGTGGAGTCGTCGGTGGTGAATCCACAATCAATTGCAGTGGTGGTGGTAGCAGCCGAGGTTTGGAAACCCCTGCAGGTGGAACATCGGGAAATGAAACATGTTCTTGAGCCGGAGATGGAGTTGGAAATCTCTTTTTGTAGTCTGAGAGTATGAACTGTAAGTCCGAAATCAAGGAGGATGGCATAGAAACCATCTCCTCCTGATAACCTCCATGTCAGTCCTCGGGAGGATCATATTCCTGCTCTTCCCCATATCTATCCTCCGAATCTAGGTCTTGGCACTGAACGTGCAGCTCAGAAGGGCTACGTGCGTACCCATATGGACCTTCATCCTCCGAATCCTCCTTCTCTAGGAGGTGAGTAGGCAGCAGAGGTGTCACTTTGCTGGGGGAAGTGAGCTCAGGAGTAATGCGACATTTCCTAATGATTACCTCAGAAATGTTTCCTGTTGTCGACGGTGTAGATGTTGCCATCGTCGGTACCGTTTTCTATACCGTCCTCATAACTGTCAAGGCCGTTGCCGTCGTCGCTGTAGTCGCCGTCGTCAACACCGTCAACAACATCTTCGCCGTCACTGTTGACCCCGCATCTGACGGCATTGCCGTCGATGATGAATGCTGCACTGTGGACGATGAAGGCAAGGAAACTCTTGTCGACAATCCCGTCGTCGGAGTAAGAGAAGACTAAGGAGACTGTACCTTTTCCCTGTGCGTCGACAAAGACAATGATAGTTTCTTCGTCGACGGTGTCGTCGACAGCGTCGCCGACGGTGGAATTTTCTTAGCATGTTTAACCTGAGAAGGTACAGAAGAGGGCTTTTTGAAGTCCTTTTTTCTGACAGGAGGAGAAGTTGGAGGAGCAGAACTCAACTTCCTCACAGTCCCTCACGGTCTCTCAAGGTTATGGTGGAAAAAGTACGGCAAACCTTGCAATCTTTGGATAGAGGCAACAGATGCAGTCCTTGTGAGGGTCAGCCACGTTAAGCCTTTTGTAGAGCAGGTGGCACAAGCTCTAAAAAGGCCTTTTTTCTCTTTCTCTGTCATGACATGAAGCTGAAGAAGCTCTTGAAAAATGCAGTTGAAGGAGTAAAGGCAACAATGAAAAAATTGAGCAGAGCTCAGTGGAGACTCCCTAGCACAATGAGCGATAGAAAATCTGATGGTCCGAGGGTCTCTCAGTAGGGTTCTAGAGGGTGAGGTTGATCTGATTGGCTGTTGATTTTACTTGTTCTCTTTTACACAAAGAGGTGGATATGTTACGAAACTAGAATGGGCCTAGTTATTGATTTGTAACGATGCGTATTGCTATTTTGTGTATATATATACACACCTGGGACTCCCATCTCGACAACGGGGAATGATTCAAGTATGGGAATCTATGAGAGTTCCAATACTGGGGTTATTTTCCTTTAGACTCGTAAATGTGGCTCCACCTCGTTTCAAGGGTTGGAGGCATGCAAATCTACACTTTTGAGTAACTTTACATTCGTAAATGATGAATTACCCAAAGTTGTAAGGTCACTCAAAAGCGTGAATAAACTTACATGTGTAGATTTACTCACTTGTCAATTTACGTTTCTTAATAGGCCTTTCTTTTTCTGACTGTGGCTGGATAAAAGGCTTCCACTTTCTCAATGGAGGCCTGGAGTTTGCTTTGGAGGTATTTTTTAGTGGCGCGAGATACAGAGGCATAGAAGGACAGTGGACCTGGCAAAGCAACCATTCTTGGACTAATCAAAGGAGTAAAAGCAGTCTCTGATCGTTGCTGCTTATTTGGAGTAGAATGTGACTTGGTTACAGGAGAAACCTTGTTAGAAGTCAACGACTGTTGAGGTTGGATAGATGGAGACAATGACCAAGCAGGCAAAAGCAGTGGAAATGCTGACAAAGAAACCCATGACCTCTTGGACATTGATGAAGTGTGCTTCAATGGTAATCTAGATCTCTTTGACATCAGCGTTGAATGTGTTGATATTGATCTGGGGTCTCTAGTAGTTGACGGTAAGCAGGTTGACAAACTGCAGTGATGTGTTGTCATCGATAGTAAAGTGTTCTCCTCACCATTAATATTGAGTGTTTCGACGTGGACAATTTATAATGATTTCTGAGTCACTGCTGAGGCATGCTTTGATAGTCAACGTAACAGAGCAGAGCTTCTGAACAGAGACATCATACATTTTGCCATCAAAATTCTATAACATTGAGAATGGAGCTGGTTTTTAGTTTTTATGCTGTATGTTTTGAAGAGTAATTGTGCAATTTAGTTTAAATAAAATAATTAATTACAGCAAATACAACCTCCTATTTGTAAGTATTTAAATGTGCTGGATTGTTTATCAGATTTGTTTATGTATTTATTAAAAAGTTGGGGAATCCTGCATTAGGACAGTGATCACGACTAAAGATGACAATACCACAATACAAAACTTTAATGTTGATAATGCATTGGGATACGAGGATCTAGATTACTGAAATTTGCAGTTGTGACTTAATATGTGCTATGTTAAATATTCAACTTCTGAAAGGAAGGGCTATTAAAGCTAGGATATGCAACTCAATCACAAACAGAAAAACAGTCTGCAGAGATGACAATATAAATCTGTAATGCCTAGCTATTTTTGTACGAATAATGACAATAGTTACCCAGTGTATTCGACTCATGAAATTCAGAAATAACAAAGTCATTATCTTGGGGAATTTTGATCACACATGGATCAGAAGAAAACGACAGCTGTGAATCTCTGTTATCCTCTTCCTCGACTTCAGCCAATATCTAAAATAAAGGTCAGAAAGCACAAGAGTAATGCATTTATTTTATGTCTTTTTTGAATAACACAAGTGGTACTTAAGAGGAAAACGAGGTAGATATTGGCAGTGATTTATGATAGTGGGCATATGGGATGAAAAAACGCAGAAAAAAACGATGACAAGCATTTATGTACTCAGAAGTGCATCAGTACAACATACTTCCAAAGTAGAGAATTGCACTCAAGCGAATGTGGACTGATAAACTGGAGATTAGTCAAAATGATAAAAATTAAAACTGACTATTTGATTGAAAGAATGAACCACAACTGGGACTGCATGACAGTTCCAGAGGGACTTTACCTCATAAAAATTACCACAAATTATTTGTGTAAGATGATTAGCAAGGTAGTAGGTCCCCATATGGAGCATTCACAGACACCCGGATTTGGTATGAACATTTCATTTACTAGGCTTTAGCTTCTGCCTCGAGACCCAACAATCCCTCCACCCAAATACAAAGGACTTTATGTCAATGCGAGTAATCAGTAATTCCTTGATTGTAATAGGTAACATCCCAAATACATAGTTGAACCTTGGTGCCACCACTATCTTAACAGTTTGGGTCCCACCCCATGGAAAGAGCTGGGCTGAGGCCATCTCTTGAAGCCAGCCTATCTTAGGTAGTAGTGGGAGGATATTGTTAAGGCCCAATTTTAACAGAATACCTAAGTAACATAGGCCCTGTTCACCCATTTTATCAGGGAAAGCAGCACTACTGGCTCTTGTGATGGCTCAGGTCATTGCCACTGCTTTATCCTTCCCCCAATTTGCTCTGCAGCCCATGAACTGAGAAAAAGAGTCCAGAAGGGACATAAGTACAGACAATGACGAAGGAGGGGGGAGATCAGTAATTGACATTAGGATGTATTCTGCATTAAGAAAATACTCTAGAGAGACCAGTCGGGGAGCAAACCTCCCTAATCCAGTTCGAGTACCAAATGGCAGTCACCAAGGTTTCCAAGGCAAGAAGAAAGAGGAGAGGGAGGGACATGGGTTAGTCCTTACTCAAACCTTTAGTTATCATATTAGTGCAAGACAAAAATACCTCACATTTTACATACGCCATTGGTGATTGATATAGTCATCTGCCCCTAGTGACAAAGTCGCAACTCAGATCAAACCCGCCATTCAACCAGAAAAGGTATTGACATCCCACTCTATCAAATGCTTTTTCAGCGTTGAAGGAGGAGGCAAGAACATGATCCTCCAGATCCCTAGATCTCCAAACCAAATGGGAAAACCTTCTCAGATGCAAATTCTCAAATAGCAAACTTGCATGTCCACCACTCAAATTAATTTCATATTCCCCTATATTAATCTCTCCACTAATCCTTTTTGGCTTCCAAAGTAGGGGGCTCCCCGCCGAAAAAGCATTCCGACACCTCGTCAGGGATAGCAAGAACTTTATAAATGCAATTACAATTGCAATAAATGTCCTATTTCAACTGGGCCTCCGCTTGCTTAAAGGGCTCATGTAACATGAGGCAAACTGGGTTTTGCATGATTAAATGAATTTGCAAGGAAAACCTTCTTCCCTAGGCGACCTGCAAATGGGTAAACCCGATATGGCCTTGTTGAATTTAAGTGTAATATCATTGTTCAGTGGTGCCTTCCATCATCAATTAGCAAGAGTAAAATAAGGTTATTCAGTATTATCTCCTTTAAGGCTGTTTTGTTTCCCCAAGGATGAACCATATTTTATTTATTTACTTATTTATTTATATAGCGCACTATGACCCGAAGGCGTCTAGGCGCTAGCCTGGCGGAAACAAATCACAATTGCCACATAAGAAAGAGCACAGAAGATTAGATGGTAAAGAGCCAAGTTTTTAAATCTTTTCTAAAAGGCAAAAGATCTTGAGCTGATTTCAGATGCGTGGGAAGTGCATTTCACCACCTGGCCGTAATGTGATGAAATCTTTTCCCTCCCCATCTCTGCAGGCGGTAGTTGGGAATCTTGACATTATTGGCCGATGAGGAACGAAGCGTCCTAGAGGGTAGATGCCATTGAAAAAGATTCTGCAAAGACTCCGGGCCAATACCATGTAAAGCCTTAAAGGCGATGCACAGGGCTTTAAAGCGAATCCGCTTTATAATAGGCAGCCAATGTAATTCATTTAAGGCATGTTTTGCAGATAAAAAACTGGAAAGTCCGAACAAAAGGCGGGCCGCTGCATTTTGGAGAACCTGTAACTTGGCAGTCACAGATTTGCAAGCACCCACCAACAGCCCGTTACAGTAATCCAACTTGGACATGACCAGCGCTGCCATCACTGTTCTTTGTTGATCAACTGGAACATGAGGAAACACTTTTGGAAGAATACGAAGGGTGTAATAAGTAGAGTATGTCAACATGTTTATGTGTTGAGAGAAACCAAGAGAGGAATCAATAATGACACCAAGGTTTTTAGCCTTTACTACCGGAAGTGGAGTGGGACCAGGCTCGGTAGGCCACCAGTCAGCAGACCACATTGAAGCGCCCTTTCCGAAAATTAGTACCTCAGTCTTATTGAAGTTAAGCTTTAAACAATTAATATCCATCCAACTGCTGACATCACCCATACATTTTTGAAAATTAAAAGCTGACTCAGAAATATTACTAGAGACCGACACAATGATCTGTGTATCGTCAGCGTAAAAAACTAAATTAAAACCATGCCTTCTTATTAAGTAAGCAAGGGGGGCTACATAAACATTAAAAAGAGTAGGGCTTAGGGAAGAGCCCTGGGGAACCCCACAAGGAAGTCTAAACCATATCATTTCTCATAGAAGGATAGGACAGCCTCAGTAATGCTTTCAAAGGTGTATTAGCAGCTTGCCCTAGGCATCTCAGATCAGGTCACTCTGCCCAAATCATTTGAACGGAAGTGAGTGTTAAAGGTCTACATTTTTGTGAACTTGAACATGTGCCTCAGGAGTCCTTTGTCTGTTGGTTGTTTTCATTTACATGCCTACATACACCAGAATACAACAACTCTGTGTGGGGAGCACAGCAAGGCTCACTGTGATGTGTAGCAAGACGGGAGAGTAATCAGATACTCCTCCTCATAGAGTTTCAAAGCAGGTTGACAGAGTAGAAGACCCTTGATTACAAAGTAGTCAATGCAGGACAATGTCACATTGACTGGTTAAAGTCAAGTGTAATCTTTGTCCAAGGGGAATGTAAACCGCCACATATCAAGTAAATTAGTTTGATAGGACATCTCGTAACACAGCCCTTTCAAATGCATTGCATTTGTCTATGGTTCTGGTGCGGTCCAATAACGGATCAATGTCTACGTTCCAAATAAGCCCATCATCGTTCCGGACTTAACAAATTTGATGAATAGTCTCGGTATATATGCCAGAAATCTTGCCTTACTAAACTTAAGGGCACAGACAATATCTAGCACCAACATCTGTCCTGCTGCCTTGAATTTAACAAAGGTGTGTCTGCCTTCTAGTCAGGTCAGGTGGTGAGAACTGAAATGTGAACTGTTCTATGAAACAATATACGTACTCCACAATGGTTAGGATCCTCCTGTTCAGTTGGGTGTTGTTACCAACATAGAGGGCATTGCAGTAGTCCAATGTGCTGGTAATTCAGGCCTGTGTGTGTTGACTGAGTAGCCACTTGAATATTTTCTTGAGCATTTTGAGGGTATGGATACAGAAGGTGGGGACTGCATGCACTTGGCTGGTAATTGAGAGTTTTTGAAATAACTTTATTGTTTAAATTGCAGATTACAATAAAAACCTGGTACATTAAAAATCTGATATTTCCCATTAAAAGGTCCCTACGTTATAAAAGTTTGAATACAATATATTGGACTTGGGCCATTTTGCAGGGTTATCCCCAACCTTTTGCTTCTTCCTCCTATTTTTTCCTGACCTGTTGGTTTTAGTACTCTGGGCACTTTAGCATTGGGATTACGAGATTACGAATAATACGCATCTCCTAGCGCGTAGGCGCTTGTTGACCTTAATATAGGTATGGTGGTAGTACAGGGTGCCTTCTCCTAACTACCACGATTTTACATCACTTTGCACAGAGGATCCATTAGGGACCAGTCATATGTGTGAAACATGTTGGCCCTTTTCCACTTGCACATCATTTGCACGGACTGAGAGCGGCGTGAACATACTTATTTCCCCCAAATTATTTGCTGTTCAGGATTAGCTCCAGTCCCTTCTGTTTTAATTTACCTTCCGGACCCCGGAATAAAACTACTTTGGGGATCCGGTTAAGATAATTTTATTATCACACACACACACTCACAAACACAGGTCTACATATCCGCATGCACAAATGTGGCACCTCCTAAAAAAGATCTCCAATAAAGAGCCCTCCCCCGGGGCCCATGGGGGACCGCAGCGCCACCCCACGAGGAGCAAAGCCCTATGATGAAGCATGACGCAAGGGTGTGTGAGGGCACCAATTATAAAAGGAGGAATTCTCCTACCTTAAATCACATCCCACCCTATTACTACTAAGCTGGACACATTCACTCTTAACCAGAATAGGTTGTGGAGAACAATTCTTCCTTTAGGAACAACAACCATCCATTGTGCAGACATGAAAATTGTCAGAAGGGGCACAGGTAGATATTGAAACAATAGTACATTTATTTATCAATATCAATTTATCAAAACAGTTGGTTTACTAGATCCAGGCCTCACAAAAAAGTGAAAAGGAACATGATGTGGTGAATGGAGGAGATATTTAAAATATACATCGCATTGACAACATAAGCAAAAACTCCTGAAGACAATTTTTAAACAGTAAAGGAGTTTTTTTGTTGTACAAGAGGTCAACGGCATTTCGATCTCAGAAATGTAAGATCTTCATCAGGACAAGGTTTGAGAACATGAGGAACCTATAAGATAAAGATAATGCAAAGTACATGTTTTAATCGGTGGTCCCGGAAATTTTATTCAGTCAAAATGTAGAACATCATATTTTGAACAGTCTAAAAATAAATGACAATTAGTGTACAGTGGACCAGAGTGCCAGGCTAGAAGGATGCGAATTATGCAGTATATATAGAAGAGGAGAGTGAATCATACACGAAAGCAAAAAAAGTACCTAGAAGTGCTATCTGCCTAGGGAGGTGGAGGCTATAGCACCAAGGTGAACGCAATTGAGAAAACCGTGGATTAATCACGGAACGGTGACTTGCAGGGTGAATTCTAGTATGCTAATTGAAAAATTAGATCCGTAACCTTCATGGCAACCCAGAAGGCAGCCAAGAAGGTTACGGATCTAATTCTGTATGGTCGGTGAGGTAGGAGGAGTCTGGCCCTAAATCACGTCCTAGTGAAGAAGACAAAGTGATTATTAAGAGGGAAGGGCCATACATGATTAAACCACAGAGGGTTGTAAGTGGCACTTACTTAAGGAAGTCGACAGGACAATTTCACGCAGCTCCAGATACCAGGTGACTGGTGCAAGGTGGATAAGATGGAAAGGACGGAAGCTCAGACTTCTGAGCAAAAACCAGAACCGCGCCAGGGCGGGAGAGCGTCCAGAGATGAGGGGCCTTATGGTCATCTCTGGACCATCTCCCGCCCTCCCCCCCCTTGCCCCTCCCCCAAAGAACTTTTTGCTTCCTTTCCCCCAGCTGGACTTGGAAACACCTGCATCGCAGTGATCGCCAACACCGCTGACGCGGTTCCGGTTTTTGCTCGGAAATGTTATCTTATCCATCTCAATGCAATGTATATTTTAAATATCTCCTCCACTCACCACATCACGTTCCTTTTCACTTTTTTGTGAGCACTGGATCTATAATCCAACTGTTTTGATAAATTGAGATTGATAAATAAATGCACTATTGTCTCAATATCTACCTGTGTACCTTCCGACAATTTTCAGTGTTTACCTTTGCTCCCTCCAGCATTTATCCAGTAAAGTGCCCCATGCCATAGGCTAAGTGATTAACACTTTCTTAAATGTAACACTTCTTTCTTAGGACCTTTTGGCCTTACATGAACTATTGTTGTTTTCACAATATCTTTTATTACCCCAGGCTCAAATATTACCCCTTGTTTTGTAATACATTCCAAGCGCAGTGGCTCAACTGCAAGGGTTACCACATTGAGTGGTTTTGTTTGATTTTCTTTATAACTATTTTTGTGTGTATCCTCTACCTCTGCAATCCACTTTTTAATGAGATTATTGTCTATATCTCTACCCCCTGTCTCCTGCACATACAATGTCCATTCCAGACATCCCTACCTATATCGTAGAGTATAATGCTAATATTAGTGGCCGCTCCTTGTTCCACACACCTATCCCAGCATTGGTCCCTTCCCTACAGACACTGCAACAGAAAAAAATCGCAACCTTTGAGAGACTTAAGAAAAAACACATATGCACAGAACTAAATGAGCATATGCTCACAAAATAATTAAGAGAAGACTTCATTCCCATAGGCCTACAGGTCCGCAATATCCGTGCCATATTCCTTCAGGATAAAAAATTCAAAAACGGGTTTGCACACATTGGCACCACATGCTCCGGTCATTGGATGGTCCTAGGAATTGACACAGCCGTAGAACACAGCAAAAAAGAAATTGAAGAAATAGTAGAACTAGAAAAGGCTATTCTTGAACTAGATAGCCTAGCTGATGCCAAAGCTGCCCTAGACAATCTTGAAAGAACAATACTGGATTTTCAAAAATTTGAACACCACAAAGAAAGAACATAACCCCATTTATAGGACAAGTTTTTCACTTCCCACAAGGCAAGCAAACCAAACTTTTTCAGACTCCTCAGCTGAATCCGATACCTCCGATCCTAGCACCTCGTCTCACCACAGAATTTTTTAGTGAGAGGGCAGTCATTCCTGGGGGATCGAAGCAGAGGCAGAGCAAGGACAAGATACAATTTCCCACCAGGGAAACGGCAAACAAGACAGACGTTTTATCAATGGGGTTACCAGTACTAGATCCACCTTCTCTGGACCCTATACCCACTACTAAAGAAATTCCTATTTTTAATTTATCTAAACACCAGTTATCCTCAACTGAGATCGCTCTACTGAGCAGAGGCCTTTCTTTCATCATCACTGAAAAACCCAATTGGTTTTCACTTCAGACAGAAATTTTTCAATTCTGTAGGATAATCAGACTGTAATCCTTTTTTGCAGGATCAAGTTATGCCTCCCTGATCGGATGTCTCAGGACTACTCCCAAAATCTACATTCAATCCGCCAACTAGCTCTATGCCTCCTGAAATCCTCACGTTTGAACATCTGGTTTTGAAAGATTTAGATAACTTGAAAAACTAATATAGCTTTACACCTTAAAACATCAGCCTTGATGTAAAAAAAAGTCTCTTTAGCCTCAAGTCCTTGGAGGATATATAGGCATAAAACCCTGTGACAAAGGTGGAGGCATAATGATTCAAGATAAGACTGCCTATGACAATTAAATATTTCGCCAACTTAGCAATACATTACACTGAGAACATCTTTCCAACAACCCACTCCAGGAAAAAAATAACCTGATCCTCACAGTCACTAAGGAGGCTGAAGACTTGGGATTCATCAGCCAAAATAAATATGTGTTCCTCAATAATAAGACTCCGCGCACCCCGGTACTGAACACCCCGCCCAAAATATATAAGAGCTTGCAAGTACCTCCAGGGAGACCTTTTCTGTCTGGCAGTGGTTCCATTTTGAAATCGCTAGACTTGTACATTGATTTCTTCATCCATGACCTAACCCAGACCACTGCGTCCTATGCCAAAGACACAACTCCTTTTATAAGTCTGATCGAACTAGAATCTTTTCACTCCGAGGGTGAACTCCTTGTCACATTGGATATTGAATCACTCTATGCCAACATTCCACAAGATAAGGGTATCGAAGTTAAAAGAAACCATCGCAACGCACACCCTTCTCCCCATTAAGTCCCCAATTTCATTATCTGCCTTTTACAACTGGTCTATTTCCTATTCAATAAAAAGTTTTACAGATAATGCAAAGACCCTTCCATGGGAGTGGTCTTTGCTCCTAATTTTGCCATTTTGTTTGTTGACTATATTGAAAAATCTTTTATTCTCCACGAACAAAATCCACACTTGCCCAAAATCCTACTTTGTCGGAGATACGTTGATGATGTCTTTATGATTTGGATGGGTAAAAACACTGAACTTTGTATATTATGTGACTGGCTGATCAGTTGCCAACCAGATCTCAAGTTTACATACAAATTTAACAACACACAAATGTACTACCTGGATGTAATGGTCAAAACCCCAGATGGTAAAATATACACCACACTGTTCCGTAAACCCACGGAATGTAATGGCCTACTCCAATACACTAGTTCACACCCAAGAGCCTTCAGGGACAAACTCCCCTATGGTCAATTCCTTAGGATCCGCCGTAACATAAAATTCAAGGAGAAGCTGATGAACTCTGCTGGAAACTCGCTGAAGTTACACTAGACGACTTATAAAACGTTTCCTGAAACATGTATGGTACTCCCATAGAGAATTCCCTCTACAACCTAAACCGAGAATGCCTATGTCATGAATCACATGTGCCACTACCTTAAGTCCCGTCAGCAACAAATTGCCTAAAATGATTAAAAACCATTGGCCAGTGCTCCCAACGGCCAATATCTCTTGCAATGCCCCTCTCTTCTACTTCAAAAGAGGTCGCAACATCAAAGACTATTTGGTGAGAGCACATAAGCCCAAACGCAGCAAGACAACTATCGACCCTTACCTAGGACTTCTCCCAGTCCAGGGCCATTTTAAGTGCAGCAATTGCTTGGCTTGTGCTTGCACCAAAAATACAAAAGTGTTTGAGTACGGCAATGTGAAACATTCATTTAATTTCTTTTCTAATTGTAATTCAAGTAATGTCATGTACTGTATTTGTTATCCATGTAACTTGTTATACATAGGCCAACCTACTCAGAAAATTAAAGCAAGAATATCCCAACTCAAGCGCAAAATCCGCTGTAAAGTCATCACTGCCCCTCTGGTGGAACATTTGGAGAAAGAACATTCAGAAAATGATTTTACAAGGCAAATAATTGACAATTAACGCCCAAAACATAGAGGTGGTGATCACCAACGGATTTTAAACAGACTTGAATGCAAATGGATTTTCAATTGCTCTTCCATCAATCATGGTTTAAAGACCTTGGAAGAGTGGAAAGCAATTCTTTGAATCATCTTCCTTTCAGACAATAGATAACTCTATATGTATATATTCTTCATTGTAACTTGAATGTCCTAGCTCTAGACACGTTCTATTCAAAATAAACATTGCCCCAGCAACTGTTTTTATACTATGGTCTAATCATTTGTCACTGTTTTGATCAATTGATTTTGATAAATAAATGTACTATTGTTTCAATCTCTACCTGTGTTCCATAATTTTCAATGTCTACCTTTGCTCCCTCTGGCATTTATCCAGTAAAGTGCCCCATGATAAACACTTTATTAAAGTTGACAGTTGTTTCTTAGGACCTTTTGGCCTTACATGAACTATTGTTCTTTTCATAATAAGGAAAGGAGAAGGACTTTGCTGTGTGCTGTGTCCCCTTCTTGAGGAAAGTCTCCAAGGGCTTGAGTACAGTTTGCCTCCTGTTTTGAAGTCTCAGGAACACAAAGACTTCACCGCCAGCTCCCCTGAACTTCCTTGCTGGGAGTTCTGACCTGCTAGAAGGCGCCTGTGACTGGCTTTGGCCTCTGAGGGTTGTTTCTGCTGTTGGGAGCTGGAAAAAGCAACGCAACTACAAGAAAATTGATGCATCGCTCTTCTTGCGACCGTTTTCTGACGCAATGCTGTGGTGCAAGAATACCCCTGCATCCCTGCACCGCTGCCAAAACCGATGCAGCACCTGTCGCCGCTGCAAGAATCGGCGCATCGGGGGATTGCAGCTGAAGAAATCGACACAGTGCCGCTAAACGACGCTGCATCGTTCGCCGATGCATCCCGGATTTCCGCATATCGTCCCTGTACTGCAAATTTTACCAGACGCATCACATCCGCAGATCGGAGTCGTCTCAGAATCGACACATCGCTTCACCTTGGAGACCGGACCCAACGCACCGCTCCCCTGAGCCCAGCAGAACTGTCGCATCACATTCATGAAGGTCTCAGGAAACAACACATCTTTGTTTTTCGATGCTCCCATCGCTGCAGCTTTTTGGCTGGGTGTATTTATCGCAACAACAGGTACTTTGCAAGAAATCCTGCATACATAGTTTTCTATGGACTCAGTTGCTAAACCCTTTTGAAAGTCATTTTTAGGTTTCGCCTGAGCCAAGGCGCTTGTGCATTGCTCCGGCGAGATTATAGTAAGGGGAAAAGAACAGTCTACCAAAACTGCAGATTAGACACAGTTCATGTGATCTATGCGTGTGCACAAACCAACCACGTCACACACCACCATTTGTTTGTGCCTCGCATCAGACTTCAAAGGCTGCCGTCCCCCCCGCCCCCCAATCAGACTTCAAAGGCTGTGGCTCACCCGCCCCCACATCAGACTTCAAAGGAATGCGCTCCCGCTCCCTGGCCCCCCGCCACAGCAATGCTGAGAGCTTGTTTTGCTTGTGTGCTTGCATCTTTCTTCCTTGGCCCTGGGTGTTTTCCATGTTCTCCCATTCAGTGCCTCAATACCCCATACTTGATTGCTGTCCAAGCCCCAGCCCTCGCTGCCTCTATCATTATACACTCTCCCTGTGTTTTCCTGTTTCCCCTTGCCTTTTCCCGGCTCCGTCATTCTGTGCTTTGAAACTGAACGCGCTTTGTAGCACTCAACCCTGCGTGTTCTTAGCTTCAGTCTCTGTGCTGCTGCACCACATGACTCAGGGATACCACCACATCACTCAGGGGCACCACCGCTTCACTCAGGGGCACCCCCGCATCACTCAGGGTCACCACCACATCACTCAGGGGCACCACCACATGACTCAGGGGCACCACTCAGGGGCACCACAACATGACTCAGGGACACTACCACATCACTCAGGGACACCACCACATCACTCATGGGCACCACCACATCACTCATGGGCACCACCACATCACTCATGGGCACCACCACATCAATCGGGGGCACCACCACATCAATCAGGGGCACCACCACATCACTCAGGGACACCACCACATCACTCAGGGACACCACCACATCTCTCAGGAACACCGCCACATCGCTCAGGGACACCGCCACATCGCTCAGGGACACCACCACATCACTCAGGGGGCACCACCACATCACTCGGGGACACCACCACATCACTCAGGGACACCACCACATCACTCAGGGCCAAGACCACATCACTCGGGGACACCACCATATCACTCGGGGACACCACCACATCACTCGGGGACACCACCACATCACTC
Source organism: Lissotriton vulgaris (assembly GCF_964263255.1). Lineage (NCBI taxonomy): Eukaryota > Metazoa > Chordata > Amphibia > Caudata > Salamandridae > Lissotriton > Lissotriton vulgaris. The sequence continues at coordinate 1,532,646,407 of NC_141685.1, forward strand.
GGGGGCACCACCACATCACTCAGGAACACCACCACATCACTCAGGAACACCACCACATCACTCAGGAACACCACCACATCACTCAGGAGCACCACCACATCGCTCAGGAACACCACCACATCACTCCGGAACACCACCACATAACTCAGGGGCACCACCACATCACTCAGGGGCACCACCACATCACTCTGGGACACCACCACATCACTCAGCCCAACCACATCATCACTCAGCACCACAACAGCACTGTCCTTGCTTGCTACCAATAAGTATTGCCATAGCCAATAGGACTCGCATTAGGAAAATGTAAGCCATTGGCTTTGTGAATAAAAATGCTATTAATTTATATATTTTCTTGGCCAACACATATTAAAAAGAATTGTCATTTACAACACCAATAGCTCACACTTTCCTAATGTGAGACCTATTGCATTGCAAATGCTTGTTCTTAATACGTGTATGTTGGATTTTTGTCATGTTGGTCTTGTTGAGTAGATAAAGATACTTTATTTTTCTAAACTGGTGTGGTGTCCATTTGTGGTGTTATCACTATATTACTGTGTGTTTTGAGTACAAATTCTTTACACATTGTCTTTGTGATAGGCATGTCTGCTTGTGTCAAGCTACCCATGAGGAGAGCAGGGGTTATCTAAAGTTTGTATCCTCCTTACCCTGACTATAAGCTGGGGTCCCCATTTGGACTAAGGTGCCTAGCTCTGCCAACAAGAAACCCCCATTTCTAACACAATACAATGATAAAAAGACCAGATAGTTATAGCAAAGGTTTACACCAATAGATGGATTTAAACTACGGTCACTGATTAACTTGTTTAAGATAAAAATATGTTTGATCAAGAAATTTCATAAGATACCAATAAATTAATTGCTGTGAGCATTTAAACAAAATTGTACAGCCTCTTTTATTATCCTCAATTTAATTCTCTTTAATGTTTCCATAGATACTTCTTCCAAATGTCCTAAAGCTTTGGGCACCGACCGATTATATGACTCATTGAGTCTTCCTTTTAGCCATATAGCCTACGTCCAGATACTCCGGAGCAGGTAACGTTCCCTGGTCCTTCAAATTGGGAGATTTGAGTATACATTAATCTAAATCTTAAACATTTCATTTTTTACATGGGCTCACACATTCAAAAAGATACATGGTTGTTTTATTTTGGCTTAGGAGCCTAAAACCAAATCTACATGTTTATATTTCACTGATACTAAAAAGTCTTCCTAACGGCTATTTTCCAGCAGAGAGATGGTCCTGAAGGGTTGGTCGCATATCATTATGCTCCGGTTTTCCATTTGCTTTACTAAGCCGGTGTGTGTCAGAGTTCTGCTGGCCACCATGCAAGTTCCATAGTGATGTGTCTCTTCCAAAGAGGACAACTTCAATGTTGTGCATAGCTAGTATTAGGCAGATGGTTTTCATCCAGGTTGTGATTTTGGACACAAGGAAGTGACATTTGTTTCAATGCTTGGTGTTTTGTGGGAAAGGGAGAGGATGAAACTGGTGTTATCTGCATAGGGGAGGAGATTGATTCTGTGGGTGTAGGTGATGCTGGCGAGTGTAGTTACATAGTTATTGAAGAGAGTGAGGTGAATGATTATCCCTTGGACCCAGGCAAAAGGAGTCAGGCTGACTTACTGGGTGCGAACTGTTAAGAAGGAGCAAATCCAGCAGAGCACAGGACCTTGCATGACAGCTTCATGGAGGTATTGAATGAGGATGGGGTGGGAGACTGTGTTGAAGGTGATAAATAGGTGTAGTAGAATAAAGGCAGCTGTGTTTCCTCTATCCAGGATTAGTTTGATATCTGTGGCATTGGTGAATGCGGTCCGGCGTTAAGGAGGGATTGTCATTAAGGTGAACAGATAGATGCTGAATATGACTTCTCCAGGATTTTTGCTGAGAAGGGTACCAGGGAGATCGGTTTGTGGGTGGCTGGCAATTTTGGATCTTCTTTAGGAGTAGGAGAACGCTGATGTGCTTCTATGCTTCAGGGAAGTTGGTTGTGTTGATCAAGTAATTCAGTATTGGGGTTAGGGCTGCGCACATGGGGTGAAGTCCTTTGGCAAAGATAAGGTGAGGGCAGGTGTCACAGGGTGCTCCAGAGGGTATGATAGATGAGCTTTTATACGTGGTGAAGGTGGGCCAGACAGTCAAAGTGATTTTCAGTGGGTTGGTCTCAATGAGAAAGAGGGCTGAGAGGGTGGTCTGATCCAGCTGGAGTTCGAAGTTACAATAGTTGTTGCTGATCTTGCCTCTGAAAAAGGACAGCTGGGTGCAAAGGTCCTGTGATGGGATAGCACAAGTGGGAATGCTGCCAGAGAGGAAAATTCCTTCACAGTTTCCTTGGTGCTGTTTTAGATATGGTTTGTGAGAGCGTTTTTTTTTGAGGCTCTGATTTGCATTTAGTATCGTCTGAGAGCTGCAACACAAAAACATGATGAACGGAATGTTGAATATTGTCAAACATTCACCCAGAGTCACAGTTCTGGGTTTAATCCATCATTATTTTGCTTGCCACAGCATTCCAGTTCGGGCCCAGCCATATGCAAGTCAGCTTAGACCCTGTTCCCAATGGGAAGAGTCCAGCCTGAACTGCCAGGCCAGTGCGTCCATGGACTAGAAAACAAGCATCCTGGGACCGGTTTCGAAGCATCACCCCCCCGCCCCCCAATCAGCCAGGCTAACTTGAAACCGTTGGCGTAGCGAGCGCGGTATGCCCAGACGTGGGTTCCCTGCTCACTTTGCCACTGGATTCAAGCTAGCCTGGCTGATGAGAGGTGTTACCTTGAAACTAGTCCCAGGATGCTTGTTTCCAGTCCATGAGGAACAGGGCCAAAACTGATTTGCAAATGGCTGGGTCTGAACTGGGGTGGCGAAGTGAGCTAAAGAACGATGATGGATTCAACCCAGAACTGTGACTGGGGAGAGTGTCTGAAAAGTTTCTTTGCTCCATCCATCATCTCCTTCTGTTTGCTTTGTTCGCCCTAAGTTGGCAGGGTATGCCCAGACGTGGGTCCCTTGCTCACTTTTTGCGCTGGCATTAAGCTAGCCTGGCTGATGAGGGGT